>NC_135810.1:34507114-35867114 GCF_964213995.1 Mustelus asterias | reverse complement strand
TGAAGCTGGTGGAGCCTGTCTAGTCCCCAGACTTACCGGAGAGAACACAATGTTTGACATACAGCATTAGAGTTCCTATGTCGGGCAGCAAATGCCCAGACAATCTCAGCTTCAAGGTGGAGAAACCAACACTAAATGATTAATTCTAGTTTCAATGACACAGAATCTACATATGTCACACTCAATATGATTTTCGACTAATATGGCACATAAAACTCACATGACTCGCAACAACGCATATGGCCTTAAAGCAGTGATGCGAGATGTCAAAGTTGAACAATGACTCGTATAAACTATCCACCTCCCTCACAATTAAAATAATCAGTTCCATTCTCTAAATTCAAAGTCTATTGTACTCAGAATGGATGAACATAGGGATCTGGGTGTCCATGTGCATAGATCCCTGAAAGTTGGCACCCAGGTTGATAGGGTTGTTAAGAAGGCGTACGGTGTGTTAGCTTTTATTGGTAGAGGGATTGAGTTTCGGAGCCAGGAGGTTATGCTGCAACTGTACAAAACTCTGGTGCGGCCGCATTTGGAGTATTGCGTACAGTTCTGGTCGCCATATTATAGGAAAGATGTGGAAGTGTTGGAAAGGGTGCAGAGGAGATTTACTAGGATGTTGCCTGGTATGGTGGGAAAATCGTATGAGAAAAGGCTGAGGGGCTTGAGGTTGTTTTCGTTAGAGAGAAGAAGGTTAAGAGGTGACTTGATAGAGGCATACAAGATGATCAGAGGATTAGATAGGGTGGATAGTGAGAGCCTTTTTCCTCGGATGGTGTTGGCTCGCACGAGGGGACATAGCTTTAAATTGAGGGGTGAGAGATATAGGACAGATATTAGAGGTAGGTTCTTTACTCAGAGAGTAGTAAGGGCGTGGAATGCCCTGCCTGCAGCAGTGGTGGACTCGTCAACGTTGAGAGCGTTCAAGTGGTTATTGGATAAACATATGGATGATATTGGAATAGTGTAAATTAGAGGGGCTTTAGATTGGTACCACTGGTCGGCGCAACATCGAGGGCCGAAGGGCCTGTACTGCGCTGTAATGTTCTATGTTCTAAACAAGTATTAAAACACCCAGCTTTGTGCATTAAATTAGTGCAGTTTAATGAGTGATACTCAAGAGAAGTCACTTTATTTCACAGTGTAATTATCTTTGATTTTGTAAGTTTAGAACAAAGTTCTGAATTAGTTTTTGTAAATCTTCAGTTCTTTTAAATTTTAATATGTTAGTTTACTGTACTATGTTATAATAAGCAGACCAATCACTTTCAAGTTTTGATATGTAACTTATTATAAGGAAAGTAAAGTAACTCATTCCAAGTAACTAGGGAGGAGTAATAGCAACCTTCAAATCACCTGTTCAAAACAGACAGCATATTATCTCCATCCTGAACAAATGGGCAAGGGAGATATCAAAATGCTCTTTTATATTCGCAAGAAGTCACAGAAACAAACATTAATGAGAAGGACAGTCCCACAACTAATTGACACCTTATAAGGCCAGTCAGGGGGTCTATGGGAAATCCTGAGTTTATTTGATTCAGTTTACCTGGTTTTGCACAAAATAGGGGACTTTGGAACATGATATCAATTGATGACCAACATCCTTGAGAAACAAATTCAAAATGGATCATGCCCACTTTGGACAATCTCACAATTTACCATACTGTGGGGTATGACTTGCAATTAGATGATAAGGAGCAGCTTTCACTGACTAAGTTGCACAGTGAATATGGAACTGAAGTCCATTTGTAGTGCCCGCTGTTCAGAAGAAATAGGTTAAGGGAGAGGTGTTCTCAACATCATGTTGGCCAGTTTCGGTGGTCATCAAACGTCAAAGGGAACCCAAACTGAGCATCCGTGAGCAGATTAATGCTATGGAAGTACCAATTGATAGTGTTGTTGGTGACCCCTTCCATCACTTTACTGATGATTGAGAGTAGTATGATGGGGTAGTAATTGGCCATCTTGCTTTTTGTGTACAGGATATCCCTGGGCAATTTTCCACATTGCTGGGTAGATGCCAATGTTGTAGTTGTACTGGACCAGCTTGGCTAAGGGCACAACAATTTTTGGAGCTCAAGTCTCGAATACTATTGTCAAAATATTGTCAGGGTTCAGAGCTTTGCAGTGCACAGCGTCTTCAGCCATTTTTAGTCCATGTATTTACATATACCTTTTAACAATACCAAATTCCTGTGCTGTATAATTTATAACGCAGGAGGTGGTGCTGGAAGTCTTAAAGCACATCAAGGCACATAAATCCCCAGAACCTGATGAAGTGTATCCCAGGACACTGTGGGAGGCGACGGAGGAAATTGCAGGTCCCCAAGCAGGGATATTTGAATCATCGATAGACACAGGTGAGGTGCCTGAAGATTGGAGGGTGACAAATGTTGTGCCTTTAAGAAGGGCTGCAGGGAAAAGCCTGGGAACCACAAGCCGGTGTAGTAGGTAAGTTATTTCAAGGTATTTTGAGAGACAGGATCTACAGGCGTTAAGAGACGCAAGGACTGATTAGGGACAGTCAGCATGGCTTTATGAGTGGAAAATCATGTCTCACAAATTTGAGTTTTTTGAAGGGGTGACCAAGAAGGTAGATGAGGGCAGTGCAGTTGATGTTGTCTACATGGACGTTAGCAAGGTACCGCATGGTAGGTTGTTGCATAAGGTTAAATCTCATGGGATCTAGGGTGAGGTACCTAGATGGATACAAAACTGGCTTGATGACAGAAGTCAGAGGGTGGTTGGAGAGGGTTGTTTTTCAAACTGGAGACCTGTGACCAGCGGTGTGCCTCAGGGACCGGTGCTGGGTCCACTGTTATTTGTCATTTATATTAATAATTTGGATGAGAATTTAGGGATGTTTACTAAGTTTGCAGATGACACCAAGATTGGTGACATAGTGGACAGTGAAGGTGGTTATCTTGGATTGCAGCGGGATCTTGATCAATTGGGCTAGTGGGCTGATGAATGGCAGATGGAGTTTAATTTAGATAAATGCGAGGTGATGCATTTTGGTAGATCGAACTAGGGCAGGACTTACTCAGTTAATGGTAGGGCGTTGGAGATCTAGGGGTACAGGTTCATAGCTCCTTGAAAGTGGAGTCACAGGCAGACAGAGTGGTGAAGAAGGCATTCGGCATGCTGGTTTCATTGGTCAGAACATTGAATACAAGAGTTGGGATGTCTTGTTGAAGTTGTACAAGACATTAGTAAGGCCATACTTGGAATACTGTGTACAGTCCTGGTCATCCTATTATAGAAAGGATATTATTAAACTGTGCAGAAAAGATTTACAAGGATGCTACCAGGACTTGATGGATTGAGTTATAAAGAGAGGCTGGATAGACTGGGAATTTTTTCTCTGGAGCATAGGAGGCTGAGGGGTGATCTTATAGAGGTCTATAAAATAATGAGGAGCATAGATCAGCTTGATAGCCAATATCTTTTCCCAAAGGTAGGGGAGTCTAAAACTAGAGGGCATAGGTTTCAGGTGAGAGGGGAGAGATCAAAAGGATCCAGAGGGGCAATTGTTTCACATAAAGGGTGGTGACTGTCTGGAACAAGCTGCCAGAGGTAGTAGTAGAGGCGGGTACAATTCTGTCTTTTAAAAAGCGTTTAGACACTTACATGGGTAAGATGGCTATAGAGGGATATAGGCCAAACGCGGGCAATTGGGGTTAAAAAGATAGACGGCATGGACAAGTTGGGCCGAAGGGCCTGTTTCCATGCTGTAAACGTCTATGACTCTATAAGCCATGATGTATCTGTTTCAGAGTCACTCACTAATTCTGCACCTCCCATTCCCTGCTTTGGATTGGCCTTCAGATTTTCAACACCTCCCCCCACCTCGCCTCGCCTCGGCAAACAGCATGAGCAAATCTCTTTGCCCTCTTTTTAGGGTTTGTATTTCGGTGCAACAAACGGGTACCAACAAAATTGACGGTGGGGCAGGCACGCACACAGGAGTTTGCCACAGTGCCCAGACAACCACGACAATTATACCTGTCCTTTTCAGGTGTAACTGCTTGTATAGGTCCCACCTTCCTCAGAACCAGTCTTAATGACTCAAATATAATACCTTCCCTCCATGTGGGACTGGGAGTTAACCTGAGATTACTGCTTTAGAGATCTAGATGTGCTGTTTTTCAATCTCCTTCATAGCTCCCTAAAGTCCGCTTTCAGGACCTTATCCCTTTTCTTAATCAAGTCATTGGTACCATCATGGACCACGATCTCTGGCTGTCCATTTTTCCCCAGAAAAACATCCTGCAGCCATAGAGGTTTACAGCATGGAAATAGGTCCTTCGGCCCAAATTGTCCATGGCGCCCAGTTTTTATTACTGAGCTAGTCCCAATTGCCCACATTTGGCCCAGATCTCCCTATACCCATCTTACCCATGTAACTGTCTAAATGTTTTTTAAAAGACAAAGTTGTACCTGCCTCTGCCTCCAAACACTCACCACCCTGTGTGTGAAAAAATTGCCCCTCTGGATCCTTTTGTATCTCTCCCCTTAAACCAATGCCCTCTAGTTTAAGATTTCCCTACCTTTGAGGAAAGAGGCTAACTTTCTAGTTGATCTATGCCCCTCATTACTTTATAGAGCTCTATAATATCACCCCTAAGCCTCCTGTGCTCCAGGGAAAAAAGTCCCAGTCTATCCAGCCTCTCCTTATAACTCAAACCAGCAAGTCCCAGTAGCATCCTAATAATCTTCTCCGCACTCTTTCCAGTTTAATAATATTCTTTCTATAATAGGGTGACCAGAACTGTACACAATATTCCAAGTGTGGCCTTACTAATGTCTTGTACAACTTTAATAAAACATCCCAACTCCTGCATTCAATGTTCTGATCAATGAAAGCAAGGATGCCGAATGCCTTCTTCACCACCCTGTCCACCTGTGACTCCACTTTCAATGAGCTATGAACCTGTACCCCTCGATTTCTTTGTTCTATAATTCTCCCCACCCTACAATTAACTGAGTAGGTCCTCGCATTTATCTAAATTAAACTCCATCTGCCATTCATCGGCCCACTGGCCCAATTGACCAAGATCCCGTTGCAATCCTTCTTCACTGTCCTCTCGGCCACCAATCTTGGTGTCATTTGCAAACTTACTAACCATGCCTCCTAAATTCTAATAAATCAAATACAGTGCAGGAGGAGGCCATTCGGCCCATCAAGTCTGCACCAACCACAAACCCGCCCAGGCCCTTTCCCTTGCATTTACCCTAGCTTGTTCCCCTGACACTAAGGGGCAACTTAGCATGGCCAATCCAGCGAATCCACACATCTTTGGAGTGTAGGAGGAAACAGGAGCACCCGGAGGAAAATCACACAGACACGGGGAGAATGTACCAACTCCACAGATACAGTGACCCAAGCCGGAAATCGAACCCTGGTCCCTGGAGCTGTGAGGCAGCAGTGCTAACCACTGTGCTGCCCTCTAATCATTAATATAAATATCAAATAACAGTGGACCCAGCACCGATCCCGGAGGCACACCGCTGGTCAGAGGTCTCCAGTCTGAAAAAAACTCTCTAAAACCACTCTCTGTCTTCTGTCACCAAGTCAATTTTGTATCCAATTGGCTACCTCGACGAATAAAAATGGATTGGGACTGAGTACAGAAACGCTACAGTGATGTGACAGAACACAATCTGTATTTAAGAACCTGTGCAGTGTTGGAAACGGCGGTGTGCAGAAGCTTGGAGTCTGCTCCTAACTTGACTTTCACTGTGACTAAAAGTATGGTTCCTTCTCGTTAATATTTACAGTTGAACTACCCGAGACTACGAAGACCTACCGAACAATGCCCGACACCTTACAAGTCATGTTTCCACATGTCACAATCTACATGATATGATTTACATTTGTTAGTGTCGCTTTCCAGTTTTCCTGACTCACTCGGAACTATTACCGATTTTGTATATCCCGCTCTCATGAGTCAACGCAAACGTAACGTAGTCTCCCGATAACTAATGCCTGACTCTAAATATTTCCCTCGAATTACTCGCTGTGTGAACGGCAGTCTGAATCTGCATATTAGACAAATTCTGGTCCCTCGGTGTGATACACAAATCAAAATCCTTCATCCGCTTCAACTGGGAGTTGGTGCAAATGGCCTGGGGTTTTAGGTGGCCAAGTAAATAGCCAGAATATTATTACAATATTAAGGATGTTACGTGCAGCACGGTATTTTTTTTAAAAAGGCACGTGATGTTGATACACCTTTTGGCAATTAGTGTAACTTATTGGTAAATGCAACGGAAGCCGCTTGCATAGGCTGACCAAGTATAACTCGTTAAGAAAGACCCCAAAGATGGCAGGGGTCAGGTCAAGTTTGGTGAGTGAATAAATTTTCATTATTAACCCATGACTCAGTGAAGGATAATAAACCGGGTTCCCGATACACTAGTCCTTTCATTTACTGCATACAGCTTTCTGTCTATCGATTTACAACATTTTAAATCTTTAGCTGTTGTTACAGAAAGTACATGAAAGTTAATTTTGAAATAATTGTTTGCATCGGTTAATGGAAATGTTCTGGTTGGGGTTTAAAGGCTTGTCGCGGACGGTACGTGGCGTATTCTGAAGAGTTCAGTTTACCCGGGCGCGCCCTTTATTAGATTTGGACGACCCTGGGTCTCTGATTTAACATGAAACACAAAGTACGCCAAACTTTTGTTTTAAGACATAGCGCTGCATATTCTGGACGATTGTTCTGAAATGTTTCTGCTGAACTGTTCTGATAATCAAAACATAGGATTTTGTTTCTACGTGTCAGTTGGCACTGCAAAAAGTATCAAAGTAACCGTCTTTCAAACTGTACTCCGAAAGAGCCGTTACCTTGATCATAGACACCTAACAGTGCAGTCGGAGCTCATTCGGCCCAAAGAGTCTGCACCGCCCACAATCCCACCCAGGCCCTATCCCTAGTTGGTACCCCTGACACTAAGGGGTAATTTATCATGGCCAATCCACCTAATCCGCACATTTTTGGATTGTGGGGGGGAAAACTGGAGCACCCTGAGGAAACCCACACAGACAAGGGGAGAATATGCAAACTCCGCACAGACAATGACCCAAGTCGGGAATTGAGCCAGGGTCCTGGTGCTGTGAGACAGCAGTGCTAACCACTGTGCCACCATACTGCTAAGATGTTGTTTTGGGAACGTGAAAGTCCACTTCACACTGGACTATTGACAGAATTTGTTTATTTCTGGATTCCCTGCATTGGTTATCTTCCACCACCCCACCCCCCGTTTTTGTGAGTAATAGTATTTGTAAGGTACAATGTTCCTGTACAGAATTACATAGAAAATAGAAGGAGTAGGTCATTTGTCCCTTCAAATCTGCTCCACCATTCAATCTGAACATGGCTGAACCTCTATCTCACACCATACTCTCTCACTCTCCCTTTGACATCTTTAGAGTCCAGGAATCTATTTCTTTCTTGAGTATATTCAGTGACTTGGCCTCCACAGCCTTCTGTGTAGAGAATCGCAAAAGTTCTTCATCTCCTGAATCTTAAATGGACTACCCCATATCCTGAGAAGTGACCCTTTTGTTCTAGAATGCTCAGCTGAAAGAAATAATATCCCTGCATCCAGTTCATAGAATCATAGAATGTATGGAATGGCAACTGGCCCTTCAGCCCAAACTGGTCCATGCCGACCAAAAAGCACATCAAACTAACTCCATGTGATCCATGTCCCTCTAACTCTTTCCTATCCATGTCCCTCTAACTCTTTCCTATCCATGTATCTATCCACAAAGCTTTTAAATGTTGTCAATGTCCCTGCTGCAACCACTTCCTCCGGCAGCTCATTCCACATACATACCATCCTTTGTGTAAAGAGTTGCTCCTCGGGTTCCCATTAATTACACAGAGGGTGGTGGGGACCTGGATTGCTCTGCCAAGTGAGGTGGTTGAGACAGATACGTTAGCGACATTTTAAGACTTATCTGGATAAGCACATGAACAAGCAGGGTATTGAGGAATACAGGCGGTTGGTCTAGATAGGACAACTTGATCGGCGCAGGCTTGGTTGGCCGAAGAGCTTGTTCCTGTGCTGTACAGTTCATCGTTCTTAGTTCTAATTCTTTCTCCTCTTAAACCGATGCCCTCTAGTTCTCGATTTCCCACCCTAGGAAAAAGACTGACTACATTCACTCTATCTACACCTCTCATGATCTTGTACATCTCTATAAGACCACCCCTCAGTCTCCTACACTCCAAAGAAAAAAGTCCTAGCCTGTCCAATTTCTCCTTGTAACTCAGTCCCTTGAGTCCAGACAACCTTGTAAATCTCTTCTTGCACTCTCTCGTTTAGTAACATCTTTCCTGTAGCAAGGCGACCAAAACGGAACATAATACTCCAGGTGCCAACACCAATGTCCTGTACAACTGCAACATAACATGGAGTGGCACAGTGGTTAGCACTGCTGCCTCACTGCGCCAGGGACCTGGGTTTGATTCCTGGCTTGGGTCAGTCTGTGTGGAGTTTGCATGTTCTCCCTGTGTCTGCATGGGTTTCCTCGGGTGCTCCGGTTTCCTCCCACGGTCCAAAAAAGATGTGCAGATTAGGTGGATTGGCTTTGCTAAATCCTCCCTCCGTGTACCCGAACAGGCGCCAGAATGTGGCGACTAGGGGATTTTCACAACTTCATTGCAGTGTTAATGTAAGTCTACTTGTGACTAAGAAATAAACTTTACTTTTTAACTTCTATACTCAATGCCCTGCCTGATGAAAGCCAGCATGCCAGAAGCCGCCTTCATTGCTCTATCTACCCGTGACTCCACCTTTAGAGAACCGTGCATCTGAACTCCAAGGTCCCTCTGTTCCACGATACTCCTCAACATCCTACTATTCGCCGTGAAAGTCCTACTTTGATTTGACTTTCCAAAATGTAACACCGCGCACATATCTGTATTGAACTCCATTTGCCATTTCTTGGCCCACTTATCCAGCTGATCCAGTCCTGTTAGAATTTTATACATTTCAATGAAATCCCCTCTCATTCTTCTAAATTCTAGTAAATACAGGCCCAGTCGATCAAATCTATCCTCAAACACCAATCTTGCCATTTCAGGAATTAATCTGGTAAACCTTTGCTGCACTCCGCCAAAAAGGTGAAAGAGATCAAAAAAGGTGAAAGAGACCAAAAGAGTAATATATCCTTGCTCCTGTACTCCAGTCCTCTTGCAATGAAGACATACTTACCATTTGCTCCCTTAACTGCTTGCTGGACTTGCATGCTTGCTTTCAGTGACTGGTGCACAACGGCTCACCATTTAAATAATACTTTGCTCCCTGTTTTTCCTTCTGAAGTGGATAGTTTCACATTTATCTGCATTATACTGCATTTGCCATTTATTATTGTCTGTCTACTTACTGAACGTGTGGATAGCCAGAAGCTATATCCCAGGGTAGAAGAGTTAATTGCTAGGGGCCATAAGTTTAAAATGCGAGGGGCAAGGTTTAAAGGAGATGTACGAGGCAAATCTTTTACACAGAGGGTGGTGGATGCCTGAAACTCGCTGCCGGGGAGGTCGTGGAAGCAGATACGATAGTGACTTTTTACAGGTGTCTTGACAAATGCATGAATAGGGGGGGTATGGTCCCCGGAAGAGTAGGGGGTTTAAGTTCAGTCGGGCAGCATGGTCGGTGCACGCTTGAAGGGCCTGTTCCTGTGCTGTAATTTTCTTTTTTTTTGTGTGAAAATTGAAACCTCTTAACATTCTCCTCATCACTCAAGTTTTATGTCATCAGCAAATTTCAAAATATTATATTTGGTTCCTTCATCGTAATCTTTGATGTATATTGTGAAATAGATGGGGCCTGAGTACTGATCTCTGCGGCATCCAGTAGTCATCACCTGCCACTTCGAAGAAGACCCATTTATTCCAAATCTCTGTTTCCCGTTTGCTAACCAATCTCAATCCATGCCATTATACAACCCCAATTCAATGTGCTTTAATTTTGCACACTAACCTCTCAAATGGGACTTCATCAAAAGATTTTTGAAAATCCAAATACACCACATCCTGTGGTTCATCCTTATCTATTCTACCAGTTATATCTTCAACAGGGTCCAATAAATTTGTCAGACATGATTTCCCTTTTAAATCCATATTGAAGTTGTCTAATGCTGTTGATATTTTTTTAAGTGTTGTGTTATCACATCCTTTATAGTGGACTCTAACATTTTTCTGACGACTGATGTTTGGTTAACTAGTATGTAATTCCCTGTTTCCTCCCTCCTTTTTTAAATAGTGGAGTTACATTTGCCACCTTCTATCTAACTGGGGCTGCTTGAGAATCTACTGGATTTTGGAAGATGACAACCAATGCATTCACCATTTCCATGGCTATCTCCTTTAGTACCCTGAGATGTAGCTTTTCAGGCCCTGGGGATTTATCGGCTCTTGGTCCTATTAATTTCTGCAACACTATATTTTTAGTACTATATATTTCTCCTCCTCACTAGACCCTTGGTTTCCTAGCATTTCTGGGAAGTTATTTGTGTCTTCCTCCATGAAGACAGGACTAAAATATTTGTTTAGTTGCTCTGCCATTTCCTTGTTTTCTAATATGAACTCTCTTGTTTCAGACTGTAAGTAGCCTACATTTGTCTTCACTAATCTTTTTTTATTACTTGTAGAAGCTTTTATGTTACCTGCATGTTTACATTCAAGCTCTATTTTTCCCCTCTTTAATCTATTTTTAAATTCATTTATGGGATGTGGGTGCTGCTGGCTCGGTGAGGATTTATTGCCATCCCTAGTTGCCCATCAGGAGGAGGAGGTGGTGAGCTGCCTTCTTGAACCACTGCAGTGCTGTTAGGGAGGAAATTCCAGGATTTTGACCCAGTGAAGGAACAGTAATATATTTCCAAGTCAGGATGGTGAATGACTTGGAGGGGAATTGTCAGATGATGGTGTTCCTAGGTACCAGCTGCTCTTGTCCTTCTCGATCATAGTGTTTGTGGATTTGGAAAGTGCTGCCTCAGGAACCATGGTGAGCTCCTGCAGTGCATCTTGTAGCTGGTACACAAGGCTGCCACTGTTGTTGGTGATGGAGGGAGGGAATGTTTGTGGCGGGGTAGTAATCAAAGAGGTTGCTTTGTCCTGGATGAACAAAGAACAAAGAAAATTACAGTACAGGAACAGGCCCTTCGGCCCTCCAAGCCTGCACCGACCATGCTGCCCGACTTAACTAAAACCCCCTTCCATTCCGGGGGACCATATCCCTCTATTCCCATCCTATTCATGTACTTGTCAAGACACCCCTGAAAAGTCACTACTGTATCCGCTTCCATTACCTCCCCCGGCAACGAGTTCCAGGCACCCACCACCCTCTGTGTAAAAAAAATAAAAATAAATCTGCCTCGTACATCTCCTTTAAACCTTGCACCTCTCGCCTTAAACCTATGCCCCCTAGTAATTGACTCTTCCACCCTGGGAAAAAGCTTCTGACTATCCCTCTGTCCATGCCTCTCATAATCTTGTAGACTTCTATCAGGTCTCCCCTCAATCTCAGTCACTCCAGTGAGAACAAACCAAGTTTCTCCAACCTCTCCTCATAGCTAATGCCCTCTATACCAGGCAAAATCCTGGTAAATCTTTTCTGTACCCTCTCCAAAGCCTCCACATCCTTCTGGTAGTGTGGCGACCAGAATTGAACACTGTATTCCAAGTGCGGCCTAACTAAGGTTCTATAAATCTGCAACATGACTTGCCAATTTTTAAACTCAATACCTCGGCCAATGAAGGCAAGCATGCCGTATGCCTTCTTGACTACCTTCTCTACCTGCTCTGCCACTTTCAGTGACCTGTGTACCTGTACATCCAGATCCCTTTGTCTATCAATACTTAAGGATTCTGCCATTTACTGTCTATTTCCTATCTGTATTAGAGCTTCCAAAATGATGGTGTCAAGCTTTTGTGTTATTGGAGCTGCACAAATCCAGCCAAGTAGATAATATTCCATTACACTTCTGATTTGTGCCTTGTAGATGGTGGACAGGCTCTGGGAAGTCAGGACATGAGTTACTTGCCACAGAATTTCAAGCTTTTGACTTGCCCTGGTAGCCACAGTATTTATATGCCTAGTCCAGTTCAGTTTCTGGTCAGTGGTAACCTTCAGGATGTTGATAGTGGGGGATTAAGCGATGATAATGCCATTGAATGTTAAGTGGTGATGGTTAGAGCTTCTATTGTCAGAGATGGCCATTGCCTAACACTTGTCAAGCGCGAATGATACTTGTCACTTATAGAATTATACAATCTACAGCATGGAGACAGGCCCTTCGGTCCAAACTGATCCATGCTGTCCAAAATGCCCATCTACACTAACCCCATTTACCTGTATTTGACCCATCTTCCTTAAACCTTTCCTATCCATGTATCTGTCCAAATACCTTTTAAATGTTGTCAATGTCCCTGCCTCAACCACTTCCTCCAGCAGCTCATTCCACATATGTACCACCCTCTGTGTAAAAAAAAAATGTTGCTTCTCCGGTTCCTATTAATTCTTTCCCTTCTTATCTTAAACCTATGCCCTCTAGTTCTTGATTCCCCAACCCTGGGGAAAAGACTGAGTGCATTCACCCTATTCATGCCTCTTGTGATCACCTCAAGATGATTACCCCTCAGTCTCCCATGCTCCAAAGAAAGAAGTCTTAGCTTGTCCAATCTCTCCCTATAACTCAGTCCCTTGAGTCCTGGCAACATCCTTGTAAATCTCTTCCGCACTCTCTCCAGTTTAACAACATCTTTCCTATAGCAAGGCGACCAAAACTGAACACAATACTCCAGGTGTGGCCTCACCAACATCCTGTACAACTGCAACATAACTTCCCACCTTCTATACTCAATGCTTAAACTGATAAAGGCCAGCATGCCAAAAACCTTTTTCATTGCCCTATCTACCTGTGACTCCACCTTTAGAGAACTATGTACCTGAACTCCAAGGCCCCTCTGTTCCATGATAATCCCCGAGGTCCTACCATTCATCGTGAAAGTCCTACCTTGATTTGACTTTCCAAAATGGAACGCCTCACACTTGCCTGTATTGAACTCCATTTGCCATTTCTCGTCCCATTTCCCCAGCTGATCAAGATCCTGCTGCAATTTCTGATAACCTTCCTCACTGTCTACAATACCATCTATTTTAGTGTCATCTACAAACTTACTGATCATGCCTTGTACATTCTCATCCAAATTGTCAGCCCACGCCTGGATATTGTCCAGATCTTGCTTCATTTGGACATGGACTGCTTCAGTATCTGAGGAGACATGAATAGTACATTGTGCAGTCATCAGCAAACATCCCTGTCTGACCTTGTGATGGGGGGAAGGCCATTGATGAAGATGGTTGGGCTTAGTACACTACCCTGAGGAGCTCTTGCAGTCCAAAGATGGGTTAATTGACCATGTTAAATTGCCCCTTAGTGTCCCAGGATGTATAGGTTAGGGGGATTGGGGTTACGAGGATAGGGCCTGGGTGAGATGCTGTGTTGGAGAGTCAGTGCAGAAGGAGGCCATTCAGCCCAGTCGTAATTCTATGATGTCCTGGAGCTGAGATGATGACCTCCAACTACCACAAGCATCTTCCTTTATGCTAGGTATGACTCCAACCAGCAGAGGATTTACCCTAATTTCCCAATGACTCCAGTGTTGCTAGGACTCGTTGATGCCGCACTTGGTCAAATGCTGCCTTGATGTCAAGGGTCGTCACTTTCAGCTCACCTCTGACTTCAGCTCTTTTGTCCATAGAATCATAGAAACCCTACAGTACAGAAAGAGGCCATTCGGCCCATCGAGTCTGCACCGACCACAATCCCACCCAGGCCCTACCCCATATTTACCTACTAATCCCTCTAACCTACGCATCTCAGGACACTAAGGGCAATTTTTAGCATGGCCAATCAACCTAACCCGCACATCTTTGGACTGTGGGAGGAAACCAGAGCACCCGGAGGAAACCCACGCAGACACGAGGAGAATGTGCAAACTCCACACAGACAGTGACCCAAGCCGGGAATCGAACCCAGGTTCCTGGAGCTGTGAAGCAGCAGTGCTAACCACTGTGCTACCGTGCCGCCCCCATGTTTGAATCAAGGCTGTAAGGAGGTCAGGAGCTGAATGATCCTGACGGAACTTAGTGTCTATGAACAAGTGAGTAAGTGCTGTTTGATGATGTTGATGACCACTCCCATCAATTTATTGATGATTGAAAGTAGATTGATAGGGTGGTAATTGGCCGGGTTGAATTTGTCCTGTTTCTTGTATACAAGACACACCTGGGCAATTTTCCACACTACTGGGTGGGTGCCAGTGTTGTAGCTGTTCTGGAATAGCTTGGTAGGGACATGGCAAATTCTGGAGCGCAAGTCTTTATTACTATTGCTGGAATATTGTTATAGCCTTTGCAGTATCCAGTGCCTCCAGCCATTTCTTGATCACGTGGGGTGAATTGAATTGGCTGAAGACTGGCATCTGTGATGCTGCGAAGCTCTGGAGGAGGCGGAGATGGATCATCCAGTTGGCACTTCAGGCTGAAAATTGTTGCAAATGAATTATAGAATTATACAGTGCAGAAGGGGCCCTTCAGCCCATCAAGTTTGCGCCAAAACAGAAAAAACACCTGACCTCCCACATAATCCCATTTACTAGCACGTGGCATGCCATAACATTCAAGGCTAAGTGCTCACCCAGGTACTTTTTTAAAAATGTGAAGCAACTCGCCTCCACCATTCTCCCATGCAATGCATTCCAGACCGTTGCCATCCTCTGGGTGAGAGAGTTTTTCTTCTAATCCACCTACCCCTCACCATAAATCTATGTCTGCTTGTGACTGACCCTTCAACTAAGGGGAACAGCTGCTCCTTATCCACTCTATCCATGCTCCCCATAATCTTGTACAACTTGACAAGTCACCCCCCCCCCCACCTCACCTCAGTCCTTTCTGCTCCAACAAAAACAACCCAAGCCTACCCAACCTCTCGTCATAACTTAAATGTTCCATCTCAGTGAATCTCCTCTGCACCCCTACAGTGCAATCACATCCTTCTTATAATGTGGCAACCAGAATTGCACACAGTATTCTAGATGTGGCCTCACCAAACTTCTATACAACTCCAACATGACTTCTCTGCTTTTGTATGCCTCGATTGAGAAAGGCAAGTGTCCTTTTTCACCACCCTACTAATATGCCCTTCTGCCTTAGAGGTCTGTGGACAAACATGCCAAGGTGCATTCATTCCACAGAACTTCTTGGGTGTCATGCTGTTCATTGAATACTTCCTTGTCAAATTACTCCTTCCAAAGTATATCACCTCTCACTTTTCAGGATTGCATAGAAAAATAGAACCTAGGAATAGGAGCAAAAGTAGGCAAATTCACCCCTTCAAACTTGCTCTGCCATTCAATCAGATCATGGCTGATCTGGGGCGGCACGGTAGCACAGTGGTTAGCACTGCTGCTTCACAGCTCCAGGGTCCCGGGTTCGATTCCCGGCTCGGGTCACTGTCTGTGTGGAGTTTGCGCATTCTCCTCGTGTCTGCGTGGGTTTCCTCCGGGTGCTCCGGTTTCCTCCCACAGTCCAAAGATGTGCGGGTTAGGTTGATTGGCCAGGTTAAAAATTGCCCCTTAGAGTCCTGGGATGCGTAGGTTAGAGGGATTAGCGGGTAAATTAGCGGGTAAAAAAAAGGGATCAGTGGGGAGGGCCTGGGTGGGATTGTGGTCGGTGCAGACTCGATGGGCTGAATGGCCTCCTTCTGCACTGTAGGGTTTCTATGATTTCTATGATCTCTCTGTGGTCTCAAATCTACCTCCCTACCTGCTCCCCATATCCCTTTAACCCATTTTTATATCAGAAATATATCTGTCTCCTTGAAACTATTTAATGATTCAGACTCCACCGTGCAATGGATAGCGAACTCCACAAATTTACCACCCTCTGCGAGAAGTGATTCCTTCTCATCTCAGTTTTAAATCTACTGCCTCTCAACCTATATCTGTGACCTCTTGTTCTAGTTTGTCCCTTAAGGGGAAACATTTGGTCTATGTTTACTCTATCAATCCCTTTGGAATTTTATATAGCTCAATCAGATCCCCTCATCCTTCTAAACTCTAGCGAGGAGAAGCTCAACCTGTTCAATCTCTGCTCACACCTCAACCCTTTTAAGAACAAAGAACAGTAGAGCACAGGAACAGGCCCTTCGGCTCACCAAGTCTGCGCCGATCACGTTGTCCTATCTCGACCAACTGCCTGTACCCCTCTATTCCCGTCAGTTCATATGTCTCTCCAGATAAGTCTTAAATATCACTAATGTGTCTCCTTCAATCACCTCACTTGGCAGTGCATTCCAGGTCCCCACCACCCTCTGCAAAAAAAAAACTTCCCCTGCACATCTCCACTGAACCTTTGCCCCCTTACTTTGAACTTTTGCTCCCTTGTAATTGTCTTTTCTGCCCTGGGGAAAAAGCTTCCAACTGTTCACCTTATCTATGCCCTCATAATTTTATAAACTTCTATCAGGTTATAAAAAAAACCAAAGAACAGGCCCTTTGACCCTCCAAGCCTGGGCCGATCATGATGCCCTAACGAAACTAAAAATAAACCTTCTGCCCTTGCTCGGTCAGTATCCCTCTATTCCTTCCCTATTCATGTACCCATCCAGATGCTTCTTAAATGTTGCTTATCCCTGGAATCAATTTGGTGAACGTCCTCTTAACTGCCTCCAATGCCACCAGATCCTTCCTCAAATGAGATCAAAACTGGACACAATTCTCTATACAATTGCAACAATACTCCAGTTCTTTTGCAATACATGCTAACATTCCATTTGCCTTTTTTAATTACATGCTGTACCTGCATACTGACTTTTTGTGATTCATGAACAAAGACACCCAGATCCCTCTGTCCAGATGCATTTTGAATCTGCTTTCCATTTAGATAATTTGCGTTTCTTTTTTTTTGGCCAAAATGGATAACCTCATACTTATACACATTAAACTCCATCTGCCAAATTTTGGCCCATTCACCTAGCCTATCTGTATCCGTCTGTAAAAACTTTATCTCCCCTTCACTGCATGCTTTCAACCTGTTTTGGTATCATCCACAAATTTTGCAATGTCACACTCTCTCCCTGCTTGCAGATCATTTCTACAGATTGTAAATAGTTGAGGGTAATTCGCCAGCCAGAGAATGAATATTTATCCCGACCATCTGCTTTCTGTCAGTCAGACAATCCTCAACCCAGTCTAGTACCCCCAACCCCCTGCGATCTCACCTTCTGGATCAGGTTTTTTATGTGGCACCTTGTCAAATGACTTCTGGAAGTTTTGATCCACAGGTTCCCCATTATCTGGTTATGTCCTCAAAGGCTTAAATTCTGTCTGTCCATTTCACCATCCTGTCTATATCTTCTTATAGCCCAAGATACTCGGCCTCACTGTTAACCATCCGACCAATCTTTGTCATCCACAAATTTACAAATAGTACCCCCCACATAAACATCAATGCCATTTATATAAATAATGAATAATAGAGGACCCAGCAGAGATCCCTGTGTGGTATGCCTCTGGACACTGACTTCCAGTTGCTAAAGCTTCTATCATCACCCCCTCTCCTACAATTAAGCCAATTTTGAATCCACTTTATCAAATTACCCTGTATCTCATAAAAAAGGCAAATGCACATAAGTCGCCCATGTGGGACCTTGTGAAAACTTTGGTGGAATTCATATAAACTACATCAACTGCACTGCCCTCATTTACACACCTGTTCACCTCTCAAAAAGCTCAAAAAAATCTGTTAAGCGTTTGATGAAGTTATGCTGACTATCCCGAATTATGCTTTGCCTCTCCAAGTGGAGATAGATGCTCTACTTAAGAAATTTCTCCAAGTTTCCCTAACATTGATGTGAGACTCACTGGTCTGTAGTTCCCTGGCTTATCTCTACAGTTCCCTGGACTCACTCACCTGAAGAAGGGGCTTAAGGCTCCGAAAGCTTGTGGCTTTTGCTACCGAATAAACCTGTTGGACTTTAACCTGGTGTTGTTAAACTTCTTACTGTGTTTATCTCTACAACCCTTCTTAAATGCGGAACCATATTAACAGTGTCAAAAAGTCAAGCAGTAATCTTGACAAGACCACCTGTTTTTAATTTAGGCCAATCAATTAAAGCAGGCATTCAGCTACCAGGAACTTATAACATTTGAATTTGATGGTATTGATAAAATCAGACCAATCCTATTGTAGGAAAATTGATAGGTCATCACAGGTACAAAAAAGAGTGCAAGGGGGAAAAACAGGAGCTAGCAGCTGCCAACTCTCAAAGTCTCGAGAGGGAGAAAGTAGCTCTCAACCCTGCCAGCTTCAGATATCTCTTTAGAGAACGCACCATTTAACTAGCGAAAGGTACCAAATCAGAAAGAACTTGCAGGCAGAGGAATCATCAGATGAACTCCAAGAGTTTCCAAAAGCCACAAAACATGGTTGTATATTTTAAGAGTGACTGAATTCTATTATTATATTTTCTGCTTAATGAATGAGTATTGTACTTTATTTGAACAGCATTCCATTAGAATCTTATTTTATTTGGCAGGTTACTTATTTAGCTAAAGTTCCCTGTTCGTTAAATAAATGGTTAAGTGCTCATTTTAAAGTGAGTGTCAGGTATTTCTATTAATCATTAAACGTTACTGAAGAACAATTCACATCTTCTCACACACTTTGAATAGATTACGAGGTGAGATATTCCTCTTTGGGAGATTCGACATTACATCTCAAAAGGGGGCCAACCTCTGCATCATAACTGTGGACTTATAATGGATACTAGTGGACAGTTTATCACCAGAAATGGAGACAGAGGTCAAGGAAGGGAAGAGAAGTGTCAGAGATGGACCATGTGAAGGTGATAGAGGGGTGGGAATTGGAAGCAAAATTGATAAATTTTCCCAGGTCTAGACGAAAGCATGAAGTGGCACCAAAATAGTCGTTGATGTACTGATAAAGGAGCTGTGGGAGGGGCCGGAGTTGGGACTGGAACAGGGAATGCTCCACATAACCCATAAGGAGATAGGCATAACTGGGACCCATGTGGGTGCCCCAGCCATACCTTTTATTTGGAGGAAGTGAGGCAAGTTAAGGAGAAATTGTTGTGAGAGAACCAGTTCAGCCAGATGGAGGGGAATGGTGGATGATGGGGATTGCTTAGACCTCTGTTCGAGAAAGAAGTAAGGAGCTTTAAGGCCATCCTGGTGGGGAATAGAGGGATTGGACATTCATGCTGATGAGGTTTGGGCCAGGGAACTGGAAGTCATTGATGTCGCAGATGTAGGTGGGAAGGGACTGGACAAGGCGAGAGAGAATGGAGTCAAGATGGAAGGAAATTAGTTAGGTGGGGCAGGAACAGGCTGACACAAGGGGCTACCGGGGCAGTCCTGTTTGTGGATTTTGGGAAGGAGGTAGAAGCGGACTGTCTGGGGTTGGGAGACTGAGGTTGGCAGCTGTGGAGGGAAGATCTCCACAGGAGATGAGGTCATTGACAGTCCTGGAAACCGTGACTTGATATTCGGTGGTCAGGCCGTGGTACAGGGGGAAGTAGGAGAAAGCGTCCAAGAGTTGGCACTCAGCCTCCGCGAGATAGAGGTCCGTACACCAGACAACAATAGTACCGCTCTTGTCAGCAGGTTTGATGACAAGGTCAGGGTTGGTCCTAAGAGAGTAAAGTGCAGCAAGTTTGGAAGGAGACAAGTTAGAGTAGTTGAGAGGAGTGGAGAAATTGAGATGGCCGATGTCATGCCGACAGTTCTCAATGAAAAGATCAAGAGCAGGTAAAAGGCCAGAGGGAGGGGTCCATGTGGAGGGTGAATGCTGGAGGTGGGTGAAAGGATCAGCTGAGCAGAGGGAGGGCTCCTGTTCAAAGAAGTGAGCACGGAGATGAAGGTGGCAGAAGAAGAGTTCTGAGTCTGAAATTTGTTGAGGTGAGGATGTAAGGACTCGAAGCCAAGTCCTTTGCTGAGACCAGCATGCTCAGCCTCAGAGGGGAAGGTCACAGTGTATAGTGAATAAACAGCTTGGGTTAGGAGGGATGGGATGGGAGGAGGTGGAGGGTCCTGGATGGGTGTTGGTATCGATGAGTTGTTAGAACTTGCGTTCCTTAACACTGAAAAGGAAAGAAAAAGTTTTTTGTTAATGCGTTGGATGAGAAGAAGAATGAAGTGAAGCTGGAGACCAGGGCAGCTTAGTAAAGGACTCCTTAACTAATAATGCAATGCCATGATCAAAATGAATGGCCTACTCCTGCTTCAATTTTCTGTGCCCCCTCCTCTGTCTCACCTGAAGATTCTAAATCCTGGAATGTTGAGTTGCCAATCCTGCTCTTCCGTCAACCATCTGTGATGGATACTATGTCACACGTCCACGTATCAATCATCACCCTTAACCCAATGCTTCAGCCTTAATTTTTGTACTGGACTCCTCCATCATTGAGAATGGGGATATTTGTGGACCCTTCTTCTTCAGTGAGTTGTTTATAATTGATGACCGCAATTCACGACTTTGTGGCAGAACTGCAGAGCTTAGATATAATTTATTGGTTGTGGAATCACTTAACTCTATCTATTATTTGATGTTTGGCATGCAAGTAGTCCTATTTCGTAGCTTCACCAGGTTGACATGATATTTTAGGTATGTCTGGTATTGCTCTTGGCGTTGCTCTCCTGCACTCCTCATTGAACCGTGACGATCTGTAACTATGTCTGATTAAGGATAACCCGAAGAAAGAGAACAATTCAACTGAAAACATGTGTGGTCTCCAAGCTCATCCTATTGTATAATTTTGATGAAATCCCCCAGCCAGATTCTCGTTAACCTTGAGGGGCTGGTGTGAAGGGCACAATGTTCAAAATGTATGAACTGCATTCTCAATTAAGTTTCAAGAAATGAAGCTGGGCCAGTAGATGAGGTCACAGTGGGATCTATTTTGGAGATAACCATAATATAGTTAGATTTAGCATCATTTTTGAAAAGGACCAAGAACAGGAGCAATAGTTCTAAATTGAGGAAAGACAAATTTTACAAAGAACAAAAAGAAATTACAGAACAGGCCCTTCGGCCCTACAAGCCTGCACCGACCATGCTGCCCGACTTATCTAAAACCCCCTATCTTCCAGGGACCATACCCCTCTATTCCCATCCTGTTCATGTATGTGTCAAGACCATATCGCTTCCACTACCTCCCCCCGACGAGTTCCAGGCACCCACTACTCTCTGTGTAAAAAAAAAAAATCTGCCTCGTACATCTCCTTTAAACCTTGCCCCTCGCACCTTAAACCTGTGCCCCCTAGTAATTGACTCTTCCACCCTGTGAAAAAGCTTCTGACTATCCACTCTGTCCATGCCTCCCATAATCTTGTAGACTTCTATTAGGTCGCCCCTCAATCTCCATCATTCCAGTGAGAATAAACCAAGTTTCTCCAACCTCTCCTCATAGCAAATGCCCTCCATACGAGATAACATCCTGGTAAATCTTTTCTGTACCCTCTCTGAAGCCTCCACATCCTTCTGGTAGTGTGGCGACCAGAATTGAACACTATATTCCAAGTGTGGCCTAACTAAGGTTCTATCAATCTGCAACATGACTTGCCAATTTTTAAACTCAATGCCCTGGCCGATTGAAGGCAAGCATGCCATATGCTTTCTTAACTACCTTCTCCACCTGCATTGCCACTTTCAGTGACCTGTGTACCTGTACACCCAGATCCCTTTGCCTATCAATACTCCTAAGGATTCTGCCATTTTCCTATCTGTATTAGACCTTCCAACATGCATTACCTCACATTTGTCCGGATTAAACTCCATCTGCCATCTCTCTGCCCAAGTCTCCAACTGATCTATATCCAAGATAAGAGGTGAGCTGGTGATGGGACATAAATTTAAGGTGATAGAGAGAAGGATTAGAGTGTATATGAGGGAAAACTCTTTTCAACCAGAGTAATTGGCATCTGAAATGGTTAGCAAGGAACGAGCTGAAAAAGGGGCTTAGGAGAGCTAGGAGGGGACATGAGAAGTCCTTGGCGGGTCAGATCAAGGAAAACCCCAAGGCTTTTTACTCTTATGTGAGGAATAAAAGAATGACCAGGGTGAGGTTAGGGCCGGTCAAGGACAGTAGTGGGAACTTGTGAATGGAGTCAGTAGAGATAGGCGAGGTGATGAATGAATACTTTTCTTCAGTGTTCACCAAGGAGAGGGGCCATGTTTTTGAGGAAGAGAAGGTGTTACAGGCTAATAGGCTGGAGGAAATAGATGTTCGGAGGGAGGATGTACTGGCAGTTTTGAATAAACTGAAGGTCGATAAGTCCCCTGGGCCTGATGAAATATATCCTAGGATTCTTTGGGAGGCAAGGGATGAGATTGCAGAGTCTTTGGCTTTGATCTTTGGGTCCTCACTGTCCACTGGGATGGTGCCAGAAGACTGGAGAGTGGCGAATGTTGTTCCTCTGTTTAAGAAAGGGAATAGAAATGACCCTGGTAATTATAGGCCGGTTAGTCTTACTTCGGTGGTTGGTAAATTGATGGAAAAGGTCCTTGGGGATGGGATTTACGACCATTTAGAAAGATGCGGATTAATCCGGGATAGTCAACACGGATTCGTGAAGGGCAAGTCGTGCCTCACAAATTTGATTGAATTTTTTGAGGAGGTAACTAGGTGTGTTGATGAAGGTAGGGCAGTTGATGTCATATACATGGATTTTAGTAAGGCGTTTGGTAAGGTCCCCCATGGTTGGCTTATGATGAAAGTGAGGAGGTGTGGGATAGAGGGAAAGTTGGCCGATTGGATAGGTAACTGGCTGTCTGATCGAAGACAGAGGGTGGTGGTGGATGGAAAATTTTCGGACTGGAGGCAGGTTGCGAGCGGAGTGCCACAGGGATCAGTGCTTGGTCCTCTGCTGTTTGTGATTTTTATTAATGACTTAGAGGAGGGAGCTGAAGGGTGGATCAGTAAATTTGCTGATGACACCAAGATTGGTGGAGTAGTGGATGAGGTGGAGGGGTGTTGTAGGCTGCATAGAGACATAGATAGGATGCAAAGCTGGGCTGAAAAATGGCAAATGGAGTTTAACCCTGATAAATGTGAGGTGATTCATTTTGGTAGGACTAATTTAAATGTGGATTACAGGGTCAAAGGTAGGGTTCTGAAGACTGTGGAGGAACAGAGAGATCTTGGGGTCCATATCCACAGATCTCTAAAGGTTGCCACTCAAGTGGATAGAGCTGTGAAGAAGGCCTATAGTGTGTTAGCTTTTATTAACAGGGGGTTGGAGTTTAAGAGCCGTGGGGTTATGCTGCAACTGTACAGAACCTTGGTGAGACCACATTTGGAATATTTTGTGCAGTTCTGGTCACCTCACTATAAGAAGGATGTGGAAGCGCTGGAAAGAGTGCAGAGGAGATTTACCAGGATGCTGCCTGGTTTGGAGGGTAGGTCTTATGAGGAAAGGTTGAGGGAACTAGGGCTGTTCTCTCTGGAGTGGAGGAGGCTGAGGGGAGACTTAATAGAGGTTTATAAAATGATGAAGGGGATAGATAGAGTGAACGTTCAAAGACTATTTCCTCGGGTGGATGGAGCTATTACAAGGGGGCATAACTATAGGGTTCATGGTGGGAGATATCGGAAGGATATCAGAGGTAGGTTCTTTACGCAGAGAGTGGTTGGGGTGTGGAATGGACTGCCTGCAGTGATAGTGGAGTCAGACACTTTAGGAACATTTAAGCGGTTATTGGATAGGCACATGGAGCACACCAGGATGATAGGGAGTGGGATAGCTTGATCTTTGTTTCAGATAAAGCTTGGCACAACATCGTGGGCCGAAGGGCCTGTTCTGTGCTGTACTGTTCTATGTTCTATGTTCTATTCCAGGAGCAAATCTTTGTTGTAGCTACTACCACTGTTAATTCAGGATATTAACATTTGTAAACCACCATGTATTTTTGCACTGCACTTGGGCCCGCAGCAAAGGAAACTTCCCTATCCCCAGCCACCTTGGATGTGCCATCGGCACAATACGTCTCCTCCCAGGATATATAAACTGTTTGTACTATTACAGGAGTTGATCAAAGATTCTATAACACCAAAACAACTAAAATACATGAGCCCATGAGTTTCTACATGGGTTTTCGTCACCCACTGTGAGGTCACAAAGAAAAGTGCAGCACAGGAATAGGCCCTTTGGCCCTCAGCCTGTGCCAACCACGATGCCCTAACAAAACTAAGAAAAGAACCTTCTGCCCTTACTCAGTCTGTATCCCTGTATTTCCTCCCTATTCATGTACCCATCCAGATGCCTCTTAAATGTGCCTGCTTTCACCACCTCCTCTGGCAGTGCGTTCCAGGTACCCACCACTCTCTGCATGAGAAACTTCCCCTACACATCTCCCTTAAACTTTCCCTCTTTTACCTTGAACCTGTGCCCCCTTGTAATTGGCACTTCCACCCTGGGAAAATGCCTCTCACCATCCACCCTGCTTATGCTTTTCATAATTTTGTAGACCTCCTATCAGGTCTTCCTTCAGTCCGTCTTTCCAGTGAAAACAATCCACGTTTATTCAACCTCTCCTCATAGCCAACGCTCTTGAGACCAGGCAACACCCTGATGAACCTTCTTTGCAATCTCTCCAAAGCTTCCACATCCTTCTAGTGGTGTGGCAACCCTGCACGCAATATTCCAAATGTAGCCGAACCAAGATTTTTAAGTTAAAGTTTAGTGTCACAAGTAGGCTTGCGTTAACATTGCAATGAAGTTACTGTGAAAATCCTCTTGTCGCCACACCATGGTGCCTGTTCGCGTACACTGAGGGAGAATTTAGCATGGCCAATGCTGCTCACCAGCAAGTCTTTCGGACTGTGGGAGGAAACCAGAGCATCCAGAGGAAACCCATACAGACATGGGGGAACGTGCAAATTTTGCACAGGCAATGGCCCAGTAGGTCCCTGGCATTGTGCTAACCACATTTAGCTTTATGGTTTAATATAGCTGCAACATTTATTTTACTAACTCTTGTACCCAGTACCCTGGCCAATTGAAGGCAAGCATGCCATTATGCCGCCTTAATCACCTGCTCTCTCTCTCACGCATACTCTTATTGAAGCACAGATACACACACACATGCTGTCGCTCACACAGACATATGCTCTCACTAACACACACATATGCCTCGCTCACACACGCTCTCACTGAAACACATGTTCTTACACTCACGCACATGTTCTCGCACACGCACCCATATTGCATGCACGCACACACACACCCTCCTGCTGACACACTCACCTGCTCCCACTCACAAACATGCATATGTGCTCTTGCTCACACATACACATGCACATGTTCTCTATCACATACACTCTTGCCTGCTCATACACATGCTTTGGCGCACACACACACGTGGTCGCACTGATATCTACAAACATGTGCTCAGTCGCTCACGCACATTCATGCTCTCGCTGACACACCTACATGCTCTCACTGGTGCATTTAATCACATTCTCTTATTGACACACCCATGCTCTTGCTAATTGAATAATTAAATCAAATCATATTATGTACAAAGTGAGAGGCAAAGATGGATTAGGAGGAGATTTAGAAGGGATTTGAGGAAAACCTTTTTCACCCACTAGGTGGTGAGAACCTGGAACACACTGCCTGAAAGGGTGGTCGAGGCAGGAACCCTCAACATTTTAAGAAGCATTTAGATGAGCAGTTGAAATGTCATAGCATACGAGGCTGTGGACCAAGTGATGAAAAATGGGATTAGAATAGGTAGGTGTTTGATGACCAGCACAGACACGATAGGGCAAATTTTGCTGGGGAAGCTGGCTGCTGAGCTCTCGTTGTGCATGTGCCCCAATCTCTCTGCATCACCGCCCTGCACCGCCCTCTGCAGAGTTGCCCTTCCCATCCTGACCCCTTGCATTGCCCACCACCAGGGCAGTGCCATTGTGCCTTGTGGGCACTGCCAGGCTGGCACTGCCCAAGAGGCACTACCTGGCCCTCCCCCAACCACTCGGGGAGGGGGGGTCTCCAATGACCTCCATTCCCATCAGCAAGGCCATCACGTCTGGTCCCCGGTGGTGAGGGCCATATGTGATCCTTGCTGGTGAGAACCTCGACTGGTGAGCAGGTAAGAGCAAGTGATTCTGAATGATCATGTCCGTGAGTTACTAATTACGTTTAATTTAATTAATAAATATGAGCAAAACAGGGCTGGCAAAATCACAAGGCAAATAACCAGGTGCAACCTTAACATGCTGATCAAACAACGTGACGAGCCAGTAAGATTGCCGTCTATGACACAAAAGGAGGCCTTTTGGTTCCTCGAATCCATGCTGAAAAATTTCTCAAAATTTGTTCCCGTTCTGGGTTAGAGAGGTTGATTGGCATTGCATTGACAATCATCACATAATTTTAAAGATATCCAAACTCTTAATTTTTAACCAGATTTAAACTGGTGAGTTTAGTGGGCATATCCAGCAAATTCTTAAAAAAACATGATGTGGAGATGCCGGCGTTGGACTGGGGTAAACGCAGTAAGAGTTTTAACAACACCAGGTTAAAGTCCAACAGGTTTATTTGGTAGCAAATACCATTAGCTTTCGGAGCGCTGCTCCTTCGTCAGATGGAGTGGAAATCTGCTCACAAATAAGGCATACAGAGACACCTGGTGTCGTTAAAACTCTTACTGTAAAAAAAACATAGGCAGGCCAAGGACACGATGCCTTTTGTGCAGAACAAAAAATGATGCAGCATAAATGACATACAAATTCTCCAGATTTACAGTGTAGCTCTTTAATGCCCTGAAGTTGCTTGCTAATTATTAATAAGGATGTGCATCATATTTATACATTATTTTAACTGCAAAATACAGCCTAGTAGTTCTTTATCTTTTTTCCAGCATAAATAATAAGCTTAAAATACTGAATGAGCATTTGGGGGAAAAAAATGAGACTGGTATTATTGGAAAATATTTGCATTTTAGAAGAATTTGAAAACAAAGGTTTCAGTTTTTTTCTGGGTGTCATTTCTTCCCAGTGACAAGGATTATAGTGATGATGTTTATAATTACTTTAGGAAGGTTACATGATGTAATATTGCTTTCATACAACCTTAATGACAGCTGATGAAGTGGTGCAAATTGAATCTTTTGCTACTTGTTCATTTGTTACATTATATTGTAGAATACTGTTTGACATTCCATCCTTTTTTGTGCATTCAACTTCAGCTGTAAAATTCAGGAATATTGTACTTGATAACTCAGTTTTTCTTCTTTTTAGTTTTCAAAAATGATCATCCTGCCATTCATTGTCCTCATTTTGAGGTTTTGCAACATTCGCGCAGCTGGGAAAGGTGTTACTGCTAGTTTAGATGCAAAGTGGTCATCAATGCCTTTCTTGCTGGAGACAAGGTAACATTACTTTTGGACTATTTTGTACGCATTTAACTTCACCCTTTCTGAAGATCCTTCTTTAAAATTAAATTATGATTTCACAGAATTGTTATGACAGTGTCTGCACTGGAATTTGCCTGGATGAATAAGTATTGCCATTCATGAATAAAATCTAATCAAAATATCTATTTGTGGTTCAGCCAGTGGCTTATTCAAAGGGAGTGAAAAAATGTTCTCCAAATTCTGACTGCACTCTTGTTAATTGTATCCTCATGTCCATGAGTTCTGCATTACAGACCAGTTAAATATTCTGCTTATATCTATTACTTATAATATTTATGGATACTTGGTTACTTACAAAAAATCTTTTCAATCTTTCTTCAATGAAAATAAAATAGAGCCAAAATAGATAGAGAGAGAGATGAAGAGACACCAAGGAAAATGAAAAGCCAGAAGAGGAAATATAATCCAATTATGTTTGAAAATTGATGCATTGGTCCTTGAAGTTAACTGGTGAATAGCAGAGTACAACATTTTCAAGGGTGCTTGGTTCTTGAAGTATAGAACCAGTGCTCCCATTCAGTATGATCATGGACATTGGAATAGATTTCTTTGGAAATGCTACATGAAAATAAACAAAGCTCATCTCTTTTGTTTCCCACTGTCCTGGTAGTCACATGATACAATGATAATCAAGTTCCTGACCAAGTATAATAATGATTCTTTAATTGACCTACAGCAGACCCAGAAATTACAATAGTGAACTTTGGGAGCCGTGAGCCCTAAATCACTCACCGTGTCAGGTCTCAAATTACTTGGAATGTATCCCAAAAGTATTTTCTGAAAGAAATGTATCTAGTTTGTGTTTCTTGCCTCCAAGGTTGAATCATTGCAGGGCCATAAATTATGTCATTAGCGGAATCCTTACCACATGGATTACCACCGGTAAATGGCTGTGCTGAAATTAATTTGCATGAATTATGTAAATCAAGCAGTCTCATGACACGGAATTCAATTCAATGGGGAAGTTTATGGCAAACTTGTAGTTTTCAGTCATGTCAGGGGAAAATGGAGAAGTGCAAATCATACAGTGCAAAAGGGGCCCTTCGGCCCATGTCAAAATCTCGACTTCCGAGTTTGACTTTAACACAAACACACATTAACACAAGATACTTGCATAGGTTAGAGGGATTAGTGGGTAAAATGTGTAGGGATATGGAGGTAGCAACTGGGTGGGATTGTGGTTGGTGCAGACTCGATGGGCCGAATGGCCTCTTTCTGTACTGTAGGGTTTCTATGATACTTAACTGGCAGGTTGTCTTTATTTTACTTGCTAGCAAGAGGGGTAGTCTCTCAACACAATGGATCAGAGATACCACTCCAACAGACAAAGAAAATCATCCTGGTTTATACAATTCTGCAGCTCACAGTCAGTTGGACACAATCCAATCAAAAGTGTTACAAATGACATACTTATTGATCCAACAGAAAAAATACTGAACCACCCTGATCTATGAGATCACGATATCTTGTGGATACCCCAATATATCATCCCTAAGCCTGTCCTCTAGTCTTTTAGTCAGACACCATGTCTCTATTTTGATAGCAGTCTCAAAGCATCTTCACTAAAACAGTCTCACATGGGCATCATTTAATTGATAAATGGGGCCTACAAAAGCCATTAATATTTTATGTCCTTGTCAGTGAAGTTAACTGAATCTCTAAGGGATGTGGTCAACTCATCTTGCCCCAATTTTTGCTCTGATAAGTTTTGTTTATTGCCAACATAATGAAACATATATATATTGCTTATCAATTCAATGACTGAGCTTTTTATCACTACCTCCAAATTCAAGGGGTATCATTATGTTACTATTAATTCTCGTCCGTTCCCACTCAGTCCCCTACCATAACTCTTTGGTTAGCTAAGACTTTAATATCTTTCTGACTCTGTTTTGATTAGAAACTGTGAAGGCAGCCTCATTAAAACTCACTCTTGTTTCTGATGAGGTGTCTGGTGAGGCAATTAAGTCTCCTTCATGGCCTTGTGATTCCAACAATTGGGTTCTTTCAAGGAATGTATTTAACATATGTTTGGTATGAAAGGGCACTCTGTAACTATGCATCAAAGTTTCTTTTTCTAAAAATGTACAGAAGATATATTTATATGTATGGACTAATTAAAGGTATTACATGTACCTTTAAAACTACAAAGTATTTAAAACACCTCATTACAATTACGAGCAAACTTGCTGCCCATTGATAAAGTGAATTCTGCATCTAAGTTGATTAAACAAAAGCCCTAGCAGAGTCTGCCAATCTTATTGTAGCCCTTTTTCTTTTCTATCTTTCTACACCCATCAGGTTTGCACCAACTCATCAAGCAATTTATGGGGAATCAGAACTCATGAAGATGTATCTTTTTCCAGCCACAAATTGCTGAATGTTTTATGATGGTGTACATTTGCTAAAGGAAATGGCAGAGGAATTCCTTAGGATCATAAAGTGTACTTAAATGTTCATGGTTGTAAAGGAGACATGAATGCTGAAACAGCCTGAGTTAATGATGGGCAACAAATATTGCCAGTGACACTCTCATCTCCTGAAAGAATGAAAATTAAATGACTGTTCTTGCTGATTCAACTTCTTAACACTATTGGAATTAGGAGGAACTACTACATTTACTATCAATATGAAGTAGTTGATTAATATCAGGTAGCAGGTAAGACAGACAAACTTAGGGCCTTAATGCTCACGAGGAATTTGGATGTGGTTGCGGTGACAGAGACTTGGTTGAAAGAGGGACAGGATGGGCAGCTGAATATTCCGGGGTACAAGTGTTTTAGGCGAGACAGAGGAGGGGCCAAAAGAGATGGGGGAGTAGTAGTATTAGTTGGAGAGCATATTACAGCGGTGCAGAGGGAGGACAATTCAGAGGGGTCATGTAACGAGTCACTCTGGGTGGAGCTTAGAAACAGGAAGGGCGCAGTCACTATGTTGGGGGTGTACTACAGGCCCCCCAACAGCCCAAGGGAAGTGGAAGAACGGATATGTCAGGAGATATTGGATAGGTGCAGGAAAAATAGGGTTGTTGTAGTGGGAGACTTCAATTTCCCTGGTATAGACTGGAAATCGCTGAGAGCTGGGACTCTGAATGGGGAGGAATTTGTGAAATGCGTACAGGACGGTTCTTTGGAACAATATATAGATAGCCCGACTAGAGAGGGGGCTATACTGGACCTCGTACTGGGGAATGAGCCCTGTCAGGTCTTCAAAGTTTTGGTAGGGGAACATGTGGCAAATAGTGACCACAATTCTGTTAGCTTTAGGATAGTGATGGAAAAGGATGAGTGGTGTCCCAAGGGTAAGGTGTTGGATTGGGGGAAGGCTAACTTTAGTGGCATTAGGCAGAAATTGGCAGCTCTTGATTGGGAGAGGCTGTTTGAGGGTAAATCCACATCTGGCATGTGGGAGTCTTTTAAGGAACAGTTGTTAGGGCTACAGGACAGGCATGTGCCTGTAAAAAAAAAAGGATAGGAAGGGTAGGATTCGATAACCAGGGAAATTGAGGGACTGGTCAAAAAGAAAAGAGAGGCGTATGTTAGGTCCAGCAGCTAAAAACGGAGGGAGCTCTGGAGGAGTACAAAGAAAGTAGGAAAGAACTCAAACGGGGAATTAAAAGGGCAAAAAGGGGTCACAAAATGTCCTTGGCAGACAGGATTAAGGAGAATCCCAAGGCATTTTATTCATAAGTTAGGAACAAAAGGGTTGTCAGGGAAAATATCGGACCTCTTGGGGACAAAAGTGGGGAATTATGCTTGGAGCCCAAAGAAGTAGGGGAGATCCAAAATGAATACTTTGCGTCAGTATTCACAAAGGAGAGGGATGTGTTGACTGGGAATGTCTCGGAGGGGAGTGTTGAGCCGTTGGAGAAAATCTCCATTACAAGGGAGGAAGTGTTAGGTTTGTTGGAGAATATAAAGACTGACAAATTCCCAGGGCCTGATGGAATCTATCCAAAGCTGCTCAGGGAGACGAGAGATGAAATCGCTGGGCCTCTGACGCAAATCTTTGTCTCGTCACTGGACACAGGTGAGGTCCCAGAGGATTGGAGGATAGCTAATGTGGTCCCGTTATTTAAGAAGGGTAGGAAGGATAACTCGGGTAATTATAGGCCGATGAGCTTGACGTCCGTGGTGGGGAAGCTATTGGAGAAGATTCTTAGAGATAGGATGTATGCGCATTTAGAAACTCATTAACGATAGTCAGCATGGTTTTGTGAGAGGGAGGTCAAGCCTCACTAACCTGGTGGAGTTTTTTGAAGAAGTGACCAAAATGGTTGACGAGGGAAGGGCCGTGGATGTCGTCTATATTGGACTTTAGTAAAGCGTTTGACAAAGTCCCTCATGGTAGGCTGGTGAAAAAGGTTGGATCTCATGGGTTAAAGGGGAAGGTGGCTAGATGGGTGGAGAACTGGCTTGGTCACAGAAGACAGAGGGTGGTAGTGGAAGGGTCTTTTTCCAGCTGGATGCCTGTGACTAGTGGTGTTCCGCAGGGCTCTGTATTGGGACCTCTGCTGTTTGTGATTTACATAAACGATCTGGAAGAAAGTGTAACTTGGGTGATCAGTAAGTTTGCGGACGACACAAAATTGGTAGGACTTGCAGATAGTGAGGAGCATTGTCAGAGGCTGCAGAAGGATATAGATAGGCTGGAAATTTGGGCAAAGAAATGGCAGATGGAGTTCAATCCTGATAAATGCGAAGTGATGCATTTTGGTAGAGCTAATGTAGGGAGGAGCTATACAATAAATGGCAGAACCATAAAGGGTGTGGATACGCAGAGGCACCTGGGTGTGCAAGTCCACAGATCCTTGAAGGTGACGTCACAAGTGGAGAAGGTGGTGAAGAAGGCATATGGCATGCTTGCCTTTATAGGACGGGGCATAGAGTATAAAAGTTGGGGTCTGATGTTGCAGATGTATAGAACGTTGGTTCGGCCGCATTTGAAATACTGCGTCCAGTTCTTGTCGCCACACTACCTGAAGGACGTGGAGGCTTTGGAGAGATTACAGAGGAGATTTACCAGGATGTTGCCTGCTATGGAGGGGCTTAGTTATGAGGAGAGATTGGGTAAACTGGGGTTGTTCTCCCTGGAAAGACGGAGGATGAGGGGAGACTTAATAGAGGTGTATAAAATTATGAAAGGCATAGATAGGGTGAGCGGTGGGAAGCTTTTCCCCAGGTCGGTGGTGACGTTCACGAGGGGTCATAGGTTCAAGGTGAAGGGGGGGGAGGTTTAACACAGATATCAGAAGGACATATTTTACACAAAAGGGTGGTGGGGGCCTGGAATGCACTGCCAGGCAAGGTGGTGGAGGCGGACACACTGGGAACGTTTAAGACTTATCTAGATAGCCACATGAACGGAGTGGGAATGGAGGGATACAAAAGAATGGTCTAGTTTGGACCAGGGAGCAGCACGGGCTTGGAGGGCCAAAGGGCCTGTTCCTGTGCTGTATTGTTCTTTATTCTTTGTTCTTTCTTATCAATGCAAATAATTGTCAACCAATAATCCTTCAGGAATTTTGTCTTTACACTGGTAAATTTAATGCTTCAGTTTTGGCATTTAGATGCAAGAATTATTTTCTATATAGGTCTGGTGTTTCTTTACCAACTTTTAAATGTTCTTGTGTTGGGGACAGTTTTTAGAATTTGTAGGGACAATGCCTTTTCTGGTCAGATTGGAGAAGCTGCAATTCACAGCCGTTCAGTACAGAAAAGGCCCTTCAGCTCATCGAGTCTGCACCAACAATAACTACCACTAAGGTCATGCTAATCCCATTTTTCAGAATTTGTCTCATATCCTTCAATGTTATGAAGAGGATTTGAGTCTAGGAATAGAGATGTTTTACTGCAATTGTATAGGGTGTTGGTGAGGCCACACCTGGAGCATTGTGTACAGTTTTGGTGTCCTTTATCTGAGGAAGGATGTCCTTGCAATAAAGAGACCACAGCGAAGGTTTACGAGGCTGGTTCTTTGGATGGCGGGTCTAAGTAGATTAGGAATATATTCACTGGAGTTTAGAAGAGTGAGGAGGATCTCATCGAAACTTATAAAATTCTAACAGGATTGGACAGAGTAGATTCAGAAAGAATGTTCTGAATGGTGGAAGAGTCCAGAACTAGGGATCATAGTTTGAGGGTAGAACTGAGGTGAAGAGAAATTGTTTCACCCAGAGTGTGGTGAATGTGTGGAATTCACTACCACAGAAAGTAGTTGAGGGTAAAACGTGAGAGTTCAAGAAGAAATTAGATCATAGTTCTTGGAGCTAAAATGATCAAGGGATATCGGGGGAAGGATCAGGATATTGAATTTGATGATCAGCTATGATAATGAATGGTGGAGCAGGTTCAAAGGGTCGAATAGCCAACTGCTGCTTCTAGTTTCTATGTTTCAAGTGCTCATCCAGATACTTTTTAAAGGTTTTGAGATGTCCAGCCTCCACTATCTTCACAGGCAGTGCATTCCAGATTCCTACCACCCTCTGAGTGAAAAAATGTTTTCTCAAATCCCCTAAGAATCTCCTGTCCCTTACCTTAAAATTATGCCCCTCGTGATTGACCCCTCAGCCAAGAGGAGCAGCTGCTATTCACCCTGTCCATACCCCTCTTAATCTTATACACTTTGTCCCCCCACTCCTCCTCAGCCTTCTCCACTGTAAAGAAAACAATCCACGTCTCTCTTTATAGCTCAAAAGCTCCATCCAGGCAACATCCTGGTGAAGCTCCTCTGTATCCCCTCTCGTGCAATCACGTCATTTTATAGTGAGTGACCACAACTGCACACACTACTGCAGCTGTGGCCCAACCAACGATCTGTACATCTTTAACATGAATTCCTTTCTCTTGAACTCAATGCCACAACTGATAAAAGCAATTGTCCCATATGCCTTCTTATCTATCCTATTCACCTGTTGTGTTGCCTTCAAGGATCTGTGAACATGTGCCTCAAGATCCCTCTATTCCTCTGAGCTTCCTAGTGTCTTATCATTCATTAAATACTCCCTTGTCTTGTTACTTCTTCCAAAGTGCATTATCTGGTTTTCTCAGGGTTAAATACCATCTGCCACTGTTCTTCCCATCTGACCAACTCATCTATATCTTCCTGTAACCAAAGTCCTTCACTATTAATATTGGTGTCATCTGCAAATTTGCTTATCATTACCCCCCCCCCCATAATATCATCTTCATTAAGGGTCCCAGCACTGATCCTTGCGGTTGTTCTCAGAATAGATAAGGCTAAGAGGAGATTTTACATCTTGTGCCCTTTTTTTTTGAATCCTTACAGTAGTGAAGAAGGCATTCAGCCCATCGAGTCTGCACTGACTTTCTGACAGAGTATCTTACCCAGGTCCTCGCCCCTCTCTGAACCCACATACTTACCGTGGCTAATCCACCTAATTTACACATCTTGGAACAGTAAGGGACAATTTTCCCATGGCCAATCCACCTAACCTGCACATCTTTGGACTGTGGGAGGAAACCGGAGCACCTAGAGGAAACCCACGCAGATATGGGGATAATGCGCAAACCCCACACAGTCACCCAAGACCATAATTAAACCCAGTTCCCTGTCACTGTGAGGGAACAGTGCTAACCACTGTGCCACTGCACCATATTAAAGGCCCACTTTATCTTAGCCGTTTTAATAATTTATAACTTCTACTGATTTAGCAACATGAGAAGAGGTAATTTATCCTCTCAAGCCTACTTTACCATTCAGTGAAATCATTGCTGCTCTGATCTAATTTGTATATCTATAGATCCTTGCTCCATTTCCTTAATACTTTTGGTTCGCAAAAATCCTATCGATCTACGATTTAAAATGATGCCCCTCAGTCTTAGAATCCTCAACAATAGCTTATTTCTATTGATCCTATCTGCCCCCTTCCTTAACCATTGACATTCTAGGGAATACATAAGAAGTAGTAGCGAGAATAGGCCATCTGACTCCTCGAGCCTGCTCCACCATTCAATGGTGGAGCAGGCTCCTTCCCTGATTATCCTCTTCCATTCGATATACTTTGTGACCATGTACCCTGAGTTTTTTAAATCATGACCTCTGCAGCTTTCACAGTAAGTGGTTTCTTCGCTCACAGCTTCAGTGACGTCATTGTTGCTGGGTTGATTAAGATGAGTCCTTTCATTGCTATTTAAATGGGGTTGTTTGTGTTTACTCTGGGATTAGTTTTATGGCCCTGCATTTTTAGGAGAAAAGTTCATGAGTTCTGGACAGGTTTTTTTTCCTTCCCAGGGAGTTTAAAGTTTTTTTCCCTGTTCAGCTGCAGTTTGAATTTGAGTTTTTAGTTTAGAAGGGAGTGGACATCAGACTGAAAGCAGTGGCGTGCTTGTGCCTGGCCTCCTGGGAAGCGGAAGAATACCTCCAGTGATATACAAGAGTTACAGCATCTGGGAGAGGCGGCTGAGGGACTTCTCTGGTGCATTCTGGGAGAGGTCAGCCCAACAACATCTACAAAGAGGTGGGAAGCGGAAGGTCTGGTGTCGAGGAGCGACACCTGTTAGAGGCGGGAGATCTGTGACGCTTCCAGCATCTCAGACATCGGCCTTTTGGCTAAGATCAAGTGGAGTATGGACAGGCTGCACTTGGTTAAGGTCATTAGGTTACATTTAAGCTTCATTTGAAGCAATTTTTAAAAGCGGCATCTCGGCCTTTTGGCTAAGATGCAAATGAGATCAAACCTTGGAGGAGGAGGACTTGCACCTACTCCAATCAGCTTGGCTCATGTAGATCAGGCCCAAGACAGGAGTGGAGGCCCTGTCTTGTCAGCTTGGATAGGAAATGTCTCAACTTGTTGAGACTCTGAATTAGACTTGATTTGATTGAATTGGAATGAAAAAAAACTACAGAAGCTAAATGTAGAACTGTTGACCCCAGAGAACCTCGAGGAACTCAAAAGGGTTTACCACGGTTGGAGGACCGTGAAACCCTTCTTTGAGTCTCCATCGCTCTGGTGGGAAACCATCAAGGGCAACATCAAGAGGTTCTTCATCCGCAAAGGGGTTCAGAAGGCCAGGGAGAGACGGGGGGAAATGTCCCGACTCCAGAAAAGAATGCAGGAGCTACTACAACTGCAGTCGATGGGGGTTGATATCAAGGAGGATCTCCGGGAGGTGAAGAGCCAGCAAGCCTCGCTCTTTGCCTCGGAGGCCTCCAAGGTTATCTTCCGGTCCAGGGTCCGCTCCGTGGAGCAGGACGAAACGTGCTCGCGTTTCTTCTTCCAGAAGGTGCACAGAGAAACTTCTGTGATCAGCAGCCTGAAGGAAGAAGATGGCTCTGTAAGGTCATCGCAGTCTGACATTCTGAGGATCTGCAAATCCTTCTATGCCGGACTGTATGACCTGAAGCCAACAGGAAGCACAGCCTCCCAGTCTTTCCTGTCGTCTATCACGCAGGTCTTAGACGACGGCGAGTGGGAGAGCCTGGACAGACCAGTAACTCTGGATGAGCTGACAAAGGCCGTCGAGTCCCTTCAGAAGGGTAAAACTCCCGGAAGCGACGGCTTACCGGCTGAGTTTTACTTGGCGTTGTGGGACTTGACGGGCCCGGACCTCCTGGAAGTATACGAGAGTATGCTTCTGGAAGGCAGCATGTCAGAATCCATGAGGAAAGGCATCATCACTCTCATCTACAAGCAGAAGGCGGAAAGGGAAGAAATTAGAAATTGGCGACCCATTTCACTATTGAACGTGGACTATAAAATTCTGGCCAAGGTCATCGCCAACCGGGTCAAGTCTGCTCTGGGGTCAGTGATCCATCCTGATCAAACCTGTGCTGTACCCGGCAGGAAGATCTCTGATAGCCTCGCGCTACTCAGGGATACAATCGCCTACGTGCAGGACAGGCAGGTGGATACCTGCCTCATCAGCCTAGACCAGGAGAAGACGTTTGACAGAATATCGCACAGCTACATGATGGATGTGCTCTCCAAAATGGGCTTTGGGGAGGGAATCTGCAATTGGATCCAACTGCTCTACACAGACATCAGTAGCGCAGTTTCAATCAACGGGTGGGAATCAGATATGTTTTGGATCAGGTCTGGAGTCAGGCAGGGCTGCCCTCTCTCCTCCGTCCTTTTTGTGTGTTGCATTGAACTCTTTGCCGAGGCACTCAGAAGCGACCCAGGCATCAAAGGGGTCACAATCCCAGGCAGCGGAGGCACGCAGGTCAAAGCTTCCCTGTACATGGATGACATGGCTGTCTTCTGCTCGGACCCCTCGTCTGTTCGCAGGCTCCTCCAAGTCCGTGAGCAGTTCGAGCTGGCCTCGGGAGCCAAAGTCAACCAGGGTAAGAGCGAGGCCATGTTCTTTGGGAACTGGCCTGACACGTCCTTTGTCCCCTTCACCGTCAGGGCAGACTACCTCAAGGTGCTGGGGATATGGTTTGGAGCGGCAGGGGCATGTGCCAAAAACTGGGAGGAGCACATCGCCAAAGCCAGACAAAAATTGGGATTGTGGGAGCAACGCTCCCTCCCTATCACTAGAAAATACCTTGTGGTCCAATGCGAGGTACTGTCCGTGTTGTTGTACGTGGCGCAGGTCTGGCCTATCCCCAAATCCTGCGTAACAGCAGTGACCCAGGCCATCTTCAAATTTATCTGGAGATCAAAGATGGATCGTGTCCGGAGGGAGGCGATGCACAAATCTCCAGAGAACGGAGGGAAAAACGTTCCCAACGCTGCCCTCATCCTGATGGCCACCTTTGTGTGCGGCTGCATCAAGCTGTGTGTAGATCCTCGGTACACTAACAACAAGTGCCACTATTTTTTGAGGTTCTACCTGTCCCAAGTGTTGCGGAGGATGGGTCTGGCCACATTGCCGTGGAACGCTCCAAGTAGTTGGACCGTACCGCAGCACCTGTCCTTCGTGGAGACATTTTTCCGGCAACACACCTTTGACCACATGGCGATCAAGCAGTGGTCAGCACGTAATGTCCTTGAGGCCCTGAGAGAAAAGGCGATGGAGGATCCTGTCGGATGGTTCCCTGAGCAGACTGTCAGTGTCATCTGGCAGAATGCCTCATCACCAGAACTCACAAACAAGCACCAAGACCTGGCTTGGCTGGTGGTGAAAAGGGCACTCCCTGTCAGATCCTTTATGAATGCTCGAGGTCTCAACCTCACCGCACGCTGCCCTCGAAGCAGCTGATGAGACGGTCGCACACCTCCCTTGTGGAATGTGCCTTTGCAAAGAAGGTCGAGTGAGATGCAGTGGTATTTGTCGCGGTTCGTCCCGGGCAGCTCGGTGACGCAGGACTCTGTGCTCTACGGGCTGTTTCCGGGGACGCACACCGAGACAAATATCAACCGCTGCTGGAGGGTCATCAACTCGGTGAAGGACGCACTTTGGTCCGCCCGAAACTTGCTGATCTTCCAGCTGAAAGAATTGTCCTCGACCGAGTGTTGCAGACTGGCACATTCCAAGGTCCAGGACTACGTGCTCAGGGACGCGCTCAAGCTTGGGGCAGCCGCCGCAAAGGCACAATGGGGAAAGGCCACTGTGTAAAGCGTCTCAACCGAGGCAGACCGAGGGCCCGGTAACTGCAGAATACCCTCGGCCTGCGTAACTGTGTGCTTATCTGAAAAACAAAAAGCACACAGTAAACTCTGATGTGTGTACATAGTTTTAAGTTTTGAAATGCAATGTCGTGTAAATGAGCAAAGGATTTTACTGTAAAAATGTTTCTTTTTTTGCACTGTTTGTAACTTTTGGATCTGTCGTTTTGCAATGTTTCATTTGAGTTTTTTTTTTAATGAATAAAGTATATTTTTGAAATAAAAAAAACTACATCTGCACCCAATTACAGCTCCTTACAGACCTGCATGGATAGGTTGGAGCAGCAGTTGGATGCACTTAGGAGCATGAAGGTGTTGGAAAGTGTCATAGATAGGAACTTTAGAGACGTGGTCACACCCAAGGTGCAGACAGATAGATGGCTGACCACTAGAAGGGACAGGCAGTCAGTGCAGGAATCCACTGTGGTCGTCCCCCTCTCTAACAAGTATACCGTTTTGGATACTGTTGGGGGAGATGGCCTATCAGGGGATAACAGCAGCAGCAGCCAGAGCAGTGGCACCACAGCTGGCTGTGTTGTTAAGTAGGAAGGGACAAAGAGAACTAGAGCAATAGTTATAGGGGACTCTATAGTTAGGGGTGCAGATAGGCGCTTCTGTGGACGTGAGAATGACTCCAGGATGGTATGTTGTCTCCCTGGTGCCAGGGTCCAGGATGTCTCTGAACGGGCAAAAAGCATTCTGAAGGGAGAGGGTGAACAGCTGGAGGGCGTGTTACATATTGGTACTAATGACATGGGCAGGAAGAGTGATGTGGTCCTGCAGCAGCAGTTTAGGGAGTTAGGTAGAAAGTTAAAAAGCAGGATCTCGAGGGTTGAAATCTCAGGATTACTCCCTGTGCCACGTGCCAGTGAGGCGAGGAGTAGGAAGATAGTGCAACTCAACACGTGACTAAGCAGCTGGTGTAGGAGGGAGGGTTTCATATATCTGGACCATTGGGGTCTCTTCCAGGGCAGGTGGGACCTGTACAAGAAGGCAGGGTTGCATTTAAACTGGAAAGCCATAAATATTCTGGCCGGGAGATTTGCTTGTGTCATACGGGAGGATTTAAACTAGTTTGGCAGGAGTGTGGGAACCAAAGCAAAGATGAATTAACTGAAGGGGAACCAGAGAGTAGGGACAGTAAGACTCCAAGAACGAGCAGGCAGGGTGTAGTTGGATCTGGGTACACAGGCCACTGAAAGTGGCAATGCAAGTGGAGAAGGTAGTCAAGAAGGCATGCGTGCCTTCATCACAGTAAGAAGTTTAACAACACCAGGTTAAAGTCCAACAGGTTTATTTGGTAGCAAAAGCCACACAAGCTTTCGGAGCTCCAAGCCCCTTCTTCAGGTGAGTGGGAATTCTGTTCACAAACAGAGCATATAAAGACACAAACTCAATTTACATGAATAATGGTTGGAATGCGAATACTTACAACTAACCAAGTCTTTAAGAAACAAAACAACGTGAGTGGAGAGAGCATCAAGACAGGCTAAAAAGATGTGTATTGTCTCCAGACAGCTGTCTTGTCTGGAGACAATACACATCTTTTTAGCCTGTCTTGATGCTCTCTCCACTCACGTTGTTTTGTTTCTTAAAGACTTGATTAGTTGTAGGTATTCGCATTCCAACCATTATTCATGTAAATTGAGTTTGTGTCTTTATATGCTCTGTTTGTGAACAGAATTCCCACTCACCTGAAGAAGGGGCTTGGGGCTCCGAAAGCTTGTGTGGCTTTTGCTACCAAATAAACCTGTTGGACTTTAACCTGGTGTTGTTAAACTTCTTGCTGTGTTTACCCCAGTCCAACGCTGGCATCTCCACATCATGCCTTCATCAGCCAGGGCATTGAGTTTAAAAATTGGCAAGTCATATTGTAGCTTTATAGATTCTTAGTTAAGCTGCACTTGGAATATAGTGTTCAATTCTGGTCGCCACACTACCAGAAGAATGTGGAGGCTTTGGAGAGGGTACAGAAAAGATTTACCCAGAATGTTGCCTGGTATGGAGGGCATTAGCTATGAGGAGAGGTTGGAGAAACTTGGTTTGTTCTCACTGGAACGACGGAGGTTGAGGGGCGACCTAATAGAAGTCGACAAGATTATGAGAGGCATGGACAGAGTGGATAGTCAGAAGCTTTTTCCCAGGGTGGAAGAGTCAATTACTAGGGGGTATACACTTAAGGTGAGAGGTGCAAGGTTTAAAGGAGATGTACGAGGCAGATTTTTTACACAGAGGGTGGTGGGTGCCTTGAATCCGTTGCCGGGGGGAGGTAGTGGAAGCGGATACGGCAATGACATCTAAGGGGCATCTTGACAAGTACATGAATAGGATGGGAATAGAGGGATATGGTCCCCGGAAGGATAGGGGATTTTAGTTAAGTCGGGCAGCATGGTTGGTGCAGGCTTGGAGGGCCGAAGGGCCTGTTCCTGTGCTGTAATTTTCTTTGTTTTAAAGAGGGTCTGGTGGACTGAAGTGCATTTGTTTCAATGCGAGAAGCACATCAGGTAAGGCAAATGAACTTGGAGCTTGGATTAGTACTTGGAACTATGATATTGTTGCTATTACAGAGACTTGGTTAAGGGAAGGACAGGATTGGCAGCTTAACATTCCAGGATACCGATGTTTCAGGTGGGATGCCAAAGGGGTGGGGGAATTGCACTACTGGTTAAGGAGAATATTACAGCTGTACTGCAGGAGGACGCCTCGGAGGGCTCATACAGCGAGGCAATATGGGTAGAGCTCAGGATTAGGAAGGGTGTAGTCACAATGTTGGGGTTTAGTATAGGCCCCAACAGTCAGCGGGAGATAGAGGAGCAGATATGTAGGCAAATTTTGGCAAGGTGTAAAAGTAACAGGGTTGTTGTAGTGGGACATTTTAACTTCCTCTATATAGACTGGACTCACTTAGTGCTAGGGGCGTGGATGGGGCAGAGTTTGTAAGGAGCACCCAGGAGGACTTCTTGAAACAGAATGTAGATAGTCCAACTAAGGAAAGGGCCGTACTGGACCTGGTGTTGGGGAATGAGCCTGGCCAGATGGTTGACATTTCAGTAGGGGAGCAATTCAGGAACAGTGACCACAATTCAATAAGCTTTAAGGTACTGATGGATAAAGGTAAGTATAGTTCTCAAGTTAAGGTGCTAAACTGGGGGAAGATTAATTACAACAATATTAGGCAGGAACTGAAGAATGTAGATTGGGGGCAGATGTTTGAGGGCAAATCAACATCTGGCATGTGGGAGGCTTTCAAGTGCAAGTTGATAGGGATTCAGGACCGGTACATTCCTATCAGGATGAAGGATAAGTATGGCAAGTTTTGGGAACCTTGGATAACGAGAGCTATTGTAAGCCTCGTCAAAGAGAAAAAGGAAGCATTTGTCAAGGCTAGGAGGCTGGGAACACGTGAAGCAAGTGTGGAATACAAGGAAAGTAGAAAGCAACTTAAGCAAGGAGTAAGGAGGGCTAAAAGGGGTCACTAAAAGTCATTGGCCAGCAGGATTAAGGAAAATCCCAAAGCTTTTTATACATATATAAAGAGCAAGAGGGTAGCCATGCAGAGGGTTGGCCCACTCAAGGACAGGGGAGGGAACCTATGCATGGAGCCAGAGGAAATGGGAGAGGTATTAAATGAGTACTTTGCATCAGTATTCACCAAAGAGAAGGACTTGGTGGATGATGAATCTGAGGAAGGTGTGTAGATGGTTTGAGTCATGTTGAGATTAAAAAGGAGGTATTGGGATTCTTGAGAAACATGAAGTTTCTCAGGGCCTGATGGGATATACCCCAAAATACTGAGAGAGGCAAGGGAGGAAATTGCTTGGGCCTTGAGAGAAATCTTTGTATCCTCACCGGCTACAGGGGAGGTCCCAGAGGATTGGAGAATAGCCAATGTTGTTTCTTTGTTTAAGAAGGGTAGCAAGAATAGTCCACGTAATTACAGGCCGGCGAGCCTTATGTCAGTGGTAGGAAATTATTGGCGAGGATTCTTCGGGACTTATGTCCACTTATTTCCAAGTGGGAGTGTTAGCGAGAGACAACATGGTTTTGTGAAGGGGTGGTTGTGTCTCACGAACTTGATCAAGTTTTTCGAGGAAGTGAAGATGATGATTGAGAAAAGATTTACCAGAATGTTACCTGGTATGGAGGGCATTATCTATGAGGAGAGGTAGGAGAAACTTGGTTTGTTCTCACTGGAACGACGGAGGTTGAAGGGTGACCTGATAGAAGTCTGCAAGATTATGAGGGGCATGGACAGAGTGGATAGTCAGAAGCTTTTTCCCAGGGTGGAAATATCTAAGGGGCATATGTTTAACGAGCGAGGGACAAGGTTTAATGGAGATGTAGGAGGCAAGTTTTTTTACACTGAAGGTGGTGGGTGCCTTGAACTTGTTGCTGGGGGAGGTAGTGGAAGCGGATACAGTAGTGACTTTTAAGGGGCGTCTTGACAAATATATGAATAGGATGGGAATAGAGGGATATGATCTCCGGAAGGGTAATGCGTTTTCGTTGAGTCGGGCAGCATGGTCGGTGCAGGCTTGGAGGACTGAAGGGCCTGTACCTGTGCTGCAATGTTCTTTGTTCTATAAGCCTAATGCTCGTTTGGAGAGCCAGTGCTGACACAATGGGACAAATGGCCTCCTTCTGTGCTGTAACAATCTGTGATTCTGTGTCTTGGGGAACCATTAGCATGCAGAGAGGGATAATTGATGAGTGTATATTTTGTAATTTAGCAGAAGTGGAAGAAAGTGCTTTGAACTCAGTGCTCATTTGTCAGTGTTAATATTCCTTTCTTGTGCTGATTATGTGTCCTTGACATATGTTACAAAATCTTCCCTTTTTCTATAATGTTAACATTTTAACATTCTCCGATTACTACAAATATGGAGAAGTTGTATAAATTTAAATCCTAGCTCAACTCCCCATACTTCACCTCATTTTAGCATTTCTGTGTTGATGTAAAATGTTGTCTGATGGCCAGATTAACTTTTTTCTATTGCTTCTAATCATTCTGTATGAATATATTAATTTACTTTTGTGAAATATAAAATGTTATCTGACATTTCTTTTGCAGTGAGTTTGTAGCAGAAGAAGATAATGAAAAATTCTGGCAGTTTGTTGACACTGTCAAGGAAATAACATACCTTCAGGGAGGTGAGATTATTTTGCGTATGTCACAGTCAATGTCCATGCTGACTTTAATCATTGAGCTCCAAAGATTAAAAAAAAAAGTACATATTTATATGTGCGTTAAGACATTCTCTGGATTGTTTATCTCAGGGCTATGGAAAATATCCAAGAATATCAAAAGCAGACTGATGCCTTTGCAGAGCATAAATAGGCTGATGGTCGAGGTAGATTAGGGCTTGCTGTAATTGTCTGATACATAATGAGCAACTCTGGACGGTGAACAATTAAAAATAGATAATTGTGTGATGGGGACGTTTGACTAAATTGTATTTATAGCCTTGAAGTATAAAAGCCAGGGCCAGGATTTTTACGATTGAGGTTTCCTGTCCTACCATTTGAAGAGTGAGCAGGGAACACATTCGAGCCAAAACTATCTGTCCTGCAGCCATTTCACCTTCTAACAAGTGTTAATTAGCTGCAGGTTAGACCTTCACCCCTCATTTGGGGAGGAAGTCCCATCTTAGAATGAACAGCTGAAGGTGCAGTGGACGGGACTGGGACCCGGAGTCCAAGAACAGGTACATTTTGAGGTTCTCAAGGCAAGGAGATTATGGAGACCTTGAGAGATGGAGAGAGAGGGACTGGAGTGTCGGGCGAGAGGCCTTGGAAGCTATGTTGGAAAGGAGGTCCAGCAGTTCCAGTACATTAAGGGCCTAAAGTTAAAAGGAGGCTTTTGATGAAGGTCCTTCTCGCCTAAAGCTGATTATTTTTGGGCCACTCTCATCCTCAGGAAGACCTCCAACAGCCTAAAATATGGTCAATTATTGGCCACTTTGGGCCTCAAGTGGGGGAAGGTGTTGCCCCCCCCACCACCTCCTGCAATAAATTGCAGAGATGTTGGGGCAGGCAGGAACCCAGAGGGAAACTTGTTTGTGCTTTTTCATGTTCACTCACTCTCCACTCCCCCATCCGCACCATCAACCTCCCCAGCGAAAGAACATTAAATTCAAACCCATGTTTTCTCTGTGCTGGTCTGCTCAGAACGTCCATATTGGACAGTTGACATTGAGAACGCTGTATAGTGAAGAGTTCAGACTTTTATTCTTCCACTCCATAATACTGTTCTTTGAAGTTCAGACCTACTAGGTTATGTAATGCAGGTAATGTCTTGAGATGGATAAAAAGGTGGTTAGCAGATAGGAAGCAAAGAATTGCCATAAATGGGTTTTTTTCCGATTGGCAGTCAATGACTAGAGGGTTCCACAGGGATCTCTGCTGGGACCCCAACTGTTTACATTATATATTAATGATTTGGAAGAGGGAACTGAATGTATTTTCACTAAGTTTGCAGACAATACAAAGATGGGTGGTTGGGTGAGCTCTGAGGAGGTTGCAGAGATGCTTCAGCGTGATTTGAACTGACTGAGTGTATGGGCATGTGCATGACAGATGCAGTATAACGTTGATAAATGTGGGGTTATCCACTTTGGTAGCAATAATAGGAAGACAGATTATTAGTAAAATGGGTGTATATTGAGAGAGGTGGATATTCAGCAAGACCAAGCAAGGCAAATGGTATGTTGGCCTTCATAGCAAGATGGTTTGAGTAGAGGGACAGGGATGTTTTGCTGCAATTATATAGGGCACTGATGAGGCGACAGCTGGAGTATTGTGTGCAGTATTTGTGTCCTTATCTGAGTAAGTCTGTCCTTGCTAATGAGGGAGTACAGCGAAGGTTTACCAGGCTGATTCCTGGGATGGCAGATCTGTCATATGAGGAGAGACTAAGTTGGTTAGGATTATATTCATTGGCGTTCTGATGAGTGAGAAGGGAGTCTCAGAGAAACTTCAAAAATTCTAACAGTCTTACACAGGGTAGATTCAGAAAGAATGTTCTGAATGGTGGGGAAGTCCAGAAGTAGGGCCTGGAGGGGGCAAAGCCAGGCTAGGGTAGCCTGATCGGGGAGAGAGAGAGAGCGGGGACCGCTACGCAATCTGCATTGCGATCAGTATAGAGAGGGAACGGTGGAAGGGGCCCTAAATGGGGTAAACCTTTTAGAACTGATATGAGGAGAGATTTCTTCACCCAGAGGGTGGTGAATGTATGGAATTCACTACCACAGAAAGCAGTGGAGACCAAAACATTGTGTGATTTCAAGACAAAATTACACCTAGCTCTTGGGGCTAAAGGGATCAGGACATTGAATTCGATGATCAAAATGAAGGGCTGAATGGCCTACTGCTGCTTCTAGTTTTTACATTTCTAAGTATCGCCATCAGCATTGATAAGCATATAAGGTATATAGCATACTGATAGTCATAGGCCGCGATATTACCGGCCTGCTGCGCCATTGATGCATCCCGATTTCTTGTCTCTCGAGACCTTACCAGAACTAGATTTGCAGCAAGGTCAGCCTCTCTCCTATTTCTGGTGAGAGGCTGAATATATTACTCAAATTTACGTAAAATGTAATTTCCATGTGATTAGTGAGGCCGGCGCTCAATCATCCGGGTTCACTTGCCTTTATGGCCTCAGCTGGAGAGGAAGAAACCTGCTCCCCATGAACAGTGAGCAGTCGTGTTGGCCTTGGGGAGGCAGAGGGCAATGAGGTGGTGTCTTGGGCAGTGCCAGCCTAGCCTGAAGGACCTATTGGGATGGCCTGTGGGGGCTGGGCGAGGCCAGGAGGGGGCAGGGCCAAGTCAGGGCAGCCCTGATCAGGGAGGGCACGCTGTACTGCAATCAGTATGGGGAGAGGGTAATATGATCAGTGGGACGGGGGGGCGGTGGGGGGGGGCTCTACCACTCTGCAGCTGCGATTGGTGGGGGGGGGGGGAAGGGGGGGCACAATCCATCTGGGTGGGGGGGGGGGGGGGGAAGGGGGGGCACAATCCATCTGGGTAGTGGGGGGGGGTGGCAGAGGTGATATTTCCAGGTGGTATGGGCCTCGTGCTTGGTTGCGGCCTGCGATTGCAGGAGACGGTTGGTTTTGGCTGGCTGCAGCCCCAGAGGTCTGATAGATCATGCGCCCCCTTGCGGGCCTGCTACCCTCCGCCCGTCCTCACCTTCCCCCTTGCCCGCCCCCTCGCTCGCACATGCTCTCTGGGAACTACAGGCCAGTGAGCCTCACATCTGTGGTGGGTAAGTTGTTAGAAGGTATTTTGAGAGATAGGATCGACAAGCATTTGGAGACACAAGGACTGATTAGGGACAGTCAGCATGGTTTTGTGAGTGGAAAATCATGTGTCTCAAATTTGATTGAGATTTTTTTGAAGGGGTAACAAAGAAGGTAGATGAGGGCAATGCAGTTGGATGTTGTCTACATGGACTTTAGCAAGGTCTTTGACAAGGTATCGCATGGTAGGTTGTTGTGTAAGGTTAGATCTCACGGGATCCAGGGTGAGGTATCTAAATGGATACAAAATTGGCTTCTTGACAGAATGTGGAGATGCCGGCGGCTACCATCGACACTGCAAACTGCCGGCTCCAAGTGGAGAGGATCTTCAAGAAGATCGCGCATATCGACTCTTCCTGTTCTTGACAGAAGCCAGTGGGTGGTTGTAGAGGGTTGTTTTTCAAACTGGAGGCCTGTGACCAGTGGTGTGCCTCAGGGATTGGTGCTGGGTCCACTGTTATTTGTCATTTAGATGAATGATTTGGATGAAAAATTAGGTGGTATGGTTAGTAAGTTTGCAGATGACGCCAAGATTGGTGGTATAGTGGACAGTGAAGAAGGTTATCTCGGGTTGCAACGGGATTTTGATCAATTAGGCCAGTAGGCTGATGAATGGCAGATGGAGTTTAATTTAGATAAACGTGAGGTGATGCATTTTGGTAGATTGAACCAGGGCAGGACTTACTCAGTTAATGGTAGGACGTTGGGGAGAGTTAAAGAACAAAGAGATCTCTGGGTACAGGTTGATAGCTCCTTGAAAGTGGAGTAATAGGTGAACAGAGTGGTGAAGAAGGCATTCGGCATGCTTGGTTTCATTGGTCAGAACATTGAATACAGGAGTTGGACGACTTGTTGAAGTTGTAAGAGACATTGGTAAGGCCACACTTGGAATATTGTGTACAGTTCTGGTCACCCTATTATAGAAAGGATATTATTAAACTAGAAAGAGTGCAGAAAGGATTTACTCGATGCTACCGGGACTTGATGATTTGAGTTATAAGGAGAGGCTGGATAGACTGAGATTTTTTTCTCTGGAGTGTCGGAGGCTGAGGGATGATCTTATAGAGGTCTATGAAATAATGGGGAGCATAGATCAACTGGATAGTCAACATCTTTTCCCAAAGGTAGGGGAGTCCGAAGCTAGATGGCTTAGGTTTAAGGGGAGAGAAAGAAAAGTGTCCAGAGGGGCATTTTTTTCACAGAGGGTGGTGAGTGTCTGGAACAAGCTGCCAGAGATGGTAGTAGAGGCGGGTACAATTTTGTCTTTTAAAAAGCATTTAGACAGTTATATGGGTAAGATGGGTATAGAGGGATATGGGCCAAACGCGGGCAATTGGGACTAGCTTAGGGTTTTAAAAAAGAAAAAGGCGGCAAGTTGGGCCGAAGGGCCTGTTTCCATGCAGTAAACCTCTGACCACAACTGATAAAAGCATGTGTCCCATACGCCTTCTTAACCACCCTATTCACGTGTTCTGCCAACTTAAGGGATCTGTGAATAATTACCCCAAGATCGCTCCTCTGAGCTTCCTAGTGGTCTGCCATTCATTAAATACTCCCACATCTTGTTTCTTCTTTCGAAGTGCATCACCTCGCACTTATGAAGGTTAAATATCTTCTGCCACTGCTCTGCTCATCGAACCAACCCATCTATATCTTCCTGTAACCTTCAATCGTCATTTTCATTATTAACCACCTTACCAGTCTTGGTGTTGCCTGCAAACTTGCTTATCATTCCCCCCATATTTTCATCTGTATCATTTATTATTATTATTACCTTTTTTTACATTGAATATTGGAATATTTTTGACTTCCAGTGTACTAATCAGTATTTTGTTTAATTTTGTATTATATAGGATAAAAGGCACATCCATGCCCAAGCTTGTTCTCCACTTGTCCCTCCTCTGATCATTCCTCATTGATCATCAAAACCCGCTAATTCTAGCTCTCTCACGTGATTGTCTAGCTTCCTCTTAAATGTATCTTTGTATTTCACTTCAACCACTCCATTTGTGAGCTTCATATTCCCACCATTTTGGTTTGTTGCCAATATTTTTGAAGAAAATAACATAGAAAGGCAAAGAATAGATTTTGAAAAATGACCAATAAATTTAGTTTGGGATTGTGATCGTCAGTGCTTGCTTTAACCATTTAAACATTTTTCAGTTAAATTTTCATGTAAACAAATTGTCATTTGTACTAATACATGCATAATCTGTAACTGATATTACTAAACATGATTTTAAACTTAAGTCAGTTACTTTATATTTACTTACATTTAAAATATAGATCGTTGGGCTGAATCTTTCATTTTTTTGGCTAATTGTCGTTTTGGGCAAGACGAGGTGAGTAGCCCACCAGTGGCATCGGCAAGCATTTGCGCCTTTTAGGCATTTTGTAAAAACAATTTGCACAAGTTTTATGCTGCATCATTGGCGAGCTGACTCTGACTCTGTCTCGCCCACCCCTGTATCACTTGAGCACTTCAACTCAGAGGGGTGCTCCATTTAAGTGCCTTCTCAGCGTTCCAAGTTATCAGGAGGGTGGCTGCTGAGAAGAGTACCCCAAGGTTTACGAAGGGAGCACTGACCTGCATGCTGGATGGGGTGGAGGAGAAGCAGGACATATTGCACCTTTAAGCGAAGACCCTCCAGCAAGATAGTCAACCCTGCATGAGAAGTGGTGGCAATACTGGTAAGTGAAAGCTCCTGCACAAGAAGACAAGGCATCTAGTGCACAAAGATGAATAACCTCCTCTGTGCAGCTTGGGTAAGCCACTCTCCTCATTTCTCAATGCTCAACCACTCACACCCATCACGCATCTATTGGAAATTCACTCACTGCCACCTCATGGGGCCTACCATTCACCCGACCATATATAATCCCTACAGTGTAAAAGGCAGCCATTCGGCCATTGAGTCTGCACTGACTCCAACAGAGCATCCTGCCTAGGCCCCATCACCTAGTATGGCCAATCCACCTGAACTACACATCTTTGGACTGTGAAAAGAAACCGGAGCACCTGGAAGAAGCCCACGCAGACACAGAAAGAATGTGCAAACTCCACATACACACTCATCTAAGACTGGAATTGAACCCAGGTCCTTGGAGCTGTGAGGCAGCAGTGTTAAACACTGTGCCAACATGCCTCCTCATTTTCCCAGTGGCTCTTCTCTTTACCCCAGTTGAACGCCGACATCTCCACATCGCTCTTCTCTTCAGCACATTCCAGCTCCAACTCACCAACCACACAAGCCATGATTCCTTGCCATCTGACCTGGTACCTGGGGAGTGTTTACCCTTGCCCCATCTGTCTCCTTGCAGGACAAGCTGTATCACAATAAAAAGGAGAAAGCACAGATGGGCAGGGAATCCCTGAAATCCTCTTGCATATTGAGGAGAGCCCTCCATCCCTCTGAAGACGACCATTCCTGCACTGAGAGCAAGGTGCGTGAAGGAGACAAAAGTGAAGACCCACAAAACAATCGTCCATCTGGCCAGCCTCGTGAGTTTTCTCGCTGCTATCCTATGCTCTGTCATGCACTGATGCCATCTCCCTTCCCCTGCAGGGAAATTAGTTGATCATTCACAGGTGTGACTTTGGAGACCGGCCAGGAGAGCAGCTCTGATGAATTCTTGGATGCCACCATCGAAGAGGTGTCACAGCTGTCAGCACACCTCCACCAGCACAGACACACACTTTGGTGGAAATTAGTAGTAACAGGCTTCTGGGTCACTAACTGGTAAGCACCTCATTCCTGATGATTCACAGCTTGTGGAGGGTGATTATATACCAGGGGTCTGGCACTTAGTGGTCTACTGGAGGCCACAAGTCTGCTCAGCCCTAATCAGATGACGTGCCTCTGGACTAGGTTGTCCCTCAGCATAGGATACAAAGTTAAGATCAGGAAGCGATGTCAGCTTCAATCTTCATTTGCAAGGCCCACTGGAGGAGCCCCATTGCTTTCTGTCCAAGAAGATTGTGCCGACACTCCGGGTTAACCAGGCTAACGCTACAAGAGTGGCAGCTATATTGGAGACTGTGCAGGAAATGCACTCCATGATGCGGAATGTGCACTCCATGGTCCAGACCACAAACGCCTCATGGCTGAGAGCTCCATGCTTCAGGGCATTGACAACATGGTGCTGGCACTTATGACCATCTGTAAGTGCCAGTGTCAGAGGGCTTCTGGATCTCACTCCAGCTGCCCCTCTATGCCAAGGAGGAACTCGGGGGGGCCCCTGAGCACCCATAGGGAGGAGGATCAGCTGGTGCATCGCCGGGGTCTTGCACCCAGGGCACCCTGGGATGTCCCGCTCACCTGACTCTCCTGTTCCTGTAACCAACACAGCGCTAGCCCCACACCCCAAAGAACGTTGCACTAGCAGGCCTGTGCTACTTGAAAGCAAGTTGGAACCCTCCTGGTCTTGGCCCTCCAGATGATGTCTACTAAAGTCACCTCAGACAATAGGATGTGGCAGACAGCAGACCGCCTCCACCACAGCAGTGGATCCTGTGGAAATATCAAAATGTAGCGGCAGGGTTCGAACAAAGAACAAATAAAATTACAGCACAGGAACAGGCCTTCGGCCCTCCAAACCTGCACCGTCCATGCTGCCCGTGTGAACTGAAACCCCTTGCCCTTCTGGGGACCGTATCCCTCTATTCTCACCCTATTCATTTCTTTGCCCAGACGCCCCTTTAAAAGTCACTATCGTATCTGCTTCCACTACCTCCCCCTAACAGCGAGTTCCAGGCACCCACCATCCTCTGTGTAAAAAAAAAACAAACTTGCCTCATACATCTCCTTTTATGCATTGCTCTTTGCACCTTAAACCTCTGTCCCCTAGCAATTGACTCTTATACCCTGGGAAAAGCTTCTGACTATCCACTCTGTCCACGCCCCTCATAATCTTATGGACTTCTATCGGGTCGTCTTTCCACCTCCATCGTCCCAGTGAAAGCAAACCAAGTTTCTCCAATCTCTCCTCGTAGCTAATGCCCTCCAAACAAGGCAACATCCTGGTAAATCTTTTCTGTATCCCCTCCAAAACCTTCACATCCTTCTGGTAGTATGGCGAACAGAATTGAACACTACATTCCAAGTGTGGCCAAATTAAGATTCTATAAAGCTGCAACATGACTTGCCAATGTTTAAACTCAATGCCCCGGCCAATGAAGGCAGGCATGCTGTATGCCTTCTTGACTACCTTCTCCACCTGTGTTGCCACTTTCAATGACCTGTGTACCTGTACACCCAGATCCCTCTGCCTATCAATACTCTTAAGGGTTCTGCCATTTACTGTATATTTCCCATCTGTATTGGACCTTTCCAAAATGCATTACCTCACATTTGTCCAGATTAAACTCCATCTGCCATCTCTCCGCCCAAGTCTCCAACGGATCTATATCCTGCTGTATCCTCTGATGGTCCTCAAAGAACAATACAGCACAGGAACAGGCCCTCCGGCCCTCCAAGCCCGCGCCGCTCCCTGGTCCAAACTAGACCATTCTTTTGTATCCCTCCATTCCCACTCCGTTCATGTGGCTATGTAGCTAAGTCTTAAACGTTCCCAGTGTGCCCGCCTCCACCACCTTGCCTGGCAGCGCATTCCAGGCCCTCCCCCCCCCCCCCCCCCCCCCCCCCCCCCCCCACCCCCACCTTGAACCTATGACCCCTCGTGAACGTCACCACCGACCTGGGAAAAAGCTTCCCACCGTTCACCCTATCTATGCCTTTCATAATTTTATACACCTCTATTAGGTCTCCCCTCATCCTCCGTCTTTCCAGTGAGAATAACCCCAGTTTACCCAATCTCTCCTCATAACTAAGCCCCTCCATACCAGGCAACATCCTGATAAACCTCCTCTGCACTCTCTCTAAAGCCTCCACGTCCTTCTGGTAGTGTGGCGACCAGAACTGGACGCAGTATTCCAAATGTGGCCGAACCAACGTTCGATACATCTGCAACATCAGACCCCAACTTTTATACTCTATGCCCCGTCCTATAAAGGCAAGCATGCCATATGCCTTATTCACTACCTTTTCCACCTGTGACGTCACCTTCAAGGATCTGTGGACTTGCGCACCCAGGTCCCTCTGCGTATCTACACCCTTTCTGGTTCTGCCATTTATCGTATAGCTCCCCCCTACATTAGCTCTACCAAAATGCATCACTTCGCATTGATCTGGATTGAACTCCATCTGCCTGGCAGGGACCCTCATCATTATCCGCAATTCCATCAACCTTTGTGTCGTCCGCAAACCTACTATATATATATATATACAAACAGCAAAGGTCCGAGAACTGATCTCTGTGGAACACCGTTCGTCACAGCCCTCCGTTCAGAAATGCACCCTTCCATTGCTACCCTCTGTCTTCTGTGACCGAGCCAGTTCCGTATTCATCTTGCCAGCTCACCTCTGATCCGTGCGACTGCACCTTCTATACCAGCCTGCCATGCGGGACCTTGTCAAAGGCCTTACTGAAGTCCATATAGACAACAGCCAATGCCCTACCCTCATTAATCATCTTTGTCACTTTCTCAAAAAACTCGATCAAGTTAATGAGACACGACCTCCACTTCACAAAACCCTGTTGCCTCTCATTAATACGTCCACTTATTTCCAAGTGGGAGTAAATCCTGTCTCGAAGAATCCTCTCCAGTAATTTCCCGACCACTAACAGAAGGCTCACCGGCCTGTAATTACCTGGATTATTCTTGCTACCTTTCTTAAACAAATGAACAACATTGGCTGTTCTCCAATCCTCTGGAACCTCCCCTGTTGCCAGTAAGGATACAAAGATTTCTCTCAAGGCCCCAGCAATTTCCTCCCTTGCTTCTCTCAGTATTCTGGGGTATATCCCATCAGGCCCCAGGGACTTGCCTACCTTAATGTTTCTCAAGACCCCCAGTACCACCACCTTTTTGATCTCAACATGACGCAAACTATCTGCACATCCTTCCCCAGATTCATCATCCACCAAGTCCTTCTCTTTGGTGAATGCTGATACAAAATATTCATTTAATACCTTGCCCATTTCCTTTGACTCAATGCATAGATTCCCACCCTTGTCCTTGAATGGGGCAACTTTCTCTCTGGGGGCTACCCTCTTGCTCTTTATATATGGATATAAAGCCTTGTGATTTCCCTTAATTCTGCTGGCTAGTGACTTTCTGTGACCCCTTTTAGCTCTCCTGACTCCTTGCTTAGGTTTCTTTGTACTTTCCTTGTATCCTACACTTGCCTCGTGTGTCCTCAGCCTCCTAGCCTTGACAAATGCTTCCTTTTTCTTTTTAACTCTGTTCACAATATCTCTCGTTATCCAAGGTTCCCAAAACTTGCCCTTATTGTTCATCCTTACAGGAACGTGCCGGTCCTGAATTTCTATCAACTTACACTTGAAAGCCTCCCACATGCCAGATGTTGATTTGCCCTCAAACATCTGTCCCAATTTACATTCTTCAGTTGCTGCCTAATATTGTTGCATTTACCCTTCCCCCAATTCAGCACCTTCACCTGAGGCTTGCGCTTATCTTCATCCATCAGTACCTTAAAGCTTACTGAATTGTGGTCACTGTTCCCGAACGTCAACCACCTGGCCGGGCTCATTCCCCAATTCCAGGTATAGCCCCTTCCCTTGTTGGACTATCTACATACAGTTTCATAGAAACATAGACGACAGGAGCAGGAGGAGGCCATTTGGCACTTCAAGCCTGCTCTGCCATTCATTACGATCATGGCTGATATCCAACTCAAAAGCCTAATCTTGCTTTTTCCACATAGCCTTTGATCCCATTCGCCCCTAAGTGCTCTATCCAGCTGCCTCTTGAATACATTCAATGTTTTGGCATCAACTACTTCCTGTGGTAATGAATTCCACAGGCTCATCACTCTTTGGGTTAAGTAAATTGGAATATTATTTAAATGGAGAAAAATTACATCGTGCGACTGTGCAGAGGGACCTGGGGGTCCTTGTGCACGAATCGCAAAAACTCAGTCTGCAGGTGCAGCAGGTGATCAAGAAGGCGAATGGAATGTTGGCCTTTATCGCGAGGGGGATAGAATATAAAAGCAGGGAGGTCTTGCTGCAACTATACAAGGCACTGGTGAAGCCGCAACTGGAGTACTGTGTGCAGTTTTGGTCCCCTTATTTGCGAAAGGATATATTGGCCTTGGAGGGAGTGCAGAGAAGGTTCACCAGGTTGATACCGGAGATGAGGGGTGTAGCTTATGAGGAGAGATTAAACAGATTGGGTCTGTACTCGTTGGAGTTTCGAAGGATGAGGGGTGATCTTATCGAGACATATAAGATAATGAAGGGGCTGGATAGGGTAGAGGTGGAGAGATTCTTCCCACTTAGAAGGGAAACCAGAACTAGCGGGCACAGCCTCAAAATAAGGGGGGGCCGGTTCAGAACAGAGTTGAGGGGGAACTACTTCTCTCAGAGGGTAGTGAATCTCTGGAATTCTCTGCCCATTGAAGTGGTGGAGGCTTCCTCGTTGAATATGTTTAAATCACGGGTAGATAGTTTTCTGATCGATAAGGGAATTAGGGGATATGGGGAGCAGGCGGGTAAGTGGAACTGATTCGCTTCAGATCAGTCATGATCTTGTTGAATGGCGGGGCAGGCTCGAAGGGCCAGATGGCCAACTCCTGCTCCTATTTCTTATGTTCTTATGAAATGCTTCCTCACCTCCGTCCTAAATGGTCTACCCTGAATCCTTAGACTGTGACCCCTGGTTCTGGACTCCCCCACCATCGGGAATATCCTCCCTGCACATACCCTGTTAGTCCTGTTAGAGTTTTATAAGTCTCTCTGAACTCCAGCGAAAACAATCCTAACCTCATCAATCACTCCTCATGCGTCAGTCCCGCCATCCCCGGAATCAGCCTGGTTTCAAGAAGCTGCCCCATCCACACCCAGTCAATATAGGGGAAGTTAAAATCACCCCCCCACAACAACCCTGTTGCTTCTACACTTTTCCAAAATCTGCCTACGTATCTGTTCCTCTATCTCCCGCTGGCTGGTTGGGCGGCCCATAGTAAATCCCCAACATTGTGACTACACCCTTCCTATTCCTGAGCTCTACCCATACTGCCTCACTGTACGAACCTCCAGGGTGTCCTCCCAGTTAGGATGGTAAAGAAGTTGTATTTGCGCAGTGTACACACGAGTTGTTGGCCATGAGCAAACATAAGTTATTTCACCCTGTTCATGGCCCACTGCTCACTCTATAGCACCATAACTGTTGAATACACAGTGGCACCCATCTAACATGTAAAGGCTGGATGCTGTCAACCAGTGCCACCTGCAACTACTGTCTTGTGAGGATGTCATCCCACTGGTTGGCCTTCCCATATCCTGACTAGACATAGTTATGCAAGTGTCATCCTGGCCATGAAGAACCCCCTTCTCTATGGTCAAGCCCACCACTCAACCCAGCTATTTGGGGAAGTCTGATTTCAGCACAAGGAGGCCAGCGGCTGCAGCTTTGTGAGAGCGGTTCCTCGGGTACCTGTGATACAGATCCTCATGGGCACCCTTAACAATGGAGGTGCCTGCATCAGCAGAATGGGTCTGTCCGCATATCATCATTCTGAGATTACACTAGTTAGTGGGAATTCATGAGCTGCCTTTAGCCGGGCAGGAGTCAGACATTCACAGTCGCTCTTCGAGGACCAATGCTATGTTTTCACTGCAAGTCATCCTCATCCTCCTGCATCAAATGGACCATGGACAACTGTGCCCTCCCCAGGACAGAAGCAATATCAGTTGGGATCATGCTGTCACTACACAGTGAGGAAGCGCTATTGCCCATGATGGAACCTCAGTGCCCAACCTAGTCATAGAATCCCTACAGTGCAGAAGAAGGCGTTAGAGAGAGTGCAGAGAAGGTTTACCAGGAGGTTGCCTGATATGGAGGGTCTTGGCTATGAGGAGAGATTGGGTAAACTGGGGTTGTTCTCCCTGGAAAGACAGAGAATGAGTGGAGATCTAATAGAGGTGTACAAGATTATGAAGGGGATAGATCGGGTGAACGGTGGGAAGCTTTTTCCCAGATCAGAAGTGACGATCACGAGGGGTCACGGGCTCAAGGTGAGAGGGGCGAAATATAACTCGGATATTAGAGGGACGTTTTTTACACAGAGGGTGGTGGGGGCCTGGAATGCGCTGCCAAGTAGGGTGGTGGAGGCAGACACGCTGACATCGATTAAGACTTACCTGGATAGTCACATGAGCAGCCTGGGAATGGAGGGAAACAAACGTTTGGTCTAGTTGGACCAAGGAGCGGCACAGGCTTAGAGAGCCGAAGGGCCTGTTTCCTGTGCTGTACTGTTCTTTGTATTCTCTGCCTGCACCTTAGGTGTAGAACATAGAACATAGAACATAGAACATTACAGCGCAGAACAGGCCCTTCGGCCCACGATGTTGCACCGACCAGTTAAAAAAAAAAACTGTAACCCTCCAACCTAAACCAATTTCTTTTCGTCCATGAACCTATCTACGGATCTCTTAAACACCCCCAAACTAGGCGCATTTACTACTGATGCTGGCAGGGCATTCCAATCCCTCACCACCCTCTGGGTAAAGAACCTACCCCTGACATCGGTTCTATAACTACCCCCCCTCAATTTAAAGCCATGCCCCCTCGTGCTGGATTTCTCCATCAGAGGAAAAAGGCTATCACTATCCACCCTATCTAAACCTCTAATCATCTTATATGTTTCAATAAGATCCCCTCTTAGCCGCCGCCTTTCCAGCGAAAACAATCCCAAATCCCTCAGCCTCTCCTCATAGGATCTCCCCTCCATACCAGGCAACATCCTGGTAAACCTCCTCTGCACCCTCTCCAAAGCCTCCACATCCTTCCTGTAATGTGGGGACCAGAACTGCACACAGTACTCCAAGTGCGGCCGCACCAGAGTTGTGTACAGTTGCAACATAACGCTACGACTCCTAAATTCAATCCCCCTGCCAATAAACGCCAAGACACCATATGCCTTCTTAACAACCTTATCTACTTGATTCCCAACTTTCAGGGATCTATGCACACATACACCTAGATCCCTCTGCTCCTCCACACTATTCAAAGTCCTCCCGTTAGCCCTATACTCAACACATCTGTTATTCCTACCAAAGTGAATTACCTCACACTTCTCCGCATTAAACTCCATCCGCCACCTCTCGGCCCAACTTTGCAACCTGTCTAAGTCTTCCTGCAAACTACGACACCCTTCCTCACTGTCTACCACACCACCGACTTTGGTGTCATCAGCAAATTTGCTAATCCACCCAACTATACCCTCATCCAGATCATTAATAAATATTACAAACAGCAGTGGCCCCAAAACAGATCCCTGAGGTACACCACTTGTAACCGCACTCCATGATGAATATTTACTATCAACCACCACCCTCTGTGACCGCCTCACTAAAAAACTCACTAAAAAACTCACTAAAAAACTCACTAAAAACTCACTAAAAAACTCACTAAAAAACCTCACTAAAAAACGGTGAGGTGTGACCGCCTCACTAAAAAACTCTTTTCTATGAAGTGCTCAGCATCCTGATGATCCTAAGTGCATCCAACTCCAGCTCCCTAACTCGGTCTCCCAGGAACTGCAGCTAGGTGCACTTCCCACAAGTGAGTTATACTTCGCCCCTCTCACCTTGAGCCCGTAACCCCTTGTGATCGTCACTTCTGATCTGGGAAAAAGCTTCCCACCGTTCACCCTATCTATACCCTTCATAATCTTGTACACCTCTATTAGATCTCCCCTCATTCTCCGTCTTTCCAGGGAGAACAACCCCAGTTTACCCAATCTCTCCTCCTAGCTAAGACCCTCCATACCAGGCAATATTCTGGTAAACCTTCTCTGCACTCGAAAGCCTCCACGTCCTTCTGGTAGTGCGGCGACCAGAACTGGACGCAGTACTCCAAATGTGGCCTAACCAGGGTTCTATACAGCTGCATCATCAGACTCCAGCTTTTATACTCTATACCCCGTCCTATAAAGGAAAGCATACCATATGCCTTCTTCACCACCTTCTCCACCTGTGTTGCCACCTTCAAGGATTTGTGGACTTGCACACTAGGTGTCTCTGTGTTTCTATACTCTTGATGGCTCTGCCATTTATTGGATAACTCCTCCCGACATTATTTCTTCCAAAATGCATCACTTCGCATTTATCCGGATTAAATTCCATCTGCCACCTCTCCGCCCAATTTTCCAGCCTATCGATATCCTGCTGTATTGCCCGACAATGCTCTTCGCTATCCGCAAGTCCAGCCATCTTTGTGTCATCCGCAAACTTGCTGATAACACCAGTTACACCTTCTTCCAAATCATTCATATATATATATATATATCACAAATAGCAGAGATCCCAGTACAGAGCCCTGCGGAACACCACTGGTCACAGACCTCCATCCGGAAAAAGATCCTTCGACCGCTACCCTCTGCCTCCTATGGCCAATGCAGTAAGAAGTCTAACAACACCAGGTTAAAGTCCAACAGGTTTATTTGGTAGCAAATACCATAACCTTTCGGAGTGCTGCTGCTTCGTCAGATGGAGTGGAAATGTGCTCTCAAACAGTGCACAGAGACACAACATCAAGTTACAGAATACTGATCAGAATGTGAATCCCTACAACCAGCCAGGTCTTAAAGGTACAGACAATGTGGGTGGAGGGAGCATTAAACACAGGTTAAAGAGATGTGTATTGTCTCCAGACAGAACAGCTAGTGAGATTCTGCAAGTCCAGGGGGCAAGCTGTGGGGGTTACTGATAATGTGACATAAATCCAACATCCCGGTTTAGGCCGTCCTCGTGTGCGGAACTTGGCTATCAGTTTCTGCTCAGCAACTCTGCGCTGTTGTGTGTCGTGAAGGCCGCCTTGGAGAACGCTTACCTGAAGATCCAAGGCTGAATGCCCGTGACTGCTGAAGTGCTCCCCCACAGGAAGAGAACCGTCTTGCCTGGTGATTGTCGAGCTGTGTTCATTCATCCGTTGTCGTAGCGTCTGCATGGTTTCCCCAATGTACCTATGGCCAAGGCAGTTCTCCACCCATCTAGCCACTTCTTGTATCCCATGAGCCTTAACCTTCTTAACCAATCTGCCATGTGGGACTTTGTCAAATGCCTTACTGAAATCCATATAGACGACATCCACGGCCCTTCCTTCGTCAACGGTTTTTGTCACCACCTCAAAAAACTCCACCAAATTTGTCAGACACGATCTCCCTCTTACAAAACTATGCTGTCTGTCACTAATGAGATTGTTCCGTTCTAAATGCACATACATCCTGTCTCTAAGAATCCTCTCCAACAACTTCCCTACCACGGATGTCAAGCTCACCGGCCCATAATTTCCCGGGTTATCCCTGCTACCCTTCTTAAACAACGGGACCACATTCGCTATCCTCCAATCCTCAGGGACCCCACCTGTGTCCAAAGAAGCGACAAAGATTTCCAGGTGACCACCTGGAAAGGCAAAGGGAGCAGGCAGAGTGCAGGAGTCCCCTGTGGCCATTCCCCTCATAAACAAGTATACAATTTGGATACTGTTGGGGGGGATGACAGTTCAGGTAAAAGCAGTAGTAGCCAGATCTGTGGCACTACAAATGGCTCTGAAGCACAGCAGGAAAGGGTAAAGGTAAACCGGATCGTAGTGATGGGAGATTCGATAGGGGGACAGACAGGAGATTCTGTGGCTGCAAACAGGAGTCCAGGATGGTGTGCTGCCTCCCAGGTGCCAGGGGTCAAGGATATCTTGGAGCGGCTACAGAACATTCTCAAGGGGGAGGGTGAGAAGGTGAGCAGCCAGAAGCCGTGCACGTCAACACAAATGACACAAATAGAAAAAGGGATGAAGTCCTGAGGAGTGATTATAGAGAGCTCGGAAAAAGGTTCCGAAGCAGGACCTCGAGGATGGTAATCTCTGGATTATTTCCAATGCCACGAGCTAGTGGTGGTGAGAACAGGAGAATATGACAGATGAATGCATGGCTAAAGAATTGGTGCAGGGGACAGGGATTCAGATTCTTAGATCATTGGGATCTTTTCTGGGACCTGTTTAAGAGGGACAGTTTGCATGTGAACTGGACGGGGACCAATATTCTGAGGGGCAGATTTGCGAGTGCAACAAGGGAAGATTTAAACTAGATTGGCAGGGGGGTGGGATCCTCAGCAGCAGGGAAGCAAATGAGAGGCTGAACAGAAGTGCAGTACTCAGCAAAAACAAGCGGAATCGGCAGGAGCATGGCAGGGAACAGGGAAAATCTGTTGGATTAAACTGCATCTATTTCATAGAAACATAGAAAACTACAGCACAAAACAGGCCCTTCGGCCCCACAAGTTATGCCGAACATATCCCTACCTTTTAGGCCTACCTATAACCCTCCATCCTATTACGTCCCATGTACTCATCCAGGAGTCTCTTAAAAGACCCTATTGAGTTTGCCTCCACCACCACTGACGGCAGCCGATTCCACTCGCCCACCACCCTCTGTGTGAAAAACTTCCCCCTAACATTTCCCCTGTACCTACACCCCAGCACCTTAAACCTGTGTCCTCTCGTAGCAGCCATTTCCACCCTGGGAAAAAGCCTCTGAGAGTCCACCCGATCTATGCCTCTCAACATCTTATACACCTCTATTAGGTCTCCTCTCATCCTACGTCTCTCCAAGGAGAAAAGACCGAGCTCCCTCAGCCTATCCTCATAAGGCATGCCACTCAGTCCAGGCAACATCCTTGTAAATCTCCTCTGCACCCTTTCAATCTTTTCCACATCCTTCCTGTAATGAGGCGACCAGAACTGAGCACAGTACTCCCAAGTGGGGTCTGACGAGGGTCTTGTATAGCTGCATCATTATCCCTGGACTCCTAAACTCAATCCCTCGATTGATAAAGGCCAGCACACCATAAGCCTTCTTAACCACCTGCGGGGCCGATTTTAGAGTCCTATGGACCCGGACCCCAAGGTCCTTCTGATCCTCTACCGTACTAAGAGTCTTTCCCTTTTATATTGTACTCCTTCATCCCATTTGACCTGCCAAAATGGACCACGACGCATTTATCTGGGTTGAAGTCCATCTGCCACTTCTCCGCCCAGTCTTGCATCCTATCTATGTCCCTCTGTAACTTCTGACATCCCTCCAGACTATCCACAACCTCACCAACCTTCGTGTCGTCGGCAAACTTACCAACCCATCCCTCCGCTTCCTCATCCAGGTCATTTATGAAAATGACAAACAGCAAGGGTCCCAGAACAGATCCCTGGGGCACTCCACTGGTGACCGACCTCCATTTAGAAAAAGACCCATCTATACCCACTCTCTGCCTCCTTTGGGCAAGCCAGTTCTGGATCCACAGGGCAGCAGCCACTTGGATCCCATGCCCTCTCACTTTTTCTCGAAGCCTTGCATGGGGGACCTTATCGAACGCCTTGCTAAAATCCATATAAACCACATCTACGGCTTTCCCTTCATCAATGTGTTTAGTCACATTTTCTAAGAACTCCACCAGGCTTGTAAGGCACGATCTGCCTTTGACAAAGCCATGCTGAGTATTCTTGAACATACTAAACCTCTCTAAATGCTCATAAATCTTGTCCCTCAGGATCTTCTCCATCAGCTTACCAACCACTGAGGTTAGACCCCCGGTCGGTAATTTCCTGGGCTATCCCTATTCCCCTTCTTGAAAATAGGAACCACATCCGCAATCCTCCGGCACCTCTCCCGTCTCCATCGACGACGCAAAGATCATCGCCAGAGGTTCTGCAATCTCTTCCCTCATCTCCCACAGTAACCTGGGGTACATCCCATCCGGACCCGGTGACTTATCTATCCTGATGCCATTCAAAGATTCCAGCACAACCTCTTTGTTAAAGTCCACATACTCAATCTTTTCAGTCCACCGCAAGCCCACAGTCCATCCACCCATGTCCTTCTCCGCTGTGAAAACCGAGGCAAAATACTCATTAAGCACCTCTGCCATTTCTACTGGTTCCGTACTGATTTTCCTGCCTTCACCTTTTATAGGCCCTATTCCTTCACGTCTCATCCTTTTACTCTTCACATATTGATAGAACGCCTTAGGGTTTTCCTTCATCCTACTTGCCAAGGCCTTCTCGTGACCCCTTCTGGCTCTCCTAATTTCCTTATTCAGTCCCTTCCTACAACCGTACACTCATCTAGATCCCTATCTTCGCCAAGCTCTCTGCACCTTTTGTACGCTTTCCTTTTCTTCTCGACTAGGTACCGCACAGCTTTTGTGCACCACGGTTCCTTTAACCTACCAACTCCTCCCTGTCTGCTCAGAACATTGTCCTGTAGAACCCTAGGCAGACATTCCTTGAAAAACTGCCACCTCTCTTCAGTAGATTTCCCCGAGAATACTTCCTTCTAATTTACTCCTCTAATTTGCTGCCTCATGTCTTCATATTTCCCCTTACTCCATATAAACGCTTTCCGAGCTTGCCTGATCCTCCCTTTTTCCAATGCAAGCATAAAGCAGATAGAGTTATGATCGCTATCCCAAGATGCTCTCCCACTGAGAGATCTGACACCTGTCCAGTTTCATTGGTCAGTATCAGATCAAGTACAGCCTCTCCTCTTGTCGGCTTGTCCACATGCTGTGTCAGGAAACCCTCCTGAACACATCTAACGAACTCCTCCCCATCCAATCCCCTTACCCTAGGGATATTCCAATCTATGTTTGGGAAATTAAAGTCTCCCATCACAACAACTCTGCTATTATTGCAACTCTCCAGGATCTGTTTCCCTATCTGCTCCTCCACCTCCCTGTCACTATTGGGCGGCCGATAGAAAACTCCCAGCAAAGTGATCGACCCCTTCCCACTCCGAACTTCCACCCACAGAGACTCTGTAGACAATCCCTCCACAGCATACACCTTCTCTACAGCTGTGACACTATTCCTGATCACTCCACCCCCTCTCCTCCCTCCCTCTCTGTCCTTCCTGAACCATCTGAATCCGGGCACCTGTAGTATCCAGTCCTGTCCCTGAGACATCCAAGTCTCCGTAATGGCCACCACATCACACTTCCAGGCATCGATCCACGCTCTGAGCTCATCCCCTTTATTCACTATACTCCTGGCATTAAAGTAAACACATCTCAATCCTTTGGTCTGAGCTCTCCCCTTCTCTATCCCCCATCCATCCTCCCTCTTGCACCGTCTATAACTCTTCTCTGTTTGCGAGCTAACTTCCTCGCTCCCAGTCACCTCGTCTTGATCCCCTCCCCCCAACCTATCTAGTTTAAACTCTCCCCAGTAGCCTTAGCCAACCTTCCCGCCAGGATATTGGTCCCCCTGGGATTCAAGTGCCACCTGTTTTGTGTGTACAGGTCACACCTGCCCCTAAAGAGGTCCCAATGGTCCAGGAACCTGAATCCCTGCCCCCTGCCCCCGGCACCAGTCCCTCAGCCACACATTCATCCTCCACCTCACTCCATTCCTGCCCTCACCCTCCCGTGGCACAGGCAGCAAACCTGAGATTACTACCTTTGCTTTCCTCCTTCTCAGCTGTCTCCCTAATTCCCTATACTCTCTTTTCATGACCCCTTCCCCCTTCCTTCCCAAATCAGCGGTACCAATATGTACCGCTACCTCTGGCTCCTCTCCCTCCCCCATCAGGATTTCTGGGAGTCGACCAGCATCCTGGATCCTGGCCCCAAGGAGGCAGACCACCATCCGAGACTCCTGCCTGCCTCCGCAAAAACGCCTGTCTGACCCCCTTACTGTCGAGTCCCCGATTAACACTGCCTTCCTCCTCTTTTCCTTCGCCCTCTGAGTTACAGGGCCGGACTCCACTCCGGAGACACGGCCACTGCTGCTTCCCCCAGGCAGACTGTCCCCCCCAGCAGTACTCTGGCAGGAGTACTTGTTGTGTAGAGGCACATCCACCAGGGTGCTCTCAATCACCCGAGCTTTACCCTTCCTGGTTGTCACCCACTTGGCCTCCACCCATGGCCCTGGTGTGACCACCTGATGATAGCTCTTGTCTATCACCTCCTCATTCTCCCTTAACAGTCTAAGATCCTCGAGCTGCAGTTCCAGTTCCTTAACACAGTCCCTCAGGAACCGCAGCTCGACACACCCCTCACAGATGTGGTTGTCCAGGAGGCCAGGTGCCTCCAGGACCTCCCACTTCTTATACTGGGAACAACACACTGGCTTCACACTCATATTTGACCCTTTATATCAAGGTACACAGAGAAAAGTAAATAAGAATGAAAAATCTCACCCCTGCTCGCCCTGTCCCCCGAAGCCCTGTGAACCAAAGCCCTTATAGCTCACACTCTGCTCCCTGCTCACTCCGCTGCCCGCTCCCGACGCTGCCCGCTGTATACTGCAGCCTACCGGCACGGTAGCACAGTGGTTAGCACTGCTGCTTCACCGCTCCAGGGTCCCGGGTTCGATTCCCAGCTCGGGTCACTGTCTGTGTGGAGTTTGCACATTCTCCTCGTGTCTGCGTGGGTTTCCTCCGGGTGCTCCGGTTTCCTCCCACAGTCCAAAGATGTGCGGGTTAGGTTGATTGGCCAAGTTAAAAAAATTGCCCCTTAGAGTCCTGGGATGCGTAGGTTAGAGGGATTAGTGGGTAAAATATGTGGGGGTAGGGCCTGGGTGGGATTGTGGTCGGTGCAGACTCGATGGGCCGAATGGCCTCCTTCTGCACTGTAGGGTTTCTATGATTCTATATACTTCGCGCGCTTACAAAACCCTTCCCAGACTCCTTAGCAGCCCACTTCCGGTTTTCAGTTTAAAATTAAGAAAAATACTACTACAAAAATAAAGGCAAAAAAACCCCACACTAACTGACTAAATAAATAAATAAATAAATCTCTCACCAGCACTCCTGCCACAAATCACTCCCTCTCTGCTTGCTCCATTGGAACAATGAACAATTTCAATACAAGAGGGTAAGGCTGATGGACTCGGGCATGACAGGTATGTAGGACTGGGATATTATAGCGATACTGAAACATGGCAAAGGAAGAGGCAGGACAGGCAGCTTAATGTTCCAGGGTACAGGTGCTTTAGGTGGGACAGAGGTGAAGGAAAAAAGGAGGGGGAGTTGCATTTTTGATTAAGAGGAGCATCACAGCAGTCGTCAGAGATGAAATAACCGAGGGAATATCCAGCGAGTCTTTGTGGGTAGAACTAAAAAATAAGAGGATGGTGACCTTGTTGGGGTTGTACTATAGGCCCCCAAATAGTCAACGGGAATTAAAAGAACAAATGTGCAGAGCGATTGGGGAGACTTGCCGGAGTAATAGTGTTGTCTTAGTAGGAGATTTTAATTCTCCTAACATAGACTGGGACTGCCATTGTGTTAAGACTTGGATAGATTGGAATTTGTTAAGTGTGGGGTTCAGGAAAGTTTCTTCAGGCAGTATGTGGAGGGTTCTAGAACAAAGAACAAAGAACAATACAGCACAGGAAACAGGCCCTTCGGCCCTCCAAGCCTGTGCCGCTCCTTGGTCCGACTAGACCAATCGTTTGTATCCCTCCATTCCCAGGCTGCTCATGTGACTATCCAGGTAAGTCTTAAACGATGTCAGCATTCCAGGCCCCCACCACCCTACTTGGCAGCGCATTCCAGGCCCCCACCACCCTGTGTGTAAAAAACGTCCCTCTGATATCTGAGTTATACTTCGCCCCTCTCACCTTGAGCCCGTGACCCCTCGTGATCGTCACCTCCAACCTGGGAAAAAGCTTCCCACTGTTCACCCTATCTATCCCCTTCATAATCTTGTACACCTCTATTAGATCTCCCCTCATTCTCCGTCTTTCCAGGGAGAACAACCCCAGTTTACCCAATCTCTCCTCATAGCTAAGACCATCCATACCAGGCAACATCCTGGTAAACCTCTGCACTCTCTCTAACGCCTCCATGTCCTTCTGGTAGTGCGGCGACCAGAACTGGACGCAGTACTCCAAATGTGGCCTAACCAGCGTTCTATACAGCTGCATCATCAGACTCCAGCTTTTATACTCTATACCCCGTCCTATAAAGGCAAGCATACCATATGCCTTCTTCACCACCTTCTCCACCTGTGTTACCACCTTCAAGGATTTGTGGACTTGCACACCTAGGTCCCTCTGTGTTTCTATACTCCTGATGACTCTGCCATTTATTGTATAACTCCTCCCTACATTATTTCTTCCAAAATGCATCACTTCACATTTATCCGGATTAAACTCCATCTGCCACCTCTCCGCCCAATTTCCCAGCCTATCTATATCCTGCTGTATTGCCCGACAATGCTCTTCGCTATCCGCAAGTCCTGCCATCTTCGTGTCATCCGCAAACTTGCTGATGACACCAGTTACACCTTCTTCCAAATCATTTATATATATCACAAAAAGCAGGGGCCCCAGTAGAGAGCCCTGCGGAACACCACTGGTCACAGACCTCCAGCCGGAAAAAGACCCTTCGACCACTACCCTCTGTCTCCTATGGCCAAGCCAGTTCTCCTTGTATCCCATGAGCCTTGACCTTCTTAACCAACCTGCCATGTGGGACTTTGTCAAATGCCTTACTGAAATCCATATAGACGACATCCACGGCCCTTCCTTCATCGACCGTTTTTGTCACTTCCTCAAAAAACTCCACCAAATTTGTAAGGCACGACCTCCCTCTTACAAAACCATGCTGTCTGTCACTAATGAGATTGTTCCGTTCTAAATGCACATACATCCTGTCTCTAAGAATCCTCTCCAACAACTTCCCTACCACGGACGTCAAGCTCACCGGCCTATAATTTCCTGGGTTATCCCTGCTACCCTTCTTAAACAACGGGACCACATTCGCTATCCTCCAATCCTCAGGGACCTCACCCGTGTCCAAAGAAGCGACAAAGATTTCCGTCAGAGGCCCAGCAATTTCATCTCTCGTCTCCCTGAGCAGTCGAGGATAGATGCCATCAGGCCCTGGGGCTTTGTCAGTTTTAATGTTCCCTAAAAAACCTAACACTTCCTCTCTTGTAATGGAGATTTTCTCTAACGGGTCAACACCTCCCTCCGAGACACTCCCGGTTAACACGCCCCTCTCCTTTGTGAATACCGATGCAAAGTATTCATTTAGGATCTCCCCTATTCCCTTGGGTTCTAAGCATAATTCCCCTCCTTTGTCCCTGAGAGGTCCGATTTTCTCCCTGACAACTCTACTTGGAAAAGGGCAAAACTTGGCCTACTTTTGGGAAATAGGGCAGGGCAAGTGACTGAGATGACGATTGGTGACCACTTTGGGATCAGTGATCATAGTTCTATTAATTTTAAAATAGTTATGGAAAGGGACAAAACTGGCCCACACGTGCAAGTTCGAAATTGAGGCAAGACAAATTTTAATAGAATTAGCCAGGAGCTTGCAAGGTTTGATTGGTATCGCTTGTTTGAGGGCAAAGCGACCTCAGCAAGTGGGAGGCCTTTAAACGTGAAATAGCTAGGGTTCAGGGTCACTAATGAGATGGGCTTGGGTCACTGTCTGTGTGGAGTTTGCACATTCTCCTCGTGTCTGCGTGGGTTTCCTCCGGGTGCTCCGGTTTCCTCCCACAGTCCAAAGATGTGCGGGTTAGGTTGATTGGCCATGCTAAAATTGCCCCTTAGTGTCCTGAGGTGAGTAGGTTAGAGGGATTAGTGGGTAAAATATGTAGGGATATGGGGGTAGGGCCTGGGTGGGATTGTGGTCGGTGCAGACTCGATGGGCTGAATGGCCTCTTTCTGTACTGTAGGGTTTCTATGATTTCTATGATTTCTATATGTTCCTGTTGGAGTGAACGGCAAGGCTGGCAGGGGTAAGGAACCCTGGATGACACAACATATTAGCTATGAGGAGAGGTTGGAGAAACTTGGTTTGTTCTCACTGGAACGACGGAGGTTGAGGGGTGACTTAATAGTCTACAAGATTATGAGAGGCATGGACAGAGTGGATAGTCAGAAGCTTTTTCCCCAAGGTCGAAGAGTCAATTACGAGGGGGCACAGGTTTAAGGTGTGAGGGACAAGGTTTAAAGGAGATGTACGAGGCAGATTTTTTACACAGAGTAGTGGGTGCCTGGAACTCGTTGCTGGGGAGGTAGTGGAAGCGGATATGATTGTGACTTTTAAGGGGCGTCTTGACAAATACATGAATAGGATGGGAATAGAGGGATGTGGTCCCCGGAAGGGTAGAGGGTTTTAGTTAAGTCGGGCAGCATGGTCAGTGCAGGCTTTGAGGGCCGAAGGGCCTGTTCCTGTGCTGTAATGTTCTTTGTTCTGTGCTCTTTATATTGAGGTTTTGGCCAGGAAAAAGGAGGAGGCATGGCTCAGGTACAAACAGCTAGAATCAAGGGATTCCCTAGAGGTGTAAAGGGAATGCAGGAGTGTACTCAAGAAGCAAAAAGGAGGCATGAGGTAGCTTTGGCTGAGAGGATTAAGGTGAATCCAAAGTGATTCTTTAAGTATATTAAAGGAAAAAGAATAACTAGAGAGAGAATAGGACCCGTCGAGGACCAAAGTGGACAAACATATGTGGAACCGCAGAGGATGGTCAAGGTTCTCAATAAATATTTTTTCCCTGTGTTTACTGTGGAGAATGACACGAAGACTTTGGGAAACCTGTGAAAGTTAGTGCTGATATATTGGGGACAGTTCGCGTTACAGTCGAGGAAGTGATGGACGTATTAAAATGTATGAAGGTGGATAAATCTCATGGCCCTGATCAGGTATATCCAAGAATACTACATGAGGCTCGAGAAGAAATTGCGGGAGCCCTGGCTGAGATATTTGCATCATCGTTAGCCATGGGTGAGGTACCAGAAGACTGAAGGGTAGCAAATGTTGCAGCCCTTTAAGAAGGGCTGCAAAGAAAAACCTGGGAATTATAGACTGGTGAGCCTAACATCTGTGGTTGGTCAGTTACGAGAGAGGATAGTGAGGGATGAGATATTTAGGCATTTATAAAGACAGGGTTTGATTAAGAGTCGTCAGCATGGCTTTGTGCATGGGAGATCATGCCTTACAAATTTGTTAGAGTTCTTTGATCAAGTGACCAGGAAGGTTGACACGGGCAGGGCAGTAGACATAGTCTATATGGACTTCAGTAAGGCCTTTGATAAAGTTCCACGTGGTCGGCTGGTCTGGAAGGTTCCATCACATGGAATCCAGGGAGAGCTGGAAATTGGATATACAATTGGCTTGATGCTTGTTGGACTGGAGGCCTGTGATGATGTTGTGCCACAGGAGTCAGTGTTGGGCCCATTGCTGTTTGTTATCTATATCAACGATTTGGATGAGAATGTACAAGGCATGATCAGTAAGTTTGCAGATGACACTAAAATAGGTGGCATTGTAGACAGTGAGGAAGGTTATCAAAAATTGTAGCAGGATCTTGATCAGCTGGGGAAGTGGGCCGAAAAATGGAAAATGGAGTTCAATACAGGTAAGTGTGAGGTGTTGCATTTTGGAAAGTCAAATCAAGGTAGGACTTTCACAGTAGGACCTTAGGGAATATCATGGAACAGAAAGACTTTGGAGTTCAGGTGCACGGTTCTCTAAAGGTGGAGTCACAGGTAGATAGAGCAGCGAAGAATGGTTTTGGCATGCTGGCCTTCATCAGTCAGGGCATTGAGTCTAGAAGTTGTGAAGTTATGTTGTAGTTGTATGGCATGTTGGTGAGGCCGCACCTGGAGTATTGTGTTTTCGCTTGCTATAGGAAAGATATTGTTAAACTGGAGAGAGTGCAGAAGAGATTTACAAGAATATTGCCAGGACTCAAGGGACTGAGATATTGGGGGAAATTGGACAGTCTAGACTTTTTTCTTTGGAGCGTAGGAAACTGAGAGATGATTTTATGGAGGTGTACAATATCATGAGAGGCATGGATAGGGTGAACGCAGTCAGTCTTTTTCCCAGGGTTGGGGAATCGAGGACCAGAGGGCATTGGTTTAAGTTAAAAGGAGAAAGAGTTAATGGAAGACTGACGAGCAACGTTTTGACACAGAGGGTGGTACATCGATGGAATGAGCTACTGGATGAAGTGGTTGAGGCAGGGACATTTTCAACATTTAAAAGGCATTTGGACAGATACATGGATAGGAAAGATTTAAGGGATGTGGGCCAAATGCAAACAAATGGGGTTAGCTTAGATGGCATTTTGGTCGGCATGGACCAGTTTGGGCCGAAGGGCCTGTCTCCATGCTGTTGATTCTATGATCCACACAGACAGTGACCTGAGGCCGGAATTGAACCCAGGTCCCCAGTGCTGTGAGGCAGCAGTGCTAACCACTGTGCTACCCTGCTGCCCCGGTCATCAGTGAAGCAAGAATCTATCTGGGCGTCCCAAGCTCTCGTTCTCATTTAGATCCATGCCATCGCCGAACAGCCTTTCTCGGCACCCTCCACCGCGTCCCTCTCGGCACCCCTCCCCTGAGGTCCCCCCCTTGGCACCCCTCCCCTGCGTCCTCTTCATTGGAGGAAATGTGCCACTTATCCATCTGTTCCTCTGCTGGCTCCTCATCCCATTGCAGATTATGGAGGGTGCAACAGCACAATGCTGCGCAAAATTCTCTTGGGGCTATATTGGAGGGCTCCACCTGACTGTCCACACACTCGAGCTGCATCTTCAGGATTCTACCTCTCTGCCCGACTACCATGCAGGTGTCAGTCTGAGCCTTGTTGTAACATAGAAAACTACAGCACAAAACAGGCCCTTCGGCCCCACAAGTTGCGCCGAACATATCCCTACCTTTTAGGCCTACCTATAACCCTCCATCCTATTAAGTCCCATGTACTCATCCAGGAGTCTCTTAAAAGACCCTATTGAGTTTGCCTCCACCACCACCAACGGCAGCCGATTCCACTCGCCCACCACCCTCTGTGTGAAAAACTTCCCCCTAACATTTCCCCTGTACCTACCCCCCAGCACCTTAAACCTGTGTCCTCTCGTAGCAGCCATTTCCACCCTGGGAAAAAGCCTCTGAGAGTCCACCCGATCTATGCCTCTCAACATCTTATATACGGATCTCTGCTACACTCTGTGGACTCGGCACAGGCATCATCAGGTTTAGAATCATAGAATTCTAAATGCAGAAGGAGGTCATTTGGCCCATCAGGTCTGCACTGACCACAAGCCCAACCAGGCCCTATCCCTGTAACCCCATCAGCCATGTCCTGAGGGGGTAATCTTTGTCCCTGAGGAGCCATCCCCGTAGAGCCATAGAGTTGTAGAGATATACAGCATGGAAAAAGGTCTTTCAATCCAACTCGTAAATGTCGATCAGGTTTCCTAAACTGAACTAGTCCCATTTGCCCGTTTTTGGCAAGAAAAAGCAATAGGTCTAAGGATTGGGAGCAATTTAAAATTCAACCAAGGAGGAGGACCAAGGGATTGATTAAGAATGAAAAATAGAATCTGGAAGTAAGCTAGTGGGTAACAAAAGCTAACTGTAAAAGTTTCTATAGATATGTAAAGATTGACAAAAATGAATGGAGGCCCCTTACAATCAGAAACAGGAGAATTCATAATCGAGTATTAAAAAAAAGGCTGAGGAATTAAATTTGTGCTTCAGTCTTCACAAAGGAAGACATGTACAATGTTCCAGAAGTGCTGAGAGAAACATGTTTTAGTGAGGAGCTGAAGGAAATCAGCATTAGTAGAAAAATGGTTTTGGGGAAATTGATAGTGGATAAATCTCTTGTTCCTGATAATCTTCAGCCTCGAGTACTTAAAGAAGTAGCTTTGGAAATAGTAGATCCATTGGTGGTTATTTTCCAAGATTCTTTGGACTCTGGAATAGTTCCTACATATTGGAGGATAGCTAATGTAAGCCTGCTATTCAAGCCCACGTAGGATTGCAGGTAATGTCTTGGGATGGATCGAAAGCTGGTTAGCGAGATGGGAAGCAAAGAATTGGCATAAATGGGTCTTTTTCTGATTGGCAGTCAGTGACTAATGGGGTTCTGCAGGGATCTGTACTAGGACACCAACTGTTCACATAATATATTAATGATTGAAAGAGGGAATTGAATATATTATCTCCAAATTTGCAGATGATACAAAATTGGGTGGGAAGGTGAGCTGTGATTAGGATGCAGAGATGGTTCAGCGTGATTTGGACAAACTGAGTGTGCGGGCATCTGCATGGCAGATGCAGTATAATGTGGATAAATGTAAGATTATTCACTTTGGTAGCAATAATAGAAGACATTATTATTTGAATGCGTGTAAATTGAGAGAGGTGGATACGCAATGAGACCTTTGGAGTCCTCGTGCATCAGTCGTTGAAAGTAAGCGTGCAGGTACAGCAGGCAGTAAAGAAGGCAAATGGCATGTTGGCCTTCATAGCGAGAGGATTTGAATATAGGGATGTTTTGCTGCAATTGTTTAGCACAGTGGTGAGGCCAGAACTGGAATATTGTGTGTAGTTTTGGTGTCCTTATCTGAGGAAGGATAGCCTTGCTATAGAGGGAGTACAGCGAAAGTTTACCAGACTCAATCCTGGGATGGCAGGTCGGTCATATAAGAATTTAATCCTAAATCAGTTAGGATTATATTCACTGGAGTGAGAGGGATCTAATAGAAATTTATAAAATTCTAACAGGTTAGATTCAGAAAGAATGTTCCCAATGGTGGGTGAGTCCAGAACTCAGGGTCATTGTTTGAGGATAAGGGCTAAATCTTCTCACTGAGGTGAGAAGAAATTTCTTCACCCAGAGGGTGGTGAATGTGTGGAATTCACTTCCACAGAAAGTAGTTGAGGTTGTTTGATTTCAAGAAAAAAATAGATATAGTTCTTGGGGCTAAAGGGATCAAGGGATACGGTGGGAACGGGGGATCAGGATATTGAATTTGATGATCAGCCATGATCAAAATGAATGGCGGAGCAGGCTCAAAGGGCCAATTGGTCTACTCCTTCTCGTTTCTATCCCTTGAAACCTTTTCTATCCATGTTCCTGTTTAAATGTTGTAATTGTACCCACCTCTACCACTGCTTCTGACTGCTCATTCCAAATAGGCCCCACCCTCTGTGTGAAAAAGTTGCCCCTCCGATCCCTTTTAAATCCTGCCCCTCTCACCTTAAACCGATGCCCTCTAGCTTTGGACTCCCCTACCTTGGGAAAATCTATGTCCCTCATGATTCGATAAACTTATCCTCTTATGCTCCACGGTAAAAAGTCACAGCCCTATCTAGTTCCTCCTTGTAATTCAAACCTTTCTGTTCTGGTAACATGCTTGTAAATCCTTTTTACTCCCTTTCCAGTTTAATAACATCCTTCCTGTAGCAGGGTGACTAGAATTGTATGTAGTACTCCAAATGCGGCCTTACTAATGTCTTGTAGCCGCTGACCTTCCTCGGATGCCTCTGGTTTACGAGAGCAGCCAAGGATGTAACTGTCACGTATGCTCTCTAGGAACTTGGAACATACTTGCAGGATGTGCTTAGCATGGTTGCAGATGACCTGGGCATTCAGGGAGTGGAAAACCTTGCTGATTTATAAAGAGATCACCTTGATGCCATAGGGCATAGAGAGCCACAGACGTACAGTCTATGGCTGCCTGGACATGTGGGAAGCCAACTATCTGGGTGAAATCTGTGGTGTCCTGGCTAGTTTGGCCAGGCCCATAATGGTTGGAATGCGAGTCTTCACAGATAATCAAGCCTTAAAGGTACAGACAGTGTGAGTGGAGAGAGGGTTGAGCACAGGTTAAAGATGTATACCCCATGTATACCCAGCGACTGAACCTTCCTAACTAACCTCCCATGAGGGACCTTGTCAAAGGCCTTGCTGAAATCCAGGTAGACAACATCCACCGCCTTCCCTTCATCCACTTTCCTGGTAACCTCCTCGAAAAACTCCAATAGATTGGTCAAACATGACCTACCACGCACAAAGCCATGTTGACTCTCCCTAATAAGTCCCTGTCTATCCAAATATTTGTAGATCCTATCCCTTATCACACCTTCCAATAATTTGCCCACCACCGACGTCAAACTTACTGGCCGATAATTTCCAGGATTTCTTTTGGAACCTTTTTTAAACAACGGAACAACATGAGCCACCCTCCAATCATCCGGCACCTCCCCCGTGAATACTGACATTTTAAATATGTCTGCAAGTTCAACACTAGCTTCCCTCAAGGTCCGTGGGAATACCCTGTCCGGTCCTGGGGATTTATCCACTCTGATTTGCCTCAAGACAGCGAGCAAACTAGACCATTCTTTTGTATCCCAAACTAGGTCCAAACTAGACCATTCTTTTGTATCCCTCCATTCCCACCTCTATGACTCTATGGAGGTCCCTCTGTTTCAGTTTCATACAACCATAGATTGCATCAGTTCACGGACTCCCAAGATGCCTGACTTTTTACGGTTCTGTGGACCATGCTTCTATCGGATGCTTTCAGCTACACTCCCTTTTCAATTATTTAAGAAATCTTTATTACAGTTTTCATAGAATCGGAGAATCATACAGCGCAGAAGAGGCCCTTTGGCCCATCAAGTCCACACCGACATATTAGAAACACCTGAACTCCCACCTAATCCCATCTGCCAGCACTTGGCCCACAGCCCTGAATGTTATGAAGTGCCAAGTGCTCATCCAGATACTTCTTAAAGGTTGTGAGGCAATCTCAACCCCACACTCCTGATCTTTGGACACCAGGTAAGGAGAGGGGTGTGGACGAAGGACAACCTCCGGAATCTGCTTCTGGACCTGGCCAAACTTGCTGTCAACAGGTCCAGGCAGAGGGTGATTGAGAGGGTCAAATTACTTGATTGTCTGACCCTCTACTGCGGCTTCATTTGCGGCCGGGTATCCCTGAGGAAGAGTTTACTGGCACCATTGAGGCTTTCCATGCCTGGAGGGTACCATGGGGACGTTTGATGTTTAAAGTTTAATTTGTGATTTGGTTTAAGACAGTATTCCTTTAAGGGGCTGCCCCTTTTACTTTGTCCCTCAGTTTGTTTGATTTAGTTTAATTTGTTCTCTACAAAATAGTTGAAGCTGCTGATGTCGATTCCAAGGGAGTAGGAGACTCTTGGACTTTGGGCATTCCTTCTACAAGCAATTGCATTTGTACCAGGAGGATTTGCAGGGAGGATAGGCATAGCCTCAAGGCTTAACTGAGGCCCTGCTGCAATCTGAGGTCTTAAGGCCTACATTGCACTGAGGGGTGCGGACTTGCTCGGAATATCAGAACAGACTGCACCACAATTTCCATCAAGGGGTTGGTGCCTGAGACTTTGTGTCGTGGGGGCAGATACAGAAGGATATTGTGCATATTTGATCTGTGCTGACAGGGTAAGGAGAAGAAGACTGCAAAAAGACCTGCTATGTCACGGAAAATTTTGTACCCCACATGCCTCCCCGAGGCAGCCTTCTGGATCTGCCCTGTGAAGACAATCCTCATTTTGCAGGATAAGTGCTTCGCACTCCCAACTGCCTGGCTGAAGACATTTTCCCCCCCCCGCCCCGGGTTGAATGATCAATCAAATAACACTCTCCCATCCACCCCCCAACCACCATCTTTCTCCACCCAACCCAACTGACTATCCTGTGCCTTGCCCTTTGTCCTTCCTCCTGTGCCTCCCTCCCTCTCCATTACCATCATTTACTGTACATAGAAAGCCACAGCACAAACAGGCCCTTCGGCCCACAGGTTGCGCCGATCACATCCCCACCTCTAGGCCTATCTATAGCCCTCAATCCCATTAAATCCCATGTACTCATCCAGAAGTCTCTTAAAAGACCCCAACGAGTTTGCCTCCACCACCACCGACGTCAGCCGATTCCACTCACCCACCACCCTCTGAGTGAAAAACTTACCCCTGACATCTCCTCTGTACCTACCCCCCAGCACCTTAAACCTGTGTCCTCTCGTAGCAACCATTTCAGCCCTTGGAAATAGCCTCTGAGAGTCTACCCTATCCAGACCTCTCAACATCTTGTAAACCTCTATCAGGTCACCTCTCATCCTTCGTCTCTCCAGGGAGAAGAGACCAAGCTCCCTCAACCTATCCTCATAAGGCATGCCCCCCAATCCAGGCAACATCCTTGTAAATCTCCTCTGCACCCTTTCAATGGCTTCAACATCTTTCCTGTAATGAGGTGACCAGAACTGCGCGCAGTACTCCAAGTGGGGTCTAACCAGGGTCCTATAAAGCTGCAGCATTATCTCCCGACTCCTAAACTCAATCCCTCGATTAATGAAGGCCAGTACGCCGTACGCCTTCTTGACCGCATCCTCCACCTGCGAGGCCGATTTAAGAGTCCTATGGACCCGGACCCCAAGGTCCTTCTGATCCTCTACACTGCTAAGAATGGTACCCTTCATATTATATTGCTGCTTCATCCCATTGGATCTGCCAAAATGGATCACCACACACTTATCCGGGTTGAAGTCCATCTGCCACTTCTCCGCCCAGTCTTGCATTCTATCTATGTCTCGCTGCAACTTCTGACATCCCTCCAAACTATCCACAACACCACCTACCTTGGTGTCGTCAGCAAACTTACCAACCCATCCCTCCACTTCCTCATCCAGGTCATTTATGAAAATGACAAACAGCAAGGGTCCCAGAACAGATCCCTGGGGCACTCCACTGGTCACTGACCGCCATGCAGAGAAAGACCCCTCCACAGCCACTCTCTGCCTTCTGCAGGCAAGCCAGTTCTGGATCCACAAGGCAACAGCCCCTTGGATCCCATGCCCTCTCACTTTCTCAAGAAGTCTTGCATGGGGGACCTTATCGAACGCCTTGCTGAAGTCCATATAGACCACATCCACCGCTCTTCCTTCGTCAATGTGTTTGGTCACATTTTCAAAGAACTCAACCAGGCTCGTAAGGCACGACCTGCCCTTGACAAAGCCGTGCTGACTACTTTTGATCATACTAAACTTCTCTAGATGATCATAAATCCTGTCTCTCAGGATCCTCTCCATCAACTTACCAACCACTGAGGTTAGACTCACCGGTCGGTAATTTCCCGGGCTGTCCCTGTTCCCTTTCTTGAATATAGGGACCACATCTGCAATCCTCCAATCCTCCAGAACCTCTCCCGTCTCCATCGACGATGCAAAGATCATCGCCAAAGGCTCCGCAATCTCCTCCCTCGCCTCCCACAGTAACCTGGGGTACATCCCATCCGGTCCCGGCGACTTACCAACCTTGATGCCATTCAATAGTTCCAACACATCCTCTTTCTTTATGTCCACATGCTCGATCCTTTCTGTCCACCGCAAACCAGCAGTACAACCACCCAGATCCCTTTCCACCGTGAATACCGAGGTAAAGTATTCATTAAGCAGCTCCGCCATTTCTAACGGTTCCGCACAAACTTTTCCCCCTTCACCTTTTAAGGGTCCTATGCCTTCACATCTCATCCTTTTACTCTTGACATATTTGTAGAAAGCCTTGGGGTTCTCCTTAATCTTACCCGCCAAGGCCTTCTCATGACCCCTTCTCGCTCTCCTAATTTCCTTCTTAAGCTCCTTCCTACATCCCGTATACTCCTCTAAATCCTTAACACCTCCTAGCTCTCTGAACCTTCTGTACGCCTCTCTTTTCTTATTCACCAGGTTCATCACAACCTTCGTGCACCACGGTTCCCGTACCCTACCAACACCCCCCTGTCTCATCGGAACGTTGTCATGCAGAGCTCCAGACAAACATTCCTTGAAAATCCTCCACTTTCCTTCGGTACTTTTCCCCAAGAATGCCTCCTTCCAATTTACCCGTCTAATTTCCTCCCTGATGACACTGTATTTCCCTTTACTCCAGAGAAACACTTTCCTAGCCTGCCTGATCCTATCTCTTTCCAATGCTATCATGAAGGAGATAGAATTATGATCGCTATCCCCAAGATGCTCACCCACCGAGAGATCCTCCACCTGTCCAGGTTCATTAGCCAGCACCAGATCAAGTACAGCCTCTCCTCTAGTAGGCTTATCCACATACTGTGTCAGGAAACTCTCCTGGACACACCTAACAAACTCCTCTCCATCCAAACCCCTAGCCCTAGGGATATTCCAATCTATGTTTGGGAAATTAAAATCTCCCATCACGACAACTCTGTTATTCCTACATCTCTCCAGGATCTGTTTCCCCATCTGCTCCTCAACATCTCTGTTACTATTGGGCGGCCTATAGAAAACACCCAGCAACGTTACCGACCCCTTCCTGTTCCTAACCTCCACCCACAGAGACTCCGTCGTCAATCCCTCCACGGCGTCCACCTTCTCTACAGCCGTGACACTATCCCTGATCAACAGTGCCACTCCCCCCCCTCTCTTGCCTCCCTCCCTGTCCTTCCTGAAACATCTAAAACCCGGCACCTGAAGCACCCAGTCCTGTCCCTGAGACATCCAAGTCTCCGTAATGGCCACCACATCACAATTCGAAGCAGCAATCCACGCTCTAAGCTCATCCACTTTATTCACTACACTCCTGGCATTAAAATAGACACATCTCAGACCTTCAGCCTGAGCACTTCCCTTCTCCATCACTCGTCTAACCTCCCTCTTACCCTGTTTACATTCCTTATCTATTTGCGAGCTAACCTCCTCGCTCTCAGTCCCCTCATTTCGATTCCCTCCCCCCAACCTTTCTAGTTTAAAGTCTCTCCAGTAGCCTTAGCCAACCTTCCCGCCAGGATATTGGTCCCCCTGGGATTCAAGTGCCACCCGTCTTTTTTAAACAGGTCACACCTGCCCCAAAAGACGTCCCAATGATCCAAGTACCCAAATCCTTGTCCCTTGCTCCAGTCCCTCAGCCACGCATTCATTCTCCACCGATTCCTGTTCTCACTCTCCCGCGGCACAGGCAGCAATCCCGAGATTACTACCTTTGCATTCCTCTTTCTCAGCTGTCTACCTAACTCCCTATATTCTCTTTTCATGACCCCTTCCCTCTTCCTACCTATGTCAGCAGTACCTATATGCATCACGACCTTCGGCTCCTCTCCCTCCCCCTTCAGGATTTCTGGGACTCGACCAGAGACATCCCGGACCCCTGCACCAGGGAGGCAAACCACCATCCGAGAGTCCCGTCTTTGTCCGCAAAAACGCCTATCTGACCCACTCACCGTAGAGTCCCCAATTAGCACTACCCTCCTTTCCTTACCCTTTTGCACTACTGGGCCAGGCTCAGCTCCAGAGACACTGCCACCGCTGCTTCCCCCAGGTGGGCTGTCCACCCCAGTAGTACTCAGACAGGAGTACTTATTATTAAGGGGCACATCCACCGGGGTGCTCACCATCAACTGAGTTTTCTCCTTCCTCACTGTTACCCAGTTACCTTCCTCCCGTGGTCCCGGTGTGACCACCTGCCGATAGCTCCTGTCAATGACCTCCTCACTATCCCTAACCTGGCGAAGGTCCTCGAGCTGCAATTCCAGTTCCCTAACATGGTCCCTTAGGAACCGCAGCTCAACACACCCAGCACAGATATGGTCGTCCGGGAGGCTAGGAGCCTCCAGGACCTCCCACATCCTACATTGGGAACAACATACTGGCCTCACACTCATAATTGCCCCTTTAAACACACATGGAAAAAAAAGTGAATGAAAATTTTAAACTTACCTTTCCTCCTCCTGTTTTCTCCAAAGCCCTGCTCTCACTGGGTCTTTTTTTTTAGGTTAGAGGAGGAGGGAGGGTGGGATACTCTACAAGTGTAGAGTATCGGGATTCCTCTCTGTTCCAATTTATTGGGGAAAAAAAAATCTCTCTCTCCCAGACCTCCCTGCGCGACCACTTCCGGGTTTAGATATTTTTAAAGAAAAAACCCGCGAAAAAGTAAGTTAAAAATAACAGCGCTTACCCGCAGCACTCCTCTCGCGAATCTCTCCCTCTCTGCTGCACTTCCAAGACGCAATGAGGAGGAGAGTTCTTTCACCCTTTTGCTCTCCACTACCATCAGTAAACAAGTAGTCACTTGAACATAGGTGTAGCACCACTACCTTCTTCACTATCGGCAGGGCCCTCTAAAGCCACCTGTGCGGCGGTGGCGGCCTATTCAGTATCTGCTGCTGCTGCAGTCCCATCACCATTCAATCTGATGACAGGGAAGCACAGGGATGACAAGGAAGCGCAGTGCTACACCCCATCATGACCATCGAGGCATGCATCCGGCAATGGCTGGGGTTGTCAGTCTCTTGGACATTGTTGCCACCTTGCCCTGTGAGAGGTGCTCACCAGTGGGCGGGACCATCCTGACAGTGAACCCACTGGAGGCCAGTTTATTTATTCGTGTCACAAGTAGGCTTACATTAACATTGCAATGAAGTTACAGTGAAAATCCCCGATTTTAATATAATTAGTTTATTATGATTATGTAACATGTGACATTATGATTCACGCTCTCCAATATCCTGCCCTTTATTTCTAATGAGATCCTCCTCCCCCACTGCCACCTACTGGAGTATGACCAGTCTGAGGTGGCATTGGTCCTGCTTGATCATGTTGATTCCTTCTGGTGCTGGGTCTTTGTCTGCCTGGCCCGGAAGGCGTGTTCAGAAGGGAGCTTTGATATCCCCCATGAGGGAACCACCTACCATGTCTTCTGGTTGACAGGTGGCGTGTGGTGCCATGTCCGCAAGAACTGTCCTGCCTCCAAAGCCACTTAAAATAGCCGTGGCTGGCACCGCCGCACCTCCCCTACCAAAGCTCGTGATTGCAGATTTGTCTCTCTTGTGGTGCAGGCCCGTCATTGCCTTACTGCCCAAGAAGGAGGATCACCGCCTGTTTGAAAAACTGGCACCCAGTCTCCCTCCTCAGCATGGATTATAAAATCTTCATAGAAAGAAATCATAGAAATCATAGAATCCCTACAGTGCAGAAGGAGGCCATTCGGCCCATCGAGTCTGCACCGACCACAATCCCACCCAGGCCCTACCCCCACATATTTTACCCGCTAATCCCTCTAACCTACACATCCCAGGACTCTAAGGGGCAATTTTTTAACCTGGCCAATCAACCTAACCCACACATCTTTGGACTGTGGGAGGAAACCGGAGCACCCGGAGGAAACCCACGCAGACACGAGGAGAATGTGCAAACTCCACACAGACAGTGACCCGAGCCGGGAATCGAACCCAGGACCCTGGAGCTGTGAAGCAGCAGTGCTAACCACTGTGCTACCGTGCTACCGTGCCGCCCTTCAGGGCAATGTCTTCCCACTTTGCCACCATGCTGGACCCCATGATCCACCCTCATCAGTTCTACTTGATCCTAGGCCGGGCCATTTATGAAAACATCCACCTGGACCAAGATCTGATCCACCATTTCCAGAGGACTGGTCTGTTGAGTGATCCGGATCTGACATCTGCATGCTGCCACAGAGTGTCTCATTAAGGCTAACTGATCCCTAGCTGGCGAATTGGCATTCCTTCGCTTTGGGAGAAGAGTGTGTTAGCACATGTCTGGCCAGTTATATTCTATCTACAAGGAGCCTTTCCTGTGTCTTTTGCAAAGGAAGTTGTCGGTTTGGTTCCGTTTGGGCCAGGCATTGGGATGGTCCCTTTTGTATTATGTTGATGACGTGCTCCTCATGTTCACAGACCTGACTGAGCTGTGAATAATCCGCGCGTGCTAGGCTGTCTACTCTGCTGCACCTTTGGCCAGGGTTAGTCCATCTGTGGGAGATGGACTAACCTCCTGGAGGAGCTCAGGCCTTTCACCTGGAGCAGCACTCGCCTCCTCTACTTGGGAGTCCATCTTTAACCAGTTGAAGAAACCGAGCTGGCGAATTGGCAAGAGCTGGAGACCAAGGTCACTGCTTGCCTGAGACACTGGACAGGACTGCTCCGTGTGCTGTCTTAAAGGGGTCAAGTGTTGGTCATAAACCAGCTGATTGCCTCCCTGTTGTGGCACCAACTGGTCACTTTGACAGAGGAAGTCACTCTGTGGAGGCGTCTTCCCCATTAACTTCAGGAACCTGGGAACAAGGGTGTTGCAGCAGTCCCATACAAACTTAGGATGCATCAGTTCAGACTCTCAAGATGCTTGCCTTCTTTGCAGCCTTCATAAGATCTCATAAAAGGAGGCCATTCAGCCCAATGAGTCTGCAGTGACTCTCCGAAAGACCCAGCCCTATCTCTGTAACCTTGTGCATTTACCATGGCTTTGAGCACATCTTTGGCAATTAAGTCTATGGACCATTTTTGTATAGATTGCTTTAGACTGCACTTGCTTTTCAGTTATTTAAAAAAACAATTTTTTGTTACAGTTTTGTTTGCACTTCAGCCCCACGCTCCTGATCTACGGGCACTGGGTGTGGAGAGAGATGTGGAAGGAGGACAACCCCCTTGTTAACCTGTTTCTGGGCCTGGCCAAACTTTCCATCAACGTGTCCAAATAGCAGATGACCAAGGGGGTTGACTGACCCGACTGTCTAACCCTCTACTGTCGCTATATTCGCAGCCAGGTGTATCTGGAGAGGGGACTGCAGTGTTCACCAGCACCCCTGAGGCCTTCCATGTTCAGTTGGCACCACAGGGACTGGTGAATTATTCACACTCTTAATCACGTTTTGATGTTTCATTTGTGATTTGTTACGGCACTATCCCTTTGAGAGGCTGTCCCTTTAATTTGGCCTTTAGTTTATTCGAATTGCCTCAAAATAGGGTAAACCACAAACCTAGAGCAATGATCTGGGGTTCCACGTTTGAATTCCATCATGGTAGAAGGTTAGATTTGAATTCTAAAGTAAACCTCCTGTAGCAGGCAAGGGTAAACTCATGGCTGTTATGCTTCGATATTAAACTAATGAGGATCAGATAACATCACTGGCAGCCACATGCTCCCAATGCTGTGCCTCCCACCAGCCTTGTATTATGTATGCCCACCCACTCAAACCAGCGCCAGGGCCCCTCGAGATTGCATTGGCCCTTCACTCTGGATTTCACCCTCAGGGTAGATGAGATTTATTAGTAGCTTCATTGCCTCCTCATTCCAGCCCCCCTTTGAGTCATGCTAATGTCAGAACCCCAAAATGTCCTCCATCCCTGCTGAGTAAAATAGCTTTTGCCCCTTGTTTTACTATGGTGTCTGACCCCCGCGGATCCAACAACTGCCCCTGCCCCCCCTCTGGGACTGGCCTCTCCAGCTCTCATTCTTTCTGCACCCACCCCATGGTGCTGACTCTGGGCTGGACTTTCTGGCCTGCACAGCACATATCCTCGAACTCACGAACACCCCTCCTCTGAACTAACAAGCACCTCAACCAGAATGATACCGCTTAGCTGACCCCACACCACAAGCTCTTTGATATCTCCCTCCCCATGGACTCCCTTGTGGGCAGTGATGACCTGTGTGCTCACCTCCAAACTCCTCCTTGGAAGTGAGGTCATCAGGTTCACGTTTCCAGAAACCGTGATGTCATATCAGCGGGGTCGGAATTTACAATGAGGATGTGGCCGCAGGTGATGATATTACAATGCATTCAAATAAGGTTATCATAGAATCATTCAGTGCAGAAGAGGCCCTTTTTGGCCCATCGAGTCTGCACCGGCACACGAGAAACACCTGACCTCCCACCCAATCCCATTTACCAGCACTTGGCCCATAGCCCTCAATGTTATGGCGTGCCAGGTGCTCAGCCAGGTCCTTTATAAAGGATGGGGGTAGGGCCTGGGTGGGATTGTGGTCGGTGCAGACTCGATGGGCCGAATGGCCTCCTTCTGCACTGTAGGGTTTCTATGATTCTATGATTCTATGTGAGGTAACCTGCCTTTACCACCTCGCAAGTAGCACACTCCAGACTGCCACCACCCACTGGGTAAAAACATTTTTCCTCAATTCCCCATGAACCTCCTGCCGCTCACTTGAACCTATGTCCCCTCGTGACTGACCCTTCAACTATCCACTCTGTCCATGCCCGTCATAATTTTGTTCACCTCAATCAGGTCACCCCTCAGTCTTCTCTGTTCCAACAAAAACAACCTAAACCTATCCAACCTCTCTTCATAACTTAAATGTTCCATCCCAGGCAGCATCCTGGTGAATCTCCTCTGCACTCCCTTCAGTGCAATCACGTCCTTCCTATAATGTGGTGGCCAGAACTGCACACACTACTCTAGCTGTGGCCTCAGCAAAGTTCTATACAACTCCAGCTCGACTTCTCTGCTTTTATAATCTATGCCTCAATTGATAAAGGCAAATGTTCCATTTGCCTTTTTCACCACCGTACTAACATGCTCTTCCACCTTCAGAGATCAATAAACAAACACACCCAGGTCCCTTTGTTCCATAGAACTTCCCAATGTCATACTGTTCATTGAATACTTCCTTGTCAAATTACTCCTTCCAAAATTTATCACCTCGCACTTTTTGACCTTGCTCAGCGTGTACCTCGTTACGACACTGGCAGGAGGAGGGGTCAATAGTATTGTGAGATTTTACTGGCAGGTGTCTTGTTTCTAGCGCCTCATGAGATTTTGCGCCAACATTCCCATTTATACTTCCTATATTACTGCATTTTTAAAAAACTAGCCCACATTTGCTGTGACTGTAAATGGCGATGTGGGTGCAAAGTCACGGCCATTGATTTTTTTTTTCTGAGTTCAGTGGTTCAAAAAGGAACAGTTTAATGCTTCAGGCTTCGTGTTTCTATTTTTCAGTAAAGAACAAAGAAGAAAATTACAGCACAGGAAAAAGTCCTTCGGCCCTCTATGCCTGCACTGACCATGCTGCCCGACATAAAATAAACCCCCAACCCTTCCGGGGATCATATCCCTCCATTCCCATCCTATTCATGGATTTGTCAAGAACCCCCTTAAAAGTCACTATCGTAGCTGCTTCCACTACCTACCCTGGTAGCGAGTTCAAGACACCCACCACCCTGAAAAAAAAAACCTGTCTCGTACATCTCCTTTAAACCTTACCCCTCGCACCTTAAACCTGTGCCCCCGAGTAATTGACTCTTCCACCCTGGGAAAAAGCTTATGACTATCCACTCTGTGCATGCCTCTCATAATCTTGTAGGCATCTATCAGGTCGCACCTCAACCTCAGTTGTTCCAGTGAGAACAAACCGAGTTTCTCCAACCTCCCCTCATAGCTAATGCCCTCCATAACAGGCAACATCCTGGTAAATCTTTTCTGTACCCTCTCCAAAGGCTCCACATTTTTCTGGTAGTGTGGCGACCAGAATTGAACATTATATTCTAAGTGCCTAACTAAGGTTCCATAAAGCTGCAACATGACTTGCCAATTTTAAAACTCAGTGCCCCGGCCAATGAAGGCAAGCATGCCGTATGCCTTCTTGACTACCTTCTCCACCTGCATTGCCACTTTCAGTGACCTGTGTACCTGTACACCCAGATCCCTCTGCCTATCAATATTCTTAAGGGTTCTGCCATTTACTGTATATTTCCTATCTGTATTAGACGTTCCAAAATGCATTACCTCACATTTATCTGAATTAAACCCCATCTGCCAACTCTGCGCCCAAGTCTCCAACCGATCTACATCCTGCTGTATCCTCTGATGGTCCTCATCACTATCCGCAAATCCACCAACCTTTGTGTCATCCGCAAACTTTGTAATCAAACCAGTTACATTTTCCTCCAAATCATTTATATATAATTACAAACAGCAAAGGTCCCAGCACTGATCCCTGAGGAAACCACTTGTCACAGCTCTCCATTCAGAAACGCACCCTTCCATTGCTACCCTCTGTTCTCTATGACCAAGTAAGAAGTCTAACAACACCAGGTTAAAGTCCAACAGGTTTATTTGGTAGCAAATGCCACTAGCTTTCGGAGTGCTGCCCCTTCGTCAGGTGGAGTGAGAGATGTGCTCACAAACAGGGCATACAGAGACACAAACTCAATTTACAGAATAATGATTGGAATGCTAATCAAGTCTTAAAGGTACAGACAATATGAGTGGAGAGAGCATTAAGCACAGGTTAAAGAGATGTGTATTGTCTCCAGACAGGACAGCTAGTGAGATTTTGCAAGTCCAGGCAAGTCGTGGGGGTTACGGATAGTATGACATGAATCCAAAATCCTGGTTGAGGCCGTCCTCATGTGTGCGGAACTTGGCTATCAGTTTCTGCTCAGTGGCCCTGCGGTGTTTTGTGTCGTGAAGGCCATCTTAGAACATAGAACATAGAACATTACAGCGCAGAACAGGCCCTTCGGCCCACGATGTTGCACCGACCAGTTAAGAAAAAAAAACTGTGACCCTCCAACCTAAACCAATTTCTTTTCGTCCATGAACCTATCTACGGATCTCTTAAACGCCCCCAAACTAGGCGCATTTACAACTGATGCTGGCAGGGCATTCCAATCCCTCACCACCCTCTGGGTAAAGAACCTACCCCTGACATCGGTTCTATAACTACCCCCCCTCAATTTAAAGCCATGCCCCCTCGTGCTGGATTTCTCCATCAGAGGAAAAAGGCTATCACTATCCACCCTATCTAAACCTCTAATCATCTTATATGTTTCAATAAGATCCCCTCTTAGCCGCCGCCTTTCCAGCGAAAACAATCCCAAATCCCTCAGCCTCTCCTCATAGGATCTCCCCTCCATACCAGGCAACATCCTGGTAAACCTCCTCTGCACCCTCTCCAAAGCCTCCACATCCTTCCTGTAATGTGGGGACCAGAACTGCACACAGTACTCCAAGTGCGGCCGCACCAGAGTTGTGTACAGTTGCAACATAACGCTACGACTCCTAAATTCAATCCCCCTACCAATAAACGCCAAGACACCATATGCCTTCTTAACAACCTTATCTACTTGATTCCCAACTTTCAGGGATCTATGCACACATACACCTAGATCCCTCTGCTCCTCCACACTATTCAAAGTCCTCCCGTTAGCCCTATACTCAACACATCTGTTATTCCTACCAAAGTGAATTACCTCACACTTCTCCGCATTAAACTCCATCCGCCACCTCTCGGCCCAACTTTGCAACCTGTCTAAGTCTTCCTGCAAACTACGACACCCTTCCTCACTGTCTACCACACCACCGACTTTGGTGTCATCAGCAAATTTGCTAATCCACCCAACTATACCCTCATCCAGATCATTAATAAATATTACAAACAGCAGTGGCCCCAAAACAGATCCCTGAGGTACACCACTTGTAACCGCACTCCATGATGAATATTTACTATCAACCACCACCCTCTGTTTCCTATCCGCTAGCCAATTCCTGATCCAATTTCCTAGATCACCCCCAATCCCATACATCTGCATTTTCTGCAGAAGCCTACCATGGTGAACCTTATCAAACGCCTTACTAAAATCCATATATACCACGTCCACTGCCTTGCCCCCATCCACCTCCTTGGTCACTTTCTCAAAAAACTCAATAAGGTTAGTAAGGCACGACCTACCTGCCACAAAACCATGCTGACTATCACCTATCAATTCATTACTCTCCAAATAACTATAAATCCTATCCCTTATAATTTTTTCCAACATCTTGCCGACAACAGAAGTGAGACTCACCGGTCTATAATTCCCGGGGAAGTCTCTGTTCCCCTTCTTAAACAATGGGACAACATTCGCTAACCTCCAATCTTCTGGTACTATACCAGAGGCCAACGACGACCTGAAGATCAGAGCCAGAGGCTCTGCAATCACTTCTCTTGCCTCCCAGAGAATCCTTGGATAAATCCCATCCGGACCAGGGGATTTATCTATTTTCAGACCCTCCAGAATATCCTGCACATCCTCCTTATCAACTGTAATACTGTCTATTCTACTCCCCTGCAACCCAGTGTCCTCCTCAGCTATATTCATGTCCCCTTGCGTGAACACCGAAGAGAAATATTGGTTCAATGCTTCACCAATCTCCTCCGGTTCCACACATAACTTCCCTCTGCCATCTATAACTGGCCCTAAACTTGCCCTAACCAACCTTCTGTTCTTGACATACCTATAGAACGCCTTAGGATTCTCTTTAACCCTATCCGCCAAAGTCTTCTCATGTCCCCTTTTAGCCCTTCTAAGCTCGCTCTTCAACTCCCTATTAGCCAATCTAAAGCTTTCTAGTGCACTACCCGAGTGCTCACGTCTCATCCGAACATAAGCCTCCTTTTTCTTTTTAACCAACAAAGAAACTTTTTTGGTGCACCACGGTTCCCTAGCCCTACCAATTCCTCCTTGCCTGACAGGGACATACCTATCACAGACTCGCAGTAGCTGCTCCTTGAAAAAACTCCACATGTCGGACGTTCCCAGTCCCTGTAATCTCCTAGTCCAACCTATGTTTCCTAATTCTCTCCTAATAGCCTCATAATTACCCTTCCCCCAGCGAAAACCACTGGCCCGAGGTTCATGCCTATCCCTTTCCATCACTAAGGTGAACGTAACCGAATTGTGGTCACTATCACCAAAATGCACACCAACTTCCAAGTCTAGCACCTGGTCTGGCTCATTTCCCAGCACCAGATCCAATATAGCCTCACCTCTAGTTGGCCTGTCTACATACTGAGTCAAAAAACCTTCCTGCACGCTTTGAACAAAAACTGACCCCTCTAACGAGCTAGAGCTATAACAATTCCAGTCAATATTAGTCAAGTTAAAATCCCCCATAACAATTGCCCTATTACTTTCACTCCTAAGCAGGATTGACTCCGCAATCCTTTCCTCAACCTCTCTAGAACTTTTAGGAGGTCTATAAAAGACTCCCAACAGGGTGACCTCTCCTCTCCTATTTCTAATCTCCGCCCATACTACCTCAACAGATAAGTCCTCATCAAACCTCCTCTCTGACACTGTGATACAATCTCTGACCAATAATGCTACCCCTCCCCCTCTTCTACCTCCTTCCCTACTTCGACTAAAACATTTGAACCCCGGGACCTGCAGCATCCATTCCTGCCCCTGCTCTATCCATGTCTCTGAAATAGCCACAACATCGAAGTCCCAGGTACTGATCCACGCTGCAAGTTCACCCACTTTATTGCGAATACTCCTGGCATTGAAGTATACACATTTCAAACCCTGCTCCACCCCACCTCTGCAATGCCGTGCATTGCAGTCCCCATCCATGCATCCCTCACTTTCAGCCCCACTACTCAGGATCCCTCCCCCCCCCCGAATCAGTTTAAACCTCCCTGCATGGCCTTAGCAAATTTACCCCCCAGGATATTGGTCCCCTTCTGATTAAGGTGTAGACCATCCTTCTCATAGAGGTCACACCTTCCCCAGTACGAGCCCCAATTGCTTAAGTACCTGAACCCCTCCCTCCTGCACCATCCCCTCAGCCATGAATTCAAACCTTCCCTCTCCCTATTCCTCTCTAAACTATCCCGTGGTACAGGCAAGAGTCCAGAGATAACCACTCTGTCAGTCTTGGCCTTTAGTTTCCACCCCAACTCCATAAATCCCTGCCTAATATCCCCTTCCCCTATCCTCCCTATGTCGTGTGTCCCCACATGTACAATAACTTGTGGTTTATCTCCCTCCCCCCTAAGAGTCCTGAATACCCTGTCAGACACATCCCGGACCCCAGCCCCTGGTAGGCAACACACCAACCCTGAGTCCCTACCTTTAGTTCCGACCCTCCTATCTGTCCCTTTAATTGTGGAGTCCCCAATCACAAGGCCCAGTCTTTTACAGCCCCTAACCACCTGAGCTTTCTCACTCGGCTCACCCCCAGAGATCTGCTCTCTATGCTCAGTTGATTCCTCCTCAACTGTAGCCTCCAGCACCGAAAACCTATTATGGAGGGGAACCGCCCCAGGGGATTGTCTTCCCGATTGCTTCTTACCCCTCCTCCTGGCATTGACCCAAGCCTCATTTCTAGGAGTTACTATTTCTCTATAACTCCTATCAACTTCCACCTCCGCCTCCCGAATTATGCGGAGTTCCTCTAACTCCCCCTCCAGCTCCTTTACACGCTCCTCCAGAAGCTGCAATCTAATGCACTTCTTACAACTAAAATCTCCTGAAACACTACTGGATTTCCTCACCACATACATCCCACAGGAGATGCAGCATACTGCCTGAACTGCCATCCCTGAAGCCATTACCAGCAAGAAAAAAAGAAAACAAAAAACTTCCCCACACTTATAATTAGGTTAGAGGAGGATGGAAGGGTGGGATCCTCTACCAGTGTAGAGGATCGGGTATCTCCTCTTGGAGAACGCTCACCCGAAGATCAGAAGCTGTATGCCCGTGACCGCTGAAGTGCCCCCCAACAGGAAGAGAACAGTCTTGCCTGGTGATTGCCGAGTGGTGTTCATTCATCCGTTGTCATAGCGTCTGCATGGTTTACCCAATGTACCATGCCTCGGGACATCCTTTCTTGCAGCGTATCAGGTAGATAACGTTGGCCGAGTTGTAAGTGTATGTACCGTGTATCTGGTGGATGGTGTTCTCACGTGAGATGATGGCATCCGTGTCGATGATCCGGCACGTCTTGCAGAGGTTGCTGTGGCAGGGTTGTGTGGTGTCGTGGTCACTGTTCTCCTGAAGGCTGCGGACAATGGTCTGTTTGAGGTTGTGTGGTTGTTTGAAGGCAAGAAGTGAGGGTGTGGGGATGGCCTTGGCGAGATGTTCGTCTTCATCAATGACATGTTGAAGACTCCGGAGGAGATGCCGTAGCTTCTCCACTGTGGGGAAGTACTGGACGACGAAGGGTACTCTGTCCACCGTGTCCCGTGTTTGTCATCTGAGGAGGTCGGTGCGGTTTTTCACTGTGCTGCGTTGGAACTGTCGATCGATGAGTCGAGCGCCATATCCTGTTCTTATGAGGGCATCTTTCAGCGTCTGGAGGTGTCTGTTGCAATCGTCCTCATCCGAGCAGATCCTGTGTATACGGAGGGCTTGTCCGTAGGGGATGGCTTCTTTAACGTGTTTAGGGTGGAAGCTGGAGAAGTGGAGCATCGTGAGGTTATCCGTGGGCTTGCAGTACAGTGCGGTGCTGAGGTGACCGTCCTTAATGGAGATGCGCGTGTCCAAGAATGCAACCGATTCCGGAGAGTAGTCCATGGTGAGTCTGATGGTGGGATGGAACTTGTTGATGTCATCAAATAGCTGTTTCAGTGATTGTTCACCATGAGTCCAAAGGAAGAAAATGTCATCGATGTATCTAGTGTATAGCATCGGTTGAAGGTCCTGTGCGGTGAAGAAGTCACACAACCCTGCCACAGCAACCTCTGCAAGACGTGCCGGATCATCGACACAGATGCCATCATCTCATGTGAGAACACCATCCACCAGGTACATGGTACATACACTTGCAACCCGGCCACCGTTATCTACCTGATACGCTGCAGGAAAGGATGTCTGGAGGCATGGTACATTGGGGAAACCATGCAAACGCTATGACAACGGATGAATGAACACCGCTCGACAATCACCAGGCAAGACTGTTCTCTTCCTGTTGGGGAGCACTTCAGCGGTCACGGGCATACAGCCTCTGATCTTCGGGTAAGCGTTCTCCAAGGCGGCCTTCACGACACATGACACCGCAGGGTCGCTGAGCAGAAACTGATAGCCAAGTTCTGCACACATGAGGACGGCCTCAACCGGGATCTTGGATTCATGTCACACGATCTGTAACCCCCACAACTTGCCTGGACTTGCAAAATCTCACTAGCTGTCATAGAACATAGAACAGTACAGCACAGAACAGGCCCTTCGGCCCACGTTGTTGTGCTGAGCTTTGTCTGAAACCCAGATCAAGCTATTTCCTCCCTATCGTCCTGAAGTACTCCATGTGCCTATCCAATAGCTTCTTAAATGTTCCTAAAGTTTCTGACTCCACTATCACTGCAGGCAGTCCATTCCACACCCCAACCACTCTGAGTAAAAAACCTACCTCGGACATCCTTCCTATATCTCCCACCATGAACCCTATAGTTATGCCCCCTAGTTACCACTCCATTCACTCGAGGAAATAGTCTTTGAACGTTCACTCTATCTATCCCCCTCATCATCTTATAAACCTCTATCAAGTCTCCTCTCAACCTCCTCCGCTCCAAAGAGAAAAGCCCAAGTTCCCTCAACCTTTCCTCATAAGACCTACCCTCCAAACCAGACAGCACCCTGGTAAATCTCCTCTGCACTCTTTCCAGTGTCTCCACATCCTTCTTATAATGAGGTGACCAGAACTGCACACAATATTCCAAATGTGGTCTCACCAAGGTCCTGTACAGTTGCAGCATAACCCCACGGCTCTTAAACTCAAACCCCCTGTTAATGAACGCCAACACACTATAGGCCTTCTTCACGGCTCTATCCACTTGAGTGGCAACCTTCAGAGATCTATGGATATGAACCCCAAGATCTCTCTGTTCCTCCACATTCTTTAGAACCCTACCTTTGACACTGTAATCCACATTTAAATTTGTCCTACCAAAATAAATCACCTCGCATTTGTCAGGGTTAAACTCCATTTGCCATTTTTCAGCCCAGCTCTGCATCCTATCTATATCTCTTTGCAGCCTACAACAGCCCTCCACCTCATCCACTACTCCACCAATCTTGGTGTCATCAGCAAATTTACTGATCCACCCTTCAGCCCCCTCCTCCAAGTCATTTATAAAAATGACAAATAGCAGAGGACCAAGCACTTATCCCTGTGGCACTCCGGTGGTAACCGGTTTCCAGTCCGAAAATTTTCCATCCACCACCACCCTCTGTCTTTTGTTAGATACAGTAAGAAGTTTAACACCACCAGGTTAAAGTCCAACAGCTTTATTTGGTAGCAAAAGCCACACAAGCTTTCGGAGCTGCAAGCCCCTTCAGGTGAGTGGGAATTCTGTTCACAAACAGAGCATATAAAGACACAAACTCAATTTACATGAATAATGGTTGGAATGCGAATACCTACAACTAATCAAGTCTTTAAGAAACAAAACAATGTGAGTGGAGAGAGCATCAAGACAGGCTAAACAGATGTGTATTGTCTCCAGACAAGACAGCCAGTGAAACTCTGTGGGGGTTACAAATAGTGTGACATGAACGCAATATCCCGGTTGAGACCGTCCTCGTGTGTGCGGAACTTGGCTATCAGTTTCTGCTCAGCGACTCTGCGCCGTCGTGTGTCGCGAAGGCCGCCTTGGAGAACGCTTACCCGAATATCAGATATTCGGGTAAGCGTTCTCCAAGGCGGCCTTCGCGACACTCGACGGCGCAGAGTCGCTGAGCAGAAACTGATAGCCAAGTTTCGCACACACGAGAACGGCCTCAACTGGGATATTGGGTTCATGTCCCACTATTTGTAACCCCCACAGAGTTTCACTGGCTGTCTTGTCTGGAGACAATACACATCTTTTTAGCCTGTCTTGATGCTCTCTCCACTCATGTTGTTTTGTTTCTTAAAGACTTGATTAGTTGTAGGTATTCGCATTCCAACCATTATTCATGTAAATTGAGTTTGTGTCTTTATATGCTCTGTTTGTGAACAGAATTCCCACTCACCTGAAGAAGGGGCTTGCAGCTCCGAAAGCTTGTGTGGCTTTTGCTACCAAATAAACCTGTTGGACTTTAACCTGGTGTTGTTAAACTTCTTACTGTGTTTACCCCAGTCCAACGCCGGCATCTCCACATTCTGTTAGATAGCCAGTTACCTATCCAATCGGCCAAACTTCCCTCTATCCCACACATCCTTACTTTCTTCATAAGCCGACCATGGGGGACTTTATCAAACGCCTTACTAAAATCCATGTATATGACATCAACTGCACTACCTTCATCTATATACTTAGTTACCTCCTCAAAAAATTCTATCAAATTTGTGAGGCAAGAATAGGCCATTTGAGTCTGTTCTGACACTTGTAAATATCATGACTGATCTGATTATCAAAAAGGGGTGTAGAGAGAAAACAAAGATTTTCGACCAGTGAGCCTAACATTGGTACTGGAGAATTTGCTAGAGTCCATTAGCAAGGATTTCATAACTCAGCACTTGGAAGGGAGTGGTTTAATCAGATAAAAATGAAATCTTGCTTGACGAATCTATTGGAGTTCTTTAAGGATGTAAGGAGTAGACTTAACTGAGGAGAACTAGTGGATATCGTTTATTTAGACTTTTAGAACGCTTTTGACAGAGTCTTGTGTAACAGACTACTGTGTAAAGTTGAAGCACATAGGATTGCAGGTAATGTCTTCAGATGGGCCTCACGGTGGCACAGTGGTTAGCACTGCTGCCTTACAGCGTTAAGGACCCGGGTTCAATTCCAGCCTCGGGTCACTGTCTGAGGAGTTTACACATTCTCCCCATGTCTGCGTAGGTTTGCTCCGGTTTCCTCCCACAGTCCAAAGATGTGCGGGTTAGGTGGATTGGCCATGCTAAATTGACCCTAGTGTCGGGGAATTAGCAGGGTAAATAAGTCGGGTTACGGGAGTAGGGCCTTGGTGGGATTGTGGTCGGTGCAGACACCTTGGGCCGAATACCTCCTTCTGCACTGTAGGGATTCTATGGATGGATAAAAAGCTGGTTAGCAGATGGGAAGCAGAGTTGACACAAACGGGTCTCTTTCTGATTTGCACTGAGTGACTAGTGGGGTTCTGCAGGGATCTGTGAGAGGACACCAGCTGTTCACATAATATATTAATGATTGAAAGAGGGAATTGAACATATTATCTCCAAATTTGCAGGTGATGCAAAGTTGGTGGGAAGGTGAGCTGTGAGTAGGATGCAGAGATGCTGCAGTGTGATTTGGACAAACTGAGTGTGCGGGCATCTGCATCGCAGATGCAGTATAATGTGGATAAATGTGAGGTTATCCACTTTGGTAGCAATAATAGGAAGACATTATTATTTGAATGGGTATAAATTGAGAGAGGTAGATACTCGGTGAGACCTTGATGTCCTTGTGCCTTAGTTGCTGAAAGTAAGCATGTGGGTACATCAGGCAGTAAAGAAGGCAAATGGTATGTTGTCCTTAGAACCATAGAAAATTACAGCTCAGAGAACATAGAACATTACAGCGCAGTACAGGCCCTTCGGCCCACGATGTTGCGCCGACCTGTGAAACCAATCTAAAGCCCATCTAACCTACACTATTCCAATATCATCCAAATGTTTATCCAATGACCATTTAAATGCCCTTAATGTTGACGAGTCCACTACTGTTGCAGGCAGGGCATTCCACGCCTTTACTACTCTCTGAGTAAAGAACCTACCTCTGACATCTGTCCTATATCTCACCCCTCAATTTAAAAGCCTGCTTGGCTTTCTATGAGAATTCTTTAATGTGATTGGCTGCTTGAAAAGCTTGACATCACTGCAGCTTGACAGTTGGAATCCCCAGTAAATTATTCTACAATCAATTTCATTTTGAGGGGGTTAAAGTTCTCACCACAGAGAATGGCAAGCACCCATGCTTTGCCATTGACAGCAAAATTCTTGACATCATAACTTTGGATGACAGATTTTCAGGAGCACTAGGAATTTAGCATTGCAATGAAAAAGCTGTTATTTGTAAAATTAATCATTTGTGGCATACTATTAGGATAATTACTTCAATTGACATTTATAAAATTCTCCTACTAATATAATAATTTTAATTTACAGATTCTGAACATAGCTATTATAATCTGATTCTGAAGAAAGCTGGTCAGTTTTTGTCACAACTGAAACTCAACCTTCTGAAGTTTGCTCTCTCACTAAGAGCATATTCTCCAACTGTTCAGATGTTTCAACAGGTGCGTATAGTAATCTTCATGTTATTAGCTTTGTTGGATGAAAGGGACTATGGCATAAAAAGCACAGGTAAAACATTTCTTTCATTTAAGCAAAAGGAAGACTACTGAAGCGAAATGACACTGCATTTCCTTCTCAGTTTGATTTTGTAGTTCATTAACTGAGATATTTAAATTTAAAAAAAGTAATTTTAATCTAGATCAAAATTTATTTTTAAAATATTTAGTAGGGGAGAATCCTGTCAGTCAAACATGCTTCCCAATGAAATAACTGTGACGATGGTGGGAATTTCCGCCCAAAGTCAACAGAACTTGGTTGGTCCATCAAATGTTCCATCCTGTGTACGGCAATTCCCACAAAAGATGGAGCCAGAAAATCCAGCCCTCTGTCTGTGGAACTGTATTTCCTTTCTAAAGTTCATGGATGCTTAGCTAAATTTCAATTCATTTTAAGTGCATGTTTCTCAATATGAGCAATCTCTTGTATACAACTCATGCAATGCATTTCATTTGATGTATGAACCACATTGTCCATTTTGTCTTCTTGCTAGATTTTGTTCTTTTGGTGCTGTGTTTTACAATGTTGGTGATCATGGCTCACCAACCTCATGGTCCTTGATAACAGTTAACATCTTAGTGATCTCAAATCTTGTTTCTATAGCTGTTAGGCTATAGAATGAACAGCTGTATAGCTGTCGGCGCAACATCGTGGGCCGATGGGCCTGTATTGCGCTGTAATGTTCTATGTTCTATTGCTTAAGAAGGGCAGCAGGGATAATGGAGGAAATTATAGGCCGGTGAGCCTTATGTCAGTGGTGGGGAAATTATTGGAAAAGATTCTTAGGGACAGGATTTACTCACACTTGGAAACAAATGGTCTTATTAGTGATAGACAACATGGTTTTGTGAAGGGGAAGTCATGCCTCACTAACTTCTATGGTTCTAACTTATATGGTTCTAACTTGATCGAGTTTTTCGAGGAAGTAACGAAGGTGATAGATGAGGGAAAGGCAGTGGATTTTGTATACATGGACGTCAGTAAAACCTTTGACAAAGTACCCCATGGGAGACTGGTACAAAAGATGAAGTCACATCGCATCAGAGGCGAGCTGGCAAGATGGATACAGAACTGACTTGGGCATAGAAAACAGAGGGTAGCAGTAGAGGATTGCTTTTCTGAATGGAAGGTTGTGACTAGCGGTGTTCCACAGGGATCAGTTCTGGGACCTTTTGTTGTTCGTGATATGTAAAAATGATTTGGAGGAAAATGTAGCTGGTCTGATTAGTAAGTTCGCTGGTGACGCACAAATTGGTGAGTTGCAGATAGTGAAGAGGATTGTCAGAGGTTATAGCAAGATATAGACTGGTTGGAGACTTGGGCAGAGAAATGGCAGATGGAGTTTAATCCGGACAAGTGTGAGGTGATGCATTTTGGAAGGTCCAATGCATATAGGAATTGTACAGTAAATGGTAGAACCCTTCAGAGTATTGACAGGCAGAGGGATCTGGACATACATGTCCACCAATCGCTGAAAGTCGCAACGCAGGTGGATAAGGTAGTCAAGAAGGCATATGGCATGCATGCCTTCATCGGTCGGAGTATTGAATATAAAAATTGGCAGGTCATGCTGCAGCTGTACAGAACCCTAGTTCAGCCTCATTTAGAATGTGGTGTACAATTCTGGTTGCCACACCCAGAACGATGTGGATGCTTTGAAGAAGGTACAGAGACTTACCAGTCTGCCTGGTCTGGGGGGTATTAGCTATGAGGAGAGGTTGGATAATCACGGTTTGTTCTCACTGGAACAATGGAGGTTGAGAGGTGACTTGATAGAGGTTTACAAGATTATGAGTGGCATGGACAGAGTGGATAGTCAGCTGCTCTTTCCTACGTTAGAAAGTCAAGTACTAGGAGACATAAGTTTAAGGTGCGTGTGGGAAGTTTCGAGGAGATGTTTTTTTCAGAGGGTGGTGAATGTCTGGAACGCGCTGCCCGGGGAAATGGTGGGAGCAGGTACAATAGCAGCATTTAAAGGGCAACTATACGAATACGTGAATAGGATGGGAATGGAAGGATATGGACTCCGTAAATGCATATGGTTTTAGTTTAGGCAGGCATCATGGTCGGCTCAGGCTTGGAGGGCCTAAGGACCTATTCCTGTACAGCACTGTTCTTTGTTCTGCACAGACACATGAGAACCACTTTGTTGTGTTTATGATCTGATATTGAGACTAATAATAGACCATGAGGTCAGTGGTGGTAAACTGACTGGAACAGTGTATTAACACATCTTTATCCTAACACAGTCAGCACAAGACTGGCTAGGCAAGCTCCAACCAGCGTGGGGCTCGAGACCCAGGTCACTTGATTTGTTCTCTTAAGGGAGAATGCTTCAACATACCTATTTCCATTTACCAACTCTTGGCTATAGCTTTGAATGTTATCACATGCCAAGTGCTCATCCGATACTTTTTAAAGGACACCAGCACACTTGGTAGTGGTGCAACCGAGCCACACTCGGTGATGGTCATTGAAGTATACCCAGTGTCTGTTGTCTATTTGGAAACATGACACTTGGGAGCACTTTGGTAAAACCGAACGGAATGAAGTGGTGTGTGATCTCTTCCATGGCTGCTGCTTCTCTTTCTGTTTCCCGCTCTGCATCTCATGACAGCACTTCTGTTTGCAGGTGGAACAGGCTTGAAGAGCCAAATGGCCTCCTCCTGCTCCTATTTTTCTATATATTACTCAATCAATATAGCAGGGCTCCACAGTGATCCAATAGGAAAAAATACAAATGCATACCATTTCCTTCCCCTTTAATTTGAATGTCCCCAAAACAGTTCAGCATAAATAAAATTCAATAAGCCACTCATTATTAATAATCAGATGGTCTGGATGTTGTTGCTCTCAAAATGGTTGATGGCAAACCTTTGGTGTCGTCTTTTGTCTTCGCACTGTTGTGAACTTCTAACATCTTCACCTTACCGCTGACGTCATCAGTGGTTCTATTAACTGACATTGACATAGGAACTGGAGGTTACCTCTGTGTCTGGACAGAGGATGAGGTATTGACCTCCTCAACGATGTCTGATTGTGTAGGGGTTGTACAAAAGTCCAATCTTGGTGGATCTATTTTCCCAGCCAGTAACTGGTCTGCATATCTCCTCCAGATAATGTAACTCCTGGCCTGGACAGTGTAAGAGTCAGGTCCAGTTTACAGAGATTGTGACGGGAACCAATTTTTTCCCCTATGGAGTAGTTCCAAGCCAAAACTCCTTGTCCTTGGTGGAAAACTTTGTTTTGCCATGCATTCCTGACATTCCACTTGTGCTTGTAATTGCTGCTGCACAATCTCCTTAGTTTTTATAAGTTTTAAAAGATCAAATGCAGAACACAGCATGAGAATTTGAGAGTGAGAGAGATGTTTTGGCTTGCCGGTAGTCCTTATTGCATTGATCTGACCACTTCCATATCTTGTTCTGGTATGAGAGGTTATGTAATGGTTTTAGAGTTGTTTCCAAATTGGGACAAATCTTCCATAATAATTCAACAATTCCAGGAAGGAATGCATTTTGATGTGCAGGAACCTCTGTGATGGACTTAACCATTGAAGGAGATTTGTGAAGGCCAGCATCATAGTCATCAGTGGTGTCAGTCACGTGTCCAGATAGCAAACGAAAGATTGAAAGAACTCACATTTGTCCTTACGGATGCTCCATAGAACCACAGAAAAGCTACAGCACAGAAGGAAGCCATTTGGCCCATTTTATCCGTGCCAGTCCAAGGACACCCAGGTGCTCTTTCTAATACCGCCTTCCTGCATCCAGCCCATAACCCTGTAGTTTACAGCACTTAAGGTTCAGATTCAGATTCATTTTAAAAGAGTTTAGAGTCTCTGCCTCCACCACTAACTCGGGCAGTGAATTCCAGGCACCCACCACCTTCTGAGTCAATACGTTCTTCCTCATGTTCCCTCTGCACCTACTGGTTTTGGCATGGTTTTGTAAGCCGGAGGTCGTGCCTTACAAATTTGGTGGAGTTTTTTGAGGAAGTGACAAAAACGGTTGACGAAGGAAGGGCCGTGGATGTCGTCTATATGGATTTCAGTAAGGCATTTGACAAAGTCCCTCATGGCAGGTTGGTTAAAAAGGTTAAGGCTCATGGGATACAAGGAGAGGTGGCTAGATGGGTAGAAAACTGGCTTGGCCACAGGAGACAGTGGGTAGCAGTCGAAGGGTCTTTTTCCGGATGGAGGTCTGTGACCAGTGGTGTTCCGCAGGTCTCTGTACTGGGACCTCTGCTATTTGTGATATATATAAATGATTTGGAAGAAGGTGTAACTGGTGTTATCAGCAAGTTTGCGGATGATACGAAGATGGCTAGACTTGCGGATAGCGATGAACATTGTCGGTCAATACAGCAGGATATAGATAGGCTGGAAAATTGGGCGGAGAAATGGCAGATGGAATTTAATCCAGATAAATGCGAAATGATGCATTTTGGAAGAACTAATGTCGGGGGGAGTTATACAATGAATGGCAGAGCCATCAAGAGTATAGAAACACAGAGGGACCTGTGTGTGCAAGTCCACAAATCCTTGATGGTGGCAGTGCAGGTGGAGAAGGTGGTGAAGAAGGCATATGGTATGCTTGCCTTTATAGGACGGGGTATAGAGTATAAAAGCTGGAGTCTGATGTTGCAGCTGTATAGAACGCTGGTTAGGCCACATTTGGACTACTGCGTCCAGTTCTGGTCGCCGCACTACCAGAAGGACGTGGAGGCTTTAGAGAGAGTGCAGAGAAGGTTTACCAGGATGTTGCCTGGTATGGAGGGTCTTAGCTATGAGGAAAGATTGGGTAAACTGGGCTTGTTCTCCCTGGAAAGACGGAGAATGAGGGGAGACCTAATAGAGGTGTACAAAATTATGAAGGGTATAGATAGGGTGAACAGTGGGAAGCTTTTTCCCAGGTCGGAGGTGACGATCAAAGAACAAAGAGAACAAAGAACAGTACAGCACAAGAAACGGGCCCTTCGGCCCTCCAAGCCTGTGCCGCTCCTTGGTCCAACTAGACCAATCGTTTGTATCCCTCCATTCCCAGGCTGCTCATGTGACTATCCAGGTAAGTCTTAAACGATGTCAGCGTGTCTGCCTCCACCACCCTACTTGGCAGCGCATTCCAGGCCCCCACCACCCTCTGTGTAAAAAACATTCCTCTAATATCTGAGTTATACTTCGCCCCTCTCACCTTGAGCCCGTGACCCCTCGTGATCGTCACTTCTGATGTGGGAAAAAGCTTCCCACCGTTCACCCTATCTATCCCCTTCATAATCTTGTACACCTCTATTAGATCTCCCCTCATTCTCCGTCTTTCCAGGGAGAACAACCCCAGTTTACCCAATCTCTCCTCATAGCTACGAGGGGTCACGGGCTCAAGGTGAGAGGGGTGAGGTATAACTCAGATATCAGAGGGACGTTTTTTACACAGAGAGTGGTGGGGGCCTGGAATGCGCTGCCAAGTTGGGTGGTGAAGGCAGACACGCTGGCATCGTTTAAGACTTACCTGGATAGCCACATGAGCAGTCTGGGAATGGAGGGATACAAACGAAGGGTCTAGTTGGACCAATGAGCGGCACGAGCTTGGAGGGCCAAAGGATCTGTTTCCTGTGCTGTACTGTTCTTTGTTCTTTGTACTGTTGCTTATCTTGAATCTATGTCCCCTGGTTCTAGAATTTTCCAACAAGGGAAACACTTTTATCCTGTCCACTCAAACTCTTCCCCTCTTAATTTTGAATATCTCTATTAAGTCACCTCAAAGCCTTCTTTGTTCCTTGGAAAATAACCCCAAGCTATCCAATTCCTCTTCATAGCTACACTTTTCTAGCTCTGGCAACATTGTTGTAAGCCTCCTCTGCACTCTGTCCAGAGCAATTATGTTCTTCCTGTAACATGGTGACCAGAACCGCACAAAATAATCCAGTTGTGGCCTCACCAGTCTTTTACATAATTCCAACATTATATTGTTACTTTTATATTCTATACCTCTGCCAATGAAGAATAGCATTCCATATGCCTCCCTTACAACCTTGTCTATTTGAACTGCTGCCTTTCGGGACCTTTGTACTTGTATGCCAAGATCTCTCACTTTGTTCACCCTTCTTCATATATTACATTTGTCGTGTATTCCCTATAACTAGATCTCCTTAAACGCATTACTTCACACTTCTCTCTGTTATAATCCATCTGCCACTTTGCCACCCATTCCACCAACCCATTGACATCGTTTTTTTCAGATTATAGCTATCCTCCACACTATCCACGACTCAGTCAATCTTTGTGCCAGCTGAATATTTTCCAATCATTCCTCCTATGTTCACATCCCAATCGTTAATATGTAACACAAACAGCAGGGGTCCCAACACTGAACCCTGTGGAACACCGCTTGAAACAACTTTCCATTCGCAAGGGTATCCATCGACCATTACCCTTTGTTTCCTGTTACTAAGCCAACTTTTGATTCCATTTGCCACATTCCCCTGTATCCCATAGGCTTTTACTGTTTTGACTAATCTGTCATAAGAACAAAGAAAATTACAGCCCAGGAACAGGCCCTTCGACCCTCCAAGCCTGTGCCAATCATGACTAAAAAAAACCTTCTGCCCTGGCTTGTCCTGGAGTTCTGTTAAACAACTGTTCTAATGAAAGCTATATAGCTATATCTCTGACCAATGATATATCAACCTCCCTTGTCACTGTTCCTTGTTCTAATGGGCAAACGTGAGCTGCAGCTGCACATCATTCAATTAAATGGTCCTTGACTCTTTTCTGGGTCTACTTTAATCAAGAACTGTGGTTTTCTCACAGCCCTGTGTGACTGAGATACAGCTTGCAGCTTATGTGATTTTTAAACTTGTGTGATTTATTAACCCTTTCAGTTCCCCCTTTGGCCATTGAGTGACCACCCAAAAAGGCCAATATGATGAGAATACCTTTCCAAATCCTTTGGGTGGCCCGTCATCCAGATGTCAGGTGGTATCCTAAATGCTTCTGCTGTAAATTTCAGCTTCTGATTTTCCCACTTCTTCTTCCTTACAGGAAACCATGGGAACATAGCAAGGTACTACCAGAGCTGACAATTCAGCTAACTTTCTTTGATAACAGCACATTATGGTGGCCCAGAATAACATTACCCCTGTCTCTATGGTCATCCCTATCCTGATGATTTCCCACCAATTAGTGAGGCTGTTCCTGGAATAAATGTGTCCCACGACTGATGTGTTCCTGATTCTTTCAGTCTGGGTCGCTAGGTTCACCTGTACGGAGTACAGGAAAGAGACAGAGAAACTGGTGCGACGACAATAATCTCTACCTCAATGTCAGCAAAACGAAGGAGATAGTCATCGATTTCAGGAAGCGTAGGGGAGGACATTCCACTGTCTACATCAACGGGGGCAAAGTGGAAATGGTCGACAGCTTCAGGTTTCTAGGTGTCCAGATCACCAACAACCTGTCCTCCAAGTCACTCCATGCTGATGCTATGGTTAAGAAAGCCCACCAACATCTCTACTTGCTCAGAAGACTGAGGAAATTTGGCATGTTGGGTACGACTCTCACCAACTTTTACAGATGTATCATAGAAAGCATTCTTTCTGGTTGTATCACAGTTTGGTATGGCTCCCGCTGTGCCTAAGACCACAAAAAACTACAAAGAATCGTGAACGAAGCCCAGTTCATCACGCAAATCAACCTCCCATCCATTGACTCTGTTTACACTTCCCGCTGCCTTGGAAAAGCTGCCAGCATAATCATGGAAATCATGTACGCGGGACAAACTCTCTTCAACCTTCTTCCGTTGGGAAAAGAATGCAAAGGTCTGAGAACATGTACCAACTGACTCGAGAACAGCTTCTTCTCTGTTGCCATCAGACTTTTGAATGGACCTACCTCATACTAAGTTGACCGTTCTCTACATCCCAGCTATGACTGTAATACTACATTATGCACCCTCTCCTTTGCTTCTCGATGTATGCTTTGTCTGTATAGCGCGCAAGAAACAATACTTTTCACTATAATAATACATGTGACCATCATAAAACAAATCAAAACCAGCATATGTCCCTTATAGGTCTTCTTTGGAGCATCTGACATATTTATGGGTAATTTCCATTTCTTGCATGGTCTGTCGGATCACTTTCCCTGGTGTCTCTTCAGTGTTAATGATCGGGTCATCCCACCCAAGTATCAAACAAGTATCCCGACATTTTTCTGTGTAAGTGGAATTCTTCCACAGTCAATGAGTCTCGCGTGCAGACCAAAATTGTGATTACTTTCAGAAAGTAAATCCCCTGATATAATCTCTGTTTTTGGGGGGGAGTATGCACCACTGCGTTGGGCCCACCTGCACTGCTTTAAATGCCTACTTCAATGTTAAGATATCAACGATGATCTTGCTGGTGTTCCCTAGAGGCTCAAGGGTCCGGCAAGCACACACTATGTAATGCTCTGATTCTGAACAGCACTTTATCATGCTCAAATATGCCAGACCCCCCATCCTTATGGGTCGTATATCCTTTGGGTCCGACTTGGTGAACCCAGTCCTCTTCCTTTGTCCCTAAGTGATTCATAACTGTATCCATACAGATCCCATTGGATGTACTCTCCTGTGATATTGCCATGATAAACTTCAGAGCTCCTTTTACTGGGCCCCCCCACCCAGTTGAGTGACCATCAATTTATGTTTGCCTCAATGGATGTTAAGAACATTTATATCGGGAGACAAATAAATGTCAAGGACTGGTTCCAAATCCTAAATCTTCTATGTTAGACCTAACCTCATCTATCAGATCTCTGGCGAGATTGTCGCATGCCTGCCCTTTGACCTGGGCTTCAGTGGTATTGATCATTCCTTTGGTTACATGACTAAACGTTTTTAGGATTCCCTCACCGTGTAGGTCTGTGGTGGTGAATGTGTACTCAGTTCCATAGGCTCCATACAGTCGTCCCTTTCCAATTTACGTGGAAACCCAGGAGGAATAGCCTTTCAGTTCAGACAGTGGCATAGTGATTAGCTTTGCTGCCTTGCTGCGCCAGAGACCCATGTTCAATTCTGGCCTTGGGTGATTGGCTGTGTGGGGTTTGCATGTTAGAAAATAAAATGGGCACGGACATTAACAGGTCAGAAAGTGATGTGAGACCAATGGACGCAGCTGACTGCTAAGTCCTGGTGGGTATTTCCAAACTATATTAAATTGAAACTCATTGTTTAGGCAAGGGTAGGGAATGATTTGCTTTATTTCTTTTTTTAAAAAAAACTTAGTTTTTAAACTTAAAAGATTTAGTCATGGCAGGAGAACTCGAAGCTCTTCTTGCTACATCCAAAGATGTGCGGGTTAGGTTGATTGGCCATGCTAAAAATTGCCCTTAGAGTTCTGGGATGCGTAGGTTAGAGGGATTAGTGGGTAAAATATGTAGGGATAGGGGGGTAGGGACTGGGTGGGATTGTGGTCGGTGCAGACTCGATGGGCCAAATGGCCTCTTTCTGTACTGTAGGGTTTCTATGATTCTATGATTCTACATGAAGGAGGTCGGGCACATTTTCAGTGCCTGGGGCCAGCATGTGTGCAGGAAGTGTCTCCAGCTGCAGCTCCTGGAAACTCGAGTTTCGGAGCTGGAACGGTGGCTGGGGACACTGTGGAGTATCCGCAAGTCTGAGAGCATTGTGGATAGCACATTTAGGGAGGTGGTCACACCGCAGCTGAGGGGATTTGAGGAAGGAAGGAAGGGAATGGGTGACCACCAGGCAATCCAAAAGATGTAGGCAGGTAGTTCAGGAGTCCCTTGGAATCTTGCTCATAAATCGGTATTCCATTTTGGAGGCTGGTGTGAGAGCTGGCTCCTCCAGGGAGTGCAGGCAAAGCCAAGCTTCTGGCACCACAAGCAGCCTGTCTGTACAGGATTGGGGGGAAGAGAGGCAGAGAAATAGTAATAGGGGATTCTATTGTCAGGGGTACAAATAGAGTCAACATGGCTCCAGGATGGTATGTTGCCTCCATGGTGCTAGGGTCTGGGATGTCACTGAACAGCTGCAGGGCATTCTGAAGGGGGAAGGTAATAAGGCAGAGGTCATGGTACATGTTGGTACCAATAACAGATAGAAAGAGGGATGAGGTCTTGCATCAAGAATTCAAGGAGTTAGGAGGTAGACTAAAAGAAGCAAGACTTTTTGGGTTGTAATCTCGGGATTGCTGCCTGTGCCACATGCTAGCAAGCGCAGAAATAGGAGGCTGGTACAGATGAATGCGTGGCTTAAGAGTTGATGCAGGAGGGAGGGTTTTAGATTCCTGGACCTCTGGGACTATTTCTGGGGAAGGTGGGACCTGTACAAGCGGGACGGTCTACATCTGAACCAGAACAGGACTAACATCCTTGCAGGATGTTTTGCTAGTGCTGTTGGGAGGAGTTCAAACTAATTTGCCATTGGGAGGGGACACTGACTGTTAGAATAAGGGCAAGGATTCATACTGCAAAACAATTAAGTTGGAGGGAGTGTAGCTGTATTAAGTTTCAAGGGAGTAAGGCCAGACTGGATGGCCTCTGCTTTAACACCAGGATTATTGCAGGCAAAATGGATGAGTTGAGGGTAATGATTGACACGTGGAAGTATGATGAAGTAGCTATCACAGAGACTTCGTTGAAGGAAGGACATGATTGGAAACTCAACATTCCGGGATATAGAATTTTCAAGTGAGACAGGGGAGGAGGTAAAAGAGGAGGAGGCATTGCATTATTAGTTAAGGAGTCAGTAACTGCAGTAAGGAGAGACGATATCTTGGATAGGGCATCAAATGAAGCTTTGTGGGTAGAGCTTCGAAATAAAAAAGGGACAGCCACATTGTCAGGTGTTTATGAAGACCCCCAGATAGTCAGAGGGGTATTGAGGAGCAAATACATGCTCAGTTTGTGGAGGTGTGTAAAAACAATAACAACCGGGTTATTATTTTAGGTGATTTCAACTTTCCCAACATTAACTGGATCATGCATGGTGTTAAGGGCTTGGATGGAGTAGATTTCTTGAAATGTGTACAGGAGAAGTTTTTAAATGAATGTGTGGAGGGTCCAACAGGGGAAGGAGCTGTGCTGGACTTAATTCTGGGGAATGAAGCCAGACAGGTGGTTGAGGTGGTGGTGGGAGAGCATTTTAGTGACAGCAATCACATCATGGTACAAATTAAGCTTGTTATGGACAAGGAAATAGACAAGCTGCAAAAAAAAAGTTTTGGATTGGGGGACAGCAGATTTTAGTAAAATAAGACAGGATCTGGCCAAGGTACACTGGGAATAGTCACTAACTGGAAAATCTACAGAGGAGCAGTAGGGGACATTCAAAAAGAAAATGGGAAGGGTGTAAGCCCAGCATGTTCCCTCTATGGTGATAGGTAGGAATAACAGGCCCAGAGAACCATGGATGACCAGAGATATTCAAGATACAATGAGAATGAGGAGAAAGGCTTTTAAAAAGTACAAGGGGGAGCAAATCAGTGGAGGCATTAGTGAGATATAGAAAGTGCAGGGTGGAGCTTAAGAAAGAAACTGGGAATGCAAAGATGGGATATGAGAAAGCTCTAGCTGGTAAAAGTCATGAAAATCCCATTCTATAAGTGTATCAATGGGAAGAGGATTAATCAGGGAAAAAGTCGGGACGATTAGGGACCAAGGAGGCAATCTGGAGGTGGAGCCGAAGGACATTGGTAGAGTGTTGATGTATACTCCACATCTCTCTTCACCCAAGAGAAGAGGGCGATGGTATGGAATTCATGGAAAGAGACTGTGAAGTTCTTGAGCAAAATGACATAGGGTAGGGCAAACAAGGTATTGGAACTGTTGGCAGCCTTAAAAGTGGATAAATATCCAGGTCCAGATGACTTTATAGCAGAACATTTAGAAAGCAGTGGCAGGATCAGACGGTCAGCATGAATTTATGAAGGGGAAATCATGCTTGACAAATCTGTTGGAATTCTTTGATGATGTAACGAGTAGAGTTGACCAGGGGGAGCCAGTCGATGTGATATATTTGGACTTTCAGAAAGCGTTTGACAAAGTCCCGCATAAGAGATGATCACGCAAGATTAAAGCGCATGGGATTGGGGGAAGTGTATTGAGATGGATAGAAGACTGGTCGGCAGAGAGGAAACAAAGAATAGGAATTAAAGGGTCCTTTTCAAATTGGCAGGCAGTAACTAGTGGGGTGCCACAGGGATCGGTGATGGGACCCCAGCTATTTACTATCTATATTAGTGATTTGGATGAGGGACCAAAATGTAACATCTCAAAGTTTGCAGATGATACCAAGCTCGGTGGGAGGGTGAACTGTGATGAGGATGCAAAGATCCTTCAGATTGATCTAGACAGGTTGGGTCAGTGGGCAAATCAATGGCAGATGCAGTATAATTTGGATAAATGTGAAGTTATTCACTTTGGAAGCAAAAACAAGAAGGTAGATTACTACTTGAAGGCTATAAATTGGGAGGGGGGAGTGTGCAGCGGGATCTGGGTGCCCTTGTGCACAGTCGCTGAAGGTCAGCATGCAGGTGTAGCAAAGGCAAATGGTATATTGGCCTTCATTGCAAGAGGTTTCGAGTACAGGAGCCAGGGATGTGCTGTTGCAATTATACAGGGCCTTGGTGAGGCCACATCTAGAATATTGTGTGCAGTTTTGGCCTCCTTTCCTCAGGAAAGGAGACCAAAACTTCTCTCGAGGGATCGCATTGAAGGTTTACCAGGCTGATTCTGGGGATGACAGGACTGATGTATGAGGAGAGATTGATCAGGTAAGGATTGTTTTCACTGCAGTTCAGAAGAATGAGGGGAGATCTCATAGAGACTTATAAAATTCTAACAGGACTAGACAGGGTAGATGCAGGGAGGATGTTCCCTATGGTGGGGGAATCCAGAACCTGGGTTACAGTTTGAGGATTCAGGGTAGATCATTTGGGACGGAGATGAGGAGACATTTCTTCAGCCAAAGAGTGGTGAGCCTGTGGAATTCATTACCACAGGAAGTAGTTGATGCCAAAATATTGAATGTATTCAAAGGACAGCTACATATAACACTTGGGGTGAACAGGATCAAAGGTTATGGAGAGAAAGCAGGATCGTGCTGAATGGCGGAGCAGACTCGGAGGGCCAAATGGCCTCCTCCTGTTCCTATCTTCTATGTTTACTCTCTGACTTCTATGAGCAAGCCAATTTTGAATTCAAGTGACCAAGTCACTGTGGATCTCATGCATCTTAATCTTCTTTATGAACCTACCATGAGGGACCTGTCAAAAGCATCCACTGCTCTACCCTCATCGATCACCCTTTGCCGCTTCCTCGAATAAATCAATCAGCATAGGAAGACATGATCTGCCCTGAACAAAGCCATGCTGACTTTCCCTAATTAGTTCCCTGTGTCCACGTGGGTTTCCTCGGGATGCTCTGGTTTACTCCTACACTCCAGCTGTATAGAACGCTGGTTAGGCCACATTTGGAGTACTGCGTCCAGTTCTGGTTGCCGCACTACCAGAAGGACGTGGAGGCATTAGAGAGAGTGCAGAGAAGGTTTACCAGGATGTTGCCTGGTATGGAGGGTCTTAGCTATGAGGAAAGATTGGGTAAACTGGGGTTGTTCTCCTTGGAAAGACGGAGAATAAGGGGAGATCTAATAGAGATGTACAAGATTATGAAGGGTATAGATAGGGTGAACAGTGGGAAGCTTTTTCCCAGGTCGGAGGTGACGATCACGAGGGGTCACGGTCTCAAGGTGAGAGGGGCGAAGTATAACACAGATATCAGAGGGACGTTTTTTACACACAGGGTGGTGGGGGCCTGGAATGCGCTGCCAAGCAGGGTGGTGGAGGCAGGCACGCTGACATCGTTTAAGACTTACCTGGATAGTCACATGAGCAGCCTGGGAATGGAGGGATACAAATGATTGGTCTAGTTGGACCAAGGAGCGGCACAGGCTTGGAGGGCCGAAGGGCATGTTTCCTTTGCTGTACTGTTCTTTGTTCTTTGTTGTCCAAAGGTGTGTGGGTTAGGTTGATTGGCCATGATAAATTGCCCTTTTGCCTCAGGGTCATTCGCAGGAGAAATGCGTGGGGCTATGGGGAAAGAGGCTGTGTGGGATTGTTGTCGATGCAGGCTCAATGGGCTGAATAGAACATAGAAAAAATACAGCACAAACAGGCCCTTCGGCCCACAAGTTGCGCCGGTCATGCCCCTACCTACCTAGGCTTCTATATAGGCTTACCTATAACCCTCAATCCTATTAAGTCCCATGTACTCATCCAGAAGTCTCTTTCTTAAAAGACCCTATCGAGTTTGCCTCCACCACCACTGACGGCAGCCGATTCCACTCACCCACCACCCTCTGAGTGGAAAACGTACCCCTGACATCTCCTCTGTACCTACTCCCCAGCACCTTAAACCTGTGTCCTCTCGTAGCAGCCATTTCAGCCCTGGGAAAAAGCCTCCGAGAATCCACCCGATCTATACCTCTCAACATCTTGTACACCTCTATCAGGTCACCTCTCATCCTTCGTCTCTCCACCTGCACAGTCGGGATTCTGAGTTGTTCTGAATTAACTACCGAGTTTGTACTCCCAAACAATCCCTCGATATCTCCCAGTATGTTCCTTTTATCTTGTATCCGTGATTCAGGAACAATTCTGTAAGTATAATCACCAGTGATTCTCTGCAGTTGGACTTTCGCCTATATAATGGCGTTTGAATGATCATGGCATGTTGAATGTAAGATTGCTAATAAACCCGAAACTTTGTAGATTACCCCTAGAGATACCTTTGACACATCACGTAGTAAGGTTTTAGCTTTCCCAACCCGAACTAACCCACTTAGTGGTGGGCATTGGGTAGGTTTTTGATATCCACAGGTATTAAGCTGGCAACATCTAATATCTCTACAATCAAGTCTTATCTATTACATGTTTACATAGTTCTTTACAATACTGGCCTTCAAGGCCAGGTTCTGTGTCATTAAATAAATATTTCTATGAAGCCAGCATTTAAATCGTTTATCATTTTAATATCCAAATTGCCCCGAGTCTTTTTATTTGAGTCCCATCTCAGAGGGTGTTATGAAGGCTGCCCCTTTTACTTCCCTCTCAAATTGCCACTCAATGGGGTGGTTATGGTGCCAGGTTCCTATCCTTTCTCAGACTATCCACAAACTGGATTAATGATTTGGATTGGCATACCTGGCCTTTCTAGCGGCACAAAAACCTTGCGCTCTGTCTCAGTTCCTCTGCATGAAGGCACAATTACTTGTGCCCAATGATTGATGGGGGTCACTTGATCCGATATCCAGATGTTGGGTTTTATTTATCCACTCTCCTGTTTCTCCGATGGGTAACTGAACATCAGGGTCCTAATACGTTTTTAACAGAGTATAATGCTTCCATCAACTTCCTGTCTTTGTATTTACAAATGCGCACGTATCACCTGTCATAATTATCTTGTACGGTCCATGCCACTGCGGTTGGAGACCACTGCACTCCGGTCCCACCTTTACCATCGCCTGTTGCTCACTTGTGGTACTCTTGAATGATTGACTTGATGCTCCTTTCTGCCTGACACTCCCCATCTGCAGATCATCTCAATCAATATCATTCGAAATAACATTATGCATGAACTTAATATTCTTCAGCTCCCCATTTATCTGTATCCATCTTGTGGATATTCCTTACCAGGCTTATTTGCTACTAGGCCCTTAATTTGTTCCAACCCAAATTATTTACTCTTTCACTTTAATTTTACCTTTTATTTGACTTGTCCCAATTGTTTTGAAATCAGTTTCTCTATGGAGTGTGTGTCAGTACCGTGATCATTTAATTGTGCTGTTTGACTCTACTGGCCCCATTAGCCATTCGTGCTATATTGTTTGTCAAGTAATCTGAGACTTGCTCATCAATGTATAATTGTAAGTTCTTCCAAACACTTGAATGGGTCTAATTTAAACTGGTTTCCTGCATATTAGTTACTTCACATGTAACTCGTGTACACACTTATGCATTATCTCAGTATTGTGCCAACACCTTGACTTTCAGGCGATCTTATCAAAATATTTTGAAGTCTTTACTCATCTCTCCATGTATGGTCTAAATGCTTTGGATGAGGGTCAGAGTATGAAGTTCTGTTCTCTTAGAAAAAAAGACTAGGACACAAATATTACCACAAGAAAGCTATCAGTTTATTAGCCCATCTATAAACAAACAAAGAACAATACAGCACAGGAACAGGCCCTTCGGCCCTCCAAGCCCGCGCCGCTCCCCGGTCCAGGATTGAATCCTGAATCCAGGATCCCCGCCCAATTTTCCAGCCTATCTACATACTTCCTTTCCTTTCGCGAGAATATACAAAGGTGCCAGATCGAAATGTTCCACTAAATTGCACCCAATATCCCAATTCCATTTGCTGATAATTTTTGGTAGCATTTTTAAGGTAGCTTGCAAACAGCACATTTTTCCTTTGTCAAAATTGTCTCAAATCCAAACAACAGTGTTAGCTTTCAAATGTCCATTAATGCCTATCTTATCTTTTTTTAAAAACAAAAACTTTGTTCCTACATCCATAGAAATCACTTAAACTGTTTCTTTTTTTTCCTCTTAGAATCCCTTTAAATGTCTTTTTTTTTATCACATTGCATTCTCGTCATCCATCAAATAAATCCTACCTTCAATTCTGTCCTACACTGTTCAACAATTGTCCATCCTGTTCTTGGCTCTCCACTCACTGTATTGTAACTCGTTGACAAGCATGGTCACATCAGCTCCCCTATATTTGCTCTTTTATTACTCTGTTCACTTTCTCATATCTCATCTTCACATCACATGATCCCTTCCCTCAGTGTTCATCTATTCCACTGGGTTATTTCCCTTGTCCCTAACTATAATAATCTGCCAATTTGGTGGCAGGAGCAGACTTTCCCATTGAGCCTTCCTCGCATCTGACACAATTTTCAACCTTCCCATGTTTAAAATTTGCACCAGGGTGTGCTCTGTGTGTAGAATCACTTCTCCCAGCATTGTGATTGGTTCACTAACTTTGACCACCCACACCACACAGTCCAACAAGAATTTTGTTGGGTTACTATGGCAGTGTAAAAATTCCCATTATTATCTGGCAGCCCTAAAGTCGATGCAGTTGTTAAAAGTTGTCCAATAGTGGTGAATGTAACCTGGCACTCTTTTGTAATTCCTCACTGGATGCCCCCCCGCCCCCTTTTTTAAACCAGATTTTGTTTCAGGTTGAAGATTGCTTCTCTATTGAAAGTATACAAATAAATTCTTGAATGTCTTGAAGTTATTGCAAATCTTGCTTTATTTGCAGTTACCTGCAAAACAAAACACAAAAGATCTATCCTGCTTGGGTCAGAATGGGTTAATTAATCTGAACACATCTGATGATCCAAAACTTAAAAATGTAGTAATTCCCAGTTCCTGCAAAAAAAATCTTCAGCAATGATGAACTTCACCTGTTAACAGACGAGAGTTAATTCTCTATTGTTTTAAAAAGGCTGGAATAATGTTCTCAAATGGCGGACATTACGTCATCTCCCATTGTCTGGAATCGTTTCTATTTAACAATCTCTGCTTTCAAACTCTTTTCCCCAGTATCTCAGTCCACAATTTTCTTTTCATGGTGCCAATTGTGCCAGAAATAAATCTTTCGACCTCGCAGGAAGTTTTAGCCCAAGATCAATCCAACACAGGATTTGTTATCATTTTCAAATATCCCAAATTTTAATCAACCATTACAATTAAAACTATCTCATTCTCACATGTGTGAATTTGTATTGAGATTAAAATTCCCACGTTTCTCAAAATATTCTGCAATCATGCCTGTGGCCATTGAATCATGAATTCAGGTCTGTATCTTATGAAAAGAAAACTTCATTAACTTCCTCTTTCTTTTATCTATTTGACTTAAATCACAAACTATGATCACAAAATTATACTGAAAACATTAAAGCTTGAAACATACAACTTGCAAATATTATCCAAACATAAGCAGAGAAACTTAGCACACACTTTAAAGCAACAATGAATTCTGTAAGTATTCTCATGGTTCTGTTTTTAACCTTCTAAATTCTTGTAATTAGAAACTCAAGATAAAGTTAATTTCCCAGAAAGTTAACTATTTAACAAATGTAGCCTTGTAGCTTTCAAACAAATCACTTGTTCTTTATCTGGGATTGATGTGACAACATGATAAAATACTTTTTCCAAATCTTTTAAAATTTCCACATTTAACTGGTTCCCATAAATCCACAATTATAAACTAACACAGACGCGAACTAGCATGGCCAATCCACCTAACCTGTAGATCTTTGGACTCTGGGAGGAAACTGATACCCAGAGGAAACCCACACGAACACAGGGAGAATGTGCAAACTCCACACAGTCACCCAAGGCTGGGATTGAACCCGGGTCCCTGGTGCTTTGAGGCAGTAGTACTATCCATTGCACCACCGTGCTGAGCATCCTTTACTCATGTCCACATTAACCCACTAGTTCTCCATCGCTCATGTGAAAAGGTTTCTTTTTCTGACTTTTCCTCGCTGAAACTTTGTGTGGCTCTGCAACCGCACATCCATAGTCCATAGCACTGGTTTTGTTGTATGTTTGGAAAATGACACTCGGGAGCACTTTGGTATTTCCAACTCTACGTCTCATAACATCACTTGCATTTGCATTTATTACTACATTATTATAACAGGGCTTCACAGTGAGCCAATACGAACAAATACTAGAGTCATAGAGGTTTACAGCTTTTCCAAGTAGTGTTCAACATGGAGGAGTTCTAATTCTCAGCTGAGGGAGGAAGGTGGTAGGTAGTAATGAGGAGGAAGTTTCCTTGTCCATGTTTGACCTGATGCCAAGAGATTAAATGGAGTCCAGACCATTCATGATTTAAAGCACCCCGTTAAATCTCTTGTATACTTTCTCAACTTTAAGTTTCTGCATGTAATTGATTCATTCGTTCCTGATAACGTTCTTACACCTTTCTATGAGGTCCTCTCCAGGTCTTTACATCTTTGCAAAAATGTAGCATCCACAGTTCTCTAGTTGAGGCCTAATCATCATTATTTTTGAACATAAAAAAGAAAAGCAAAAATGTTACATTCAACTATGCTCTTATTAATAAGACCTGTTTAATCGGACAGGATCCCACCTGTTTCTTTTAGCAAGCTTTGAAACATGTCCTTCCAATTTCCAAGATTAATGTAGCACCTTTAATACAATAAATAATGCAATAATACTTAGTCAATGAAGAATATTTTAAGGAGCATGTTGAAGGAGAAAAATTAGATTGAGAGTATTGGGGAATACATCCCTGGAATTAAGGCCCAGGTATGGCCTTCAGTGACGTAAGCAGGTAAAATCTGATGCTAAAAATAGTTACTCATCTCTCAGAAGATGCTGAGAGTTTATGTCATTAAACTTATTTTATACTTTCAGATATTTACTTGTAACATTTGGCTTAGATTGCAGCTGATGAACCAGCACCAAAAGGATGCAACAGTTTTGTAGCTGTCCATGGGGAACATACCTGCCATACTGGTGAAATCAAGAAGCTTCTCAAAAGAGCAGCTAATAGGTATACAGCATATGTATGCTCTTGTATATGCATGACATTTTATGTTCCTCAGCTTCTCAATAAATTTCAATTCAGAATTAGGTAAAATATAAATCATGGAATGTATTTAGATATGAAATTATCTCATTGCTGCTACGTACAGAAACATTTTGTGAATTTTTCATTGATTAGTATTATGGGGCTTTTTGGTGTTTAGCCTTTTCATTTATTAAATTTTGTTCCCATCAAATGGCTAGACCAAGTCATTCACAACATTTTATTTGAGCTGTATAGCGAGGACTCTGGGAAGCCAGCTAGTGGCCAGCCAGAGTACAGGATTTAGCATTAAACAGGCAGATATGCTTTCAGATTCGAATACAAGTAATTAACATATACCAATCAAACAAAGAACAATAAAGAACAAAGAACAGTACAGCACAGGAAACAGGCCCTTCGGCCCTCCAAGCCTGTGCCGCTCCTTGGTCCAACTAGACCAATCGTTTGTATCCCTCCATTCCCAGGCTGCTCATGTGACTATCCAGGTAAGTCTTAAACGATGTCAGCGTGTCTGCCTCCACCACCCTACTTGGCAGCGCATTCCAGGCCCCCACCACCCTCTGTGTAAAAAACGTCCCTCTGATGTCTGAGTTATAAGTCCAAAGATGTGCGGGTTAGGTTGATTGGCCAGGTTAAAATTGCCACTTAGAGTACTGTGATGCGTGGGTTAGTGGGATTAGCGGGTAAATATGTGCGGGTGGGGCCTGGGTGGGATTGTGGTCGGTGCAGACTCGATGGGCCGAATGGCCTCCTTCTGCACTGTAGGGTTTCTATGATTTCTATGATTTATACTTCGCCCCTCTCAGCTTGAGCCCGTGACCCCTCGTGATCGTCACCTCCGACCTGGGAAAAAGCTTCCCACTGTTCACCCTATCTATACCCTTCATAATCTTGTATACCTCTATTAGATCTCCCCTCATTCTCCGTCTTTCCAAGGAGAACAACCCCAGTTTACCCAATCTCTCCTCATAGCTAAGACCCTCCATACCAGGCAACATCCTGGTAAACCTCTGCACTCTCTCTAACGCCTCCATGTCCTTCTGGTAGTGCGGCGACCAGAACTGGACGCAGTACTCCAAATGTGGCCTAACCAGCGTTCTATACAGCTGCATCATCAGACTCCAGCTTTTATACTCTATACCCCGTCCTATAAAGGCAAGCATACCATATGCTTTGTTCACCACCTTCTCCACCTGTGTTGCCACCTTCAAGGATTTGTGGACTTGCACACCTAGGTCCCTCTGTGTTTCTATACTCCTGATGACTCTGCCATTTATTGTATAACTCCTCCCTACATTATTTCTTCCAAAATGCATCACTTCACATTTATCCAGATTAAACTCCATCTGCCACCTCTCCGCCCAATTTTCCAGCCTATCTATATCCTGCTGTATTGCCCGACAATGCTCTTCGCTATCCGCAATTCCAGCCATCTTCGTGTCATCCGCAAACTTGCTGATGACACCAGTTACACCTTCTTCCAAATCATTTATATATATCACAAATAGCAGAGGTCCCAGTACAGAGCCCTGCGGAACACCACTGGTCACAGACCTCCAGCCGGAAAAAGACCCTTCGACCACAACCCTCTGTCTCCTATGGCCAAGCCAGTTCTCCACCCATCTAGCCACTTCTCCTTGTATCCCATGAGCCTTAACCTTCTTAACCAACCTGCCATGTGGGACTTTGTCAAATGCCTTACTGAAATCCATATAGACGACATCCACGGCCCTTCCTTCATCGACCGTTTTTGTCACTTCCTCAAAAAACTCCACCAAATTTGTAAGGCACGACCTCCCTCTTACAAAACCATGCTGTCTGTCACTAATGAGATTGTTTCGTTCTAAATGCACATACATCCTGTCTCTAAGAATCCTCTCCAACAACTTCCCTACCACGGACGTCAAGCTCACCAGCCTATAATTTCCTGGGTTATCCCTGCTACCCGTCTTAAACAACGGGACCACATTCGCTATCCTCCAATCCTCAGGGACCTCACCCGTGTCCAAAGAAGCGACAAAGATTTCCGTCAGAGGCCCAGCAATTTCATCTCTCGTCTCCCTGAGCAGTCGAGGATAGATGCCATCAGGCTCTGGGGCTTTGTCAGTTTTAATGTTCCCTAAAAAACCTAACACTTCCTCTCTTGTAATGGAGATTTTCTCTAACGGGTCAACACCTCCCCCCGAGACACTCCCGGTTAACACGCCCCTCTCCTTCGTGAATACCGATGCAAAGTATTCATTTAGGATCTCCCCTATTCCCTTGGGTTCTAAGCATAATTCCCCTCCTTTGTCCCTGAGAGGTCCGATTTTCTCCCTGACAAGTCTTTTGTTCCTAACGTATGAATAGAATGCCTTAGGATTCTCCTTAATCCTGCCTGCCAAGAACATCTCGTGACCTCTTTTTGCCCTTCTAACCCCCCGTTTGAATTCTTTCCTCCTCTCTCTGTATTCCTCCAGAACTCCATCTGTTTTCAGTTGCCTAAACTTAACGTACGCCTCCCTTTTCATTTTAATCAGACCCTCAATTTCCATGGTTATCCACGGCTCTCGAATCCTACCTTTCCTATCTTTCCTTTTTACAGGCACATGCCTATCCTGCAGCCTTATCAATAGTTCCTTAAAAGACTCCAGGTGTAGGAGTTATCCCCTTGCACCTATTGATTTGGTTAGGCATAAGATACTAATGTTAAAAAAACCAATCACAACCATTGCACGTCTGCTTAATTATTACATGCAATCAGTGCAAAGGTTTGAATATGTTAGCTGACCTAATTTATTATTGTTACAAGTTATCCTTAACATCCCAGCTTGTGTCTGGGTCTGTAGATACCAATTGTCTCTCCCATGTCCAAATGCCTGATTTAACGATTTTTCTTTTCAGACTAAGGGTCTTTGTTAGATAAACTAACTTATAACCTCGGGTTTCCTCCCTTGTAACTGGGCCTTGATGCTAATCTGGGTCAACTTTAATAAATGTCAGTGGTTTCTCTTATTACAGCTTGTGATTTTTAAACGTCTGTGATTATTAACCCTTTCAGTTGGTATGGCCGCTGTTGTTTCCCTCCCTTTCTTTAGCTTACCATGACAAACTTCCTTTAAAATTCATTCCACCCACCCTCAATTTATATCTTTTTCAGGTTTCTCTTCTGTCGCCCTCCCTCATGCACTATCTGAGCTTAGAGTCATAGAGCAATACAGCATGGAAACAGGCCCTTCAGCCCAACTGGTACACGCCGACCATGGTGCCCTCCCCGCTAGTCCCAATTGCCCTCGTTTGGCCCATATCAATCTAATCCTTTCCCATCCATGTACTTATCCAAATGCTGTTTAAATGTTGCTATTGTACCTGCCTCAACCACTTTCTCTGGCAGCTCATTCCATATAGGCACCACCCTCTGTGTGAAGAAGTTGCCCCTCAGGTCCCTTATAAATCTTTCCCCTCTCACCTTAAACCTATGCCCTCTAGTTCTCAATTGCCCTTCCCTGGGAAAAATACTATATGTATTCATCCAATATGTGCCCCTCTGATTTTATACACTTCAATAAAGTCACCCCTCATTTTCCTATGTTCCAAGGAATAAAGTCCGAGCCTGCTAATCTCTCCCTATAACTCAGGCCTGTCCTGGTAACATCCTCGTAAATATCCTTTGCACTCTTTCCAGTTTATCAATGTCTTTCCTATAAGAAGGTGACCAAAACTGTACATAAAACTCCAAGTGCGGCCTTACCAACGACTTGTACAACTGTAACACAATGTCCCAACTCCTATACTCAATGCTCTGACTGATGAAGGCCAGTGTGCGAAATGCCTTCTTCACCACTCTGTCGACCTGTGATGCCACCGGCCTCCAGACTGAGAAATAACCTTCGACCATCACCCTCTGCTTCCTACCATCGAGCCAATTTTGAATCCAATTAGCTAGCTCTCCTTGGATCTCATGCAATCTAACCTTCCAGACTAACCTGCCATGCAGGACCTTGTGAAAGGTCTTGCTAAAGTCTATACGAATAGCATCTACTGCCCTACCCTCATCCATTCTCTTGGTTACCTCTTCAAAAAAACTCTGAAAGATTCGTAGACATGACTTCCCATGCACAAAGCTGTGCTGACTATCCCTGATCAGACTTTGACTATCCAAATGTTGGTAGATCCTGTCCCTCAGAATCCCCTCCAGTAACTTACCCACCACTGATGTCAGGCTCACTGGCCTGTAATTCCCTGGCTTGTCTTTGCTACCTTAAACAACGGAAGAAGACTAGTCATCCTCCAGTCAAGGGAAAAGAGATGATGTAAATATCTCTGCAAGGCCTCTGCAATTTCTTTGATAAAAGCAAAATACTACTAATGCTGGCAATCTGAAACACAAATAGAAAATGCTGGACATACTGAGTAGGTTCAGGTTGATGACCTTTCATGAATTCAGTCATCATCCAGAAACACTAACTCTGTTTCATTCCACAGATACTGCCTGACCAACACAGTATTTCCAGCATTTTTTTGTTCTTCTGTCAGGATGTACTTTGACAAGGAGAGAGTAAATTCACCTTGTTAGCAAATAACTTTTGCATTCTGCGAAACCATTCATTTCATTACATTATACAAACCCTTTGTCATTTTTCAACTTCCAACTGTTGACATTTTAAAGCCAGGGTGCATGCCCTATTGATATCATAGAATCAAAGAATCCCTATAGTACAGAAGGAGGCCATTTGGCCCATTTAGTCTGCACTGACCACAAACTCACCCAGACCCTATTCCTGTAACCATCTGTTATCCTGCTAATCCCCCGACATTAAGGTCAATTTAGCACGGCCAATCAACCTAAACCACACATCTTGGACTGTGGAAGGAAACTGGAGCACCCGGAGGAAACCCACGCATTTTCTGGGAGAGATTGTCATAATCATATATTTGTTTATTGAATGAAGTCCATTCAACTTAATTTGTTATTTGAGAATTGTTAAAGCAGTTAAACTGTTTTTTTAAATGCAGGATAGATCCTAGAATTTCAACCTCATTTCTGTTTTCAGACCCAAGCCATACTTGTTTAAAGGGGATCATACATTTCCAACAAAGAAAACTGAAGCTCCAGTTGCCATTTTGTACGCTGAAATTGGTACAAAAGAATTTTCTAAATTCCACAAAATTCTGTCTGAGAAGGCTGGCAAAGGGGAAGTTATTTATGTTCTGCGCCATTATGTGCAGGTATGTGCTAAAAATTTGGTTTGCATGACTTTCATAAATATAGAGTCATAGAGGTTTACAAGTTCTTTGACAAAGGGTCATCTGGACTCTAAATGTCAGCTCTTTTCTCTCCTTTCAGATTTTGCCAGACAACTGAGATTTTCCAGCATTTTCTCTTTTGGTTTCAGATTCCAGCATCCGCAGCAATTTACTCCTATCTTATTGAAGTCCACATAGACTACATCTACTGCCTTGCCCTCATCGACCTTCCTGGTCACTTTATCAAAGAACTCTAATTTGTAAGGCATGATATCCCATGCACAAAGCCGTGCTGACTACTTCTAATCAAACCCTGTCTTTCCAAACATCTGTATATCATCCCTCAGAATCCTCTCTCGTGATTTAGCCACCACAGTTGTTAGGCTTGCCAGTCTATAATTCCCAGGTTTTTCTTTGCAGTCCTTCTTAAATAAGGGCACAACATGTGCTACCCTCCAATCTTCTGGTACCTCCCCCATGGCTAATGGTGATGCAAACATCTCGGCCAGGGCTCCCACAATTTCTTCTCTAGCCTCAGGCAGTGTTCTTGGATATACCTGGTCAGGGCCAGGAGATTTATCCACATTCATACATTTTAAAATGTCCATCACCTCCTCTACTGTAATGTGAACTGCCCCCAATATATGACCACTAACTTTTCCAGGTTCCCAAATCGTCATGACTTTCTGCCCTCAAGCAAGCTACTCCAATCAACCCTTGCAAGCTCCTATCTATTTCCATCAAAATTCACCTTGCCCCAATTTAGAACTTGCACCACCTGTGAACCAGTTTTGTCCCTTTCCGTAACTATTTTAAAATTAATAGAACTATGGTCACTGGTCCCAGAGTGGTCCCCCACTGTCACCTCAGTTACTTGCCCTGCCCTAATTCCCAAGAGTAGGTCAAGTTTTGCCCTTTCCCGAGTAGGACCCTACACATACTGCCTGAAAAAGCTTTCCTAGATACACTTATTTTCAGGTGATTACAGGCCAGTGAGCCTTATGTCAATGGTAAGGGAATTATTGGAGAGGATCCTTCGAGACAGGATTTACTCACTTGGAAATAAGTGAACACATTAGTGAGAGGCAACATGGTTTTGTGAAGTGGAGGTCGTGTCTCAGTAACTTGATTGAGTTTTTCGAGGAAAGGTCGAAGATGATTGAGGGTAGGGCAGTAGATGTTGTCCACATGGACTTCAGTAAGGCCTTTGACAAGGTCCCTTAGAGCAGACTGGTACAGAAGGTGAAGTCGCATGGTATCAGAGGTGAGCTGACAAATGGATACAAAACTGGCACGGTCACAGCAGACAGAGGGTAGCAGTGGAAGGGTGCATTTCTGAATGGAGGGCTGTGACAAGTGGCATTCCTCAGGGATCCGTGCTGGGACCTTTGCTGTTTGTAATATATATAAATGATTAGAGTCATAGAGGTTTACAGCAATGAAACAGGCCCTTCAGCCCAACTTGTCCATGCCGCCCATTTTTTAACCGCAAAGCTAGTCCCAATTGCCCGCATTAGGCCCATATCCCTTTATACCCATCTGACTCATGTAACTGTCTAAATGCTTTTTAAAAGACAAAATTGTACCCGCCTCTACTACTACCTCTGACAGCTTGTTCCAGACACTCACTACCCTCTGTGGAAAAAATTGCCTCTCTGGACCTTTTGTATCTCTCCCTTCTCACCTTAAACCTATGCCCTCTAGTTTTAGACTCCCCTATCTTTGGGAAAAAATGTCGACTATCTCGCTGATCTATGCCCCTCGTTATTTTATAGACCTTATAAGATCACCTATGCTTCCTACGCTCCAGAGAAAAAAGTCCCAGTCTATCCAGCCTCTCCTTATAACTCAAACCATCAAGTACTGGTAACATCCGAAGTAAATCATTTCTGCACTCTTTCTAGTTTAATAATATCCTTTCTATAATACGGTGATCAGAACTGTACACAGTTCCTTTCTATAATAGGGTGACCAGAACTGTACACAGTTTTGGAGGAAAATGTAACTGGTTTGATTACAAAGTTTGCGGACGACACAAAGGTTGGTGGAATTGTGGATAGCGATGAACATCAAGAGGATACAGCAGGATATGGATCGGTTGGAGACTTGGGCGCAGAGATGGCAGATGGAGTTTAATCTGGACAAATGCGAGGTAATGCATTTTGGAAGGTCTCATACAGATGGGAAATATACAGTAAATGGCAGAACCCTGAAGAATATTGATAGGCAGAGGGATCTGGGTGTACAGGTACACAGGTCACTGAAGGTGGCAACGCAGGTGGAGAAGGTTGTCAAGAAGGCATACGGCATGCTTGCCTTCATCGGCCAGGGCATTGAGTTTAAAAGTTGTCAAGTCATATTGCAGCTTTATGGAACCTTAGTTAGGCCGCACTTGGAATATAATGTTCAATTCTGGTCATCACACTACCAGAAGGATGTGGTGGCTTTGGAGAGGGTACAGAAAAGATTTACCAGGATGTTGCCTGGTATTAGCCTGGGGAGGGCAAAAGCTATGAGGAGAGGTTGGAGAAACTTTGTTTGTTCTCACTGGAATGATGGAGGTTGAGGAATGACCTGATATAAGTCTACAAGATTATGAGGGGCATGGACAGAGTGGATAGTCAGAAGCTTTTTCCGAGGGTGGAAGCGTCAATTACTAGGGGGCATAGGTTTAAAATGCGAGGGGCAAGGTTTAAAGGAGATGTACAGGGCAAGTTTTTTATGCAGAGGGTGGTGGGTGCCTGGAACTCGCTGCCAGGTGAGGTAGTGGAGGCAGATACGATCGTGACTTTTAAGGGGCGTCTTGACAAATACATGAATAGGATGGGAATGGAGGGGTGTGGTCCCCGGAAGGGTAAGGGGTTTTAGTTCAGTCGGGCAGCATGATCGATGCAGGCTTGGAGGGCCGAAGGGCCTGTTCCTCTGCTGTAATTTTCTTTCTTCTTGTTAACAACTTCCACTCCATTTAAGCCTTTTATCCATATGGCAGTCCCAGTCTATGTTAGAAAAATTAAAATTGCCTACTGTGACATCCCTATTACTCCTGCAAGTTTCCCCAATCTCCCTGCATATTTTTTTTTCCAATTCGCGTTTACTATTTGGGGGCCTATAGGACAACTCCAATAAGGAATAACGTCACCATCCTCTTATTTCTTAGTTCCATCCACAAAGCCTCCGTTGATGACCCCTCGGTTACTTAATCTCTGACTACTACTGTGATGCTCCCCATAATCAAAAATACAACTCCTCTCTCCCACGCGCACACACACACACACACACACACACACACACACACACCCCCGCCCCCCCCACCGCACCCCAACCGTTTCCCACCAAAAGCACTTGTACCCTGGAACATTAAGCTGCCAGTCCTGTCCCTCCCTTAGCCATGTTTCAGTAATACCCATGCACCAATCCATGCCCTGAGGTCATCTGCCTTGCCCATCAGACCTCTTGCACTGAAATAAATGCAGTTTAATCTGGACTTCTCTTGCTCTCTGTCCTGCTTTTGGCTGACCCGTGTAGTACTAGGATTACTGACACTGCCTTTACTATTTAATGTGCTCTCTTTAACTTTTTTCTGTGCTGTCCTCAACCTTTTCTTCTGTCTCCCTACTGCTTTTGGGTCCCAACTATAAAATAGCTTTGTCCTGATTATCATCACAGACTCTGCTACAATGTCAAAGTTGGCGGGGGTGATCTTCACAAAAAAAAATGTAAGTGTCATAAAAATCTGAAAATGGAGCGGAGCAAAGCCAAAGTATGCCAGGGAAGCTGGCTGTTGTGCGCTCGGAGACCTCCTCCCACACTGCCCCACAGACATCGGACACCCCTTGGAAACCACAACACCCCTTGCATTGCCCCTCCCATTCCTTGCAAATCCCCTCCCCCTTGTATATTCCCCGCCATGGATACATCAGAAGATAGAAAAGGTGTGTAAGAAAGGCAAGGTTACAGTGACCATGGAGGACATCAATATGAAGGTGGACTGAGAAAGTCAGGTTGGTAGTGGATCCAAAGAAAAGGAATTTGTGGAATGCCATATGAGATCGCTTTTTGGAGAAGCTTGTAGTGCTGGCAATTGAGAATTTGGTGATGTGTAATGAAGCAGACTTGATAAGGGGGTTGAAGGTGAAGGAACCCTTAGGAGGCAGTGACCATAATATGACTGAGTTCACTCTGCAGTTTGAGAGGCAGAAGCTGGAATCCAATGTAACGGTATTGCAGTTGAGTTAAGGCAACTACAGAGGCATGAGGGAGGAGTTGGCTAGAGTTGATTGGGAGAGGAGCCTAGCAGAAAAGACAGTGGACCAGCAATGGAGGCGTTCTGGGAGTAATTCGGGAGAAACAGCAGAATTTCATCCCAAGGAAGAAGAAGCATGCTTAAGGGGAGGACGAAGCAACCATGGCTGACGAGGGAAGTCAGACAGCATAAAAGCAAAATAAAAAGCATACAATGTGACGAAGATTAGTGGGAAGCCAGGGCCTTTTAAAATCAACAGAGGACAACTAAAAAAGCAACAAGGGAAGGGGTGAGTATGGTGTGCATTACTAAGGAGAAGATGTGGGGAAGCTGAAAGGTCTGAAGGTGAATAAATCACCTGGACTACACCCCTGAATTCTGAAGGAGATGGCTGAAGAGATAGTGGAGGCATTAGTGGTGATCTTTCAGGAATCACTGGAGTCGGGGAGGGTTACAGAAGACTAGAAAAAACACTTGTCACATCCCTGATCCCAGCAATGAAAGGCTTGATGTATGAAGAGCGTTTGAAGACTCTGGGTCTGCACTCAATGGAGTTTAGAAGGATGAGGGGGATTTCATACTTACAGAATACTGAAAGGCCTGGATAGAGTGGACGTGAAAAATATGTTCCATTAGTAGGAGAGATTAGGATCCGAGAGCCCAGCCTCAGAGTTAAGAGACGACCCTTTAGAACCGAGATGAGAAGGAATTTCTTCAGCCAGAAGGTGGTGACCCTGTGGAATTCATTTCCACAGAAGGCTGCAGAGCAGCTTATTGAGTGTATTTGAGACAAATATAGATAGGTTCTTGATTGGTAAGGGGATCAAAGGTTATGGAAACAAGGTGAGAGAATGGTGTTGAGAAACATATCAGCCATGGCGGAGCAGACTTGATGGGCTGAATGGCCTGATTCTGCTCTGATATCTTATGGTCTTATGGGATTAGCACCCACCCCACTCAGGCCCCACCTCATTCAGGCCGCACGCCCTTGGCACTGCCCCGGCACACTTAAAGTGCCCAACTGAGTACTGTCAGGGTCAGCCATGCCTCCAACTACACAGGGTCTTCAGTGGTCTCCGATTCACTGGTGTGGCCATGGCACCTGGTCTCCATTGGTGAAGATCAGTAGAGATTCTGATACAATAGGGGGAAGATTCCAGGATGCTGGAAGATGCTGTGCAGAAGCAAGTTAAGCCCTTTTAACTCTCCTTAATCTTCCTGCACATGGCACATAACTCTGCAACTTACAGCACTTAAGGTGCAGATCCAGGTGGTACTTAAATGAGTTCAGGGTCTCTCTCTCCACCACCAACACAGGCAACCAATTCCAAACACCAACCGCCCTCTGAGTGAAAAGGTTTTTCCTCATGTCCTCTCTAATCCTTCTGCCGCTTATCTTGAATCTGATTTTGATTTGATTCATTATTGTCACATGTATTAATATGCAGTGGAAAGTATTGTTTCTTGTGCGTTATACAGACAAAGCATACTGTTGAGAGGCATAGATAGGGTGGACTCTCAGAGGCTTTTTCCCAGGGTGGAAATGGCTGCTACGAGAGGACACAGGTTTAAGGTGCTGGGGGGTAGGTACAGGGGAGATGTTAGGGGTACGTTTTTCACACACAGGGTGGTGGGCGAGTGGAATCGGCTGCCGTCAGTGGTGCTGGAGGCGAACTCAATAGGGTCTTTTAAGAGACTCCTGGATGAGTACATGGAGTTTAATAGGATGGAGGGTTATAGGTAGGTCTAGAAGGTAGGGATGTGTTCAGCACAACTTGTTGGCCGAAGGGCCTGTTTGTGTTGTGGTTTTTCTATGTTTCTATGTTCATAGAGAAAGAAATGAGAGAGTGCAGAATGTAGTGTTACAGTCATAGCTAGGGTGCAGAGAAAGATCAACTTAGTGCAAGGTAGGTCCATTCAAAAGTCTGATGGCAGCAGGGAAGAAGCTGTTCTTGAGTCGGTTGGTACATGACCTCAGACCTTTGTATCTTTTTCCCTTTAGAAGAAGGTGGAAGAGAGTATGTCCGGGGTGCGTGGGGTCCTTAATTATGCTGGCTGCTTTTCCAAGGCAGCGTGGACAGAGTCAATGGATGGGAGGTTGGTTGCGTGATGGACTGGTCTTCATGCATGACCCTTTATAGTATCTTACAGTCTTGGGCAGAGCAGGAGCCATACCAAGCTCTGATACAATCAGAAAGAATGCTTTCTATGGTGCATCTGTAGAAGTTGGTGAGAGTCGTAGTGGACATGCCAAATTTCCTCAGTCTTCTGAGAAAGTAGAGGCATTTGTGGGCGTTCTTAGCATTAGTGTTGGCATGGGGGGACCAGGACAGGTTGCTGGTGAGCTGGACTGCTAAAAACCTGAAGCTCTCAACAATTTCTACTTTGTCCCCATTGATGTCCCCATTGATGTAGACAGGGACATGCTCTCCACTATGCTTCCTGTGACCCTAGTTTTAGAACTCTCTGTCAAGGGAAAAGGTTCTCCCTGTCTACTCTCTCCCTACCCTTACAATTTTGTATACCTCAGTCATGTCGCCCCTCAGCCTTCTCTTTTCCACAGAAAACAACCCCAACCTAGAACAAAGAACAGCACAGCATCAAAACAGGCCCTCAGGCCTACCAAGCTTGCGCCGACACAAGACACCTTTCTAAATTAAAGACCTTTGCCTCTACGTGGTCATGTCCCTTTATTCCCTGCCTATTCATGTATTTGTCAAGATGCCTCTTAAACATTGCTATTGTATCTACTTCTACCACCTCCACTGGCAGCGTATTCCAGGCACTTATCACCCTCTGTGTAGAAAACTTGCCTCTCACATCTCCTTTAAACTTTCCCCCTTTTATTTTAAATCTATGTCCCCCAGCAATTGACATTTCTATCCAGGGAAAATACTTTGACTCTCCATTCTATCCATGCCTTTCATAATTTTGTAAACTTCTATCAGGTCACCCCTCAGCCTTCAGTGTTCAAATGAAAACAAACCAAGTTTGTCCAATCTCTCCTCATAGTTAATACCCTCCAAACCAGACAACATCCTGAAAAACCTTTTCTGTACCCTCTCCAAAGCCTTCACATCCTTCCAGTAGTGTGGTAACCAGACCTGTATGCTGTATTCCAAATGTGGCTGACCTGAAGTTCTATACAGCTGCAACTTGTCTTGCCAACTTTTACACTTTATGCCCTGACCGATGAAGGCAAGAATGCCATATGCCGCCTTGACCACCTTATCCACCTGCGTCGCCATTTACAGGGAACTGTGGATCTCTACGCCTAGATACCTCTGTATGTCAATGCTTCTAAGGGTTCTGCCATTCACTGTATACTTCACTCCTGCATTAGACCTTCCAAAATGCATCACCTTGCATTGGTCTAGAGTAAATTCCATCTGCCATTTCTCCGCCCAAGTCTCCAGCCTGTCTATAATCCTGCTGTTACCTCAAGCAATCCACCTCGCTATACGCAGCTCTTCCGATCTTTGTGTCGTCTGCAAACTTACTAACCAGAGCACCTACATTCTCCTCCAAATCATTTACATATATTGCAAACAACAGGAGTCCCAGCAATGGTCCCTGCAGAACACCACTGGTCACAGGTCTCCAGTCAGAAAAATACCCTTCCACCGCTACTCTCTATCTTCTGTGACCAACCAGTTTTTATCCATTTTACCAGCTCATGCGGAATCCCATGTGACTTCATCTTCTGTATCAGCCTGCCATAAGGGACATTGTCATAGGCCTTGCTAAAGTCCATGTAGACAACATCCACCACCCTGCCCTCAACAATTGTCTTTGTCACTTAATCAAAAAACTCCAACAGGTTTGTGAGACATGACCTTCTCCGAACAAAGCCATACTGCCAATCACTAATAAGTCCATATTTTTCCAAAAGTGAGTAAATCCTGTCCCTCAGTATATTTTCCAATAATTTCCCTAACCTTTCTGTACTCTCTCTCCAAAGTCCCCACATCCTTCTGGTAGTGTAGTGACCAGAACTGTATGCAGTATTTCAAGTGTGGTCTAACTGAAGTTCTCTAAAGCTGCAAAATAGGAACATAGAAAATAGAAGCAGGAGTATGCCATTCCAACCTTCGAGCCTGGTACGCCATTCATTTTGATTATGGCTGATCATCAAATGCAATATCCTGACCCTACCTGCCCTCTCCCACCACTGCCCCCCCCCCCCCTTTCCCCATATCCCTTTACCCCAAGAGCTATATCTAATTACTTCTTCAAACTACACAAAGTTTTGGCCTCAACTACTTTTGGTGGGAGTGAATTCCACAGATTCGTCACTGAGTAAAGAAATTTCTCCTGACCTCCGTCCTAAAAGGTTTACCCCTTATCCTCAAACTATGACCCCTAGTTCTCGACTCCCCTTCTGGACATTTGTGCAAACTCACAACCTACTGCGCAGAAGTGCATCTCGCAGGTGATGGATGTCTTGATTCTTAGAACTGCCACCTGCTTTTCTACTGGTGAGAAATAAAAACAAAAAATGCTGGAATAAGTCAACAATTCTGGCACTGTCTTTGGAGAGAGAAATAAAGAATCATAGAATCCCTATAGTGCAGAAAGAGGACATTCAGCCCATCAAGTCTGCACCGACTCTCCGAAAGGGCATCCAACCCAGGCTTCCCCTCCATTTATCATGATGTGGAGATGGCGGCATTGGACTGGGGTAGGCACAGTAAGAAGTCTCACAGCACCAGATTAAATTCCAACAGATTTATTTGGAATCACAAGCTGACAGAGTGCTGCTCCTTCATCAGGCGAGTGAAGAGGTAGGTTTCATAAACATGACATCTATAGACAGACACAATTGCAAGATAATGGTTGGAATGTGAGTCTTTTCTGGTCATCAAGTCTTTACAGGTACCGACAGTGCGAGTGGAGAGAGGGATAATCACAGGTTAAAGAGATGTGAATTGCCTCAAACCAGGACCTCCGATCTTCGGGTAAGTTTTCTCCAAGGCGGCCTTCAAGACGCACGACAACGCAGAATCGCAGAGCAGAAATTGCCAAGTTCCGCACGCATGAGGACGGCCTCAACTGGGATCTTGGGTTCATGTCACACTACATGTAACCCCCACAATTTTGCCTGGGCTTGCAAAATGCCACAAACTGTCCTGGTTTGAGACAATTCACACCTCTTTAACCTGTGATTATCCCTCTCTCACTCGCACTGTCTGTACCTGTAAAGACTTGATTACCTGAAAAGACTTGCATTCCAACCATTATCTTGCAATTGTTTCTTTATCTGTATATGCCGTGTTTGTGAAACCTACCTCTCCACTCACCTAATGAAGGAGCAGTGCTGTGAAAGCTTGTGATCCCAAATAAACTTGTTGGACTTTAACCTGATGTTGTGAGACTTCTTACTGTGTCCATTTATCATGGCTAATCCATCTAACCTATACATTCTTGGCACGAAAGGGTAATTTACCATAGCCAAATCACCTAACCTGCACATGTTTGGACTTAGAATTAACATTTTGCGCCTGTGTGACTACTTATCATATTGCTACTGATTGAGCCCTATCAGGTTCTTACTGGACTCCCAGAGATACAGAGAGAAATAGGTTGTACAAAAATGAGCAGAATTCATCAATCAAAGTGATTCCACCCCTTTAATGATCAACTAATATGCAAACACTAGAATGTGCTGCTCTAAGAAATAGTTCCAAAAACACTCTACAAACTAATTTTCCAGACTACCTTTGCCAATCTGATTCATTGCAAAGATGAGGGATTTTAGTTACAAGATTAGGTTGGAGAAGATGGGGTTGTTACTTTGGGGCAAAGGAAGTTGAAGAAAGATCTGATATAGGTAGCAAGAATATAGTAGGTCCAGATGATATAAGGGGGAAAAAAAGCTTGTTCCTATTAGCTGGGGGAGCATTGTGGGCTGAGCGACTATAATTGCATAAGATTTTGGATAGTTATTGTTGTGAAGTTAGTGTTTGTAAATTTTTTTAAAAATTGTAAAATGCTAAGAGCTGTAAAATTGCATGATCTGTTTAAAAGGTAATTTTAGGTAAGATGCAGGTGCATATCTGGTACACAGACTGAAACATTGTATTGAGAGGCTAGGCAGTAGTGTTGCCAAGATACTTTTTGAAGTTTGCCCAATCCGTTTAAACTAGGCATTTGAATAACATCAGCCTATTAGATTTGAATTTCATGTTTTGGTAACCTGTAAACCAATCCTATTGTGGGGATGTTGCTGTGTCATCAGGGGGTGTAAGAGACAGAGGCAGTGGCAAACTGGAGGAGAAGAGCACCTGCCGAATGACAGCTTAGCACAGCTCTCAAAGAGAGAGAAACTGGTTGGTTCTCATAACTGCATTTATGTCTTAAAAGAAAGTCTCATCTCATAGAATCCATAGCATTCTAGAATCGCTACAGTACATAAGGAGGCCATTCGGTCCATTGAGTCTGTACCGACCACAAACCCACCCAGGCCATATTCCTGTAAACCCACGCATTTACCCTGCTAATCCCCCTGACACTGGGGTCAATTCAACACGGCCAATCAACCTAACACGCACATCTTTGGACTGTGGGGGGGAAGCTGGAGCACCCGGAGGAAACCCACTCACACACGGGAAGAAAGTGCAAATAGTGAAGCAAAAGAAGCCAGCGATTCCAGAAGACTACTAACCTGGTTGTATTTTGAGAGTGACTAAAAATTCTATCTTTTTGTTAATAAGTGTGAATTGCATTTATCTAAACAACATTCTGTTAGAATAGTGTTTTATTTGGTTTGTTAATAGTTTAGTTAACCTGTTCACTGTTAGTTAAATAAATAAAGTGATACTTGTTGATTTTACAGAGAGTCTCTCAGGTAATTATTTTGATTTAATTTTGATTTAAAGTTGCTGAAGCGCAGATAGTACTACTTCTCATACACATTTTAACAGATTATGAAGGGAGGTATTCCTCTTTGAGTGGTTAAGTGTTAGTTCTCAGAGAGGAGATCAGTTCTGGTCACCCTATATTAGAAAGGATATTATTAAACTAGAAAGAGTGCAGTAAAGATTTACTAGGATGCTACCAGGACTTGATGGTTTGAGTTATAAGGAGAGGCTGGATAGACTGGGACCTTTTTCTCTGGAGCATAAGAGGCTTAGGGGTGATCTAAAAGAGATCTATAAAATAATGAGGGGCATAAATCAGCTAGATAAATATCTTTTCCCAAAGGTAGGGGAGTCTAAAACTAGAGGGCATACATTTAAAGTGAGCGGGGAAAGATACAAAAGGGTCCAGAGGGGCAATTGTTTTCACTCACAAGGTGGTGACTGTCTAGAACAAGCTGCCAGAGGTAGTAGTAAAGGCGGGTACAATTTTGTCTTTTAAATAGCATTTAGACATTTACATTGTTAAGATGGCTATGGAGGGATTTGGGCCAAGTGCGGGTAAATGGGACTAGATTAGTGATTTTAAAAAAAAAAGGAGGCATAGACAAGCTGGGCCAAAAGGGCCTGTTTCCGTGCTGTAAACCCCCATGACTCTATGACTGTGGCACAGTGGTTAGTACTGCTGCCTCACAGCTCCAGGGACCTGGGTTTGATTTCCGGCTTGGGTCACTGTCTGTGTGCAGTTTGCACATTCGCCCCGTGTCTGTGCAGGTTTCCTCCGGATGATCTGGTTTCCTCCCGCAGTCCAAGGATGTGCAAATTAGGTGCATTGGCTATGCTAAATTGCCCTTTAGTGTCCGGGATGCGTAGGTTAGAGGGATTAGCAGGGTAAATATTTGGAGTTACAGGGATAGGGCATGGGTGGGATTGTGGTTGGTGCAGACTCGATGGGCCGAATGGCCTCCTTCTGCACTGTAGGGATTCTGTGACTCTATGAGTCTCTATAAGACCCCTATAAGATCAACCCGAAGCTTCCTATGCTCCACAGAAAAAGGTCCCAGTCTATCCAGCCTTTCCTTTTAACACAAATCATCAAGTCCCGGTAACATCCGAGTAAACCTTTTCTGCATTTTTTCTAGTTTAATAATATCCTTTCTACAATAGGGTGACCAGAACTGTACATGGCATTCCAAGTGTGGCCTTACCAATGTAATTATTTTGATTTAGTTTTGATTTAAAGTTGCTGAAGCGCAGATAGTACTACTTCTCACACACATTTTAACAGATTATGAAGGGAGGTATTCCTCTTTGAGTGGTTAAGTGTTAGTTCTCAGAGAGGGGATCAGTTCTGGTCACCCTATATTAGAAAGGATATTATTAAACTAGAAGGAGTGCAGTAAAGATTTACTAGGATGCTACCAGGACTCGCTGGCTTCTTTTGCTTCACTATTTGCACTTTCTTCCCGTGTGTGAGTGGGTTTCCTCCGGGTGCTCCAGCTTCCCCCCCACAGTCCAAAGATGTGCGTGTTAGGTTGATTGGCCGTGTTGAATTGACCCCAGTGTCAGGGGGATTAGCAGGGTAAAAGCGTGGGTTTACAGGAATATGGCCTGGGTGGGTTTGTGGTCGGTACAGACTCAATGGACCAAATGGCCTCCTTCTGTACTGTAGCGATTCCAGAATTCTATAGAATGTCTTATGGAACTTCAACATGACGTCCCAACTCCTGTATTCAGAGTTCTAACCAATGCAACCAAGCATGCTGAATGCATTCTTCACCATTCTGTCCACCTGTGTCTCCACTTTCAAGGAGTTATGAACTTGTACCCCTCGACCTCTTTGTTCTACAACACTCCCCAATGCCCTTCCATTAATTGAGTAAGTCCTGCCCTGGTTTGATCTACCAAAATGCATCACCTCACATTTATCTAAATTAAACTCCATCTGCCATTCATCAGCCCATTGGCCCGATTGATCAAGATCCCGCTGCAATCTGAGATAACCTTCACTGTCCACTATGCCAATCTTGGTGTCATCTGCAAACCTACTAACCATATTCTCATCCAAATCATTAATATAAATGACAAATAACAGTGGACCCAGCACTGATCCCTGAGACACACCACTGGTCATAGGCCTCCAGTTTGAAAAACAATCCTCTACAACCACTCTCTGTCTTCTGTCATCCAGCCAATTTTATATCCATTTGGCTACCTCACTCTGGATCCAATGAGATTTAATCTCATGCAACAACCATGCAGTACCTTGTGAAAAGCCTTGCTAAACTCCATGTAGACAACATCAACTGTACAGCCCTCATTGACCTTCTTGGTTACCCCTTCAAAAAACTTAATCAAATTTGTGAGACATGATTTTCCACTCACAAAGCCAGGCTCAAAATGAAAAGGGAGGGCAAACAATTCCAGAGCTTGCTGGATGAAATAGGAGATAAATTTTCAGATAGGAAGAAAATGTGTATTTGGGTAGAAAATACAGTTGAGAACCAAAAGGAATACAGAAGGGGGCGGCGAAGAAGCACATTGGAGAGGAGTGGAGGGATTATGAGGAAAGGCTGGCAGCCAACATGAAGGGGAACACAAAAGTCTTCTGTGGACATAGAAATAATAAAAGGCTGGCAAAAGAAAGAGTAGGGGAGGCTGGGGGCATGACTGAGGTATTAAATCAATTCTTTGCATCTGTTTTTACCAAGGAGGTAGATTCTACACAGGCCATGGTGACAAATGGGGAATCTCTGCCTTTAGAAGGTTTCAAAATTGATAAGAAGGAAGTAAATACTGAAATGGTCAAAAGAGATGCATCCAAAAATATTGAAAGAAGTGGAATTTTTTAGAAAGCTGATTGTTCGTTGACTTTTTTTTAAAAAAGCCTGAAGAGAAAAAAATTCAGGGCCCTTGAAAATTGAGGAGAGTTGGCAAGCTCAGTCTCTCTTATAGAGAGCAACAACATGATGGACAACATTTCTTCCATTTGGTGGTATAACTAATCAAAGATTCCATGATTTTAACATTGTTGTATCTAACAGTTACAAATTTAAAAATATTTTTAAAAAAATAGAATGTCTCAGATGCTGGAAATCCAAAATAAAAAATAAAATGTTGGGAATATATTCACACCTTGGGCAGCATCTGTGGAGAGAGAAACGTTTAGCTCAGTTTAGATGAAAAGTCACAGATCTGAAACATTGGCCAGAAACTTTCCGGCTGATCACACTGGTGGGACCTTCTGGTCCCGCCGACAGCACACTCTTGCTGAATTTCCTGGCAGCAAGGAGTGCATTCAACAGGATACAGTCTGGTCGGTACAGACTCGATGGGCCAAATGGCCTCCTTCTGTACTGTCGGGCTTCTATGATATTCTGCTGACAATGGCAGGACCAGAAAATCCCTCCACCGTCCAACAGCAGGTTGCCTTCTGCCGCCACAAAACATGCAGCGGATTGAGTGGATTGAGCCCGTTAGCTCTGCTGCTATCTGCACAGGTTTTTATTTAACCATTCAGCTATTTCATTGGCATCAAATTTTACTGGGTTCTTAGTATGTGTTTGTGTTTGACATATCACAGAGAAGGTGGTGCTGGAAGTCTTAAAACGCATCAAGGTAGATAAATCCCCAAGACCTGATGAAGTGTATCCCAGGACATTGTGGGAGGCTAGGGAGGAAATTGCGGGTCCCCTGCCGAGATATTTGAATCATCAATTGTCACGGGTGAGGTGCCTGAAGATTGGAGAGTGACAAATGTTGTGCCTTTGTTTAAAAAGGGCTGCAGGGAAAAGCCTGGGAACTACAGGCCAGTGAGCCTCACATCTGTGGTGGGTAAATTGTTGGAAGGTATTTTGAGAGACGGGATCTACAGGCACTTAGAGATGCAGGGACTGATTAGGGACAGTCAGCATGGCTTTGTGAGTGGAAAATCATGTCTCACAAATTTAATTGAGTTTTTTGAAGAGGTAATCAAGAAGGTAGATGAGGACAGTGCAGTTGATGTTGTCTACATGGGCTTTAGCAAGGCCTTTGACAAGGTACCGCATGGTAGGTTGTTGCATAAGGTTAAATCTCACGGGATCCAGGGTGAGGTATCTAAATGGATACAAAATTGGCTTCTTGACAGAAGCCATTTGGTTGTAGAGAGGGTTGCAGAGGGTTATTTTTCAAACTGGAGGCCTGTGACCAACGGTGTGCCTCAGGGATCAGTGCTGGGCCCACTGTTATTTGTCATTTATATTAATGATTTAGATGAGAATATACGAGGCATGGTTAGTAAGTTTGCAGATGACACTAAGATTGGTGGCATAGTGGACAGTGAAGAAAGTTATCTCCAATTGCAACGGGATCTTGATCAATTGGGCCAGTGGGCTGACGAATGGCAGATGGAGTTTAATTTGGACAAATGCGAGGTGATGCATTTTGGTAGATTGAACCAGGGCAGGACTTACTCAGTTAATGGTAGGGCGTTGGGGAGAGTTACAGAACAAAGAGATCTAGGGGTACATGTTCATAGCTCCTTGAAAGTGGAGCCACAGGTGGACAGTGATGAAGAAGGCATTCGGCATGCTTGGTTTCATCGGTCAGTACATTGAATACAGGAGTTGGAATGTCTTGTTGAAGTTGTGCAAGACATTGATAAGGCCACACTTGGAATACTGTGTGCAATTCTGGTCACCCTATTATAGAAAGGATATTATTAAACTAGAAAGAGTGCAGAAAAGATTTACTAGGATGCTACCGGGACTTGATGGTTTGAGTTATAAGGAGAGGCTGCATAGACTGGGACTTTTTTCTCTGGAGCGTAGGAGGCTGAGGGGTGATCTTATAGAGGTCTATAAAATAATGAGAGGCACAGATCAGCGAGATAGTCAATATCTTTTCCCAAAGGTAGGGGAGTCTAAAACTAGAGGGCATAGGTTTAAGGTGAGAGGGGAGAGATACAAAAAAGTCTGGAACAAGCTGCCAGAGGTAGGAGTAGAGGCCGGTACAATTTTGTCTTTTAAAAAGCATTTAGATAGTTACATGGGTGAAATGGGTACAGAGGGATATGGGCCAAATGCGGGCAATTGGGATTAGCTTAGGGGTTTTTTAAAAAAAAAGGGCGGCATGGGTAAGTTGGGCCGAAGGGTCTGTTTCCATGCTGTGAACCTCTATGACTCTATGACATACTCAGCAATAAATTCTTATCATTTCAGGGAAAGGTTGATTTGCTACATAATAGGTTATACATTATATAGAATTACATTGAATGTGCCCCACAAGAATAAACTGTTTGTCTCAACTGCCACTTGCAGATATTTTATACCCCACACTTTAAGATCACAATTACTCTAGGGTAGCAATCTCTGGACTACTCCCAGTGCCACGTGCTAGTGAGGCTAGAAACAGGGAGACTGCACAGCTGAACGCGTGGCTAAAGGACTGGTGCAGGAGGGAGGGTTTCGAATTCGTAGATCACTGGGAAGTCTTCAAGAGAGGATGGCACCTGTACGAGAAGGACGGGTTGCACCTAAACTGGAGGGGTACGAATATCCTAGCTGGGAGTTTTGCTAGTGTGGTTCGGGTGGGTTTAAACTAATGTGGCAGGGGGGTGGGGATCAGAACAATAGGTCAATAAGCATAGGGGCTGGGGACGAGGTTGGGGCCAAGACAAGGCTATCTAAGAGGAAGAGCATTCTGGGGGAGGATGACCTCAGTGGGCTTGGAGGTCTGGAGTGCATCTGCTTCAAAGCAAGGAGCGTCACGGGCAAGACAGACGAGCTTAGAGCCTTAATGCTTGCGCGGAACTTGGATGTGGTTGCAGTGACGGAGCTTTGGTTAAAAGGACAGGACTGGCAGCTGAATATTCCGGGGTACAAGTGTTTTAGGTGAGACAGAGGAGGGGTGAGGAGAAGTGGGGGAGTAGCAATGCTGGTTCGGGAGCATATTACAGCGGTACAGAGGATGGACGATATGGAAGGGTCAGGTAACAAGTCACTGTGGGTGGAGCTCAGAAACAGGAAGGGCGCAGTCACTATGCTGGGGTTATACTACAGGCCTCCCAACAGCCCACGGGAAGTTGAGGAACGGATATATAAGGAGATTCTGGACAGGTGCAGAAAAAATAGGGTTGTTGTAGTAGGAGACTTTAATTTCCCTCACATAGATTGGAAATCGCTTAGGGCTGGGGGCCTGGACGGGGAAGAATGCATACAGGAAGGCTCTTTGGAACAATGTGTTGACAGTCCAACTAGAGTGGGGGCTATAGTGGACCTAGTACTGGGGAATGAGCCCCGTCAGGTCATCAAAGTTGCAGATGGGGAACATGTGGCAAATAGTGACCACAATTCTGTAAACTTTAGGATAGTAATGGAAAAAGATGAGTGTTGTCCTATGGGTAAGGTGCTGAATTGGCGGAAGGCTAACTACAGCCGGATTAGGCAGGATTTGATGGCTGTTGATTGGGAGAGGCTGTTTGAGGGTAGATCCACATTTGGCATGTGGGAGTCTTTTAAGGAGCAGTTGACAGGACTGCAGGACAGGCATGTGCCTGTAAAGAGGAAGGATAGGAAATGTAGGATTCGAGAGCCGTGGATAACCAGTGAAATTGTGGGTCTAATCAAAAAGAAAAAAGAGGCATACATGAGGTCCAGGCAGTTAAAAACAGATGGAGCACTGGAGGAATACAGAGAAAATAGTAAAGAACTCAAACAGGGAGTTAGAAGGGCAAAAAGGGGCCACGAAATGTCCTTGGCAGACAGGATTAAGGAGAATCCTAAGGCATTTTATACATACGTTAGGAACAAGAGGGTTGTTCGGGAAAGAATCGGACCTCTCCGGGACAAAGGAGGGGAATTATGCTTCGAACCAAAGGAAGTAGGTGAGATCCTAAACGAATACTTTGCATCAGTATTCACAAAGGAGAGGGACATGTTGACTGGTAGTGTCTCAGAGAGATGTGTTGACCCGTTAGAAAAAATCTCAATTACAAGGGAGGGAGTGTTAGGTTTTTTAGGAAACATTAAGACAGACAGATCCCAAGGGCTGGACGGCATCTATCCGAGACTCCTCAGGGAGGCGAGAGATGCAATTGCTGGGCCTCTAACAGAAATCTTTGTCTCTTCACTGGACACAAGTGAGGTCATGATGTGGAGATGCCGGCGTTGGACTGGGGTAAACACAGTAAGAAGTTTAACAACACCAGGTTAAAGTCCAACAGGTTTATTTGGTAGCAAAAGCCACACAAGCTTTCGGAACTGCAAGCCCCTTCTTCAGGTGAGTGGGAATTCTGTTCACAAACAGAGCATATAAAGACACAAACTCAATTTACATGAATAATGGTTGGAATGCGAATACTTACAACTAATCAAGTCTTTAAGAAACAAAACAATGTGAGTGGAGAGAGCATCAAGACAGGCTAAAAAGATGTGTATTGTCTCCAGACAAGACAGCCAGTGAAACTCTGTGGGGGTTACAAATAGTGGGACATGAACCCAATATCCCGGTTGAGGCCGTCCTCGTGTGTGCGGAACTTGGCTATCAGTTTCTGCTCAGCGACTCTGCGCCGTCGTGTGTCGCGAAGGCCGCCTTGGAGAACGCTTACCCGAATATCAGAGGCCGAATGCCCGTGACCGCTGAAGTGCTCCCCAACAGGAAGAGAACAGTCTTGCCTGGTGATTGTCGAGCGGTGTTCATTCATCCGTTGTCGCAGCGTCTGCATAGTTTCCCCAATGTACCATGCCTCGGGACATCCTTTCTTGCAGCGTATCAGGTAGACAACGTTGGCCGAGTTGCAAGAGTATGTACCGTGTACCTGGTGGATGGTGTTCTCACATGAGATGATGGCATCTGTGTCGATGATCCGGCACGTCTTGCAGAGGTTGCTGTGGCAGGGTTGTGTGGTGTCATGGTCACTGTTCTCCTGAAGGCTGGGTAGTTTGCTGCGGACAATGGTCTGTTTGAGGTTGTGCGGTTGTTTGAAGGCAAGAAGTGGGGGTTTGGGGATGGCCTTGGCGAGATGTTCGTCTTCATCAATGACATGTTGGAGGCTCCGGAGGAGATGCCGTAGCTTCTCCGCTCCGGGGAAGTACTGGACAACGAAGGGTACTCTGTCCACTGTGTCCCGTGTTTGTCTTCTGAGGAGGTCGGTGCGGTTTTTCGCTGTGGCGTGTTGGAACTGTTGATCAATGAGTCGAGCACTATATCCTGTTCTTATGAGGGCATCTTTCAGCGTCTGGAGGTAGAACATAGAACATAGAACAGTACAGCACAGAACAGGCCCTTCGGCCCACGATGTTGTGCCGAGCTTTATCTGAAACCAAGATCAAGCTATCCCACTCCCTATCATCCTGGTGTGCTCCATGTGCCTATCCAATAACCGCTTAAATGTTTCTAAAGTGTCTGACTCCACTATCACTGCAGGCAGTCCATTCCACACCCCAACCACTCTCTGCGTAAAGAACCTACCTCTGATATCCGTCCTGTATCTCCCACCACGAACCCTATAGTTATGCCCCCTTGTAATAGCTCCATCCACCCGAGGAAATAGTCTTTGAACGTTCACTCTATCTATCCCCTTCATCATTTTATACACCTCTCTTAAGTCTCCCCTCAGCCTCCTCCGCTCCAGAGAGAATAGCCCTAGCTCCCTCAACCTTTCCTCATATGACCTACCCTCCAAACCAGGCAGCATCCTGGTAAATCTCCTCTGCACTCCTTCCAGCGCTTCCACATCCTTCCTATAGTGAGGTGACCAGAACTGCACACAATATTCCAAATGTGGTCTCACCAAGGTCCTGTACAGTTGCAGCATAACCCCACGGCTCTTAAACTCCAACCCCCTGTTAATAAAAGCTAACACACTACAGGCCTTCTTCACAGCTCTATCCACTTGAGTGGCAACCTTTAGAGATCTGTGGATATGGACCCCAAGATCTCTCTGTTCCTCCACAGTCTTCAGAACCCTACCTTTGACCCTGTAATCCACATTTAAATTTGTCCTACCAAAATGAATCACCTCACATTTATCAGGGTTAAACTCCATTTGCCATTTTTCAGCCCAGCTTTGCATCCTATCTATGTCTCTTTGCAGCCTACAACAGCCCTCCACCTCATCCACTACTCCACCAATCTTGGTGTCATCAGCAAATTTACTGATCCACCCTTCAGCCCCCTCCTCTAAGTCATTAATAAAAATCACAAAGAGCAGAGGACCAAAGGTGTCTGTTGCGATCCTCCTCATCCGAGCAGATCCTGTGTGTACGGAGGGCTTGTCCGTAGGGGGTGGCTTCTTTTACGTGTTTTGGGTGGAAGCTGGAGAAGTGGAGCATCGTGAGGTTATCCGTGGGCTTGCGGTACAGTGAGGTGCTGAGGTGACCGTCCTTAATGGAGATGCGTGTGTCCAAGAATGCAACCGATTCCGGAGAGTAGTCTATGGTATTGGGTTCATGGCACACTATTTGTAACCCCCACAGAGTTTCACTGGCTGTCTTGTCTGGAGACAATACACATCTTTTTAGCCTGTCTTGATGCTCTCTTCACTCGCATTGTTTTGTATCTTAAAGACTTGATTAGTTGTAAGTATTCACATTCCAACCATTATTCATGTAAATTGAGTTTGTGTCTTTATATGCTCTGTTTGTGAACAGAATTCCCACTCACCTGAAGAAAGGGCTTGGAGCTCCGAAAGCTTGTGTGGCTTTTGCTACCAAATAAACCTGTTGGACTTTAACCTGGTGTTGTTAAACTTTTCACAAGTGAGGTCCCAGAGGATTGGAGGATAGCAAATGTGGTCCTGTTATTTAAGAAGGGTAGCAAGGATAACCCGGGTAATTATAGGCTGGTGAGCTTGACGTCCATGGTAGGGAAGTTGTTGGAGAAGATTCTTAGAGAAAGGATATATGCGCATTTAGAACTGAATAATCTCATTAGCGGTAGACAGCATGATTTTGTACGAGGGAGGTCATGCCTCACAAATTTGGTTGAGTTTTTTGAGGAGGTGACAAAAACGATTGACGAGGGAAGGGCCGTGGATTCTGTATGGATTTTAGTAAAGCGTTTGACAAGGTCCCTCGTGGCAGGCTGGTGCAAAAGGTTAAATCTCACGGGATAAAAGGTGAGGTCGCTAGATGGGTGGAGAACTGGCTTAGCCATAGAAAGAAGTTTAACAACACCAGGTTAAAGTCCAACAGGTTTATTTGGTAGCAAATACCATTAGCTTTCGGAGCGCTGCTCCTTCGTCAGATAGAGTGGAAATCAGAGCAGATTTCTATTCCATCTGACGAAGGAGCAGCGCTCCGAAAGCTAATGGTATTTGCTAACAAATAAACCTGTTGGACTTTAACCTGGTGTTAAAACTCTTACTGTGTTCACCCCAGTCCAACGCCGGCATCTCCACATCATGATTAGCCATAGAAGACAGAGGGTAGCACTGGAGGGGTCTTTTTCCGGTTGGAGGTCTGTGACTAGTGGTGTTCCGCAGGGCTCTGTACTGGGACCTCTACTGTTTGTGATATATATAAATGATTTGGAGGAAGATGTAGTTAGTGTGATCAGTAAGTTTGCGGACGACACACTGATTCCTGGAGCTGCAGATAGTGATGAACATTGTCAGAGAATACAACAGGATATAGATAGGCTGGAACATTGGGCGGAGAAATGGCAGATGGAATTTAACCAGATAAATGCGAAGTGATGCATTTCGGTAGATCTAATGTAAGGGGGAGCTATACAATAAATGACAGAACCATCAGGAGTATAGACACACAGAAGGACCTGGGTGTACAAGTCCACAGATCCTTAAAGGCGGCAGCACAGGTGGAGAGGGTGGTCAAGAAGGCATATGGCATGCTAGCCTTTATTGGACGGGGCATGGAATATAAAAGTTGGCATATGATGTTGCAGCTGTATAGAACGATGGTTAGGCCACATTTGGAGTACTGTGTCCAGTTCTGGTCGCCACACTACCAGAAGGACGTGGAGGCTTTGGAGAGAGTACAGAGAAGGTTTACCAGGATGTTGCCTGGTATGGAGGGTCTTAGCTATGAGGAGAGATTGGGTAAACTGGGGTTGTTCTCCCTGGAAAGACGGAGGATGAGGGGCGACCTAATAGAGGTGTATAAAATTATGAAGGGCATAGTTAGAGTGAACAGTGGGAAGCTTTTTCCCAGGTCAGAGGTGACGAACACAAGGGGTCACGGGTTCAAGGTGAGGGGGGCAAGGTTCAACACAGATGTCAGGGGGACGTATTTTACACAGAGGGTGCTGGGGGCCTGGAATGCACTGCCAAGCAAGGTGATTGAGGCGGACACACTGGGATCGTTTAAGACTTATCGAGATAACCACATGAACAGACTGGGAATAGAGGGGATACAAAAGAATGGTCTAGTTGGGCACATGAGCGGCGCAGGCTTGGAGGGCCGAAGGGCCTGTTCCTGTGCTGTATTGTTCTTTGTTCTTTGTACTTATCTTTATAGCATATTTTTTCTGTACTAGCAGAAATATAATTAGCATTTCTGGGTATTCATGTTCTTGCATGTTTTGACAATGAAAATGAGTTGCATAGCTTACTCTGGTGAATACTATATCGTTAACAGAAAGCCAGCTCTAAGAAAGTGCGTATTTCAGGATATGGTGTTGAACTTGCTATTAAAAGTACAGAATACAAAGCGGTGGATGACACTCGGTTTGAAGGTATGTGTCTTCCTCTTTCTTCTACACACAAAATATGTTCAAGCTTGGTTGTTGAGGTAAATATTTCAGTTGAACCTTTTTCTATTTGTACTGCTCATGCTGGGATATTTTTATGCAGCTGTTTCATGAGATGTCAAGTTTCAGGTAAAGTCCAGTGTTTTTAAAGTATGTAGCTGTCCACTTTATTTCTATAGAGTTGCTCAAAAAGTAAAAACCACTGATGACACTGGCACCTTGAATACAATAGCAATCCTGTTCAGAAATACATTTACCTGCAGAAAGCCCAAGAAGTTAAAATTCTTATAATTCCTTTTTAAAAATTTAAACACATATAACACATCTTTTATGGGACATGATCATTGGTCTTTGTGTCAGTGCATTCACTGCTACTGCCACCGCTTCCCAGGCCACATTGCCGGCCTGACTCCTGGGTTGTCAACTAACTTAGGGGAACAGGATGACCCGCCTCTCCTCCACTATACCCAGCAGCCATCCGAACTCTCCCTCTGTGAACCATGGGGCTACCCTGTATGGTACCACCTTCCTGTCATGACTGCTTGTGGGTGCAGCAGGAGCATTTAAATGCAGCTCACCCTACTCAATGGCACACAGCTGTAGCCATGTGAGGCAGCACAGTGGTTAGCACTGCTGCCTCACAGCACCAGGGACCCAGGTTCAATTCTGGCCTTGGGTCACTATCTGTGTGGAGTTTGCACATTCTCCCTCTGTCTGCGTGGGTTGGTGCAGACTCAATGGGCCGAATGGCCTCCTTCTGCACTGTAGGGATTCTATGAAGTCACGCACCTGGGACTTCCATGAGTGAATGATTCTCATGGGACCTCTTTCATTGCAGTAAATGGTAGATTGCAATGCCGCGCTCCCTGAGATACCTACGCAGTTCACCCCAACTTTCCCTCGGTTTTGACACTAAGAAATTTGGGGGGAAATTTCCACCCCGATCCAGACTAAGGGCAGGATTTTCCGACCGTGCTCACCCCAAGGCCAGAAAATCCCGCCCAAGGTCAACGTACCTTTGCGTGGTCCGCCCATGCCTGCTATAATTCCTTTGGCAGGCAGGATGGGAAATTCCGCCCCTTTCTACTTCCTGGGAAGAAAATGTCAGGTATCACCCTTATTGGCCAGCATCATCATCTGTACCACTTGGGCTATCATGGATCTCTGATAACAACAAATACAGAGACTAATGATAACGACCGCAACAAATGCTGCCACTCTCCCTATTTCCCACCAGTCATATTGCATTCTTGCCAAGTTGGTCGATTACTGGCTGAGGCCTCCAATCTCTCAGCATTTTCTGTGTCCAGAGTCTTTCTGCATCCATCTCCTTATGATTGTTGACAGCTTTGTTCCAAAAACCTCCTGGTGATCAGGGCACTTTCCATTGCTACCTAAGCTTTTTGACCCGGAGTGTCATCAATGTTAAATTAACTGTCCCACCGTGGACTGAGGGCCCTGCCTGCAAGGTGAAAATCCTCCACTGTAAAGGAGTGAGTGATCTGTAAAAGAAGGTGTGTTTATGATCATACACTGATCCTCGATATTGGAATCTTGTTCTGTCCTGTCGGAAGGGTTTGGACTGCCCTCGGGCAACTTGGGATGAGCAATAAATGCTGGCCAGCCAGCGACGCCCATGTTCTGCAAATGAATTTAAAAAACCCAACACCAAAAGCACAGAAGAACTAGAAGCAGGAGTTGGCAATTCAACCCTTCAAGCCTGCTCTGCCATTATTTTATGATCATAGCAGATCTCATCTTGGCCTCATCTCCACCTTGCTGCTCATCACCTTTCATCCCTATACTAATTAGAAACATATCTTTTTCAGCCTTGGAGTTGTTTGTGTTCTTGTGTCCACTACACTCTGGGAAGAGAATTCCAAAGATTCACGACACTTTGAGTGAAGTAATTCCTCCAAATTTCTGTTTCGTTCTCTCGTTCTTGATTGTCCAACAAAGGGCAATACCTGCTCTATGTTTACCCAGTCAATCTCCTTTAGCATCTTATATGCCTCAAATAGATCGCTTTTCGCTCTTCTAAACTGCAGCGAGTAGAAGCCTAAACTGCTCGATCTCTCTTCAGTGGGGGCGGCACGGTAGAACAGTGGTTAGCACTGCTGCCTCACAGCGCCAGGGACCCGGGTTCAATTCTGACATCGGGTGACTGTGTGGAGTTTGCACGTCTCCCCATGTCTCCATGGGTTTCTTCTGGGTGCTCCAGTTTCCTCCCATACTCCAAAGATGTGTGGGTTAGGTTGATTGGCCACGCTAAATTGGCCCTTAATGTCATGGGGATTAGGAGGGTAAATGTGTGGGGTTATGGGGAAAGGATCTGGGTGGGATTGTTGACGGTGCAGGCTTGAAGGGCCAAAGGGCCGCCTCCTGCACTGTAGGGATTCTATGATTCATAAGGCAAGTCCTTCATCCCTGAATCAATCTAGTGAACTATTTCTGAACGAGCTCTAATGCACTCACATCCTACCTCAAGTAAGAGGAATAAGCCTGTGCACTGTACTCCAGATGCTGTCTTGTCAATGCCCTGCACAGTTGTAACAGCCCCTACTTTTGTACTCTGTTCCATTAGCAATGAATGCTATAATACAATTTGCCTTTCTTATTACCTGCTGCAACTGCATATTTACTTTCTGCAATTCGTGCACGAAGACACTCAGGTCCCTCTCTAACAAAGTATTTTGAAGTTTCTCTTCATTTAGGTAATAAGTTGCCTTTTTATTCCTCTGACTAAAATGGATAACCTCACATTTATCCACGATAAATTCCATCAGCCAAAGTTTAACCCACTCACCTAACCTATCCATATCCATTTGTAAATTTCTTATTTCCTCATTGCAACTTGCTTTTCCACCTATTTTAGTGTTGTCTGCAAATCTGGCTATCGTACATTCCATCTCTGCATTCAAGTCATTAATATAGCTTGTAAATACTTGGGGCTTGAGGACCGAACCTTGTGGCACACCACTAGTTACAGCTTGTCAACCCTTTCTCCAGTTTGCTTGTTGCAGACAACTCCACTAAATTAGTCAAACACAATTTACCCTTTCATAAAACCATGTTGACTCTGATGAATTGCATTTTGACTTTCTAAATGTTCTATTATTACTTCCTTAATAATAGATTCCAACAGTTTCCCAACAACAGAAATTAAACTAACTGTTCTATAGTTTCCTACTTTCTGCTTTTCTCCCTTTTTGAAGAGAGGTCTTTTTCCAATCCACTGGAAGCTTTTCAGAATCCAGGGAATTTTGGAATATTCTAACCAATGCCTCCACGAGCATAGATCAGCCACATAGACTCCTCTACCTTTGGGAAAAAATATTGATGAAAATTAGAGGGCATAGGTTTAAGGTGAGAGGGGAGAGATCCAAAAGGGTCCAGACACGGATAAGATGGGTATAGAGGGATATGGGCCAAACACGGGCAATTGGGACTAGCTTAGGGGTTTAAAAAAGGCGGCATGGACAAGTTGGGCTGAAGGGCCTGTTTCCATACTGTAGACCTCTATGACTCTATCGCTGCTGCCACTTCCTTTACGACCCGAGAATGTAGGCCATCAGGCTCCGGGGACTTCTCTGCCCTTTTAATCTCAATAACTTGTTCAGTACTTTTTCCCTAGTCGGCACAATGTTACCTGAGTCAGTCTGTCCCCTTTTTGAAACAATAGCCTGAATAACATGACAATAGGATATGGATAGGCTGGAAAATTGGGCGGAGAGGTGGCAGATGGAATTTAATCCGGATAAATGCGAAGTGATGCATTTTGGAAGAAATAATGTAGGGAGGAGTTATACAATAAATGGCAGAGTCATCAGGAGTATAGAAACACAGAGGGACCTAGGTGTGCAAGTCCACAAATCCTTGAAGGTGGCAACACAGGTGGAGAAGGTGGTGAAGAAGGCATATGGTATGCTTGCCTTTATAGGACGGAGTATAGAGTATAAAAGCTGGAGTCTGATGATGCAGCTGTATAGAACGCTGGTTAGGCCACATTTGGAGTACTGCGTCCAGTTCTGGTCGCCGCACTACCAGAAGGACGTGGAGGCATTGGAGAGAGTGCAGAGAAGGTTTACCAGGATGTTGCCTGGTATGAAGGGTCTTAGCTATGAGGAGAGATTGGGTAGACTGGGGTTGTTCTCCTTGGAAAGACGGAGAATGAGGGGAGATCTAATAGAGGTATACAAGATTATGAAGGGTATAGGTAGGGTGAACAGTGGGAAGCTTTTTCCCAGGTCGGAGGTGACGATCACGAGGGGTCATGGGCTCAAGCTGAGAGGGGCGAAGTATAACTCAGACATCAGAGGGACGTTTTTTACACAGAGGGTGGTGGGGGCCTGGAATGCGCTGCCAAGTAGGGTGGTGGAGGCAGGCACGCTGACATCGTTTAAGACTTACCTGGATAGTCACATGAGCAGCCTGGGAATGGAGGGATACAAACGATTGGTCTAGTTGGACCAAGGAGCGGCACAGGCTTGGAGGGCCGAAGGGCCTGTTTCCTGTGCTGTACTGTTCTTTGTTCTTTGTTCTTTAACTATAGGAAGTGACTTCTGTCAGAAATTCCAACACTTTGTTTCTTGATTCATTCTCTGCTCCCTCCTTTGAGTAGCTGCATGTACTGTCCTGAATGCAGACAGGTGGCTTTATGGATGCTCACAGCGAGAGCTCCTATGCTCCTGTAATCGTTAAGAGGGTAATTACGGCTGGGGCTGTCCTCCAGATTGCTATTGTTCTGAGCATTTGAAACAAAAATAGTTAAGTGGTCTGCTGGTTGTTTCCTTGCGAACAGAAATAGACCATGAGATGTAAGGTTTCACCTGTGACCAATGTTTCCAAACCTACACGTGTCACCAGTCACCGTTATCCAGTAAAGTCCTTGCCATTGCGGCAAAGATCCAGATCATTCTGGTGCCCTTCAAATATTACCTTATCATCTACTTCTGACCTGTCCTCCCTCACTAATATCTGGTTCCGCTACATTAGAAATATAGAAAATAGAAGTAGGAATTGGCCAATCAGCCCTTTGGGCCTGCCCCGCCATTCATTTTGATCATGGTTGATCATCAAATTCAATATCCTAATCTCACCTTTCTCCCATATCCGTTGATCCCTTTAGCCCAAAGAGCTTCTTGAAATCACACATTTTGGCCTCAATCACTTTCTGTGGTAGTGAATGCTGCAGATTCACCACTCTCTGGGTGAAAAATTTCTCTGCACCTCAGTCCTAAAAAATTTACCCTTTATCCTCAAACTATGACCCCTAGTTCTGGACTCACCATTGGGAACATTCTTACTGAACCTATCCTGTCTAATCCTGTTAGAATTTAATAGGTTTCTATGAGATCATACTTCTAACCTCCAATGAATACAATCCTAACTGACTTGGTCTTTCCTTATATGACGGACCTGTTATCCCATGAATCAGCCTGGTAAACCTTCGCTGCAGTCTCTCTACAGCAAGGACGCCCTTCCACAAATAAGGACACCAAAACTGCATGCAATGCTCCAGGTGTCACCTCACCCTATACAATTGCAGCAAAACATCCCTGTCCCTTTACTCAAATCCTCTCACTATGAAGGCCAACATACTGTTTGGTTTTGTTATAATCCAGGCCAGAAACTCCAAGGTTTTTTTATGAAGTCAGCCAAGACCATAGGTTTTGCACTTTGAGTTTGGCACAGGTGAGTATAAGAACAAAGAACAAGAACAAAGAACAATACAGCACAGGAACAGGCCCTTCGGCCCTCCAAGCCCACGCCGCTCCCTGGTCCAAACTAGACCATTCTTTTGTATCCCTCCATTCCCACTCCGTTCATGTGGCTATCTAGATAAGTCTTAAACGTTCCTAGTGTGTCCGCCTCCACCACCTTGCCCGGCAGCGCATTCCAGGCCCCCACCACCCTCTGTGTAAAATACGTCCTTCTGATATCCGTTAAACCTCCTCCTCCTCCTCTCTCTCTCCACCCCCCCCCCCCCCCCCCCCCCCCCCCCCCCCCCCCCTCACCTTGAACCTATGACCCCTCGTGAACGTCACCACCGATCTGGGAAAAAGCTTCCCACCGTTCACCCTATCTATGCCTTTCATAATTTTATACACCTCTATTAGGTCACCCCTCATCCTCCATCTTTCCACTGAGAACAACCCCAGTTTACCCAATCTCTCCTCATAACTAAGCCCTTCCATACCAGGCAACATCCTGGTAAACCTCCTCTGCACTCTCTCTAAAGCCTCCACATCCTTCTGGTAGTGTGGCGACCAGAACTGGGTGCAGTATTCCAAATGCGGCCGAACCAACGTTCTATACAACTGCAACATCAGACACCAACTTTTATACTCTATGCCCTGTCCTATAAAGGCAAGCATGCCATATGCCTTATTCACCACCTTCTCCACCTGTGACGTCACCTTCAAGGATCTGTGGACTTGCACACCCAGGTCCCTCTGCGTATCTACACACTTTATGGTTCTGCCATTTATCGTATAGCTCCCCCCTACGTTAGTTCTACCAAAATGCATCCCTTCACATTTATCTGGATTGAACTCCATCTGCCATTTCTTTGCCCAAATTTCCAGCCTATCTATATCCTTCTGTAGCCTCTGACAATGTTCCTCACTATCTGCAAGTCCAGCCATTTTCGTGTCGTCCGCAAACTTACTGATCACCCCAGTTACGCCTTCTTCCAGATCGTTTATATAAATCACGAACAGCAGAGGTCCCAATACAGAGCCCTGCGGAACACCACTAGTCACAGGCTTCCAGCCGGAAAAAGACCCTTCCACTACCACCCTCTGTCTTCTGTGACCAAGTCAGTTGTCCACCCATCTAGCCACCTCCCCCTTTATCCCATGAGATCCAGGTATACAAAGAGAAGTACAGCACAGGAACAGGTCCTCTGGCCCTCCAAGCCTGTGCCAATCATGATGTCTGCCTAAACTAAAACCATATGCAATTAGGGAGTTCATATCCTTCCATCCCCCCACCTCCGTTGTTCCAGTGAAAACAAACCGAGTTTATCCAACCTCTCCTCATAGCTAATACCCTCCAGACCAGGAAACATGCTGATAAACCTCTTCTGTACCCTCTCCAAAGCATCCACATCCTTCTGGTAGTGTGGCGACCCGAATTGTACACAATATTCCAAATGAGGCCGAACTAAGGTTCTGCACAGCTGCAGCACGACTTGGCAATTTTTATACTCATTGTCCCGACCGATGAAGGCAAGCATGCCGTATGTTTTCTTGACCACCTTATCCACCTGCATTGCAACTTCCAGTGATCGGTGGACATGTTCTTAAGTTCATAAGATATAGGAGCAGAATTAGGCTATTTGGCCCATTGAACCTGTTCTGCCATTCAATCATGGCTGATATGCTCTCATCCCCATTTCCCTGCCTTCTCCCCATAACCTTTCAACCCGCTACCAAACAAAAATCTGTCTAACTCCTCCTTAAATTTACTCACTGTTCCAGCATCTACCGCACTTTGTGTGTGGTGAATTCCACAGATTCACGACCTTTGGGAGAAGTAGTTTCCCCTCAACGCTGTTTTAAATTTGCTGCCCCTTATCCTAAGACCTCTCGTCCTAGAATGCCCCGCCAGCGGAAGCATCCGCTCCACGTCTACTTTATCCATACCTTTTATCATTTTGAATACCTAAATTTGATCTCCCCTCATTCTTCTAAATTCCAGAGTCGAGGGCTAAACTATTCAATCTCTCTTCATACGACAACCCCTCATCTCTGGAATCAATCTAGTGAACCTCCCCTGAACTGCTTCCAATGCCACTACATCTTTCCTCATGTACGGGCGGCACGGTAGCACAGTGGTTAGCACTGCTGCTTCACAGCTCCAGGGACCTGGGTTCAATTCCCGGCTTGGGTCACTGTCTGTGTGGAGTTTGCACATTCTCCTCGTGTCTGCGTGGGTTTCCTCTGGGTGCTCCGGTTTCCTCCCACAGTCTAAAGATGTGTGGGTTAGGTTGATTGGCCATGCTAAAAATTGCCCTTAGTGTCCTGGGATGTGTAGGTTAGAGGGATTAGTGGGTAAATATATAGGGATATGGGGGTAGGGCCTGGGTGGGATTGTGGTCGGTGCAGACTCGATGGGCCGAATGGTCTCTTTCTGTACTGTAGGGTTTCTATGATTCTATGATTACATCCAGATCTCTCTGCCTGTCAATACTCCGAAGGGTTCTACCATTTACTGTGTAATTCCTACATGCATTGGACCTTCCAAAATGCATTATCTCACATTTGTCCGGATTAAACTCCATCTGCCACTTCTCCACCGAAGTCTCCAACCAGTCTATATCTTGCTATATCCTCTGACAATCCTCTTCACCATCTGCAACTCCACAATTTTTGTATCGTCTACGCACTTACTAATCAGACGAGCTACATTTTCCTCCAAATCATTTATATATATATGATGAACAACAAAGCTCCCAGAACTGATCCCTGTGGAACACCGCTAGTCACAGCCTTCCATTCAAAAAAGCACCCCTCTACTGTTCCCCTCTGTCTCCTATGCCCAAGCCAGTTCGATATCCAACTTGCCAGCTCTCCTCTGATTCCATGTGACGTCACCTTTTGTACCAGATGTCACCTTTCGTACCAGTTTTGTGTCCCAACCGATGAAGGCAGGCATGCCGTATGCCTTCTTGACTACCTTATCCACTGCCTTGCCACTTTCAGTGATCGGTGGACATGTACACCCAGATCTCTCTGCCTCTCAGTACTCCTAAGGGTTCTACCATTTACTGTATAATTTCTACATGCATTGGACCTTCCAGAAAAGCACCCCTCTACTGCTACCGTCTGTCTTCTATGGCCATGCCAGTTCTGTATCCACCTTGCAAGCTCTCCTCCGATCCCGTGTGACTTCACCTTTCGTACGAGTCTACCATGAGATACTATGTCAAAGGCTTTACCGAAGTCCATGTATACAACATCCACTCATCTATCATCTTCGTCACTTCCTCGAAAAACTCGATCAAGTTAGTGAGGCACGACTTGCCCTTCACAAAACCATGCTGTCTACCGCTAATAAGTCCATTTGTTTCCAAATGTGAGTAAATCCTATCCCTAAGAATCTTTTCCAATAACTTCCCTACCACTGACATAAGGCTCACTGACCTATTATTTCCTGGGTTATCCCTGCGGCCCTTCTTAAACAATGGAACAACATTGGTTATTCTCCAACTTCACCTGTAGCCAATGATGATACAAAGATTTCTGTCAAGGCCCCAGCAATTTCCTTCCTTGCCTCTCTTAGTATTCTGGGGTAGATCCCATTAGGCCCTGGGGACTTATCTACTTTCATGCTTTTTAAGTCGCTGATATCGACATGACCCAGAATATCCAAATTCTACCCTCGGCTCCTCATCCACCAAGTCCTCCTCTTTGGTGAATACTGAGGCAAAGTATTCATTTAGTATCTCGCCCATTTCCTCTGGTTCCGGCGTGGGTCATTGTCTGTGTGGAGTTTACATGTTCTCCCCTTGTTTGTGTGGGTTTTTTCCGGGTACTCCGATTTCCTCCCACAGTCTGAAAGACGTGCTGGTTCGGTGCATTGACCCGAATAGGCACCGGAATGTGGCGACTAGGGGAATTTCACAGTCACTTCATTGCAGTGTTCGTGTAAGCCTTACTTGTGACTACTAAATAAACTTAAACTTTAACAATACCAGGTCTAATATGGCTTCTTTTCAAGTTGTGCTGTTTACATACTGTTTCAAGAAACCCTCCTGGACGCTCCTTACAAATTCTGCCCCATCCAAACCCCTGGCGCTAAGTGAACCCCAGTCAGTACAGGGAAAATTAAAATCATCCACCACAACAACCCTGTTGTTTTTGCATCTTTCCAAAATCTGTCAGCACATCTCCTCCTCCTGCTGGCTATTGGGAGGCCTGTAATAAACCCCCAACATTGTGACTCCGCCCTTCTTATTCCGGAGCTCTACCCATATTGCCTCGCTGCCTGAACCCTCCGAGGTGTCCTCCCTCAGTATAGCTGTGATCTTTTCCTTAACACTGGGTTGCAGGGGAGTAGAATAGACAGTATTACAGTTGATAAGGAGGATGTGCAGGATATTCTGGAGGGTCTGAAAATAGATAAATCCCCTGGTCCGGATGGGATTTATCCAAGGATTCTCTGGGAGGCAAGAGAAGTGATTGCAGAGCCTCTGGCTCTGATCTTCAGGTCGTCGTTGGCCTCTGGTATAGTACCAGAAGATTGGAGGTTAGCGAATGTTGTCCCATTGTTTAAGAAGGGGAACAGAGACTTCCCCGGGAATTATAGACCGGTGAGTCTCACTTCTGTTGTCGGCAAGATGTTGGAAAAAATTATAAGGGATAGGATTTATAGTTATTTGGAGAGTAATGAATTGATAGGTGATAGTCAGCATGGTTTTGTGGCAGGTAGGTCGTGCCTTACTAACCTTATTGAGTTTTTTGAGAAAGTGACCAAGGAGGTGGATGGGGGCAAGGCAGTGGACGTGGTATATATGGATTTTAGTAAGGCGTTTGATAAGGTTCACCATGGTAGGCTTCTGCAGAAAATGCAGATGTATGGGATTGGGGGTGATCTAGGAAATTGGATCAGGAATTGGCTAGCGGATAGGAAACAGAGGGTGGTGGTTGATAGTAAATATTCATCATGGAGTGCGGTTACAAGTGGTGTACCTCAGGGATCTGTTTTGGGGCCACTGCTGTTTGTAATATTTATTAATGATCTGGATGAGGGTATAGTTGGGTGGATTAGCAAATTTGCTGATGACACCAAAGTCGGTGGTGTGGTAGACAGTGAGGAAGGGTGTCGTAGTTTGCAGGAAGACTTAGACAGGTTGCAAAGTTGGGCCGAGAGGTGGCGGATGGAGTTTAATGCGGAGAAGTGTGAGGTAATTCACTTTGGTAGGAATAACAGATGTGTTGAGTATAGGGCTAACGGGAGGACTTTGAATAGTGTGGAGGAGCAGAGGGATCTAGGTGTATGTGTGCATAGATCCCTGAAAGTTGGGAATCAAGTAGATAAGGTTGTTAGGAAGGCATATGGTGTCTTGGCGTTTATTGGTAGGTGTATTGAATTTAGGAGTCGTAGCGTTATGTTGCAACTGTACACAACTCTGGTGCGGCCGCACTTGGAGTACTGTGTGCAGTTCTGGTCCCCACATTACAGGAAGGATGTGGAGGCTTTGGAGAGGGTGCAGAGGAGGTTTACCAGGATGTTGCCTGGTATGGAGGGGAGATCCTATGAGGAGAGGCTGAGGGATTTGGGATTGTTTTCGCTGGAAAGGCGGCGGCTGAGAGGGGATCTTATTGAAACATATAGGATGATTAGAGGTTTAGATGGGGTGGATAGTGATAGCCTTTTTCCTCTGATGGAGAAATCCAGCACGAGGGGGCATGGCTTTAAATTGAGGGGGGGTAGTTATAGAACCGATGTCAGGGGTAGGTTCTTTACCCAGAGGGTGGTGAGGGATTGGAATGCCCTGCCAGCATCAGTTGTAAATGCGCCTAGTTTGGGGGCGTTTAAGAGATCCGTAGATAGGTTCATGGACGAAAAGAAATTGGTTTAGGTTGGAGGGTCACAGTTTTTTTTTTAACTGGTCGGTGCAACATCGTGGGCCGAAGGGCCTGTTCTGCGCTGTAATGTTCTATGTTCTATGTTCTATGTTCTTAACCAGTAATGCAACTCCCCCACGTCTTTTACATCCCCTTCTATCCTGCCTGAAACATCTAAATCCTGGAATGTTTAGCTGCCAATCATAATCCCTCTTTCAACCAAGTCTCTGTAATAGCAACAACATCATAGTTCCAAGTACTAATTCAAGCTCTAAATTCATCTGTCTTACTTGTTATGCTTCTCGCGGTGAAAGAAATGCGCTTCAGACAACAAGTCCTGCTGTGTTCAAGAACGACTCCCTGCCTGAACTTTCTCTTAATCTTACTGGCCTTAGTCTGTAGCTTCCCTCAGTTATTTCTCCTGCTAAACTACTGCTCTGCTTACCACCCCCATGATGTGGAGATGCCGGCGTTGGACTGGGGTAAACACAGTAAGAAGTTTAACAACACCAGGTTAAAGTCCAACAGGTTTATTTGGTAGCAAAAGTGGCTTTTGCTGCCAAATAAACCTGTTGGACTTTAACCTGGTGTTGTTAAACTTCTTGCTGTACCACCCCCATGCCATACTAGTTTAAATGTGGAGATGTGGTTGAGGAGTGTGAGAGAGGTGCGACGGCAAAGTCTCTCAGCGTAGTCTGTGTTATAGGTTGACCTGAGTGGGTTCGTGATCCGTAGTCCTTTCGGTATCTTGTCTGCTTTCTTGCATGTTTGTAGAACCTTGATGTCTGCGTCGATTTGCGCGATCTTCTTGGAGATCCTCTCCACTTGGAGCCGGCAGTTTGCGGTGTCGATGGTAGTCATGATGTGGAGATGATGATGTTGGAGTTATGTCACATTATCAGTGACCCCCACAGCTTGCCTCCTGGACTTGCAGGCTGTCCTGTCTGGAGACAATACACATCTCTTTAACCTGTGCTTAATGCTCCCCCCACTCACATTGTCTGTATCTTTAAGATCTGGTTGGTTGTAGGGATTCACATTCTAATCAGTATTCTGTAACTTGATTTTGTGTCTCTGTGCCCTGTTTGAGAGCAGATTTCCACCCCATCTGACGAAGGAGCAGCGCTCCGAAAGCTAATGGTATTTGCGACCAAATAAACCTGTTGGACTTTAACCTGGTGTTGTTAAAACTCATACTAGTTTAATACAGTAAGAAGTCTCACAACACCAGGTTAAAGTCCAACAGCTTTATTTGGTATCACAAGCTTTCGGAACGTTACTCCTTCATCAGGTGAGTCTGACATCATACCAGTTTAAACCCTCCAGAGTGACTCTAGCAAATCTACCTGCCAGGATATTGGTGCCCCTCCAGTTTAGGTGTAACCTGTCCTTCTTGTACAGTTCCCATTTGTCCTGGAAAAGATCTCAATGATCAAGATATCTGAACACCTCCCTCTTACACCAGCTCTTTAGGCACATGTTTAGTTGCACTATCTTCCTATTCCGAGTCTCTCTGGCACGTGAGATTGCAAAACCAGAGGTCCTCTTTTTTAACTTACTACCTAACTCCCTGAACTCCCCTTGCAGGACCTTGTAATTCTTGCTGCCTATGTTGTTAGTACCAACGTGTACCACGACCTTTGCCTGTTTGCGCCGGAGTTGCCAGCTCCGTCATGGTGCCCGACCCGCCAGCGCCCGTCGTGGCGCCCGACCCCACCCCCCATCGTGGCGCCTGCCCCACTTGGCCCACCCCCGTTGTGGCACCCGACCCACCGGCCCCGTCATGGCGCCCACCTCGCCTACCCCCCCCCCCCACCCCCCCCCGCACTGGATGTGTCAATTGTCGCACGACAACGTATGCATGCATGAGTTTTCTTGCCGCACTGGACGCGTGGCTTTTCCCTCACCACTGGACGCGTGGCTTTTCCCTCACCACTGGAAGCGTGGCTTTTCCCACACCACTGGACGCGTGGCTTTTCCCTCAGCACTGGAAGCGTGGCTTTTCCCACACCACTGGACGCGTGTCTTTTCCCTCACCACTGGACGCGTGTCTTTTCCCTCACCACTGGACGCGTGTCTTTTCCCTCACCACTGGACGCGTGTCTTTTCCCTCACCACTGGACGCGTGGCTTTTCCCTCACCACTGGACGCGTGGCTTTTCCCACACCACTGGACGCGTGTCTTTTCCCTCACCACTGGACGCGTGGCTTTTCCCTCACCACTGGACGCGTGTCTTTTCCCTCACCACTGGACGCGTGGCTTTTCCCTCACCACTGGACGCGTGGCTTTTCCCTCACCACTGGACGCGTGGCTTTTCCCTCACCACTGGACGCGTGTCTTTTCCCTCACCACTGGACGCGTGGCTTTTCCCTCACCACTGGACGCGTGGCTTTTCCCTCACCACTGGACGCGTGGCTTTTCCCTCACCACTGGACGCGTGGCTTTTCCCTCACCACTGGACGCGTGGCTTTTCCCTCACCACTGGACGCGTGGCTTTTCTCAGCACCTGGTGTAAGTGTGTGGTGACTGATGAGAAGAATGAGATAGTCTGGCTGCATGATGGAAGTTATTCTTCCTGCACTGGATTCCCATCTGCATGTGCAGTAAGCTTGAGCTCACTAACTCTGCCACTGCCTCCCATGCTGAGTTTTTGACTTTGCTGGCAGGTCTTCTGCCCATTTTGGGTGGAGGATGTCATGCCTCTGCTGAACCCCGTCCAGAAACTTGGTGAGGGCTCTTTCTCAAACCTCAAAGATTTGCTTCCTGATTGATGAGCCCAAATGATACGAGGGTTTGTGAATCAGAGGCAGGGTGCCACATGCACAGTGTGAAACCTGTGGAAAAATATATATTTTTTAAGGATCTGTAGATACGGTGTAATTTCCCACTGACAATGCCAGCAGGATTCTCTCCAGTTTTCTCACTTTTATTTTCTTACACTTTGCCAAAATATTGAAAGGAGGAGTTTTAATTTTAACAGCCCTGATTTCTCCTCTCACTCCCTGTCCAGAAACAAAAAGGTATTTTTTGACTTTGAGTTTCAATCCTCTTTTAATAGCTCACAGAGCAATCTTGATAAATAAAATAAAAAGGATTGGTTTATTTTTGCACCCGAGTAGTTTTGCAATATCTGCACCTTGCAATCATAGATCATACACTACAAAGAGCGATGAAGAAAAGGAAGGGGGTTCAGGGCTTGACCACAATAAAATATAAGTTTTACATGGGTCTAGAGTCCAGAATCAAAAGTTTAATGAGAGGAGGTTGAATGTTGCAGGGTGATCTGTCTTTCCAGAAATGAGTCTTCTACCAGGGGAGAAGGCATGTAGTGTTGAGTTTGTCTTGAAGGCAGGAGTTCCAATGTCCCAGTAGTTTGCAGGCTTGATAAGGGCCAGAACTAAAATAGTAACTGCCTATAACTTCTCACAGCTCTCAGGGTTAAAACTTCCATTCCTTGGGTAGCTATAGTTCTGACCCCTCCACTGGACACTTCAACTACCCACCGCTATTGTATATACATGTGTCAAAAGTAAACCACTGTGTAATTATGTGATAAATATTATATCTGACTTGTCCTAGGTAAAAATACTACTGTGTTGGAAGAAAATGATGACATTGATGAAGTTCAGGGATTTCATTTTAGGAAATTGAAGTAAGTTATTTTTATTTTGATCCTACCTGTGTTTTTTCTCCAACGAATAATCACAAATGGTACCTCTGATCATAGAATTATACAGCAATGAAGACACCCATCAGTGTCAGAGCTATCTAACCAGTTTCGTTTCCCTCATCCTTCTCTATAGCAGTGCAGGTTTTTCCTTTTGAAGTATATATCGCGCTTCATTTTAAAAGTTACTGTAGAATCTGCTTTTGCCACTCTTTCTGGTAGTGCAGTTAAGCTCTTAACAACTCACTCGCTCTGCCACTGCCTCCCATGCAGAGTTGGTGATTTTGTGGGCAGGCCTCCTGCCCCTTTGAGGGTAGAAGATGTCACACCTTTGCTTCACATCATATGAATGAGGGCTCCTTCTGAAAACCTTGGCTAGCAACCCCTGATTGGACATGTAACAAGTGCTGGGGGGATGTTTAAAAGGTGTGCCCCCTGATTGATGAGCTCAAGTCTTCCATTGGTTAAGTGTCAATTATTTTAAATCTGTGGAGAAGGGCCCTAGAGTATCTTCCAAATGGTATAATTTAAAGTGGTAAGTCATGGCAACCATAGACCATAGAAAATTACAGCTCAGAAACAGGCCTTTTGGCCCTTCTTGTCTGTGCCGACCCATTTTTTGCCTCGTCCCACTGACCTGCACTTGGACCATATCCCTCCACACCCATAGATTATAACATCAGCCGGTACGGGAATTGAACCCTGTGCTGCTGGCATCACTCTGCACCACAACCTGCTGTCCAGCCAACTGAGCTAAACCAACCCCCAATTTGAGCAAAAGAGCTCAAATTCATGTTGTGCTCCTCCTGCTCTATGTGGGAAGTCAGGAATATTTCCTGTGCCCAGGACTAGCGTATGTGCAGGAAATGTCTCTAGCTGGAGCAGCGGCTGGGGACACTGTGGAGAACATCATGAATAGCATCTCTTCTTATGAAGGTCCACATACCATTTGCCTTCTTCACTGCCTCTTGCATCTGAATGCTTACTTTCAGCGACTGTTGTACAAGGCACCAAGGTCTTCTTGCACATTCCCCTCTCCCAATCTAAAGCAATTCAGATAATAATCTGCCTTCCTGTTTTCATTACCAAGGTAGATAACCTCAAGTTTATCCACATTATACTGCATCTGTCTTACAACCAGGGAAATGATATAGCATAGAAGGTGGCTATTCATCCCATTTTATCCATGCCAGCCCACAGACATCTAGGTGGCCTTTCTAATCCCATCTTCCTGCACATGGCCCATAGCCCTGCAACTTACAGCACTTAAGCTGCAGATCAAGATGCTTTTTAAATGAGTTTAGTGTCCCTGCCTCAGCCATCAATTCAGGCATCCAATTCCAGACAACAACCACCCTCTTCATCAAAAGGATTTTCCTCATGTCTCCCTTTAATCCTCCTTCTGTTTATCTTGAATCTCTGACTCCTGGCCTCTGCCAAGGAAAACACGTTCCTCCTGTCTACTCCTTTACTCTCACATTTTAATATACCTCAATCATGTCGCCCCTCGGCCTTCTCTGTTCCATGGAAAACAACTCCAACCTCAGAACAAAGAACAGTGCAGCACAGGAACAGGCCCTTCGGCCCACAAAACCTGGGCCGACACATGATGCCTTTCTAAGTTCAGGATCTTGGCCTCTATGCAGTCCGTATCCCTCTATTCCCTGCCTATTATGTATCAGTCAAGATGCCTCTTAAACATTGCTATTGTAAATGGTTTTTGGAATGCACGGCCTCTGGCAGCGCATTCCAGGCACTTATCACCCTCTGTGAAGAAAACTTGCCTCTCACATCCCCTTTAAACTTTCCCCCTTTTACCTTAAACCTGTGGCCCCTAGCAATCGACATTTCTACCCTTGGAAAAACACTCCACAACTATCCATTCTATCCAAGCCTCTCATAAATTTGTATACTTCTGTCAGGTCACCCCTCAGCCTCGGATGATCAAGTGAAAATAAACCAAGTTTGTCAAACCTCATTGCTAATACTCTCCAAACCAGGCAACATCCTGATAAACCTTTTCTGTACCCTCTCCAAAGCATCCACATCTATATAGTGTGGTGACCAGAGCTGTACATTGTATTCCAAATGTGGCCCAATTAAAGTTCTATAGAGCTGCAACTTGACCTGCCAATTTTTGTACTCTATGCCCTGACCAATGAAGGCAACCATGCCATATGCCTTCTTGACCACTTTATCCACTTGTGTTACCACTTTCAGGGAACTATGAACCTGTATGCCTAGATCCCTCTGTATGTCAATGCTTCTAATGGTTCTGCCATTAGACCTCACAAAATGCATCACCTCGCATTTGTCCAGATTAAATTCTATCTGCTATTTCTCCGCCCAAGTCTCCAGCTTATCTATATCCTGCTGTATCCTCTGGCAATTCTCCTTACTTTCTGCAACTCCTCCAAAATCCATGTTGTCTGCAAACCTACTAATCAGACCACCTACATTCTCCTCCAAATATGTATATTACAAACCACAGGGGTCCCAGCACTGATCCATGTGGAACACCACTAATCATAGACCTCCAGTCAGAAAAACATCCTTCCACCATTACTCTCTGCCTTCTGTTACCAAGCCAGTTCTGTATCCATCTTACCAGCTCATCGCAGATCTCATGTGACTTCACCTTTTGTATCAGCCTGTCATGAAGGACCTTGTCAGAGGCCTTGCTAAAGTCCATGTAGACAACAACCACCACCCTGTCCTCAACAATCATCTTTGTCACTTAATCAAAAAATTCCAATCAGGTTTGTGAGACATGACCTCCCCTGCACAAAGTAATGCTGTCTAATGAGTCCATATTTTTTCCAAATGTGAGTAAATTCACATCTAATAATCTTCTCCAATAATTTCCCCATCCCATTTTCTCTCCAAAGTCTCCACATCCTTCTGGTAGTGTGGTGGTCAGCACTGTATGCAGTATTCCAAATGTGGCCTAACTAAAGTTCTGTACAGCTGCAACATGACTTGCTAATTTTTATACTCTATGGCCTGACCGAAGTAAGGCTCACTGGCCTGTAATTTTCTGGATTGCCTTGTTGCTCTGCTCAAAAAAAGGAACAATATTGTGTTATAATCCAGGTCAGAAACCCCAAGAGAGTGCATTAGGCCCAGATTAAATAAAAAACAAAATCCCATTTAAGCAGCAATTAAAGAACATTAAAAGTGAGAGGGCATGGGATCCAAGGGGCTGCTGCCCAGTGGATCCAGAACTGGCTTGCCCAAAGGAGGCAGAGAGTGGGTATAGATGGGTCTTTTTCTAAATGGAGGTCGGTCATCAGTGGTGTGCCCCAGGGATCTGTTCTGGGACCCTTGCTGTTTGTCATTTTTATAAATGACCTGGATGAGGAAGCGGAGGGATGGGTTGGTAAGTTTGCCGACGACACGAAGGTTGGTGGGGTTGTGGATAGTCTGGAGGGATGTCAGAAGTTACAGAGGGACATAGATAGGATGCAAGACTGGGCGGAGAAGTGGCAGATGGACTTCAACCCAGATAAATGCGTCGTGGTCCACTTTGGCAGGACAAATGGGATGAAGGAGTACAATATAAAGGGAAAGACTCTTAGTACGGTAGAAGATGAGAAGGACCTTGGGGTCCGGGTCCATAGGACTCTAAAATTGGCCCCGCAGGTGGAGGAGGTGGTTAAGAAGGCGTATGGTGTGCTGGCCTTTATCAATCGAGGGATTGAGTTTAGGAGTCCAGGGATAATGATGCAGCTATATAAGACCCTCGTCAGACCCCACTTGGAGTACTGTGCTCAGTTCTGGTCGCCTCATTACAGGAAGGATGTGGAAAAGATTGAAAGGGTGCAGAGGAGATTTACAAGGATGTTGCCTGGACTGAGTGGCATGCCTTATGAGGATAGGCTGAGGGAGCTCGGTCTTTTCTCCTTGGAGAGACGTAGGATGAGAGGAGACCTAATAGAGGTGTATAAGATGTTGAGAGGCAAAGATCGGGTGGACTCTCAGAGGCTTTTTCCCAGGGTGGAAATGTCTGCTACGAGAGGACACAGGTTTAAGGTGCTGGGGGGTAGGTACAGGGGAAATGTTGGGGGTAAGTTTTTCACACAGAGGGTGGTGGGCGAGTGGAATCGGCTGCCGTCAGTGGTGGTGGAGGCGAACTCGATAGGGTCTTTTAAGAGACTCCTGGATGAGTACATAGAGCTTAATAGGATGGAGGGTTTTAGGTAGGTCTAGAAGGTAGGGATGTGTTCGGCACAACTTGTGGGCCGAAGGGCCTGTTTGTGCTGTATTTTTTCTATGTTCTATGTTCTATCTGATCAGGCAGCTCGGTGCCACAATGGGAAAAAAGCAGAGCTGCTTATAATTGCAGAGAACATGCTTAAAATACCTTACTTAAAGGCACAGTAATGTCATACCCCCCCGTTTAGAAAAAAATGCATTCAAAGATGGCTTTATTTTTCAAATCCTTTCAGTTTCACACACCTAGTACTCTACAATAAATGTACATACATTTTACAAAATCAAAACATGAAAATATAACAGTATTTTCAGTCCTTGTCTTACACCACCGAACAATTCTTCTTCCTGTATCACATTCGTGACAAAGCATTGGCAATCAACTTCTCACTTCCTGCCACATACAGAATTTTTAATTTAAATATCGATAATAATAATCGACAATAATAGCAATAATAGACTCCATCGAAATAGTCTGGCATTTTTATTCTTAAATTTCTCCAAAAACATCAATGGAATGTGATCAGTACACATAATCATCTCAGATGAATTACTGGCAACATAAATGTTAAAATGTTGCAATGCCAGCACCAAACACAAGGTCTCTTTCTCAATCGTTGAAAGTTCCTTATGATGATCATTCAATTTTTTTGAAAAATACCCAATAGGCCACTCTATCCTTTCATTGTCTTATTATAAAAGCTAGGCACCGACACCCACAACACTTGCACCAATGGTCACCTTGAATGGTTTTGTGTAATTTGGTGTGGCCAACACAGGGGTGGTGGTTAACAGCCTTCAGGCCGTCAAATGCCTGTTGACACTCTGCCATCCACTGAAATTTGCTACACTTCTTTCAACACATCAGTCAGTGGAGCAACCACACTGCTAAATTTTGGCACAAGTTACCGGTAAAAACCACTCGGGGCCCAGAATTTCCCTCCTTGTCAATGGTATTGGGAACTCCCCAATAACTGAGGGGCCATCTGTCCGTGTCCAATTGTATGGCTGAGGAACATGACTTGGGCTTTTCCAAACTCACTCTTAGCTAGGTTTACCATCAAGCCCGTCTCCTGAAGTCGATTGAGTAATTCCGTGAGGTGCTTCAAGTGTTCTTTCCACATTTAACTAAAAATCACCAGATCATCGCTGTTGACTGCACAATTGGATAATCCTGAAATAACCTTCTTGGTTAATCTTTGAAATGTGACTGGGGCATTTTTCATTACAAATGGCATAACTTTGAGCTGGTACAAACTATTTGGTATCACAAAAACCGAAATCTCCTTCACCCTTTTGGATAAAGATAACTGCCTCATCTTTGAGTCAGTCAAGTTTGAAGATAGAACATAGAACATAGAACATTACAGCGCAGAACAGGCCCTTCGGCCCACGATGTTGCACCGACCAGTTAAAAAAAAAACTGTGACCCTCCAACCTAAACCAATTTCTTTTCGTCCATGAACCTATCTACGGATCTCTTAAACGCCCCCAAACTAGGCGCATTTACAACTGATGCTGGCAGGGCATTCCAATCCCTCACCACCCTCTGGGTAAAGAACCTACCCCTGACATCGGTTCTATAACTACCCCCCCTCAATTTAAAGCCATGCCCCCTCGTGCTGGATTTCTCCATCAGAGGAAAAAGGCTATCACTATCCACCCTATCTAAACCTCTAATCATCTTATATGTTTCAATAAGATCCCCTCTTAGCCGCCGCCTTTCCAGCGAAAACAATCCCAAATCCCTCAGCCTCTCCTCATAGGATCTCCCCTCCATACCAGGCAACATCCTGGTAAACCTCCTCTGCACCCTCTCCAAAGCCTCCACATCCTTCCTGTAATGTGGGGACCAGAACTGCACACAGTACTCCAAGTGCGGCCGCACCAGAGTTGTGTACAGTTGCAACATAACGCTACGACTCCTAAATTCAATCCCCCTACCAATAAACGCCAAGACACCATATGCCTTCTTAACAACCTTATCTACTTGATTCCCAACTTTCAGGGATCTATGCACACATACACCTAGATCCCTCTGCTCCTCCACACTATTCAAAGTCCTCCCGTTAGCCCTATACTCAACACATCTGTTATTCCTACCAAAGTGAATTACCTCACACTTCTCCGCATTAAACTCCATCCGCCACCTCTCGGCCCAACTTTGCAACCTGTCTAAGTCTTCCTGCAAACTACGACACCCTTCCTCACTGTCTACCACACCACCGACTTTGGTGTCATCAGCAAATTTGCTAATCCACCCAACTATACCCTCATCCAGATCATTAATAAATATTACAAACAGCAGTGGCCCCAAAACAGATCCCTGAGGTACACCACTTGTAACCGCACTCCATGATGAATATTTACTATCAACCACCACCCTCTGTTTCCTATCCGCTAGCCAATTCCTGATCCAATTTCCTAGATCACCCCCAATCCCATACATCTGCATTTTCTGCAGAAGCCTACCATGGTGAACCTTATCAAACGCCTTACTAAAATCCATATATACCACGTCCACTGCCTTGCCCCCATCCACCTCCTTGGTCACTTTCTCAAAAAACTCAATAAGGTTAGTAAGGCACGACCTACCTGCCACAAAACCATGCTGACTATCACCTATCAATTCATTACTCTCCAAATAACTATAAATCCTATCCCTTATAATTTTTTCCAACATCTTGCCGACAACAGAAGTGAGACTCACCGGTCTATAATTCCCGGGGAAGTCTCTGTTCCCCTTCTTAAACAATGGGACAACATTCGCTAACCTCCAATCTTCTGGTACTATACCAGAGGCCAACGACGACCTGAAGATCAGAGCCAGAGGCTCTGCAATCACTTCTCTTGCCTCCCAGAGAATCCTTGGATAAATCCCATCCGGACCAGGGGATTTATCTATTTTCAGACCCTCCAGAATATCCTGCACATCCTCCTTATCAACTGTAATACTGTCTATTCTACTCCCCTGCAACCCAGTGTCCTCCTCAGCTATATTCATGTCCCCTTGCGTGAACACCGAAGAGAAATATTGGTTCAATGCTTCACCAATCTCCTCCGGTTCCACACATAACTTCCCTCTGCCATCTATAACTGGCCCTAAACTTGCCCTAACCAACCTTCTGTTCTTGACATACCTATAGAACGCCTTAGGATTCTCTTTAACCCTATCCGCCAAAGTCTTCTCATGTCCCCTTTTAGCCCTTCTAAGCTCGCTCTTCAACTCCCTCTTAGCCAATCTAAAGCTTTCTAGTGCACTACCCGAGTGCTCACGTCTCATCCGAACATAAGCCTCCTTTTTCTTTTTAACCAACAAAGAAACTTTTTTGGTGCACCACGGTTCCCTAGCCCTACCAATTCCTCCTTGCCTGACAGGGACATACCTATCACAGACTCGCAGTAGCTGCTCCTTGAAAAAACTCCACATGTCGGACGTTCCCAGTCCCTGTAATCTCCTAGTCCAACCTATGTTTCCTAATTCTCTCCTAATAGCCTCATAATTACCCTTCCCCCAGCGAAAACCACTGGCCCGAGGTTCATGCCTATCCCTTTCCATCACTAAGGTGAACGTAACCGAATTGTGGTCACTATCACCAAAATGCACACCAACTTCCAAGTCTAGCACCTGGTCTGGCTCATTTCCCAGCACCAGATCCAATATAGCCTCACCTCTAGTTGGCCTGTCTACATACTGAGTCAAAAAACCTTCCTGCACGCTTTGAACAAAAACTGACCCCTCTAACGAGCTAGAGCTATAACAATTCCAGTCAATATTAGTCAAGTTAAAATCCCCCATAACAATTGCCCTATTACTTTCACTCCTAAGCAGGATTGACTCCGCAATCCTTTCCTCAACCTCTCTAGAACTTTTAGGAGGTCTATAAAAGACTCCCAACAGGGTGACCTCTCCTCTCCTATTTCTAATCTCCGCCCATACTACCTCAACAGATAAGTCCTCATCAAACCTCCTCTCTGACACTGTGATACAATCTCTGACCAATAATGCTACCCCTCCCCCTCTTCTACCTCCTTCCCTACTTCGACTAAAACATTTGAACCCCGGGACCTGCAGCATCCATTCCTGCCCCTGCTCTATCCATGTCTCTGAAATAGCCACAACATCGAAGTCCCAGGTACTGATCCACGCTGCAAGTTCACCCACTTTATTGCGAATACTCCTGGCATTGAAGTATACACATTTCAAACCCTGCTCCACCCCACCTCTGCAATGCCGTGCATTGCAGTCCCCATCCATGCATCCCTCACTTTCAGCCCCACTACTCAGGATCCCTCCCCCCCCCCGAATCAGTTTAAACCTCCCTGCATGGCCTTAGCAAATTTACCCCCCAGGATATTGGTCCCCTTCTGATTAAGGTGTAGACCATCCTTCTCATAGAGGTCACACCTTCCCCAGTACGAGCCCCAATTGCTTAAGTACCTGAACCCCTCCCTCCTGCACCATCCCCTCAGCCATGAATTCAAACCTTCCCTCTCCCTATTCCTCTCTAAACTATCCCGTGGTACAGGCAAGAGTCCAGAGATAACCACTCTGTCAGTCTTGGCCTTTAGTTTCCACCCCAACTCCATAAATCCCTGCCTAATATCCCCTTCCCCTATCCTCCCTATGTCGTGTGTCCCCACATGTACAATAACTTGTGGTTTATCTCCCTCCCCCCTAAGAGTCCTGAATACCCTGTCAGACACATCCCGGACCCCAGCCCCTGGTAGGCAACACACCAACCCTGAGTCCCTACCTTTAGTTCCGACCCTCCTATCTGTCCCTTTAATTGTGGAGTCCCCAATCACAAGGCCCAGTCTTTTACAGCCCCTAACCACCTGAGCTTTCTCACTCGGCTCACCCCCAGAGATCTGCTCTCTATGCTCAGTTGATTCCTCCTCAACTGTAGCCTCCAGCACCGAAAACCTATTATGGAGGGGAACCGCCCCAGGGGATTGTCTTCCCGATTGCTTCTTACCCCTCCTCCTGGCATTGACCCAAGCCTCATTTCTAGGAGTTACTATTTCTCTATAACTCCTATCAACTTCCACCTCCGCCTCCCGAATTATGCGGAGTTCCTCTAACTCCCCCTCCAGCTCCTTTACACGCTCCTCCAGAAGCTGCAATCTAATGCACTTCTTACAACTAAAATCTCCTGAAACACTACTGGATTTCCTCACCACATACATCCCACAGGAGATGCAGCATACTGCCTGAACTGCCATCCCTGAAGCCATTACCAGCAAGAAAAAAAGAAAACAAAAAACTTCCCCACACTTATAATTAGGTTAGAGGAGGATGGAAGGGTGGGATCCTCTACCAGTGTAGAGGATCGGGTATCTCCTCCGCACCAATTTATAGGGCTAGGGGCTATGAAGTTGCTTGTCCCACTTTCTCAGTGTAGTCCTCCAACTAAGGAATAGGACATGAGCCTGATTTTGTATTTGTATTAACTTTCCTAAAGTCCAAACACAATCGCTGGGTACCATCACTATGGGTGAGCTCCACTTGCTGCAACTCACTTTAATTATGTCATTTTTAAACATACATTCAATCTCCTTTTGAACCTGTGCCAATTTTAGAGGGTTAAGTCTATAAGGATGTTGTTTAATTGAAACAGCATTTCCTACCTCTACGTCACGTATAACCATTCTAGTACTTCCCAACTTATTCCCACACACTTTTCCATCTGATTTTAGTATCTCCTTCAGATCATCTTGATTTTTCTCTGGAAGGTAACTCAATTTATCCCAATTTCTGATAACTTCCTCATTATTCAATTTAATTTGAGGAATGTCAAATTCAGAGTCATAGAACAGTACAGCACAGAACAGGCCCTTCGGTCCACGTTGTTGTGCCGAGCTTTGTCTGAAACCCAGATCAAGCTCTTTCCTCCCTATCATCCCGAAGTACTCCATGTGCCTATCCAATAGCTTCTTCAATGTTCCTAAAGTTTCTGACTCCACTATCACTGCAGGCAGTCCATTCCACACCCCAACCACTCTGAGTAAAAAAACCTACCTCGGACATCCTTCCTATATCTCCCACCATGAACCCTATAGTTATGCCCCCTAGTTACCACTCCATTCACCCGAGGAAATAGTCTTTGAACGTTCACTCTATCTATCCCCCTCATCATCTTATAAACCTCTATCAAGTCTCCTCTCAACCTCCTCCGCTCCACAGAGAAAAGCCCAAGTTCCCTCAACCTTTCCTCATAAGACCTACCCTCCAAACCAGGCAGCATCCTGGTAAATCTCCTTTGCACTCTTTCCAGTGTCTCCACATCCTTCTTATAATGAGGTGACCAGAACTGCACACAATATTCCAAATGTGGTCTCACCAAGGTCCTGTACAGTCGCAGCATAACCCCACGGCTCTTAAACTCAAACCCCCTGTAAATGAACGCCAACACACTATAGGCCTTCTTCACGGCTCTATCCACTTGAGTGGCAACCTTCAGAGATCTATGGATATGAACCCCAAGATCTCTCTGTTCCTCCACATTCTTCAGAACCCTACCTTTGACCCTGTAATCCACATTTAAATTTGTCCTACCAAAATGAATCACCTCGCATTTGTCAGGGTTAAACTCCATTTGCCATTTTTCAGCCCAGCTCTGCATCCTATCTATATATCTTTGCAGCCTACAACAGCCCTCCACCTCATCCACTACTCCACCAATCTTGGTGTCATCAGCAAATTTACTGATCCACCCTTCAGCCCCCTCCTCCAAGTCATTTATAAAAATGACAAATAGCAGAGGACCAAGCACTGATCCCTGTGGCACTCCGCTGGTAACCGGTTTCCAGTCCGAAAATTTTCCATCCACCACCACCCTCTGTCTTCTGTTAGATAGCCAGTTACCTATCCAATCGGCCAAACTTCCCTCTATCCCACACATCCTTACTTTCTTCATAAGCCGACCATGGGGGACTTTATCAAACGCCTTACTAAAATCCATGTATATGACATCAACTGCACTACCTTCATCTACATACTTAGTTACCTCCTCAAAAAATTCTATCAAATTTGTGAGGCAAGACTTGCCCTTCACAAATCCGTGCTGACTATCCCGGATTAAGCTGCATCTTTCTAAATGGTCGTAAATCCTATCCCTGAGGACCTTTTCCATCAACTTACCGACCACCGAAGTAAGACTAACCGGCCTATAATTACCAGGGTCATTTCTATTCCCTTTCTTAAACAGAGGAACCACATTTGCCACTCTCCAGTCCTCTGGCACCACCCCCGTGGACAGTGAGGACGCAAAGATCAATGCCAAAGGCTCTGCTATCTCATCCCTTGCCTCCCAAAGACTCCTAGGATATATTTCATCAGGCCCAGGGGACTTATCAACTTTCAGTTTATTCAAAATTGCTAGTATATCTTCCCTCCGAACATCTACTTCCTCCAGCCTATCAGCCTGTGACACCCTCTCTTCCTCAAAAACATGACCCCTCTCCTTGGTGAACACCGAAGAAAAGTATTCATTCATCACCTCTCCTATCTCTTCTGACTCCATGCTCAGCGACTCTGTGCTGTCATGTGTCTTGTGTCGTGATGTCCCAAGGCATGGTGCATTGGGGAAACCATGCAGACGCTACGACAACGGATGAACACCGCTCGACAATCACCAGGCAAGACTGTTCTCTTCCTGTGGGGGAGCACTTCAGCGGTCACGGGCATTCGGCCTCTGATCTTCGGGTAAGCGTTCTCCAAGGCGGCCTTTGCAACACACGACAGCGCAGAGTGGCTGAGCAGAAACTGATAGCCAAGTTCCGCACACATGAGGACGGCCTAAACCGGGATCTTGGATTCATGTCACACTATCGGTAACCCCCACAGCTTGCCTGGACTTGCAGAATCTCACTGACTGTCCTGTCTGGAGACAATACACATTTCTTTAATCTGTGCCTAATGCTCCCTCCACTCACATTGTCTGTATCTTTAAGACTTGATTAGCTGTAAAGATTCGCATTCTAATCAGTATTCTGTAAATTGAGTTTGTGTCTCTGTGTGCCCTGTTTGTGAGCAGATTTCCACTCCATCTGACGAAGGAGCAGCGCTCCGAAAGCTAATGGCATTTGCTAACAAATAAACCTGTTGGACTTTAACCTGGTGTTGTTAAAACTCTTACCATCTTCTTGTAGCCTAAGACACTCCGCCTCACTGTTAACCACCCGTCCAATCTTTGTGTCATCCGCAAACTTACTAATCCTACCCCCCCACATAGTCGTCCATGTCTTTTATGATGAATAAAAGGGGGCCTAACACAGATCCCTGTGGTATTCCATCGGACACTAACTTCCAGCCACTAAAACAGCCTTCTGACATCATCCTCTGTCTCCTACAACTGAGCTAATTTTGAATCCACTTCATCAAATTACTCTGCATCCCATGTGAATTTACCTTCTTTACAAGTCACCCCTGTGGGACTTTGTCAAAGGCTTCATTGAAATCCATATAAACACCATTGACTGCAGTACTCTCGTCTACACACCTGGTCACCTCCTCAAAAAAATTAATCATAGAGTCATAGAGGTTTACAGCTTGGAAACAGGCCCTTCGGCCCAACTTGTCCATGCAGCCCTTTTTTTTTTAAACCCCTAAGCTAATCCCAGTTGCCCACATTTGGCCCATATCCCTCTATACCCATTTCACCCATGTAACTATCTAAATGCTTTTTAAAAGACAAAATTGTACCCGCCTCTACTATTCCCTCTGACAGCTTGTTCCAGACACTCACCAAAAATTGCCCCTCTGGGCACTTTTGTATCTCTCCCCTCTCACCTTAAACCTATGCCCTCTAATTTTAGACTCCCCTACCTTTGGGAAAAGATATTGACTATCTAGCTGATCTGTGCCCCTCATTATTTTATGGACCTCTATAAGATCACCCCTCAGCCTCCTACGCTCCAGAGAAAAAAGTCCCAGTCTATCCAGCCTCTCCTTGTAACTCAATCCATCAAGTCCCGGTAGCATCATAGTAAATCTTTTCTGCACTCTTTCTCGTTTAATAATATCCTTTCTATAATAGGGTGACCAGAAATCAAATTTGTTAAGGATGACCTTCCTCTGACGAAGCCATGCTGACTATCCCTGACCAAGCTTTGCCTCTCCAAGTGGAAATAGATGCCCTCCTTCAAAAGTTTCTCCAATAGTTTCCTGACCACTAACATGAGACTCACTCGTCTGTAGTTCCCTGGTTTATCTGTATAGGGGCGGCACAGTGGCTAGCACTGCTGCCTCACAGCTCCAGGGACTCGGGTTCGATTTCCAGCCTCAGGTCACTGTCTCTTGGGAGAAGATGGATGTGACGCATGCTGTGTGGAGTCTGCACGTACTCCCTGTGTCTGCGTGGGTTTCCTTGGGGTGCTCTGGTTTTCTACCACAGTCTAAAGATGTGCGGGCTACGTGCATTGGCCATGCTAAATTGCCCCTTAGTATGCTGGGATGCATAGGTTGGAGGGATTAGCAGTGGGCTTACGGGGATAGGGCCTTGGTGGGATTGTTGTCAGTGCAAACACGATGAGCTGAATGGCCTTCTTCTGCAATGTAAGGTTTCTATGATTCTATGAACCTTTCATTAAATATTGGAACTACATTAGCTGTTGTCCAGTTCTCTGGCACCTTCCCCATGGCCAGAGAGGAATTGAAAATTTGGGTCAGAGCCCCTGCAATCTCCTCCCTTGCTTCCCTGGAGATTTATCCACTTTTAGGCTGCCAACACTTCCAATACCTTGTCTTTCACTGTGTCAATTTTCTCAAGAACCTCACACAGTCTCTTTCCCTGAATTTCATACCTTCATCCTCATTTTCTTGGGTGAAGATGGATGTGAAGTATTCATTCAACACTCTATCAGTGTCCTCTGGCTCCACCCACAGATTGCCCCCTTGGTCCCTAATGTGCCCTGCCTTGTTCCTGGTTATCCTCTTCCCATTGATATACTTATAGAATATCTTGGGATTTTCCCCACTTTTACCAGCCAGAGCTTTCTCATATCTCCTCTTTGCTTCCCTAATTGCTTTCTTAGGAAACAATCCATCTGGCCCTGGCGACTTTTTCACTTTCAAGGATTCCAACTTCTCTAACACTTCCTCTCTCGTTATGATTATTTTATCTAATATTTCACACTCTGTTATAATTCAGGTCAGAAAGTGTTTTATGAAGTCCACCTGGATCACTGGTTTTGCACTTTGAATTTGGCTAGGGTGAGCATGAGATATTTCACTTCAGGTATGATTCAAATTATCCACTTGGGAGTTTTTATCAAACAAAGTTTATTTAAGAATACAGTTAACATGTATAGGAAGAAAATTAGCAATATCTTTTACCAGTTACAAACAAAGAAAAAACAATTGTGATATATTATAACCCTTAACAGGTAAACACCATTCCAATGAATCAAATCCCCAAAACAAAACCTTTGCCACAGGTTTAATACATAAAGTATGAATGCTCACATGATGCTGGAACTTAGACCTTTGGGTGGAAAATTGAAACTCTGACCTCCTAGCCTTGTAACTTCTTGATACACCCAGAACAGCTTGAAGTCAGAACAGCTCCTAAAACACCAGGGAGAGAATCTCTAGGACAGCCAGCCAGCAACAGCAGATCTTCCACTCCAGGAAGGCCAGCAGACTCTGTCATACCAGGGAGAGAGAGCAAAACACTGCTTTTGATCTGATGTCCACCCGTTCCAAAGTAAAACTGAAAATGAATGATTTTTAACTGGGGAGGAGCCATCTGACTTTGACTTGTCAATGAATCTTCCCTTTCACAATGCAAGGTCATAAAAATTCCCAGAAAGTACCTGAGGCCTCAGAGTAAAAATAAACAAAACCCAATTTAAACCCCATTTTTGAAGCAGCAATAATAGGACTTCTCCAGACAGCAGGCGCCGCAACGAAAAAAAAACTGAAGCTGTCATAGCTGCAAAGAACATGATTTAAAAAAAAAAATTCTTAAAGATACATTATCATCACACCTCCCCGCTTAAGAAAAAAATGAACCATCAACATTCAAAGATGGTTTCATTTTTCAAACCCTTTCAGTTTCACACTACTAGTACAATAAATATACAGCTTACAGTATCAAAACATGCAAACATAACAGTAATATAGTCCATTTCAGTCCTTGTCTTCCATCACTGAACACGCCTTCTTCCTGTATCACATTTGTGGCAAACAGCTTCATCTCCAAGACTCTCTTTCAGCCCATAATCTTGTGTTGATTCCAAAGCCAAACTCAGTTCGTTGTCACAATGATAAATTAACTATGGTAAAGTCCTCAAGAGAACTAGCTAGGATCACACACGACGTGTATAGTCAGAAAAGTCTTTTTATCTCTGTCCCCTTTCTTGTTAATTGGCCTTAGCTCCTCCTCTGCCAAGCAATTCCACTCTTTTGTTTGCTCTAGATCTGCACCATCACTTTCTGCACACTCGTTGGCAAAGACACTCAGCAGATTGTCTTCCTTGGTGTCAGAACCCATTTCGACCATGGTTCCAAATAACACTGGCAGTTACTCTGCTGTGAAACCCACTATAAATTCCAATATTCAAAAAAGGGAGGTAGAAAGAAAACAGGGAATTATAGACCAGTAAGCCTAACATCGGTAGTGGGGAAAATTCTTGAATCCATTATCAAGGACTTTCTCGCGGAGCATTTAGAAAGCAGTGGCAGGATCAGACAGAGTCAGCATGGATTTATGAAGGGGAAATCATGCTTGACAAATCTGTTGGAATTCTTTGATGATGTAACTAGTAGAGTTGGCAAAGGGGAGCCAGTCGATGTGGTACATTTGGACTTTCAGAAAGCATTTGACAAAGTCCCGCATAAGACATTATCGTGCAAGATTAAAGCGCATAGGATTGGGGAAAGTGTATTGAGATGGATAGAAAACTGGTTGGCAGAGAGGAAACAAAGAATAGGAATTAATGGGTTCTTTTCAAGTTGGAAGGGGTGCTATTAACTAGTGGGGTGCCATAGGGATTGTTGCTGGGACCCCAGCTATTCACAATATATATTAATGATTTGGATGAGGGAACAAAACGTAACATCTCAAAGTTTGCAGATGATAACAAACTCGGTGGGAGGGTGAACTGTGACGAGGATGCAGAGATCCTTCAGCATGATCTGGACAGGGTGGGTGAGTGGGCAAATCAATGGCAGATGCAGTATTATTTGGATAAATGTGACGTTATTCACTTTGGAAGCAAAAGCAGGAAGGCAGATTACTACCTGAATGGCTGTAAATTGGGAGAGGGGAGTGTGCAGCGGGACCTGGGTGTCCTTCTGCACCAGTCACTGAAGGTGGTATATACCACAGGTACACAGGTCACTGAAAGTGGCAACTCGGGTGGATAAGGTAGTCAAGAAGGCATACGGCATGCTTGCCTTCATCGGCCAGGACATTGAGTTTAAAAATTGGCAACTCATGTTGCAGCTTTATTAGAACCTTAGTTAGACCGCACTTGGAATATAGTGTTCAATTCTGTTCGCCACACTACCAGAAAAATGTGGAGGCTTTGGAGAGGGTACGGAAAAGATTTATCAGGATGTTGCCTAGTATGGAGGGCATTAGCTATGAGGAGAGGTTGGAGAAACATAGTTTGTTCTCACTGGAAGGACGGAGTTTGCGGGGGCGACCTGATAGAAGTCTACAAGGTTATGAGGGGCATACTTACAAGATACTGCGAGGCCTGGATAGAGTAGACGTGGAAAGGATGTTTCCACTAGTTGGTTAAACTAGAACCAGGGGGCACAACCTCAGGCTAAAGGGACGATCCTTTAAAACAGATGAGGAGAAATTTCTTCAGCCAGAGTGGTGAATCTGTGGAACTCTTTGCCGCAGAAGGCTGTGGAGGCCAAGTCATTGAGTGTCTTTAAGACAGAGACAAATAGGTTCTTGATCAATAAGGGGATCAGGGGTTATGGGGAAATGGCAGGACAATGGGAATGAGAAAAATATCAGCTAACATTGAATGGCAGAGCAGACTTGATGGGCCAAGAGGCCTAATTCTGCTCCCATATCTTATGGCATAGACAGAGTGGATAGTCAGAAGCTTTTTCCCAGGGTGGAAGAGTCAATTACTAGGGGACATAGGTTTAAGGTGTGAGGGGCAAGGTTTAAAGGAGATGAACGAGCCAAGTTTTTTACACAGAGGGTGGTGGATGCCTGGAAGTCGCTGCTGGGGGAGGTAGTGGAAGCAGATACAATGGTGACTTCTAAGGGGCGTCTTGACAAATACATGGCTAGGATGGGAATGGAGGGATATGGTCCCCAGAAGGGTAGGGGGTTTTAGTTCAGTCGGGCAGCATGGTCAGTGCGGGCTTGGAGGGCCGAAGAACCTGTTCCTGTGCTATATTTTTCTTTGTTCTTTGTTCTATGTTGGCCTTCATTGCGAGAGGTTTCGAGTACAGGAGCAGGGACGTGTTGTTGCAATTCTACAGGACCTTGATAAGGCCACACCTAGAATATATGCAGTTTTGGTCTCCTTTTCTGAGGAAGGATGTTCTTACTCTCGAGGGAGCGCAGCGAAGGTTTACCAGACTGATTCTGGGGATGGCGGAACTGATTGTCAGATTGAGAGATTGACTAGGTTAAGATTGTTTTCATTGGAGTTCAGACGAATGATGGGGGAATCTCATAGAGACTTATAAAGTCCTAACTGGACTAGACAGGGTAGATCCAGGGAGGATGTTCCTGATGGTGGGGGAGTCCAGAATCAGGGGTCACAGTCTGAGGATTCGGGGAAGATCATTCGAGACAGAGATGAGGAAACATTTCTTCACCCAAAGAGTGGTGAGCCTGTGGAATTCATTACCACCGGCAGTAGTTGATGACAAAACATTGAATGTATTCAAGAGGTGGCTAGATATAGCACTTGGGGCAAATGGGATCAAAGTTTATGGGGAGAAAGCAAGATTCGGCTATTGAGTTGGACGATCAGCCATTATCGTGATGAAAATCACAGGTGGAGAAGGTGGTGAAGAAGGCATATGGCATGCTTGCCTTTATAGGACGGGGCATAGAGTATAAAAGTTGGGGTCTGATGTTGCAGATGTATAGAACGTTGGTTCGGCCGCATTTGGAATACTGCGTCCAGTTCTGGTCGCCACACTACCAGAAGGACGTGGAGGCTTTGGAGAGAGTACAGAGGAGGTTTACCAGGATGTTGCCTGGTATGGAGGGGCTTGGTTATGAGGAGAGATTGGGGAAACTGGGGTTGTTCTCCTTGGAAAGACGGAGGATGAGGGGAGACTTAATCGAGGTGTATAAAATTATGAAAGGCATAGATAGGGTGAACGGTGGGAAGCTTTTCCCCGGGTCGGTGGTGACGTTCACAAGGGGTCATAGGTTCAAGGTGAAGGGGAGGGAGGTTTAACACAGATATCAGAAGGACATATTTTACACAGAGGGTCGTGGGGGCCTGGAATGTGTTGCCGGGCAAGGTGGTGGAGGCGGACACACTGGGAACGTTTAAGACTTATCTAGACAGCTATATGAACGGAGTGGGAATGGAGGGATACAAAAGAGTGGTCTAGTTTGGACCAGGGAGCGGCGCGGGCTAATTGTTCTTTGTTTCTCGTTTCAAGGCTTCATTCTATGATCATCTTGCTGGTGCCAGTACAGAGCGAGACTGCGGATAGTTGGGAACCTGTCTCGGGGGCAGGGAATTCAGATGGTGTTCGTAAAGCAGAAGTGGAAATGAATAGGGTTGGGAAGCATTTTCTGATCAGGGCCAGTGTGATCTCCTGGACTCGTTTCGATCGCCACAGGGGGTCGGAGAGGAATTTCCCAGATTTTTTTTTTCCCCATATTGGCCCTGGGGTTTTCACTCTGGGTTTTCGCCTCTCCCTGGAGATCACATGGTCTGGAATGGGGGGGTGGGGGTGAGTTAATAGGTTGTGATGAACAAAGAATCGTAGCTGTGAGGGACAGCTCGGTGGATAGGATATTAGGATGTAGATAGGCTGGAAAATTGGGCGGGGATCCTGGATTCAGGATTCAATCCTGGACCGGGGAGCGGCGCGGGCTTGGAGGGCCGAAGGGCCTTTTCCTGTGCTGTATTGTTCTTTGTTCTTTGAATGGCGGAGCAGGCTCGAAGGGCCGCATGGCCTCCTCCTGCTCCTATCTTCTATGTTTCTCTAAGTTACTCGAACACCAGCTGTGTACAGTATGTTTTCACTTGGGCATCCACATCTTTGTACACTGTACAGAAATGGTACCATCGTCATTTTAGATGATTGTACCATTTCAACAATAGTCTGATCTCACGTTGTTGTCTCCTTTGATCCAGATTAGTACGATACTTCCACTCCAAAATCGCCTTTTAGGGATTACACATGACTGTTGATTCATCCACATTTTTCTTCACATAGATGATGATGATGGGCAATTTATGCTCAGGCAATTTGAACAATACAGGAACATATTTCAAAACAGTCACCAAAAGGGAAAATGCTGGAAAATCTTAGCAGGTCTGACAGCATCTGTAAGGAGAGAAAAGAGCTGATGTTTCAAGATGAACCTTTGTCAAAGCTCCACAAAGCTCTTTTTTCCAAAACAGTCAATTTAACTTGTATTTGTCTCCGCACCTGCTCACTTTCTTTAGTCACATCACTATTGTCCATCAACTGGTTCTCCTTCTCCAGCTCCATCAATTGAGACTTCCGTCTGCTGCATCTCACCAATTTGAAAAGGTCATATTTGCAAGGATGTTGTTTAATTGGAACAGCATTTCCACATTTACATCATGTATAACCACTCTAGTACTTTCTAACTTATTCCCAAATACTTATCCATATGATATTGGTAACTCTTTGAGGTCAGTTTGATTTTCCTCTGGAAGGTAATTCAATAATTTATCCCAATTTCTGATAACTTCCTCAGCATCCAATTTAATTTGAGGAATGTCAAATTCAGAGTCATCTGGATTTGGTTCTTCACTCTGAGTTATAACCACTAAAACGTCCTGCTTCTGCTTTCCTTCCCTATCAAAATATATTTTAAGCATATTCACATGACACACTGAGTTTTCCTTCTATCTGGCGTTCTTATCAATTAATTCACCTTAATTTCCTTTCAATTTGATAAGGCCCACTAAACCTTGCTTTTAAAGTTCACCTACCACTGGTAGCAGTACGATGACTTCATCCCCACGAGCAAAACTATGAATTTTTGATTTCTTATCCACTTCTTGTTTAATCACATGCTGTGCCACTTTTAAATATAATACCAGAGTCTACCCCCTTCCAAACTAAAACTGGAAATTAATCCTTAAATTCTTTTCTGGGGCGGAATTACCTGACTTTGACTTGTCAATCCATCTTCTCTCTCACAATGCAAGGTCATAGCAAATCCAAGAAAGTGCTTGAGGCCCCAGAGTAAAAATAAACAAAGCCCCATTAAACCATTGAAGCAACAATTAAAGGGTTTCTCCAGACAGTTAGAACATAGAACATAGAACAGTACAGCACAGAACAGGCCCTTCGGCCCACGATGTTGTGCCGACCTTCATCTGAAACCAAGATCAAGCTATCCCACTCCCTGCCATCCTGGTGTGCTCCATGTGCCTATCCAATAACCGCTTAAATGTTCCTAAAGTGTCTGACTCCACTATCACTGCAGGCAGTCCATTCCACACCCCAACCACTCTCTGCGTGAAGAACCTACCTCTGATATCCTTCCTATATCTCCCACCATGAACCCTATAGTTATGCCCCCTCGTAATAGCTCCATCCACCCGAGGAAATAGTCTTTGAACGTTCACTCGATCTATCCCCTTCATCATTTTATAAACCTCTATTAAGTCTCCCCTCAATCTCCTCCGCTCCAGAGAGAACAGCCCCAGCTCCCTCAACCTTTCCTCATAAGACCGACACTCCAAACCAGGCAGCATCCTGGTAAATCTCCTCTGCACTCTTTCCAGCGCTTCCACATCCTTCTTATAGTGAGGTGACCAGAACTGCACGCAATATTCCAAATGCGGTCTCACCAAGGTCCTGTACAGTTGCAGCATAACCCCACGGCTCTTAAACTCCAACCCCCTGTTAATAAAAGCTAACACACTATATGCCTTCTTCACAGCTCTATCCACTTGAGTGGCAACCTTTAGAGATCTGTGGATATGGACCCCAAGATCTCTCTGTTCCTCCACAGTCTTCAGAACCCTACCTTTGACCCTGTAATCCACATTTAAATTAGTCCTACCAAAATGAATCACCTCACATTTATCAGGGTTAAACTCCATTTGCCATTTTTCAGCCCAGCTTTGCATCCTATCTATGTCTCTTTGCAGCCTACAACACCCCTCCACCTCATCCACTACTCCACCAATCTTGGTGTCATCAGCAAATTTACTGATCCACCCTTCAGCCCCCTCCTCTAAGTCATTAATAAAAATCACAAAGAGCAGAGGACCAAGCACCGATCCCTGCGGCACTCCGCTAGCAACCTGCCTCCAGTCCGAAAATTTTCCATCCACCACCACCCTCTGTCTTCGATCAGACAGCCAGTTACCTATCCAATCGGCCAACTTTCCCTCTAGTTGGTGCCACTATGGAAAAAAAAACTGAAGCTGTGATAGCTGCAGAGAACATGAATTTAAAAAAACATTTCTTAAAGCTACACGAACATCACAACTGTTCCTCTTGGATTGCTATATCCACATTATCCCTTTAATTTCTGAATACGAAGACAAAAAATTCATGTAAAACTTTTCCCGTATCCTCTGCATCTTCATTCGAGTTCCCTTCATCTCCAATAGGTCCGACTTTTCTTTAACTGTCCTTTTGTTCTTTATATACTGGGAAAACACCTTTGGATTTTCCTTTATCTTGTTTGCTAATATTTTTTTCATGCCCCCTCTTTGATTTCCTGATTTCACTTTTTAATTGATCGCTATACTTTCTATACTCCCCTAGGCTATCTGCAGTGTTGGGTTATTGGTGATTATCATAAGATTTATTTTTTTGTTCAATCTTCCCCTGTATTTTTCGAGACAACCATGGGGGTCGAGATCTTATTTTTGGAGGGGATATGTTTTGTATCCTTACGGTCTTACTTATTAGTGCTTCCCATTAGTTTATTGCTGACTTATCCTTTAGCAGCCTTCTCCTGTCCACCTCAACCGAATCACTTCTCAAATTTGTAAAATTTGCCTCCCCCCAGTTTAAAACTTTTACTCCTGATTTATTGGTGTCCTCTTGCATAATACTAAATCTAATCGAATTGTGGTCACTTTTCCTGATGTGGTCTCCCATTGTCACTTTACCCACTTGCCCATCTTCATTTCCAAGACTAAATCAGAATTGCATCTCCTCTTGTTGGGTTTGTCACGTATTGCTTTAAAAAATTTCCTGGACACAATACATGACTTTTTCACCCTCAATGCCTCTTGTATTGTTTGAAACCCATTTGATATTGGGATAGTTAAAGTCTCCCAGTATTATCGTCCTCCTATTACTACAGGCAGAAATTTGTCTACGTATATGTTCTATCTCCCTCTCACTATTTGGGGGTCTGCAGTCTACTCCAAGTAGTGTGACTGCCTCTTTTTTATTCCAAGTTCGACCCATAAAGCCTCATTTGTTAACCTGTTTAGTATATCATCCCTTCTCACAACTGTAATTGATTCTTTAATATTGCTACCTCCCTCCTTTATGTCAACGCACTCTATCCTGCCTGAAAACTTTATATCCAGGGATACTGAGCTGCCAATGTTGCCCCTCCTTTAGCCAGCTTTCTGTCATAGCAACAGCATCTATCTGTCATGTGTCTATCTGTGCTCTTCGTTCATCTGTCTTGTTGGTAATCCTCCTTGCATTGAAGTATAAACAGGTCAATCCTGTCAATTTCCTTTGCTGGATGCTTTTTAACTCTAGTTTATTTTGTTTTTTTGAATTGTTGACTACATTACGAACTAATGTTCTACCTCCCATTTCCTGAGCTGAATCTGACCCATCTAAAGCCACTCTTTGGTTCATAAGAACATAAGAAATAGGAGCAGAAGTAGGCCGTCTGGCCCCTCGAGCCTGCTCCGCCATTCAATAAAGTCATGGCTGATCTTTTGTGAACTCAGCTCATCTTACCCGCCCACTCACCATAACCCTTAATTCTTTTATTGTTCAAAAATTTATCCATCTTTGCCTAAAAAACATTCAACGAGGTAGTCTCAACTGCTTCACTGGGCAGGGAATTCCACAGATTCACAACCCTTTGGGTGAAGAAGTTCCTCCTCAACTCAGTCATAAATTTGCTCCCCCTTATTTTGAGGCTAGACTCCCTGGTTCTAGTTTCACCCGTCAGTGGAAACAACCTCCCTGCTTCTATCTCATTTATTCCCTTCATAATTTTATATGTTTTGATAAGATCCCCCCTCATTCTGCTCAATTCCAATGAGTATAGTTTCCGTCTACTTGGTCTCTCATAAGCCAACCTTGTCAACTCTGGAATCAACCTCGTGAATCTCCTCTGCACCCCCTCCAGGCCAGTATATCCTTTCCCAAGTAAGGAGACCAAAACTGGACATAGTACTCAAGGTGTGGCCTCACCAGCAGCTTTATACAACTGCAACATAACCTCCCTGTTTTTAAACTCCATCCCTCCAGCAGTGAAGGATAAAATTCCATTTGCCTTCTTAATTAGCTGCTCGGCCTACAAATCAACATTTTGCGATTCATAGAATCATAGATTCATGCACAAGGACACCCAGGTCCCTCTGGATAGCAGCATGCTGCAAATTTTTACCATTTAAATAATAGTCCATTTTGCTGTTAGTCCTATCAAAATGACCTCATACCAACATTGTGTCCATCTGCCAGATCTTTGCCCACTCACTTAAACTATCTGCAGACTTTCAGTGTCCTCTGCACATTTTCAGTATCCTCTGCACACTTTGCTCTATCGTAGTGTCATCTGCGAACTTTGACACACTGCACTTATTCCAAATCATCTCCAAATCATCTATGTAAATTGTAAACAATTGCGGTCCCAACACTGATTCTTGAGGCACACCACTAGTCACTGATCGCCCACTAGAAAAACACCCATTTATCCTCACTCTTTGCTTTCTATTAGTTAATCAATCCTTTATCCATGCTAATATATTACCTGTAATATATTATTGGCACCTTTATCTTATGCAGCAGCTTTTTGTGCAGCACCTTTCAAATATCTTCTGGAAATTCGGATACCTCACATCCACCAGTGGTGTCACAGATGCTGTTTTAGAATCTGATGGAACCGCTCCAGTGAAGTTTGTTAAATTACCATGAGCACATTTGCTATTTCTCCCGCCATCTCTTTTTAGTACCCTGAGATACATTCCATCAAGGTCAGAAGACTTGTCTAGCTTTAGCCTTATTATCTTACCCAACACTACCTCTTTCGCGATTATGATCGTTTCTGGATCCTCGCCTGCCATAGCCTCCTTGACATCAAATTTTGGCATGTTATTTGTGTTTTCCACTGTGAAGACTGGCACAAAATACCTGTTCAATGCCTCAGCCATCTCCTCATTTCCCATTATTAAATTCCCCTTCTCATCTTCTAAAGGACCAATGTTTCATCCCCCTGCCACTAGCAAAAGCCCTCCATAGGATATTGGTCCCAGCTCTGCCCAGGCTTGTACAGGTCCCACCTTCCCCAAAACCAGTCCCACTGCCTCAAGAATCTATACCCTTTCCTGGTACACCATTTCTTCAGCCGCACAGCTCCAGGGACCTGGGTTCGATTCCCGGCTTGGGTCACTTTTTGTGTGGAGTTTGCACATTCTCCTCGTGTCTGCGTGGGTTTCCTCCGGGTGCTCCGGCTTCTTCCCACAGTCCAAAACTGTGCGGGTTAGGTTGATTGGCCATGCTAAAAATTGCCCGTTCGTGTCCTGAGATGTGTAGGTTAGAGGGATTAGCGGGTAAATATGTAGGGATATGGGGGTAGGGCCTGGGTGGGATTGTGGTCAGTGCAGACTCGATGGGTCAAATGGCCTCCTTCTGCACTGTAGGGTTTCTATGATTCTATCTGTGAATAGAATCTTGTCATCCCCCTAACCAGCAAAGACTCAATGGTGTCATGAACGTGGCTCTACTTCTTTCCCCTGAGAGAGCCCCCCCCTCCCCCCGCACTACCCACAGGGGCCACAGAGGACTCCTGCACTTCCTTCCTGAGCCTTTTACTTTGTCTGATGGGCACCCATTCCCTTTCTGCCTGTGTAATCCTCACCTGTGATGTGACCACCTTGCCGAATGTGCTATCCACAACATTCTCAGCATTGCAGATGCTCCAGTGAGTCCACCTGCAGCGAGACAAACTTCCTGCACAAATGATCATTAGGGACATTGGAAGGGTCCCTTTTTTCCCACATTGTGCAAGAGGAGCACACCACGAGTCTGAGTCTCTTGCCGTGACTTCTCTCTGGACTAAGCTAGTTACTCCCTTTCAGAGAATTTAATAAAGCTAGGGACCTTCCTTTGTTTCAAGTGCATCAATAAGCTAATACATTGTACTTTAAAAACCGCAAGAAAATACTCTGCAGCTATCACTTACCAATCGGCTGTTTCCGCTCGGACTATGTCACTTTCTGAACTGTGATGTCACCTCTGAAAGCCACTGTTGGTGGACAGATGGTTCCTGCTGCAAAGCTGCTGCTTGCCTTTGAGGATAGGTGGAAATGGAAAGGAGCACCTCGCTTCCCCCTGCCCCAACTCCCTCAGTCACCAAACTCCAACTTAAGCATTCTACTGCTACTCAAAGTAGCAAACAGATTCGCCCACTCTCTCAACTTACACAAATCACACTAAAGCATCTCTATATCCTCCTCGCAGCTCATCCTCCCACCTGACTTTCTGTCATCTGCAAATCTGGAGATGTTATATTTAATTCTCTCATCTAAACCATTAATATACATTGTGAATATTGGAGTCCTAGAACTGATTCTCACCGTACCCCACTAGTCACTGCCTGCCACTTGGAAAAAGACCCATTTATTCCTTCACTTTGTTTCCTCTGTGTCAATCAGTTTTCTATCCATCTCAATACACTAGCTCCAATCCCATACACTTTAATTTTATACGCAAATCTCTTATGTGGGAACTTGTTGAAAGCAGTCTGGAAGTCCAAATAAACCACATCTACTGGCTCCCCTTCATCAAATATATGAGTTACAGCCTTGAAGAATTCCAGTAGATTTGTCAAACATGATTTTCCTTTCGTAAACCTGTACTCACTCTGTCCAATTTTACCACAGTTTCCCAAGTGCCCTGCTGTTAAATCTTAATGGACGATAACATTTTCTCCACTATTGACATTAGGCTGACTGGTCTATTATTCCCTGTTTTCGCTCTACCTCCCTTTACATTAGCTACCTTGGGGTTACATTAGCTACCCTCCAATTTGTAGGATAGGATTTATTATTCTATCATGCTTACTCTCGTACTCTATTTTCCCTTTCTTAATTAATTCCTTTGTTGTAGAATCTCTACAATGCAAAAGAAGGCCATTCAGCCCATCGAGCCTGTACCAACAGCAATCCCTATCCCTGTAACCCCCATACTAATCCCCTGGCCATGATGTGGAGTTATAGAGTCAGAGGTTTACAGCATGGAAACAGGCCCTTTGGCCCAACTTGTCCATGCAGCCCTAAGCTAATCCCAATTGCCCGCATTTGGCCCATATCCCTCGATACACATCTTACCCATGTAACTATCTAAATGCTTTTTAAAAGACAAAATTGTACCCGCCTCTACTACTATCTCTGACAGCTTGTTCCAGACACTCACCACCCTCTGTGTGAAGAAATTGCCTTTTGGACACTTTTGTATCTCTCCCCTCTCATCTTAAACCTATGCCCTCTAATTTTAGACTCCCCTACCTTTGGGAAAAGATATTGGCTATCAAGCTGATCTCTGTCCTTCAGTATTTTATAGACCTTTGTAAGATCACCCCTCAGCCACCTACGCTCCAGAGAAAAAAGTCCCAGTCTATCCAGCCTCTCCCTATAACTCAATCCATCAAGTCCTGGTAGCATCCAAGTAAATCTTTTCTGCACTCTTTCGAGTTTAATAATATCCTTTCTATTATAGGGTGACCAGAACTGTACACAGTATTCCAAGTGTGGCCTTACCAATGTCTTGTACAACTTCAACAAGATGTTCCAACTCCTGTATTCGATGTTCTGACCAATGAAACCAAGCATGCTGAATGCCTTCTTCACCACTCTGTCCACCTGTGACTCCACTTTCAGTGAGCTATGAACCTGTTTCTTCAGGTTACAGAACAAAGATCTCTTTGTTCTACAACTCTCCCCAACGCCCTACCATTAACTGAGTAAGTCCTGCCCTGGTTCAGTCTACCAAAATGCATCACCTCGTACTTATCTAAATTAAATTCCATCTGCCATTTGTCAGCCCACTGGCCCAATTGATCAAGATCCCTTTGCAATTTTGTTCCCAGGAGTTCCCAGGAGCAGGCTGAGGGTAAGAGAGTGGGTTTTCTGACTGTAATTAATTATTTATTTTTTCAGTTAATTTTGGGTTTAAAATCGGAGGCTTTTTTCAAAACCGGAAGTCGGGCCAGGAGTGGCCTGGGGAAGTTTTTGGAGGGTTTAAAAGTGCACCAAAGTATACAGCGGGCAGCAGAGTGAGTGGGAAGTTGAGTGAGCTGTCAGGGCTTTGGCTCACAGGGCTTGGACGAGCAGGGGTGAGTTTTTGTTTCCTTACATTCTTATTAACTTTTCACTGTCTAACTTGACATAAAGTGTCCAGTATGAGTGTGAAACCAGTGTGTTGTTCCCAGTGTAGGATGTGGGAGGTCCTGGAGGCATCTGGCCTCCCGGACATCCACATCTGTGAGGGGTGTGTCGAGCTGCGGTTCCTGAGGGACCGTGTTAGGGAGCTGGAACTGCAGCTCGAGGATCTTAGGCTGATGAGGGAGAATGAGGAGGTGATAGACAAGAGCTATCATCAGGTGGTCACACCAGGGCCACGGGAGGAGGCCAAGTGGGTGACGGCCAGGAAGGGTAAGGCTAGGGTGGTTGAGAGCACCCCAGTGGATTTGCCCCTGCACAACAAGTACTCCTGCTTGAGTACTGCTGGGGGGGACAGCCCGCCTGGGGGAAGCAGCAGTGGCCGTGTCTCCGCAGTGGAGTCCAGCCCTGTAACTCAGAGGGCTAAGGAAAAGAGGAGGAAGGCGGTATTAATCGGGGACTCGATGGTGAAGGGGACAGACAGGCGTTTCTGCGGAGGTAGGCGGGATTCTCGCATGGTGGTCTGCCTCCCTGGGGCCGGGATCCAGGATGTCGCTAGTCGCGTCCCGGAAATCCTGAGGTGGGAGGGAGAGGAGCCTGAGGTAGCGGTACATATTGGTACCGCTGATGTGGGTAGGAAGGGAGAAGGGGTCATGAAAAGGGAGTACAGGGAATTAGGGAGACAGCTGAGAAAGAGGAAAGCAAAGGTAGTAATCTCAGGATTACTGCCTGTGCCACGGGAAGGTGAGGGCAGGAATGGAGTGAGGTGGAGGATGAATGTGTGGCTGAGGGACTGGTGCAGGGGGCAGGGATTCAGGTTCCTGGACCATTGGGACCTCTTTAGGGGCAGGGGTGATCTGTATACAAAAAACGGGTGGAACTTGAATCACACGGGGACCAATATCCTGGCCGGTAGGTTGGCTAAGGCTACTGGGGAGAATTTAAACTAGATAGGTTGGGGGGAGGGGAGCTAGAAGAGTTGACTAGGATCAAGGAACTAATTGATGGGGGGGAGGATGCAGGGGTAAGGGGAATTACAAAATTAATGGTAGAGGAGAGGGTGCAAGTGAATGAAGGCGGTAATTTAGATAAGGGAGTAGAGGGAGAGGGTGTTCGCGACTCATCAAAGCGGGTCCAGATAAAAGCTGGAATAAGGACACTTTGCCTGAATGCACGAAGCATTCGGAACAAGGTAAATGAGTTGATGGTGCAAATCAGCACAAGTGGGTACGATCTGGTGGCCATTACAGAAACGTGGCTGAAAGGTGACCAGGACTGGGAGATGAATATCCAGGGGTATCAGGCGTTTAGGAAGAATAGACAGGAAGGAAAAGGTGGTGGGGTCGCGCTATTAATAAGAGATAATATCAGGGTAGTACTGAGGGATGACATAGGCTCTGAGGAACAAAACGTGGAATCATTATGGGTAGAGATGAGGAATAGTAGAGGGAGAAAGACACTAGTAGGTGTGGTATATAGGCCCCCAAATAATAATGTTGAGGTAGGGAGGGCTATAAACAAGCAGATAAGGGATGCGTGTAAAAACGGAACGGCAATAATCATGGGGGACTTCAACATGCACATTGACTGGCAGACTCAAGTCGGTAAGGGTGGAATGGAGGAAGAGTTCTTAGAATGCTGTCGGGATAGTTTCCTTGAACAGCATGTTACGGAACCGACGAGGGAACGAGCTATTTTGGATCTGGTATTGTGTAACGAGGTAGGTAGAATTAAGGATCTTATTGTGAAGGACCCTCTTGGGTCTAGTGACCACAATATGGTCGAATTTCTGATTCAGATGGAAGAGGAGAAAGTTTGGTCCCAAACCAGTGTCCTCTGTTTGAACAGAGGGAAATATGATAGGATGAGGGATGAATTGGCTAAGGTAGACTGGGAGAGCAGGCTGGCAGGTAGGATAGCTGAGGAACAGTGGAGGATTTTTAAGGAGATCCTTTTCAGTTCTCAGCAAAAATATATTCCAGCAAAAAACAAGGATTGTAAGAAAAGGGAGAACCAGCCGTGGATAACGAAGGAAATAAAGGAGAGTATTAAAATAAAAACAGCTGCGTACAGAGTGGCCAAAAATAGTGGAGAAACAAGTGATTGGGAAAAATTTAAGAAACAACAAAGAGAGACTAAGAAAGCGATAAAGAAAGGAAGGATAGACTATGAAGCTAGGCTAGCAATTAATATAAAAAATGATAGTAAAGGTTTTTATAAATATATAAAAAGGAATAGAGTGGCGAGAGTGAATGTTGGACCCTTGGAGGACGAGAGGGGGGAGTTAATAGTGGGAAATGAGGATATGGCTGAGTCTTTAAATAAGTTTTCTGTGTCGGTCTTCACGGTGGAGGACACAAATAGTTTGCCAAATATTAACGATAGAGGGTTGGCAGCAGGAGAAATACTTAATACAATTAATGTTACCAGAGAGGCAGTGCTGGGTAGACTAATGGGACTGAAGGTGGACAAGTCCCCGGGTCCGGATGGAATGCATCCCAGGGTATTGAAAGAAATGTCAGAGGTAATAATGGATGCGTTAGTGATTATTTATCAAAACTCGTTGCATTCTGGGGTAGTGCCGGTTGATTGGAAAACGGCTAATGTTACGCCGCTGTTTAAAAAAGGAAGGAGACAAAAGGCGGGTAACTATAGGCCGGTCAGCTTAACGTCTGTAGTAGGGAAAATGCTGGAATCCATTATTAAAGAGGAGATAGCAGGGCATCTGGATAGAAATGGTTCGATCAATCAGACGCAGCATGGATTCATGAGGGGAAAGTCGTGCTTGACGAACATGTTGGATTTTTATGAAGATGTGACTAGGGCGGTTGATGGAGGAGAACCGGTGGATGCGGTGTTCCTGGATTTCCAAAAGGCGTTTGATAAGGTGCCCCATAAAAGGCTGCTGAAGAAGATTAGGGCACACGGAGTTGGGGGTAGTGTGTTAAAGTGGATTGGGGACTGGCTATCCGACAGGAAGCAAAGAGTCTGAATAAATGGGTGTTTTTCCGGTTGGAGGAAGGTAACTAGTGGCGTGCCGCAGGGATCGGTACTCGGGCCGCAACTGTTTACCATTTATATAGATGATCTGGAGGAGGGGACGGAGTGTAGGGTAACGAAGTTTGCAGACGACACAAAGATAAGTGGAAAAGTGAATCGTGTGGAGGACGGAGAAGATCTGCAGAGAGATTTGGACAGGCTGAGTGAGTGGGCGAGGATATGGCAAATGGAGTATAACGTTGAGAAATGCGAGGTTATACACTTTGGAGGAAATAATAACAAATGGGATTATTATCTCAATGGAAACAAATTAAAACATGCTACCGTGCAAAGGGACCTGGGGGTCCTTGTGCATGAGACGCAAAAGCCCAGTCTGCAGGTACAACAGGTGATCAAGAAGGCAAATGGGATGTTGGCCTATATTGCGAAGGGGATAGAATATAAAAGCAGGGATGTCTTGATGCACCTGTACAGGGCATTGGTGAGGCCGCAGCTGGAATACTGTGTGCAGTATTGGTCCCCTTATATGAGGAAGGATATATTGGCATTGGAGGGAGTGCAGAGAAGGTTCACCAGGTTGATACCGGAGATGAGGGGTTTGGATTATGAGGAGAGGCTGAGGAGATTGGGTTTGTACTCGTTGGAGTTTAGAAGGATGAGGGGGGATCTTATGGAGACTTATAAGATAATGCGGGGGCTGGATAGGGTGGAGGCGGAGAGATTCTTTCCACTTAGTAAGGAAGATAAAACTAGAGGACACAGTCTCAAAATAAAGGGGGGTCGGTTTAAGACAGAGTTGAGGAGGAACTTCTTCTCCCAGAGGGTGGTGAATCTCTGGAATTCTCTGCCCACTGAGGTGGTGGAGGCTACCTCGCTGAATATGTTTAAAGCGCGGATGGATGGATTCCTGATCGGTAAGGGAATTAAGGGTTATGGGGATCAGGCGGGTAAGTGGTACTGATCCACGTCAGATCAGCCATGATCTTATTGAATGGCGGGGCAGGCTCGAGGGGCGAGATGGCCTACTGCTGCTCCTATTTCTTATGTTCTTATGTTCTTATAATTTGAGATAACCTTCTTCCCTGTCCTCTATGCCACCAATCTTGGTGTCATCTGCAAACGTACTAATTATGCCTCCTATATTCTCATCCAAATCATTAATATAAATGACAAATAACAGTGAACCCAGCACTGAGGCACACTGCTGGTCATCGGTCTCCAGTTTGAAAAACAACCCTCTACAACCACCCTCCGGCTTCTGTCATCAGTAGGTAGTCTCACAACACCAGGTTAAAGTCCAACAGGTTTATTTGGTAGCACGAGCTTTCGGAGCGTTGCTCCTTCATCAAGTGAGTGAAGAGTTCTGTTCACAAACAGGGCATATGTAGACACAAACTTAATTACAAGATAATGGTTGGAATGCGTGTCTTTACAGATAATCAAGTCTTTACAGATACAGACAATGTGAATGGAGAGAGGGTTAATCACAGGTTAAGGAGGTGTGAATTGTCTCCAGCCAGGACAGTTAGTGAGATTTTGCAAGCCCAGGCAAGTCGTGGGGGTTACAGATAATGAACCCAAGATCCCGGTTGCGGCCATCCTTGAGTACGGAACTTGGCTATCAGTTTCTGCTCAGCGATTCTGCGTTGTCCTGTGTTGTGAAGGCCGCCTTGGAGAAGGGATTCATGATCCCAGCTGTCATCAAGCCAATTTTGTATCCATTTGGCTACCTCTCCCTGGATCCCGTGAGATTTAATCTTATGCAACAACCTACCATGCTGTACCTTGTCAAAGGCCTTGCTAAAGTCCATGTAGACAACATCAACTGCACTGCCCTCATCTACCTTCTTGGTTACCCCTTCAAGAAACACAATCAAATTTGTGAGACATGATTTTCCACTCACAAAGCCATGCTGATGACTGTCCCTAATCAGTCTCTAAATGTTTGTAGATCCTGTCTCTCAAAATATCTTCCAACAACTTACCCACCACAGATGTGAGGCGCACCGGCCTGTAGTTCCCAGGCTTTTCCCTGCAGCTCTTTTTAAACACAGGCACAACATTTGCCACCCTCCAATCTTCAGGCACCTCACCTGTGACGGTATCGATGATTCAAATATCTCGGCAAGGGGACCCACAATTTCCTCCCTAGCCCCCCACAATGTCCTGGGATACACTTCATCAGGTCCCAGGGATTTTTCGACTTGATGCGCTTTAGATTTCCAGCACCTCCTCCTCTGTAATATGTACACTCCTCAAGACATCACTATTTATTTCCCCAAATCCCCTAACATCCATGCTTTTCTCAATGGTAAATACTAATGAGAAATATTCATCTAGGATCTCACCCATCTCTTGTGGATCAGCACATAGATGGCCCTGTTGATCCTTAAGAGGCCCTACCCTCTCCCTAGTTACTCTTTTGGCCTTTATGTATTTGTAGAAGCTCCTTGGATTCTCCTTCGCCTTATCTGCCAAAACAATCTCATGTCCCCTTTTTGCCCTCCTGATTTCTCTCTTAACTCTACTCCTACACCCCCTATACTCCTCAAGGGATTCACTTGATCCCAGCTGCCTATGCATGTCATGTGCCTCTTCCTTCTTCTTGACCAGGGCCTCAATATCCCAAGTCATCCAGGGTTCCCTACTTCTACCAGCCTTGCCCTTCACTCTAAGAGCAACGTGCTTACTCTGAACCCTGATTAACACACTTTTGAAAGCCTCCCACTTACCAGACGTCCCTTTGCTTTCCCACAGACTCCCCCACTTAACTGTTGAAAGTTCCTGCCTGATACCATCAAAATTGGCATTGACCCAATTTACAATTTTAACTTTTGGGCCAGACCTATCATTCTCGACAGCTATCTTAAAACTAATAGAAATGTGTTCACTGGTCCCAAAGTGATCTGTCAGTAACACTTCTTTCACCTGCCCTTCCTTATTTCCCAAGAGGAGGTCAAGTTTTGCCCCCTCTCTATGTGGCAATCCACATACTGAATGAGAAATTCCTCCTGAATACACTCAACGAATTTCTCTCCATCCAACCCTCTAATACTATGATTGTCCCAGTCAATGTTGGGAAAATTAAAATCTCTGACTATTACCACCCTATTTTTCTTGGAGCTATCTGTAATCTCCTTACATATTTGCTCCTCAATTTCCCGCTGACTATTTGGGGGCCTATAGTACAACCCTAACAAAGTGATTTCCCCCTTCTTATTTCTCAGTTCTACCCACCTAGACTCAGTGGGCGAACCCTCGGATATATCCCCTCTTAGTACTGCCGTGATGTTTTCCCTAATCAAAAGTGCAACTCCCACCTCTCTTATCTCCTGTTCCATCTTTCCTAAAGCATTAGTACCCTGGAACATTGAGCTGCCAGTCCTGTCCCTCCCTTAGTCATGTTTCAGTAATTGCTATAATATCCCAGTCCCACGTACCCACCCATGTCCTGAGTTCATTTGCCTTGCCCGTCAGGCCTCTTGCATTGAAATAAATGCAGTTTAATCTGGACTTCCCTTGCTCTCTGCTCTGCTCTTGCCTGATCTGTCTGGTACTAGATCACTGACACTGCTTATACTGAGACTGCCTAAGTTCTATAAAGCTGCAACATAACTTGCCAATCTTTAAACTCAATGCCCTGGCGATGAAGGCAAGCATGCCGTATGCTTTCTTGACCACCTTCTCCACCTGTTTTGCTACTTTCAATGACCTGTGTACCTGTACACCCAGATCTTTCTGCCTATCAATCCTCTGAAGGGTTCTGCCATTTACTGTATATTTCCTATCTGTATTAGACCTTCCAAAATGCATTACCTCACATTTGTCCGGATTAAACTCCATCTGCCATCTCTCCTCCCAAGTCTCCAACCAATCTATATCCAACTGTATCCTCTGATGGTCCTCATCATATCCACAAATTCACCAACCTTTGTGTCGTCAGCAAACTTACTAATCAAACCAGTTGCATTTTCCTCCAAATCATTTATATAATATATATATTACAAACAGCAAAGGTCCCAGCATTGATCCATAGAACCATAGAAAATTACAGCTCAGAAACAGGCCTTTTGGCCCTTCTTGTCTGTGCCGAACCATTTTTTGCCTAGTCCCACTGACCTGCACTTGGACCATATCCCTCCACACCCCTCTCATCCATGAACCCGTCCAAGATTTTCTTAAATGTTAAAAGTGACCTCGCATTTACCACTTTATCCGGCAGCTCATTCCACACTCCCACCACTCTCTGCGTGAAGAAGCCCCCCCTAATATTCCCTTTAAACTTTTCTCCTTTCAGCCTTAACCCATGCCCTCTGGTTTTTTCCTCCCCTAGCCTCAGCGGAAAAAGCCTGCTTGCATTCACTCTATCTACACCCATCAAAATCTTATACACCTCTATCAAATCTCCCCTCAATCTTCCCCTCAATAGAGACACAAACTCAATTTACAAAATGTCTCTATATGCCCTGTTTGTGAACTGAAATCTCACTCACCTGACGAAGGAGCAGCGAGCGCTCCGAAAGCTAGTGGCTTTTGCTACCACGTAAACCTGTTGGACTTTAACCTGGTGTTGTGAGACTTTTTACTGTGACCTCCCCTGTAGCCAGTGAGGATACAAAGATTTCTCTCAAGGCCCCAGCAATTTCCTCCCTTGCCACTCTCGGTATTCTGGGATATATCCCATCAGGCCCTGGCGACTTGTCTATCTTTGTGTTTCTCAAGAACGCCAATACATCCTCCTCTTTGATCTCAGCTTGACTCAAACTGTCTACACACCCTTTCCCAGACTCATCCGCCAAGTCCTTCTCTTTGGTGAATACTGATGCAAAGTACTCATTTAATGCCTCTCCCATTTCCTCTGGCTACACGCATAGATTCCCTCCCCTGTCCTTGAGTGGGCCAACCCTCTCCCTGTCTACGCTCTTGCTCTTTATGTATGCATAAAAAGCTTTGGGATTTTCCTTAATCCTGCTGGCCAATGCTTTTCCGTGACCCCTTTTAGCCCTCCTTACTCCTTGCTTAAGTTTCTTTCTACTTTCCTTGTATTCCAAACTTGCTTCATGTGTTCCCAGCCTCCTAGCTTTGACAAATACTTGCTTTTTCTCTTTGACTAGGCTCACAATATTTCTTGTTATCCAAGGTTCCCAAAACTTGCCATACTTATCGTTCATCCTTACAGGAATGTGCCGGTTCTGAATCCCTATCAACTTACACTTGAAAGTCTCCCACATGCCAGATGTTGATTTGCCCTCAAACATCTGCCCCCAATCTACTTTCTTCAGTTCCTGCCTAATATTGTTGTAATTAGCCTTCCCCCAATTTAGCACCTTCACTTGAGGACTACACCTATCTTTATCCATCAGTACCTTAAAGCTTACTGAATTGTGGTCACTGTTCCCGAACTGCTCCCCTACTGAAACATCGACCACCTGGCCGGGCTCATTCCCCAATACCAGGTCCAGTATGGCCCCTTCCCTAGTTGGACTATCTCCATATTGTTTCAAGAAGCCCTCCTGGATGCTCCTCACAAACTCTGCCCCATCCACGCTCCGCACTAAGTGAGAACATAAGAACATAAGAAATAGGAGCAGGAGTAGGCCATCTCGCCCCTCGAGCCTGCCCCGCCATTCATTAAGATCATGGCTGATCTGATAGTGGTTTAGTTCCACTTAACCACCCGCTCCCCATAATCCTTAATTCCCTTATTGATCAGAAATCTATCTACCTGTGACTTAAACATATTTAACGAGGTAGCCTCCACTGCTTCAATGGGCAGAGAATTCCAGAGATTCACTACCCTCTGAGAGGAGAAGTTCCTCCTCAACTCTGTTCTAAACTGACTCCCCCTTATTTTGAGACAGTGTCCTCTAGTTCTTGTTTCCTTTCTAAGTGGAAAGAATCTCTCTGCCTCTACCCTGTCTAGCCCCTTCATTATCTCCTATGTCTCTATAAGATCTCCCCTCAGCCTTCTAAACTCCAACGAGTACAGGACCAATCTACTCAATCTCTCCTCATAAGCTAACCCCCTCATCTCCAGTATCAACCTGGTGAATCTTCTCTGCACTCCCTCCAAGGCCAATATATCCTTCCGCAAATAAGGGGACCAAAATTGCACACACTACTCTAGTTGCGGCCTCACCAGTACCTTGTACAGTTGCATCAAGACCTCCCTGCTTTTATACTCCATCCCCTTCGCGATAAAGGCCAACATTCCATTTGCCTTCTTGATCACCTGCTGCACCTGCAAACTGAATTTTTGCGATTCATGCACAAGGACCCCCAGGTCCCTCTGCACAGTAGCATGTTGTAATTTTTCACCATTTAAATAATAGTTCATTTTACTATCATTCCTTCCAAAGTGGATAGCCTCACACTTGTCAACGTTATACTCCATCTGCCAGATCCTCGCCCACTCACTTAGCCTAGGCGGCACGGTAGCACAGTGGTTAGCAATGCTGCTGCACAGCTCCAGGGACCTGGGTTCGATTCCCGGCTTGGGTCACTGTCTGTGTGGAGTTTGCACATTCTCCTCGTGTCTGTGTGGGTTTCCTCCGGGGGCACCGGTTTCCTCCCACAGTCCAAAGATGTGCGGGTTAGAACATAGAACATAGAAAAACTACAGCACAAACAGGCCCTTCGGCCCACAAGTTGTGCCGAACACATCCCTACCTTCTAGACCTACCTATAACCCTCCATCCTATTAAGCTCCATTAGGTCGATTGGTCATGCTAAAAAATTGCCCCTTAGAGTCCTGAGATGTGTAGGTTTGAGGGATTAGCGGGTAAATATGTAGGGATATGGGGGTAGGGTCTGGGTGGGATTGTGATCGGTGCAGACTCGATGGGCCGAATGGCCTCCTTCTGCACTGTAAGGTTTCTATGATTTCTATGATTCTATCCAAATCTTTCTGCAGACTTTCCGCATCCTCCACGCAATTCGCTTTCCCACTCATCTTTGTGGCATCCGCAAACTTTGTTACCCTACACTCGTCCCCTCCTCCAGATCATCTATGTATATGGTAAACAGTTGAGGCCCCAGCACCGATCCCTGCGGCATGCCACTCGTCACCAATCTCCCACCACAACAACTCTGTTACTTTTACACCTTGCCAAAATCTGCCTACATATCTGTTCCTCTATCTCCCGCTGGCAGTTGGGCGGCCAATAGTAAACCTCCGACATTGTGACTACACCCTTCCTGTTCCTGAGCTCTACTCATATTGCCTCTACCCATATTGCCCTCCGAGGTGTCCTCCCGCAGTACAGCTCTGATATTCTTCTTAACCAGTAGTGCAACTCCCCCACCCCTTTTACATCCCTCTCTATCCCACCTGAAACATTTGAATCCTGGAACGTTAAGCTGCCAATCCTGTCCTTCCCTTAACCAAGTCTCTGTAATGGCAACAATATCATAGTTCCGAGTACTAATCCAAGCTTTAAATTCATCTGTCTTACCTGTTACACTTCTCGCATTGAAACAAATGTACTTCAGTCCACCAGACCCTCTTTGATTAGCAACCACACCCTACCTGCACTTTCTCTCAATCTTACTGGCCCTACTCTCTGATTCCTGTTCAGCTAATTCACCTTTGCTTTGGTTCCCACCCCCCCTGCCAAACTTGTTTAAATCCTCCCATGTGACACTAGCAAATTTCCCTGCCAGAATATTTATACCCTTCCAGTTTAGATGCAACCTATCCTTCCTGTACAGGTCCCACCTGCCCTGGAAGAGACCCCAATGGTCCAGATATATGAAACTTTCCCTCCTACTGTTTAGCCATGTGTTGAACTGCACTATCTTCCTACTCCTCGCCTCACAAACATGTGGCACAGGGAGTAATCCTGAGATTACAACCCTCAAGGTCCTGCTTTTTAACTTTCTACCTAATTCCCTGAACTGCTGCTGCAGGACCTCATCACTCTTCCTACCTATGTCGTTAGTACTAACATGTACCACGACCTCTGGCTGTTCACCCTCTCCCTTCAGAATGTTTTTTGCCCGTTCAGAGACATCCTGGACCTTGGCACCAGGGAGGCAACATACCATCCTTTCACGTCCACAGAAGTGCCTATCTGCACCTCCAACTATAAAGTCCCCTATAACTATTACTCTAGTGTTCTTTGTCCCTCCCTGCTTAACAACAGAGCCAGCATGGTGCCACTGCTCTGGCTGCTGCTGCTGTTATCCCTTCATAGGCCATGCCCCCCAACAGTATCCAAAACGATATACTTGTTAGAGAGGCTGACGCCAAAGGGGATACCTGCACTGACTGCCTGTCCCTTCTAGTAGTCACCCATTTATCTGGCAGCACCTTGGGTGAGACCATGTCTCTAAAGCTCCTATCTATGAAGGTTTCCGCCACCTTCATGCTCCTAAGTGCATCCAACTGCTGCTCCAACCTATCCATGCGGTCTGTAAGGAGATGCAATTAGGTGCATTTCCTGCAGACGTTGTCGTCCGAGACGCTGGAAGCATCACGGATCTCCCACATCTCACAAGTACAGCACTTAACCCCACTACTGACATTTCGAGCACCAATTAAAGTATTTAAGAAAATTTATAAAACTCTTACCGTAACTTTCTCACAGTGGCCTTTTATTTTGGTTAAAGGAGGAGGGAGAGAGGGAAACACTAATGTAATCTTTCGGGCATACCACTCCTTGACACCAGATCTTCCGCTTCCCACTTCTTAATAGCTGTTGCTGGTCTGACTTCTCCCAGAATGCACCAGTGAAGTCCCTCAACCGCCTCTAGCGGATGCTGTAACTCTTGTTTATCATTGGAGGGGTTCTTGCGCTTCCCACTTAGTAGCTGTTGCTTGTCTGATTTCTCCTCGAATGCACCAGTGAAGCCCCTCAGCCGCCTCTAGCGGATGCTCTGACTCCTGTTTATCACTGGAGGTGATCTTCCACTTCCCACTTCTTAGTAGATATTGCTGGTCCGACATCTACCAGAATGCACCAGTGAAGTCCCTCAGCTACCTGTACCAGACTTTGCACATTCTCCCCATGTCTGTGTGGGTTTCCTCCGGGTGCCTCGGTTTCCTCCCACAGTCCAAAGCTGTGCAGGTTAGGTGTATTGGCCATGCTAAATTGTCCCTTAGTGTCAGGGGGCTTGGCTGGGGTGGCTGCATAGGGTTATGGGGGTGGGGCCCGGGTGGGATTGTGGTCGGTGCAGACTCGATGGGCTGAGTGGCCTCCTTCTGCACTGTAGGATTCTATGATAACAAAAACAACTTTCTGCCCTTAATCGGTCCATATCCCTCTATTCCTTTCCAATTCATGTACCCATCCACAAGCCTCTTAAATGTTGTGAATGTGCCTGCTTCCACCACCTCCTCTGACAGCACGTTCCAGGCACCCACCACTCTGTGTGAAAAACTTCCACTGCACTTCTCCCTCTCACCTTAAACCTGTGCATGGCCAATCAACCTAACCTGCACAAGAGTTATTCATTCCTGCCTGGCACAAAAATGAAATTGGATAGGTGGCTAAATCATGGCTTACAAGGGAAATTAGAAATAGTATTAGATTCAAGGAAGAGGCCCACAAATTGGCCAGAAAAAAACAGCACATCTGAGGATTGGGAGTAGTTCAGAATTCACGACACCAATGGAATTCCTCCTCTTTGATATTGTTACTAATTTGGTTTGTCCAATCTACATACAGATTAAAGCCACCCACAAGTACACTTGTTGCTTTATTGTATGCGTCTCTAATTTCCTGTTTAATGCCATCCCCAGCATCACCACTACAGATTGGGGGTCCATATACAACCCCCATTAATGCTTCCCCCACCCCGCCCCCCCTTGGTGTTATCCACTCGCAGGTGGATCAGCAACTAATTATTGAAATCCCTCATAATATCAAACAGTTCCATTAAATTTCCCCTTAATCCTCTTCACTGTAAGGAGAACAATCCCAACTTCTCCACACAGCCAGCAGCATTCGAGTAAATCTCTGCCTCACCTTTCTAAAGTGTAGTGCCCAGAATTGGATAGAGTACTGTCACAGATCTAGCCAATGATTTGTAAAGATTTATCATAACTTTTTTGCTTTTGTACTCTATACCTCTGTACACAAAGTCAAGGATCCAGTATTTTTTAAAAAACATTCTTATCAACATTGGTGGAGTAGTGGATGAGGTGGAGGGCTGTTGTAGGCTGCAAAGAGACATAGATAGGATGCAAAGCTGGGCTGAAAAATGGCAAATGGAGTTTAACCCTGATAAATGTGAGGTGATGCATTTTGGTAGGACTAATTTAAATGTGGATTACAGGGTCAAAGGTAGGGTTCTGAAGACTGTGGAGGAACAGAGAGATCTTGGGGTCCATATCCACAGATCTCTAAAGGTTGCCACTCAAGTGGATAGAGCTGTGAAGAAGGCCTATAGTGTGTTAGCTTTTATTAACAGGGGGTTGGAGTTTAAGAGCCGTGGGGTTATGCTGCAACTGTACAGGACCTTGGTGAGACCACATTTGGAATATTGTGTGCAGTTCTGGTCACCTCACTATAAGAAGGATGTGGAAGCGCTGGAAAGAGTGCAGAGGAGATTTACCAGGATGCTGCCTGGTTTGGAGGGTAGGTCTTATGAGGAAAGGTTGAGGGAACTAGGGCTGTTCTCTCTGGAGTGGAGGAGGCTGAGGGGAGACTTAATAGAGGTTTATAAAATGATGAAGGGGATAGATCGAGTGAACGTTCAAAGACTATTTCCTCGGGTGGATGGAAAGGGGGCATAACTATAGGGTTCGTGGTGGGAGATATAGGAAGGATATCAGAGGTAGGTTCTTCATGCAGAGAGTGGTTGAGGTGTGGAATGGACTGCCTGCAGTGATAGTGGAGTCAGACACTTTAGGAACATTTAAGCGGTTATTGGATAGGCGCATGGAGCACACCAGGATGATAGGGAGTGGGATAGCTTGATCTTGGTTTCAGATAAAGATCGGCACAACATCGTGGGCCGAAGGGCCTGTTCTGTGCTGTACTGTTCTATGTTCTATGTTCTGGCACCATCAAAAGATTTGTTTATATGAACCTCCAGATCTCTGTTACTTTACACCTGCTTTAAAATTGTTCTATTTTAGATGGGCCTTCCTTCCTCATTCTTCTAAAATATTGTCTCTCCATTTCACCAGTATCTCCATGTCAAGTGTCCTCTTATCATTTTCACTATTCACTATATGCTTGCAAAAATAGAATACTGCAGAGCTATAAACCTGAAAACAAAACAGCAAGTGTTTGAAACACTCAACCAGATCTGGTGACATCTGTGGGAGAAAGACTGATTAATGTTTCAAATTGATTAGTAGTTCTACTTCTTTTGTCACCTTTGCAATTCTGTCCTCCTAACCAAATTGTGGACACCATATACTTACCTCCAGTTTGAAACACCAATCCTCACTATTACTTTCAGCTTTGAATCACTTAGCCAATTATGTAACCACACTACTACTGTTGTTTTAATCTCAGGTGACAATTTAGCTAAAATATCAAATGTCTTTTGAAAGACCACATATACAAGATTAAGCGTATTACCTTCAGCAACACTGTTGTTGCATTGAAACACTTGATCACGTTTGTCAGCCATGATCTATCTTCAAAAAATCCATGGTGACTGTCATTTATTAACTCACATTTTTCCAAGTGACTTTTAATTTTGTTGCAGATTATGGCCTCTCAAGTTTCCACCTGTATCAATGTTACTAGGTGCTTCTTTCTTCCCCCTTTTTGAACGAGAGGGTAAACTGCTATTCAGCCTCACGATTGATGTGTAATAATAGAAACATAGAATCCCTACAGTGCAGAAGGAGGCCGTTCAGCCCATTGAGCCTGCCCTGACAACAATCCCATCCAGTGGGTGACCCCACGTATTTACCCTGCTAATCCCCCTGACTAAGGGGCAATTTAACATGGCCAATTAACCTAACCCGCATATCTTTGGAGTGTGGAAGGAAATGGGAGCACCCGGAGGAAACCCAAGCGGACACGGGGAGAACGTGCAGACTCCACACAGACAGTCACCTGAGGCCGGAATTGAACCCCCGTCCCTGGCGCTGTGAGGCAGAAGTGCTAACCACTGTGCCACCGTGTTGCCACTATTAAATAGTGGGAAGTCCAATCTCCTTCGCACTGCAAATCCCCTTTTTCTAATCAAATGACTCCATTCCTTAATAAAAGCAAATTACTCCGGATGCTGGACTCTGAAAATCTCAGCAGGTCTGGCAGCATCTGTAAAGATAGAAAAGAGCTGACATTTCAAGTTCAGTTGATCCTTTGTCAAGCTCTCCGTTCCTTTCCTGGCTGTAGTCTGGGACTGAACCAGCTTGTTTGAAATCCAAGCATCCAGTTTGACTTCCCAGTCCCTCCTCTTTTCCCACCTGCTCATTTCCTCTTCCAACTCTCCTCCCATGTCCATTTTTAAAGAATTTAGGAACAGATGCAGCATGAGGTATTATCTGTGATGTGTATCTTTGATGTAGATATACTAAAATGTACAAATGAGCATGATTTATTTGGTGGACCCAAAAGATAGAAGAGCTAAAAAGCATCTCTCAATATACAGTTACATTGACAGCCCATGCTGTATATTAAAATCTGCTCTCTATAATTCACCATCACACACCTTTGGCGGGATTGTCTGGCTGCGCTCGCCCCAAGGCCAGAAAATCCTGCCCGAGTTCAAGTGATCTTTGCATGGTCCATGTCCCACCCGCAATGATTCCAGTGGTGGGCAAGATGGGAAAATTCCGCCCCTTGTGTTTAGTCACAGTGAATTGTTCGTTATGAGTCATAGAAGGAAGGCGTTTGACGAACAACCTCCTTCATCTTGCGATTTCCGCCCCCCCCCCCCCACCCCTACATGCTTCGCCTTCCTGCCAGCCACACACTCTTCACTCAGCTGTTTGCCTATTCCTCTGTGTAAATGTTATATTGTTCTTTGAACAGGTGCCTGTATCCTGATTTAAAAAGCCAGCTGAAGGAATTAAGGAAACATCTTATTCAAAGCACGAACGACATGGCACCATTAAAAGTGTGGGAGCTTCAAGGTATTCTTTACAATTTCTGTCAGGATTTCTCCAGTTGGATATTTTATGCTGAACCTATTATATCACTTTTTTAAACCTGGTTCTGCTATCCTTTGCCCCACTTTCCTGCAAGCAACAAGAAGACAATGTTTCTTGATTGGCATAGATGCAATTTTGGTTTGGTGAAAGAAATTATCAGCCTTAAAATTTCCTACATTTGCCTGATTAGTGATGGTAGAGTATATCACTTGAAGCAAGAGCCAAGTTTGTGGCACCATAGCTGGCTCAGCCTCACAGGAGGGGAGGAGAAAGATTGGAAGTGGGATAATGGTGGAGGATTCCATAATTAAAAGAGCACATAAGTGTGACTCCACGATGGTATATTGCTTACCTGGTGCCAGAGTCAAGCATGTCAAACTGCGGCCTCAGGACATTCTTTTCAGGGGAGAGTGAGCAGCCAGAGGTTGTAGTTCACATTAGGACCAACAAAATGGTTGGAAAAGGGATGAGGTCCTGATCGCAGATTTTGGGGAATTAGGATGGAAATTGTAAAGCAGAACCTCAAGAGTAGTAGTCTCAGGCTTACCTCAGGTGCCATATGGTGAGCATAAGAACATAAGAAATAGGAGCAGGAGTAGGCCATCTAGCCCCTCGAGCCTGCCCCGCCATTCAACAAGATCATGGCTGATCTGAAGCGAATCAGTTCCACTTACCCGCCTGCTCTCCATATCCCTTAATTCCCTTATTGATCAGAAATCTATCTACCCGTGATTTAAACATATTCAACGAGGTAGCCTCCACCACTTCAATGGACAGAGAATTCCAGAGATTCACTACCTCCTGAGAGAAGAAGTTCCCCCTCAACTCTGTTCTGAACCGGCCCCCACTTATTTTGAGGCTGTGCCCTCTAGTTCTAGTTTCCCTTCAAAGTGGAAAGAATCTCTCTACCTCTACCCTATCCAGCCCCTTCATTATCTTATATGTCTCTATAAGATCACCCCTCAGCCTTCTAAACTCCAACGAGTACAGACCCAATCTGTTCAATCTCTCCTCATAAGCTAAACCCCTCATCTCCGGTATCTACCTGGTGAACCTTCTCTGCACTCCCTCCAAGGCCAATATATCCTTTCGCAAATAAGGGGACCAAAACTGCACACAGTATTCCAGTTGCGGCCTCACCAGTGCCTTGTATAGTTGCAGCAAGACCTCCCTGCTTTTATATTCTATCCCCTTGGCGATAAAGGCCAACATTCCATTCGCCTTCTTGATCACTTGCTGCACCTGCAGACTGAGTTTTTGCGATTCGTGCACAAGGACCCCCAGATCCCTCTGCACAGTAGCATGATGTAATTTTTCTCCATTCAATAATATTCCAATTTACTATTATTTCTTCCAAAGTGGATAACCTCACATTTGCCAACGTTATATTCCATCTGCCAGATCCTCGCCCACACGCTCAGCCTATCCAAATCTCTCTGCAGACTTTCCACGTCCTCCACGCAATTCGCTTTCCCACTCAACTTCATGTCATCAGCAAACTTTGATACCCTACACTCAGTCGCCTCCTCCAGATCATCTATGTAAATGGTAAACAGTTGAGGCCCCAGCACCGATCCCTGCGGCATGCCACTGGTCACCAACTGCCAACCAGAAAAGCACCCATTTATTCCAACTCTCTGCTTCCTGTAAGATAGCCAATCCCCAATCCACGCCAACACCTTACCCCCAACTCTGTTTACCCCAATCTTCTGCAGCAACCTTTTGTGAGGCACCTTATCGAATGCCTTCTGGAAATTTAAAAACACCATATCCACCGGTTCCCCTCTGTCAACCGCACATCTTCATAAAAATCCAGTAAATTCGTCAACACGACTTTCCTTTCATGAATCCATGCTGCGTCTGCTTGATCGAACCATTCTTATCCAGGTACTCTGCTATTTCCTCTTTAATGATGGACTCCAGCATCTTCTCAACTACAGACGTTAAGCTAACCGGCCTGTAGTTACCCGCCTTTTGTCTACTTCCTTTTTTAAACAGCGGCGTAACAGTAGCTGTTTTCCAATCAGCTGGCACTACCCCAGAGTCCAGCGAATTTTGATAAATAACTACTGACGCATCTGCTATTACCTCAGCCATTTCTTTCAGTACCCTGGGATGCATTCCATCCGGGCCTGGGGACTTGTCTACCTTCAGTCCCTTTAGTCTACTAAGCACTACCTCTTTAGTAACAGTAATTGTATTAAGGACCTCACCTCCCACCAACTCTCGATCTCTAATATTCGGTAAACTACTTGTGTCTGCCACCGTGAAGACCGACACAAAGAACTTATTTAAAGTCTCAGCCATTTCCTCGTTTTCCACTATTAAATCCCCCCTCTCGTCCTCCAAGGGTCCAACATTCACTCGAGCCACTCTATTCCTTTTTATATATTTGTAAAAGCTTTTACTATCATTTTTTTATATTTTGAGCTAGTTTAGTTTCATAATCTATCTTTCCTTTCTTAATCGCTTTCTTAGTCGTTCTTTGTTATTTTTTAAAGCTTTCCCAATCCACTAATTCTCCACTATTTTTGGCCACTCTGTACGCATCTGTTTTTATTTTAATACTCTCCTTTATTTCCTTTGTTATCCACGTCTGGTTATCCCTTTTCTTACAGTCCTTCTTTATCACTGGAATATATTTTTGCTGAGTACTGAGATTAATAAGATTACTGAACTACAGACCCAGCTTGACAAATGAAACTATGAAAGTGTTGCTATAAACTGAGATATGCTTCAAAGAAGAGCAGAACTAGATGATAAATATTCCAGGGTAGCAGGTGTTTAGGAGAGATTGGAAAGGAAGAAAAAGTAAGGTTGGGTAGTGACAGTACTGATTAAAGATGATGGGCACAATTTTTCCAAAAAAATTCTAAGTGCCCAACGAGCGAGAAAACAGGTTTTCCCACACGTTTTTTGGGCGAGTTTGTGAAATGAATTTATGGCACTATGTGCAACACAGTGGTCGTCAGGAGATTCATGCTTGCGGCGGGGTGGGGGGGGGGGGGGCCTAATCCAGCCCGAGAGGCTGGCATCAGACTGCTGAGAGGGCCACGCGCATCAAACCGATCTCACGCTCCCTGGACATTGCTGCTGGCTCCGGCCCGTGCCAATCACCAGCCTCCCAATGGTTGGCCAAAAGCTCTAAAGGCCGGCCCTGGCCTCAGATCGCTGGTCTCACCACTAACCACCCCCCATGCAGAGTTCCCCCTTTCCCTCCCTGTCTGGCTTCACTTCGGTCTGGCATTGCCCCCATGAGGCCCTGCCCCCTTTGCAGTACCCATTGGGCACTGCCAGTGTGCCAGGTTGACAATGTCTAGGTGCCCAGTAGACACTGCCAGGTTGCCAGGCTGGCACTGCCCAAAGGACACTGCCCCCTCTGCCCCTGACCTTCCGGGGGCCACAGTGCCCAGACAATTGCGTCCCCTGCTCACTAAACAGATGTAAATAAAGAAATGAATATTGTAATCAGCCTCTTTTCCCAGTGTGAGGCTGATTACGTCAGAAAAAAATGGCCCAGGAAGATCATGATCAGCAGGATGCTGGTCACAATTCCCGTTTTTGGCCTCCTGCTTAAATTTCCTACCCCGCTACGCTACTCAACCAGTGGGAAAATTGCATCCAGTATCACAGTACTGCAGAGAGAGAATGATCTGGAAGGGGCCAATGGTAGGATTTCTTTGGTTTGAGGTAAGGAATGAAAAATGTGCGATAACATTGATCGCTGTAGTACATAGACCAAGGGTGTAGAAAAATAAATTTGCAAAGAAATTACAGAGAGGTGCAAGATTTTGAGTAAATATAATGGGGGACTTCAATTATCCAATTGTAGATTGTGATAGAAATTGTGCAAAGGAACAAGAAGGGCGAGAGTTCCTGGAATGTATTCAGGAAGATTTTCTGCAACAGTATGTTTCCAATCTAATGAGAGGACAGGTACTGTTGGACCTGGTTCTGGGGAATGAGTTGGTCCAAGTGGAGCAAATATCAGTGCAAGAGCATTTTGGGGTCAGTGACCATTGTTTAGGTTGGCCATAGAAAAGGATAAGGAGAAATCCAGAGCAGGGATAATTAATTGGGGAAAAGTCAACTTTGATGGGATGAGAATGTATCAGAGGTCAGTGAGTTGGAATCAAATGTTGGCAGAAAAGATGGTGGCTGAACAATGGGCCACCTTCAAAGAGACAGTAATGCAGGCAATGTGAAGGTACATTTCTTTGAAGGGGAAAGAACGAAGAAAATTACAGCCTAGGAACAGGCTCTTCAGCCCTCCTAGTCTGCATCGATCAAGCTGGCGTCTGAACTAAAACCCCTTCCCCTTCCGGGGACCATATCCCTCGATTCCTGTCCTATTCATGTATTTGTCCAGATGCCCCTTAGAAGTTACTATGGTATCTGCTTCCACTATCTCCCTCATCAGCGAGTTCCAGGCACCCACCACCCTCTGTATAACAAAAACTTGCCTTGTACATCTCCTTTAAACCTTACCCCTTGCACCTTAAATCTATGCGCTCTAGTAATTGACTCTTCCACCCTGGGAAGCTACGAAATCTAGAACAGTCTGGATGACAAGAGCGAGATAGAGATAACGATGAAAAGAAAGAAATGTGTGTATGACAGGTGTCAGGTAAAAAATATAATGGAGAATCAGACTGACTATAGAAGAACAGAGAGGGAGGGAAAAAACTAATAAGGAAAGCAAGGAGGTAATATGGAAAGAGGTTAGCAACTAACATAAATAGAAGGCAATCCCAAGGCCCTTTATAAGCTCGCAAATAATTAAAGGTTGGTAAAAGAAAGAGCATGGCCAGTTAGGGATAAAAACGGAAACTTACACTTGGAGGCAGGAGAAGTAACAGAGATTTTAAATGGGTACTTTGCATCTGCCTTTACAAAGGAAGAGGATGCTACCCAAGCCGAGCTGAGCAGGGGTAACTGGTACACTCAAGGAATTTATAATTGAGAAGGAGGAAATGTTACAAAGTCTATCTTTACTTAAAACTATTGAGGCTCCAGGACCAGGTGAGATGCAGGTGAGAGTAGAAATTTCAGAGGCATTGGTGATAATCATCCAATCTTTCTTGAACTCAGAGGTGGTGCAGGAGGACTGGAGAAATGTGAATGTCACACCCTTGTTCAAAAAAAGGCTCCAGACCTGTTAGTGTGGTGTATATGGATTTTAAAAGGCATTTAATACAATGTACACAATAGACTGATGAGCAAATTTCTAACGCATGAAATAAAAGCAAAAGTAGACACTTGGATAAGAAATTGTCTGAGTGACAGGAAACAGAAAGTAGTGAAAAATAATTGTTTTTCAGATTGGAGGGAAGTTTGTAGTGGAGTTCTTTAGGGGACAGTGTTGGGATCCTTGCTCTATATAACATATATGACCTAGACTCGAGTGTGCAGGAGATAATTTTGAAATTTGTAAATGATATGAAGATTTGAAAGCATTGTCAACTGTGATGAGGATAGTCTTGAATTTCAAAAGGGCACAGATATATTGGTGGATTGGGCAAAGAGTGGCAGATCAGGTTCAATGCAGAGAAGTATGAGGTGATTCATTTTCGCAGGAAGAATATGGGAGGCATTGGGTGAAATTCTCCCAATCTGCCCATGGCAAGTTTGACAGGTGAGAGATGAATGTAGATGGAGCAAAAAAAGGGGAATCCTGCCAGCTTAAAATTAAGTTGCAATTCTCCCAAAGGGAGATTAATGGTGGATTGGTGTTCCTGCCGCTGGTGTGAATGTCATTTGCATTCATTTACATTACATGAGTGCTCCTTAAAACAGCTGCCAGGCAGCATCCCATCAGGTCTTCCAACCTTTCATCACACCAGCATGAAATTACATTGGTGTGAAACCTGATTGCTAAAGAATGGCGTGCACAAGGCCGTCCTCAGTTTGCTAGACACTTCGAGGTGAATGCAACAAAACAACTACCGTAGTGCTGCGCTACTCCTCTGATGCATTGTACACAACTCTACTGAGGCAGACCAGTTCCTGCTCTCCATCTCCATGCTGAGCTGATCTTCATGGACAGCGTTGTGCTTGACAGGGTAAATGCTGAGAGGATGGATAGAATTTTACTGACATGCCCGCCCGAGGCTCGTAAGATCCCACTCGAGGCCAACGGAGAATGCCTCCGGGGCGGGCGAGCCAGTAAAATTCTGGCCGATGCCTCCCATCATGGGAGAGTCTAGGACAGTGGGAATAGCCTCAGAATAGAGGGTGCCAATTTAAGACTGAGATGAGGAGGAATTTCTTCTCCCAAAGGGTTGTGAGTCTTTGGAACTCCTTGCCACAGAGCGCTGTGGCAGCAGAGTCATTGTGGGTATTTAAGGCTGAGATAGATAGATTTTTGATCTATAAGGAAATCGAGGGTTACGGAGAAAGGTAGGAAAGTGGGCATGAGGAATGTTGAATCAGCCATGATCCTAGTGGCAGAGCAGGAATGAGGCGTCAAACGGCCTACTCCTGTTCCTATTTCTTGTTGCTTTATGGATCCATGGATCTTCCTGTGTCATCAGGTTGGATCAGAACTGTGCCTGTGGTTTGGGAGTACAGGGATCTCCTTCCTCCTGGTGCCACAGACAAGTACCTATCCAGACAGCACTGTGCTGCGGGTCTCGTGCAGCCATTGCAATAAGTGTCTGAATTTTGACCGGGAATGGAGTGGGAGGTGAGACCTGTGGGATGGAAGACAAATGGAACAATGTGCAAGAAGGGCTGTGCAAGGAGGGTGGGGGAGAGAAGGGAATGGGCTCACGATGTTAGGTAGAGGGGTAAGGAGGTAGATGAAGAGGTTGAACAATGGAAAGCAGAGCGAATACTGAGGGGAGGGATGCTGGACCCTGATAAGGCTGCATGAAAAGAGTAGTGAGCCTGTGGAATTTATTACCACAGAATTAGTTGATGCCAAAACATTAAATATATTCAAGAGGCGGCTGGATAAAGCACTTGGGGCAATTGGGATCAAAGGTTAATGGGAGAAAGCAGGATTAGGCTATTGAGTTGGATGAGCAGCCATGATCATGATGAATGGCAGAGCAGGCTCAAAGGATCGAATGGCCTTCTCCTGTTCCTATCTTCTATGTTTCTATGTAAAAGCTCACGAATGAGGAGATCAAAGGGGATTTACTGGAAGGGGATGCATGAAGACTCCAGATGCAGTGAGTAGAGGTCCAAGTGGAGCATAGATGCCTCATACGTGGTGGATTCAGAGGGTCAAATTAAGGAACAGACCATCTTCTTGAGACGCCTGGCCTTTTCCCTCTGCATTGCTGACATTCTGCATGGTCTCGTGAAGCCAACTGGGCTGGACCATCGAACCCACTGGCTGACTGGGGGAAGACTAATCAGCTACTGGCCTGCCAGGAGATTTGGAGGGTATCTCTTCTGTGCAAAATTAATGAAGTTTGAAGCATAGAATTTGGCACAGGTTCCTGCCATTCTGGCCAGTGGGAATGGTGCCGCTGGAGCTCTCCACCCTCAAACATAGTCTCTAAAAACAGAGAACTTGGCCCAGTATAAAATAAAGGGAAAAACTCTTAAGGAGGCGCAGGAACAAAGTGTTGTGATGTTAGTGTGCCTTTAAGAATTTTTTTTTCAAATGCTCTCTGTAGCAAAAAAATCTTAGATGATGTCATTGTGGGAGGAGAAAAAAAATCAAGGTCAGGTGACGAGGGTTGTTTTTAATTTTAGTTCTGGGCTGCAGTGTTAGAAGCATAGCTGAAAAAAAGTCTCTCTCTGTTTTTAGAACAATACAGCACAGGAACAGGCCCTTCGGCCCTCCAATTTATTTTGAAAATTTTACCAGTTAGCTTAAAGCGCAGCTTATTGCCATCCTGCAATAAAGAATCTGTGTTTTGGGGAGCTGATCTTGAAAACTCAGAACAGCTTTTCGTCAGATCATTTGAAATCCGCATTCAACCCAGGGAACTGGATTTCAGTGTCATCATAGAAATCATAGAAACCCTACAGTACAGAAAGAGGCCATTCGGCCCATCGAGTCTGCACCGACCACAATCCCACCCAGGCCCTACCCCCATATCTACCCACTAATCCCTCCAACCTATGCATCTCAGGACACTAAGGGCAATTTTCAGCATGGCCAATCAACCTAACCCGCACATCTTTGGACTGTGCAACTTCATGTGAACTTTAGCCTGTGCAACGATAAATCTGTTTAAAGGGTTTTGTTTACTGGATATTGGTTTTGATTGGAACATCTAATATATTGGTTAGGGGTTATATATTGGTGTGGTTGCTTTGTATTTTTTGTAATTGATAAAAGTTCTTGCTAATTTCTTACTATACATGTTAACTATATTCTTAAATACACTTTGTTTGATAAAAGCTCCCTAGTAGGTCTTCTGAATCACATTGAAGTGGAACATATCATGCTTATCCTAGCTAAATTCAAGATTCAAAACTTATGATTCAGGCGGCCTTCATAAGACACTGGGGTTTCTAACCTGTGTATATTGTTGCGAAGTTGGGTAGAGTAATTGTAGATTGCTGTTTGTAAAATTGTAAAATGCCAGAGAGAAAGCATTGCATGGTCCCTTTAAAAGGTGGTGCTTTTTCTGTGCTTAGAGTTAGAGTTAAAAAAGAAATGCAAGTCCATTTCGAATGCCCAAACTGAAAACTTTGTAGCGAAAGGCCAAGTAGCAGTGTTACCAAGACAACAGGCTTACAGGCTTTGGAATTTAGCCAATCAATTTGAATCAGAACAGGTTTTTGAATTTAGCCAATTGGTTTGAATCAGGCACTTAAATACCAGCAACCTATTAAATTTAAATCTGATGATTTTGGCAACCTAGGACCATTCCTATTGGGGATATTGATATGTCATCATGGGTATAAAAGAAGAGGACAGTGGGACAAAAAGCAGAGAGCAACTGGCGCTTGCCACAGCTCTTAGCACAAAGCTTCATCTAGATAGCAAAAGAAGAAACAACAGAGAAGAACAGAATATTTCAAAAGACGCAAAACCTGGTTGGAATTTAGAGAGTGACTAACATTCTATTTTTTGTATTTGTTAGAACAGCATTCCATTAGAATCGTGACTTACTTGGTTTGTTAATAGTTAAGTTAACTTGTTCACTGTTAGTTAGATAAATAAATTGTTACTTGTTGATTTTAGAGAGTGTCAGGGAGTTATTTTGATTTAACCACAAAGTTGCTGAAGAGCAGATCGTACCACTTCACATTCACTTTTTACAGATTATAGGGTGAGGTACTTCTCTTTGAGTGGTGCTCAGAGGGGAGATCAACCTCTGCTTTATGACAATAAGTACATAACTCATTGAAGGTGGCAGTGCATGTGAGAGCAGTTAACAAACCATATGGTATCCGAGATTTTATTAATAGACATGATGTGGAGTTACCGGAGTTGGACAGGGGTAGGCACAGTAAGTAGTCTGACAACACCAGGTTAATAGAGGCATTGAGTACAAGAGTAAGGTGGTCATGTTGAACTTTTATACAAGTTCAACTTGTATAGAATCATAGAATCCCTACAGTGCAGAAGGAGGCCATTCAACCTATCAAGGCTTCACTGACAACAGTCCCACCCAGGCCCCAGCCACATGACCCGATGTATTTACCCTACCAATCCCCCTGACACAAAGGGGCAATTTATCATGGCTGATCAACCTAACCTGCACACCTTAGGCTTCATCCTGTTCTGGATTCTGTACTTGAGGAAGGATGTCAGGAGATTGACAGGAATGATTTTAGGGATGAACAACTGTAGCTATGAGGATTGATTGAAGAGATTCAGACTGTTTTCCTTGGAGAAAAGAAGGCTAGGAAGAGACTGAATAGATTTGAGAGAGAGATCCTGATGGGTGTGGTCAGGATATGTAGTAAGAAACTGTTCCCTCTCCAGAGAGAGCCAAGAACAGATCTAAAACAATGGGCAGAACATTTTCTGATGTGGAGATGCCGGCGTTGGACTGGGGTAAACACAGTAAGAAGTCTAACAACACCAGGTTAAAGTCTACAAATAAACCTGTTGGACTTTAACCTGGTGTTGTTAGACTTCTTACAGAACACTTTCTCCCAGAGGGTAGTTGGAGTCTCGGACAAACTTTCTGAGAGTATGGCGGGCGCAGGTTTGATTGAGATATTCAAAAGGGAATTGATTGGTATCTGAACAGAAAAAATGTGAAAGGTTACGGGGATAAGGCAAGGGAGTGAGATTAGGTTGAATACTTCGCTGGTGCATTGTGGGAGAAGTCAGCCCAGCAACATCGAAGAAGTGGGAAGCGGAAGAACCCCTCCAGTAATAAACAGGAGTTAGAGCATCCGCTTGAGGCAGCTGAGGGACTTCACTGGTGCATTGTGGAAGAAGTTGGCTCAGCAACATCTACTAAGAAGTGGGAAACCGAAGATTTGGTGTCAAGGAGTGGTAAGTCCGAAACACTACATTAGTGTTTCCCTCCCTCCCTCCTCCTCTAACCAAAAATAAAAGGCCACTGTGAGAAGGTAAGAGTGAAGGTAAGAGTTTAATAAATTTTCTTAAATAATTTAATTGGTGCTCGAAATGTCAGTCAGTGGGGTTAAGTGCTGCACTTGTGAGATCCGAGACGCTGCCGTGACGCTTCCAGGGTCTCGGAAGACTACGTCTGCAGGAAGTGCACCCAATTGCAGCTCCTTACAGACCGCATGGATAGGTTGGAGCAGCAGTTGGATGCACTTAGGAGCATGAAGATAGTGGAAAGTGTCATAGATAGGAGCTTTAGAAACGTGGTCACACCCAAGGTGCAGACAGATAGATGGGTGACTGCTCGAAGGGGAAGGCAGTCAGTGCAGGAATCCCTTGTGGTCGTCCTCCTCTCTTAACAAGTATACCGTTTTGGATACTTGGGGGAGATGGCTTATCAGGGGATAACAGCAGCAGCAGCCAGAGCAGTGGCACCAAGGCTGGCTTTGTTGTTAAGCAGGGAGGGACAAAGAGAACTAGAGCAATAGTTATAGGGGATTCTATAGTTAGGGGTGCAGATAGGCGCTTCTGTGGACGTGAAAATGACTCCAGGATGGTATGTTGCCTCCCTGGTGCCAGGGTCCAGGATGTCTCTGAACGGGCAAAAAGCATTCTGAAGGGAGAGGGTGAACAGCTGGAGGGCATGTTACATATTGGTACTAATGACATAGGCGGGAAGAGTGATGAGGTCCTGCAGCAGCAGTTTAGGGAGTTAGGTAAATAATTAAAAAGCAGGACCTCGAGGGTTGTAATCTCAGGATTACGTGCTCGTGAGGCTAGAAATAGGAAGACAGCACAGCTCAACACGTGGCTAAACAGCTGGTGGAGGAGGGAGGGTTTCAGATATCTGAACCATTGGGATCTCTTCCAGGGCAGGTGGGACCTGCACAAAAAGGACAGGTTGCATCTAAACTGGAAGGACATAAATATTCTGGCCGGGAGGTTTGCTAGTGTCACAGAATTTAAACTAGTTTGGCAGGGGGTGGGAACCAAAGCAAAGGTGATTTGACTGAAGGGGAACCAGAGAGTGGGGCATGTAAGACTCAGAGGAAGAGCAGACAGGGTGCGGTTGCTAATCAAAGAGGGTCTGGTGGACTGAAGTGCATTTGTTTTTTTTTTAATACTTTTCCAATTCAATCAAATCAAATCCAATTCAGAGTCTCAACAAGTTGAGACATTTCAGATCCAGGCTGACAAGACAGGACGGGAGACCAAAACCACCCTGTCCTGGGCCTGATCTACATGAGTCAAGCTGATTGGAGAAGGGGGAGGATCCTCCTCCAAGACTTGAGCTCATTTGCATCTTAGCCAAAAGGCCGAGATGCCGCTTTTAAAAATTGCTTCATATGAAACATATGAAGCCTCAGCGTAACCCAATGACCTCAACCAAGCGCAGATCCGATACTACACTTGATCTTAGCCAAAAGGCCGAGAAGCATTTGTTTCAATGCGCGAAGTGTAACAGGTAAGGCAGATGAATTTAGAGCTTGGATTAGTACTCGGAACTATGATGTTGCTATTTCAGAGATCTGCTTAAGGGAAGGACGGGATTGGCAGCTCAACATTCCAGGATACGGATGTTTCAGGCGGGGTAGAGGGGGATGTTAAAGGAGTCGGGGAGTTGCTCACAAGCAGAAAGCTAATGGCATTTGCTACCAAATAAACCTGTTGGACTTTAACCTGGTGTTGTTAAAACTCTTACTGTGTAAGCAGAATATCGCAGCTGTACTGCGGGAGGACACCTCAGAGGTCTCATATAGTGAGACAATATGTGTAGAGCTCAGGAATAGGAATGTTGGGGGTTTACTACAGGCCGCCCAATTGCCAGTGGGAGATAGAGGAACAGATATGCAGACAGATTTTGGCAAGGTGTAAAAGGAACAATGTTGTTGTGGTGGGAGATGTAAATTTCCCCTATATTGACTGGGACTCACTTAGTGCTGGGAGCGTGGATGGGGCAGAGTTTGTAAGGAGCATCCAGGAGGGCTTCTTCAAACAGTACGTAGATAGTCCAACTAGGGAAGAGCCATACTGGACCTGGTATTGGGGAATGAGCCCGGCCACGTGGTCGAAACTTCAGGAGGGAGCAGTTCAGGAACAGTGACCACAATTCAGAAGCTTTAAGGTCCTGACGGATAAAGATAAGTGTGGTCCTCAAGTGAAGGTGCTAAATTGGGGGAAGGCTAATTACAACAATATTCGGCAGGAACTGAAGAATGTAAATTGGGGGCAAATGTTTGAGGGCAAATCAACATCCGGCATGTGGGAGGCTTTCAAGTGTAAGTTGATAGGAATTCAGGACCGGCACATTCCTGTCGGGATGAAGGATAAATATGGCAAGTTTTGGGAACCTTGGATAACGAGCGATATTGTGAGCCTAGTCAAAGAGAAAAAGGAAGCATTTGTCAAGGCTAGAAACACATGAAGCAAGTGTGGAATACAAGGAAAGTAGAAAGAAACTTAAGCAAGGAGTAAGGAGGGTTAAAAGGGGTCACGTAAAATCATTGGCCAGCAAGATTAAGGAAAATCCTACCACTTTTTATTCATACATAAAGAGCAAGAGGGTAGCCAGGAAGAGAGTTGGCCCACTCGAGGACAAGGGAGGGAATCAATTTGTGGAGCCAGAGGAAACGGGCGAAGTATTAAATGAGTACTTTGCGTCAGTATTCACCAAAGAGAGGGACTTGGTGGATGATGAGTCTGGGAAAGGGTATATTTAGTTTGATGCAGTTGAGATCAAAAAGGAGGAGGTATTGGGGTTCTTGAGAAACATTAAGGTGGACAAGTCCCCAGGGCCTGATGGGATATATCCCAGAATACTGAGGGAGGCAAGGGAGGAAATTGCTGGGGCCTTGAGAGAAATCTTTGTATCCTCACTGGCTACAGGGGAGGTCACAGTAAGAGTTTTAACAACACCAGGTTAAAGTCCAACAGGTTTATTTGGTCACAACTACTATTAGCTTTCGGAGCGCTGCTCCTTCGTCAGAGGGAGTGGAAATCTGCTCTCAAACAGGGCACAGAGACACAAAATCAAGTTACAGAATACTGATTAGAATGCGAATCCCTACAGCCAACCAGATCTTAAAGATACAGACAATGTGGGTGGAGGGAGCATTAAGCACAGGTTAAAGAGATGTGTATTGTCTCCAGACAGGACAGCCCACAAGTCCAGGAGGCAAGCTGTGGGGGTCACTGATAATGTGACAGAAATCCAACATCCCGGTTTAGGCCGTCCTCATGTGTGCGGAACTTGGCTATCCGTTTCTGCTCAGCGACTCTGCGCTGTCGTGTGTCGTGAAGGCCGCTTTGGAGAACGCTTACCTGAAGATCCAAGGCTGAATGCCCATGACTGCTGAAGTGCTCCCCCACAGGAAGAGAACAGTCTTGCCTGGTGATTGTCGAGCACATTGTCTGTATCTTTAAGATCTGGTTGGTTGTAGGGATTCGCATTCTAATCAGTATTCTGTAACTTGATTTTGTGTCTCTGTGCCCTGTTTGAGAGCACATTTCCACTCCATCTGACGAAGGAGCGGCGCTCCGAAAGCTAATGGTATTTGGTACCAAATAAACCTGTTGGACTTTAACCTGGTGTTGTTAAAACTCTTACTGTGTTCACCCCAGTCCAACGCCGGCATCTCCACATCATGACTACAGGGGAGGTCCCAGAGGATTGGAGATTAGCTAATGTTGTTCCTTTGTTGCAGAAGGGTAGCAAGAATAATCGAGGTAACTACAGGCCTTACGTCAGTGGTAGGGAAATTATTGGAGAAGATTCTTTGAGACAGGATTTACTCCCACTTAGAAATAAGTGGACGTATTAGCAAGAGGCAACATTGTTTTGTGAAGGGGAGATCGTGTCTCAGTGACTTGATTGAGTTTTTCGAGGAAGTGACAAAGATGATTGATGAGAGTAGGGCAATGAATGTTGTCCACATGGACTTCAGTAAGGCCTTTGACAAGGTCCCTCATGGCAGACTGGTGCAGAAGGTGAAGTTGCATGGGATCAGAGGTGAGCTGGCAAGCTGGATACAGAACTGGCTCAGTCATAGAAGACAGAGGGTAGCAGTGGAAGGGTGCGTTTCTGACTGGAGGACGGTGACAAATGGCGTTCCTCAGGGATCAGTGCTGGGACCTTTGCTGTTTGTAGTACATAAATGATTTGGAGGAAAATGTAACTGGTTTGATTAATAAGTTTGCTGACGACACAAAGGTTGGTGGATTTGCGGATACTGATGAGGATCATCAGAAGATTACAGCAAGATATAGATCGGTTGGAGACTTGGGCGGAGAGATGGCAGATGGCGTTTAATTCAGACAAATGTGAGGTAATGCATTTTGGAAGATCTAGTGAAGATAGGAAATACACAGTAAATGGCAGAACCCTTAAGAATATTGATAGGCAGAGGGATCTGGGTGTACAGGTACACAGGTCACTGAAAGCGGCAACACAGGTGGAGAGCGTAGTCAAGAAGGCATATGCCATGCTTGCCTTCATTGGCCGGGGCATTGAGTTTAAAAATAGGCAAGTCATGTTGCAGCCTTATAGAACCTTAGTTAGGCCGCACTTGGAATATAGTGTTCAATTCTGGTTACCACACTACCAGGAGGATGTGGAGGCTTTGGAGAGGGTACAGAAAAGATTTACCAGGATGTTGCCTGACATGGAGGGCATTAGCTATGAGGAGAGGTTGGAGAAACATGGTTTGTTCTCACTGGAACGACAGAGGTTGAGGGGCGACCTGATAGATGTCTACAAGATTATGAGAGGCATGGACAGAGTTGAATAGTCAGAAGCTTTTTCCCAGGGTGGAAGAGTCAATTACTCGGGGGCATAGGGTTAAGGGGCAAGATTTAAAGCAAATGTACGAGGCACAGAGGGTGGTTGGTGCCTGGAACTCGCTGCCGGGGGAGGTAGTGGAAGCAGATACAATAGTGTCTTGACAAATACATGAATAGAACATAGAACATTACAGCACAGTACAGGCCCTTCTGCCCTCAATGTTGCGCCGACCAGTGGTACCAATCTAAAGCCCCTCTAATCTACACTATTCCAATATCATCCATATGTTTATCCAATAACCACTTGAACGCTCTCAACGTTGACGAGTCCACCACTGCTGCAGGCAGGGCATTCCACGCCCTTACTACTCTCTGAGTAAAGAACCTACCTCTAATATCTGTCCTATATCTCTCACCCCTCAATTTAAAGCTATGTCCCCTCGTGCTAGCCAACACCATCCGAGGAAAAAGGCTCTCACTATCCACCCTATCTAATCCTCTGATCATCTTGTATGCCTCTATTAAGTCACCTCTTAACCTTCTTCTCTCTAACGAAAACAACCTCAAGCCCCTCAGCCTTTTCTCATACGATTTTCCCACCATACCAGGCAACATCCTGGTAAATCTCCTCTGCACCCTTTCCAACATTTCCACATCTTTCCTATAATACGGCGACCAGAACTGTATGCAATACTCCAAATGCGGCCGCACCAGAGTTTTGTACAGTTGCAGCATGACCTCCTGGCTCCGAAACTCAATCCCTCTACCAATAAAAGCTAACACACCGTACGCCTTCTTAACAACCCTATCAACCTGGGTGCCAACTTTCAGGGATCTATGCACATGGACACCCAGATCCCTCTGTTCATCCACGCTACCAAGTATCTTACCATTAGCCCAGTACTCTGTGTTCCTGTTACTCCTTCCAAAGTGAATCACCTCACATTTTTCCGCATTAAACTCCATTTGCCACCTCTCAGCCCAGCTCTGCAGCTTATCTATGTCCCTCTGCAACCTGCCACTTCCCTCCGCACTGTCTACAACTCCACCGACTTTAGTGTCATCCGCAAATTTACTAATCCATCCTTCCACGCCCTCATCCAAGTCATTAATAAAAATGACAAACAGCAGTGGCCCCAAAACAGATCGTTGCGGTACACCACTAGTAACTGAACTCCAGGATGAATATTTCCCATCAACCACCACCCTTTGTTTTCTTACAGCGAGCCAATTCCTGATCCAAACCACTAAATCACCCTCAATCCCATGTGCCCGTGTTTTCTGCAAAAGCTTACCATGGGGAACCTTATCAAACGCTTTGCTGAAATCCATATACACCACATCAACCGCTTTACCCTCATCCACCTCTTTGGTCACCTTCTCAAAGAACTCAATAAGGTTTGTGAGGCACGACCTACCCTTCACAAAACCGTGCTGACTATCCCTAATCAAATTATTCCTTTCTAGGTGATTATAAATCCTATCTCTTATAATCCTTTCCAATACTTTGCCCACAACAGAAGTAAGGCTCACCAGTCTATAATTACCAGGGTTGTCCCTACTCCCCTTCTTGAACAAGGGGACAACATTTGCTATCCTCCAGTCTTCTGGCACTGTTCCTGTAGACAATGACGACACAAAGATCAAAGCCAAAAGCTCTGCAATCTCCTCTCTAGCCTCCCAGAGAATCCTAGGATAAATCCCATCCGGCCCAGGGGACTTATCTATTTTTACCCTTTCCAGAATTGCTAACACCTCCTCCTGATGAACATCAATCCCATCCAGTCCAACAGCCTGCATCTCAGTACTCCCCTCAACAACACTGTCCCTCTCCAGTGTGAATACCGATGAAAAATATTCATTTAGTGCCTCTCCTATCTCTTCAGACTCCACGCACAACTTCCCACTCCTGTCCTTGACTGGCCCTAATCTTACCCTAGTCATTCTTTTACTCCTGACATACCTATAGAAAGCTTTAGGGTTTTCCTTGATCCTACCTGCCAAAGACTTCTCATGTCCCCTCCTGGCTCGTCTTAACTCTTTCTTTAGGTCCTTCCTGGCTAACTTGTAACTCTCAAGCGCCCTAACTGAGCCTTCACGTCTCATCTTAACATAAGTCTCCTTCTTCCTCTTCACAAGAAATTCAACCTCCTTAGTAAACCACGGTTCCCTCACACGTCTGCTTCCTCCCTGCCTGACAGGTACATATTTATCAAGGACGCGTAGTAGCTGTTCCTTGAACAAGTTCCACATTACAATTGTGCCCATCCCCTGCAGTTTCCTTCCCCAACCTATGCCAGCTAAATCTCGCCTAATCGCATCATAATTTCCTTTCCCCCAGCTATAACTCTTGCCCTTTGGTATATACCTATCCTTTTCCATTGCTAAAGTAAACGTAATCGAATTGTGGTCACTGTCACCAAAGTGCTCACCTACCTCCAAATCTAACACCTGGCCTGGTTCATTACCCAGTACCAAATCCAATGTGGCCTCGTCTCTTGTTGGTCTATCTACATACTGCGTCAGGAAGCCTTCCTGCACACATTGGACAAAAACCGACCCCTCTAAAGTTCTCGAACTATAGCTTTTCCAGTCAATATTTAAAAAGTTAAAGTCCCCCATAACAACTACCCTGTTACTTTCGCTCCTATCCAGAATCATCTTTGCAATCTTTTCCTCTTCATCTCTGGAACGTTTCGGAGGTCTATAAAAAAACTCCCAACAGGGTGACCTCTCCTTTCCTGTTTCTAACCTCAGCCCAAACTACCTCAGTAGACGAGTCCTCATCAAATGTCCTTTCTGCCACCGTAGTACTGTCCTTGACTAACAATGCCACACCTCCCCCTCTTTTACCACCTTCCCTGCACTTACTGAAACATCTAAACCCCGGAACCTGCAACAACCATTCCTGTCCCTGCTCTATCCATGTCTCCGAGATGGCCACAACATCGAAATCCCAGGTACCAACCCATGCTGCAAGCTCATCACCTTATTCCGGATGCTCCTGGCGTTGAAGTATACACACTTCAAACCGCCTTCCTGCCTGCCAGTACACTCCTGCGACCCTGAAACCTCATCCATGACCTCACTACTCTCAACCTCCTGTACACTGGAGCTACAATTCAGGTAACCACCCCCCTGCTGAATTAGTTTAAACCCTCCCGAAGAGCATTAGCAAATTTCCCCCCCAAGATATTGGTACCCCTCTGGTTCAAGTGCAGACCATCCTGTTTGTAGAGGTCCCACCTACCCCAGGAAGAGCCCCAATTGTCCAGGTATCTGAATCCCTCCCTCCTGCACCATCCCTGTAACCACGTGTTCAACTGCTCTCTCTCCCTATTCCTCTCCTCACTATCACGTGGCACGGGTAACAAACCTGAACTGTGTGTATGATATATTTTTTTGTCTTCTTAGAATACTTTTAAATCTTTAACACCTTCATTGTTCTCACTATCCATCAAATAAATTCCACCTTTAATTTTGTCCTACCTTGTTCAACTATTGTCCATTCTGTCTTCGCTTGCCATTACCTCTGCTGTAATCTGTCGACAAACAGGGTCACATTGCCCCTCTAACGGTTCTTTTCTTACCCCGTATCTGCAAATCACATCCATGGTCCTTCAATATTCATATCCCACTGGGTTATCTTCCTCATCCCGAACTATGGTGATCAGCCTATTTGTGGTGAATGCAAGCTCGTATTTCCCCCATCCATTCTGTCTTGTGTAACTCCTCACTCGATACCCTCCCCCTTTTACCAGATTTGGAATCTGGCTTACCATTGTTGCAATATTGAAAGTCTACAATTAAATTCTCAGGCAGGATGGATTATTTGATCTGAAAATATCTGACAATTCAAAACCTTAAAATTATGCAATTCCAAATTTCTGCACAAATAAATACACCTTCAGGTGTAAATAACCAAGAGTTCGTTCTCGACTAGTTTGAAAAGGGGTGGAGTAAAAGTTCTCAAGTCGACATCATTATATGATCACCCTTTGTTTGAATCTAACAAGCACATGGTCTGAGACTCATTTTTGCTTCGCGATCTTTCCTTTTAAACTCTTTTCTTCAGTATCCAGTTCTAGAATTTTCTTTTTCTTTTTCATTGTGCCAGTTGTATCAGGAATATATCTTCCGACCAAAGATCAATCCAACACAGGATTTTAAAAATCATTTTAAATATCCCAAATTTTAATTAACCCTACCAGATTAAAACTATCTCATTCTCACACAGAATCCCCACAGTACAGAAGGAGGCCATTCGGCACATCGCGTCTGTCCCAACCACAATCCCACCCAGGCCCTAGTCCCGTAACCCCACATATTTACCCTGCTAATTCCCCTGACACTAGGGTCAATTTATCATGGCCAATTAACCTAACCCGCACATCTTTGGACTGTGGGAGGAAACCGGAGCACCCGGAGGAAAGCCACGCAGACATGGGGAGAAAGTGCAAACTCCACATAGACAGTGGACCGAGGCCAGAATTGAACCTGAGTCCCTGGTGCTGTGAAGCAGCAGTGCTAACTACTGTGCCACCATGACGCCCACTTTTTAACAATGATATTTGTTCCCTCTTCATTGAAGTTTTGCCAGTTTAGAATCATAGAATCCTTACAGTAGGTGAATTCAAATTAACAATAACAGACAGAAACATTAAAGTTTGAAACGTACAACCTACAATTATCATCTTACACAAGCAGATCAACATAGCACGTGTTTTAAACGATAACCAAAATGAATTCGACAAGCGTTCTCATAATTCTGTTTTTAACCTTCCAAATCCCTGTAACTAAAAATTTAAGATAAGGTTAATTCCCCAGAAAGATAAACCTTAACAAATGTAGCCCTAAACAATGATAAATCAACTCTATGAGCATCCAGGTAAACCAAGTGGAACACACTGGTTCCTGCAGCCATAAATTTCAAACAAATAATTTTCAGCATTCTTGGAACTATAGCTTCTTAAAGTGACAGTAAGACTCGGTGAGTCCATTCACCTGATGAAGGGGCAGCGCTCCGAAAGTTCGTGCTACCAAATAAACCTGTTGGACTTTAACCTGGTGTTATGAGAATTCTTACTGTGCCCACCCCAGTCCAACGTGGCATCTCCACGTCATTCTTAAAGCGACAGAGCATGACAAGCTCACAACCTCTTGATGAAAATAAGAAACACGTTTCTCCATTCTCCTTTATTATAACTTAACCTTTTTTGTTCCATTTAAGCCAATTTTTCCAATGCCTGATTTTATAGGCAATACCTGTTCTTTATTGATTCAAAATTTCAAATTTATACTCACCCATACACATTACCAGCTGCAAAAGCTTTGTTCTTTACCTGGGTTGATTTAGTAACACAATAAAATTCTCACACTTATTCCAAATTCTTCCAGCCTTTGCTTAAAATTTCCAGATTTAACTGGTCTCCATAAATCCGCAGTTATAGACTAACATAGACGCATACATAATCACAGACACACAGGTCTCCAGGCTGGAAAGTTCAGATTGGATTGCTGCCAAACTGCGAGTTTTCTATGACTTTGAACAATTTTTATAACATTCTTCAAACCTTCTCCTCAATCTTCTGAACTTTGAAAAACAGCCTGAATTGAATGTATTCAAAAGGTGGCTCGATATCGCACTTGGGGCGAATGGGATCAAAGGTTATGGGGAAAAGGCAGGATTAGGCTATTGAATTGGATGATCAGCCATGATTGTAATGAATGGCAGAGTAGGCTTGAAGGGCCAAATGGCCTCCTCCTGCACCTGTCTTCTATGTTTCTATGGTTCCTTAGACAGATATTCATTTCATAGAGTCATAGAAGGTTTACAGCATGGAAACAGGTCCTTCTGCCCAACTTGTCCATGGTGCCACTTTGTTTTTAACCACTAAACTAGTCCCAGTTGCTCGTGTTTGGCCCACATTCCTCTATAGCCATCTTACCCATGTAATTGTCTAAACGCTTTTTAAAAGACAAAATTGTACCTGCCTCTACTGCTACATCTGGCAGCTTGTTCCAGTAACTCACGACCCTCTTTGTGAAAAAATTGCCCCTCTGGACACTTTTGTATCTCTCCTCTCGCACCTTAAACCTATGCCTTTTAGTTTCCCTACCTTTGGGAATAGATATTGACTATCTAGCTGATCTATGCCTCTCATTATTTTCTAGACCTCTATAAGATCACCCCTCAGCCTCCCATGCTCCAGGGAAAAAAGTCCCAGTCTATCCAGCCTCTCCTTATAACTCAAACCATCTAGTCCCGATAGCATCCGAGTAAATCTTTTCTGCACTCTTTCTAGTTTAATAGTATCCTTTCTATAGTAGGGTGACCAGAACTGTACACAGTATTCCAAGTGTGGCCTTGCAATGTCTTGTACAACTTCAACAAGACGTCCCAACCCCTGTATTCGATGTTCTGACCAATGAAACCAAGCATGCTAAATGCCTTCTTCACCACTCTGTCCACCTGTGACTCCACTTTCAAGGAGCTATGAACCTGTACCCCGAGATCTCTTTGTTCTATAACTCTCCTCAACGCCCTACCATTAAGTGAGTAAGTCCTGCCTTGGTTCAATCTACCAAAATGCATCGCCTCGCATTTATCTGAATTAAACTCCATCTGCCATTTGTCAGCCCACTGGCCCAATTGGTCAAGATCTCATTGCAATCCGAGATAACCTTCTTCACTGTCCACTATGCCACCAATCTTGGTGTCATCTGCAAACTTACTAACCATGCCTACTAAATTCTCATCCAAATCATGAATATAAATGACAAATAACAGTGGATCCAACACACAGGCCTCCAGTTTGAAAAACAACCCTCTATAACCACCCTCTGTTTTCTCTCATCAAGCCAATTTTGTATCCATTTGGCTTATCTCAACCTCATTCAGAATGAGCTAAGTACAGAATGAGCTTGAAATAAGCATGTAGGGTGTCTGTTGGAATCCCCCTTTTTGCATTTTGCTAATTAATTGTAAATGTTTCTGGGTGAGGTAGGGATATAATTCTTCCTCCCCATTCAGTAATTAACTCGAGTTCTGCCTCCCCGGCTTTTGCCTTCTCAGCTTTTCGCCTTTTCAGCTCTCGCTGTGGCGCTTGTGGTTTTTTATAACTGCTCTCAAGGATTCAACTGTACTCCCTTCACCTGGTCTACTCTGGGTTCAGCAGGTTTTGGTGGCTGGTTTACAACAGTATCCAGTCGAGAGTGTAATCAAAAGATAATACTCACCAATCTGTAGATACTGTGTGCCTAGCCAGCCTGAGTGAATGCCATCTTGTCACCAATTTGTAGTGGGGCTGTTTGCTGTCCAGCTGCTTCCAGACTTTGTTCCTGTCAAATGATCAGACGAAGAATTTCAGAATTTTACAATCAGCTTTTATTACAATCTACAGCGAGGGTTCCAGTCGGCCAGCTGGTGGTGCAGTCCAGAGCAGAGGATACAACATCACACAAACAAATATACTTCCTGATTCGATTATAAGTAATTAGTGTATGCCAATCGAAGATGTACATTTTCATAGAAGTTATCTGTATCCACTCAGAACTATTGATTAGATTTATATCATGCATAAGAGTCATAGTCATCGAGGTTTACAGCATGGAAACAGGCCCTTCGGCCTAACTTGCCCATGCTGCCCTTTTTTCTTAAACCCCAAAGCTAATTCCAATTGCCCGCATTTGGCCCATATCCCTCTATACCCATCGTACCCATGTAACTATCTAAATGCTTTTTAAAAGACAAAATTGTACCCGCCTCTACTGCTCCCTCTGACAGCTTGTTCCAGACACTCACCATCCTCTGTATGAAAAAATTGCCCCTCTGGACACTTTTATATCTCTCCCCTCTCACCTTAAACCTATGCCCTCTCGTTTTAGGCTCCCCTACCTTTGGAAAAAGATATTGACTATCAAGCTGATCTGTGCCCCTCATTATTTTATAGACCTCTATAAGATCACCCCTCAGCCTCCTACGCTCCAGAGAAAAAAGTCCCAGTCTATCCAGCCTCTCCTTATCACTCAAATTATAACTCGGTCCAAAGATGTGCGGGTTAGGTTGATTGGCCAGGTTAAAAATTGCCCCTTAGAGTCCTGGGATGTGTAGGTTAGAGGGATTAGCGGGTAAATATGTAGTGATAAGGGGGTAGGGCCTGGGTGGGATTGTGGTCGGTGCAGACTCGATGGGCCGAATGGCCTCCTTCTGCACTGTAGGGTTTCTATGTTTCAATCCATCAAGTCCCGGTAGCATCCGAGTAAATCTTTTCTGCTCTCTTTCTAGTTTAATAATATCCTTTCTATAATAGGGTGACCAGAATTGCACACAGTATTCCAAGTGTGGCCTTACCAATGTCTTGTACAACTTCAACAAGACGTCCCAACTCCTGTATTCAATGTTCTGACCAATGAAACCAAGCATGCCGAATGCCTTCTTCACTACTCTGTCCACCTGTGACTCCACTTTCAAGGAGCTATGAACATGTACCCCTCGATCTCTTTGTTCTGTAACTCTTCCCAACGTCCTACCATTAACTGAGTAAGTCCTGCCCTGGTTCAATCTACCAAAATGCATCACCTCGCATTTGTCTAAATTAAACTCCATCTGCCATTGGTAAGCCCACTGGCCCAATTGATCAAGATCCCGTTGCAATTGGAGATAACTTTCTTCACTGTGCACTATGCCACCAATCTTGGTGTCATCTGCAAACTTACTAACCATGCCTCCTATATTCTCATCCAAATCATGAATATAAATGACAAATAACAGTGGACCCAGCACTGGGTGTGCAAGTCCACAGATCCTTGAAGGTGACGTCACAGGTGGAGAAGGTAGTGAATAAAGCATGTGGCATGCTTGCCTTTATAGAGTATGAAAGTTGGGATCTGATGTTGCAGTTGTATAGAACGTTGGTTCGGCTGCATTTGGAATACTGCGCCCAGTTCTGGTCGCCACACTACCGGAAGGACGTGGAGGTTTTAGAGAGAGTGCAGAGGAGGTTTACCAGGATGTTGCCTGTTATGGAAGGGCTTAGTTATGAGGAGAGATTGAGTAAACTGGGGTTGTTCTCGCTGGAAAACGGAGGATGAGGGGTGACCTAATAGAGGTGTATAAAATTATGAAAGGCATAGATAGGGTGAACAGTGGGAAGCTTTTTCCCAGGTCGGTGGTGACGTTCACGAGGGGTCATAGGTTCAAGGTGAGAGGGGGGGAGGTTTAACACAGATATTAGAAGGACGTATTTTACACAGAGGGTGGTGGGGGCCTGGAATGCGCTGCTGGGCAAGGTGGTGGAGGTGGACACACTGGGAACGTTTAAGACTTATCTAGATAGCCACATGAACGAAGTGGGAATGGAGGGATACAAAAGAATGGTCTAGTTTGGACCAGGGAGCGGCGCGGGCTTGGAGGGCCGAAGGGCCTGTTCCTGTGCTGTATTGTTCTTTGATCCCCGAGGCCTCCAGTTTAAAAAACAACTCTCTACAACCAAATGGCTTCTGTCAAGAAGCCAATTTTGTATCCATTTAGATACCTCACCCTGGATCCTGTGAGATTTAACCTTATGCAACAATCTACCATGCCGTACCTTGTGAAAGGCCAACAAAGGTCATCAGGTACAAATACTACTAACCAATCACAAAATGTGCACATGTATTGATTATAATGTTCAATCAGCTTGAATATGCTATCTATTCTGATAGTATCAGCCACATTTGGCCATAACATAACAACTTGTGTTTGACTTAGAAGTATCAATTATCCTCCCTATGTCCAAGGCCCCTAGTGTTTGATGAATTTTCTTAGGCGAGGGAGGTTTGACAGACAAACAAACCCTTATGTTCAATCTGTGAACAGTGTTGTTTCCCTATGTTATCTTTTGACTATTTGGTTATCAGACCAAAATGGTAAAGCAGTCTCCCATTGTTTTACAGTCTGTGAGAGTTGACACATGTGATGTTTCTGCCCGAGAACTAACACCCTGCAGTTTGTGTCCTTAGGTACTTGCTCACAGCTAGCAGCATGTATGAGTTTTCTACTAAACTAAATATTTTAACCCTTTCAGTAAGTATGATTATTAGTATGGCTACTAGCCCTCCTTCAGTTCCCATATCCATGGAGAGGAGGAGGGTTGCCCTTGTACATGGGGGGGCAGTCTCTAGCGTAGAGGTGGTTCCTTTTTTTAAAAATCAGAGATCTGAGTGCCACTTTTAAAAAAAGCTCCCCGATCCAGGGATTTCTGGCATTTCTAGCTTTACCCAACCCCATCCCACCAGCCTGATGGCGTGGGCCCTGCCACATTCCTTTTTTTGCACAGAGTACTGCACAATATACGAAAAGCCAACTGTGCAGCCAGAGAGCTGAGCTACTGGTACTTGCCTCAGCCAGCACTCTGTGCAGAAATGGAAAAATTCCACCCAGTATCAGGTGTTATGTGTGGTGGCTGACACACAGTGATACATTGGATAGCTCAGGAACTCAGGGAGCAAATACACAGGTCTTGGATGTGGGCACTGGGGGTTCTGAAGGGGTAGTGATGTCCTTGATCTGGTGGGGTTGTATTTCATCTCGCCCTTTTGTCGTTCTCTACTGAAGCAACCCTTACTGCACTCCCTGGTGTCCTGTCCTCCCACTCCTTAAGAAGTTTAACAACACCAGGTTAAAGTCCAACAGGTTTATTTGGTAGCAAAAGCCACACAAGCTTTCGAGGCTCTGAGCCCCTTCTTCAGGTGACCCCTAACAAGATCACCATGATCCCTCACCTTTCTTATGATGAATCCCAGTAGGTAAGCCAATACAGCATTTCCCCTTAATTTTACTGAAAGGAATTGCAGAATAAATGTAGCTCGAGTCGCGGTGAAATTTTGACAAAATGTTCTAGAAGGTCTCCTGAATTGTCTGATGCCCTGTTTGCAGCTGCAGTAGCAAATAAACATGCAACAGTGGGTAGTCCTTCCAGAGGCATTCAAAATCCACATCAGCACTATTTACTTCCAAACAGCAGGTTGCTGTTCAGAGAGAACGGACAAACGCTAGGTAGCAATGTTCCATACAACCTTTTTCCTGATTGCTAACAAATATTTTAATCTCTATGACTCTATAACCTCTTTACCAAGATGGTTTCTTGTGCAAAACCAGCATTTCAGATCAAAATCCCTTCTTGGTCACCTCAGCTAAACTTGGGGCAGGAATATGCTGCTGAAAATTGACCCGTGTCTCCAGGCAAAAATGTTAATTTCTATGTTATGAATTTTAATTTTTCCACTTCTATACGTTTGAAATGCAAACAGGATTGTTCTTTTCACACTAATGTATTCTTGGATAATAATACCAGATGGGTTTAATCTGCAGAATCTTTTTAAAGGTGGAAATTGTGCAGATATAAACATTCTACAGGCTTCATACCCAATTTTTTCTTTCAGATCTAAGTTTCCAAACAGCGACTCGCATTGTCTCCACTCCTGTTCATGATGCTTTGAAGTCAATGCGAGACCTTAGTCAGAATTTCCCAACAAAAGCCAGGTAAGGAAATTAGTATTATTTACACATTTCAGCCTAAAAGTATACTGTGTTAATGCTTTTAAGAAGAGAAAAGGCTTCTGGAATATATATTCATCTACAATTCTGCGTAACCAATCAATTATGACATTTTGTCAATAGAAACATTTACATTAACATCTTGTTTCTAGTAGAAAAGGCACACAGTATGACACAAATAGTGGCTAAACATGGTTGCTTAGCTGCATCTCTGCAACTCTAGGAAAATAATTAATGATTTGAAGGATCGTAACAGAATTCCAAGATAGCACAGTTGTAATTCTTATTTTAGAGAACATTGTAAATATTAGAAGGCTGGCCTGATCGAGCTAATAGAATAAGGTTTATTGCAAATAGGAAGTAGAAATACTCCTGAAACATTATGAACAGCATAGTGCCACAATGGTTCGTGGGTAGTCATGGATAAGGACAAGAGTGGCCCTCAGGTGAAGGTGCATAATTGGGTGAGGGCAAAATACATCCAAATTAGACACGAACTGGGGAATGTGGATTGGGAGTGGCTATTTGAGGGCAAATCCATGTCTGACATTTGGGAGGCTTTTGGTTGAAGTGAAGGACAGGCATACCCCGCAAAATTGAAGAATAGAAATGACAGGATTCAGGAACCATTGGTAAGGACAAATTGGAAGCTTAGTCAAAAGAAAAAAGGAAACATACGGTAGATTTAGGCATCTAAAAACTGACGAAGCCCTTGAGGAGTATAATAAAAGTAGGAAAGAACTTAAACCCGGAATTAGGAAGGCTAAAAGGGGCCATGAAATATCTATAGCAAACAGGGTCAAAGAGAATCCCAAGGCTTTTTATGCCTATATTAGGAGGAAGAGGGTAGCAAGAGAAAGAGTAGGCCCACTCAAGAACAATGAAGGGAAGTTATGCGTGGAGCCACACGAAGTGGGTGAGATTTTTCATGAATACTTTATACTTCACCAAGGAAAAGAACATGACGTTTGTTGAGGATAGGTGTTGAACGCTCTAAAGAATATCAATATAACGAAGGAGGAAATGTTGGGTATCCTAAATTGCACTAAGATAGACAAGTCCCCGGGGCCAGATGGAATCTAACCCAGGTTACTGCGGGAGGCAAGGGAAAAATTAGCTGGGGACTTAACAGATATCTTCGCATCCTGTTTGACCACAGACGAGGTTCCAGAGGGCCAGGAATAGCCGATTTTGTTCCCTTGTTTAAGAAAGGAAGCAGGGATAATTCGGGAAATTATAGGCCAGTACGCCTGACGTCAGTGGTGGGGAAGTTTTTGAAGATGAAACTGAGGTGAGGGACAGGATATATGCACAGTTGGAAGAAAATGAACTAGTTGGTGACAGGCAGCATGGTTTTGTACGGGGAAGGTCATGTCTCAACAAGCTGAATGTTTTGAAGAGGTGACAAAGATGATTGATGAGGGAAGGGCTGTGGATGTGGTTTATATGGGCTTTAGTAAAGCATTTAACAAGGTCCCACATGGCAGAATGGTACAAAAACTAAAATCACATGGGATTCGGGTGGGCTGTCTAGATGGATACAGAACTGGCTTGGCCATAGAAGACCGAGAATAGCGTGGAAGTATGGAATTGCAGAATGGAGATCTGTATATCGTGGTATTCTGTTGGGATCTCTGTTGTTTGTAGTGTATATAAATGATCTGGAGGAAAATGTGTGTTGTCTGGTTAATAAGTTTGTGGATGGCATGAAGATTTGTGGAGTTTCAGCTAGTGACAGGGATTGTCAGAGGATACAACAGGATATCGATAGATTGGAGACTTGGGCACCGAAATGGCAGGTGGAGTTTAATCCGGAGAAATACGAGGTGATGCAATTGGGAGGATCGAATTTAGGTGTAAATTATACTGTAAATGGCATAACCCTTCGGAACATTAACATATAGAGGGATCTGGGCATGCAGGTCTTCAGTTCCCGAAAACTGGCAACACAGGTGGCCAAGATGATTTTGAAGACATATGGCATGCTTGCCTTCATCGGCCAGGGCATTGAGTACAAGAGTTGGGCAATCATGTTGCAGCTATATAAAACCTCGGTTAGGCTGGATTTTAGAGTATTTTGTGCAGTTCTGGTTGCCACACGACTAGAAGGACTGGAAGCTTTCGAGAGACTGCAGAGAAAGTTCACCAGGAAAGTTCACCGGGGTAAAAAGACAGGTTAGTTCAAGCAAAATCACAAATGGAAGGGTAGAGTGTGGTGGAAATAATTTTTTGAGGTGTGTCTATTTCAATGCCAGGAGTATTGTGGGGAAGGCAGATGAGCTGAAGGCGTGGATAGACACATGGAAATATGACATTATAGCCATTAGTGAAACTTGGCTACAGGAGGGGCAGGACTGGCAGCTCAATGTTCCAGGGTTCCAATGTTTCAGGCGGGATAGAGGCAGAGGGATAAAAGGTGGGGGGGTGGCATTGTTGGTCAGGGAAAATGTTACAGCGGTACTCAGGCAGGATAGATTAGGGAGCTTGTCTACAGAGGCCCGATGGGTGGAGCTGAGAAACAGGAAAGGTATGACCACATTAATGGGCTTGTATTATAGACCACTCAATAGTCAGTGAGAATTGGAGGAGCAAATCAGCGGAGAGATAGCTGACAACTGCAAGAAACACAAAGTTGTGATAGTAGGGGATTTTAATTTTCCACATATAGATTGGGACTCGCATACTGTTAAAGGTTTAGATGGGGTAGAGTTTGTAAAATGTGTTCAGGAGAATTTTCTACATCAGTATATAGAGGTGCTAACTAGAGAGGATGCGATATTGGATCTCCTATTGGGAAATGAGTTAGGGCAGGTGATGGATGTGAGTGTGAGGGAACACTTTGGATCCAGTGATCATAATGCTATTAGTTTCAACCTGATCGTGGATAAGGATAGATCTGGTCCTCGGGTTGAAGTTCTGAACTGGAAAAAGGCCAAATTTAATGAAATGAGAAGGGATCTGGGAAGCGTGGATTGGCACAGGCTGTTCTCTAGTAAGGATGTAAATGGAAAGTGGGAGGCCTTCAAAGGAGAAATTTTGAGAGTGCAGAGTTTGTATGTTCCTGTCAGGATTAAAGGCAAAGTAAATAGGAATAAGGAACCTTGGTTCTCGAGGGAGATTGTAACACTGATTAGGAGGAGGAGAGAGTTGTATGAAATGTACAGGCAGCAAGGAACACATCAGATGCTCAAGGAGTATAAAAAGTGCAAGAAGCTACTTAAGAGGGAAATCAGGAGGGCTAAAAGAAGACATGAGGTTGCTTTGGCAGACAGAGTGAAGGAAAATCCAAAGAGCTTCTATAGGTATGTTAGGAGCAAAAGGATAGTGAGGGATAAAATTGGTCCACTTGAAGACCAGAGTGGTAGACTGTGTATGGAACCAAAAGAGATGGGGGAGATACTAAATGGTTTTTTTGCATCCGTATTTACTGAGGAAACGGGCATGGAGTCTACGGAAATAGGGCAAACTGGTAGGGAGGCCATGGAACCTTTACAGATTAAAGGGGAGGAGGTGCTTGCTGTCTTGAGGCAAATCAGAGTGGATAAATCCCCAGGATCGGACAGGGTATTCCCACGGACCTTGAGGGAAGCTAATGTTGAACTTGCAGGGGCCCTGGCAGACATATTTAAAATGTCAGTATTCACGGGGGAGGTGCCGGATGATTGGAGGGTGGCTCATGTTGTTCCGTTGTTTAAAAAAGGTTCCAAAAGAAATCCTGGAAATTATCGGCCAGTAAGTTTGACGTCGGTGGTGGGCAAGTTATTGGAAGGTGTGATAAGGGATAGGATCTACAAATATTTGGATAGACAGGGACTTATTAGGGAGAGTCAACATGGCTTTGTGCGTGGTAGGTCATGTTTGACCAATCTATTAGAGTTTTTCGAGGAGGTTACCAGGAAAGTGGATGAAGGGAAGGCGGTTGTCTACCTGGATTTCAGCAAGGCCTTTGACAAGGTCCCTCATGGGAGGTTAGTTAGGAAGGTTCAGTTGCTAGGTATACATGGGGAGGTAGTAAATTGGATAAGACACTGGCTCAATGGAAGAAGCCAGAGAGTGGTTGTGGAGGATTGCTTCTCTGAGTGGAGGCCTGTGACGAGTGGTGTGCCGCAGGGATCGGTGTTGGGTCCATTGTTGTTTGTCATCTATATCAATGATCTGGATGATAATGTGGTCAATTGGATCAGCAAGTTTGCTGATGATACAAAGATTGGAGGTGTAGTGGACAGTGAGGAAGGTTTTCAAAGCTTGCAGAGGGATTTGGACCAACTAGAAAAATGGGCTGAAAAATGGCAAATGGAATTTAACGCAGACAAGTGTGAGATATTGCACTTTGGAAGGACAAACCAAAGAAGAACGTACAGAGTAAATGGTAGGACTCTGAAGAGTGCAGTTGAACAGAGGGATCTGGGAATACAGGTACAGAATTCCCTAAAAGTGACGTCACAGGTGGATAGGGTCGTAAAGAGTGCCTTTGGTACATTGGCCTTTATAAATCGGAGTATCGAGTATAAAAGTTGGAGTGTTATGGTAAGGTTATATAAGGCACTAGTGAGGCCGAATTTGGAGTATTGTGTACAGTTTTGGTCACCTAGTTACAGGAAGGATGTAAATAAGATTGAAAGAGTGCAGAAAAGGTTCACAAGGATGTTGCCGGGACTTGAGAAGCTGAGTTACAGAGAGAGATTGAATAGGCTGGAGCGTAGAAGATTGAGGGGAGATTTGATAGAGGTGTATAAGATTTTGATGGGTATCGATAGAGTGAATGCAAGCAGGCTTTTTCCGCTGAGGCTAGGGGAGAAAAAAACCAGAGGGCATGGGTTAAGGGTGAAAGGAGAAAAGTTTAAAGGGAATATTAGGGGGGGCTTCTTCACGCAGAGAGTGGTGGGAGTGTGGAATGAGCTGCCGGATAAAGTGGTAAATGCGGGGTCACTTTTAACATTTAAGAAAATCTTGGACGGGTTCATGGATGAGAGGGGTGTGGAGGGATATGGTCCAAGTGCAGGTCAGTGGGACTAGGCATAAAATGGTTCGACACAGACAAGAAGAGCCAAGGAGAGGTTGAATAAACTAGCATTTTCACTGGAAGGACGGAGGCTGCATGGAGACCTGATAGAGGTCTACAAAATTATGAGAGGCATAGACAGGGTGGATAGTCAGAGGCTTTTTCCCAGGGTGGAAGTGTCAATTACAAGGGGCACAAGTTCAAGGTGAGAGTAAATGTGAGGTCATCCATTTTGGTGGGAATAACAGCAAAATGGACTATTATTTAAATGGTAAAAAATTGCAGCATGCTGCTGTGCAGAGGGACCTGGGTGTCCTTGTGCAGGAATCTCAAGGAGTTGGTTTGCAGGTGCAGCAGGTAATTAAGAAGGCAAATGGAATGTTGTCCTTCATTGCTAGAGGGATGGACTTTAAAAACAGCAAAGTTATGTTGCAGCTGTATAAGGTGCTTGTCAGGCCACACCTGGAGTACTGTGTACAGTTTTGGTCTCCTTACTTGAGAAAGGATATACTGGCACTGGAGGGGGTGCAGAGGAGATTCACTAGATTGATTCCGGAGTTGAGAGGGTTGGTTAATGAGGAGAGACTGAGTAGACTGGGGCTATACTCATTGGAATTCAGAAGAATGAGGGGAGATTTTATAGAAACATATAAGATTATGAAGGGAATAGATAAGATAGAAGCAGGGAAGTTGTTTCCACTGGAGTGTGAAACTAGAACTAGGGGTATGGCCTCAAAATAAGGGGAAGCAGATTTAGGACTGAGTTGAGGAGGAACTTCTTCACACAAAGGGTTGTGAATCTGTGGAATTCCCTGCCCAGTGAAGCAGTTGAGGCTACCTCATTGAATGTTTTTAAGGCAAGGATAGATAAATTTTTGAACAATAAAGGAATTAAGGGTCATGGTGAGCGGGCGGGTAAGTGGAGCTGAGTCCACAAAAAGATCAGCCATGATCTTATTGAATGGCGGAGCAGGCTCGAGGGGCCAGATGTCCTACTCCTGCTCCTAGTTCTTATGTTCTTATGAGAGGGGGAAAGTTTGAGGTGTGCGGGCTAAGTTTTCTATGCAGAGAGTGGTGGGTGCCTGGAACGTGCTGCCAGAGGGGGCGGTGGAAGAGGCACATTAGCAACATTTAAGAGGCATCTGGATGGGTACATAAATAGGGAAGGAATAGAGGGATATGTTCAGTGTAAGAACATACCATTCTCTATGAACGATATGCTCTGTCAGTATAGCGCGCAAGAGACAATACTTTTCACTGTATGCTAATACATATGACAATAATAAATCAAATCAGAAGGTTGTTTTGTAGTTTAGTTGGGGCATCATGATCGGCACAGGCTTGTCGATCCAAAGGGCCTGTTCCTTAGCACTGCTGTTTCACAGCACCAGGAACACAAGTTTGATTCCGGCCTTGGGTAACTGTCTCTGTGGAGTTTGCACTTTCTTCCTGTGTCTGTGTGGATTTTCTCCTACAGTCCAACGATGTGCAAGTTAGGTGGATCAGCCAAGCTGAATTCCCCTTAGTGACCAAAAGGTGTATAGGTTAGGTGGATTAGGCATGGTATATGCACGGGGTTACGGAGGTAGGATGTGGTGGGGAGGTGGGCCTAGGCCTGGGCCGAGGTACGGTGTTATTTTGGAAAGTCGGTGCACTTATCTGTATTGAACTCCATTTTCCATTTCTCGGCCCACTTCCCAAGCTGATTAAGGTCCTGCTGCAATTTTTGATAACCTTCCTCACTGTCTACAATACCGCCTATTTTAGTGTCATGTGCAAACATACTGAAAATGCCTTGTACATTCTCATCCAACTCGTTGATATAGATAACAAACAGCAGTAGGCCCAGCAGTGACCCCTGAGGCACACCACTAGTCAGTCACAGGCCTCCAGTCCGACAAGAATCCTTCCACCATTACTCTCTGCTTCTTGCCATCAAGCCAACTGGACATCAAATTTGCCAGCTCTCCCTGGATTCCATGTGATCGAACCTTTCAGAGCAGCCTACCATGTGGAACTTTATCAAGTGTCCCTGCTGATGACACCTGTGGGAAGTGCACCCATCTGCAGCTCCTCCAAAACCGTGTTAGGGAACTGGAGCTGGAGTTGGATGAACTTAGGATCATTAGGGAGGCAGAGGTGGCCATAGACAGAAGCTTTATGGATATAGTTACTCCAGGAAAGGAAAATAGATGGGTGACAGTGAGAGGGGCTGGGAGGAAGCAGTCAGTGCAGGGATCCTCTGTGGTCGTTCTCCTTAGCAACAAGTATTCCGCTTTGGATGCAGTTGAGGGGGACAACATACCAGTGGTGAGCCGCAGTGGGCAGATCTCCAGCACTGAATCCGTTCCTGTGGCTCGGGAGGGTAAGGGGGAGAGCGGGAGGGCAATAGTTATTGGGGACTCGTTAGTTAGAGGGATAGATAGGAGGTTCTGTGGCAGCAAAAGAGACTCACGGATGGTATGTTGCCTACCGGATGCCAGGGTCTGTGACGTCTCGGACCGTGTTTTCCGGATTCTTAAGGGGGAGGGGGAACAGTCACAAGTCGTGGTACACATTGGTACCAACGACATAGGTAAGAGAAGGGACGGGGATTAAAAACAGGAATTTAGGGAGCCTGGCTGGAAGCTGAGAGCCAAGACAAAACATGTGGTCATCTCTGGTACGTTGCCGGTGCCATGTGATAGCGAGTAGAGGAACAGGGAGAGAGTGCAGTTAAACATGTGGTTGCAGGGATGGTGTCGGAGGGAGGGTTTCAGCTACGTCGATAATTGGAACACATTCTGGGGAAGGTGGGACCTGTACAAACAGGACGGGGTGCACCTGAACCAGAGGGGCACCAATATCCTGGGAGGGAAATGTGCTACAGCTCTTCAGGGGGGTTTAAACTAATTTGTCAGGGGGGTGGGAAAAGGAGTTGTAGTCCGGAAGTCAGTGTTGAGGGTAGTGAGGTATTGGGGAAGGTATCAAGGTCAAGGGTGGGTACCAGTAGACAGGAAGGTGGGTTGAAGTGTGTCTACTTCAATGCAAGGAGCATCCGGAACAAGGTAGATGAACTTGGGGCGTGGATTGGTACTTGGGACTATGATGTTGTGGCCATTACGGAGACATGGGTAGAACAAGGACAGGAATGGGTGTTGGAGTATTCCAGGGTATAGAGGTTTCAGTAAGTGTAGGGAAGCTGGTAAAAGAGGTGGAGGAGTGGCATTGTTAATCAAGGATAGTTTAACGGCAGCAGAAAGGCACTTCGAGGGGGATCTGCATACTGAGGTAATATGGGCTGAAGTTAGAAATAGGAAAGGAGCGGTCACGTTGTTAGGAGTTTACTATCGGCCCCCGAATAGTAATAGAGATGTGGAGGAATAAATTGCGAAGCAGATTATGGATATGTGTGGGGGTCACAGGGTAGTTGTCATGGGGGACTTTAACTTTCCAAATATTGATTGGAACCTTTGTAGGTCGAATAGTTCGGATGGGGCAGTTTTTGTGCAGTGTGTGCAGGAGGCACAATATGTGGATAGGCCGACAAGAGGTGGGGCCACATTGGATTTGGTACTGGGAAATGAACCGGGCCAAGTGTTAGATTTGGTTGTGGGAGAGCACTTTGGAGATAGTGACCACAATTCAGTGTTTTTTGATATTGCAATGGAGAGGGATAGGACCATACGGCAGGGCAAGGTTTATAATTGGGGGAGAGGTAATTATGATGCGATTAAGCAAGAATTAGGGGGCATAGGATGGGAACAGAAACTGTCAGGGAAAGGCACTAATGAAAAGTGGAACTTTTTCAAGGAACAAATACTGTGTGTCCTTGATAGGTATGTCCCTGTCAGGCAGGGAGGAAATGGCCGAGTGAGGGAACCATGGTTCACAAAAGAGGTGGAATGTCTTGTAAAAAGGAAGAGGGAAGCTTATGTTGGGATGAGGAAAGAAGGTTCAGATGGCTCAATTGAGGGTTACAAGTTAGCAAGGAATGAGCTGAAAAAGGGGCTTAGGAGAGCTAGGAGGGGGCATGAGAAGTCCTTGGCAGGTCGGATCAAGGAAAACCCCAAGGCTTTTTACTCTTTTGTGAGGAATAAAAGAATGACCAGGGTGAGGTTAGGGCTGGTCAAGAACAGTAGTGGGAACCTGTTTATGGAGTCAGTAGAGATAGGAGAGGTGATGAATGAATACTTTTCTTCAGTGTTCACCAAGGAGAGGGGCCATGTTTTTGAGGAAGAGAAGGTGTTACAGGCTAATAGGCTGGAGGAAGTAGATGTTCGGAGGGAGGATGTACTAGTAGTTTTGAATAAACTGAAGGTCGATAAGTCCCCTGGGCCTGATGAAATATATCCTAGGATTCTTTGGGAGGCAAGGGATGAGATTGCAGAGCCTTTGGCTTTGATCTTTGGGGCCTCACTGTCCACGGGGATAGTGCCAGAGGACTGGAGAGTGGCGAATGTTGTTCCTCTGTTTCAGAAAGGGAATAGAAATGGCCCTGGTAATTATAGGCCGGTTAGTCTTCGGTGGTTGGTAAGTTGATGGAAAAGGTCCTTAGGGATGGGATATACGACCATTTCGAAAGATGCGGATTAATTCGGGATAGTCAGCACGGATTTGTGAAGGGCAAGTCGTGCCTCACAAATTTGATTGAATTTTTTGAGGAGGTAACTAAGTGTGTTGATGAAGGTAGGGCAGTTGATGTCATATGCATGGATTTTAGTAAGGCGTTTGATAAGGTCCCCCATGGTAGGCTTATGATGAAAGTAAGGAGGTATGGGATAGAGGGAAAGTTGGCCAATTGGATAGGTAACTGGCTATCTGATCGAAGACAGAGGGTGGTGATGGATGGAAAATTTTTGGAATGAAGGCAGGTTGCTAGCGGAGTGCCACAGGGATCAGTGCTTGGTCGTCTGCTATTTGTGATTTTTATTAATGACTTAGAGGAGGGAGCTGAAGGGTGGATCAGTAAATTTGCTGATGACACCAAGATTGGTGGAGTAGTGGATGAGGTGGAGGGCTGTTGTAGACTGCAAAGAGACATAGATAGGATGCAAAGCTGGGCTGAAAAATGGCAGATGGAGTTTAACCCTGATAAATGTGAGGTGATTCATTTTGGTCGGACAAATTTAAATTAAAAACAGGCGGCACGGTAGCACAGTGGTTAGCACTGCTGCTTCACAGCTCCAGGGACCTGGGTTCGATTCCCGGCTTGGGTCACTGTCTGTGTGGAGTTTGCACATTGTCCTCGAGCCTGCGTGGGTTTCCTCCCACAGTCCAAAGATGTGCGGGTTAGGTTGATTGGCCATGCTAAAATTGCCCCTTAGTGTCCTGGGATGCGTAGATTAGAGGGATTAGCGGGTAAAATATGTAGGGATATGGGGGTACGGCCTGGGTGGGATTGTGGTCGGTGCAGACTCAATGGGCCGAATGGCCTCTTTCTGCACTATAGGGTTTCTATGATTTCTATGAAATGTGGATTACAGGGTCAAAGGTAGGGTTCTGAAGACTGTGGAGGAACAGAGAGATCTTGGGGTCCATATCCACAGATCTCTGAAGGTTGCCACTCAAGTGGATAGAGCTGTGGAGAAGGCCTATAGTGTGTTAGCTTTTATTAACAGGGGGGTTGGAGTTTAAGAGCCGTGGGGTTATGCTGAAACTGTACAGGACCTTGGTGAGACCACATTTGGAATATTTTGTGCAGTTCTAGTCACCTCACTATAAGAAGGATGTGGAAGCGCTGGAAAGAGTGCAGAGGAGATTTACCAGGATGCTGCCTGGTTTGGAGGGTTGGCCTTATGAGGAAAGGTTGAGGGAGCTAGGGCTGTTCTCTCTGGAGCGGAGGAGGTTGAGGGGAGACTTAGAACCATAGAAAATTACAGCTCAGAAACAGGCCTTTTGGCCCTTCTTGTCTGTGCCGAACCATTTTATGCCTAGTCCCACTGACCTGCACTTGGACCATATCCCTCCACACCCCTCTCATCCATGAACCCGTCCAAGTTTTTCTTAAATGTTAAAAGTGACCCCGCATTTACCACTTTATCCGGCAGCTTATTCCACACTCCCACCACTCGCTGCGTGAAGAAGCCCCCCCTAATATTCCCTTTAAACTTTTCTCCTTTCACCCTTAACCCATGCCCTCTGGTTTTTTTCTCCCCTAGCCTCAGCGGAAAAGCCTGCTTGCATTCACTCTATCTATACCCATCAAAATCTTATACACCTCTATCAAATCTCCCCTCAATCTTCTACGCTCCAGGAAATAAAGTCCCAACCTATTCAATCTCTCTCTGTAACTCAGCTTCTCAAGTCCCGGCAACATCCTTGTGAACCTTCTCTGCACTCTTCCAATCTTATTTACATCCTTCCTGTAACTAGGTGACCAAAACTGTACACAATACTCCAAATTCGGCCTCACCAATGCCTTATATAACCTTACCATAACACTCCAACTTTTATAACAACAAAGAACAATACAGCACAGGAACAGGCCCTTCGACCCTCCAAGCCCGCGCCGCTCCCTGGTCCAAACTAGACCATTCTTTTGTATCCCTCCATTCCCACTCCGTTCATATGGCTGTCTAGGTAAGTCTTAAACGTTCCCAGTGTGTCCGCCTCCACCACCTTGCCTGGCAGCGCATTCCAGGCCCCCACCACCCTCTGTGTAAAATATGTCCGTCTGATATCTGTGTTAAACCTCTGTCTTCTGTGACCAAGCCAGTTCTCCACCCATCTAGCCACCTTCCCCTTTATCCCATGAGATCCAACCTTTTTCACCAGCCTACCATGAGGGACTTTGTCAAACGCTTTACTAAAGTCCATATAGACGACATCCACGGCCCTTCCCTCGTCAACCATTTTGGTCACTTCTTCAAAAAACTCCACCAGGTTAGTGAGGCATGACCTCCCTCTCACAAAACCATGCTGACTATCGTTAATGAGTTTATTCCTTTCTAAATGCGCATACATCCTATCTCTAAGAATCTTCTCCAACAACTTCCCCACCACGGACGTCAAGCTCATCGGCCTATAATTACCTGGGTTATCCTTCCTACCCTTCTTAAATAACGGGACCACATTAGCTATCCTCCAATCCTCTGGGACCTCACCTGTGTCCAGTGACGAGACAAAGATTTGCATCAGAGGCCCAGCGATTTCATCTCTCGTCTCCCTGAGCAGCCTTGGATAGATTCCATCAGGCCCTGGGGATTTGTCAGTCTTTATATTCTCTAACAAACCTAACACTTCCTCCTTTGTAATGGAGATTTTCTCCAACGGTTCAACACTCCCCTCCGAGACACTCCCAGTCAACACATCCCTCCCCTTTGTGAATACCGACGCAAAGTATTCATTTTGGATCTCCCCTACTTCTTTGGGCTCCCCTACTTCTTTGGGTCACTGTCTGTGTGGAGTTTGCACATTCTCCTCGTGTCTGCGTGGGTTTCCTCCGGGTGCTCCGGTTTCCTCCCACAGTCCAAAGATGTGCGGGTTAGGTTGATTGGCCAGGTTAAAAATTGCCCCTTAGAGTCCTGGGATGCGTAGGTTAGAGGGATTAGTGGGTAAATATGTGGGGATAGGGCCTGGGTGGGATTGTGGTCGGTGCAGACTCGATGGGCCGAATGGCCTCCTTCTGCACTGTAGGGTTTCTATGATTTCTATGATTTCTATGAAGCATAATTCCCCACTTCTGTCCCTGAGAGGTCCGATTTTTTCCCTGACAACCCTTTTGTTCCTAACTTATGATTAAAATGCCTTGGGATTCTCCTTAATCCTGTCTGCCAAGAACATTTCGTGACCCCTTTTTGCTCTTCTAATTCCCCGTTTGAGTTCTTTCCTACTTTCTTTGTACTCCTCCAGAGCTCCCTCCGTTTTTAGCTGCCTGGACCTACCATACGCCTCTCTTTTCTTTTTGACCAGTCCCTCAATTTCCCTGGTTATCCACGGTTCTCGAATCCTACCCTTCCTATCCTTCTTTTTAACAGGCACATGCCTGCCCTGTGGCCCTAACAACTGTTCCTTAAAAGACTCCCACATGCCAGATGTGGATTTACCCTCAAACAGCCTCTCCCAATCAAGAGCTGCCAATTTCTGCCTAATCCCACTAAAGTTAGCCTTCCCCCAATCCAACACCTTACCCTTGGGACACCACTCATTCTTTTCCATCACTATCCTAAAGCTAACAGAATTGTGGTCACTATTTGCCACATGTTCCCCTACCAAAACTTTGAAGACCTGACCGGGCTCATTCCCCAGTACGAGGTCCAGTATAGCCCCCTCTCTAGTCGGGCTATCTACATATTGTTCCAAAGAACCCTCCTGTATGCATTTTACAAATTCCTCCCCATTCAGAGTCCCTGCTCTCAGCGATTTCCAGTCTATACCAGGGAAATTGAAGTCTCCCACTACAACAACCCTATTTTTCCTGCACCTATCCAGTATCTCCTGACATATCCGTTCTTCCACTTCCCTTGGGCTGTCGGGGGGCCTGTAGTACACCCCCAACATAGTGACTGCGCCCTTCCTGTTTCTAAGTTCCACCCAGAGTGACTCGTTACACGACCCCTCTGAATTGTCCTCCCTCTGCACCGCTGTAATATGCTCTCCAACTAATACTGCTACTCCCCCACCTCTTTTGGCCCCTCCTCTGTCTCGCCTAAAACACTTGTACCCCGGAATATTCAGCTGCCAGTCCTGTCCCTCTTTCAACCAAGTCTCTGTCACCGCAACCACATCCAAATTTTTCGTGAGCATTAAGGCCTAAGTTCATCTGTCTTACCTGCTACGCTCCTTGCATTGAAGTATAAGCACTCCAGACCTCCAGGCCCAGTGAGGTCATCCTCCCCCAGAGTGCTCTTCTTCTTTGCCAGCCTTGTCCCAGCCCCAAGCTCGTCCCCAGCCTCTACACTTGTAGACCTAATATTTTGATCCCCTCCCCCCTGCCATACTAGTTTAAATCCCCCCGAACTGCACTAGCAAAACTCCCAGCCAGGATATTCGTGCCCTTCCAACTTAGTTGTGACCCGTCCTTCTTGTACAGGTGCCATCCTCTCCTGAAAACTTCCCATTGATCTAGGAAAATGAAGCCCTCCCTCCTGGACCAGTCCTTTAGCCAAGCATTCAATTGTACTAACTCCCTATTCTTAGCCTCACTGGCACGAGGCATTGGGAGCAGCCCAGAGATGGCCACCCTGGAGGCCCTACTTTTTAGCCTATTTCCCAACTCCCTGAATTGCTCTCGTAGGATCCCCCTGCTCTTCCTATCTACGTCATTTGCACCAATGTGTACAATGACATCCGTTTCTTTATCTTCCCCTTTTAATATGCCTCCTATCCGCTCGGAGACATCCATGACCCCAGCACCAGGTAGGCAGACTACCATCCTGGAGTCCCGTTCGCACCCACAGAATCGCCTGTCCGTGCCTCTAACCGACGCATCCCCCACCACTATTGCTCTCCTAACCCCTCTCTTTCCTTTCTGGGCCACAGAGCCTGACTGTGTGCCAGTGACCTGGTCACTGTGGCTTACCCCTAGAGAGTCATCCTCCCGCACACTATCCAAAACAATATACTTGTTTTGGAGTGGGACAACCACAGGTGACCCCTCCTCTAATTGCTCACTCCCCTCCCCTCTCATCGAGTATCGAGTATACTCGATACTCCTATTTATAAAGGCCAATGTACCAAAGGCACTCTTTACGACCCTATCCACCTGTGACGTCACTTTTAGGGAATTCTATACCTGTATTCCCAGATCCCTCTGTTCAACTGCACTCTTCAGAGTCCTACCATTTACCCTGTACGTTCTTCTTTGGTTTGTCCTTCCAAAGTGCAATATCTCACACTTGTCTGCGTTAAATTCCATTTGCCATTTTTCAGCCCATTTTTCTAGTTGGTCCAAATCCCTCTGCAAGCTTTGAAAACCTTCCTCACTGTCCACTACACCTCCAATCTTTGTATCATCAGCAAACTTGCTGATCCAATTTACCACATTATCATCCAGATCATTGATATAGATGACAAACAACAATGGACCCAACACCGATCCCTGTGGCACACCACTAGTCACAGGCCTCCACTCAGAGAAGCAATCCTCCACAACCACTCTCTGGCTTCTTCCATTGAGCCAGTGTCTAATCCAATTTACTACCTCCCCATGTATACACTGCGACTGAATCTTCCTAACTAACCTCCCATGAGGGACCTTGTCAAAGGCCTTGCTGAAATCCAGGTAGACAACATCCACCGCCTTCCCTTCATCCACTTTCCTGGTAACCTCCTCGAAAAACTCCAATAGATTGGTCAAACATGACCTACCATGCACAAAGCCATGTTGACTCTCCCTAATAAGTCCCTGACTCACAAAGCCATGTTGACTCTCCCTAATAAGTCCCTGTCAGGGTGAAGGGAACTTAATAGAGGTTTATAAAATGATGAAGGGGATAGATAGAGTGAACATTCAAAGACTATTTCCTCGGGTGGATGGAGCTATTACAAGGGGGCATAACTATAGGGTTCATGGTGGGAGATATAGGAAGGATATCAGAGGTAGGTTCTTTATGCAGAGAGTGGTTGGGGTGTGGCATGGACTGGACTGCCTGCAGTGATAGTGGACTTTAGGAACATTTAAGCGGTTATTGGATAGGCACATGGAGCACACCAGGATGATAGGGAGTGGGGTAGCTTGATCTTGGGTTTCAGATAAAGCTTGGCACAACATCGTGGGCCGAAGGACCTGTTCTGTGCTGTACTGTTCTATGTTCTAAAGGCCTTACTGAAGTCCATATAGACTATGTCTATCGCCCTGGCCACGTCAACCTTCTTGGTCACTTCATCAAAAGAACTCTAACAAATTTGTAAGGCATAATCTCTCATGCATAAAGCCCTGCTGACTTCTCCAATCAAACTCTGTCTTTCCAAATGCCTGTATATCTTATCCCTCAGAATCCTCTCTGGTAACTTACCCACCACTGATGTTAGGCTTATCGGTCTATAATTCCCAGGTTTTTCTTTTGCAGCCCTTCTTAAATAAGGGCACAACATTTGCTCCCCTCCATCTTCTGGTACCTGACCCATGGCTGACGATGATGCAAATATCTCAGCCAGGGCTCCTGCAATTTCTTCTCGAGCCTCAGGCAGTGTTTCTTGGACATACCTAGTCAGAGCCAGGAGATTTATCCACCTTCATACATTTTAATACATCCATCACCTCCTCTACTGGAATGCAAACTGTCCCCAGTATTTCACTACTAATGTTCCCAGGGTCCCAAGTCTTCTTGTCTTTCTCCATGGTAAACACAGAGAAGAAATATTCATTGAGAACCTCGCCCATCTCCTGCGGTTCCACACGGGTGTTCATTTTGGTCCTTGAGGGGGTCATATTCTCTCTCTCGTTATTCTTTTTCCTTTAATATACCAAAAAAAATCCTTTTAGATTCATCTTACCACTCTCAGCCAAAGCTACCTCATGCTCCCTTTTTGCCCTCCTAATTTCCTTCTTGAGCACACTCCTGTATACCCTGTACATCTCCAGGGAATCCCTTGATTCCAGTTGCTTTTATATGATTCATGTCTCCTTTTTCCTGGCAAAAATCTCTCTGTTTTGTCATCCAGGGTTCCCTATTCCTGCCAGCCTTTCCCTTCACCCTGACAGGAACATGTAGACCCTGAACTCTAGCTATTTCACTTTTGAAGGCCACCCACTTGTCAGAGGTCCCTTTTCCCTCAAACAAGCTACTCCAGTCAGTCCTTGCAAGCTCCTGCCTAATTCCATCAAAATTTGCCTTGCCTGCCCTGCCCTATTTCCCAAGAATAGATCAAGTTTTGCCCTTCCCGAGTAGGACCCTCCACATACTGCCTGAGGAAACTTTCCTGCACACACTGAGCAAATTCCACCCCATCTAAGCCCTTAACATTATGGCAGTCCAAGTCTCTGTTCGGAAAATTAAAATCCCCAACTATGACGACCCTATTACTCCTGCAAGTCTCCCCAATCTCCCTGCATATTTGTTCTTCTAATTCTCGTTGACTATTTGGGGTCCTCTAATACAACCCCAATAAGGGTGTTCTTGGATATACCTGGCCTTGATCAGGTATATCCAAGAACACCCCCTTCTTATTTCTTAGTTCCACCCACAAAGCCTCGCTGGATGATCCTTGGTTATTCATCTCTGACTACTGCCGTAATGCTCCCCTTAATCAAGAATGCAACTCCACCTCCTCTTCTTTCCTCCACCTCTGTCCTGCCTGAAGCACCTGTACCCTGGAAAATTAAGCTGCCTGTCCTGTCCCTCCCTTAACCATGTTTCAGTTGTAGCTATAATTTCCCAGTCCTGCGTACCGATCCAAGCCCTGAGTTCATTAGCCTTACCTGTCAGCCCCACTGCATTGAAATAGATACAATTTAATCGAACAGGTTTTCCCCGCTCCCTGCCATGCTCCTGCCTATCACGTCTGTGCAGCTTGCCGTTGCTGAGTACTGCATCTCCTTTCAGCCCCACATTTGCTTCCCTGCTGTTGAGGATCCCACCCCCCTGCCAATCTAGTTTAGACCCTCCCTTGTAGCATTAACAAATCTGTCCCCAGGATATTGGTCCCCCTCTAGTTCAGATGCAGCCCTTAAACAGGTCACCTCTGCTCCAGAAAAGATCCCAATGATCTAAGAATCTGAATCCCTGCCCCCTGCACCAATTCTTTATCCACGCATTGATCTGCCATATTCTCCTGTTCCTACTCTCACTAGCACGTGGCACTGGAAGTAATCCAGAGATTAGCACCCTCGAGGTCCTGCTTCTTAACCTTTTTCCTAGCTCTCTATAATCAGCCCTGAGGACCTCATCCCTATTTCTATTTACGTCATTTGTGCCGACGTGCACAATAACTACTGGCTGCTCACCCTCCCCCTTGAGAATGTTCTGCAGCCACTTCGAGATATCCTTGACCCTGGCATGTGGGAGGCAACACACCATCGTGGACTCCCGTTTGCGGCCACAGAACCTTCTGTCTGTCGGTCTAACTATTTAGTCTCCTATCACTACGGTCTTGTTACCTTTATCCTTTCCTGCTGTGCCCCAGAGCCAGTTGTAGTGCCACAGATCTGACCACTGCTGCTTTCTTCTGAACGGTCATTCCCCTCAACAGTATCCAAAAGGTATACTTGTTTGCAAAGGGAATGGCTACAGGGGACTCCTGCACTCTGCCTGCTCCCTTTGCCTTTCCAGGTGGTCACCCAGCTATTCTCTGCCTGCACCTTAGGTGTGACCGCCTCACTAAAACTCTTATCTATAAAGTGCTCAGCATCCCGGATGACCCTGAATGCATCCACCTGCAGCTCCCTAACTCAGTCTCCCTGGAGCTGCTGCCGGGTGTACTTCCCACAGGTGTAGTCATCAAGGACAGCGGAATTCTCCCTGAGCTCCCACATCCTGCAGGAGGAGCATATCATTGCCCTCATTGCCATCCCAACTGCACCAAGACTAAAGAGGAAAATTAAGAGGATGTTATCTGAGATTATTACCTGTATTCTGCTGAGACGCCACTCGCCGAAGCTTCTCAAGCCAAAACCTCACCACTCAAGCACTCTGCTGCAAATTTTCTAATAGTGCACCTCTCTCGCTCCCTCCTTTTTTTCTTTCTCTTACCGAAGTCCTCACAGTGACTTTTGTTTGGTTAAAGGAGGAGGGAGGGAGGCAAATACTGAAGTAGTGTTTGGGGTTTAACTGTCCCTTGACAACAGCTCCTCTACAAACCACTTTCTGGAAGCACTGACCGCCCAATGAAAATGAAAATGTTCCCCGCAACAGCCAAACAGCATCACCGTTCTGCTGGACCTTCAAAAGACATCCTCCGTGTTCGAGTGAAGGCAAGCATCCAGCAAAGGCAGTAGGATGGTGACGGTGATTGGCTGTTGTGGGGAAAATTTGCATAGGCGCAGTCACTGCTTGCAGAAAGTGGTTTGTGGAGGAACTGTTGCAAAGGGACAGTTAAACCCCAAACACTACTTTAGTGTTTCCCTACCTCCTCCTCTAACCAAAAAAAAAGTAAGGTTAAGACCACAAGCAAGCGAATGTCGGCAGGGAGCAGTCAGAGGGCGGAGCATGAATCGAACTGACCTCAGGGATCCATGGCCTAGCATCCAGGGAGCAGGCAGAGGGCTGAGCAGCAGCAGCAGCACTGAGAGTATAAATCTAACTTCCGGAAAGAAAAACCTGAAAAAGGACACTGTGATCTGGTTGGCTGGTAGGAAATCTGTGCTAAATTTGAGAAAAAGAACACTGCAGAATTAAAATAAAACAAAACTAATTAATTAACTAAGTAAAGATTTTCATTGGGCGGTCAGTGCTTCCAGAAAGTCATCAGGAGGGGGATCCTGAATTCAGGAACTGAGGAGCCTCAGCTCTTGATCTTGTCCAAACAGGTATGAGGTACTTGCTCCCTGTATGGATGAGGAAGACAGCTGTAGGGAGGATGAGCTAGCTGACCTCTGCACCATGGTACAGGAGGCCATTCAAGAGGGGGGAGCAAAAAGACAAGTGGTAGTTGTCAGGAATTCTATAATTAGGAGGATTGATAGTTGTATGATGTGGGAGCTGGCAGATCCCATTGCGAACTGCAGTGACCACATCTGCAGCAAGTGTTGGTTGCTCAAAGAACTTCGGCTCAGAATTGATGAGCTAGAGTCTGAGCTTCAGACACTGCAGCACATCCGGGAGGGGGAGAGTTACCTGGACACTGTGTTTCAGGAGGCGGTCACACCCAGTAGATTAGGTACTTCTAATTCAGTTGGTGGTTAGGAACAGCAGGGTGTGACTGCAAGTGAGGCAGGGAGGGGGATCCTGAATTCAGGAATTGAGGAGCCTCAGCTCTTGACCTTGTCCAACAGGTATGAGGTACTTGCTCCCTGTATGGATGAGGAAGACAGCTGTAGGGAGGATGAGCTAGCTGACCACTGCACCATGGTACAGGAGGCCATTCAAGAGGGGGGAGCAAAAAGACAAGTGGTAGTTGTCAGGAATTCTATAATTAGGAGGATTGATAGCATCCTTTGTAAGCCAGATCGTGAGTCCTGCATGGTATGTTGCCTGCCAGGTGCTAGGGTGAGGGACATCTTTGACTGGCTTGAAAGAATATTGGAACGGGAGGGGAGGATCCAGTTATTGTGGTTCACATTGGGGAAAACAACATAGGAAGCAAGACTAGGAAAGAGAACTTGTTTGGGGACTATCAAGCACTAGGAACTAAATTAAAGAACAGGTCCCAAGGGTTAAAATCCCTGGATTACTACCCGAGCCACAAGCAAATTGGCATAGGGTTGAGAAAATTAAGGAAGTTAACACATGGCTAAAGGAAAGGTGCGGGAAAGAGGGTTCCATTTCATGGGGCATTGGCATCAGTATTGGAACAGGAAGGATCTGTACTGTTGGGACGGTCTTCACCTGAACCGATCTGGGATCAGTCTAGCAAAAAGAATAAATAGCGTGGTCACAAGGACTCTAAATGAGCAAGTTGGGGGGAAGGGAAGAGTAAAACTACGGGAAGTATAATGGTTGATAGAAAGCAAAGCAGCAGGTTAGCCGATGGGGAAAAGGTTTCAACTACATTGAAAATCAGGAAAACAGTTCAAAGGAAGAACTCAGGAGATGTTATTAATGGAGGTGTTAGGATTCAAAAAGAAGGTACAAAAACTAGCATAAAGGCACTTTATCTAAATGTTTGTGGCATTCGAAACAAGGTAAATAAGTTGACGGCACAAATCATCGTGAATGACTATGATTTGGTGGCCATTACAGAGACATGGTTGCAGGATGATCACAACTAGGAGTTAAATATCCATGGGTATCTGACTGTTCGGAAGGACAGACAGGAAGGTAAGGGAGGTGGTGTAGCTCTGATATTTCAGGATGACATCAGGTGGTAGTGAGAGATAATATAGGTTCTATGGTTAAAAATGTTGAATCCATTTGGGTGGAAATTAGAAATGGTAAGGAGAAAAAGTCACTGATAGGTGTTGTCTATAGGCCACCAAATAATAACGTCACGGTGGGGCAAGCAATAAACAAGGAAATAACTGATGCATGTAAAACTGGTACAGCAATTATCATGGGGGATTTTAATCTACATGCCGATTAGTCGAACCAGGTCGGTCAAGGCAGCCTTGAGGAGGAGTTCATAGAATGTCTCTGCGATAGCTTCCTTGAACAGTATGTAATGGAACCTACAAGCAGCAAGTTACCCTAGACCTGGTCCTGTCTCATGAGACAGGAATAATTAATGAGCTTACAGTTCAGGATCCTCTCGGAAGAAACAATCACAGTATGGTTGAATTTAAAATATAGATGGAGCGTGAGAAGGTAAAATCCAATACCAGTGTCTTGTGTTTAAACAAAGGAGACTACAATGGGATGAGGGAGGAGTTGGCTAAGGTACACTGGGAGCAAAATCTTTATGGTGGGACAATTGAGGAGCAGTGCAGGACTTACAATGCGATTTTTCAGTGCACAGCAAAAGTATATACCAGTGATAAGGAAGGACTGTAGAAAAAGAGATAATCCGCCATGGATATCTAAGGAAATAAAGGAGGGTATCAAATTGAAAGAAAATGCATACAAAGCGGCAAAAATTAGTGGGAAACTAGAGGGTTGGGAAATCTTTAAAGGTCAAGAGAAAGCCACAAAATAAGCTATAAAGAAATGTAAGATGGATTATGAGAGTAAACTAGCTCAGAATATAAAAACAGATAGCAAACGTTTCTACAAATATATAAAATGAAAAAGAGTGGCTAAAGTAAACATTGGTCCTTTAGAGGATGAGAAGGGGGATGTGATAACTGGAAATGAGGAAATGGCTGAGGCATTGAACAGGTATTTGGTGTCAGTCTTCACAGTGGAAGACACAAATAACATGCCAAAAATTGAGACAAGAAGGCTATGGCAGGTGAGGACTGTCATTATCATTAAAGAAGTCATGTTGGGCAAGCTAATGGGGCAAACAACAGAGGCAAGACTGGGAAAGAGGACTTATTTCCTAGCCCTGATGGAATGCATCCCAGGGTACTAAAAGAGATGATGGGGGAAATAGCAAATGGACTGGTGGTAATTTACCAAAATTCGTTGGATTCTGGGGTGGTTCCCGCAGATTGGAAAACAGCAAATGTGACGCCACTGTTTAAAAAAGGAGGAAGACAAAAGGTGGGTAACTATAAGCGGTTCGCTTAACTTCTTTAGTCAGGAAAATGCTTGAATGAATGCTCAACTTCACTGCCATCACTGGTGCTATCCCTTCTGTGGACTTGGACAGCCTTGAACAGGCACACTTGACTACATTGACGAGTACCAGCAATGCCAAGATCACCATGAGGAATATGACGATCCCTTGTAGGATTGATGTTCCCACAGCATCCAGCCAATCTGATAGCTATCCAGCCAAGGTAATCAATAATGGTTGTTTAAGTTTCTCCACTCTTCTGATGTGAGCATCCAGATTGGTTACGTTTTCTGAACTATTTGGTTTGTAGATAAAACACCCTGAACCAAGCATCGCACACGTCCCACACCTCTCTGCCAAGACATAATCCAATGTCAATCGATGCTGAAGCACCACAGTGCGTATGGCAACCACCTCATCGTTTATTGCAGCTAGGGTTGTAGCTGTGTCATTGGCAACTTGTTCCAAAATGGAGCACAATAACCTTTCACATTGTCTTAGCCACTCCATAGGTAGGTAATAGTATGCCTAAGAATCATTCTGTTTCTGAAATTGCTCGTCGATGTCGTGGCAAGGGAGGGAGTTTATGAGTGTGGTATATGTAGGGGAGCACATATCCAAGGTAACACGACCCTTCCATCCAACCAGGGGGGGCCAAGGATAGGCTTTATCTTTACAGACCCAGTAAGTACTATTGAGTGTTGGGTAAGTGTTGCCTCCTTTAAAGTAATAGGATATGTTACATGACTGATCCCCTTTGGGTAGATTGAGGTAGATCTGGCTTTTCTGACCCACTTTGTAGTTGCATTCACTTACCCCTAAGTTCTTCCCAGGGCCTTTCAGATTCTCCACACACTGGCTGGAATTTTACCACAGAATGGAATTCTCTGTTGGCCTCGGATGGGATTTTACAAGCCTCACCCGAGTGAGGATGTAAAATACCAGCAAGCAAGTCCCTTTTGGTTTCAGGTTTGGCTGTTTCAAAATCAGATTAGAGGCTGACATTTTTAGACTATAGATGGGTGTGTACCATCTCATACAACCTATCTTCCCTGCACAGTCCCTCCTGCTATGGAACTTTTTCCACATCTCGTGTTGTCAAATCCTGACATGTGGTGTCCAGGATATCTAGCCTCCTGAGAGACCTGATCTGCCATTATCAACTCTGACCATGTCAGGGGTGTTGTCTGTAAAGGTATTCCTCCTCCTGCATGGATGGGAATGTGTGAACAAAGCCAACACCTTAACTGGTTAGTCATCTTTGCATGTGTGTGTGCCATATATAGATAAGTGTTCACATGTACCTCTCCAGAAGCATGATGTCACATCCAAAAAACTGGTTCTACTTCAGCCAACATATGTATATTTAATACTAAAACAATATAAACACATGCATTCATTGCAACAGTCTTCACAAGTCTTACAATCAGGCACAATTGTTGGTCAATATCAAGTAATGACAAAACTTGTTTACAAAACTTGTGCTCTCGACTTGATTTGCTTCTGTGCTGAGGGATGTTCAGTCAATCTTGATAGGAGCTGTGCCATGACTGTAGCTCCAGGTCTTTTCGCTAGCAAGTAATCTGTAATATATTCCAGATAGCCTCGCAGCCTTAAAACTAGTAATCAGAACAGAGTTGATCTAATCAGATTCTCTCCTCTTCTACTATTATAATTAATCATTCAGTCACTCGGTCAGGTTCGCTATCTTGGGGTTTCTCACTGAGGTTGAAGAGGTGACAAAGATAATTAATGTGGGAAGGGCTGTGGATGTAGTTTATTTAGACTTTAGTAAGTCATTTGACAAGGTCTCACATGGCAGACTTGTACAAAAACTACAATCACATGGGATTCGGGGTGGACTGGCTAGATGGATACAGAACTGACTTGGTTACAGAAGACAGAGAGTAGTGGTGGAAGGGAGTTTTTCAGAATGGAGATCTGTAGCTAGTGGTGTTCTATAGGGATCAGTGCAGGGACCTCTGCTATTTGTTGTATATATAAATGATCTGGAGGAAAAAGTAGGGAACCTGATTCGTAAGTTTGCGGATGACATGAAGATTGGTGGAGTTGCGAATAGTGCTAGGGATTGTCAGAGGATACAACTAGATATAGATAGATTGGAGACTTGGGCACAGAAATGGCAGATGGAATTTCATTTGGACAAAGGCGAGGTAATGCATTTTGGAGGATAAAATTTAGATGTGAATTATACTGTAAATGGCAGAACCCTTAGGAATATTAACATAGAGGGATCTGGGCGTGCTGGTCCACAGTTCCCTGAAAGTGGGCACACAGGTGGCCAAGGTGATTAAGAAAGCATATGGCACATTTGCCTTCATCAGTTGAGGCATTGCGTACAAAATTTGGGAAGTCATGTTGCAGCTATATAAAACCTTGGTTAGACCTCATTTGGAGTATTGTGTGCATTTCTGGTCACCACGCTACCAGAAGGACATGGAAGCTTTGGAGAAAGTGCGAAGAAGGTTCATCAGGATGTTGCCTGGTCTCGAGGGTGTTGACTATGAGGAGAGTTGAATAAACTAGGATTGTTTTCACTGGAAAGACAGAGGCTGAGGGGAGACCTGATAGAAGTCTACAAAATTATGAGTGGCACAGACAGGATGGATTGGCCAGAGGCTTTTTCCCAGAGTGGAAGTGTCAATTAAAAAGGGGCATAGGTTCAAGGTGAGAGGGGGAAAATTTAAGGAGATGTGCGGGGAATGTTTTTCATGCAGAGTGTGCCTGAAATGTGCTGCCAGAGGAGCTGGTGGATGCAGGCACATTAGCAACATTTAAGAGGCATCTGGATGGGTACATGAATAGGGAGACAACAGAGGGATATGGACCGAGTAAGGGCAGAAGGTTTTTTTTAGTTTAGTTTGGGCATCATGATCGGCATATGCTTGGAGGGCTGAAGGGCCTGTTCCTGTGCTGTACTGTTCTTTGTTCTTTATATAGTTATGTGATACTGGAAGTGGGAGGAGCTAGGTTTGTTACAGAAAAGCAGTTTTTCTGTGTTCAGTTTCTGGAGAGGGCTGTTTAAAGATACAAGCCAACAAGCTGCCCTCTCTCTCTCTGAAAAAAATCTCTGGAACATACACAGTTGTTACCACAATTTAAAGCAAGTATGTCTGAGTTTGCTAACTGTATTTAAAGTGGGGTTTAAGCCTGTGGGAAGACTGTTGCTTACTTGGACCTGAAATAATGTTAAGTTAGAAATTAAGAGTTGTTTCTTTTCATGTTCAGAAATTGTTCAACAGTTAAGAGTTAAACTTCTTCGTTTTATTAGAGTTATAATTAAACTGTGTAATGAATAAAGCTTATTTTGATAAAAAGATCTCCAATTTGTCAGTGGAATTACTCCTGAGGTAAAGCATCCTTTCCTCGCGTTTATGCCAAAATAAGAAAATTGTTGGGGTCTAGTCTGGCTTCACAGCATACCTTCGGGTTCAGGTCAAGCACCCTAATGATAGTAATTGCTATTGCTAAATTACATTGCATGGTTTATATTTCTATTAATGTTTATTTCATCTCTTCTGTGGTAGAGAATTCCACAGGTTCACCGCACTTAGTTAAGAAATTTTTACTCATTTCAGTCCTAAATGGTCTACCCTGTATCCTGAGCCTTTGTCCCCTGGGTTCTCGGTTCCCCATAAGAAGTCTCACAACACCAGGTTAAAGTCCAACAGGTTTATTTGGGAGCAAAAGCCACTAGCTTTCGGAGCGCTGCTCCTTCATCAGGTAAGTGGGAACTCCCAGTCCAACACCGGCATCTCCACATCTAGATTCCCCACCCAGAGAAAACATCCTCCCTGCTTCTAGTTTGTCCAGCCCTGTTAAAAGAGTTTTATACGTTTCAATCAGATCTCCTCTCGTCCTTCTCATACAAGCCCAGTCGAACCAATCCCTCTAATAGGACAATCCAACACTGGTATCAGCCTCGTGAGCCTCTGCTGCACTTCCTCTGTTTCAGATATATCCTTTCTTAGGGAGGAAGACCAAACTTGCATGCAGTACTCCAGGTGTGCTCACACCAAGGCCCTCTGTAACTGCAGTAAGACATTAATAATTCTGTACTCAAATCCTTTTGCAATGAAGGCCAACATACTGTTTGTCTTCCAAATTCCTTGCTGCACCTGCTCTCCACTTTCATTGGCTGGTGTACAAGGACACCCAGATCCCTTTGTACATCCACACTCAGTGAAGTCAGTGGACTGGTCAATATTTAAAAACTCAGTGACCAACCTGAATGAGTACACCATTTCAGTAACTGACTTCATTTGTAAGTGTGTAGAAGTCTGTATGCCAAAGAAGCAATTCCGTGTGTTTCCCGATCAGAAACCATGGATGAACAGGGATATCCACTGCTTGCTTAAGTCCAGGTCTGAGTTCACGTTAGGCAACCCTGATCTACACAAGAAAGCCAGATACAATCTACGGAGATCCATCAAAGATACCAAAAGACAGTACCAGACAAAGCTAGAGTTCTAGGCTAGCCTCCCATCAACAATGGCTAGGTCTGCAAGATGTAACAAGCTGCAAGATGAAGGCACGTAGAATTGCCGGCACTAATGCACCCCTCCCCAATAATGCCTATTTTGCGCAAGAGGTAAGTGAGAGCATGCTTTCTGCCCCGGAAACCTCGGCCGAAACAGTATCCGAGGTCACCATTGCAGACATCACATCAGCCTTCTCAAAAGTCAGCCTACAGAAAGCAACTGACCCGGATAGGGTACCCAGACAAGCACTCAGATCCTGCGCGGACCAGCTGGCAGGGGTATTCACAGACATCTTTATACCAATCTTAGGTCCCTTTCTGCCTCAAGAAGACAACCATCATCCTTATACGAAAGAAATGCCTGGCAGCATGCCTTAATGACTATCGCCTGGTGGCTCTGACACCCATCAGTATGAAGTACTTCGAAAGGTTAATCATAATCAGTGAGGAAGGAGAAAGCTCGGGTGATGGTGAGCACCCCGGTGGATGTGCCCCTTAATAATAAGTACTCCTGTCTGAGTACTACTGGGGTGGACAGCCCACCTGGGGGAAGCAGCGGTGGCAGTGTCTCTGGAGCTGAGCCTGGCCCAGTAGTGCAAAGGGGTAAGGAAAGGAGGGTAGTGCTAATTGGGGACTCTACGGTGAGAGGGTCAGATAGGCGTTTTTGCGGACACAGACGGGACTCTCGGATGGTGGTTTGCCTCCCTGGTGCAGGGGTCCGGGATGTCTCTGGTCGAGTCCCAGAAATCCTGAAGGGGGAGGGAGAGGAGCCCAAGGTCGTGATGCATATAGGTACTGCTGACATAGGTAGGAAGAGGGAAGGGGTCATGAAAAGAGAATATAGGGAGTTGGGTAGACAGCTGAGAAAGAGGAATGCAAAGGTAGTAATCTCGGGATTGCTGCCTGTGCCGCGGGAGAGTGAGAACAGGAATCGGTGGAGAATGAATGCGTGGCTGAGGGACTGGAGCAAGGGACAAGGATTTGGGTACTTGGATCATTGGGACCTCTTTAGGGGCAGGTGTGACCTGTTTAAAAAAGACGGGTGGCACTTGAATCCCAGGGGGACCAATATCCTGGCGGGAAGGTTGGCTAAGGCTACTGGTGAGACTTTAAACTAGAAAGGTTGGGGGGAGGGAATCGAAATGAGGGGACTGAGAGCGAGGAGGTTAGCTCGCAAATAGATAAGGAATGTAGACAGGGTAAGAGGGAGGTTAGACGAGTGAGGGAGAAGGGAAGTGCTCAGGCTGAAGGTCTGAGATGTGTCTATTTTAATGCCAGGAGTGTAGTGAATAAAATGGATGAGCTTGGAGCGTGGATTGCTGCTTCGAATTGTGATGTGGTGGCCATTACGGAGACTTGGATGTCTCAGGGACAGGACTGGGTGCTTCAGGTGCCGGGTTTTAGATGTTTCAGGAAGGACAGGGAGGGAGGCAAGAGAGGGGGGGGAGTGGCACTGTTGATCAGGGATAGTGTCACGGCTGTAGAGAAGGTGGACGCCGTGGAGGGACTGACTACGGAATCTCTGTGGGTGGAGGTTAGGAACAGGAAGGGGTCGGTAACTTTGCTGGGTGTTTTCTATAGGCCGCCCAATAGTAACAGAGATGTTGAGGAGCAGATGGGGAAACAGATCCTGGAGAGATGTAGGAATAACAGAGTTGTCGTGATGGGAGATTTTAATTTCCCAAACATAGATTGGAATATCCCTAGGGCTAGGGGTTTGGATGGAGAGGAGTTTGTTAGGTGTGTCCAGGAGAGTTTCCTGACACAGTATGTGGATAAGCCTACTAGAGGAGAGGCTGTTCTTGATCTGGTGCTGGCTAATGAACCTGGACAGGTGGAGGATCTCTCGGTGGGTGAGCATCTTGGGGATAGCGATCATAATTCTATCTCCTTCACGATAGCATTGGAAAGAGATAGGGTCAGGCAGGCTAGGAAAGTGTTTCTCTGGAGTAAAGGGAAATACAGTGTCATCAGGGAGGAAATTAGACGGGTAAATTGGAAGGAGGCATTCTTGGGGAAAAGTACCGAAGGAAAGTGGAGGATTTTCAAGGAATGTTTGTCTGGAGCTCTGCATGACAACGTTCCGATGAGACAGGGGGGTGTTGGTAGGGTACGGGAACCGTGGTGCACGAAGGTTGTGATGAACCTGGTGAATAAGAAAAGAGAGGCGTACAGAAGGTTCAGAGAGCTAGGAGGTGTTAAGGATTTAGAGGAGTATACGCGATGTAGGAAGGAGCTTAAGAAGGAAATTAGGAGAGCGAGAAGGGGTCATGAGAAGACCTTGGCGGGTAAGATTAAGGAGAATCCCAAGGCTTTCTACAAATATGTCAAGAGTAAAAGGATGAGATGTGAAGGCATAGGACCCTTAAAAGGTGAAGGGGGAAAAGTTTGTGCGGAACCGTTAGAAATGGCGGAGCTGCTTAATGAATACTTTACCTCGGTATTCACGGTGGAAAGGGATCTGGGTGGTTGTACTGCTGGATTGCGGAGGACAGAAAGGATCGAGCATGTGGACATAAAGAAAGAGGATGTGTTGGAACTATTGAATGGCATCAAGGTTGGTAAGTCGCCGGGACCGGATGGGATGTACCCCAGGTTACTGTGGGAGGCGAGGGAGGAGATTGCGGAGCCTTTGGCGATGATCTTTGCATCGTCGATGGAGACGGGAGAGGTTCCGGAGGATTGGAGGATTGCGGATGTGGTCCCTATATTCAAGAAAGGGAACAGGGACAGCCCGGGAAATTACCGACCGGTGAGTCTAACCTCAGTGGTTGGTAAGTTGATGGAGAGGATCCTGAGAGACAGGATTTATGATCATCTAGAGAAGTTTAGTATGATCAAAAGTAGTCAGCACGGCTTTGTCAGGGGCAGGTCGTGCCTTACGAGCCTGGTTGAGTTCTTTGAAAATGTGACCAAGCACATTGACGAAGGAAGAGCGGTGGATGTGGTCTATATGGACTTCAGCAAAGCGTTCGATAAGGTCCCCCATGCAAGACTTCTTGAGAAAGTGAGAGGGCATGGGATCCAAGGGGCTGTTGCCTTGTGGATCCAGAACTGGCTTGCCTGCAGAAGGCAGAGAGTGGCTGTGGAGGGGTCTTTCTCTGCATGGAGGTCAGTGACCAGTGGAGTGCCCCAGGGATCTGTTCTGGGACCCTTGCTGTTTGTCATTTTCATAAATGACCTGGATGAGGAAGTGGAGGGATGGGTTGGTAAGTTTGCTGACGACACCAAGGTAGGTGGTGTTGTGGATAGTTTGGAGGGATGTCAGAAGTTGCAGCGAGACATAGATAGAATGCAAGACTGGGCGGAGAAGTGGCAGATGGACTTCAACCCGGATAAGTGTGTAGTGATCCATTTTGGCAGATCCAATGGGATGGAGCAGCAGTATAAAATGAAGGGTACCATTCTTAGCAGTGTAGAGGATCAGAAGGACCTTGGGGTCCGGGTCCATAGGACTCTTAAATCGGCCTCGCAGGTGGAGGATGCGGTCAAGAAGGCGTATGGCGTACTAGCCTTCATTAATCGAGGGATTGAGTTTAGGAGTCGGGAGATAATGCTGCAGCTTTATAGGACCCTGGTTAGACCCCACTTGGAGTACTGCGCGCAGTTCTGGTCACCTCATTACAGGAAAGATGTTGAAGCCATTGAAAGGGTGCAGAGGAGATTTACAAGGATGTTGCCTGGATTGGGGGGCATGCCTTATGAGGATAGGTTGAGGGAGCTTGGTCTCTTCTCCCTGGAGAGACGAAGGATGAGAGGTGACCTGATAGAGGTTTACAAGATGTTGAGGGGTCTGGATAGGGTGGACTCTCAGAGGCTATTTCCAAGGGCTGAAATGGTTGCTACGAGAGGACACAGGTTTAAGGTGCTGGGGGGTAGGTACAGGGGGGATGTCAGGGGTAAGTTTTTCACTCAGAGGGTGGTGGGTGAGTGGAATCGGCTGACGTCGGTGGTGGTGGAGGCAAACTCGTTGGGGTCTTTTAAGAGACTTCTGGATGAGTACATGGGATTTAATGGGATTGAGGGCTATAGATAGGCCTAGAGGTGGGGATGTGATCGGCGCAACTTGTGGGCCGAAGGGCCTGTTTGTGCTGTGGCTTTCTATGTTCTATGTTCTATAACCTGAATCAATTCTGGCGTCCCAGATTGCCTGGATTCACTACAGTTCGCCTACTGCCGCAACAGGTCCACAGCAAACACCATATCCCTGGCCCTACACTCAACCCTGGAGCATCTGGATAACAAAGACACTTATGTTGATTCCTAGTTTTTCACTATAGCTCAGCCTTCAGCACCATTGTCGCTAAAAAAACTCACATCCAAATTCCGTGGCCTAGGGCTCGGCTCCTTCCTCTGCAACTGATTTCTGAACTTCCTAATCCACAGATCACAATCATAAGGATAAGCAAAACTTCCGGCATGATTCTCAACACCGCTGCTCCACAAGGCTATGTTAAATCTCGTGGGATTCAGCGTGAGGTAGCTAAATGGATACAAAATTGGCTTGATGACAGAAGCCAGAGGGTGGTTGTAGAGAGATGTTTTTCAAACTGGAGGCCTGTGACCAGCGGTGTGCCTCAGGAATCGGTCCACTGTTATTTGTCATTTATATAAATGATTTGAATGAGAATATAGGAGGCCATGGTTCGCAAGTTTGCAGATGACACCAAGATTGGTGGCATAGTGGACAGTGAAGAATGTTATCTCCAATTGTAATGGGATCTTGATCAATTGGGCCAGTGGACTGACGAATGGCAGATGGAGTTTAATTTAGATAAATGCGAGGCGATGCATTTTGGTAGATTGAACCAAGGCAGGACTTAGTTAATGGTAGGGTGTTGGGGAAAGTTACAGATCAAAGAGATCGAGGGGTACAGGTTCATAGCTCCTTGAAAGTGGAGTCACAGGTGGATGGAGTGGTGAAGAAGGCATTCCGCATCTTTGGTTTCATTGGTCAGAACGTTGAATACAGAAGTTGGGATGTCTTGTTGAAGTTGTACAAGACAGTCGTAAGGCCACACTTGGAATACTGTGTGCAGTTCTGATCACCCTATTATAGAAAGGATATTATTAAACGAGAAAAAGTGCAGAAAAGATTTACTAGGATGCTACCGGGACTTGATGGATTGAGTTATAAGGAGAGGCTGAATAGACTGGGACTTTTTTCTGGAGCATAGGAGGCTGAGGGGTGATCTTATAGAGGTCTATAAAATAATGAGGGGCATAGATCAGCAAGATAGTCAACATCTTTTCCAAAGGTAGGGGAGTCTAAAACTAGAGGGCATAGGTTTAAAGTGAGAGGGGAGAAATACAAAAGGGTCCATAAGAACATAAAGAACTAGGAGCAGGAGTAGGCCATCTGGCCCCTCGAACCTACTCCACCATTCAGTAAGATCATGGCTGATCTTTTTGTGGACTCAGCTCCACTTACCCGCCCGCTCACCATAACCCTTAATTCCTTTACTGTTCAAAAATTTATCTAACCTTGCCTTAAAAACATTCAATGAGGTAGCCTCAACTGCTTCACTGGGCAGGGAATTCCACAGATTCACAACCCTTTGTGTGAAGAAGTTCCTCCTCAAGAACAAAGAACAGTACAGCACAGGAAACAGGCCCTTCGGCCCTCCAAGCCTGTGCCGCTCCTTGGTCCAACTAGACCAATCGTTTGTATCCCTCCATTCCCAGGCTGCTCATGTGACTATCCAGGTAAGTCTTAAACGATGTCAGCGTGCCTGCCTCCACCACCCTACTTGGCAGCGCATTCCAGGCCCCCACCACCCTCTGTGTAAAAAACGTCCCTCTGATATCTGAGTTATACTTCATCCCTCTCACCTTGAGACCGTGACCCCTCGTGATCGTCACCTCCAACCTGGGAAAAAGCTTCCCACTGTTCACCCTATGTATACCCTTCATAATCTTGTACACCTCTATTAGATCTCCCCTCATTCTCCGTCTTTCCAGGGAGAACAACCCCAGTTTACCCAATCTCTCCTCATAGCTAAGACCCTCCATACCAGGCAACATCCTGGTAAACCTTCTCTGCACTCTCTCTAACGCCTCCACGTCCTTCTGGTAGTGCTGCGACCAAAACTGGACGCAGTACTCCAAATGTGGCCTAACCAGCGTTCTATACAGCTGCATCATCAGACTCCAGCTTTTATACTCTATACCCCGTCCTAAAAAGGCAAGCATACCATATGCTTCTTCACCACCTTCTCCACCTGTGTTGCCACCTTCAAGGATTTGTGGACTTGCACAACTAGGTCCCTCTGTGTTTCTATACTCTTGATGGCTCTGCCATTTATTGTATAACTCCTCCCTACATTATTTCTTCCAAAATGCATCACTTCACATTTATCCGGATTAAACTCCATCTGCCACCTCTCCACCCAATTTTCCAGCCTATCTATATCCTGCTGTATTGCCCGACAATGCTCTTCGCTATCCGCAATTCCAGCCATCTTCGTGTCATCCGCAAACTTGCTGATTGCACCAGTTACACCTTCTTCCAAATCATTTATATATATCACAAATAGCAGACTCAACTCAGTCCTAAATCTGCTTCCCCTTATTTTGAGGCTATGCCGCCTAGTTCTAGTTTCACCCGCCAGTGGAAACAACTTCCCTGCTTCTATCTTATCTATTCCCTTCATAATCTTATATATTTCTATAAGATCTCCCCTCATTCTTCTGAATTCCAATGAGTATAGCCCCAGTGTACTCAGTCTTTGCTCATAAGCCAACCCTCTCAACTCCGGAATCAATCTAGTGTATCTCCTCTGCACCCCCTCCAGTGCCAGTATATCCTTTCTCAAGTAAGGAGACCAAATCTGTACACAGTACTTCAGGTGTGGCCTGACCAGCACCTGAGACAGCTGCAACATAACCTTGCTGTTTTTAAACTCCATCCCTCTAGCAATGAAGGATGATTCTTGCACAAGGACACCTAGGCACAGCAGCATGCTGCAATTTTTTACCATTTAAATAATAGTCCATTTTGCTGTTATTCCTACCAAACTGGATGACCTCACATTTACCAACATTGTACTCCATCTGCCAGACCCTCGCCCACTCACTTAGCCAGAGGGACATTTTTTTCTCAGAGTGTAGAGTGTCTAGAACAAGCTGCCACAGAGGCGGATACAATTTTGTCTTTTGAAAAGCATTTAGACAGTTACATGGGTAAGATGGGATGGAGGGATTTGGGCCAAATGCGGGCAATTGGGACTAGCTTAGGGGTTTAAAAAACAAGGACGGCATGGACAAGTTGGGCCGAAGGGCCTGTTTCCATGTTGTAAACCTCTATGACTCTATGTCCTCAGCCCCCTATTATACTTCTTATACTTCTATGATTGTGTAGCCAAATTCCCTTCCAACTTGATTTTCAAGTTTGCTGATGACACCACCATGGTGGGTCGGATCTCAAACAATGGTGAGACGGAGTACAGGAAAGATATAGAGAAGCTGGTGAACTGGTGCAACGACAATAATCTCTCCCTCAATATCAGTAAAACGAAGGAGATAGTCATCAACTTCAGGAAGCATAGTGGAGTACATGCCTACATCAACGGGGATGAAGTAAGTGCGTACGGTTTTAGTTTAGTTTGGCATCATGATCGGCACAGGTTTGGAGGGCCGAAGGGCCTGTTCCAGTGCTGTACTGTTCTTTGTTGAAGTGGAAATAGAAACATAGAAAAACTACAGCACAAAACAGGCCCTTCGGCCCCACAAGTTGTGCCGAACATATCCCTACCTTTTAGGCCTACCTATAACCCTCCATCCTATTAAGTCCCATGTTCTCATCCAGGAGTCTCTTAAAAGACCCTATGATAAAAAGCTTCACTGGTGATGATGGAATCCCCGGGATTGAACCAGGGTCCCTGATTCTGTGAGGCAGCAGTGCTAACCACTGTGCCATAGTGCCGCCCTAAATGGTCAAGAGCTGCAAGTTTCTAGGTGTCCAGATTACCAACAACCTGTTCTGGTCCTCCCTGCCGACGCTATAGTTAAGAAAGCCCATCTATGCCTCTACTTTCTCAGGAGGCTAAGGAAATTTGACATGTCTGCGACGACTCGCATCAACTTTTGCAGATGCACATAGAAAGTATTCTTTCTGGTTCACAGCTTGGTAGGGCTCCTGTTCTATCCAAGACCACAAGAAAGTAAAGGATCGTGAACGAAGCCCGATCCATCATGCAAACCAGCCTCCCATACATTGACTCTGTCTACACTTCTTCCATCGCGAAAAAGATACAAAAGTCTGAGGTCACATACCAACCGACTCAAGAACAGCTCTTTCCCTGCTTTTGAATGGATCACCTTCACCTGGTCCATCTCTGACACTTCTCTGTCTGGTACAAAAGCAAAATGGTCAAGAGGGCCAATCCATGGCTTACAAAGGAAATTAGAGAGAATATCTGATCTGAGGAAGAATCTTGCAGGGAACATAAAGACTGACACTAAGAGTTTCTATAGATATGTAAAGAGAATGAGGTTGGTGAAGACAAATGTAGGTCCTCTGCAGACAAAAACGGGGAAATGTATAAGGGGACAAATAAATACCCGAGCAACTGAATACATACTTTGGTTCTGTCTTCACAAAAGAGGACACAAATCAGATGCCAGAAATGTTGGAGAATGCGAGATTTAATGAGAGGGAAGAACTGAGGGAGATCAATATTAGTAGAGAAATTGTACTGGGAAAGCTGATGGGGTTGAAGGCGGATAATCCCCAGGGCCAGATAATCTACATCCCAGAGTATTTAAAGAAGTGGCTCTAGAAATAGTGGATGCATTGGTGATCATTTTACAGGATTCTATAGACTCTGGAACAGACACTGCAGATCGGAGGGTAGCTAATGTCACTCCAATATTCAAAAAGGGAGGTAGAGAGAAAACAGGGAATTATAGACCAGTCAGCCTAACATCGGTAGTAGGGAAAATTCTCGAATCCATTATCAAGGACTTTATAGCAGAGCATTTGGAAAGCAGTGGCAGGATCAGACAGAGTCAGAATGGGTTTATGAAGGCAAAATCATGCTTGACAAATCTGTTCGAATTCTTTGAAGATGTAACTAAAACAGTTGACAAGGGGGAACCAGTAGATGTGGTATATTTGGACTTTCAGGAAGCATTTGACAAAGTCCCATACAAGAGATTATCGTGCAAGATTGAAGCGCATGGGATTGGGGGAAGTGTATTGAGATGGAGAGAAAACTGGTTGGCAGAGAAGAAACAAAGAGTAGGAATTAATGGGTGCTTTTCAAATTGGCAGGCAGAAACTAGTGGGTTGCCACAGGGATCGGTGCTGGGACCCCCAGCTATTCACAATATAAATGATTTTGATGAGAGAACAAAATGTAACATCTCAAAGTTTGCAGATGATACCAAGTTGGGTGGGAGGGTGAACTGTGATGAGGATGCAGAGATCCTTCAGGACGATCTGGACAGGGTGGGTGCGTGGGCAAATCAATGGCAGATGCAATATAAATTGGATAATTGTGAGGTTATTCACTTTGGAAGCAAAAACAAGTAGGCAGATTGAATGGCTGTAAATTGCGAGAGGGGAGTGTGCAGCGAGACCTGGGTGTCCTTGTACACCAGTCACTGAAGGTAAGCATGCAGGTGCAGCAGGCGGTAAAGAAGGCAAATGGCATGTTTGCCTTCATTGCGAGAGGTTTCGAGTACAGGAGCAGGGATGTGTTGTTGCCTTGGTGAGGCCACACTTCAAATATTAAGTGCAGTTTTGATCTCCTTTACTGAGGAAGAATGTTCCTGCTCTCGTTGGGAGTACACCAAAGGTTTACCAGGCTGATTCAGGGGATGGCGGGATTGATGTATGAGGCGAGATTGACCAGGTTAGGATTGTTTTTGCTGGAGTTCAGATGAATGAGGGGGGATCTCATAGAGACTTCTAAAATTCTAACAGATCTAGACAAGATAGATGCAGGAAGGACGTTCTCAATGGTGGGGGAACTCAGAAAGAAGTTTAACAACACCAGGTTAAAGTCCAACAGGTTTATTTGGTAGCAAAAGCCACACAAGCTTTCGAGGCTCTGAGCCCCTTCTTCAGGGAACTGTTTTAGAAAATGACATCATCAGGGGAACTCAGAACCAGGGGTCACAGTCTGAGGATTCAGGGTAGACCATTTAGGACCAAGATGAGGAGATATTTCTTCACCCAAAGAGTGGTGAGCCTGTGGAATTCATTATCACAGGAAATAGTTGATATATTTGATGCCAAAACATTGAATGCATTCAAGAGGCGGCTGGATATAGTACTTGGGGCAAATGGGGGTAAAAGCAGGATTAGGCTTTTGAATTGGATGGTCAGCCATGATCTTAATGAATGCCGGAATAGGCTCGAAGGGCCAAATGGCCTCCTCCTGCTCTTATCTTCTATGTTTCCCTTCCTTGACTTCTCAGTCTCCATTTCTGGTGATAAACTGTCTACCAGCATCCATTACAAACCAACTGACTCCCACAACTACCTCATAGAATCCCTGCAGTACAGAAGCAGGCCGCTCGGCCCATTGAGTCACAGAATCACAGAGGTTACAGCATAGAAACAGGCCCTTCGGCCCAACTTGTCCATGCCACCCTTTTTTTTAAAAATCCCCTAAGCTAATCCCAATTGCCCGCATTTGGCCCATATCCCTCTATACCCATCGTACCCATGTAACTATCTAAATGCTTTTTAAAAGATAAAATTGTACCCGTCTCTACTGCTCCCTCTGGCAGCTTGTTCCAGACACTCACCACCCTCTATGTGAAAAAACTGCCCCTCTGGACACTTTTGTATCTCTCCCCTCTCACCTTAAACCTATGCCCTCTAGTTTTAGACTCCCCTACCTTTGGGAAAAGATATTGACTATCTACCTTGTCTATGCCCCTCATTATTTTATAGACCTCTATAAGGTCACCCCTCAGCCTCCTACGCTCCAGAGAAAAAAGTCCAAGTCTATTCAGCCTCTCCTTATAACTCAATCCATCAAGTCCCGGTAGCATCCTAGTAAATCGTCTCTGTACTGACCACAATCCCACCCAGGCCCTATTCCCATAACCCCACATTTACCCTGCTAATCACCCTGACACTAGGGTCAATTTTAGCATGGCCAGTCAACCTAACACGCATAGTGGTTAGCACTGCTGCCTCAGAGCTCCAGGGACCCAGGTTCGATTCCCAGCTTGGGTCACTGTCTGTGTGGAGTTTGCACATTCTCTCCATGTCTGCGTGGATTTCCTCACACAGTCCAAAGATGTGCGGGTTAGGTTGATTGGCCAAGCTGAATTGCCCCTTAGTGTCAGGGAATGTATAGGTTAGAGGGATTAGTGGGGTAAATTTGTGGGGATAGGGCCTGGGGTGGGATTGTTGTTGGTGCAGACTCGATGGGCCGAATGGCCTCCTTCTACACTGAAGGGATTCTATGATCTATGATTTTATGATCTTTGGACTGTGGGAGAAAATCAGTGCACCTGGAGGAAACCCACGCAGACAAGGGGAGAAATGCAGACTCCACACAGACCGTGACCAAGGCTGGAATCGAACCTGGGTCCCTGGCACTGTGAGGCAGCAGTGCTCACCACTGTGCCACCGTGCTGCCCCTTGACTAGAGCTCTTCACACCCCACATTCTGTAAGGACTCCATCCCATTGTTTCAGTTCCTTCGCCGCATCTGTTCTGATGATGTCATTTTCTAAAACAGTGCTGCCTTTTTCTTCCTTTTTCCTCAATCATGGTTTTCCACCCACTGTGGTTGACAGGGCTCTTGACCGTGTCCAACCCATCCCCCGGGCTACTGATCTCACCCTCTCCCCTCCTCTCCCTCCCAGAACCAGGATAGGGGCCCCCTTGCCCTCACTTCTCACCCCACCAAATTCCACAGTCAAAGGATCATCCTCTGCCATTTCCGTCAACTCCAGCATGATGCCACTGCTGAACACATCTTCCCCTCACTTGCGCTGTCAGCATTGGGTATAAAAATTGGCATGTAATGCTGCAGTTGTACAGAACCTTAGTTAGGCCTCATTTGGAATACTACGTACAATTCTGGTCTCCATACTACCAGAAGGATGTGGATGCTTTGGAGAGGGTACTGAAGACGTTTACCAGAATGTTACCTTGTCTGGAGGGTATTAGTCATGAGGAAAGGTTGGATAAACTCGGTTTGTTCTCACTGGAACGATGGAGGTTGAGGGGTGACCTGATATAGGTTTACAAGATTATGAATGGCATGGACAGAGTGGATAGTCAGATGCTCTTTCCTAGGGTGGAAAAGTCAAAAACTAAGGACATAGGTTTAAGGTGCATGGGGAAAAGTTTAGAGATGTGCGAGGCACGTTTTTTACACAGAAGGTGGTGAGTGTCTAGAATGCGCTTCCTGGGGAGATGGTGGGAGCAGGTACGATGCAGCATTTAAGGGGCAACTAGACAAATATGTGAATAGGATGGGAATGGAAGGATACGGACTCTATGTGTATATAGTTTTAGTTTAGACAGGCATCATGATCAGCCTTGGAGGGCCGAGGGGCCTGTTCCTGTGCTGTACTTTTCTTTGTTCTTTTCTGTGACCATTCTCTCCAGGACACCCTGGTCCACTCCTCCGTCACACCTAACACCTCACCCCCTACCCATGGCACCTTCCCATGCAATCATAGAAGGTGCAACACCTGCCCCTTTGCCTTCTCCCTGCTCACCATCCCGGGTCCTTAACACCCCCTTTCAGGTGAAGCAGCGCTACACATGCACCTCCTTCAATCTGATCTATTGCATTCAATGCTCCTAATACGGTTTACTCTATACCGAAGAGACCAAACACAGACTCGGTGATCGCTTTTGGTACATCCGCAAGCAAGACTCAGACATTCCTGTCACTTGCCACTTCAACACACCACCCTGCTCTCCTGTCCACATGTCCATCCTTGGCCTTTTGCGATGTTCTAGCAAACCCCAATACAAACTGGAGGAACAGCACCTCATCTTCCAATTGGGCACTTTACAGCCTTCCAGACTGAACATTGAGTTCAACATCTTCAGAGCATGAACTCTCCCCTCCATCTTTGCCCCATTCATCCATTTTTATCATCCTTCTTTCTCTCTTCCATTTTTCCACTTCTTCATTCCCACTCTCCTCCTTGTCCAACCCCCTCCTTCCTCTCCTTCAGACCAACTGCCTTGACCATCTGTACCTCTGTTCTGCCATTTACACATTGTGCTCTCTAAATGGACACTTTTAGCACCTCTCTCAGCCATCTTTATCCTCATTTACATTCTCTTTGTCCTTTTACAGCTCTCCTCCCTCTCCAAAGTATAAATCTTTTCTGATTCTCTTTGCCCTTAGCTCGAATGAAGGGTCATCCAGGCTCGATATGTTGGCTCTATTCTCTCTCCACAGGTGCTGTCAGATCTGCTGAGATTTTCCAGTATTTTCTGTTTTTCTTTCTACCTTGATCTTTCTCTATCACCTAACTGTAACACTACGTTCTGCACCGTCTCCTTTCCTTCTCTGTGTATGGTATGCTTTGTCTATATGGCATGCAAGAAACAATACTTTTCACTGTATACTAATGCATGTGACAAATCAAGTGACAATAAATCAATCAATTAACTTTCCAATAGTTCACCGTTTAAATGCTACTCTGGCAATGATGTCCCGGAACTGAGATTATTTAAATATATTTTTGTTGACTTAAAGCAAACCGTTTCCTTTATTCAGTATTGTTGTTTTAAAGTTGATTTTCAGTATTCATATTGGAGGGAGTTGTAAGTCAGAGCATACTTACGTGTTGATTCATGGAGTAACCAGCAAATTAGATTATTTAATACAAAAAATAATTGTAGGGTTAGGTATAGGGGCTGAAGCTCGTCAAATTTGGCATAACTAAATAAGAACTGGCTGAGAATTTACTTCAACAGTGAATGCCATGAGTTGGATTCTTTTTCCTTCCAGTTCAAATCAACTTTGTACTGTTAAATTGTTGTAAATATAATTGTGAGATCAAGGGGGCATCTGTGACCTTGGTGAACAAGGGAATGTTACCGTAACTAATTAATGTTAAGGATAGAGAAAGGAAGGAAATAAGATTAACTGGTGTCAAATTAGATGCAGAAAAATAAGGAAAATGATTGGATTAAATGAGAGAGAATAATGAAACAAAGGAAAAATAAGAAAATATTTAAAATTACAAAGTACTATGGACAATTTACTATCTGTAAGAGTTAATTTCCGTTGCTATCTTGCTGGTCTTCCAAGGCAGAGTGACTTGTCAGGATCATAACTCAGTCCTTTAACAACATCCTTATTCAGTGAAATAGCAGCCTTAACAATTGACAGACATTTAGTTCATACTTTGACATAAAATCTTCAAATTCTTAAGAATTATTGTGAGGTCGACTGCAAACTCCTGTTTTTGCTCACATCCAGGGCAACTTGTACTTCTTGGACAGAATTTTCGCTCCAGTAAAAGGACAGAAACAAAGATGGCTAGATATATAATAGAAACATAGAAGATAGGAGCAGGGGGAGGCCATTCAGCCCTTCGAGCCTGCTCCGCCATTCGTCACGATCATGGCTGATCATCCAACTCAATAGCCTAAACCTGCTTTCTCCCCATAACCTTTGATCCCATCCACCCCAAATGCTATATCCAGCCGCTTCTTGAATACATTCAATGTTTTGGCATCAACCACTTCCTGTGATAATGAATTCCACAGACTCACCACTCTTTGGGTGAAGAAATGTCTCCCCATCTCTGTCCTTGGAGTACTGTGCTCAGTTCTGGTCGCCTCATTACAGGAAGGATGTGGAAAAGATTGAAAGGGTGCAGAGGAGATTTACAAGGATGTTGCCTGGATTGAGTGGCATGCCTTATGAGGATAGGCTGAGGGAGCTCGGTCTTTTCTCCTTGGAGAGACGTAGGATGAGAGGAGACCTCATAGAGGTATATAAGATGTTGAGAGGCATAGATAGGGTGAACTGTCAGAGGCTTTTTCCCAGGGTGGAAATGTCTGCTACGAGAGGACACAGGTTTAGGGTGCTGGGGGGTAGGTACAGGGGAAATGTTAGGGGGAAGTTTTTCACACACAGGGTGGTGGGCAAGTGGAATCGGCTGCTGTCAGTGGTGGTGGAGGCAAACTCAATAGGGTCTTTTAAGAGACTCCTGGATGAGTACATGGGACTTAATAGGATAGAGGGTTATGGGTAGGCCGAAAAGGTAGGGATATGTTCGGCACAACTTGTGGGGCCAAAGGGCCTGTTTTTGTGCTGCAGTTTTTCTATGTTTCTATGTAAATGGTCCACCCTGTATCCTCAGACTGTGACCCCTGGTTCTGGACACCCCCACCATCGGGAACATCTTCCTGTTTCTACCCTAAATTCTGTTAGAATTTTATAAGTTTCTATGAGATCCCCCCTCCTTCGTCAGAACTCCAGTGAAAACAATTCTAACCCAGTCAATCTCTCCTCATATATCAGTCCCGCCAACCCCGGAATCAGCCTGTTAAACCTTCATTGCACTCCTTCGAGAGCAAGAACATCCTTCCTCAGAAAAGGAGACCAAAACTTGCACAATATTCTAGGTGTGGCCACACCAATGCCCTGTATAATTGCAACAACACATCCTTGCTCCTGTACTCAAAACCTCTCGCAATGAAGGCCAACATACCATTTGCCTTCTTTACCGCTTGCTGCACCTGCATGAGTACCTTCAGCGACTCATGTATAAGGACACCCAGGTCCCGCTGCACACATTCCTCTCCCAATTTACAGCCAGAATAAGACCATAAGACATAGGAGCAGAATTAGGCCACTCGGTCCATTGAATCTGCTCCGCCATTCAATCATGGCTCATATTTTTCTCATCTTCATTCTCCTGCCTTTTCCCCATAACCCCTGATCCTCTTATTAATCAAGAACGTATCTATCTCTGTCTTAAAGACATTCAAAGATCTGGCCTCCACAGTCTTCTGTGGCAAAGAGTTCCACAGATTCATCACTCTCTGGCTGAAGAAATTCCTCCTCATCTCTGTTTTAAAGGATCGTCCCTTTAGTCTGAGGTTGTGTCCTCTGGTTCTAGTTTTTCCTACTGTGGGAACATCCTCTCCACATCCACTCCATCCAGGCCTCGCATTATCCTGTAAATTTCAATAGGATCCCTCCTCATCCTTCTAAACTCTGAGTACAGACCCAGAGTCCTCAACCATTCTTCATACGACAAGCTTTTCATTCCAGGGATCATTCTTGTGAACCTCCTCTGGACCCTTTCCAAGGCCAGCACATCCTTCCTTAGATACAGAGCCCAAAACTGCTCACAGCACTCCAAATAGGGTCTGACCAGAGCATTATAAAGCCTCTTGTCTGGAACAAGCTGCCAGAGGTAGCAATAGAGGCAGGTACAATTTTGTCTTTTAAAAAGCATTTAGACAGTTACATGGGTAAAATGGGTATGGAGGGATATGGGCCAAATGCAGGCAATTGGGATTAGCTTAGGGGTTTTAAAAAAAGGGCGGCATGGACAAGTTGGGCCGAAGGGCCTGTTTCCATGCTGTAAACCTCTATGACTCAGAAGTGCATCCCTGCCCTTATATTCTAGCCCTCTCAACAGGAATGCTAACATTGCATTTTCCTTCCTCACTGCTGATGTTGCACCTCTGGCCATTGTGTTAGTTTGCTGGTACCATCCTGCCCCAGAATCATCTTCCCAGAAGCTGGATTGGAATTGAATGTTTAAGGTACATTTGAGGTGAGTTAGATGCCAATTATCAGAGGGAGTTCTCTCTGATAAGGTGTCTGGCACATATACCTATTTTTTATTTCAATTTTTTTAGGGTTGCTGAGAGATGCCCTCTCCTTCACTCACCTGTAACAGCAGGCTGTAGTTCCTCTTCTTATTGGCCCTCCAGCTACGAGAGCCTGTCCGCTGTCCCTATTTGGACAATAAGTTGTCCTTTGGGCAATCAAGGCAAAATCACTGTTGAGTGACAGGTTCCAATACAGTACAGAGTTGGGACCTATATTTAACTGTGATATCAAGGTCCAAACCCAGCATGCAAAATTCTGCCCATGGTGCACCTTTTCCACACCACAACTTGCTGGGTTTTTCCTTTCTCCAATTATAACTCACTAATTTTTCAAGTAACATCTTGGAGCAACCCTTTACACATTTTGAGAATCAGATGGTAACTCTGCGTAAAGTTTACAAGATAAGTTATCAGGAATTGTACTGTTGCAATCCAGCCATATCCATTTGCCTGCAATGCATTATTTAATTGGCCACAAAAAGAGACAAATGACTTTCTCTGGACAGAATTTAGAGTTCCAGCATTAAAGTTTGCATATAAGGCACGGCTCTATAAAAGAAAAAATTTCATATTGGAAAAGTGAGTGTCATAATTTCTGTTTCTAAAATGTTTTATTTGAAATTTACCACAGATCACTGACAAAAATAGCTGTAAACCAGGAAATGCGAAATGAAATAGAGGCAAATCAAAAGGTAGGAATGTTTCTGTCATTAAAAACTGTCGCATCTCCATGAATCTAGACAACTGTTCGAAGATTATTAAGTTTGATTTAAAACTAACTGGTTGTAAACTATTAATTTAATCAAAATAAATACATCCTGGAGGCCATTTAAAACTTCCTTTTGACAATTGCAAATTAATCTCTTGGTGCTTTTTGTGAAATCCCAATGAACTAGAACTCCGGCATCCAATTCTTATTTAACATCTTGGGAACCAGATGCAGGTTCTGTGCAAAGCTCTGTTTATAAGTTTGTTCAAAAGTTAGCACTTTGGATAAATCTGTTGATCTTGTTACCATTATTATTTCCACACCACTTATGCCGAGGATAAAGAAAATTAATTATTGAGTAATTATAAATGAAGCTCTCAGCACAAGATTTGACCACGTAGTATACCAGTCAGTTGATTTTTGGCAGAGACAAACTGACATGGCAGAAGAAGCAGGAAGCAGCACTGACACAGTCAGCAATGTACTGGAAAAAGATACAAGGGAGGGGGCCTGACTATGACTGGAAGACTAAGTGTTCAACATATCTGACCAAAAGACAGCCATAGCTGAGTCCCATGCAAATATCCATAACAACACTTTTATTTGAAGGAAGTGGTGGAATTGAAGGAGAAACTGCTCAGTATGAGAACAAGTTCAGCCAATCGGAAAAGGGAGGAGTGGAGGTGTAAAGGATTAGATGTCAATGGTGGAGAGTAAACAGCACCAGGAAACCAGAAACTGCTAAAGTAATATAGGGCATTTGGTACAGGCACGGATGTCGGTAGGAAGAAACTGGACGAGGATTGGTAGAATAGAGTTGAGATTGGAAGAAGTGCATTCAGTGGGACTGGAAAAGGTTGAAAGAATCAGTCATCCAGGGCAATCACGCTGATGAATATTTGGAAAGGCGGTAGACTGGGATTGAAGGAGATTGATGGCAATTTTAATTCTCCATCTTGCTTCTGACATTTCTCTCCATTGTCTGCTACAATGATCCGAAGTTCAACATAAGCTGAAGGAACAGCAACTCATGTCTTGACTTGGCACACTACTGCCTTCTGAGCTCAACATTAAGTTCAAAATTGTCAATTATAATCTCTGCCTCCATTATCTTTTCTTTTTGACTTTGAATAAATAAAATAAATCTGATACATTAATCATAGAATTCCTACAGTACAAAGGAGGCAATTTGGCCCATCGAGCCTACACCGACTCTCCAAAAGGGCATTTTACTCAGAGCTTTTCCCCATAACGCCACGGATTTATCTCACTGATCCCCCGAACGTACACATCTTGGGACATGGCATGGCCAAACAACCTATCCTGCACATCTTTGGACTGTGGGAGGAAATCAGAGCACCCGAAGGAAACCCATGTAGACAAGGGGATAACGGGCAAACTCCATGCAGACAGTCACCTGAGGCAGGAGTTGAACCTGGGTCCCTGGCGCTGTGAGGTAGCAGTGCTAACCACTGTGCCACCCAAAATGCCAATAATGGATTTGAAATCTGAGCTAATTCCAGTTTTTCTTTTGTACTTGTTGATTTAAAAGCACTATTTGAATTTATTTTAATAAAATTAAGCAATTATTTGTTCAAACGTTCATGTGCCCATTTTTTAATGGATTAAAGAATTCACCAGAATAAAATTCCATTTCAGTCTGTCGCTATGTCTATATTTCAGGCCCAACTGAAATTTTCTAACAGACTAGCTGATATTTGAGCTTGATTTACAGAAATGAAAATCTTGAATTTAGTTTCAGAAAGCTATGACAATGACAACCTTTTGTCCTTGGAAATTTGGTATTTGTAATGAAATGTGGCACTTTAGATTAATCACTGGTATAACATAAATGTGAACCCACGATGGCAGTTTTTATGACACTATTAGCACTATAACACTACTAGTGGTTACAAGGGTAACCTGGGTAATTATAGGCCAGTGAGCTTGACGTCAGTAATAATAAAACTGTTGGAGAAGATTCTTGGGAATAGGATTTGTACACATTTGGAACTGAATCATAGAAACCCTACAGTGCAGAAGGAAGCCATTCGGCCCATCGAGTCTGCACCGACCACAATCCCACCCAGGCCCAACCCCCATATATTTTACCCGCTAATCCCTCTAACCTATGCATCTCAGGACTCTAAGGGGCAATTTTTAACCTGGCCAATCAACCTAACCTGCATATCTTTGGACTGTGGGAGGAAACCGGAGCACCCGGAGGAAACCCACGCAGACACGAGGAGAATGTGCAAACTCCACACAGACAGTGACCCGAGCCGGGAATCGAACCCGGGACCCTGGAGCTGTGAAGCAGCAGTGCTAACCACTGTGCTACCGTGCCGCCAAGAATGGTCTTGTTAGCGACAGACAGCATGGTTTTGTACATGGGAGGTCATGTCTCACTAAGTTAATTGAGTTTTTTGAGGAGGTGACAAAAATGATTGATGAGGGAAGGGCTGTGGATGTTGTCTCCATGGACTTTAGTAAGGCATTTGACAAGGTCCCTCATGGCAGGCTGGTGCAAAAGATTAAATCTCACGGGATCAGCGCTGAACTAGCTAGATGGATTCAGAACTGGCTTGGCCATAGAAGATAGAGGGTAGCGGTGGAAGGGTGTTTTTCTGAATGGAGGTCTGTAACTAGTGGTGTTCCAGGATCAGTGCTGGGACCTCTGCTGTTTGTAATATCTATAAATGATTCGGAAGAAAACGTAGCTGGTTTGATCAGCAAGTTTTTGGATGATACTTCAAAACAGTGCTATGTCAATATATTCATACAAAGATTCATTCAATACCAGTGTAGAATCCCAGTTAGTTTAGCAGTGTTCCAATGATAGCTGAAGAAAATTTCTATGTAAATAATGATAAATGGGACAGCACAGTGGTTAGCACTGCCGCCTCACAGCGCCAGGCACCTGGGTTCAATTCCGGACTTGGGCGACTGTCATTGTGGAGTTTGCACATTCTCCCCATGCCTGCATGGGTTTCCCCTGTGTGTGCTGGTTTCCTCCCACAGTCGGTGAAGACCCGACGGGCCAAATGGCCTGCTTCTACACTGTCGGGATTCTATGAAAGGAAGCTGATTTCCCTAAAACTTCAAATCACAATGATATTGTTAGCATACCTTCACACCCATACTGTTTTTTTAGCCTTTGAACGAATAATGGGAAGGATTTGTAATATTTATTAATGATTTGGATGAGGGTATAGTTGGGTGGATTAGCAAATTTGCTGATGACACCAAAGTCGGTGGTGTGGTAGACAGTGAGGAAGGGTGTCGTAGTTTGCAGGAAGACAGGTTGCAAAGTTGGGCCGAGAGGTGGCGGATGGAGTTTAATGCGGAGAAGTGTGAGGTAATTCACTTTGGTAGGAATAACAGATGTGTTGAGTATAGGGCTAACGGGAGGACTTTGAATAGTGTGGAGGAGCAGAGGGATCTAGGTGTATGTGTGCATAGATCCCTGAAAGTTGGGAATCAAGTAGATAAGGTTGTTAAGAAGGCATATGGTGTCTTGGCGTTTATTGGTAGGGGGATTGAATTTAGGAGTCGTAGCGTTATGTTGCAACTGTACACAACTCTGGTGCGGCCGCACTTGGAGTACTGTGTGCAGTTCTGGTCCCCACATTACAGGAAGGATGTGGAGGCTTTGGAGAGGGTGCAGAGGAGGTTTACCAGGATGTTGCCTGGTATGGAGGGGAGATCCTATGAGGAGAGGCTGAGGGATTTGGGATTGTTTTCGCTGGAAAGGCGGCGGCTAAGAGGGGATCTTATTGAAACATATAAGATGATTAGAGGTTTAGATAGGGTGGATAGTGATAGCCTTTTTCCTCTGATGGAGAAATCCAGCACGAGGGGGCATGGCTTTAAATTGAGGGGGGGTAGTTATAGAACCGATGTCAGGGGTAGGTTCTTTACCCAGAGGGTGGTGAGGGATTGGAATGCCCTGCCAGCATCAGTAGTAAATGCGCCTAGTTTGGGGGCGTTTAAGAGATCCGTAGATAGGTTCATGGACGAAAAGAAATTGGTTTAGGTTGGAGGGTCACAGTTTTTTTTTAACTGGTCGGTGCAACATCGTGGGCCGAAGGGCCTGTTCTGCGCTGTAATGTTCTATGTTCTATGTTCTATGTTCTATTTCCAACCTGATTATCAAGCGGTTGTGTTACATTGAACCTTCCTTCCATGGCCAACGAGCCCTGGCATAGGAGCTGAACCACATGCTTCTGGTCCAGGGGTAGAGGACACTTCTATTGCACCACAAGGCCTCCTAAGTCATAATGATGATACAAAATGGTGTATATTTTCCAAAAGTTGTAAATTTTATGCTTTCATTTTATTTTTGATTCAGTATGTATGGTTTTGATTTTTATATCATTGGAAATTACATGTTGTGCTAACTAACTGTTGAGGTATCTGTTCACTAAACAGTCAATGATGTTAAGTTGCTTGAGCTTCACTAGAAATTTCAAGAATTGGGAAAACAATAGCACAAATAGGTGAATGTGATCAATTTCACTTACTGTATTAACCAAATGGGAAACTATTTCTCTAAAAGTCCATTTGGTTTATTTAGCACTTTGCAGAAACTTTGGGACTTCAAACTGGAGATTCAGCTTTGTTTATAAATGGGCTACATATTGATCTGGACACTCAGAATCCATTCAGGTGGGTATACTGTTATTTTTCTGTTATCCATAATTACCAGATACTGATGTTTTTTCTCTTTAGCGTTACAGCATGCTATTCAGTTACTTAGTCAATTACTGTGTGGGTTTAAAAGGCCATCTCAACCTAAAGAAGATCTTTGCTTCCGTAACCAGCAACGAATTGTGTATTTCCCAACTTCCCTGATTGAACAAATAGGAACAGTTGTGTTCTCAAAGTGTGTCTTTGAGACTTCCCATTAAGTCTTTGTGGCATTCAATAAAATTTTCCACCCTGTCCTGATGCAACTTGTTCCCTGGGCTCAAAGTAAGGAAAAAGGACAAAGACAAAGTAAAAGAATGAGCATATAGAAGAGGAGAAAGGAAAAAGCTATAAAATGACAGAGGGGGCAAATCTCTGACCTTATCATGCCTGGAGCAGATTGCACCGATCCTGGAAAATAGCATGTGAAAAATGGTTTTGTACCCAGCGCCAAACAGTTTGCGATTCTCCCAGCCCCTTTCTATTGGCATGAACAGCATCCAGAAAGGGTGCAAGACTGATTAGCATGAGATTGACTGGATCTCAATCTCAATAGTGAGTTCGACATGCAATCCTCCCCTCTCCCAGAATGCTCCCACCACTCCGGCGGGAGGTCACACCAGCACAGATCACGATTGGTCTCCACTAGCGGAGAACTGGTGGTGGAGGCTCGGGGGCCATTGAAGATCCTGGTTGATCGGGGTCATGACTGGCCAGTGCCTGTTGGGTAGTGCCTACCTGGCACATTGGCAGGGTCCAAATGGCACACTGGCATGTCCACTGGACAGCCCGGCAGGGCCACTGGTCAGTCTGGCGGCGCCAATGGGTGAGGGTGGGCTATGTGTGGGAGTGATGAAGGGAGGCATGAAAGGGGTCATGGAGGGGGTGTTAGGAAGGGGGAGAAATGAAGGGGGAACATGAAGGGTAGGGCATGTAGCGGTGTCATGAAGGGGCACCCATTGGAAGGGCTCCAATGTCCCGATGCCAGTGATCTTTGTTGGGGAGGAGGTGGGGAAACATGCCATCAATGAGAGGGGGGTCCTGATGTCTTTGAGCGGAGGGAAAGGGTCTGCCACATGACTGTGAGATTGGGATGCCCTTTAAAAGCATCATCCAATTTCTTTGAAGCTGGATTTACTGGGATATTTAGGATCTGCCCCCCTCAGAACTGATGCAAAGCTCACCCCTCTCCCAAAAAATGACTGAGTGTAGGAAAAGTGCGATCTGAGTTGAGCTAGACATACCGGCGCAAATCACACCCGTTTTTCTTGCCCAGCTGTTCCTATTAGTTGAAGGGTCAGTCACGAAGGGACACAAGTTGAGGAGCAGGAGGTTTAGGGGACGTGAGGAAAAACTTTTTTACCCAGTGGGTGGTGACAGTTTGGAATGTGCTGCCTGGGAGGGTGGTAGAGGCAGATTGCCTCACATCCTTTAAAAAAATACTTGGATGAGCACTTGACACATCATAACATCCAAGGCTGTGGGCCAAGTGCTGATGAATGCAATTAGGTGGGAGGTCAGGTGTTGCACACATGTCTTTGCAGACTCGATTGGCCGAAGGGCCTCTCCTGCACTGTATGATTCTATAAAATGACACTTAATCATTTTTTGGAGAATTCTGCCTGTAGTCACCAGTGATGTTACAAATGAGAAAGGTTGTCCAACTGAAGCTGTCCCTACATCTGTCTATTGTGTCATTTCTTTTTTGCTGCGTGCACATTTATTTTAGACCGGTGTGAACTGTGCGCACATCTTGGCTGCTGCTCCAGACCTGAACACATCTCTTCCATTGCCCCTGTTCTCTCTCTTTTTAAAAAACTTGTCTTTCCCCTTTACCCTTCATAGACCACTTTTATCCTGCTGTCCTGCCTCCTTTCACTTCTCTCATCTTAATTACTCTGCTGTCTCAAATCTTCAGCATTCTTTGACATTCCTTCTCTGCCACGACTGCCCCAGGTCCAACTCGGTCTTGGATAAGTTCACGGCTTCCCTCTTTGGCACTTTTGACATCCTCTAAAGGGGCATCGAGGCATTCATCACTGCTTACTTTATGAGCAGAAACCCCAACTGTCTGTCCTAGTCACTAGTCACGAAGCAAGTGTGGAATACAAGGAAAGCAGAAAGAAACTTAAGCAAGGAGTAAGGAGGGCGAAAAGGGGTCACGAAAAGTCATTGGCCAGCAGCATTAAAGAAAATCCCAAGGCTTTTGATACATATATAAAGAACAAGAGGGTAGCCAGGAAGAGTGTTGGCCCATTCAAGGACAGGAGAGGGAATCTATGCGTGGAGCCAGAGGAAATGGGCGAGGTACTAAATGAGTACTTTGTGTCAGTATTTACCAAAGAGACTTGGTGGATGACCTTAAACCTGCGCACCCCAGTAATTGACTCTTCCACCCTGGGAAAAAGGTTCTGACTATCCACTCTGTCCATGGCCCTCATAATCTTGTAGACTTCTATCAGGTCGCCCCTCAACCTCCGTCGTTCCAGTGAGAACAAACCAAGTTTCTCCAACCTCTCCTCATAGCTAATGCCCTCCATACCAGGTAACAGCCTGGTAAATCTTTTCTGTACCTTGCCAAAGCCTCCACATCCTTCTGGTAGTGTGGCAACCAGAATTGAACACTATTTTCCAAGTGTGGCCTAACTAAGGTTCTATAAAGCTACAACGTGGTTGTAAATTTTTAGACTTAATGTCCCGGCCGATGAAGGCAAGCCTGCCATATGCCTTCTTGACTACCTTCTCCACCTGCATTGCCACTTTCAGGGACCTGTGTACCTGTACACCCAGATCCCTCTGCCTATCAATGCTCTTAAAGGTTCTGCCATTTACTGTATATTTCCTATCTGTATTAGACCTTCCAAAATGCATTACCTCACATTTGTCTGGGTTAAGCTCCATCTGCCATCTCTCCGTCCAAGTCTCCAACCGATCTATACCCTGCTGTATCCTCTGATGGTCCTCATCGCTATCTGCAATTCCACCAACCTTTGTGTCGTCCGCAAACTTACTCATCAAACCAGTTACGTTTTCTTCCAAATCATTTGTATATATTACAAACAGCAAAGGTCCCAGCACTGATCCCTGATGAACGCCACTTGTCACAGCCCTCCATTCAGAAACACACCCTTACACGGCTACCGTCTGTCTTCTATAACCGACATGATGTGGAGATGCCGGCGTTGGACTGGGGTAAAACACAGTATGAAGTCTCACAACACCAGGTTAAAGTCCAACAGGTTTATTTGGCAGCAAAAGCCACCAGCTTTCGGAGCGCTGCTCCTTCGTCAGGTGAGTGGGAGTTCTATTCACAAACAGGGCACACAGAGACACAAACTCAATTTACAAAATAATGCAAGTCTTTACAGGTAATTAAGTCTTAAAGGTACAGACAATGTGAGTGGAGAGAGCGTTAAGCACAGGTTAAAGAGATGTATATTGTCTCCAGACAGGACAGTTAGTGAGATTTTGCAAGCCCAGGCAAGTCGTGGGGGTTACAGATAGTGTGACATGAACCGAAGATCCCAGTTGAGGCCGTCCTCATGTGTGCGGAACTTGGCTATCAGTCTCTGCTCAGCGACTCTGCGTTGTCGTGTGTCGTGAAGGTCGCCTTGGAGAACGCTTACCCAAAGATCAGAGGCCGAATGCCCGTGACCGCTGAAGTGTTCCCCAACAGGAAGAGAACACCCTTGCCTGGTGATTGTTGAACGGTGTTGTTCATTCATCCGTTGTCGTAGCGTCTGCGTGGTCTCGCCAATGTCCCATGCCTCGGGACCTCCTTTCCTGCAGCGTATCAGGTAGACAACGTTGGTCGAGTTGCAAGAGTATGTACCATATGCAGATGAACGCGTGGCTGTAGGGATGGTGTAGGAGAGAGGGTTTCAGTTTCATGGATAATTGGAGCATATTCTGGGGGAGGTGGGACCTGTACAAACAGGACGGTTTGCACCTGAACCAGAGGGGCACCAATATCCTGGGAAGGAAATTTGCTATGGCTCTTCAGGGGGGTTTAAACTAATTTGTCAGGGGGATGGGAAAACGAGCTGTCGTCCAGAAGCCAGTGTTGAGTGTAGTGAGGTACTGAGGAGGGTATCAAGGTCACAGGAGTGTACCGGCAGACAGGAAGGTGGGTTGAAGTGTGTCTACTTCAATGCAAGGAGCATCCGGAATAAGGTAGGTGAACTTGGAGCGTGGATTGGTACTTGGGACTACGATGTTGTGGCCATTACGGAGACATGTGAGAACAGGGGCAGGAATGGTTGTTGGAAGTTCCGGGGTATAGATGTTTCAGTAAGAGTAGGGAAGGTGTTAAAAGAGGTGGAGGAGTAGCATTGTTAATCAAGGATAGTTTAACGGCTGCTGAAAGGCAGTTCGAGGGGGATCTGCTTACTGAGGTAATATGGGCTGAAGTTAGAAATAGGAAAGGAGCGGTCACGTTGTTGGGGGTTTTCTATAGCCCCCAAATAGGAATAGAGATGTGGAGGAAGAAATTGCAAAGCAGATTATGGATAGGTGTGGAGGTCACAGGGTAGTTGTCATGGGTGACTTTAACTTTCCAAACATTGATTGGAACCTTTATAGGTCGAATAGTTCGGATGGGGCAGTTTTTGAACAGTGCGTGCAGGAGGGTTTCCTGACACAATATGTGGATAGGCCGACAAGAGGTGGGCCACATTGGACTTGGTACTGGGTAATGAACCGGGCCAAGTGTTAGATTTGGTTGTGCAAGAGCACTTTGGAGATAGTGACGATAATTTGGTGTCATTCATTATTGCAATGGAGAGGAATAGGGCCTTACGGCAGGGCAAGGTTTATAATTGGGGGAGGGGTAATTATGATGCAATTAGGCAAGAATTAGGGAGCATAAGATGGGAACAGAAACTGCCAGGGAAAGGCACAAATGAAAAGTGGAGCTTGTTCTTGATAGGCATGTCCCTGTCAGGCAGGGAGGAAATGGCCGAGTGAGGGAACCATGGTTCACAAAAGAGGTTGAATGTCTTGTCAAGAGGAAAAAGGAAGCGTGTGTAAGGATGAGAAAACAAGGTTCAGTTGGGTCGCTTGAGGGTTACAAGGTAGCAAGGAATGAGCTAAAGAAAGGGCTTAGGAGAGCTAGGAGGGGGCATGAAAAGTCCTTGGCGGGTCGGATCAAGGAAAACACCAAGGCTTTTTACTCTTATGTGAGAAATAAAAGAATGACCAGGGTGAGGTTAGGGCCGGTCAAGGATAGTAGTGGGAACCTGTGCATGGAGTCAGAAGAGATAGGAGAGGCGATGAATGAATACTTTTCTTCAGTGTTCACCAAGAAGAGGGACCATGTTTTTGAGGATGAGAACGGGATACAGGCTGATAGGCTGGAGGAGGTAGATGTTCTGAGGGAAGGTGTCTTAGCAACTTTGAAAAACCTGAGGGTCGATAAGTCCCCTGGGCCAGATGGGATATATCCTAGGATTCTTTGGGAGGCAAGGGATGAGATTGCAGAGCCATTGGCTTTGATATTTGGGTCCTCACTGTCCACGGGGATAGTGCCAGAGGACTGGAGAGTGGTGAATGTTGTTCCTCTGTTCAAGAAAGGAAATAGGAATGACCTTGGTAATTATAGGCCGGTTAGTCTTACTTCGGTGGTTGGTAAGTTAATGGAAAAGGTCCTGAAGGATAGGATTTATGACCATTTGGATAGATGCAGCTTAATCCGTGATAGTCAGCACGGATTCGTGAAGGGGAAGTCTTGCCTCACAAATTTAAGAACATAAGAACATAAGAAATAGGAGCAGGAGTAGGCCATCTAGCCCCTCGAGCCTGCCCCGCCATTCAATAAGATCATGGCTGATCTGACGTGGATCAGTACCACTTACCCGCCTGATCCCCATAACCCTTAATTCCCTTGCCGATCAGGAATCCATCCATCCGCGCTTTAAACATATTCAGCGAGGAAGCCTCCACCACCTCAGTGGGCAGAGAATTCCAGAGATTCACCACCCTCTGGGAGAAGAAGTTCCTCCTCAACTCTGTCTTAAACCGACCCCCCTTTATTTTGAGGCTGTGTCCTCTAGTTTTAACTTCCTTACTAAGTGGAAAGAATCTCTCCGCCTCCACCCTATCCAGCCCCCGCATTATCTTATAAGTCTCCATAAGATCCCCCCTCATCCTTCTAAACTCCAACGAGTACAAACCCAATCTCCTCAGCCTCTCCTCATAATCCAAACCCCTCATCTCCGGTATCAACCTGGTGAACCTTCTCTGCACTCCCTCCAATGCCAATATATCCTTCCTCATATAAGGGGACCAATACTGCACACAGTATTCCAGCTGCGGCCTCACCAATGCCCTTTACAGGTGCATCAAGACATCCCTGCTTTTATATTCTATCCCCCTCGCGATATAGGCCAACATCCCATTTGCCTTCTTGATCACCTGTTGTACCTGCAGACTGGGCTTTTGCGTCTCATGCACAAGGACCCCCAGGTCCCTTTGCACGGTAGCATGTTTTAATTTGTTTCCATTGAGATAATAATCCCATTTGTTATTATTTCCTCCAAAGTGTATAACCTCGCATTTCTCAACGTTATACTCCATTTGCCATATCCTCGCCCACTCACTCAGCCTCTCCAAATCTCTCTGCAGATCTTCTCCGTCCTCCACACAATTCACTTTTCCACTTATCTTTGTGTCGTCTGCAAACTTCGTTACCCTACACTCCGTCCCCTCCTCCAGATCATCTATATAAATGGTAAATAGTTGCGGCCCGAGTACCGATCCCTGCGGCACGCCACTAGTTACCTTCCTCCAACCGGAAAAACACCCATTTATTCAGACTCTTTGCTTCCTGTCGGATAGCCAGTCCCCAATCCACTTTAACACACTACCCCCAACTCCGTGTGCCCTAATCTTCTTCAGCAGCCTTTTATGGGGCACCTTATCAAACGCCTTTTGGAAATCCAAAAACACTGCATCCACCGGTTCTCCTCCATCAACCGGAGGTAACTAAGTGTGTAGATGAAGGTAGAGCAGTTGATGTCGTATACATGGATTTTAGTAAGGCGTTTGATCAGGTTCCCCATGGTCGGCTCATGATGAAAGTAAGGAGGTGTGGGATAGAGGGAAATTTGGCCAATTGGATAAGTAACTGGCTATCTCATAGAAGTCATGATGTGGAGATGCCGGCGTTGGACTGGGGTAAACACAGTAAGAAGTTTAACAACACCAGGTTAAAGTCCAACAGGTTTATTTGGTAGCAAAAGCCACACAAGCTTTCGAGGCTCTGAGCCCCTTCTTCAGGTGAGTGAATTGTGTGGAGGACGGAGAAGATCTGCAGAGAGATTTGGAGAGGCTGAGTGAGTGGGCGAGGATATGGCAAATGGAGTATAACGTTGAGAAATGCGAGGTTATACACTTTGGAGGAAATAATAACAAATGGGATTATTATCTCAATGGAAACAAATTAAAACATGCTACCGTGCAAAGGGACCTGGGGGTCCTTGTGCATGAGACGCAAAAGCCCAGTCTGCAGGTACAACAGGTGATCACACCACACAACCCTGCACCACACAACCCTGCCACAGCAACCTCTGCAAGACGTGCCGGATCATCGACACAGATGCCATCATCTCACGTGAGAACACCATCCACCAGGTACACGGTACATACTCTTGCAACTCGGCCAACGTTGTCTACCTGATACGCTGCAAGAAAGGATGTCCCGAGGCATGGTACATTGGGGAAACTATGCAGACGCTGCGACAACGGATGAATGAACACCGCTCGACAATCACCAGGCAAGACTGTTCTCTTCCTGTTGGGGAGCACTTCAGCGGTCACGGGCATTCGGCCTCTGATATTCGGGTAAGCGTTCTCCAAGGCGGCCTTCGCGACACACGACAGCGCAGAGTCGCGGAGCAGAAACTGATAGCCAGGTTCCGCACACACAAGGACGGCCTCAACCGGGATATTGGGTTTATGTCACACTATTTCACATAAATATTTCTGCTTTTTTCCTCCTGAGTCTTTATCATGCGATCCTAGAATCAGAATTTATGTCACACTATTTGTAACTCCCACAGTTGCGTGGACCTGCAGAGTTTCACTGGCTGTCTTGTCTGGAGACAATACACATCTTTTTAACCTGTCTTGATGCTCTCTCCACTCCCATTGTTTTGTTTCTTAAAGACTGGATTAGTTGTAAGTATTCGCATTCCAACCATTATTCATGTAAATTGAGTCTGTGTCTTATAAGTTCTGTTTGTGAACGGAATTCCCACTCACCTGAAGAAGGGGCTCAGAGCCTCGAAAGCTTGTGTGGCTTTTGCTACCAAATAAACCTGTTGGACTTTAACCTGGTGTTGTTAAACTTCTTACTGTATCTCATAGAAGACAGAGGGTGGTGGTGGATGGAAAATTTTCAGACTGGAGACCAGTTATCAGCGGTGTACCACAGGGATCAGTTCTGGGTCCTCTGCTATTTGCGATTTTTACCAATGACTTGGAGGAGGGGGCTGAAGGGTGGGTCAGTAAATTTGCTGATGACACCAAGATTGGTGGAGTAGTGGATGAGGCAGAGGGCTGTTGTAGGCTGCAAAGAGACATTGATTGGATGCAGAGCTGGGCCGAAAAATGGCAGATGGAGTTTAACACAGATAAGTGCGAGGTGATTCATTTGGTAGGACAAATTTGAATGCAGATTACAGGGTCAACGGCAGGGTTCTGAGGAATGTGGAGGAACAGAGAGATCTTGGGGTTCATATTCCCAGATCTCTGAAGGTTGCCACTCAAGTGGATAGAGCCGTGAAGAAGGCCTATAGTGTGTTAGCGTTTATTAACAGGGGGTTTGAGTTTAAGAGCCATGAGGTTATGCTGCAACTGTACAGGACCTTGGTGAGACCACATTTGGAATATTGTGTGCAGTTCTGGTCATCTCACTATAAGAGAGGGAATAGGGGAGATCCTAAATGAATACTTTGCATCGGTAGTCACGAAGGGCGTGTTAACCGGGAGTGTCTCGGAGGGAGGTGTTGACCCGTTACAGAAAATCTCCATTACAAGAGAGGAAGTGTTAGGTTTTTTAGGGAACATTAAAACTGACAAAGCCCCAGGGCCTGATGGCATCTATCCTCGACTGCTCAGGGAAACGAGAGATGAAATTGCTGGGCCTCTGACGGAAATCTTTGTCGCTTCTTTGGACACGGGTGAGGTCCCTGAGGATTGGAGGATAGCGAATGTGGTCCCGTTGTTTAAGAAGGGTAGCAGGGATAACCCAGGAAATTATAGGCCGGTGAGCTTGACGTCCGTGGTAGGGAAGTTGTTGGAGAGGATACTTAGAGACAGGATGTATGTGCATTTAGAACGGAACAATCTCATTAGTGACAGACAGCATGGTTTTGTAAGAGGGAGGTCGTGCCTTACAAATTTGGTGGAGTTTTTTGAGGAAGTGACAAAAACGGTTGATGAAGGAAGGGCCGTGGATGTCGTCTATATGGATTTCAGTAAGGCATTTGACAAAGTCCCACATGGCAGGTTGGTTAAGAAGGTTAAGGCTCATGGGATACAAGGAGAAGTGGCTAGATGGGTGGAGAACTGGCTTGGCCATAGGAGACAGAGGGTAGTGGTCGAAGGGTCTTTTTCCGGCTGGAGGTCTGTGACCAGTGGTGTTCCGCAGGGCTCTGTACTGGGATCTCTGCTATTTGTGATATATATAAATGATTTGGAAGAAGGTGTAACTGGTGTAATCAGCAAGTTTGCGGATGACACAAAGATGGCTGGACTTGCGGATAGCGAAGAGCATTGTCGGGCAATACAGCAGGATATAAATAGGCTGGAAAATTGGGCGGAGAGGTGGCAGATGGAGTTTAATCCGGATAAATGCGAAGTGATGCATTTTGGAAGAAATAATGTAGGGAGGAGTTATACAATAAATGGCAGAGTCATCAGGAGTATAGAAACACAGAGGGACCTAGGTGTCCACAAATCCTTGAAGGTGGCAACACAGGTGGAGAAGGTGGTGAAGAAGGCATATGGTATGCTTGCCTTTATAGGACGGGGTATAGAGTATAAAAGCTGGAGTCTGATGTGCATCATCAGCTGTATAGTACGCTGGTAAGGCCACATTTGGAGTACTGCGTCCAGTTCTGGTCGCCGCACTACCAGAAGGACGTGGAGGTGTTAGGGAGAGTGCAGAGAAGGTTTACCAGGATGTTGCCTGGTATGGAGGGTCTTAGCTATGAGGAGAGATTGGGTAGACTGGGGTTGTTCTCCTTGGAAAGACGGAGAATGAGGGGAGATCTAATAGAGGTGTACAAGATTATGAAGGGTATAGATAGGGTGAACGGTGGGAAGCTTTTTCCCAGGTCGGAGGTGACGATCACGAGGGCTCACGGGCTCAAGGTGAGAGGGGCGAAGTATAACTCAGATATCAGAGAGACGTTTTTTACACAGAGGGTGGTGGGGGCCTGGAATGCGCTGCCAAGTAGGGTGGTGGAGGCAGGCACGCTGACATCGTTTAAGAAGGATGTGGAAGCATTGGAGAGAGTGTAGAGGATATTTACCAGGATGCTGCCTGGTTTGGAGCATAGGTCTTGTGAGGAAAGGTTGAGGGAGCGAGGGCTTTTCTCTTTAGAACGGAGGAGGATGAGAGGCGACTTAATAGAGGTTTATAAGATGACAAGGGGGATAGATAGAGTGGACGTTCAGAGACTATTTCCTCGGGTGAATGTAGCTATTACTAGGGGCATAACTATAAGGTTCATGGCGGGAGATATAGGAGGGATGTCCGAGGTAGGTTCTTTACTCAGAGAGTGGTTGGGGCGTGGAATGGACTACCTGCTGTGATAGTGGAGTCGGACACTTTGGGAACTTTCAAGCGGTTATTGGATAGGCACATGGAGTACACCAGAATGATAGAGAGTGGGATAGCTTGATCTTGGTTTCAGACAAAGCACGGCACAACATCGAGGGCCGAAGGCCTGTACTGTGCTGTACTGTTCTATGTTCTATTATGTATCCAGGCTCTTCACTCCCTCCCGGTAACCAGTGCACTAATGAGGCAGAACGCCAGCAACCCGACACCATCCCCAGTGCCATGCCTGAGTGGGCTGGCAACCGCTGCCACATCATCGCCTTGGTGGGCACGGGGGACATACGAGTGTCTGTGAGGGAGTATCCATTGAGAACTCCTGCATCATAGACATGAGTGCACCCACCCGTATGCCTAGTGCAGTGGCGACAAGGAATGGCTTGCAGTTCAGACAGACGAGGAAGGCGCACCCTCATGACTTGCACGGGATGGGTTTCCATCGAAGGCAGCACTGCAGAGTCCATGAAGTGTGAAGAGCCGTGTTAACACCTGCCGAGCTCCCCTGATTGGAGTAGCAGCTGACAGAGCTGCTGCTCGTTACTGTTAGCGGGCCTGAGATGGAAAGTCTGCAGTCAGCCAACGAGCCTGCCCAGCACATAAATGGCAGGGTGGCTATAGCGACTTCAGTGCAGTTGGGAGTTGACTTCAAGCAGACCCAAGCCAGCACCAAATCCTAACCTGAGGACCCCCATATCGGCATGAGCCCCCCTCAAACCCCTGCATCCATGCAAGCCCCCCACCTCATCTCACACCATGGCAGCAGCTGAGACTCCCAGGGGTTAGTGCTCAGTTGTACTCACCTCCTTGTTCCCCTTCACTACTGCCGAGCCTGAAGCAGAATTTTATAGAGCAATATTGATTCGGTCCAGTGTGACATCATGCCGGTGAGCTGGGAAGATGCTGGGAGGGGAGGTGATCAGCAACCTTGCTGCTGATATTGAAATTTTGGGAGCAAAGTGTTCGCACCTGTAGAAAGGGGCTGGGAAGATAGCAAACCATTTGATGCTATGCGCGAATCTGATTTTTAGCTTCATACGCCATCTTCCCACCTTGCCACGCTAATTAATGGGTTGGATGAGGTGGTAAGATGGCACCCACTATATTTAAGTATATTTTCTTTGGAAATGGAGTTGGAACATCTGATAATACAAATTATCAGCCCCAAAGAGCATTAAAAGTTAATGCAGTCATGAAATTGCAGAGAAAACAATCTAATCAAAAATTTTAATTTGCAACCAAGAGTAGAACCCAAACTAAGAAGGTAAATTCCAACTCAGCATGATGTTGGTTGAGGGATAAATATTGACCAGGTTGAAAGGATAAATACTTCATTTTTCAGATGGTGCTGTGAAATCTTTCACATTGACCTGAGAAGGAAATCTTGGTTTAACATCACTTCCAAAACCTAGCCCTCCTTCAGAATTATATTGTAGTGTCAGCTTAGGTCGCATAGGCAAGAGTGTGCGATTTGAAGCAATTTTATTTTCAAATTATGCAGCAGCATAGAAAACAAAAGTTTCCACTCAGACGTTCCGCAGTTGACGCCTTGAGTGATGTGACATGCACAGCTGAGTGAAAAATTTAAATGGCCCATGCAATTCAATAAATTTCCCATGCACTCTGAAAAAACTTTGAGGAATTCCTTTTTCCTACCCAACCTTCAGAATGGGGTAAGAGTGTCAACACTGAACAATAGCTGTTAGCTAATTTAGTTTGTATCTAAGTATTGTATTTTACTTAATTATGTAACCAATGGGATTAAAAACTGCAAGTCAGGGTCATTGTCAGTTAAATGATTGAAAGCAAAGTTAGGAGATAATTTTAAATTTCTTTGAACCATGATATTTGGGAGCTTAATAAATAGAGTGAGAGAGGACACTTGATCAGGGGTGAAACCATGCTCAATCAGGTGGTTCGCCCAAGCTAGGGTAGAGTCAATGATCATGGTAGCCGATGAGGTTTAACCAAAGCATTGCCTGATGCAATTTTTCAAAGCCATTTCGGCCTTTTGGCAAAGATGAAGTGTCAGATCAAGCCATGGTGGGATGCAATGCCTCATCTTGTCAGCTTGGATCTAGTTTGTCTCCCTTGTGGGGACCATGAGTTGGATTCAATTGGAATTTAGGTGGAATAAAAATTTGAAATTTAAATAAATATATAATCCTTTACAAACTTTTGATTTATCCATGCTATTTCCAGATTTAACCTGCATTTTCATAGTTCCTGTACTTGTTACCTTGTCTGCCAGTAAGTCTTATTAATTTTATGTTTTTCCCCAGCATCCTAGATATCCTCAAAGAGGAAGGAAGAATTATGGATGGTCTTTATAACCTTGGAATCAAAGACAAAGATCTAAGCAAATTTCTGAGTCTGAATGTTTATCCTACAGAAGAAAACCCAGCTCTTGATATCCGACACTCAACCATAATTGTTAGTATATTGTGCATTGTTCTGTGTTGTGTGTGTGTTCTCAGCCTTTGATCACTTGAGCTCTTCTTGGTATATAGTTCCGAAGAACAAAGGGACCTTGGCGTGTTTGTCCATAGATTTCTGAAGGCGGAAAGGCAGGTTAATAGGGTGGTGAAAAAGCTATATGGCACACTCGCCTTTATCAACCGGGGTATAGATTACAAAAGCAGAGAGGTCATGATGGAGTTGTATAGAACTTTGGTGAGACCACAGCTGGAGTACTGTGTGCAGTTCTGGTCAGCACATTATAGGAAGGACGTGAACGCACTGGAGGGGGTGCAGAGGAGATTCACCAGGATGTTGCCTGGAATGGAACATTTAAGTTATGAAGAAAGGTTGGATAGGCTTGTGTTGTTTTCACTGGAGCAGAGAAGACTGAGGGGCGACCTGATTGAGGTGCTCAAGATTATGAGGGGCATGAACAGGGTGGATTGGGAGCAGCTGTTCCCCTTAGTTGAAGAGTCAGTTACGAGGGGATACAAGTTAAAAGTGAGGGGTGGGAGGTTTAGGGGGGATTTGAGAAAAAACGTTTTTACTCAGCAGGTGGTGACGGTCAGGAATGCACTGTCTGGGAGGGTGGTGGAGGCAGGATGCCTCACATCCTTTAAAAAGTACCTGGATGTTATGGCGCACCATAACATTCAAGGCTGTGGACCAAGTGCTGGCAAGTGGGATTAGGTGGGTAGGTCAAGGCACTTCATGCATCGGTGCAGACTCGATGAGCCGAAGGGCCTCTTCTGCACTGTAGTATTCTGTGATATGATTGTTCACAAATTTTTTTGGCTTTATATTTGTCTAAGGATTGTGTATAGCTTTGTCACAGCTTCAGGAGAACATCAGTGGAAGCCCTGGAGTAAATAATATATCAGTCATACAGCACAGAAATCCAAATAGCTCCAAATAGAATCCAAATCTTTATCCAATTTGACCTGCGCCTCTGTTCTTATTCCATAACTCTGCAAATTTCAACTTTTTAGGGAATGGCAGTATGTGAATTGCTCTTAAGGAAAGCCAGCATGGACATGATTGGTCATATAGCCTTCTTCTGTGCTGTAAAGTTTCTATGATTCTTTACTAAATCCAGTTCTCTTCTGAAAGTTTTTATTGAATGTGTTTTCACCACGATATCAGGGAATTACATCCCAGATTGTAGCAATTTACTACTTAACAAAAGAAACAATCTAATTTGTCCCTCCTGAATTTTGGGCCATTTCTAATAACTCCCTGTCTTCTGGTAACCAATCCTCTTGCAATTGGAAACAGGTTTTTTCTTATCTGCCCATAAAACTCTAACTCATCCAGGTTCTTACTGGCATGTCCATCGCGACAAGTCAAAAACCTGTTCACACCCGGTTTCTGACCTGTCGCAATATTACCAGCCCTGTTCTAATTAGCCTTGCATTTGGGAAGGGTGTGAGGCAGATTTAAATATTTATGATTTGATTTTAATCTTATCAGGGAGCTTGGGATGCAATTGTCTGGGCTCATTTGCCTTAATAACCTCACCGGTGGAGGTCCTCACCAGCAAGCACTACGTATGGTACCCCACCAACGGGGACCTGACATGGTGGCCTCACTGGTGGGACTGGAGGCCACTGAGGTCCCACGTGTGGTTAAAGGCAGGGGTGGGCAGTGCCAGCCTGGCACTCTAGAAGTTTCACCGAGCATCCTGGCAGTGTCAGCCTGGCACGCTGATTGTCCACCAGACACCCTCGCACTGCCCACCGGGCACCCCCGACACCCACAACCCCCCAGCCATCAGGTTTTCAATCCCCACTGGAGAAGATGTCCCATAATCAAAATGAATAAAACCACAATTGCCTTGCATTTTAATTCTCTTTGTCCTCAAATCTCCTGGATTCAACATTGAGTTCAATTATTTCATTCTCTAATTTTTGCACTCTTGTTGTCTTCCTTTTTCATTGCAGGTTTTTGTTTTACTTTTGCCTTTCTCTATGTGTCATAGGATAAGCTAGTGTCTCTTGGAGATTCCTTTTCAGCTTTATGTGGAGCCTCAAGCTCCTCATGCCCTTTTACATTAGGATGTGCTGCCATATGTTTGAGAAGTCTGTTAATTGCACAAAAAACAAAGGTGTTGAAAGCTATACAGCGGTTTCTTGAAAGTATGAAACAGGGCAATGGCTAAAAACATTTTAACTAATCCTTTGTTTTGGAACCTCCTTCGCATTTTGCATCCTTCACTGACCAGTGGAGTAGGCAGGTTACTTCAACAAGGCTTCAACCAATCTTTTGCTGGGATTAGTTTCCAATTGGTGCATCAAAACAATTTGGGATTCCCATTCCCACTGATAGCCTTCCGACAAAATCTTGTCCAACAGGGAGAATTTCACCGAAATTACTGTATTTGTGGATCTTCAACATATTTACTGTCTTGTTCCTTTTTGTTTAGTGGATAAATGACCTGGAAAGGGACCAAAAGTACCGTTCTTGGCCATCAAGTTATCAAGAGTTATTGCGACCAACCTTCCCAGGTGTTATACGGCAAATTAGGCGCAACTTTTTCAATTTGGTAAGTATTTTGAAGTAAAGGTAATGAGTTAATCATATGCATTTTTGGTTTAATTTTACACTAGCTCTATGATTATTAATCTGATAATGGTACAAAGAATTGGATGTGATGGAAGTGAAGTCACATTAGTATTTTTTTTAATTAAATCTTTATGTCAATGAAATGCTTGACAGAGAAAAGTTTATTGGCTAGAGTGTTATGCTCTCCTTTCCCCAGGCGGGCTTGTTCTGAGGCGGTGGGCTGGGGGAGCATGAGATTACATGAAACAGGATCCTGCCCACCCTGACCTGGTTACAGTTTTATGCCAGGGCAGGCAGGGATGGGAAACATACCCTTGCCCCAAGTTTTCAACTGGTGGGTGGATGACCAATCGGGGGACAAACACAAAAAATTCAAACACGAAAGTTCAATCTTGGATGGGAAAGCGGTTGCTTCCTCCAACAGAAGCACCATTCTGACTGGAGGGTGCCCTCCCTTTAAGGCCCGGTGACCTTGAAATAACACTTATTTTTATTTTGTATTTGGACAACTGTGTGAGTTGTTGAACTGAGTGAACTCCAATTTGCCTATCACAATTCCCACTCCCTTGTGATGTCACATTTGGTGGAAAATATGGGCTTAGGTTGTGGGAGATCATAGAGAACTCAGATCGATAATGGAAGCCCTAATGCTACACTGGCTCAACGTGAGGCCATCAGAGTGCTGCAAGAGGCCATTCATACTCAAGTGGAGATTGACTGTTTGTTTGTTTATTTGTTACTAAAATCAGCTTCTACAGGCAAAACTCCACATGGGCTTGTCAGTTAGACAGCTCAACCTTCCTGAGAGTCACACAGTGCAGAAAAGGCCTTTAAGCCCATCAAGTCTGCACCAATAACCACCACTAAAGTCGCACTAATCCCATTTTCTCGCACTTGTTTTTGAATGTTATGGGGCGGTGGGGGGGGGGGGGGGGGCAATTCTCCCAGCCCGCTGCACTGCAAAGCCAGCACAGCGGGCCGCGTGGCTCAAACCGAGGTCATTTTGCGGGTCCCCTGTTGGGTGCTTTGGCCTCCGCAAGTCTCTGGCAGCCGGACTTCCGGCACTGTCAGCTCCGCGCCAGAAATCGGCACAGAGCTGAATACTTTATGTAAATCACTATTTTATTCTATTTTACATTAGGGAGAATCCCAAGATATTCGATAAATACATTAAGGGGAAGAGTAGGGCCAAGGAGGCAATCTAAGTCTGAAGCCAGAAGACGTTGGAAGGGTGTTAAATAAATACTTCTCTTCAGTCTTCATTCAGGAAAAGGAGAACATAGGCATATAATTCAGGAAAAAGGACTGTGAGGAATGTACAGTGGTTAGCACTGCTGCTTCACAGCTCCAGGGTCCCGGGTTCGATTCCCGGCTCGGGTCACTGTCTGTGTGGAGTTTGCACATTCTCCTCGTGTCTGCGTGGGTTTCCTCCGGGTGCTCCAGTTTCCTCCCACAGTCCAAAGATGTGCGGGTTAGGTTGATTGGCCAGGTTAAAAATTGCCCCTTAGAGTCCTGGGATGTGTAGGTTAGAGGGATTAGCGGGTAAATATGTGGGGGTAGGGCCTGGGTGGGATCGTGGTCGGTGCAGACTCGATGGGCCAAATGGCCTCCTTCTGCACTGTAGGGTTTCTATGAATTCTATGATTTAGTAAAGCGTTTGTCAAAGTCCCTCATGGTAGGCTGGTGAAAAAGGTTGGATCTCATGGGATAAAGGGGGAGGTGGCTAGATGGGTGGAGAACTGGCTTGGTCACAGAAGACAGAGGGTGGTAGTGGAAGGGTCTTTTTCCGGCTGGAGGCCTGTGACTAGTGGTGTTCCGCAGGGCTCTGTATTGGGACCTCTGCTGTTTGTGATTTATATAAATGATCTGGAAGAAGGTGTAACTGGGGTGATCAGTAAGTTTGCGGACGACACAAAATTGGCAGGACTTGCAGATAGTGAGGAGCATTGTCAGAAGCTACAGAAGGATATAGATAGGCTGGAAATTTGGGCAAAGAAATGGCAGATGGAGTTCAATCCTGATAAATGCGAAGTGATGCATTTTGGTAGAAATAATGTAGGGAGGAGCTGTATGATAAATGGCAGAACCATAAAGGGTGTAGATACGCAGAGGGACCTGGGTGTGCAAGTTCACAGAATCTTGAAAGTGACGTCACAGGTGGAGAAGGTGGTGAAGAAGGCATATGGCATGCTTGCCTTTATAGGATGGGGCATAGAGTATAAAAGTTGGGGTCTGATGTTGCAGATGTATAGAACGTTGTTTGGCCGCATCTGGAATATTGCGTCCAGTTCTGGTTGCCACACTACCAGAAGGACGTGGAGGCTTTGGAGAGATTACAGAGGAGGTTTACCAGGATGTTACCTGGTATGGAGGGGCTTAGTTATGAGGAGAGATTGGGTAAACTGGGGTTGTTCTCCCTGGAAAGACGGAGGATGAGGGGAGACTTAATAGAGGTGTATAAAATTATGAAAGGCATAGATAGGGTGAACGGTGGGAAGCTTTTCCCCAGGTCGGTGGTGACGTTCACGAGGGGTCATAGGTTCAAGGTGAAGGGGGGGAGGTTTAACACAGATATCAGACGGACATATTTTACACAGAGGGTGGTGGGGGCCTGGAATGCGCTGCCAGGCAAGGTGGTGGAGGCGGACACACTGGGAACGTTTAAGACTTATCTAGACAGCCATATGAACGGAGTGGGAATGGAGGGATACAAAAGAATGGTCTTGTTTGGACCAGGGAGTGGCGCGGGCTTGGAGGGCCGAAGGGCCTGTTCCTGTGCTGTATTGTTCTTTGTTCTTTGTTCACACTTAGTCACATTTTTGAAAAATTATATCAAATTTGTTAGGCATTCTCTAACAAAGCCATGCTGACTATCCCTAATTAACTCATGCCTTTCCAAGTGGAAATAAAATTCCCTCCTTCCGAATTTTCTCCTATAGCTTCTCTACCACTGACATGAGACTCACCGGCCTATAATTTCCTGGTTTACCTCTACCACACTTCTTGAAAGGTGTAACCACATTAACCATCCCCCAGTCTTTTAGCACTTCCCTGTGGTCGGAGAGGAATTAAAAAATTGTGTCAGAGCCCCTGCAATTTCCTGCTTTGCGTCCCATAGCAGCCTGGGATGCAATTCATCCGGGCCTGGGGATTTGTCTATTTTTAAACTCATCAGAGCCTCCAATGACATTTCCTATTTCCAACTGTACATTCCTCACAGTCCTTTTTCCTGAATTATATGCCTATGTTCTCCTTTTCCTGAATGAAGACTGAAGAGAAGTATTTATTTAACACCCTTCCAACGTCTTCTGGCTTCAGACTTAAATTGCCTCCTTGGCCCTACTCTTCCCCTTAATGTATTTATCGAATATCTTGGGATTCTCCCTAATCTTGTGTGGAAGTCCTTTTACATACCCTCTTTTTGCTCTTCTAATTGCTTTAAGTTCCCTCTTACATTTCCTATATTCCTCTAGGGCCAAAGCTGAATTGCTCCCTATGCACTCCTTATCCAGCCCTGAATTGTCCTAGCCATCTAGGGTTCCCTGAACTTATTGCTCCTACATTTCCTCTGATTGTGAACATGTTGGACTTATACCCCACCACATTTCCTTTTTGAATGCCCCCCGCAGCTCGGCTGTAGACATCCCACAAGGAGCTGTTCTGAGTCAACTTTGGCCAGATCCTGCCTTATTGTAATAAAATTTGCCTACCCCCTAATCCAAAGCCATTTTTTGCCACCTTTCTCCTTGTCCACAACAAACTTGAACAGTGCTGTGTTGTGGTTGCTATTGCTATCATGTTCCCCTATTACAAAAGATGACTGAGATGGATGATGTGGAAACTTTCCTGAGGATTTTGAATAGGCAGCAAACAGGAATGCCTGACCATGAGACCAATGGCTGGAATTATTTCTCCGTATTTGGCTGACAAAGCCCAGAATGTTTATGGCCCGGAGAAGATAACAGCTGAGAATTACAAGGCACTGGAAAAAGAAATCCTAACATGGCTAGGAGTAATGACTACTACCACTTTCATGCCTGGGTATACCAAAAAGAAAGGGCACCCCAGTCCCAGATGCTTGATCACTTGGCTCAGAGGAGCTCAGCCCTGGAGAAGTGATGGAAAGAGTCATCCTTGCTCACTTCCTCAGGACCTTACCACTGCACATAGGAGGTTGGTGAACCAATGGAATCCCCAGTCAGTGGATCAAGCAATGAAACTTTCCATGAAATAGTGGTACTAATATAGGAAAGCCAAATGTTTGAGTTATAAGGATAGGCTAGATAGACTGGGACTTTTTTCTCTGGAGTGTAGAGGGCTGAGGGGTGGTCTTATAGAGATCTATAAAATAATGAGGAGCATAGATCAGCTAGATAATCAATATCTTTTCCCAAAGGTGGGGGAGTCTAAAACTAGAGGGCATAGGTTTAAGGTGAGATGGGAGAGATACAAAAGGGTCCAGAGGGGCAATTTTTTCTCTCACAGAGTGGTGAGTGTCTGGAACAAGCTGCCAGAGGTAGTAGTAGAGGCGGGTACAATTTTGTCTTTTAAAAAGCGTTTAGACAGTTACATGGGTAAGATGGGGATAGAGGGATATGGGCCAAACGCAGGCAATTGGGACTAGCTTCGGGGTTTTAAAAAAAAAGGCTGGCATGGACAAGTTGGGCCGAAGGGCCTGTTTCCATGCTGTAAACCTCTATGATTAAATGGAGAAACCTAAGTGAGAAGTAGGGCCCGAACTAAAGTGTGCCGTTACCCAGTGACAGAGAAGAGAGCTTGTTGGGAATTGGGATACATGGTTGGCCATTGTCCCTTCCAGAGTGACCCAAGACAGAGGAAGACCCTAAGGGTCATTGCAGCCTTTAGCGCCACCAACCTTGTAACCCCAAGAACCCATCAACTGGATAGGGAAGAGATAACCATAGAACTCATGTTGGACTCTAGGAGCATGGTAACTTTGGTGGACTAAGTGTTGGTTGCCCAAAGACATGCCTTTGAAGGAAGGAGCACATGCCTTGGCAATCATTTGTGTACATGAGGATACCCGGACACATCCCATAGTGCAACTCCACTTTTAAACACCCCAAGGGGATTACCAGGCTAAAGTTGGTGTGGTAAAGCAATTGCCATATCAAGTACTGATTGCTCGAGATTGTCCTTTCAGGCACTATGGGAGCAGTCCAGAGCACTGCATCAGATGCTGTGGTCTATTGGGGGATGCAGATAGGGAACTTCCTGAAGACGAGCATGAAGACGTCTTTCCAAAAGTGGAACTGCCTGAGACAGCTTCCCAACAGTGGAACTTTCCGGACTTGAGATGAAGGTGTGCATTCAATGAGTAGTACCTATTCTGAGGTAACATCTGGAAAGGGCTCAAGCGGAGCGGGGTGGGATGGGGGGGGGTCTCACACTCTACCAATGCCAAAATATATGTGAGTTTCTGTCCCAGGTGTTTTCAAACCTTCCATCTAAAACTCTCAACCTAGACCACAAGATTGTCACCGAACCAGGACAAAAGGTGCGACTACAGTCCTACCAGATCCCTGAAGCATGGCGGGAAGCTATCAAGAAAGAGGTTGCCTTCCAGGTGACAACTTGGACCCAAGGGGGTGTATGTGGTGTCACCAGGGGCTGTGTTTTGGAAGGGCGGTACATTTCTCATAACATTTCAGTTTTTGAAGAGTTTCCCCCTACTAAGACGGCCACAGGTAGTCAACCCAGAAGTCACATGGCGGACTGGGAAAAGCCCCATCAGAAATCAGTGTAACAAGGATCAGCTGTGTAGCCTTGCTAGACTATATGAACAAAGCACTGAGTCCTGCTAGGGCAGAGGTCATCTTGGTGTCTTGAAAAGTGAGAAAGTTGCTGTGTTTATGCAGTTCCATTGCTGACCTCAGACAGTACAAAAACTCTGATTTGGATTGAACTTTAACCTGTAAGAAAACCTGCTCTGGTAATCTGGCCTTTCTCATCTGTATTTTTACCTTCCCTTCTGAAAGACTGTTGCTGTTGGATTATTTTGTATTTGGAGAACTGAGTGAACTCCACCCCACCTATAATAATCCTCAGCCGCTTGCAATATCACACTGCATATGAGCTTTTAGTAACTTCAGAACAATGACACGGGTATCTTCGGACATTAGCACTTCCTATCCTCTCACCATTTAAGAAGCTCACTGGGTATTTCTGGTCCTGCCTTTGGCGGACATTGTCACAAGTGGGATCGAAAGTTTAAAGAGCATTGACCTTTGGTGAGAATTTCAGTGGGACCAGAAAATCCTGCCTAATGTTTTTCTATTTTTTCTACCAGAGTGGGTGTCTTCATACTTATTCACATTATATTCCATTTGCCACATTCTTGCCTATTCACTAAGCATGACCAGATCCTCTCGAAGCTTCTTTGTATCCTCCTCAACTTCCACTCTCAACTAGTTGTGTCATCAGCAAATCTGGAATTTTATTTTGTTAATTCATGGGACATGGGCATCGCTGGTTGGCCAGCATTCGTTGCCCTTCTTCAGAGGGCAGTTGAGAGTCAACCACATTGCTGTGGTCACATGTGAGTCAGTCCAGGTCAGCTTCCCTTACATTAGTGAACCTGATGGGTTTTTCCAACAATCGACAATGGTTTTATGGTCATCAGTAGATTCTTAATTCCAGATATTTGTTATGAATTTAATTCCACCATCTGCCGTGTCGGGATTCGAACCTGCATCCCCAGAACATTACCTGAGTTCCTGGATTATTAGTCTAGCAATAATACCATTAGGCCATTGTCTCCCCATTTGATCCCCACATCTAAATCATTTATATAATGGTGAACTGCTGTGCCTCAGCATTGATCCTTGCACTAGTCAGGCTGCCATCCTGAGAACAGCCAGTTTATTCCTACTGTTTTCTGTCTGTTTACCAGTTCTCAAACAATTCCAGTATTATTACCTCTAATCCAAACGTGCTGCAATTTTTAAAAAACTACTCATGTGAATCAGAAGGCTTCTAAAAGTCCAAATGTCCCAAATGCACTGGTTCTCCCTTATCTATGCTTTCGGTAACATCTTCAAAACTCTAGTAGGCTTATCAAACATGATTTCCCTTTCATAGTTCCATGTTGACTGCCCAATAGTTTCATCATGTCCAGTTATCACATCTTTTATAATAGATTCTAACATTTTCCCATTGCTAACATCCAACTACTAGTTCAGTTTCTTTCTCACTCCTCCTTAAATAGCATAGTTACATTTGCAACTTTACAGTCTGCAGGAACCTTTCCAGAATGTAAAGAATTTTGAAAGATAAATACCAATGTATCCACATTTGTCCTTGCTAATCTTTTCCTTTTTATGTGAAGGAGCTTTTATAGTTTGCCATTATGTTTCTCGGTAGCTAGCATTCATATTCTCTTTTTGCGCTTTCTTCATAGAATCTCTACAGTGCAGAAGGAGGCCATTTGGCCCATCGAGTCTGCACCGACCACAATCCCACCCAGGCCCTATTCCTGTAAACCTACATATTTACCCTGCTAATCCCCCTGACACTAGGGTCAATTTAGCATAGCCAATCAACCTAACCTGCACATCTTTGGTCCATCTTCTAAATTGCCCTCAATCCTTGGGCATACTCTAGCAACCTGAAAAGCCACTTGATCAAAAGCAATTTTAAATATCAGCCAATGTTACCTCGCCTTTTCTGTTGGGTTTGTGTCTTAGAGGAATGTATATTTGTTGTAGAAGTCTAAAAGTCAAATTGACCTCTCATTCCCCAAGGCATTGCCAATGTTTTGTTGAATTGAGAAAGGTGAAACATCTGAACATGTTCTTTCTGTTTGCAAAGTCCTGCATAGGAATATATGTAACTCAGAACAACAGGTCCGACATTTGATCTGATTTCATAATTGGACAGCACTTAAATCCCCAATGTGCTAAAAATGATGCTAACCAATTCAGTCATGTTTGCAATGTGGCTCACCTATCCTTGCTAGAAGCCACATATATTAAAATGCAGGGTCCTGTTCTTTGTAGCTCTATCCATTTCTCTCTCAAATCACTTTCTCACATCTCCATCAGAACAAACCACTAACATAAACCTTCATTTCTTATTCACTTATGGGATATGGCCTACATTTATTGCTCACCCTAATTACTCTTGCGCAGATCCACGAGAGATGAGTGAGATCCTAAATGAATATTTCTCATCAGTACTTATTGTTGAGAAAGGCATGGATGTTAGGGAACTTGGGGAAATAAATAGTGATATCTTGAGGAGTGTACATATTACAGAGAAGGAGATACTGGAAGTCTTAAAGCACATCAAAGTAGATAAATCCCTGGGGCCTGATGAAGTGTATCCCAGGACTTTGTGGGAGGCTAGGGAGGAAATTGGGAGTCCCCTAGCAGAGGCATTTGAATCAGGAGACATGATTAGTAAGTTTGCAGATGACACCAAGATTGGTGGCATAGTGGACAATGAAGAAGGTTATCTAGGATTTCAACGGGATCTTGATCAATTGGGTCAGTGGGCTGATGAATGGCAGATGGAGTTTAATTTAGATAAATGTGAGATGATGCATTTTGGTCGATCAAACCAGGGCAGGACTTACTCAGTTAATGGTAGGGCATGGGGAGAGTTGCAGAACAAAGAGATCTAGGGGTACAGATTCATAGCTTCTTGAAAGTGGAGTCACAGGTGGACAGAGTGGTGAAGAAGGCATTCGGCGTGCTTGGTTTCATTGGTCAGAACATTGAATACAGGAGCTGAGACATCTTGTTGAAGTTGTACAAGACAACTTGGTAAGGCCACACTTGTAATACTGTTTACAGTTCTGGCCACCCTATTATAGAAAGGATATTATTAAACTAGAAAGAATGCAGAAAAGATTTACTGGGATGCTAATAGGACTTGATGGTTTGAGTTATAAGGAGAGGCTGGATAGACTGGGACCTTTTTCCCTGGAGCGTAAGAGGCTTTGGGGTGATCTTATAGAGGTCTATAAAATTATAAGGGGCACAGGTAAGGTAGATAATCAACATCTTTTCCCAAAGGTAGGGGAGTCTAAAACTAGAGGCCATAGGTTTAAGATGAGAAGGGAGAGATACAAAAGGGTCCAGAGGGGCAATTTTTTCACACAGAAGGTGGTGAGTGTCTGGAACCAGCTGCCAGAGGTAGTAGTAGAGGCGGGTACAATTTTGTCTTTTAAAAAGCATTTAGACAGTTACATGGGTAAGATGGGTAAAGAGGGATATGGGGCAAACGTGGGCAATTGGGACTAGTTTAGTGGTTTTAAAAAAAAGCACGGCATGGACAGGTTTCCATGCTGTAAGCCTCTGACTCTAGGGAGTGGTGAGTCGTCTCCTTGAACCATGCGATATCAGTACAGCAACATTTGAGTTCCAGAATTTTGATCTAACAACAGTGAAGGACTGATATCTTTCCAAGACAGCATGTTGTGTAACTTCGAGATTAATTTGCAGGAGGTGGTGTTCCCATACACCTTTGCCCTAGTCTGTACAACATTTAACACTTCAAGTGTACTGTTAAAGTAGTTTTTGCAAGATGCTGCAGTGCATCTTAATATAGGCGGTACACACTGCTCCTACTGTGCAGTACTGGTGGAGGGAGTGATTGGTTAAGGTAATGGATGGGATGCCAGTCACGAGAGCTGCTGTGTTTTGAGAAATGTCAAGCTTCTTGAATGGAACTGTACTAACCTATACAAAGGGGGAGTATTTCATCACACTCCATTCCATCCAAAGATGTGCAGGTTAGGTGGATTGGCCATGGTAAATTGCCCCTTAGTGTCCAATAATGTGTCGGTTAGATGGTTTAGCCATGGGAAATGCGTAGGGTAATGGGGATAGGGTGGGGTAGAGGGCCTGGGTAATGTGCTCTGCTCAAGAGTCAGAGCAGACTCGATGGGACAAATGGTCTCTTCTGCACTGTAGGGATTCTATGACATTGACTTGTGCCTTCTAGGTGATGGACAGGCTTTGGGGAATCAGCAAGCGTGGAAATCGGGGATCATTTGCAGAATTTCAAATCTCTATTAGCTTTGCAGCCACTTCTTAAATAACGGATACTGTTCAGTTTCTGGTCAGTGGTGACCCCAGTATGTTAATTTTGGGAAATTGAGAAATGATAATTGTGAGGGGACATAGTTTTAGGGTAGGGGGCAGGGAATTCACACGGGATTTGAGAATTCTTTTCAGAGGGTGATGGGAATCTGGAATGCACTATCTGGGAAGGTAGTGGAGGCCAGAAGCCTTACCATCTTTAAAAATTATTTGGATGAGCACTTGAAACATCATAACATTCAAGTTTATGTCCAGCATTACATAAGATATGTCTGGGTGAGGGAATTTCCTCCTGGAACCATATCACAGTGAGATAATGAATGCCTTTGGAGGGGGAGAAAAAAAATAGTATTTTTTCTTAATAAATCATCGAGGCATGTTTGGATTCAGATGATGGCCAAGTTTCATTGTTGTGGTTTAGGATTATTCCTGTGCACTTTAATTGGAATACCTTATCAATTAATCCAAGAAATAAAACTAAACACTGCTTAAAATTCAAAAGAAATAGAAGGAAGAGGTGACTGCCATATCGGCAGTGGAACCTGCTCTGTCATTCAGTATGATCATGGCTGCTTTTGCCTTAACTCTCTCACCTGCTCCCAAATCCCTTGGTTCCCCGAGAGACCAAGGCTGCAATTCTCCCAAAAAAGTTCTAAGTGTCGAATTCACGGGAGAACTGGTGTAAATTACACTGGTTTTTTCAGTGCGACTTCAGACAAAAATCTCCCACACTCTGCGCAATGCAGAGATCACAATCGGGAATATCATTAAAAGCTTGGGAGGGGCAAGGGCCTATTCATGCCGGAGGCTGACAGTTCTGGGCCCCTGCGCATGCGCACTGGCCCCTATCTGTCAGCGTGCAGTTTGCTGGCCAGCCCGAGACCGCCGCAGTGCTGCCCCCACTCCCCCACAGCCTGATCGTGGCCCCCCCATCCATTCGCGGGCCAGCCCAGAACCCCTCCCCCCGTCTCAGACTGCCCGATCCCCAGCCTGCCCTGATCGCTGGCCTCCCTCCTACCCCTCTCATTGCAATGGCAGCGGGACCCCACCCCTCCGAGCGCCCCCTGGGCATAGGCACTTTGCCCCTTGGGCAGTGCCAGGGGGCCCAGGCTGGCAGTGCCAGGATGCCCATGCCCAGGGGCTGCCAGCACAACATTGTAATCTACCTGATAATATGTTAAATTAAGTCAGTATGCCCTGTCCATGAAATGAAGGGCAAATCACATCCAGCCAATTACAACCTCATCAGTCTACCGTCCATCATCTAAGTGATAAAAGTGCAACAAATAGCATTTAATCAGCAATAACCTGATTTTGGGTTCTGCCAGGATAACATGGCTCTAAATATGGACAGAAGAGCTGGATTTCGGAGGTGAAAGTGGTAGTCCTGGACATCAAGGCAACATTTGTCTACGGAGCCTTGACAAAGTCAATGGGAATCACTGCACTGAAATAGCTGAAGCCATAACCAATACAAAGGATGATAGTTTTGATTGTCAGAGACCAAAAGATTTGATTGTCAGAGGACATTTCCACAAAAGTACCTCATGGTCGTGTCATAAGCCCAATCACCTTTAGCAAATTTATAATAGTCTTCACTCCATCATAAGATCAGAAGTGAAGATGTTTTCTGTTGATTGCAAAAAATGTTCAGTATCATTTGTAACTCAGATATTGAAGCAGTCTGTGTCCACATGCAGCAAGACATGGATAATCTTCAAGTTCAGGCTGATTAATGACAAGTAACATTCATAACACAAAAGCGCCAGGCAATTACATCTACCAAGCCAACATCTAATCATCCCCCCTCAACTTTTAAAGACAGAATCATATAGCACAGGAAACATTTGTCTAAGGAGCCTTGACAAAGTCAATGAGAATCACTGCACTGAAATAGCTGAAGCCATAACCAATACAAAGGATGATAGTTTTGATTGTCAGAGACCAAAAGATTTGATTGTCAGAGGATGGGGCATCTTTAATCCACTGGTAGAGAATTCCAAAGATTTGCTGTAGCGATTTGAGGGTGGCATGGTGGCTCAGTGGTTAGTACTGCCTCACAGTGGCAGAGACCCAGGTTCGTTTCTAGCCTTGGGTGACTGGCTCACCCCTGTTTGTATGAGTTTCCTCCGGGTGCTCTGGTTTCCTCCCACAGTCCAAAGATGTGCAGGTTAGATGGATTAGCCATGCTAAATTGCCTAAGATGTGTTGGTTAAGGGGATTGGTGGGGTAAATGCATGGGGTTAAGGAAATGGGGCAGGTGTTGCACCTGGATAAAATGCTGTGTTGGAGAGTCGGTGCAGACTAGATGGGCTGAATGGCCTTCTGCACTGTAGGAATTCTTTGTGGGACAAGGGGCTATTATAGAATCATAGAAACCCTACAGTGCAGAAGGAGGCCATTCGGCCCATCGAGTCTGCACCGACCACAATCCCACCCAGGCCCTACCCCCACATATTTACTCGCTAATCCCTCTAACCTACACATCCCAGGACTCTCCGGGGCAATTTTTAACCTGGCCAATCAACCTAACCCGCACATCTTTGGACTGTGGTGCAGACTAGATGGGCCAAATGGCTTTTCCTGTGCTGTATGATTCTGTCTTTAAATGTTATGGGGGGATGATTAGATGTTGGCTTGGTAGATGTAATTGCCTGGCACTTTTGTGGGTATGAATGTTACTTGTCATTAATCAGCCTGAGCTTGAAGATTATGCACGTCTTGCTGCTTGTGGACACAGACTGCTTCAATATCTGAGTCATAAATGAGACTGAACATTTTTTGCAATCAACAGAAAACATCTTCATTTCTGATCCTATGATGGAGTGAAGACTATTATAAATCTGCTGAAGATGATTGGGCTTATGGCACTACCATGAGGTACTTTTGTGGAAATGTCCTCTGACAATCAAATCTTTTGGTCTCTGACAATCAAAACTATCATTCTTTGTATTGGCTATGGCTTCAGCTATTTCAGTGCAATGATTTCCATTGACTTTGTCAAGGCTCCGTAGACAAATGTTGCCTTGATGTCCAGGAATCCTACAGTGCAGAAAGAGGCCATTCAGCCCATCGAGTCTGCACCAACCACAATCCCACCCAGGCCCTATCCACATATCCCTACATATTTACCCACTAACCCCTCTAACCTATGCATCCCGGGACACTAAGGGACAATTTAGAATGGCCAATCAACCTAGCCCACACATCTTTGGACTGTGGGATGAAACCGGAGCACCCGGAGGAAACCCACGCAGACACAGGGAGAATGTGCAAACTCCACACAGACAGCGACCCGAGCCGGGATTCGAACCCAGGTCCCTGGAGCTGTGAAGCAGCACTGCTAACCACTGTGCTACCGTGCCGCCCCCAGGACTACCACTTTCACCTCCGAAATCCAGCTCTTCTGTCCATGTTTAGAGCCACGTGATCCTGGCAGAACCCAAAATCAGTGATCAGGTAATTGCGTTTTTTGCACTGCCATCGCTTTGATGATGGAGGGTAGACTGATGGAGGGATTGCCCAGCTTTTCAAGGCAAGTTTTTTACAGAAGGTGCCTGGAATGCACTGCCAGAGGAAGTGGTAGAACAAGATACAAAAGCAAAGTTTAGGAGGCATCTTTGACAGATACATGACTAGACAGGGAATAAAGGGATATGGACCATGTCGAGGCAAAAGGTCTTTAATTTAGAAAGGGGTTATGTGTCGGTGCGGGCTCGGTGGGGTAAGGGGCCTGTTTCTGTGCTGTACTATTTTTTTTCAATACTAATCCTATTTACCAGCACTTGGACCATAACCTACTATGCCTTGGCGATTTAGTGCTTGTCCAGATGCTTCTTAACCTGGCTCCATCACCCCTTCAGACAGTGTGTTCCTTATTTCCACCACCCTCTGCATGAAAAATATTTCCCTCAGATCCCCTCTAAACCATTTATTCCTCAGCTTAACTGTACATGTATATATCTGTACATGTAGTATATCTGGACTTCCAGAAGGCATTTAGCACCTTATCAAAGGTTAATTCATAAGGTTAAATCACATGAAATTAAGGGTAATTTATTAGCTTGGATAGGTGACTGGCTTATGGACAGAAGACAGAGTTCGGATAAATGTTTTTTTTTCTGGATGGCAAGAAGTAACTAGTGGGGGTGCCACAGGGTTCGGTCCTTGGGCCCCAGCTACTTACAATCTATGTTAATGAGTTGGATACAGGGATAGAAGGCTCTCTAGCTAAATTTGCAGATGACACAAAAGTAGGTGGGACAGTAAGTTGCAATGAGGAAGTAAGAACCTTACAAATGGATATAGATAGGTTGGGTGAGTGGGCCAAAATGTGGCAGATGGAGTTTAACATGGATAAGTGTGAGGTCATGCATTTTGGTTGGAAAAATGGGAAGGCAGCTTATCATCTAAATGGGGAGAGGCTTCGGGGTGCTCCGGTGCAGAGGGATCTGGATGTCCTCGTTCATGATACACAGAAAACAAGCATGCAGGTACAGCAGATAATAAAGAAAGCGAATGGAATGTTGGCATAAGGAATAGAATATAAAGGTAAGGAAGTATTGTTCCAACAAGACAAGGCATTGGTGAGGCTGCACTTGGAGTATTGTGCACAGTTTTGGACCCCTTATTTGACGAAAAATGTAGTGGCATTGGAGGCAGTTCAGAGGAGGTTCACTAGATTGATCTCAGAAATGATGGGCTCGCTGTATGACGAGATTGAACAGCTTTGGCCTATACTCTCTGGAATTTAGAAGAACAAGGAGAGATCAAATTGAGTTATACAAGATGATAAAAGATATGGATAAAGTAGAAGTGGAGCGGATGCTTCCGATGGTGGGGCATTCTAGGATGAGAGGTCATAGTCTTAGGATAAAGGGTAGCAAATTTAAAACAGAGTTGAGGAGAAACAACTTCTCCCAAAGGGTTGTGAATATGAGGAATTTGCAACCCCAAACTAAATACAAATGAAACATTAAACCAAAAAGTGATTAAAGGGGTTGATAAGGCACTCCAGTCCCTACGAGTCCCAACAGAAGTCCTCGATGGCACCCCAGGACACTGCATGCTCCCTCTCCAGAAACACCACACCGCAAATGTGGCTGCGGTAGAGTGGCAGACAGTCAGGACGGACGATCCCGTTGTCACCCACTGCCTGGACCTGTTGTTAGAAGTTTGACCAGGAGCAGGTTAACGAGGAGTCCCTCTGCCTGGTATGGAGGGGCTTAGTTATGAGGAGAGATTGGGTAAACTGGGGTTGTTCTCCCTGGAAAGACGGAGGATGAGGGGAGACTTAATAGAGGTGTATAAAATTATGAAAGGCAGAGATAGGGTGAACGGTGGGAAGCTTTTCCCCAGGTTGGTGGTGACGTTCACGAGGGGTCATAGGTTCAAGGTGAAGGGGGGGGAGGTTTAACACAGATATCAGACGGACATATTTTACACAGAGGGTGGTGGGGGCCTGGAATGCGCTGCCAGGCAAGGTGGTGGAGGCGGACACACTGGGAACGTTTAAGACTTATCTAGATAGCCATATGAACGGAGTGGGAATGGAGGGATACAAAAGAGTGGTCTAGTTTGGACCAGGGAGCGGCACGGGCTTGGAGGGCCAAAGGGCCTGTTCCTGTGCTGTATTGTTCTTTGTTCTTTGCCTTCCCAGCCCCCCTGCACAACATAGATCAGGGGCATGGGCCTGAGTGCAAACAAAACATTAAAAGTTTGTTAAATAATGAAAAGGAGTGCAGCCTAAGACAATAAACATCGACATGGTCCACGGACTCCGCCAGACCGCAGAAAGGGCAGGTCTCTTGGGAGCCCATGAACCGAGGTAATCTACAGTTATACAGACTTCTGCATGCTTTTTTTTATTTCAAAAATATACTTTATTCACACAAAAAAAACTCTCCAATAAAACATTACAAAATTACAGATCCAAAAGTCATAAACAGTGTAAAAAAGAATCATTTTTACAGTCCAATACCGTGCTCATTTACAAAAACATTACATTCCGTTACATTTCATTTCTTAAAACTATATACATGTGTCAGAGTTTACTGTGTGCTGTTATTTTTCAGGTTGACACACAGTTGCGCAGGCCGAGGGTATTCTGCAGTTACCCGGCCCTCGGTCTGCCTCGGTTGAGACGCTTTACACAGTGGCCTTTCCCCATTGTGCCTTGGCGGCGGCTGCTCCAAGCTTGAGCGCGTCCCTGAGCACGTAGTCCTGGACCTTGGAATGTGCCAGTCTGCAACACTCGGTCGAGGACAATTCTTTCAGCTGGAAGATCAGCAAGTTTCGGGCGGACCAAACTGCGTCCTTCACCGAGTTGATGACCCTCCAGCAGCGGTTGATATTTGTCTCGGTGTGCGTCCCCGGAAACAGCCCGTAGAGCACAGAGTCCTGCGTCACCGAGCTGCTCGGGACGAACCGCGACAAATACCACTGCATCTCGTTCCAGACCTTCTTTGCAAAGGCACATTCCACAAGGAGGTGTGCGACCGTCTCATCAGCCCCGCAGCCGCTTCGGGGGCAGCGTGCGGTGAGGTTGAGACCTCGGGCGTGCATAAAGGATCTGACGGGGAGTGCCCTTCTCACCACCAGCCAAGCCAGGTCTTGGTGCTTGTTTGTGAGTTCTGGTGATGAGGCATTCTGCCAAATGACACTGACAGTCCGCTCAGGGAACCATCCGACAGGATTTGCCGTCTCCTTTTCTCTCAGGGCCTCAAGGACATTACGTGCTGACCACTGCTTGATAGCCATGTGGTCAAAGGTGTGTTTCCGGAAGAATTTCTCCACGAAGGACAGGTGCTGCGGTACGGTCCAACTACTTGGAGCGTTCCGCGGCAATGTGGCCAGATCCATCCTCCGCAACACTTGGGACAGGTAGAACCTCAAAAAATAGTGGCACTTGCTGTTACTGTACCGAGGATCTTGACTTCTGCATGCTTTACCCTCCACCCAGGTCCCCAATGCAGAAGGGGAGGATTCCTCCATAGAGCGGACCTCCGCCACTGGATGACAACAAGGCACATCAAGGTGTGTCTGAGCGAGGGCACAGTAGTGGAAGATGTGCAGCAGCAACCCATAGCTGAAATCCCTTCATGCAGTGGCAAAAGGCACAGAGGGCATTTCCATGATGCCACTCAGATTGTGGGGCTCCAGCCCCGGGGGAATAGGTCTGGTCTTGGGGCCAATGTGAAATTCGGTTCAATCAGGGGTACTCTCAGACAGGATTCCGCTTCTCCGAGACCACGTGTGACCACGTCGGGTCTGAGCATGACTGTTTTTGAGGTCAAGGATGGCATCATTCGCAAGCTGCATGCCCATCTCCGTGTGTTGAGCATCATGGGATGTCATCCAGCTCACTCCTCCGCCATCCACCACATCCCGACCCTAGTCACCCCAGCATTCACAAGCCGTCTCTCCGCCAGCCACCGGAAATGACATTTGTAGAGAAGCGGATTCCTGAGCAGGGGCTCCCGGACTATAGCTACTACTCCAGACAGGAGACAGCTGCAGTGCGAGGCAATCGTGTCACGGACTTTGAATGTGTCTCAGACGACAACGTCTGCAAGGAGTTTTGAAGATTCCTCAGGTCCATGACCAGGAACTGGCAAAAGAAATAATCACCAGGGCACATCATCGAGGAGGGGGCTCGATGTAAAAGCTGCAGGGTCTGAAGGCGAAGGTTAACACCTGGGTGCAAAGACACACCAGCACCTAACAGCCCTCTCTAAGTGGAAGACTCAGAACTTCAACAGCAACCCAGAAGAACTGCGTGACCATTGTGTGGATATTTATGACAGATCAGGGGGAGGCGTCAAAATGGCCAGCCAATCAGCTGGTTTACGATGAGAACAGCACGCTGAGCAGTCCTGTCCAGTGCTTCAGGCGAGTGGTGACCTTGGCCTCCAGCTCCTGCCAATTAGGTGAAGGCACCTGTTGCAGTGTTGGTCCTATGCTGCCATCACTGCCACTGTCTTCCGATCCTGATTTAGCTACATATGCGCTCTCATGCTGCTGGGGGAGCTGACAGCAGGAAAGTGCAGATCAAAGTCAACAATGTTGAAAATAGCAGAAATGGCCCCAAGTGTTGGAAATCAGCCCTTATAAAAAATTAAAACCCACTCTCAGAACAAGTCTTGTGAGTAAAGGCCTTTTGCCTAGGCAAGGAAACAATTGTGCTCATTTAGCATTTAAAAATTATCCAGCTGTTAATTTTCCACAACAAAAACAGAAAATGTTGGAAAGACTCAACAGGTCTGACAGCATTTGTGGGGAGAGAATAGAGCCAAGGTTTCCAGTCTGGATGACCCTTCGTCATCAGATTCCTGCATCCACAGTATTTTGCCTTTATCTTTCTGTTTAGTTTTACAGTCTGTTCAATCTGTACTGTGTTCTCACTCTATTGTCCCAGCTCAGAGAACCTGTGCATGCCAGTTAAAGCCAGATGCAAGATCAAATGTTCATTCAGTTTGCCCTTATTTAATAGTGACCCCGCCAGATCCATAGCAGTGTTTCCTGTGTATCGTAGAAAAGTTACAGTCAAAAGGAGGCAATTGTCCATGACATCTGAGGTCATGTTGAGTTTCTGGCATAGGGGCACATTCTGGTGTTTTGACACCCTGCTCACACCAACAGCTACTCACCCTTGCATGTTAAAAATCACCCCAAGTCTAAGATTGTCAACTTGACAGTTTATCTTATTTTTTTCATTATTTTAAAGCTAAGGATGCGGCTGACGAGTTGTCATTGCCAATGTCTAGGTAATGTGGCAAAACAAACATAATGGGTAAATGAATGCATCACAGAATAATGCAGTCCTATTCCGATTACGCTGATATTATAACATGCAGTGGCCAGGTTTTCAATGTAATACTTTCGGTATTAAATTTAGAAACCTCTCAATTTAGGCCTTAAAGAAAAGAAAAACATCTAATTGTATTGACGCAGGCTTGGAAGGGCGAAGGGCCTGTTCCTGTGCTGTACTTTTCATTGTTCTTTGCAATAGAGAAAAGTTAAAGGACAAATTTTTACCATGCAAGGAGATTTCACTGAGTATTAAGAAGGACTAATTGTATCTTGATTAATTGGGCATTGAGCATAATTGGCAGGTCATGCTGCAGCTGTACAGAACCTTAGCTGGGCCTCATTTAGAATATGGTGTACAATTCTGGTTGCCACACTACCAGAAGGATGTGGATGCTTTGGAGAGGATACAGAAGAGGTTTCTCAGGATGTTGCCTGGTCTGGAGAGTATTAGCTATGAGGAGAGATTGGATAAACTTGATTTGTTCTCACTGGAACGACAGAGGTTGAGGGGTGACCTGATAGAGGTTTATAAGATTATGAGTGGCATGGACAGAGTTAGATGCTCTTTCCTAAGGTAGAAAAGTCAAGTACTAGGGGACATAGGTTTAAGGTGCATTGGGAAATGTTTAGAGGAGATGTGTGAAGCAAGTTTTCTTTTACATAGAGGGTGGAGAATGTCAGAACGCATTGCCTGGGGAGGTGGTGAGAGCAGGCACAATAATGGCATTTAAGGGGCATCACGACAAATACATGAATAGGATGGGAATGGAAGGATACAGACTCCGTAAGTGCATATGGTTTTAGTTTAGGCAGGCATCACGATCGGCGCAGACTTGGAGGGCTAAAGGGCCTTTTCCTGTGCTGTACTGTGCTTTGTTCTTCGTTAGCAAATGCAGCTACACTCTTGGCTCACAGGATATTCTGGCAATCATTGGTCGCCTTCTGGGATTGCCACAAATGTGTCAGTCTCTGTGGTTCCGTTACGAACCAAAAAGTTGGTGTTTTGGTTAAAGGGCCGAGTTTTCACTAATTGGGATGGGAGGGCAATCTGGCTCCATCATCTGTCACCCCATTGATTGCTAGGGTTGATTCAGCTGATCTGGCTGGTGAAGTGGGTGCCCCCACTTTCCCCACAGTTCCTTGTGCATCCCTCCCAAAGCTCAGCACTTGGTCGCAGAGGATGACCCCCGAGAAGAGGACCACTCCGCCAGTCGAGAGTATCTCTTCGGTTCTCCTCTTTGAATAGATGTAGGCAAAACTGGTCTGAAGTGAAATCCTTTTTATTGATTAAAACTACAGAGAGCAAAAGAGATGGATTTACTGGAGAAAGAGAGGAGGCCCAGGAAGCTGCTTTGTCTTGGATTCAACTGAAAAACAGATAGCTGTATAGAGCATTATAACTTACCTGTGTTATGAAATTTCTGGGCACACACAGTCTGTAACTTTCAAAAACAATTTACAGCTGTGACCATGAAAGCTTGTTTATGCCAACCCTTTCTGTTAACATTGCACTTTCAAATGAAGTCAATTTCTAAGTTCATCCAGAACAAAGAACAGTACAGCACAGGAACAGGCCCTTCAGCCCTCCAGGCCTGCGCCGATCATGATGCCCACCTAAACTAAAACCATATGCACTTATGGAATCCGTATCCTTCCATTCCCATCCTATTCATGTATTTGTCTAGATGCCCCGTAAATGCTGCTATTGTACCTGATCCCACAACCTCCCCGGGCAGCACATTCCAGACATTCATCACCCTCTGTGCAAAGAAAAACGCACCTTAAGGAAAGAGCATCTGACTATCCACTCTGTCCATGCCACTCATAATTGCAGGGAACATAAAGACTGACAGTAAGAGTTTCTATAGATATGTGAAGAGAAAGAGGTTAGTGAAGACAAATGTAGGTTGTCTACAGACTAAATGTATAATGGGAGACAAAGAAATGGCTGGGCAACTGAATACATACTTTGGTTCCGTCGTCACAAAAGAGGATACAAATCAGATACCAGAAATGTTGGAGAATGCAAGCTTTAGTGAGAGGGGAGAACTGAGGGAGATTTAATATTAGTAGAGAAATGGTGCTGGGAAATTGATGGGATTGAAGGCGGATAAATCCCCAGGGCCTGATAATCTACGGTAGCACAGTGGTTAGCACTGCTGCTTCACAGCTCCAGGGTCCCGGGTTCGATTCCCGGCTCGGGTCACTGTCTGTGTGGAGTTTGCACATTCTCCTCGTATCTGCGTGGGTTTCCCCCGGGTACTCCGGTTTCCTCCCACAGTCCAAAGATGTGCGGGTTAGGTTGATTGGCCAGGTTAAAAAAATGTCCCTTAGAGTACTGGGATGCGTAGGTTAGAGGGATTAGCGGGTAAAATATGTGGGGGTAGGGCCTGGGTGGGATTGTGGTCGGTGCAGACTCGATGGGCCGAATGGCCTCCTTCTGCACTGTAGGGTTTCTATGTTTCTATGTTTCTATCCCAGAATACTTCAGGAAGTGGCTCTCGAAATAGTGGATGCATTGGTGATCATTTTACAGGATTCTATAGACTCTGGAACAGTCCCTGCAGATTAGAAGGTAACTAATGTCACTCCAATATTCAAAAAGGGAGGTAGAGAGAAAACAGGGAATTATAGACCAGTAAGCCTAACATCGGTAGTGGGGAAAATTCTCGAATCCATTATCAAGGACTTTATATCAGAGCATTTAGAAAGCAGTGGCAGGATCAGACAGAGTCAGAATGGGTTTATGAAGGCAAAATCATGCTTGACAAATCTGTTCTTTGAAGATGTAACTGGTAGAGTTGACAAGGGGGAGCCAGTCGACGTGGTATACTTGGACTTTCAGAAAGCGTTTGACAAAGTCCCGCACAAGAGATTACCATGCAAGATGGGATTGGAGGAAGTGTGTTGAGATGGAGAGAAAACTGGTCGGCAGAGAGGAAACAAAGAGTAGGAATTAATGGGTCATTTTCAAATTGGCAGGCAGTAACTTGTGGGGTGCCACAGGGATCGGTGCTGGGACCCCAGCTATTCACAATATATATTAATGATTTGGATGAGGGAACAAAATGTAACATCTCAAAGTTTGCAAATGATACCAAGTTGGGTGGGAGGATGAACAAAGAACAAAGAACAGTACAGCACAGGAAACAGGCCCTTCGACCCTCCAAGCCTGTGCCGCTCCTTGGTCCAACTAGACCAATCGTTTGTATCCCTCCATTCCCAGGCTGCTCATGTGACTATCCAGGTAAGTCTTAAACGATGTCAGCGTGCCTGCCTCCACCACCCTACTTGGCAGCGCATTCCAGGCCCCCACCACCCTCTGTGTAAAAACGTCCCTCGGATATCCGAGTTATACTTCGCCCCTCTCAGCTTGAGCCCGTGACCCCTCGTGATCGTCACCTCCGACCTGGGAAAAAGCTTCCCACTGTTCACCCTATCTATACCCTTCATAATCTTGTACATGAACTGTGACGAGCATACAGAGATCCTTCAGCATGATCTGGACAGGTTGGATGAGTGGGCATATCAATGGCAGCTGCAGTATGTTTTGGATAAATGTGAGGTAGCCTTCTTGACTACCCTATCCACTTGTGTTGCCACTTTCAGTGATCGGTGGAGATGTATGCCCAGATCTCTCTGCCTTTCAATACTCCTAAGGGTTCTACCATTTACTGCCAAGAAGGCAGATTACTACCTGAATGGCTGTAAATTGGGAGAGGGGAGTGCGCAGCAAGACCTGGGTGTCCTTGTGCACCAGTCGCTGAAGGTAAACATGCAGGTGCAGCAGGCGGTAAAGAAGGCAAATGGTATGATGGTATGTTGGCCTTCATAGCGAGAGGTTTCGAGTATAGGAGCAGGGATGTGTTGTTGCAATTATACAGGGTCTTGCTGTGGCCCACTAGAATATTTGTGTGCAGTTTTAGTCTCCTTTTCTGAGGAAGGATGTTTTGCTCTCAAAGGAGTGCAACAAAGGATTGCCAGGCTGATTCCGGGGATGACGGGACTGATGTATGAGGAGAGATTGACTAGGTTAGGATTGTTTTCACTGGAGTTCAGACGAATGGACTAGGCATAAAATGGTTCGGCACAGACAAGAAGGGCCAAAAGGCCTGTTTCTGAGCTGTAATTTTCTATGGTTCTATGGAATGAGGGGGGATCTGAGAGAGACTTATAAAATTCTAACAGGATGAGACAGGGTAGATGCAAGGAGGATATTCCCGATGGTGGGGGAGTCCAGAACCAGGGGTCACAGTCTGAGGATTCGAGGATGACCATTTACGATGGAGGTGAGGAGACATTTCTTCACCCAAAGAGTGGTGAGCCTGTGGAATTTATTACCACAGGAAGTAGTTGATGCCAAAACATTGAATGTATTCAAGAGGCCATAGCACCTGGGGTGAATGGGATCAAAGGTTATGGGGAGAAAGCAGGATTAGGCTATTGAATTGGACAATCAGCCATGATAGTAATGAATGGCGGAGCACGCTCGAAGGGCCAAATGCCCTCCTCCTGCTCCTATCTTCTATGTTTCTGTGTTTAGTCTTGTAAACCTCTATCAGGTCACCCCTCAACTTCTGTTGTTCCAGTGAGAACAAACTGAGTTTATCCAACCTCTCCTCATAGCTAAATACCCTCCAGACCAGGTAGTATCCTGGTAAACCTCTTCTGTACTCTCTTCAAATCATCCGCATCCTTCTGATAGTGTGGTGGCCAGAATTGTACACAATATTCCAAATGAGGCCGAACTAAGGTTCTGTTACAGCTGGAGCATGACCTGCCAATTTTTATACTCAATGCCCTGACCGATGAAGGCAAGCGTGCCATAAGTAGTGGACTCGTCAACATTAAGAGCATTCAAATAGTTATCGGATAAACATATGGATGATATTGGAATAGTGTAGATTAGAGGGGCTTTAGATTGGTTCCACTGGTCGGCGCAACATCGAGGGCCGAAGGGCCTGTACTGCGCTGTAATGTTCTATGTTCTATATGCCTTCTTGACTACCCTATCCACTTGTGTTGCCACTTTCAGTGATCGGTGGAGATGTATGCCCAGATCTCTCTGCCTTTCAATACTCCAAAGGGCTCTACCATTTACTGTATAATTCCTACATACATTGGACTTTCCAAAATGCATTACCTCACATTTGTCCGGATTAAACTCCATCTGCCATTTCTCCGCCCAAGTCTCCAGTTGGTCTATACCTTGCTGTATCCTCTGACAATTCCCAGCTGAGTCTAAAATGTGGTCAAGTTAGCTTTAAAGCTTAGCATAATTAGTTATATGGGCAGAAATACCTTCAAATGAAGCCATTTAACTAAAGCAAACCATACAAAGGGTGAAATAGCTACACTCCCCTACTCGGCGAATCCTCCAAGAATGGTGTACGATGATGTATGGAAGTCAAGCTCCTAAACTTCAGCCCATGGCAGTCTGCCATTTTTTTAAGAAAAGAATCATGGACACTTGGGATAACTCTCCTGCCCTTTGTTCATATGAACATATCTAACCTGAAGTAAAGTGAATGCAGTGCAATATTTTACTAAACTCGATTGCCAAACAGGATAATGATTGTTGTGACAAGCAAATTATTGTAATACAGTTTGCAATGATGATCAATTCATAGGCAGGCAAAGATCAGTCCATTTCATGCGAAGATTCTTGTCTTTTCTTTGTAAGAAATAAAAATTAAGCTGTGGACTCCTCGTTCTTTGAAATTATCTGATCTGTGAGCATATGCAATTTGTTTTGCATGTTTTTGGTTTGGAAAACAAAAGCTTTTTTAGCTATCACATAAACTGAAAACATTGATCCTTCTTGTTTAAAGATTTCACTAATTTTATTGTTCCCTTTTCTTACCACAGATTCTATGTGTTGATCCTGCGCAGGAAGATGCAGTTGCGTTGGTGAAATTGGCTGATCTGTTCTTTCGCCACAATATTCCTCTCAGGTAAATAGTAAATAAAGTACCTCTTTGGTATTGGCTGAGTAATGGTATTTTCTCCTTTGAGATGTTTTATTCCCTAATGTTAGCGTGCAGATTAAGAAGCATTAAAAAGCCCAGTATCTTGTACCAGGTTCATGTAGAAATAACAACATGCTGAGAGAAAGAGACTAACCTCCAGTATTCACGTTCAATTTCTTAGTAGCAGTGATAACAAAACAGCTGAATGGATTTTCTGTTTTCAAGATGGCAGAAATAGAGAGGAAGCATGACATCAATTTTATAATTGTGAATGCACAAAACAAGGTATTGGCAAAAATACCATGGCTTAGATTCACTGGGGGAATCCTACCAAAAAATGGCAGTGTGTTACTTCCGACAAGAAAACTGGCATGTTTCTCTCTGGAGAAACAGGCTGGTTTTGTCTTCAGATCTTATGACATTGTGCTTAAAAAACAATGAAAGGGGCATGTTTCATACCATTATTCGGGGGATGCCCTGAAGGTATAATTCTGCCCCCCCCCCCCCCTTGCCCCAGCTCACCCTCAACTGGGGTCAGCACTTCTCTGCCTCTCTCCTCCCCAACATACAGTCTGAGCCAGTACCTGCCTATGTCAGGGCGAACCTGTGGTAGTCGACATCTTGCAGATATCTGGCGTGGGGGCTGGTTAATGATATTACAATTTATTTAAATGCCCCTTATGAGTGTGAACCTGATGTCGCTGGCAGGGAAGATCTGAAATTGCGACCTCACTGGCGAGATCTTCGGAGTCTTGAGCTTTTGCCAGCATTTGCACAGACAGCGAGCATGGGCTTAAGATCACCCTGCACGCCCAGATCCCTCTATGTTAATGTTCCTAAGGATTCTGCCATTTACAGTACAATTCACACCTAAATTTGTTCTTCCAAAATGTATCACCTCGCATTTGTCTGAATTAAACACCATCTGCCATTTCTGTGCCCAAGTCTCCAATCTATCTATATCTTGTATCCTCTGATGATCCCCAGCACTATCAGCAACTCCACTCACATACCACCCATTATTTTCCTACGGATCATTTATATATACTACAAACAGGAGGTCCCAGCACTGACCCCTGTGGAACACCACTGCATTCTAAAACCACCCTTCCACTGCTACTCTGTCTTCTATGACCAAGCTAGGTCTGTATCCATCTAGTAAGAAGTCTCACAACACCAGATTAAAGTCCAACAGGTTTATTTGGTCGCAAACGGGTTCATGTCAAACTATCTGTAACCCCCACGACTTGCCTGGACTTGCAAAATCTCACTAACTGTCCTGTCTGGAGACAATACACATCTCTTTAACCTGTGCTTAATGCTCTCTCCACTCACATTGTCTGTACCTTTAAGACTTCATTGGCTGTAAAGACTCGCATTCCAATCATTATTCTGTAACCAAATAAACCTGTTGGACTTTAACCTGGTGTTATGAGACTTCTTACTGTGTTTATCCCAGTCCAACACCGGCATCTCCACACTGTATCCATCTAGCCAGCCCACCCGAAAACCATGTGATTTTAGTTTTTGTACCAGTCTGCCAGGTGGGACATTATGTGGCGATGCCGGCGTTGGACTGGGGTGAACACAGTAAGAGTTTTAACAACACCAGGTTAAAGTCCAACAGGTTTATTTGGTAGCAAATACCATTAGCTTTCGGAGTGCTGCTCCTTCGTCAGATGGAGTGGAAATTACATCTATACATTTCCACTCCATCTGATGAAGGAGCAGCGCTCCGAAAGCTAATGGTATTTGCTACCAAATAAACCTGTTGGAATTTAACCTGGTGTTGTTAAAACTCTTAACGTGGGACATTGACTGATGCCTCACTAAAGTCCATGTAAACTACATCCACAGCCCTTCTCTTCAAAAAACATAATCAAGTTGGTGAGACAGACCTTTCCCATACAAAACCATGCTGCCTATCACTAAGTAGTCCTTTCTCTTCCAAATATATCCTTTCCTTCAGTATCTTCTCCAAAAGCTTACCCACCACAGACGTCAGGCTCACCAACCTTATAATTTCCTGGATTATCTCTGCTTCCTTCTTGAAACAAGGGAATAAAATTGACTTTTACGAATCCTCTGGAACCTCACTTTGATTTGATTTATTATTGTCATATGTTTACAGTGAAAAGTATTGTTTCTTGCGCACTATACAGACAAAGCATATTGTACATAGAGAAGGAAGGGAGAGAGTGCAGAATGTAGTATTGCAGTCATAGTTAGGGTGTGGAGAAAGATCAACTTAAAATGAGGTAGGTCCATTCAAAAATCACAGGAAAGAAGCTGTTCTTTGGTCGGTTGGTACATGTCCTCAGACTTTTGTATCTTTTTCTCAATGGAAGAAAGCAGAAGAGAGTATGTCCGGGTGTGTAGGGTCCTTGATTATGCTGCTGCTTTGCCGAGGCAGTGGGAACTGTAGACAGAGTCAATGGATGGGAGGCTGGTTTGCATGATGGACTGAGCTTCGTTCATGACCCTTTGTAGTTTTTTGTGGTCTTGAACAGAGCAGGAGCCATACCAAGCTGTGATACAACCAAAAAGAATGCTTTCAGTGGTGCATCTGTAAATGTTGGTGAAAGTCGTAGCGGAGAGCCGCATGTGTAGTCAAAGAGGATGTGAAGATATCTGTTATTCATTGCCTCCCGCAGTAACCTGGGATAGACAACACTTCCTTCTTCGATATACTTACATTCCCTGGAGCGTCCTATCCCTGACCTCAAGATCCGTTGTGTCCTTCTCCTTGGTAAATACCAATGCAAAGTATTCATTAAGGATCTCACCCACTTGCTGTGCCTCCATGCACAACTTCCCTCCATTTTTTCCTTGAGTGGGCCTACTCTTTTTCTTGCTACCCTCTTGCTCCTAATATATGCATGATAGGCCTTGGGATTCTCCTTCATCCTGTTTGCTAAAGACATTTCATGGCCCCTTTTAGCCCTCCTAATTCTGCATTTACGTTCCTTCCTACTTTCACTATACTCCCCAGGGCTTTGTCTGTTTTTAGTTGTCCAGACCTATCGTATGCTTCCTTTTTTCCTTTAGACGAAGCTTACAAATTCACTTGTCAACCATGGTTACCGAATCCTGTCATTTCTATCCTTAATTTTTGCAGGGACATGCCTGTCCTGCACTTCAATCAACTAGCCTTTAAAAGCCTCCCACATACCAGACATAGATTTTGCCTTCAAATAGCCAATCCCAAACCACATTCAGCTGTTCCTGTCTAATTTGGATGTAATTGGCCCTCACCCAATTAAGCACCTTCACCCAAGGGCCACTCTTGTCCTTCGCCATGACTACCTGATATCTGATGGAATTATGGTCGCTAAGCCCAAAATGCTCCCCCACCAAAACATCGATCGCCTGGACTGGCTCATTCCTCAACATCAAGTGAGTATGGCCTCTCCCTGTGTTGTCAGCATACTGTATCAAAAAGCCCTCCTGGAAACATCTAACAAATTGCTCTCCATCCAAATCAATATAGTCCCAGTCTATATGGGGGAAGATAAAGTCACCCACCACAACTACCCTGCTTTATTTCACACCTTTCTAGTATCTGATGACACATTTGCTCCTCTGTTCCCTGTGGGTTCTTGGGAGATCTATAGTACACTCCCAACATTATGATTTCGCCCTTCCTATTCCTGAGCTCCATCCATAATGCCTCACTATAATATCCCTCCAATGTGTCCCCCCTCAACGCAGCTGTGAAGTGCTCCCGAATCAGCAATGCAATTCCCCCAACTACAAGGATATCCTGGAATGTTAAGCTGTCAGTCCTGTCCCTCCTTTAACCATGTCTCCGTAATTGCAATGATATTACAATTCCATGCAGTAATCCAGGCTCTCAGTTCATCTGTTTTACCTGTTATGCTTCTTGCATTGAAACAAATGCACTCCAACCTCCAGTCCCACCAAGCCCCGCAACTTCCCTCTGCCTGCTCTTACTCTGCGCTATGTTTATCTCTGTCTCATTTTCTTCCTCAGTCCCTACGTTACTGGCCTGCTGTTCCGGTTCCCACCCCCTGCCGCACTAATTTAAACCCTCCCAAACAGCAATAGCAAACCGTGCCCCTCCAGTTCAGATGCAACCCATCCTTGTACAGGTCCCACTTTCCCCAGAAGACATAGAAACATAGAAAAACTACAGCACAATACAGGCCCTTCAGCCCACAAAGTTGTGCCGAACATGTCCCTACCTTAGCAATTACTAGGCTTACCTATAACCCTCTATCTTACTAAGTTCCATGTACTTATCTAAAAGTCTCTTAAAAGACCCGATCGAATCTGCCTCCACCACCGTTGCTGGCAGGCCATTCCACGCACCCACCACCCTCTGAGTGAAAAACTTACCCCTGACATCTCCTCTGTACCTACTCCCCAGCACCTTAAACCTGTGTCCTCTTGTGGCAACCATTTCAGCCCTGGGGAAAAGCCTCTGACTGTCCACTCGATCAATACCTCTCAACATCTTATACACCTCTATCAGGTCACCCCCTCATCCTTTGTCTCTCCAAGGAGAAAAGGCCGAGCTCACTCAACCTATCCTCATAAGGCATGCTCCCCAACCCAGGCAACATCCTTGTAAATCTCCTCTGCACCCTTTCTATGGCTTCCACATCCTTCCTAATGAGGCGACCAGAACTGAGCACAGTACTCCAAGTGTGGACTGACCAGGGTCTTGTATAGCTGCAACATTATCTCACGACTCCTAAACTCAATTCCTCGATTGATGAAGGCCAGTACTACATACGCCTTCTTAACCACAGCCTCAACCTGCACAGCTGCTTTGAGGTAAACATCCCAGTGATCCATATATCGAAAGCCCTCCCTCCCACACCAGCTCTTTAGCCACATGTTCAAATGCACTGTCTCTCTTCATAGAATCATAGAAACCCTACAGTACAGAAAGAGGCCGTTCGGCCCACCGACCACAATCCCACCCAGACCCTATCCTCATGTCCCTACATATTTACCCACTAATCCCTCTAACCTACGCATCTCAGGACACTAAGGGCAATTTTAGCATGGCCAATCAACCTAACCAGCACATCTTTGGACTGTGGAAGGAAACCGGAGCACCCAGAGGAAACCCACACAGACACGAGGAGAATGTGCAAACTCCACACAGACAGTGACCCAAGCCAGGACAGTGACCCAAGCTTTTACCTACTTGTCCACCTACAGTGCCTTTTTTTTGGTTAGAGAAGGAGGGAGGGAAATGCAAATGTAGTGTCTCGGGCTTAACTGCTCCTTGGCACCAGTTCTTCCAATACCGACTGTTCAGGTCGAGGTGACTGAGCCAACTTCTCCCAGAATGCTCCTCTGCCGCCTCTGTTGCATGTTCTTCCTTCTGTTTATCACTGGAGGGATTCTTCTGTTATCCACTGTTCAGTTGAGGTGATTGAGCCAACCTCTCCCAGAATGCTCCTCTGCCACCTCTGTTGGATCTTTTGATTGTCACACTGGTGGGACTGTATTATAGAACCCCCCCCCCCAGTTAGAATCTCTCACTAATACCACCCCCACCAATAGGGTGGTATTAGTGAGAGATTCTAATTTCCCCAGTATTCACTGGGCCATCAAATAGGCTGGACAGGATGGACTTTGTTAAATGTGTCCAAGAAAGCTTCCTGAATCAATATGTAGAGGACCTACTCGGGAGGGTGCATCACTGAACCTCCAAGGTGGGGCAAATGACTGAAGTGTCAGCCGGGAAGCACTTTGGGTCCAGTGACCATAACATTATTAGTTTTAAAATGGTTATGGAAAAAGATAGGATGGGGCCACAGGTTAAGGTCCTAAACTGGAGCAGGGCCAATATTGGGGCATTAGGCAGGATCTAGTAGAGGTCAGTTGGGTGACTCTGTTTGAAGGGAAAGGTACAAATGGCAAATGGGAGGCTTTTAGAAGTGTGATATCAAGAGTCCAGGAGCAATATGTTCCTGTTAGGGTGAAAGGAAAGGCTAGCTGATGAGGGATTTGAAGCTCTAGTCAGGAAAAAGAAGGAAGCATACATTGGGTTTAGGCAATTGGGGACAAGTGTATTCCTTGATGACTATAAAAAGTGTAAGAATACACTTGAGAGGGAAATCAGAAGGGCAAAAATAAGGTATGAGACGGATCTTGCAGGTAAGGTTAAAGAAAATCCCAAGAAGTGCGATAGCTATATTAACACTGAAAGGGTGGCTAAGGAGAGAATAGATCTCCTTAATGATCAGCATGGCCGTCAATGGGTGAGATTTTTACTGACTATTTCTCCTCAATGTTTACTGAGGAGAAAATTATCGGTACTAAAGAAATAAGGGAAACATGATGTCTTGGGCCACATGCATATTACTAGGAAGGAGGTATCTGCAGCCTTAAAGTGCATTAAGGTGGATAAATGCCCTGGGCCTCATCAAATGCATCGTTAAATCTTGTCGGTGGCGAGGGAAGAAATTGCAGAGACCCAAGCAGAGATACTTGCTTCATCTCTTTCCACTGGTGAAGTTCCAAAAGACTGGGAGATGGCTAATGTTGTTCCATTGTTTGGAAGGGTAACAAAGACAAGCCAGGGAATTACAGGCCGGTGAGCCTGACATCAGTGGTATGTAAGTTACTCGAGGGGATTCTGAAGGACAGGATCTACCACTATTTGGATAACCAAGATCTGATTAGGGATAGTCAGCCTGGCTTTGTGCATGGGAAGTCATGTCTGACGAATCTTTCAGAGTTTTTCAAAGAGGTAACCAAGAGAATGGATGAGGGTCGGGCAGTAGATGTTGTCTGTATGGACTTTAGCAAGGCCTTTGACAAGGTCCCGCATGGCAGGCTAGTCTGGAAGGTTAGGTCGCATGGGATCCAGGGAGAGCTAGCAAATTGGATTCAAAATTGGCTTGATGGTAGGAAGGAGGGGGTGATGGTCCAAGGTTGTTTCTTAGGCTGGAGGCCTGTGACTAGTGGTGTGCCTCAGGGGTTGGTCTTGGGACCCTTATAATAAGTTATTTATATAAATGATTTGGATGTGAATGTAGAAAGCATGGTTAGTAAGTTTACGGATGATATTAAATTAGGAGGTATCGTTGATAGCGAAGAAGGTTATCAAAAATTACAGGGGGATCTTGATCAGTTAGGGAAGTGGGCTGAGGAATGGCAAATAGATTTCAATACAGATAAGCGTGAGGTGTTGCATTTTGGAAAGTCAAACCAAACCAGGGCAGGACTTGGACAGTGAATGGTAGGGCCCTGGGCAGTGTTGAAGAACAGAAGATCTAGGAGTACGATTACATAGTTTGAAAGTGGTATTACAGGTAAACAGGGTGATGAAGAAGGCGTTTAGCACATTGACCTTCATCAGTCAGGAGTATAGGAGTTGGGATGTAATGTTACAGTTGTATAAGTCATTGATGAGGCTGCACTTGCAGTATTGTGTACAGTTTTTGTCGCTCTGTTATAGGAAAGATATTGATAAACTGGAAAGAGTGCAAAGAAGATTTATGAGGATGTTGCCTGGACTAGTGGACCTGAGTTATTGGGAGAGTTTGGCCACTTTATTCCTTTGAATGTAGGAGAATGAGGGATGACCTTGTTGAGGTGTATAAAATCATGAGGGGCATATAGAGGATGAATGCACATAGTCTTTTTCCCAGGGTAGGGGAATTGAAAACTAGGGGGCATAGGTTTAAGGTGAGACAGGAAGATTTAAACGGGACCTGAGGGGCAACTTCTTCACGCAGAGGATGGTGCATATATATAATGAGCTGCCAGAGAAAGTGGTTGAGGCAGATACAATAGCAACATTTAAAAAGTATTTGGATAAGTACATGGATGGGAAGGATTAGAGGGATATGAGCCAAATGCAGGCATATGGGACTAGCTGAGGGGGCATCATGGTCAGCATGGACCTTTTGTCCAAAGAGTGTGTTTTCATGCTATATTGCTCTATGACTCTAACTCCTTTTCTGTGCCATGATGACTTGGAAATATATCGCCATTCCTTGGCAGTCGCTGGGTCAAAATCCTGGAATTCCCTCACTAATGGCATTGTGGGTCAACCCACAGCACATTGACTGCAGTGATTCAAGAAGGCAGCTCACCACCACCACCTCAAGGGCAATTAGGGATGGGCAATAAAATGCTGGCCCACCAGCGATGCCCATGTCCCACAAATGATTTTTTAAAAAAAGTCCCCATAGTCCTCTCTTTCTTGATCCATCAAATCTTTATCCACCTCCACTTTAAATATTTCTAACGATCCAAAATGCACCACCCCTTTGGGCAAAGAGTCCCAGAGTTTCACCACCCTCTGCAAGAAGAATTGTACCTTGTCCCCTTGTTTGAGACACTCGCTGGTGAAAACATCTCACCATCTACCTTGTCAAGGTCCATCAGGATCTTGTATGTTTGAATACGTTCACCCCTCAGGAGGCATGGTTAGTAAGTTTGCAGATGACACCAAGATTGGTGGCATAGTGGACTGTGAAGAACGTTATCTCGGATTGCAATGGGATCTTGATCAATTGGGCCAGTGTGCTGACAAATGGCAGATGGAGTTTAATTTAGATAAATGCGAGGTGATGCATTTTGGTAGACTGAACCAGGGCAGGACTTGCTCAGTTACTGGTAGGGCATTGGGGAGAGTTACAGAACAAAGAGACCTAGGGGTACAGGTTCATAGCTCCTTGAAAGTGGAGTCACAAGTGGACAGAGTGGTAAAGAAGGCATTCAGCATGCTTGGTTTCATTGGTCAGAACACTGAATACAGGAGTTGGGACATCTTGTTGAAGTTGTACAAGACATTGGTAAGGCCACACTTGTAATACTGTGTACAGTTCTGGTCACCCTATTACAGAAAGGATATTATTAAACTAGAAAGAGTGCAGAAAAGATTTACTAGGATGCTATCGGGACTTGATGGTTTGAATTATAAGGTGAGGATGGATAGACTGGGACTTTTTTCTCTGGAGCGTAGAAGGCTGAGGGGTGATCTTATAGAGGTCTATAAAATAGTGAGGGGCATAGATCAGCTAGAAAGTCAACATCTTCTCCCAAAAGTAGGGGAGTCTAAAACTAGAGGGCATAGGTTTGAGGTGGGAGGGGAGAGATACGAAAGGGTCCAATGTTTTCACAGAGGATGGCGAGTGTTTGGAACAAGCTACCAGAAGTAGTAGTAGAGGCGGGTACAATTTTGTCTTTTAAAAAGCATTTAGATAGTTACATGGGTAAGATGGGTATAGGGGATGTAGGCCAAATGCGGGCAATTGGGACTAGCTTTGGGTTTTAAAAAAAAGGGCAGCATGGACAAGTTGGGCCGAAGGGCCTGTTTCCATGCTGTAAACCTCTATAACTCACTGTTCTAAACTCCAAGGAATACAGACCCAGATTATTTTGGCTCTCTTGGTTGGACAGCACTCTATCCAGGAATTAGCCTGGTGAATCTCCTTTGGACTGCATGCAATATGTTACCATATACATTTTTGGATAAGAGGACCAAGACTGTATGCAGTATTCCTGGTGAGGCCCCACCAACACGCTACACCATTGCAACAAAACCTCCCCATTTTTTAACTGACGCTTTTTTCAATAAAAGCCAAACTGCCATTTTCTTTCTTAACTACTTGTTGCACCTGCCTGCTAGCTTTTTGTAATTCATGTACTAAAACACTTGGATCCCTCTGTACTTCACTACTTGCAGTCTCTGTCAATTTAGATAATCTGCCTTTTGATTCCTGCTACCACAGTGCATGACCTCACACTTCCCCACATTTAAACTCCATTTGCCAGGTTTTTGCCGAGTCAATATCTTCATCATGACATGCCCTTTCACCTATCTTCATATCATCGGCAAATTTGGAAACTGTACATTCTGTTCCTTCCTCTAGGGTATTAATTTAAATAGCGAATAATTGTGGGCCAAGAACTGATCCCTGCGGTATTACATCTTTACACTCTGAAAAGGACCCATTTATTCCAATTCTCTGACAGCCAGTTTTCAATCCATGCTAACACACTTCCTCCAATTGCTGATGAGACCTACTAAAAGAGCAAATAGAGATTGCAGTTAAGGTATCAAGTTATTAAAGCCAAGAAAGTGTTGGCAGTATGGGATGGGTGTTCTGGCACTTAAGGATGGTTGTTGGAAGTCAATCATTTCAGTTCCAGGATATCTACGCAGATGTTCCTCAAGTTAGTGTCTTAGACCCAACCATCTTCAACTGCTTCATGTCTTTAGCTGCTTCATCAATGACTGTCTCTCGATCAAAAGGTCAGAAATATGGATGTTGTTCAGCACCTTTCGCGACTCTTCAGATACTGACACAGTCTGTGCCTGTGTGCAGCAAGACCTGCACAACAGTCATGTTTGCTCTGATATGTGGTGGGTAACATTGCCTGGCACTTGTATGGTGCAAATGATCAAGGAGAGAGAATGTAACCATCTCCCCTTGACACACCATTACCATTGCTGAATCCCTCACTATCAACATCCTGCAGATTACCATTGACCAGAAACTGAATTCGAACAGCCACCCAAATACTGTGGCTACAAGAGCAGGCTAGAGGTTGGGAATTCTGCAATGACTAACTCCCCTTCTGAAACTCCAAAGGCTGTCCAGAATCTGCCAATCAGGAATGTAGAATACTCTCCACTTGTTTGGATGACTGAATATCCATGAGCATTGAATAAAACTATCCAGAACACAGCAGCTTGACTGGGACCTCATTTATTGCCTTAATCTGTCTCCAACACTGACACACACGGCAAGATCTAGCGGCCTCAATTGCTGTGGGTGCAAATCCCATTATAGCCGCTAAATGCCAAAAGGGATGTGATCACGGTATGAACCTAATTTACATAATTTTAAATACATTTTAATAGGGTCCAGCCACTTTAAGTACCCCCCCCCCCACCCCCCAGCGAAGGGTGTAAGTGTCCCCCGAAGCTTCATATGGAGGGAGATCCTCAGGGTCAATGTGGAGGTTGGGGCAACTTACTTTAAATGCAGATTGGATGCCCTTTAAAGATGCCCCCCACACATTTTATGCACTAAGTACCAGAAAATCTGCTCTGAAAATGTAGCGATTTTTGAGGTGGGGGGAGGGTGAATGGGAGGTGGGGGCGATCAGCCGAGGTGGAGGTGAACAGAGTCAGCGTTCAGCTGGAGTTTGGGGGGGGAGGCGATGTCACTCCCCTGGACAATGTCCCAATGCACTGTTGTACATAGTGCATTGGGAGATTGTGCGCAATAGTGCCCTCTGTCAATCAGCAGCTGGCTGTCCAGCGTGAATAGTCTCCATCCACTCTCCCTACTCATTTTTTTCCAAGTGACATAACCATAGAATCATACAGTGCAGAAGAGACCGTTCGGTCAATCAAGTCTGTACCAACACATGAAACACCTGAACTCCCACCTAATTCCATCTACCAGCACTTGATCCATAGCTTTGAATGTTATGATGTGCCAAATGCTCGTCCAGGTAATTTTTAAAGGATATGAGGCAACCCGCCTCTACCACCCTCCCAAGCAGCGTATTCCAGACCGTCACCATCCACTGGGTAAAAAGGTTTTCCCTCACATCCACCCAAAGCCCCTTCCCCTCACCTTGAATCTCTGTCCCCTTTTGACTGACCCTTCATCTAAGGGGAACAACTGCTCCTTATCCACTCTGTCCATGTCCCTCATAATATTGTACACATCGATCAGGTCACCCCTCAATCTTCTCTGCTCCAACGAAAACAACCCAAACCTACCCAACCTCTCAACTTAAATGTTCCCTCCCAGGCAGCATCCTGGTGAATCTCTTCTGCACCCACAAAGAACAAAGAACAATACAGCACAGGAACAGGCCCTTCGGCCCTCCAAGCCCGCGCCACTCCCCGGTCCAGGATTGAATCCTGAATCCAGGATCCCCGCCCAATTTTCCAGCCTATCTACATACCAATATCCTATCCACCGAGCTGTCCCTCACAGCTACGATGCTTTGTTCATCACAACCTATTAACTCACCCCCACCCCCCCATTCCAGACCATGTGATCTCCAGGGAGAGGCGAAAACCCAGAGTGAAAACCCCAGGGCCAATATGGGGAAAAAAAATCTGGGAAATTCCTCTCCGACCCCCTGAGGCGATCGAAACGAGTCCAGGAGATCACACTGGCCCTGATCGGAAAATGCTTCCCAACCCTAGTCATTTCCACTTCCACGAACACCATATGAATTCCCTGCCCCCGAGACAGGTTCCCAACTATCCGCAGTCTCGCTCTGTACTGGCACCAGCAAGATGATCATAGAATGAAGCCTTGAAACGAGAAACAAGGAACAATTAGCCCGCGCCGCTCCCTGGTCCAAACTAGACCACTCTTTTGTATCCCTCCATTCCCACTCCGTTCATATAGCTGTCTAGATAAGTCTTAAACGTTCCCAGTGTGTCCGCCTCCACCACCCTGCCCGGCAACACATTCCAGGCCCCCACGACCCTCTGTGTAAAATATGTCCTTCTGATATCTGTGTTAAACCTCCCCCCCTTCACCTTGAACCTATGACCCCTCGTGAACGTCACCACCGACCCGGGGAAAAGCTTCCCACCGTTCACCCTATCTATGCCTTTCAGAAGTTTATACACCTCTATTAAGTCTCCCCTCATCCTCCGTCTTTCCAAGGAGAACAACCCCAGTTTCCCCAATCTCTCCTCATAACCAAGCCCCTCCATACCAGGCAACATCCTGGTAAACCTCCTCTGTACTCTCTCCAAAGCCTCCACGTCCTTCTGGTAGTGTGGCGACCAGAACTGGACGCAGTATTCCAAATGCGGCCGAACCAACGTTCTATACATCTGCAACATCAGACCCCAACTCTTATACTCTATGCCCCGTCCTATAAAGGCAAGCATGCCATATGCCTTCTTCACCACCTTCTCCACCTGTGACGTCACCTTCAAAGATCTGTGGACTTGCACACCCAGGTCCCTCTGCGTCTCTACACCCTTTATGGTTCTTCCATTTATCGTGTAGATCCTCCCTACATTATTTCTGCCAAAATGCATACTTCGCATTTATCAGGATTGAACTCCATCTGCCATTTCCTTGCCCAAATTTCCAGCCTATCTATATCCTTCTGTAGCCTCTGACAATGTTCCTCACTATCTGCAAGTCCTGCCAGTTTTGTGTCGTCCGCAAACTTACTGATCACCCCAGTTACTCCTTCTTCCAGATCATTTATATAAATCACAAACAGCAGAGGTCCCAATACAGAGCCCTGCGGTACACCACTAGTCACAGGCCTCCAGCCGGAAAAAGACCCTTCCACTACCACCCTCTGTCTTCTATGACCAAGCCAGTTCTCCACCCATCTAGCCACCTCCCCCTTTATCCCATGAGATCCAACCTTTTTCACTAGCCTACCATGAGGGACTTTGTCAAACGCTTTACTAAAGTCCATATAGACAACATCCACGACCCTTCCTTCGTCAACCATTTTGGTCACTTCTTCAAAAAACTCCACCAGGTTAGTGAGGCATGACCTCCCTCTCACAAAACCATGCTGACTATCGTTAATGAGTTTATTCCTTTCTAAATGCGCATACATCCTATCTCTAAGAATCTTCTCCAACAACTTCCCCACCACGGACGTCAAGCTCACCGGCCTATAATTACCCGGGTTATCCTTCCTACCCTTCTTAAATAACGGGACCACATTGGCTATCCTCCAATCCTCTGGGACCTCACCTGTGTCCAGTGACGAGACAAAGATTTGTGTCAGAGGCCCAACGATTTCACCTCTCGTCTCCCTGAGCAGCCTTGGATAGATTCCATCAGGCCCTGGGGATTTGTCAGTCTTTATATTCTCTAACAAACCTAACACTTCCTCCTTTGTAATGGAGATTTTCTCCAACGGTTCAACACTCCCCTCAGAGACACTCCCAGTCAACACATCCCTCTCCTTTGTGAATACCGATGCAAAGTATTCATTTAGGATCTCCCCTACTTCTTTGGGCTCCAAGCATAAGTCCCCACTTTTGTCCCTGAGAGGTCCGATTTTTTCCCTAACAACCCTTTTGTTCCTAACGTATGAATAAAATGCCTTGGGATTCTCCTTGATCCTGAGTTTGCACCCCTCCAGTGCAATCACATTTTTCCTATAATATGGCTCCCAGAAGTACACACACTGCTCTAACTGTGGCCTCACCAAAGTTCTAAAGAACTGCAACATGACTGCCCTGTTTTTGTATTCTGTGCCTTGATTGTTAAAGGCAAGTGTCCCATATGCCTTTTTCACCACCCAACCAACATGCTGTTCTGTCTTCTGAGATCTGTGGGCGAACGTACCAAGGTTACTTTGTTCCACAGAACTTCCTAGTGTCATGCCATTCATTGAGTAAGAGCTTCTGAGAATGATTCTATCCTGTTTTCACGCTTATTCGGTACTTAAGATATTTTTGGTAAGATCGCCCTTGTTGTTTTTCTGTCAGACCCTGACACTTGCATTTTTTTGGGAAAATTCCACCCATACCAGCAATGGTACCATAAATAAATATACTGCAGCTGTTCATCAGCTTTGCACCTTCAAAACTCACAATTTCTACTACCTAAGAAGGACAAGGGCAGCAGACACATGGGGACACCCTCACCTGAAAGTTCACCCCAAGCCAGTCACCATCCTGACTTGGAAATATATCACTGTTGATTCGTTGTCTCTGGGTCAAAATCCTGGAATTCCCTCCCTAACTGTGGATGTACTGACAACATGGATTGCAGCAGCTCAAGGAACCATCTCCCCACTACTCTCAAGAGCAGTTAGGGATGGGGAACAAATGTTGATCTCATGAACAAGCCCCTCATCCTGTGAAAAAAATAAGCAAGGAGGCAAAACCTTGTTTGGTCACGGAAAAAAATCAGCAAATTCTGTTTATTTTTGCAGTAAATTGTAAATGTAAGCAGCTGAATTTTCTATTCAGTGCATATGTTTCTTCCTAACAGCCAGTTGACCTCTGTGAAACAACAGATCAAGTTCAGATATGGTAATGGCCCTCTTAAACTCAACTTGTTGCTATGAAAGTTCCTCTATTTGATGGTAGAAAAATGATAATCACTTAACTTGATTTTGCTTATTTTGCTTCATGCTTTTACTAGACAGCATTTGGAAACAAATTAAGCGTTTTGGCTTTGCTTTGGATTTGGTTCTCATGGAGACCATAAGACATAGGAGCGGAAGTAAGGCCATTCGGCCCATCGCATCCACTCCACCATTCAATCATGGTTGATTTCAACTCCATTTACCCGCTCTCTCCCCATAGCCCTTAATTCCTCGAGAAATCAAGAATTTATCAATTTCTGTCTTGAAGACGCTCAACGTCTCGGCCTCCACAGCCCTCTGTGGCAATGAATTCCACAGACCCACCACTCTCTGGCTGAAGAAATTTCTCCTCATCTCTGTTCTAAAGTGACTCCCTTTTATTCTAAGGCTGTGCCCCCGCGTCCTAGTCTCCCCTGCTAATGGAAACAACTTCCCTACGTCCATCCTATCGAAGCCCAGACCAGGTGGTCTGTGCAATTAGCTTAGAGCTGTAGATTTCTTTTTCATTGGAACTTTGGTTGCTGGAGCTTTCTGCACTTTTTCAATTTTTCAGTCCCATTTCTTCTTATGAAGAACTGCGGTTTGCTATGATTATCTTGGTGTTAAAATGAGCCCGACAAACTCCAGAAAGTGTGAAATCTGCACAAACCTCTGAAATTTCATACAAAATATGAGTAATCTTCGTAAAATCTAGAGATTTACTGTCACATTAAAATACTAATGTTTTCTTTTTTCACGATTAGAATTGGTTTCATCTTTGTTGTAAATGCTGATGAGAAAGTTGATGGCAATCAAGTTGCAGGAGTTGCTCTTCTGAGGGCCTTTAACTTCATAGGAGAAGATTCTGAACTTTCCCATGCATTTTCTTCAATAGTAGCAGTGAGTATGGAAAGGATTATTCTATGATGATTCTATGATTAATATGATTAAATCGTAACACTGCATGATAAACTCATTTACATAGAGCAGCTGTAATTCCCACTGGTGTGACATCTCACTGAAAAGGTGGTTAATGCAAGTGTTGCGAAGTTGAGTTCGTGAAGTTGGAATTTGATGTTGATAAAAATGCAAAAAAATGTAAAAATGCTAGCGAGAAGAAACATTGCATGGTCCCTTTAAAAGCTGCTGTTTGTTTCAGTGCTTGGAGATTTAAAATGCAAAGTACACACTGAGTCCAAGCTGAAACATTTTGTATCAAAAAGTCAAGCAGTAGTGTTGACAAGACAACCTGTTTTTTAAGCTTTACCCAATCAATTTAAAACAGGCACTCGGCTACCAAGAACCTATAAGATGTGAATTTGATGATGTTGACAACATCAGACCAATCCTATTGTAGGAAAATTGATAGGTCATCACAGGTATAAAAGAGCGTGCAGGGGAGAAAAAGAGCTGCCACCTCAAGTCTCAAGGGCGCGAGCAGCTGTCCACTCTGTCAGTTTCAGATATCTCTTAAGAGAACGCACCATCTAACCAGCAAAAGGTACAAAATCATAAAGAACTTACAGACAGGGGAATCAAACGAGAAATTCCAGAAGATTCCAAAAAGCACAAAACCTGGTTTTATATTTTCTGAGAGTGACTGAATTCTATTTTTTTTTGGTGAATGAATGAGTATTGTATTTATTTGAATAGCATTCCATTGGAATCTTATTTTTTTCGGTATGTTACTTGTTTAGTTAAAGTTCCCTGTGCGTTAAATAAATAGTTGTGTTCATTTTAAAGTGTGTCAGGTATTTCTGTTAGTTAACCACTAAACGTTACCAAAGAACAGTTCACACCGTCCCACGCGCTTTTAACAGATTATGAGGCGAGGTATTCCTCTTTAGGGGATTCGGCGTGATGTCTCAAAAGAGACAACCTCCACATCATAACATAAGTGAGGGGGGACGATTGTGTACCAAATTCATTAATGATATTGAAATCCATTCAAATGCATGCTAATGTGCGTCCCACCCATTTTGGGCATGAAGCTATTTATGCCCAGAAACTGTGGTTGGTAAGATTGGAAGCAACGTGAAACCAGGCGCATTTCCATTTTTCCACTTCACATGCAATCTTACCACCTTGCCCAACAGGTGGGACAACATCATAAAATTGCGCCCCAAGTTTCATAATGTTTTGGACAAGTTAGGCAATGAAACCTTCCGGCACTCTGTCAGTTTTTATTTGACAGCTGGGAGCTTTGTGCCGGCAGAGGGGGAACAAAGCCTAAGTACAACGGGGAAGCCAGCTTCAGAGCACTTGGGCTGATCTATTGAACCAAGACCTCCTCCCAACTCCGTGGAAATTGAACACCACCCCCCACCTCCCACTGCATCATCAGCGGCATTGTCACCATCCCCCCCCCCTCCTGATTTGTCTCCTAGCGGGCCCCTGATATGCCTCCTCCCCGCTGCCTAAACTCAGGCCCCACCCCTTTGGACACTAAGTGTGCCGGGCACTGCCAGGTTGGCAGGTGGACACTGCCCGGCCACACCTCCGACCACCCAGAGGCTCCAATGGCCTCTGATCTACCCGCTGTGGCCATGGTGCATGCCAAAAACTGATGAGCGTCCTCCCGGACCGGCTTCCCCTGGCTCTCCGTTGCTTGTAGTTAGGCCTTCAGAATCTGAAATGAACACTGTGGATGAATCTGCAGCTACTCCTTTGTCTCCCGAGGAATGGAGTGAACCGGAAATCCAGCGCTCACGGTGGAAGAGACGAATGCCTGTTCAATGCACCCCCATCCAGTCCGGACACCGAGTTGGAGGAACCAGATCCGGTGTTGGAACGTCACGAGACCTATGAGAGACTGACCTCAATGAGGTCCATGTGGTTGGCCTCTTGGAGTATGAGCTCCCTGATTGAGGTAATGATTGTCTGCCCAATCAGGGTATCTCAGCTGCATGTATATATAATATATATACTGAGGAGTGTCAGTGCTACTGACACTTCGGATTCTGACTTTGTACCTGAAGCACTCTTGGGAGTTGAGATCAGTTTGTAAATAATGAGAATCTGGTTAACAGACACCTACCTCTGAGGAGTTATTTCAATTTTACAGCACTCGCAAAGGTGAAAAAAGGACTTCTTTGAAAATAATGTCAATTTGTAAGGAATAGTTAAGAAGTAACTGATAGTGTGCTTCATCATGTCATTGTGTCACACCAGATGTGAAATAGAAAACATTTTCATTTTTCAGTCGTGTTAACTGAGAACACAAATTAAGATATCAGTGGCAGGGTGACAAAGTGGTTAGCACTGCTGCCTCACAATGCCAGGTACCCAGGTTCAATTCCCAGCTTGGGTCACTGTCTGTGTGGGGCAAAGAAAAGTACAGCGCAGGAACAGACCCTTAGGCCCTCCAAGCCGGCACCGATCGTGATGCCTGCCTAAACTAAAGCCGTATGTACTTGGAGTCCATATCCTTCCATTCCCATCCTATTTATGTATTTGTCTAGTTGCCCTTTAAATGCCGCTTTCGTACCTACTCCCACCACCTCCCCGGGCAGTACGTTCCCCGTTGCAGACATTCATCACCCTCTGTGTAAAAAAAGAACTTGCCTCGCACATCTCCTCTAAACTTTTCCCCACGCACCTTAAACCTATGTCCCCTAGTACTTGAATTTTCTACCCGAGGAAAGAGCATTTGACTATCCACTCTGTCCATGTCACTCATAATCTCGTAAACCTCTATCAGGTTATCCCTCAACCTCTGTCATTCCAGTGAGAACAAACCGAGTTTATCCAACCTCTCCTCATAGCTACTACCCTCTAGACCAGCTAACATCCTGGTAAACCTCTTCTGTACCCTCTCCAAAGCATCCACATCCTCCTCATAGTGTGGCGACCAGAATTGTACACAATATTCCAAATGAGGCCTAACTAAGGTTCTGTACAGCTGGAACATGACCTGCCAATTTTTATACTCAATGCCCCAACCGATGAAGGCAAGCATGCTATATGCCTTCTTGACTACCCTATCCACCTGTGTTGCCACTTTCAGTGATCAGGACAAATGTGAGGTGATGCATTTTGGAAGCTCAAGTGCATGTAGGAATTATACAATTACCCTTGAGAGTTATCGGCAGAGGCAGAGAGATCTGGACGTACATCTCCACCGACCCTTGCTCTTACTGAGATACCTCTCAAGGAAAGAAGAAGAACTGGCTGTTGTAGGCTCCTTGGCAGACAAGACAATAACCTAGCCTCCAAAAGGGCAAAAACTGGCCCACATAAGCAATTTTTGGGGAAGAGATTATGGCACAGTTAAGAGGATGGATCTAGGAGTGGAGAAAAGGAAAATAAAGGTTATTGTTACTGCTTCAGTTATTTAAAAGGAAATGATTGACCAAATGTAACCATAAAGTGCACTGGGCTATTACTAAGGGTTCAAATAAAGGTAAATCTAGTGGATGGCCCCATCAGGACTGATGCGAACAGAGCCGAGGAGATTCTGTACTGAATGCGTCATTTTGGTGAAGACATCATTTTGCCAAACCAAATAAATTAAGTCAAATAAACTGAGGGACAAAGTAAAAGGGGCAGCCCCTTTAAAAAAAGGGGGCGGGAACCGTCCAAAGCAAAATAAACCAAAGTGTAAAGGAAACTTGAAACATCAAATCAAAATGTGATTAAAGGGGTCAATAATAGGCCCCAGCCCCTGTGAGATCCAATGGGCACAGAAGGCCTTGATGGTGCCCCTGGAATCCGCATGGTCCCTCTCCAGGGACACCCAGTCGCGAATGTAGCCACGCTAGAGGGGCAGACAGTTGGGTCGGACGACCCCCTTGGACGCCCGCTGCCTGGACCTGTTTATGGGGAGTCTGGTCAGGCCCAGGAGCAGGTTCACGAGGAGGTCCTCCATCTTTCCTGCCCCCATTCCATAACTCAGGAGCATAGGACTAAAGTGCAAACAAAACATCAATCAATGGTTTTTATGTAACAAAAAAGGGGGCAGCACAGTGCCACAGTGGTTAGTGCCATGAACCCGGGTTCAATTCCGGCCTCAGGTCACTATCTTTGTGGAGTTTACACATTCTGCCCATGTTGGTGTGGATTTCCTCCAGGTGCTCCGGTTTCCTCCCACAGTCCAAAGATGTGCGGGTTAGGTTGATTGGCCATGCTAAATTGACCCGAGTGTCGGGGGGATTTGCAGGATAAATATGTGGGGTTACGGGAATAGGGCCTGGGTGGGATTGTGGCCGGTGCAGACACGATGGGCTGAACAGCCTCCTTCTGCACTGTAGAAATTCTATGAGTGCAGCCTAAAACAGTGAACATAGATGTGGCCCACAGCATTATGGTGAAGACCATGCCCTTGAAACTCAGATTGATTGGCAGTTATTGTCGGATGAGAATAGTGGTTAATTCCTTAAAGAAAAGGAGCTGACATTTGTACCTGAGGAATTTCAGAACTTTGAGAGATTGGGTGGCTGAGATTAGTGGACTGCCTCATAAATTCATGATATCTGTCCTCGTTGTATCTAATATTTAATCCTCAATGTATTGCGTATTTAACCCAATATTCTGGCTTTAACAGACTGGGATTTCCAAATTGTGTGGAACTTGCCTGGGTTAGTCATGCTTAGCATATCAGGGAGTCCTTCATTAATACTTAAGCAATGAACCTGAAGAGCTTCAACCATGCCTAGGTGAGAAACCACTGCTACGGAACTGCTTTTGAGAGTGTATTCTCACTTGCTTGATAGAGGATTTCTAACTTCCGGGAATTTACTCTAATGCACTTCATTAACCTTGAGCTGCACTTCCCTGATGTAAGCCTTCACTCCAACATGGGGGTATACTATGCAGCCCTACTTTGGACCTCTGAAATGGAACAACATGAACAACAACATCAGCAGCACGTTTTTCTTCTCAGGACTGTGAGGATATGCAGAGATCCAATTCAAATCTGCTTGTTCCCAACACAGGGTCAAATCTCTTTGTGAACACCAGTGCCTCAGAGGGTGCAGGCTGTGTCTGATATCTGCAGTCACCTGGTGGGCATTATTGCTAGCATCCAGCAAGTTTGCTATTCCCGTCTCCATCAGTCTCTGCCCCTCCCCGAAGATCTGTTTCTCCCCTGCAAGGAGAGAAAACAGATGATAGAGAATCCGACTCATCCTCTCTCAACATACTGCTTTTCAACCAGTGCAATGGATAAGTTAAACAGATGAGGCAAAGCCCACTGACAGAACAAATGACCCACTATTGGCTTTCCTACTGCATGTGGATCTGATAGTGAGCATAATTTTATTCTAAAGTGATGTTGGTTCTGGCTTCATTTCTATTGCGTCTCATTGGTTTCTATTTTCTTTCCAATTCTCTTTTGAATGTCCTGATTCTTGCGGGAATGTATGCACTTGCATGTTTGGAGAGGAATGGGTTGGTACCGCTTCCAATTGCTGTCCTGACTTTGCCATGACATCAGTGCAGTTCATGATGCATTTATGATGGAATACCTACCCATGACCCTAAGAAAACACTTAATTGTTTCTGTGAGACTTCTGTTGTGGAATAACAAGAGATGGGTTATCACTTGAAGGGTGGAGCCAAGTACCATAACACTAGAAGCTTTGACCAACCAAGGGAATATAGAAGAGTTTGACTGAAACTGGAAAGGAGACTCCTCGTCCATCAGAAAAATTAAAGAACTCTGACCCCCACTGTCGCAGGGACTATTACCGCCAGGTTTCATTTTGTGGTTCCAGATAGCACCATTGGAGGGAAAAGTCACCTATGTATTTCCTTGAAGTGAACGAGGCAGGGCAATGGCAGCTTGCTGCAATCTCAGTTGTGGTGACGGGGCAGAAAAATTCAGGGCAGTGGTATACCTTCCTCCTTACCACTATTGTCATGACATGGGGATTACAATTGATCCTGTTTTTATTTGTACTCCAAATTTACACATCAGTAAATTGAGTTACTGGGTAGTAATGGAAAGCAGAGAACCTGGCTGATTTATTTTTCCTTCCGTAGTGAAAGTACACCCTTAATGAGATCATTGGTACCAGAATATTAATAAATGCTTGCCAAATCAGGAAATTGTTAAATATGCTACTCCAGAGTTAAATTGCATTATTGACTCATAGATTTTGATGACTTTTATGTGTGAATGTAATTAACAGAATAAAAGCAAAATTACAATTAATTAACACCATTCTCTATTCTTGCAGATATACAATCAAGTACAGGATGGAGAATCACTTACTGTGGACAATGTAATCAATTTTATGAAAAAAAAGTATCCACGGGTTAATGTTCAAAACATCTTGGGTGTTGATTCTGAATTTGATGACCAAAGGATGGTGAGAAGTATAAGTGCTGTTTTTAGTTATACTAATGTCTCTATCACTATGGGCTGGATTTAAAGGAAAGTCCCAAAGATGCAGTTTTTAATATGCTATGCGAGCACATCACAAGTTATAATTTTACGTCCTATGTTATCCCCATGGAGACAGTAAACCAACAGAATCGCATTTATTGAATGACCCCTCTATGAGAAAACCAATTGGAATAAAAATTACCTTACTTTAACAACCAAATCAAAAATAACATAATTAAACATGAATTGACAAATGCATTGGATTCAATTGCACATTAAAAAGAAACAATTGGTCACTGTCTGTGTGGAGTTTGCACACTCTCCTCATGTCTGTGTGGGTTTCCTCCGGGTGCTCCGGTTTCCTCCCACAGTCCAAAGATGTGCGGGTTAGGTTGATTGGCCATGCTAAAAAAAAATTGCCCTTAGTGTCCTGAGATGCGTAGGTTAGAGGGATTAGTGGGTAAATATGTAGGGATATGGGGGTAGGGCCTGGGTGGGATTGTAGTCAGTGCAGATGCGATGGGCCGAATGGCCTCTTTCTGTACTGTAGGGTTTCTATGATTCGAGCTTCCTCCTCCATTCAATATGATCACGGCTGATCCTCTACCTCAACACCATACTCCAGTGCTCTCTTCATATCACTTGATGCTTTTAGAGTCTAAAAATCTATTTCCTCCTCAAATATATTCAGTGACTGAATATGGATGGCACCGTGGTTATTGCTGCTGCTTCACAGCACCAGGGACCCAGGTTCAATTCTGGCCTTGAGTGACCATGTGTGTGGAGTTTGCACATTCTCCCTGTGTCTGTGTGGGTTTCCTCCGAATGTTCCAGTTTCCTCCCACAGTCCAGAGATGTGCAATTTAGGTGGATTGACCATGCTAAATTAACCTTTAATGTCAGGGGGATTAGCAGGGTAAATATGTGGTGTTACGAGGCTAGGGCCTGGGTGGGATTGTTGTCGGTGGAGGTTCAATGGGTCAAATGGCCTCCTTCTGCACTATTGGGATTCTATGACTTGGCCTCCACAGCCTTCGATGATTTGAGAATTTCACAAGTTCACCATTCTCTGTGTGAAGAAGTTTCTTCTCAGCTCAGTCCTAAGTGACTTACCCCATATCCAGAGACTGAGAGTCCTTGTTCTAAACCCTGCAGCCAGTGGAAACAACACCCCTACATCCAGCCTGTCTAATCCTGTCAGAATTCCATCTCATTTTTCTAAACTCCGATCAATACAGACCAAGTCAACCCAATCTCTCCTTGTACAACAATCCTGCCATTCTAGGAATCTGATGCAGCAGATACAGCAAAAATAGGTCCCACAGTTTTACTAAGCAGTCCAATCAAAACAGACAGCAAAAATATCAAGTGAAAAGTTCTTCAATGCTCTGAAGTTTGATAGAATTCCAGCTCCTTACCTTTGAGAATTTTTCTTGATCTTCAGCCAGCAACCCAACCCAAAATGCTTAGGCATCAACATGACACATGTCTGGAGAATCTCTGCTCTGGTCACACCTGTATTGGTGCTCTGGATCCATCAATGTTATCTTCATGTCACAAACAGCTGCAGAAACCTATTCACGATTCCTGGACCCAGCCTCCATGTTCTTTGGCCTATCTATTGCACCAGTAGCTCAAATGGCTCTTTGCATTTCTTCCTAGTTTCAACCAATGTCAGTTTCCCCAGAAACTTGACATTTTTGTTTCCATTTATGTTTGTTTTTTTCCTGGACAGTTGCAGCTCCAGTTTACCTTTCAGCCACCTGAAGGTTCAATCATAGAATCCCTATCATGCAGAAGAAGGCCATTTGACCCATCGAGTCTGCACAAACTCACTCTGACGGAGTGCCCTACCCAGGCCCTTTCCCCCACCATATCACTGTAACCCCACACATTTACCATGGATCCACCAAACCTTCTACTTTGGAACGTGAAGGGGCAATTTATCATGGCTAATCCACCTAACCTGCACATCTTTCGGACTGTGGGAGGAAACAGGAGCACCTGGAGGAAACCCACGCAGACACAGACAACTTGTAGACTCTACGAGAAAGTCACCCAAGGCTCGAATTGAACCCGGGTCCCTGGCGCTGAAGTAGCAGTGCTAACCACCGTGCCATCTGTTTCTCAAAAAATGCAAGGGTTGAAACCATGAACCCTGTCAAACCTAAACTTCCACTATTGTTAAATGCCACAAAAACATATTGGATCACAATGTTGTCAAGGAGGCAAATACTTCAGATATAATCCCTTGCAATCATCTAATGCTATAGGCATTACCATACCTGTCCAAGTTGTTAGCTGATTGCATCGTGCAAAGAACATTTCCTAGCAGTACATGTTGACTCTTAATTTCCAGGCAAGGTTTTATTTTTATTTTTCAGTAAGTTTAAAGATTTTTTTCTTACTTCTCTCCTGAAATACAGCCCAATGACTTGTGGCAGTTCTAAGGTACTTAGAATCATTGAATCCCTACAGTGCAGAAGCAGGCTGTTCAAACCATAAAGTCTGCACCAACACTCCAAAGAGCATCCACCCAGACTCTAACTCTGTAAGCCCACGTATTTATCCCTGGGCGGCTCTACTACCTCACAACGCCAAGGACCCGGGTTCGATTCCTGGCTTGGGTCGCTGTCTGTGCGGAATCTGCACGTTCTCCCATGTCTGTCTGGGCTTCCTTCAGGTGCTCTGGCTTCCTCCCATTGTCGGAAAGACATGCTGGTTAGTTGCATTGGCCGTGCTAAATTCTTGCTCAGTGTACCCAAACAAACATCGGAGTGTGGCGACTAGGGGATTTTCACAGTAACTTAATTGCAGCAAGCCTACTTGTAACAATAAATAAACTTTTAAAAACACTAATCTCCCTAACCCACACATCCTAGGACACTAAGGGGCAATTTAGCATGGCCAATCCATATAACCTGCACATCTTTGGAATGTGGGAGGAAACTGGAGCATCCAGAGCAAACCCGTGCAGACAGTGGGAGAATGTGCAAACTTCACACAGTCACCTGAGGCTGGAATTGAACCTGGGTTCCTGGCACTGAGGCCCCAGTGCAAATCACTGTGCTGCCCATACTTGCCCAAGTGCTGTTTGTCATGTATCCTACACAGAAGAGACAACAACCTAAAGGGTATTAAAACCAAGCCTGATCTTTTTCTCTGTGACATTCATGCATTTGTACTTTTCAGGAGTAGCAGCAAGACTGCATCAAGGAGTGGGGGAGTCCAGTTGATTTTCTTGTTTGCACCACATCCCCTCACTCATCCAAGAGGCTGACTATACTAATCAAATTATCGCTAAGATCAGTTTACTCAGCAGATCATGGGAAGTGGAACTTTTTGATCCAAAAGGTTCAAATCTAGAAGGAGCAGCGAATGTACTTACCTAGTCTAGTTGATCATTTTTACAATATTTGTTAAAATTAATAAAATAGCTTTGAACGTGAGCCAATGTTTTTGTACTGCTCACACTACAAGTGTCAAGCTGTCAGGTTAAGTATCATAGATGTAATAATTTTAAGATTTCTTTTGTTATATAGGGTAAATCCTATATTAATATCTGTCTCACTTCTGATTTGAATAGGCAGGAGCAAGCTTTTATGAAACCACTGGCTTGGGTTCACTGCCACAAGGTCTCTTTAATGGCATTCCCTTTAACATAGATGAGTTGGATCCTGACGAGTTGGAAACTATTATCCTTCAAAAGATGATGGATGCAGCAGGGTTTTTTCAGAAGGCAGTTTTCATGGTATGTTTTATATATTTTAAGTGTCATAATATGTGGTCGGTAGGTATAAGTCTGACTATCGATTCTTAAACTAGTTTTTCTAATTTCAGAACTCACTGGACAAGCACTGCATTACAGATGATTCTTATTTTTAAAAAGAGCCAAGGATGATTTGTCCAATTACAGAATTATAAAACTTAATTATCAGGAAACCTCTTTGAAACTAAAAATGAGTAGTGTGATGGATTATTTTAAACAACAAAGACCAACTAGTGATTAGCATCATGCTAATAGGATCAGCAGGTTATTTATTGAATTTCTTGAAGAAATCTATGGACCTGACAATGGGAATATATATCTGAGGCACCATCTTAAGAGCTTGTCCCACCCTTGGTTTGGTGAAGCAAGGTGTTAAGATTGCTTGTGAATCAACATTTCAGCAACGTACCTAGTTTCCCATTTTACCAGCTACTTTTTCCAGGTATGAACAGCTTTGTGCATTTGAATGCATTACATTAGAATTAGCGAGTGGCATGCAATCGTCCCTCCTCACTTACTTAATCTTAACTACTTTGTCGGTCAGATGTCACACTGGCGAAAATGTCAAATACTCCATATATATTCTATAGACTTCTGGATGAGTACATGGGAATTAATAGGATTGAGGGTTACAGGTAAGCCTATATATAAGCCTAGGTAGGTAGGGACATGATCGGCGCAACTTGTGGGCCGAAGCGCCTGTTTGTGCTGCATTTTTTAAATGTTCTATGTTCTAGAACATAGAAAAACTACAGCACAAACAGGTCCCTCGGCCCACAAGTTGTGCCGAACACATCCCTACCTTCTAGACCTACCTATAACCCTCCATCCTATTAAGCTCCATGTACTCATCCAGGAGTCTCTTAAAAGACCCTATTGAGTTCGCCTCCACCACCACTGACGGCAGCCGATTCCACTTGCCCACCACCCTCTGGGTGAAAAACTTACCCCTAACATCTCCCCTGTACCTACCCCCCAGCACCTTAAACCTGTGTCCTCTCATAGCAGACATTTCCACCCTGGGAAAAAGCCTCTGAGAGTCCACCCGATCTATGCCTTTCAACATCTTATACACCTCTATTAGGTCTCCTCTCATCCTTCGTCTCTCCAAGGAGAAAAGACCGAGCTCCCTCAGTCTATCCTCATAAGGCATGCCACTCAATCCAGGCAACATCCTTGTAAATCTCCTCTGCACCCTTTCAATCTTTTCCTATAGTGAGGTGACCAGAACTGAGCACAGTACTCCAAGTGGGGTCTGACGAGGATCTTATATAGCTGCATCATTATCCCCGGACTCCTAAACTCAATCCCTCGATTGATAAAGGCCAGCACACCAAACGCCTTCTTAACCACCTCCTCCACCTGCGGGGCCGATTTCAGAGTCCTATGGACCCAGACCCCAAGGTCCTTCTGATCCTCTACAGTACTAAGAGTCTTTCCCTTTATATTGTACTCCTTCATCCCATTTGACCTATAAGTGAGTTTCAGGTGCAGCAGTGATGAAGGTGAGCGGCGAGGAGGTGAGTACCGCTCAGCACCAACCTGCCATAGTGGGGAGGAGGGGCAGGGGTCGGGGGTGTTCTCAGCCGCAATCATGGTGTTGGTATGGAGCCAATCTACCTGCTCGTCGTTCTTTAAAGGTTGCAGCAGGCAGACAGGCCTGCTAGTTGAGGAGGTTGTCACCCAATGGTCCGAGGAGGGGGCCAGAGGAGGAGGAGACCCCGGCAGTTCAGGACACGCATGTCCTTTAATGAACTGACAGACGCCGTGTGCTGCTGCAGGCTCCGACTCAGCAAGGAGATGGTGCAGCACCTGTCAGGTCCTCGCGGGCTCAGCACCTTGGGGACAGGGGTACACCTGTTCACGATAGCAGTGAAGGTTATGGCAGCCCTAAACCCTTTACGCAACCGGGCCTTTACAGGCCATTAGCGAAGACCTCTGTGGGATTTCCCAATCCTTGGTCCACAAGTGTGTCCGTGAGGTTAAGGATGCCCTGTTTGCCCGGCAAGCCAGTATATCAATTTCGACGTGGGCCAGGCCCGGCAGCACTGTAGCCTTTGCCACCATTGCCAGTGTGCTGAATATGCAAGGGGTATTAATTGCATTCACATGGCCCTGTGGTCCCCAAAACATCAAGCACTGTGCTCTGTGAACAGGAAGGGGTTCCACTCCCTGAATATTCAGCTGGCTTGCGACCCAAGAAGAATGTCATGCATGTGTGTGCACACCACCCGGGGAGCGTGCACAATAACTTCATCTTGCAGAAGTCTGAAATCCCCAGGGTCTTCGAAGACCAGCCCATCGCTGCCAGGATGGTTTGTGGAGGACAAGGGCTATCCACTAAGCTTTTGGCTATGACACCTGTGCGGGAGGTCAGAGACCAATGGGGAGACCCATTCTAATGAGGCATGCGCTGCCAACCAGTCCACCGGTGAGTGGTGCTTCGAGATCCCGAAGATTTGGTTCCGCTGCCTTGACTATGGCAAGCCCCACCAGTACAGCCCCATGAGAGTCTCGCACACCATCTTGCCTTATTGTGCGCTCCATAACCTGCCGCAGCAGTGGGGAGAATTCCTGAAGGAGTGTGAACAGGCGGACGCCTCTGAGGAGGAGGGGACCCATGAGGATGTGGAGGAGAAGGCCGAAGAGGAGACAGGGGATGGAGGACGTGCGGCAGCAAGGGTCTGGCAGGGCAGAGCAATGAGGGAGACCCTCCGCCACAAGATTCTATGACTAGGGGGCATGTGAACCTCCACCTCCTACCCCCTGTCCCCACTACCCACCATGGGTCCCATTAACATCACAAGGGTGATGGGCCTTGGTTGGCCATGTTAGTGAGTTACTGGTCCAGGTAGGGTTATGATGATTCGCTATGCATCACGCTGTGGTACAGATCCGGTACCATACAAGTCTGACTCTGACCTGTTCTCTGACTGCAAACTAGCGCCTGGGCTCAAGTCTGAGTGAAGGTTGGGAGCTCTCATCTGAGTGAAGGTTGGGGGCTCAACTGTCTGGTTCAATACTTGTGTATGGGGGAGAGGGGTTGTGTTCCCAGGGTCCGGTGGCTGCTGTACGACAGTGGGCCTACAGGGTACCAGCTGTTGGAACAGCAAGGGATGAGTGCTTTGAATCCCACACCAGTCAGGGGTCAGGCAGAGGCGTTCGGAAATGGGGGATTGCATACTTGATGACCCTTGATGAAAGTGGTAGTCCTGGGGGCGGCACGGTAGCACAGTGGTTAGCACTGCTGCTTCACAGCTCCAGGGACCTGGGTTCGAATCCCGGCTCGGGTCGCTGTCTGTGTGGAGTTTGCACATTCTCCCTGTGTCTGCGTGGGTTTCCCCCGGGTGCTCCGGTTTCATTTCACAGTCCAAAGATGTGTGGGTTAGGTTGATTGGCCATTCTAAATTGCCCCTTAGTGTCCTGGGATGCGTAGGTTAGAGGGGTTAGTTGGAAAATATGTAGGGATATGTGGATAGGGCCTGGGTGGGATCGTGGTTGGTGCAGACTCGATGGGCCGAATGGCCTCTTTCTGCACTGTAGGATTCTATGATTCTATGATAAGAAGGCTATGGCGGATGAGGACCTAGAAATTATCATTATCACAAAAGAGGTAGCGTTAGGCAGGCTAATGGGGCTAAAGTTAGACAAGTCTCCTGGCCCTGATGGAATGCATCCTAGGGTACTAAAAGAGATGGCGAGGGAAATAGCAAATGCACTAGTGGTAATTTATAAAAATTCGCTGGACTCTGGTGTGGTTTCCGCAGATTGGAAAACAGCAAATGTGATGCCACTGTTTAAAAAATAAGGTAGACAAGAGGTGGGTAACTATAGGCCGGTTAGCTTAACTTCTGCAGTAGGGAAAATGCTTGAATCTATCATCAAGGAAGAAATAGTGAGACATCTGGATATCAATTGTCCCCTTGGTAAGATGCAGCATGGGTTGATGAAGGGCAGGTCATATTTGACTAATTTGGTGGAATTAGAATCATAGAAATAGAAATCCTACAGTGCAGAAGGAGGCCATTCGGCCCATCGAGTCTGCACCGACCACAGTCCCACCCAGGCCCTACCCCCACATATTATCCCGCTAACCTACGCATCTATGGACTCTAAGGGGCAATTTTTAACCTGGCCAATCAACCTAACCCGCACATCTTTGGACTGTGGGAGGAAACCGGAGCACCCGGAGGAAACCCACGCAGACACGAGGAGAATGTGCAAACTCCACACAGACAGTGACCCGAGCCGGGAATTGAACCCGGGACCCTGGAGCTGTGAAGCAGCAGTGCTAACCACTGTGCTACCGTGCCGCCCTCTTTTGAGAACATTACATGTGCAGTGAACAATGGAGAACCTGTGGATGTGGTGTTTCTGGATTTCCAGAAGGCATTTGACAAGGTGCCGCACAAAAGGCTGCTGCATAAGATAAAGGTACACGGTGTTACGGATAATGTATTAACATGGATAGAGGATTGGTTAATTAACAGAAAGCAGAGAGTGGGGGTAAATGGGTGTTTTTCTGGTTGGCGATCAGTGACTAATGGTGTGCCTCAAGGATCAATGTTGGGAAAGCAATTGTTTACGATTTATATGGATGATTTGCAGATGGGATCCAAGTATAGTGTGTCAAAATTTGCAGATGACACTGAGATGAGTGGCAGAGCAAAATGTGCAGAGGACACTGAAAGTCTACAAAGGGATATACATAATCTAAATGAGTGAGCAAGGGTCTGACAGATGGAGTACAATGTTGGTAAATGTGAGGTCATCCATTTTGGTAGGAATAACAGCAAAATGGACTATTATTGAAATGGTAAACATTTACAGCATGCTGCTCTGCAGAGGGACCTGGGTGTCCTTATGCATGAATCGCAAAAAGTTGGTTTGCAGGTACAGCAGGTAATTAAGAAGCAAATGGAATTTTGTCCTTCATTGCTAGAGGGATGGAGTTTAAAACAGCAAGGTTATGTTGCAGCTGTATAAGGTGCTGCTGAAGCCACACCTCAAGTACTGTGTACAGTTTTGGTCTCCTTACTTGAGAAAGGATATACTGGCACTGGAGAGGGTACAGAGGAGATTCACAAGGTTGATTCTGGAGTTGAGAGGGTTGGCTTATGAGGAAAGACTGAGTAGACTGGGGCTATACTCATTGGAATTCAGAAGAATGAGGGGAGATCTTCGAGGAACATTTAAGATTATGAAGAGAATAGATAAGCTAGAAGCAGGGAAGTTGTTTCCACTGGCAGGTGAAACTAGAACTAGGGGGCATAGCCTCAAAATAAGGGGGAGCAGGTTTAGGATTGAGTGGAGGAGGAAGGTCTTCACCCAAAGGGTTGTGAATCTGTGGAATTCCCTGCCCAATGAAGCAGTTGAGGCTACCTCATTGAATGTTTTTAAGGCAAGGATAGATAAATTTTTGAACAGTAAAGGAATTAAGGGTCATGGTGAGCGGGCGGGTAAGTGGAGCTGAGTCCACGAAAAGATCAGCCATGATCTTATTGAATAGCGGGGCAGGATCATAGGGCCAGATGGCCTACTCCCGCTCCCAGTTCTTATGTTCTTATTAAGTACCATAAGATTGCAACTTGCGGCTCACCAAAGAAACTGGCGCCATTCACTCCCATCTTCTTGCTCATTCGGCGCTTGGAATCTTTTCATAAAATCGCCCCCTGGGGATTTAGAAATTGATTCACTTTGTCCACCATTACTGAAAGAACACGCTCCTAAATAGATCTTTTCCATATATTGTAACTTATATATTGCAGATGATGGAAATATAAAATAAAAATGAAAAATGCTGGAAATACCCAGCTGGTCTTACAGCATTAACGAGAGAGAAACAGAATTAACATTTCATTGATATAAACGTTAACTCTATTTCTGTCACCACAAATATTGCCAAATCTGCTGAGTATTTCCAGCATTTTCTGTTTTAATTGTAGGGGTTGAACTTTCCCAAAAAAAGGCTAAGGGCTCAATCTTATTAACTCATCGGGTCTGGAGGAAGTGGGGTGGGGGGGGGGGTGTATCAGGTGCTGCTATAGTGTGGGGTCGGGGGTCTGGTTGGGTGTTGGGATTTCAGGGGCACGGACTTGTCTGGGGGTCCTAGGGTCGTGATTTACCACTGGCACAAGTTCCGCCTGGCAGCTGAATGACAATCTCCCACCCACCCCCCCAACTCCCCACCACCCCAAACCAGTGATTTCACAAGGAGTCGAGTCCCAACCCCACTAATGCCTCACTGGTTACGCTGCCATTTGTCTGCTGGGCAGGCTCTGTGACCGACTGCAGACATTGCATCTCAGGCCCACTAACAGTAACAAGAACCAGGTGTGGCAGCTGTCACCTCAGTCAAGGGAGCTTGGCAGGTGTTAACACAGCTCCTCACACTGCATGCACTCTGCAGTGCAGTTATACTCATGGCTGCTGTAGTGGAGGCCAACCCACAGTGGAGGCTATAGCCACAGTGGGAGGACAAAGGGTTGCCATTCAGGGCTAGGATGTGGCCGCCCATCAACCCTTTATTAATTGAAAGGTGTTCCACTCCCTGAATGTCCAGATAATCTGTGAACACTGGCTGATAGGAAGGCCCCAGCATGGGCTCTGGCCCTTCCTCCTTCATTGAGATACCATTGGATCTCTAGGACATTCCATGGGATGGGGGAGCAGCTGGAGTGAACTCCAGAAGCCTCTGCGTCACCCTGTTTTGCCGGTCCTGGAGGCCCAACTCTGATCGCCCTCTGTCCTATGAAGTGTCAATTACAAGGGGCACAGATTCAAGGTGAAAGGAGGAAAGTTTAAGGGAGATGTGCGGGGGAATTTTTTCACACAGAGAGTGGTGGTACCTGGAACTGCCAGATGTGGTGGTGGAAGCAGGTACATTGGCAACATTTAAGAGGCATCTGGACGGGTACATGAATAGGGAGGGAATAGAGGGATACAGATCGAGTATGGGCAGATTTTATTTTAGTTTAGTTCGGGCATCATGATCGGCAGAGGCTTGGAGGGCCAAAGGCCCTGTTCTTGTGCTGTACTGCTCTTTGAGTCTGGACCAAGCCCTGGAGGCCCTCAGTGATAGCCTGCTGTGGGTGGGCCATGCTCACCAAGTCTGCAGCCATGGCCCACTGTGACTGGCCCACACTCACCAGGTCTGCAGCCATGGCCCACTGTGACTGGGCCATACTCACCAAGGCCACAAGTGTCTCTGCCATGCCTTGGACCGCACTATCCATTTTCTGCCACAGGCTTCCCACTGCGGCCGCCACCCTTGCAGTGTTGGCCTTGCAGTTTCAGCGGGGACTGCGATGGTGGCACTAACTTCTGAGGGCCTGGGCTCATCTGGGTCATCTCCTGCAAAAGTAGATGCACAGTTCAGTGCAAGGGAGGGACCCGTGTCAGGGCAGATTGCAACATAATGCTGGCACTATTAACTGCACCTGAAGGCTGTGGGACTCCAGGCAGACTTGCAGTTGCAGAAATGTTGCTGACACCCTCTCCTGTAATCGCCGGCTCTGCATCTCCAGCAGCTTCTGGAGAACTGTTCCCAGCAGCTCGCACCTGCCCAGGGACGGCTGTTTTCTTGGGTTTGGCAGATCTCTGGCTGCCCAAGCCCTTGGATGTTCCCTCTTCCACTTGATGTGCACCAGACAGCGTCCCAGAGGCCTCACTGCTAACATAGCCCACTGTCATGACTGTATCTGCGTTGGTGGATGGTATGTCTGCTGCCTTTGTTGACTAGTCAGTGCTTTCCTCAGAACTTTCATGGAATCTATATTGTGCAGAAGGAGGCCATTCGGCCCATCAAGGCTGGAATTGAACCCAGAGCACTGTGACACGACAGTGCTAACCACTGTGCCACCCTGGCGCCCCTTTCCTCAGAGGTACTGAGGTGCTCATCTGGATCATTTCCTGCAAAAGACACATGATTCAGTGCAAGGGAGGGACACACATCAGGGCAAATTGCAACATAATTGAGAAAGGTCATATGAAAAATTTTGTGGATCTTCACTTCTATGGTGTACACCAATCTGGCTGTCATGACTCTTTCCTCTTTCTTCCTCCCCTTGAGATCTTCATGGCATGCTCCTCGAATGGAATGAAGAGACGCAGCTCAGGACCTCCACTGCTGGTCCTCTCCCACTCCTTACTGTTATGGGCCATCTTATCCTGTGGCACACAAGGGGGGTATTGAAAGCCCGATGGCTGGAAGGACGCAGGGTAGCGGGGGTGTAGTGGGTGGGGGAAATCGGGTGGTATCTCGGCAGGGGTTTTGACGGGAGGTGCCAGAGGTGTTAGAGGCAGGTGTTAGAGACAGGTGTTAGGTGGTCAGGTGTTGGAAGGCCGAGGGATGCCAGGGAGTGGACATTCCAGGCGTGACATTCGGAACTGCTGCCATGATGGGATGGACACTTGCCCTTGCTGCACGAATGAGGTCATCTTCTTGCGGCATTGAGCATTGGTCCTCATGTCAGTGGACAGACACCGATTGCCACCACTTCCCAGGCCATATTGCCGGCTCGACCTCTGAGTCATTGACCATCTCAAAGAACAAAGAAAATTACAGCACAGGAACAGGCACTTCGACCCTCCAAGCCTGCACCGACTATGCTGCCGGAGACCATATCCCTCCATTCCCATCCTATTCATGTATTTGTCCAGACACCCCTTAAAACTCACTATCGTATTTGCTTCCACGGCAGTGAGTTCCAGGCACCCACCACCCTCTCAAAAAAAACTTGCCTCGTACATCTCCTTTAAACTTTAAACTTATGCCCCCTAATAATTGACTCTTGCACCCTGGGAAAAAGCTTCTGACTATCCACTCTGTCCACACCCCTCATAATCTTGTAGACCTCTATCAGGTCACCTTGCATCCTCCGTCATTCCAGTGAGAACAAATCAAGTTTCTCCAAGGCAACAATCTGGTAAACCTTTTCAGTACCTTCTCCACATCCTTCTGGTAGTGTGGCGATTAGAATTGAACACTATATTCCAAGTGCAGCCTAACTAAGGTTCTATAAAGCTGCAACATGACTTGCCAATTTTTAAACTCAGTGACCTGGCTGATGAAGGCAAGCATGCTTTATGCCTCCTTGACTACCTCCTCCACCTGTGTTGCCACTTTCAGTGACCTGTGTATCTGTACACCCAGATCCCTCTGCCTATCAATACTCTTAAGGGTTCTGCCATTTACTGTATATTTCCTATCTTTATTAGACCTTCCAAAATGCATTACCTTGCATTTGTCTGGATTAAACTCCACCTGCCATCTCTCCGCCCAAGTCTCCAACCGATCTATATCCTGCTGTATCCTCTGATGGTCTTCATCGCTATCCAAAAATCCACCAACCTTTGTGTCATCTGCAAACTTACTAATCAAACCAGTTACATTTTCCTCCAAATCAGCAAAGGTCCCAACAGTGATCCCTGAGGAACGCCACTTGTCACAGCCCTCCATTCAGAAACACACCCTTCCACTGCTACCCTCTGTCTTCTATGACCGAGCGAGTTCTGTATCCATCTTGCCTGCTCAGCTCTGATCCTGTGCAACTTCACCTTCTGTGTCAGTCTGCCATGAGGGACCTTGTCAAAGGCCCTACTGAAGTCCATGTAGACAACGTTCACTGCCCTGCCCTGATCAATCATCTTCTTCACTTCCTCGAAAAACTTGATCATGTTAATGAGATACGGCCTTCACAAAACCATGTTACCTCTCGCTAATATGTCCACTTGTTTCCAAGTGCGAGTAAATCCTGTCTCGCAGAATCCTCTCCAATAATTTCCCTTCCACTGATGTAAGGCTCACCGGTCTATAATTACCTGGATTATCCTTGCTACCCTTCTTAAACAAAGGAACAACATTGGCTATTCTCCAATCCTCTGGGACCTCCCCCGCAGCCAGTGAGGATACAAAGATTTCTCCGAAGGCCCCAGCAATTTCCTTCCCTTGCCCCTCTCAATATTCTGGGGCATATCCCATCAGGCCCTGGGAATTGTCTACCTTAATGTTTCTCAAGACCCCAAATACCTCCTTTTCGATCTCAACATGACTCAAACAATCTAAACACCCTTCCCTAGTCCTTCTCTTTGGTGAAGACTGATGCAAAGTACTCATTTAATACCCCGCCCACTTCCTCTGGCTCCATGCATAGATTCCCTCCCCTGTCCTTGAGTGGTCTCAGGAGAACAAGAGTCTCATAGCGTTCAGCAGCCATCCCAGCTCACACTTGGTGAAGCATGGGGCTGCTCTGCGTGATGCCAACTTCCTGGCATGACTGATTGTGGGTGCCTTGTTAGTGTTTAAATGCAGCTCCCTCTGCTTAATGGTGCATAGCTGAGCCTGGAGCCTCCATAATGGTGTGATTCGCATTGAGACTCTTTCATTGCACTAATTGTCGAAGGATCATTGTGCCAAGCGCGCCTGAGAGACCAGCTTGGTCACCCCAATTTTCTCACAGTTCTGACACTAACGATGAGTCATTTTTGGCACCAAAACAGGTGCGGATTGCACCAGCCCATCTGGCGCGAATCAGATTGCAATCTTCCAACACAAAGTGGAATAAATGAATCCCCACTTGAATCACACTGAGTTGTAGTCACCAGGCACCTAATTCACCCGAATCAGCTGTGCAGTGCAGTGCAATTGTTAATATAGGGGGGATGCATTTAAACAGTCCCTCTTGCACTCACTCTCAGGCCAGAAGGATGGCTGCAAGAAGACCAGCTCCACGTTTTCTGGAAGCAGATTTCTATTGCCTGGACGGAGTGGAAGAGAGGTGGGCCGCTGTTTACCCCCCGACTGGGTCGAGGATCCAGAGCTAGTCAGGCTGATTCCGCCTGGGATGTGGTGGCAGCCTGGCACCTAATATGAGCTGCAAGGGTGAATGACTACCTGTCTCCTATTGGTATCAGTCCCATATGTTACCCCTGGAATGTCATCATTAATCCACTCCCCGCCACCTCTCAACCTCCCAGTACGCGACCCCGCAGCAGAACCACACCCCCTCCCCCCTCCCACACCCCCAGCAGTACTTGTCACAATGCCTTCCTGTCTAGGTGTGGTGTCCACATATGCCACTTGCTAGACGTCTGGCTCACAATGTCCTCTTGTACCCTGACAAAGGTGCTGGGGATTCCATACCAGGCTATCTATCACTGTGGGCCTCCATGCTCCCCCCTCCCCCACTGCTGGGCCTGTTTGGAGTGTTGGCAGGGATTGGAGCAGAGGGGCTCAGCCCACTTATTTCCCTATCAGCAGTGGGGGCCGGCGACCCTGTGGCCCTAACGGCATTTCTGGCTGAGTGCTTGGAGTACCATAGCAGTCAGAAACTCGGCACAGGTGCTGGGAATGGCAGATTCAATGGGCTGAAAGGTCTATATCACACAGAACAACGCTCTGAGCTTCAATGCATATGGTCGGGGTACGGAAATCACAGACAAATTAGTCACAGCTGTGGGGTGCAATAACATAAATTGCCAAAACCCTAACTAGTGCTTGCCTTATCCATGACCTCTTGGTGATCCTTCAACTTATTCTTTACGTGGCCGACTGCTACGACTAGATTCCACCCCCCCCCCCTCCTCCCCCCAGTTGCAAATCAGAGTGGAGGTGGTCAGCTGTGTTCTGTGCCTCATGGACTGTGATGCTCTTGGCGGATGTCCGCTTGGGGGCTGGGACCTAGAGGCCCTTTGCTGACTTTCAAGTGTCATGGATATAGCTGTGCTATCCTATTCAGCCTTTTGCCCGTGAGATGCAATGGTGTCAGGCAGGAGGGTTTCGGAAGGGCTGGTGATGGCCTAGGTCTCCTGGGTGGAAGGCCCAGGCATGGGCTCCAGTGCTTCCTTCTGCCTCCCTGGGACACTTGATGGGATGAAGGGGCAGCTGGAGTGAGCTCCAGAAGCCTCTGCATCACCTGGCTCTGCCAGTCCTGGAGGCCCAAATGTGTTTGCACCATGGTGTGCGAGCCCTTGGCGATGACTCCTTGAGTCTGAGTCAAGCTCTGGAGCCCCTCAGCGTGTACCCTCTAACACTGGGCCAAGTTCTGGAGGTCCGCAGTCATGGTTCATTGAATCATAGAATCATACAGTGCAGAAGAGGGTGTCGAGTCCGCACCGACACATTAGAAACAAGTGAACTAATCCCGTCTGCCAGCACTTGGCCCATAGCTCTGAATGTTATGATGTGTCAAGTGCTCATCCATCTACTTTTTAAAGGATGTGAGGCACCCCGCCTCCACCATCCTCCCGGGCTGTGCATTCCGGACGGTCACCACCCTCTGGGTAAAAAGGTTTTTCCTCACATCCCCCCGAAACCCCTACCTTGAACCAATGTGTCCTTGTGACTGACCCTTCAAGTAAGGGGAACAGTTGCTCCTTATCCACTCTATCCATGCCTCTCAATCTTGTACACCTCGAACAGGTTGCCCCTCAGTCTTCTCTGCTCCAATGAAAACACAGTAAGAAGTCTCACAACACCAGGTTAAAGTCCAACAGGTTTATTTGGTAGCAAAAGCCACTAGCTTTCAGAGCGCTGCTCCTTCGTCAGGGAGTTCTGTTCACAAACAGGGCATATAAAAGACACAAACTCAATTTGGAAAATAATAGTTGGAATGCGAGTCTTTACAGGTAATCAAGTCTTAAAGGTACAGACAATGTGAGTGGAGAGAGCATTAAGCACAGGTTAAAGAGGTGTGTATTGTCTCCAGACAGGACAGTTCGTAAGATTTTGCAAGCCAGGCAAGTCGTGGGGGTTACAGATAGTGTGACATGAACCCAAGATCCCGGTTGAGGCCGTCCTCATGTGTGCGGAACTTTGGAAGGAATGAAAACAACCTAAGCCTATCCAACCTCTCTTAATAACTTAAATGTTCCATCCCAGGCAGCATCCTGGTAAATCTCCTCTGCACCCGCTCCAGTACAACTACATCCTCCCGATAATGTGGTTCTATACAATTCCAACATGACTTCCCTGCTTTTGTAATCCCTGCCTCGATTAACATAGGCAAGTGTCCCATTTGCCTTTTTCACCACCCTGCTAACATACCCTTCCGCTTTCCGAGATCTATGGACAAACATGCCAAGGTCCCTTTGTTCCACAGAACTCCCTAGTGTGCTACCATTCATTGAATACTTCCTTGTCAAATTACTCCTTCAAAAGTGTGTCACCTCACACTTTTCAGGGTTAAATTCCATCTGCCCATTCCGTCTATATCTTCTAAGGCACTCCGCCTCACTGTTAACCACTCGTCCAATCTTTGTGTCATCAAGTAGTCAACCCCCACATACTCAACCATGTCATTTATATAAATGATGAATAATAGAGGGCCCAACATAGATCCCTGTGGTACGCCACTGAACACTGGCTTCCAGTCACTAAAAGCAGACTTCTGTCATCACCCTCTGTCTCCTACAACTGAGGCAATTTTGAATCAACTTTATCAAATTACCCTGTATCCCATGTGAATTTGCCTTCTTTACAAGTGTCCTATGTGGGACCTTGTCAATGGCTTTGCTGAAATCTATATAAACTACATCGACTGCACTACCCTCGTCTACACACCTGGTTACCTCCTCAAAAAATTCAATCAAATTTGTTAGGCATGACCTCCCTCTGACGAAACCATGCTGACTATCCCTGATCAAGCTTTGCGTCTCCAAGTGGAGATAGATGCTCTCCTTCAGAAGTTTCTCTAATAGTTTCCCTACCACTAACATGAGACTCACTGGTCTGTGGTTCCCTGGTTTATCTCTACAATAAGAAGTCTCACAACACCAGGTTAAAGTCCAACAGGTTTATTTGGTAGCACAACTTGTGCTACCCAAATATACCTGTTGGACTTTTAACCTGGTGTTGTGAGACTTCTTATTTGTTTACCCCAGTCCAACACCGGCATCTCCACATCATTATCTCTACAACCCTTTTTAAATAATGGAACCACATTAGCTGTTCTTCAGTCATCTGGCACCTCCCCTGTGGCATCTCCACATCATGACCTCCCCTGTGGCCAGAGAGGAATTGAAAATTTGCTTCTATGAATTGAAATGTTTCTAATGAGACTCAGCCATGCATTGGACCCTGCCACCCCTAGCAACCATTTCCTGCCCGAGTGTTGCAAAGTTGGTAGAGTAATTGTAGATTGCTATTTGTAAAATGCTAGGGAGAAAGCATTGCATGGTCCCTTTAAAAGGTGGTGCTTTTTCTGTGCTTAGAGATTTAGTGGGCTGACGAATGGCAGATGGAGTTTAATTTAGACAAATGCGAGGTGATGCATTTTGGTAGATTGAACCAGGGCAGGACTTACTCAGTTAATGGTAGGGCGTTGGGGAGAGTTACAGAACAAAGAGATCTAGGGATACATGTTCATAGCTCCTTGAAAGTGGAGTCACAGGTGGACAGAGTGGTGAAGAAGGCATTCGGCATGCTTGGTTTCATCGGTCAGAACATTGAATGCAGGAGTTGGAATGTCTTGTTGAAGTTGTACAAGATATTGGTAAGGCCACACTTGGAATACTGTGTGCAATTCTGGTCACCCTATTATAGAAAGGATATTATTAAACTAGAAAGAGTGCAGAAAAGATTTACTAGGATGCTACCGGGACTTGATGAATTGAGTTATAAGGAGAGGCTGGATAGACTGGGACTTTTTTCCCTGGAACGTAGGAGGCTGAGAGGTAACCTTATAGAGGTCTATAAAATAATGAGGGGCACAGATCAGCTAGATAGTCAATATCTTTTCCCAAAGGTAGGGGAGTCTAAAACTAGAGGACATAGGTTTAAGGTGAAAGGGGAGAGATACAAAAGGGTCCAGAGGGGCAATTTTTTCACACAAAGGGTGGTGAGTGTCTGGAACAAGCTGCCAGAGGTAGTAGTAGAGGCGGGTACAATTTTGTCTTTTAAAAAGCATTTAGATCGTTACATGGGTACAATGGGTATAGAGGGATATGGGCCAAATGCGAGCAATTGGAATTAGCTTAAGGGTTTAAAAAACAAAGGGCGGCATGGACAAGTTGGACCGAAGGGCCTGTTTCCATGCTGTAAACCTCTATGACTCTAGGACCAAATACATAGAGAGGCCCAAACTGAAACATTTGTATGAAAAGGCCAAGCAGCAGTTTTTAACCAAGACAACAGGCTTTTGAATTTAGCCAATCAATTTGAATCAGGCACTTAGATACCAAGGACCTATTAAATCTGATATTTTGACAACCTAGGACCAATCCTATTGTGGGAAATGTTGATATGTCATCGCAGGTATAAAATAAGGGGGGGCAATGGGACAAAAAGTGAGAGCAACTGCCACTTGCCAGGGATAACAGCGCTCAGTTCTCAGAGAGAGAGAATCGCTGGCTCTCATAGCTTCATCTGTGTTTTAGAGAAATCACAATCTACATAGCAAAGGTACCAAAGAAGTTCCAGACAGAAAAGAACAAAGAACAATACAGCACAGGAACAGGCCCTTCGGCCCTCCAAGCCTGCGCCAATCATGTGCCCAACTAGACCATTCGTTTGTATCCCTCTATTCCCGGTCTGTTCATGTGGCTATCTAGATAAGTCTTAAACGATCCCAGCGTGTCCGCCTCAATCACCTTGTTTGACAGTGCATTCCAGGCCCCCACCATCCTCTGTGTAAAATACGTCCCCCTGACATCTGTGTTGAACCTTGCCCCCCTCACCTTGAACCCGTGACCCCTTGTGTTCGTCACCTCCGACCTGGGAAAAAGCTTCCCACTGTTCACCCTATCAATGCCCTTCATAATTTTATACACCTCTATGAGGTCACCCCTCATCCTCCGTCTTTCCAGGGAGAGCATCCCCAGTTTACCCAATCTCTCCTCATAGCAGACAACATCCTGGTAAACCTTTTCTGCATTCTCTCCAAAGCCTCCAAGTCCTTCTGGTAGTGTGGCGACCAGAACTGGACGCAGTATTCCAAATGTGGCCTAACCATCGTTCTATACCGCTGCAACATCATAAGCCAACTTTTATATTCTATGCCCCGTCCAATAAAGGCAAGCATGCCATATACCTTCTTGACCACCCTCTCCACCTGTACTGCCACCTTTAAGGATCTGTGGACTTGTACACCCAGGTCCCTCTGTGTGTCTATACTCCTGATGGCTCTGCCATTTATTGGATAGCTCCCCCTTACATTAGATCGACCGAAATGCATCACTTCGTATTTATCTGGATTAAATTAAATTCCATCTGCCATTTCTCGACAGAGAAGGCCCAGAATGTTCCGGAAGACACAATACCTGGTTGTAATTTAGTGAGTGACTAAATTCTATTTTTGTTAATTAGTGGGAATTGTATTTGTTGAATAGCATATCATTAGAATCTTGTTTTATTCAGGAATAGTTAATAATTAGAAGGGATTTATTTGGTTTGTTAATAGTTTAGGTAATTTGTACACTGTTAGTTTAATAAATAAATTGTTTTGAGTTGATTTTAGACTGAGTGTCAGGAATTTATTTTATATTTAACCACTAGAAGTTGCTGAAGAGCAGGTCACACCACTTCACACACACGTTTTGCAGATTATGAGGTGAGGTACTTCTCTTTGGGTGTTTCGGTGTTAGTTCTTCGAGTGGGGGGGAATACAACTCCGCTTTATAACACCAGTCTTTCCACTGCCACCCTTGCAGTGTTGGCCTGGATACCACACAATGCCGGCACAACTTCCTGGGCCTGAAGGCTGTGGGATTCCTCCAAACAGCCTTGTAGTTGCTGGAATGTTGCTTCTGCAATCGCCGGCTTTGCCTTTGCATCTCCAGCTGCTTTGGGAGAACTGATCCCAGTGGCTTGGCACCTGGCTGGGGGTCAGCTGATTCCAGGAGACCTGCTCCTCCCAAGCCCTCTAACGTTTCCGCCTCCACATTATGTTTATCAACAGGTGTGTGGTGCGCACCAAAAAATGTCCCAAAAACCTCACCGCTAATGTGCCCCACCAAGATGACTGTATCTGTCCTGGTGGATACAGCTCCGCAATGCCTGTGTTGACTGGTAGGTGCTTTCCTCGGAGGTTTCTGCGGAGTTTTTTTCTGAGGTTTCCTCGGAGAGTTCCTCCGCAGTTTAGATGGTGGTCGTATTGGGGGCTGCCGGGGTAGGGGGATGCCGACTCCTGACGGCACAACCTGCAAAACAAGACATATGGTGAGTGCAAGGGAGGGGCATGTATCTGGGCAGATCACAACTTACTTGAACAAGATCACGAATGAAGGTTTTGTGTCTCCTTACTTCTGTGGGACACCCCGACCTTGCTGTCAGTCACCACCCTCTACTCAACTTCCCCGGACAGGTCCATCACATGATCCTCCAAGAGAGTCAGGAAACACAGCTCAGGGACTCCGTCTTCTCTTGCTCCCTCCTGTTGTGGGCCATCTTCTCCTGCGGGGACAGAAATGGGGATTGAAAGCCTGATGGCTGGAAAAGCGTGGGGTGTAGGGGGTGGCGGCTCAGCAGGCAGGGATGTGACGTGAGGTGCCAGAGGGATTGGAGGCAGATGCTAGACGGGTGCTGGAAGGCCTGGGGGTGTCAAGGAGTGGATGAACGCTCACCTTTGCTGCACAAACGAGGTCGTTCACTTTCTTTCTGCACTGGCTGCCGGTCTCGTCAGTGCGCAAGCACTGACTGTGGCTGCCACCTCTTCCCAGTCCAACCCCTGGGCTGTCAACTGTCTCGGGGGAAGAAGATGGTTCTCCTCTCCTGCACGAAGCCATCCCAGCTCTCCCTCTGTAAAAAAATCATAGAAACCGTACAGTGCAGAAGGAGGCCATTCGGCCCATCGAGTCTGCACTAACAACAATCCCACCCTGGCCCTATCCCCATAATCGCACATATATACCCTGCTAAGGGTCAATTTAGCATGGCCAATGCACCTAACCCGCACATCTTTGGACTGTGGGAGGAACAGTAAGAAGTCTCACAACATCAGGTTACAGCACTGTGTGAGACTTCTTACTGTGCTTACCCCAGTCCAACACCGGCATCTCCATATCTGTGGGAGGAAACCAGAGCACCTGGACGAGACACGGTGAGAACGTGCAAACTCCACACAGACAGTGACCCAAGATTTTTGGCATGAAAAGCAACTTTACGTTCAAAGGTAAGTTGAACAGTAATAAAAACTATTGGGCAGCCATATTTTAGCTTTTAGGAGCTGTTACTCCTCTTCCCTATCCTAACCTTCAGTGTTTTAATCTTCCCATAACCTCCTGTAGGGACAGCAAGTAGCAGGAATGGAATCTTCTATGTTGGAGTTTTGCTTAAAACTAGACCTTCTTAAAGTCAGTTAAGTTCCTGCACAAATCTCACAGTTGGTAGACTTGTACTAATTAAGCTCCCCCAAATTTGAACTACCTTACCTGGACCCAGTGTCTGCTTGATGGATCGAGGTGTGGTATGTCCCAAAACAACGATACAGTTTGTACAATCTGCAGTACTGCAGAACCGTTTACATGCAGTCAGCTCATACTTGGTTGTCTCACTTCCACACCATTACTTATGCTGGATATGAACAGTTTAATACTTCTCAGCCAAATCTCCAAAACCAAATAATGCACTTTTATTCAATGTAAATGCACCAATCATACTACAAGGACAGTGTTAACTGGGATGCTTCCACCACTACTGTTGTTGAGTTGAAGGATCGGTTAGCTCAGTTGGCTGAGCTGATTTGTGGTGCTAACATTGCGAGTCCAACTCCTGTACTGGCTGAGGTTATCCATGAAGCTCTCTCAATCTTGCCCCAAGCCTGAGGTGTGATGACCCACAGGCTAAATCACCACTAATTTGCTCTCTCTCTCAAAGAGGAAAGCAGCCAATGGTTATCTGGGACTACAGTATCACATGCTGTGGTGCTGATAGTGATTGACAGCAGGTTAAGATACCCACTGTTAAAATTACATGCATATAACATGACAATATTCTTTTTGCAACTGCAGAAACATATGCCTGTTAACCTAACTCTACAATCACTTATCTGTACTATTTTTTCCAGTTAAGATCCATTGTTTTAATAATTACTGAATTTCTAATGCCCATTAAGAGTCTGGATTACACTAGCCTATGTAAAAATCTGATTACAGGGTCAATTAAATGAACATATGGATGTGGTAGATTTCTTGATGGATCAGCCAAATGTTGTTCTCCGCATCAATCCTGTAATTCTGAGCACTGAGCGGAAGTACCTTGATCTTACATCGAAGGCAGGTAATGTAATTAGTTATTTTCCTATTTTAAAAGTGTTACTATTGATTAAATCCAGAGTTGCATTTTATTAAACACATTTCTTCTGTTTTAGCTTTGAGTGATTGGAATGACTTTACCACATATTCCTTCCTGGATTCTCAAGACAAAAGCGCAGTAATTGCTGATCAGATGAAATACCTCACAAGAAAAGGTACTGGTAATTATTCTTTCTGTGTTAAAGTGTTTATATCAGTTTCTGATTAATAGATAACAAAGTCATTTGATAAGTTTCCGCTTAAAAAGTTACTGCACAGAATGAAAGCCTTGGTTTTGGGGGTAACATTAATCGAAAGCAGAGTCATATAAATGTGGAGCAGGAATAGGCCACTCGGCCATTCGAGCCTGCTACATCACTCAGTCAGGGCAGTGTCATAACTGCACGAATAATGGAGTGAACTGTGTCAGTCTTGCAGGCGCACTTCACATGACAATCTTCCGACACTCAGTCACTTTTTGGGAGAGTGGAGAGTTTTGCACCGAATTCAGAGCACTTGGCCGCCATTTCATAGTGCACTGGGAGACCCTTCTCACCCCCACGGACATCGACCCCCCCCCCCCCCCCCCAATCAGTGGCATGTTCTCCCCCTACCCCAACACTGGTGACCTGCATTGGGCATCAGGGCCCCTCCCAGACATGATCCCCTGTCATGGACCCCTCACTGCCTTCAAAACTTTCAAATACTCGTGCTTCCACTGCCTTTTGAGGAAATTTAAAAGACTAAAACACTCAGAAAAAAAATTCTTCTCGCCTCTGATTTAAATGGGTGATATCTTATTTTAAACAGTGACCCCCTAGTTTTAAATTCTCCAACGTGGGGCGGCATAGTGGCACAGTGGTTAGCACTGCTGCTTCACAGCTTGGGTCACTGTCTGTGAGGAATTTGCACATTCTCCCCATTTCTGCATGGGTTTCCTCGAGGTGCTCCGGTTTCCTTCCACAGTCCAAAGATATGCAAATGGTTAGGCTGATTGGCCATGCTAAATTGACCCTAGTGTCAGGGGGATTAGCAGGGTAAATGGGGGTTATGGGAATAGGGCCTGGCTGGCATTGTGGTCGGTACAGACTCAATGGCCGAATGGCCTCCTTCTGTACTGTAGGGATTCTTCCATTCTAAAAAGAAATATCCTCTTCACATCCACCCTTAAGCCAGCATATGTTTCAATAAAGTTGTCTCTTACTGTTGTAAACAACCAGCTGACATAGCCGAGCCTGTCCAATCTTTCCTCATAAGATAACTTGATTATTTCTGGTATTAGTGTAATAAACCTTATCGGAACTGTTTCTAATGCACTATATCTTGCATTAAATAAGAAGATTAATACTGTTCACAATACACCAGATGTGGTCTCACCAGTGTCCTATGCAACTGAAGCATAATTTCCCTACTTCTGTAAATCAATTTTCCTTGCAATACACAACATTCTCTTAACTTTCCTAATATTTTCTGTACCTAGTCATGGAGGTTTACAGCATGGAAACAGGTCCTTCGGCCCAACTTGTCCATGCTGTCCAGTTTTTACCATTTAAGTTAGTCCCAATTGCCCGCATTTGGCCCATATCCTTCTATACCAATCTTACCTATGTAACTGACTAAATGCTTTTTAAAGTACACAATTATACCCGTCTCTACTATTACCTCTGGCAGCTCGTTCCAGACATTCACCGTCCTCCATGTGAAAAAAACTGCTCCTCTGGACCTTTTTGTATCTCTCTCCTCTCACCTTAAACCTGTGCCCTCTAGTTTTAGACTCCCCTACCTTTGAAAAAAGGTGTTGACTATCTACCTTATCTATACCTCTCATTATATCATAAGATCACCTCTAAACCTCCTACACTCCAGGGGAAAAAAGTCCCAGTCTATCCAGCCCCTCCTTATAACTCAAACCATCAAGCCCCAGTAGCATCCTAGTATATCCTTTCTGCACTCTTTCTAGTTTAATAATATTCTTTCTATAATAGGTCAACCCAGAACTGTACATGGTATTCCAAATGTGGCCTTACCAATATCTTGTACAACTTCAACAAGACGTCCCAACTCCTGTATTCAGTGTTCTGACCAATGAAACCAAACATGCCGAATGCCTTCTTCACCATCCTATCCACCGTGACTCCATTTTCAAAGAGTTATGAATCTGTACTCCTAGATCTCTTTGTTCTATAACTCTCCCTAACACCCTACCATTAACTGAGTAAGTCCTGCCCTGGTTCGATCGACCAAAATGCATCACCTCGCATTTATCTAAATTAAACTCCATCTGCCATTCATCAGCCCACTGGCCCAATTGGTCAAGATCCCGTTGCAATCCTAGATAATCATCACCGTCTGCTATGCACCGATCTTGGTGTCATCTGCAAACTTACTAACCATGCCTCCTAAATTCGCATCCAAATCATTAATATAAATGACAAATAACAGTGGACCCAGCACCGATCCCTGAGGCACACCACTGGTCACAAGGCTCCAATTTGAAAAACAACCCTCTACAACCACCCTCTGTCTTCTGTCACCAAGCCAATTTTGTATCCAGTTGGCTACCTTACTCTGGATCCCGTGAGATTTAATCTTATGCAACAACTTATCATGCAGTACTTTGTCAAAGGCCTTGCTAAAGTCCATGTAGACAATGTCGACTCACTGCCCTGAAGGAGTAACCTTCTTGGTTACCCCTTCAAAAAAACGGAATCAAATTCGTGAGACAAGATCTTCCACTCACAAAGCCATGCTGACTGTCCCTAATCAATCTTTGCCTCTCTAAATGCCTGTAGATCTTGTCTCTCAGAATACCTTCTAACAACTTACCCACTACAGACGTTAGACTCGCGGGCCTGTAGTTCCCAGGCTTTTCCATGCTGCCCTTCTTAAACAAAGGCATAACATTTGCCATCCTCCATTCTTCAGACAGCTCACCTGTGGCTGTCGATGATTCAAATATCTCTGCTAGGGGATCTCTGTAGCCTCCCACAACATCCTGGGCTTCATCGTTTGGTGCGCTTTAGGACTTCCAGCACCTCCCTTTCTGTAATATGCACACTCCTCAAGATATCAATATTTATTTCCCCAAGTTCCTTAACATCCATGCCTTTCTCAACAGTAAATACTGCTGAGAAATATTCATCTAGGATCTCACCCATCTCTTGTGGATCCGCACATTGATGACCTTGTTGATCCTTAAGAGGTCCTATTCTTTCCAAAGTTACTCTTTTGCCCTTGGATTCTATTTTGCCTTATCTGCCAAAGCAATCTCTTGTCCCTTCTTTGTTCTCCTGATTTCTCTTTTAACTCCACTCCGACACTCTCTATACTCTTCAAGGGATCCACTTGATCCCAGCTGCCTATGCTATGCCTATGCATGTCTTCTTCTTGACCAGGGCCTCAATATCCCAAGTCACCCAGAGTTCTCTAATGCCACCAGCCTTGCCCTTCACTCTAAGAGGAATGTTCTTACCCTGAACTCTGGTTGATACATTTTTGAAGGCCTCCCACTTACCAGACGTTTCTTTGCCTGCCACTAGACTCTCCCAATTAACTTTTGAAAGTCCCTGTCTGATACCATCAAAATTGGCCTTGCCTCAATTTAGAATTTTAACTTTTGGGCCAGACCTATCATTCTCCATAGCTACCTTAAAAACGAATGGAATTATGGTCACTGGTCCCAAAGTGACCCATCACTAGCACTTCTGTCACATGCCCTTCATATTTCCCAAGAGGAGGTCAAGTTTTGCCCCCTCTCGGGCCTCGTCGGGCCATCCACATACTGAATGAGAAATTCCTCCTGAATACACTCAACAAATTTCTCTCCATCCAACCCTCTAATACTATGGCTGTCCCAGTCAATGTTGGGAAAGTTAAAATCCCCTACTATTACCACCTATTTTTTTTGGAGCTATCCGTAATCTCCTTGACATATTTGCTCCTCAATTTCCCGCTGCCTATTTGGGGGCCTATAGTACAATGCTATTATAGTGATCTCCCTTTTCTTATTTCTCAGTTTAACCCATATAGACTCTGTGGGCGAACCCTCAGAAATATATCCCCTCAGTACTGCCGTGATGTTCTCCTTAAACAAAAATGCAACTCCCCTCCTCTCTTACCTCCTGGTCTATCTTTCCTATAGCATCTGTACCCTGGAACATTGAGTTGCCAGTTCTGTCCCTCCCTTAGCTATGTTTCAGTGTTAGCTATAATATCCCAGTCCCATGTACCCATCTGTTAGAGGAATTTTCTCAGGTATCCCCTGGGGTGCTCTGTACTTATTGAACCTCACTCAACCAATATATAGACTGAGAAAGACAGTATATAATTAAAGAATGAAAAGGAATTTATTTGCTATTGCATGCATCAGGAGAAAGACACAGTAAATGAGGGTTGGCTGTCCTCTCTGAGCTAATATTGCTCGGTAAAATTACTATATTATTCTGAACATTTCAATACTCCACCCAGTCTCGTGAATCAGATTGGAGGGCCCAATCACAACATCACACATTATTACCTCAGCCAATTACATTCCACCTGTCAACAGGAATAGGAACTTATTAGCTTATTGCCCATGTAGGTTCCTTCCCCTTTAACCTAGGGAACGTAACCCACATCATTACCAGTAACCAAGGCCATTATTAACATCTATGATTTTTAATTGGTGAAAGAAGTCACTCTTTCGCTGGAACCCTTATCAGTTTGAGAGACCGCTCCAGCCTTGGTACCCATGAACGAATTTACTCCCTTAAATAGCAGGCCTGTGATTAAATTTGTTTTTGCGTATTCAGAAACAGATAACAGAAGCTGCTTTTCTGTGCTCCATTGTATTAACAGAATTTGGCCTGTCTACCACTGTGTTTCCCATCATGTTACATTCAGAACGAAATTGGCCAAGGCACAGAATACATATGTCTTGAAATTACAGTTTAAGCTTATAATACTTGGTTAATTTGTGGTTGTACAGTTTATAATATCTTTGCAGTTTATAATACCTTTGTATATTTTGTTCAGGCACATTGTGAATTCTTACTATGTATAAGGCACTTTATAATTACCTTAACCTAGTCTACTTATTATAGTAAAACTAAAATGAAGGGCCTGATACTAGAATTCTATACTACCCCCCATCACCATCCATCTGCCTTGCCTGCCAAGCCTCTTGCATTGAAATAAATGCAGTTTAATCTAGATTTCCCTTGTTCTCCTCCCTGCTCTTGTTTAACCCGTCTAGTACTAGGATAACTGACACTGCCTTTACTGTTTAACATGCTCTCTTTAACTTCTGCACTGTCCACAACCTTCTCTTCTATCTCCATACTGCTTTGGATCCCAGCCCCCTACCAAACTAGTATAAACCCTCCTGAGTGGCTTTAGCAAATCTCCCTGCCAGGATATTAGTCCCCCTCCAGTACAGGTCTAACCCATCCCTCTTGAACAGGTCACCCCTGGCCCACACATTAATTTGCATAATCATCCTATTCGTACTTTCGCTAGCACATGGTACTGGCAGTAGTCCAGTTGAGGTCCTGCACTTTAGCCTTCTGCCTAACTCACTCTATTCACGCTTCAGGACCTTATCTTTTTTCCTATGTCGAACGACTTCCTCCCCCTTAAGAATGTCCTGTAACCATTCAGAAACGTCTGACCCTGGCACCAGGGAGGAAACGCACCATCCTGGAGTCTCGATCACAGCCACAGAAACATCTGCCTGTACCTTTATCTAGCAAGTCCCTCTTCCTACTGCTTGCATGTTCTTTGCCCGACCCTGTTCTACAACAGAACCAGGTGTGGTGTCATAAGCCTGGCTGCTGTTGGTATTTTCCCCTTCAACAGTATCCAAAACGGTATATCTGTCTGAAAGGGGAATAGCCACAAGAGATTCCTGCACTGCCTGCCTCTCCTGGTAGTCACCCATCTATCTGACTGAACCTGTGGTGTGATAACCTCCCTGTAATTAGTTTCTATCTCACGCTTTGCCCCCCGCATGCTCTGCAGTGCATCCAGCTGTGAAGAGCTGCATATGGACACACCACCTGCAGACAAAGTTGTCAGGGAGATTCAATTCCTCCCTAATTTCTCACATCTGGCAGGAGGAGCATACCACTGCCTGAACTGCCCTTTTACAGTTAAAAGGATAACTGAATCTCAACCTGTCTTTCCTTTGCTTGTGGTCCTCACAGTGACTTTTTTTTTGGTTATGGGAGGAGGAAGGGAAGGAAATACTGAAGTAGTGTTTGGGGTTTAAATATCCCTTAATAACAGTTCCTTCACCAAACACTGTCTTGTTTAGGTCCACTTCTTGGAAAGGGTGACTGCGCCAAAGATGCAAATTTTCACCCTGACAGCCAATCAGGCCACTTTGTTGCCCTCTGCTGGACCTGCATAGAAACCTTGAGATTCATGTACTAGGGCTTCCAGATTCCCCTGAACCTCCTCTGCAATTTCTCACCATTCAGATAATGTGCTATTTTGTATTCTTCCTGCCAAAATGGGCAGTTTCATATTTGCCCATTTTATGCCATTTGGACTGTGGAAGGAAACCAGAGCACCTAGCGAAAACCCACACAGACATGGGGAGAACATGCAAACTGCACACAGTCACCCAAGGGCAGAATTGAACCTGGGGTCCATGGAGCCATGATGCAGCAGTGCTAATCACTACGACCTGCTTATTTATTTTCCTTTTTAAAAATATTTTATTCACCATAGAGTTTGAATTATTTTTAAACCTTAGGAACAGAATACTCACCAGTTAGCTTCTACCCTTGTAGTTGAGCAAGAACCAAATCTACAGGGTGGAAAAGTTTAAAAAAGGCAAAAGAGCATCTGCTTTCCCGTAACTCCCTAATCACTCAACTTCCAGCACTTTATTACACTCCCTGCTAAAACATGTGAAGTGGCTGATTATATATCCTGCTGAGATTAAACTTTTAGTGAATCCCAGTTACAGAAAAACTGGTTTAGTCTGCTTTCCTTAATTAGCTAACTTCCAACTTCTTTTGCAGTGGAGTTCTGAAAACATTGCTTAAAGTTGGGAAATTTAGAATTTAAACAGCAAATTTCAGTTAAATGCTAATACAAAAAAAATTGAATTTTACAAAGAGATCTCTGCAAATCTCTCTGCACCAGAGCACCCCGAAGTCTTTCTCCATTTAGATGATAAGTCGCCTTCCCATTTTTCCGACCAAAATGCATGACCTCACACTAATCACATTAAACTCCATCTGCCACATTTTGGCCCACTCTCCTAACCTATCCATTTGTAAGGCTCTTATTTCCTCATTGCAATTTACTGTCCCTTGCTTATCCATATTGCTAGCAATCAATCAGGAAAAATAACTCATTGTAGTTTGACACTGAACAGTGGGGTGCTGGTGCCTCAACCATGCTTGGATGAAGGGACAGAGTGTATCAAAACCAAATTTGATGGTGACTTATTATCTAAATGGGGAGAGACTTCGGGGTGCTCCGGTGCAGAGGGATCTGGGTGTCCTCGTTCATGAGTCACAGAAAACTAGCATGCAGGTACAGCCGATAATAAAGAAAGCGAATGAAATGTTGGCATTTATAGCTAAAGGAATTATTGTTGCAACTATACAAGGCATTGGTGAGACTGCATCTGGAGTATCATGCACAGTACAATACAATGGTGGGTGAGAAAGCAAGTTGTCAGAAGAATACAAGAGTCTACAAAGGGATTTGCTAGGTTAAGCGAGTGGACAAAAATTTGTCAGATGATGGATGATGAGAGAAAATATAAGACCATTTACTTTGGTAGAATGAATTGTTATGGCTCCTGTGGAGAACAGTAATATAAAAGAATAAAACTTTCCAAATTAATCCAACAGAAAAATCTGATGGACAAAATTTTGCTTTTCAACAGATATCTTCTCTTTGACCGTAGGCAAGGTTCCAGAGGACTGGAGAATAGCCAATGTTGTTTCCTTGTTAAAGAAAGGAAGCAGGGGTAATCCAGAAAATTATAGGCTAGTGAGCCTGACTGTGGTGGGGAAGCTTTTGGGGAAGATACTGAGGGGCAGGATACATGCACATTTGGAAGAAAATGGACTAGTTAGTGACAGGCAGCATGGTTTTGTATGGGGAAGATCATGTCTCACCAACTTGATTTGAGTTTTTTGAAGAGATAACAAAGATAATTATAAGTTATAAGATATATGAAGTCCAAAGATGTGCAGGTTAAATGCATTGGCCATGCTAAATTGCCTTTTGGTGTCCCAGGATGCGTATGTTAGCGGAATTAGCGGTGTAAATATGTGGGGTTACAGGGATAGGGCCTAAGTGGGATTGTGGTCGATGCAGACCCGATGGGCTGAACGGCCTCCTTCTGCACTGTAAGGATTCTATGATTCTATGACATAGGTGCAGAATTAGGCCATTCGGCCCATTGAGTCTGCTCCGCCATTCGATCATGGCTGATATGCTCCTCATCCCCATTTTACTGCCTTCTCCCCATAACCCTTCAACCCATTACCAATTAAAAAGCTATCTAATTCCTCCTTAAATTTACTCATTGTCCCAGCATTCAACACACTTTGGGGTAGCGAATTCCACAGATTCACAACCATTTGGGAGAAGTCGTTTCTCCTCAACTCTGTTTTAAATTTGCTACCCCTCATTCTAAGACTATGACGTCTCGTCCTGGAATGCCCCACAAGAGGAAACATCCACTCCATGTCGACTTTATCCATACTTTTTATCATCTTATATACCTCAATTTGATCTCCTTTCATTCTACTAAATTCCAGAGAGTGATCTCTCATCATACGACAAACCCCTCATCTCTGGAATCAATCTCATGAACCTCCTTTAAACTGCTTCCAATGCCACTACATCTTTCCTCAAATAAGGGGACCCAAAACTGTGCGTGATACTCCAGATACGGTCTCACCAATACCTTGTATAGTTGCAACAATACTTCCTTACCTTTATATTCTATTCCTGTAGCTATAAATGCCAACATTCCATTTGCTTTCTTTATTATCTGCTATGCCTGCATGCTAGTTTTCTGTGACTCATGAATGAGGACACCCAAATCTCTCTGCACCAGAGCACCCCGAAGTCTTTCTCCATTTAGATGATAAGTCGCCTTCCCATTTTTCCGACCAAAATGCATGACCTCACACTAATCACATTAAACTCCATCTGCCACATTTTGGCCCACTCTCCTAACCTATCCATTTGTAAGGCTCTTATTTCCTCATTGCAATTTACTGTCCCGCCTATTTTTGTGTCATCTGCAAATTTGGCTATAGAGCCTTCTATTCCTGTATCCAAGTTGTTAATATGGATTGTAAGTAGCTGGGTCCCAAGAACCAAACCCTGTGGCACCCCACTCGTTAGTTACTTCCTGCTATCCAGTAAAAAAACCATTTATCCCGATTCTCTATCTTCTGTCCATCAGCCAGTCACCTATTCAAACGAATAAATGAATCCTAATCCCATGTGATCTAACCTTGTGAATTAACCTTTTGTGCGGCACCTCATCAAACGCCTTCTGGAAGTCCAGATGTACTACATCTGCAGGATCCCCATTATCCACTTTGCTTGTTACATCTTCAAAGAACTCTAGCAAATTAGCCAAACATGATTTGCCCTTCATAAAACCATGCTGACTCTGATGGATAGCGTTTTAACTTTTCAAATGTCCTGATATTGGTTCCTCAATAATTGATTCTAACACTTTCCCAACAACAGATGTTAAACTAACTGGTCTGTAATTTCCCACATTTTGCCTGCCTTTCTGAATAAGGGCGTTACATTAGCATTTTTCCAGTCCACTGGAACCTTTCCCATGTCCAAGGATTTTTGGAATATTATAACCAATGGATCCATTATCTCCGCCACCACTTCCTTTAATACCCTAGCATCTAGGCCATCAGGGTTTGGGGGACTTGTCTGCCCTCAATTCTAATAGTTTGCTGAGTACCTTTTCCCTATCGATGTTGATTGTTCTAAGTTCTAACCTTTCTATTACCTCTGACTTGCCCGTTCCTTTAGGAATGGTACTAGTGTCCCCCACCGTGAAAACTGAGGCAAAGTATTCATTTAGCATCTTTGCCATTTTGGTGTTCCCCACTAATAGCTGTCCAGTTTCACCTTCCAAGGGGGCCAACATTCACCTTAGCGACTCTCTTTCCGTTTATATACTTATAGAAGCTTTTGCTATCCTTTTTGATATTTTGTGCTAGTTTTCTTTCGTAATTTGCCTTGGCTCTTTTTATTATTTTTTTAGTATCCCTTAGTTTATGTTTGAAAGTTTCCCAATCTCCAGCCTGCCACTGGCCTTTGCAATATGGTGTACCTTGGTTTTAGTCTTTATATTGTCCTTGACCTCCTTGTTTAGCTATGGATGTTTCTTTACATTCTCCACCCCCCCCCCCCCCCCCCCCCCACCCGCTTACCATAATTGATGAGGGAAGGGTTGTGGATGTAGTTCATGTGGACTATAGTAAGGTGTTTGACAACGTCCCACATGGCAGACTGGTACAAAAACTAAAATCACATGGAATTTGGGATGGGCTGGCTAGATGGATACATAACCGGCTTGGTCATTGGAGACACAGAGTAGAGGTGGAAGGATGTTTTTCAGAATGGAGATCTGTAGCTAGTAGTGTTCCGCAAGGATCATTGAACAAAGAAAATTAAAGCACTGGAACAGGCTGTTCGGCCCTCCAAGCCTGCCTGAACTAAAACCCCCTACCCCTCTGGGGACCATATCCCTCTATTCCCATCCTATTCATTCATGTATTTCGTGCTGGGATCTCTGTTGTTTGTAGTATATGTAAATAATCTGGAGGAAAATGTGGGTGATATGATTAGTACGTTTGCGGATGACACAAAGATTGGTGGAGTTTCTGACAGTGCCGGGGATTGTCAGAGGATACAACAGGATACAAGTCCACTCATTACCTATCTGACACCACGTTGAGTGCTAATGACTCTCGCACTTCCTTTTAACTCCAGAAGAGCTCAACCACTCTGCCTTGCAGAATCTGAAACTCAAGTAGCCTCCATCTCCAATACAGCACACTTCTGCAGAACCTCTTTGATTCGGGTTACGATAGTTCTGATGGTGTAGCTTTCTCAATAACACCCCAGCACCTTTTGATCTGATGTAAACCACGTCTTCTTCAGAAACCATGAAAACTTGCAGTTGGAAGTTTGAAATCACTGCTTCCTGTTGTGAAAGCACTGTCGTTGGAATTGCTGCGTGTAGGTTTGCAATCCACACCTGATCCCATGCCCTTAAAAATACCATGCAATGGAAATGGGGAAGGAAATCTAGGAATTGGTTCCCAGCCGCCTCTTTTCTCCTGCAGCTGTGTCGGGACTGCAAAATCTGGCCCTGCAGTTCTAACCAGATTTGAGTTATTTTTATGCCTTGAAGTGAAGTCAATGATATAAGCTACCAATGATTTGGCTTAGATAATGAAGGTATGCTATAAAAACCTCTAACGTCCTATTTTTATAGGCTATTTATGTCCCCGAAGTATTACTATTTAGCATTGCAGCAGTCATTATAGTATTTCTTACTTGGCAGATGAGGACGTAATTTATGCAGTGACCATCTGGATTGTTGCTGATTTTGACAAGTTATCTGGAAGAAGATTGCTTCTCAATGCTATGAAACAAATGGTAAGTAATTTGATTATTCTTAACATCTTGTGACATTGGCCTTCAAAATATGCCATGTGTGTTAAACACTCTAGTGCCTGCACTGCCATACTGCTCCCCCCACCAGCCTAAAATTATCCATTTGTTGGAAATGCACAGGCCAGATATGTACTTTTTCATTGAATGTTTGAGCTTCTAGAAAGTTAAGTGGAAGTTCAAAACATGTCAGTGTTGTGGTTCCCTGTTATTGGTTGGGATTCTTTATTAAAAATCAAATGGGCCAGATTTTGAAGTCAACAGTGAATGTTACAAATTCATTCCAATTACGCTTGCTCACAAATTTTCTTCAGGGGTTTGCACTGGAATTTACTGTGATTAGAAAGCCATTATGACATTCAAAGGCATCTGGAACCTGTATAGACAGAGTAAACCAATGAGATTTCAGAATAATTTACGATCAGCACAGATTCTGAACCAGAAAGTGGAAATTAGCAACATCAAGTGATATTGAAAGCAAAATAAAGAGAGAAATCTGGAGGTCCTGCGGATACCGATTACACCTGGCCCACAGAAGCATGGACCTGGGGCTGTGGGGAGGGGATGCAAGCAGTGAACTGCAGACTCCAATTGCACCCCTGCATCCAATCCATCTGCTGCTGCCAGAATGCGGATGGCAGGTTCCTCAACAGAAAAGGCTATTGGGATGGCTCAGGCTGGAGGGGAAGGGGTTGACCACAGGATGGGCGCGGGGGGTGGGGGGGGCTCCCCACGATTGTGCTCTACTGGCTGCACATGTCCTTGTTGCCCTGGAAAAAGTGGTGTTCACTGTCAGGTTGATGATTTCAGACAACTTTCTGGGAAAAATATTCATTGTTATCTCTGTCCTTCAAAACCTTTGAAGTGCCCTGGTCACTTTGACATCCATGCCCCATAGACACCTGGAAGCCTTGAAGATCACTGCAGCACATTCCATGGCAGGTATTGGCCCTGGTTACCGTCATAAGCTCCAGGTGTTAAATTACCTCTTTCAGTTTTACCAAGGAGATCCCTTCCTTTCTCTCAAAGCCCAGCTGCTCTGGAACCTCTTTGAAGAAGGCAGAACAGTGGTTAACACTGCTGTATCACAGTGCCAGGGACACGGGTTCAATTCCACTCTTGGTGTCTGTCTGTGTGGAGTATGCGCATTCTCCTTGTGTCTGTGCGTGTTTCTTCTGAGTTCTGCAGTTTAGAAACATAGAAAATAGGAGTAGGAATTGGCCATTCTGTCCTTCGAGCCTTCTCCGCCATTTATTGTGATCATGCCTGATCATCCAACTCAATAGCTTGATTCTGCCTCCCCCCCCCCCCCCCCCATATCCTTTGATCCTCTTTGCCTCAAGTGCAAGATCTAACTGCATCTTGAAAACATTCAATGTTTTGGCCTCAACTACTTCCTGTGGTAATGAATTCCCCTAGGCTGACCACTTGGTGGGTGAAGAAATTTCTCCTCATCTCTGTCCTAAATGTATTCTCAGACTATTGACTCCCTGCTTCTAGACACCTTCACCATTGGGAACATCCATCCTGCATCTACCCAGTCTAGCCGTGTTAGAACTTTGTAGGTTTCTGTAAGATCCCCTCTTCATTCTTCTAAACTCCAGTAAATACATTTCTAACCAACTTTATCTCTTCTCATACATCAGTCCCAACATCCCAGGAATCAGTCTGGTAAAACTTTGCTTTACTCCCTCTGGAACAAGCACAGATGAGGAAACCAAAATAGCACACAATATTCCAGGTGTGTTCTCACCAAGGCCCTGTATAATAGCACCAAGATATCCCTGCTCCTGTACTTGAATCCTCTCGCTCTGAAGGCCAACATACCGTTTGCCTTTTTTACTGCCTGCTGCACCTGCATGCTTACCTTCAGTGACTGGTGTATGAGGACACCCAGGTCTCGTTGCACGTTCCTCTCTCCTAATTTATGGCCATCCAGATAGTAATCACCTTTCCATTTTTGCTACCAAAGTGGATAACATCACATTTATCCAAATCATTCTGCATCTGCCAATCATTTGGTCACTTACTCAACTTGTCCAAATTACACTGAAGCATCTCTGCATCCTCCTCACAGCTCACCCTCCCACTCAACTTTGTGTCATCTGAAAACTTGCAGATATTTCATTTAGTTCCCTCATCTAAATCATTTATATAGTGAATAGCTGGGATCCTAGCACTGATCCCTGCGGTGCACCACTAGCCGTTACCTGCATTTGAAAAAAGACCTGTTTATTCCTACTCATTGTTTTCTGTCTGCCAACCAGCTTTCTATCCATCTCAATATATTACCCCCCAAGCCCATGTGCTTCAAATGTACACGCTAATCTCGAGCTTCCAGGAGCTGCAACTGGACATACTCCCTGCACACATGCTGGCCCCGGGCACTGGAAATGTGCTCAGCCTCCCACATGGAGCATGAAGAGCAAACCAAAGCTTCAATCTCTCCTGCCATGACTAAACCCTTTAAGTTTAAAAACTTCATAAGATTTTATTTTTAAATAAAGAAATAAAGCAAATATTTCCCTACCCTTGCCTAAACAATGAGTTTCAATTTCATAGAAATCATAGAAACCCTACAGTACAGAAAGAGGCCATTCGGCCCATCGGGTCTGCACCAACCACAATCCCACCCAGGCCCTACCCCCAAATCCCTACATATTTTACCCACTAAACCCTCTAACCTACACATCTCAGGACACTAAGGGGCAATTTAAGCATGGCCAATCAACCTAACCCGCACATCTTTGGAATGTGGGAGGAAACCGGAGCACCCGGAGGAAACCCACGCAGACACGAGGAGAATGTGCAAACTCCACACAGACAGTGACCCAAGCCGGGAATCGAACCCAGGTCCCTGGAGCTGTGAAGCAGCAGTGCTAACCACGGTACGGTAGCACAGTACGGTGACCAATCAGTGTAAATTTTTGATCATGTAAGCTGACCATTGTTACAAGTAATCCTTGATATCCCAGCTTCTGTCTGGGTTTGTACGTACCAATTACCTCTTCCACGTCCAGATGTCTGATTTGATGAATTGTCTCAAACTAACAGCCTATCGTAGACCAAGCTGCATTCTATATTCTGTGGCTTCCTCCTTTGTAACTAGCCCTTGATGCTTATCTGGGTCAACTACAATGAAGACCTCTGGTTTCTCTCAATTGAGCATCCAGAACCAGCCACCAAAAATAACTGTGCTAATTCCTTCATCCCAGATATCCAAGAATGTCCTTCATGTAGTTGTTCAAGAAATGTGGAAGAACTGGAAAGGGAACTGTGGTCAAACTATGGCTTACAAGGGAAATTAGGGATAGTATTAGAATCAAAGAAGCATGCAAATTGGAGATTTATTATAGGCCTTCTAACAGCCAGTGGGAGATAGAGGAGCAGATATGCAGACAACTTTTGGAAAGATGCAAAAACAACAGGGTTGTTGTGGTGGATGATTTTAACTTTTCCTATATTGCCTGGGACTCACTCACTGCTCGGGGCTTGGATGGGGCAGAATTTGTCAGGAGCGTCCAGGAGGGTTTCATGAAACAGTATGTAAATAGCCCAACTCAGGAAGGAGCCATTTTAAACCTGGTATTGGGGAATGAGCCCAGCCAGGTGATCAAAGTTTCAGTAGAATGGCATTTTGGGAAGTGATCATAATTCATAAGTTTTAAAGTGCTTGTGGATAAGCACAAGAGTGATCCTTGGAAGAAGGTGTTAAATTGGGGGAAGACTAACTACAACAACATTAGGCAGGATCTGGAGAGTGTAGATTGGGGTATGCTGTTTGAGAGTAAATCAACATCCAACATGTGGGGGGTCTTTCAAATGTCAGTTGATTGGACTTCAGGACCAGCATGTACCTGTGAGGATGAAGGATAAGTGTGGCAAGTACCGGGAACCCTGGATGATGAGGGATACTATTAGCCTTGTCAAACAGATAAAGGAAGCATTCGTAAGGTCTAAAAGGCTTAGGACAGATGAAGCCTTTGAAGAATACAAAGAAAGTAGGGAAGAACCTAAGGAAGGAGTTAGGAGGGCTAAAAGCGGTCGTGAAAAGGCCTTGGCAAAAGGATTAAGGAAAATCCTTAGGCACTTTATAAGTATGTAAAGAGCAAGAGGGTAGCCAAGGAAAGGGTTGGTCCACTCAAGGATAGTGGAGGGAATCTATGCATGGAACCAGAGGAAATGGGCAAGATACTAAATGAATCCAAGGCTGCTCAGGGAGACGAGAGATGAAATCGCTGGGCCTCTGATGCAAATCTTTGTCTTGTCACTGGACGCAGGTGAGGTCCCAGAGGATTGGAGGATAGCTAATGTTGTTCCGTCATTTAAGAAGGGTAGGAAGGATAACCCGGGTAATTATAGGCCGGTGAGCTTGACGTCCGTGGTGGGGAAGTTGTTGGAGAAGATTCTTAGAGATAGGATGTATGCGCATTTAGAAAGGAATAAACTCATTAACGATAGTCAGCATGGTTTTGTGAGAGGGAGGTCATGCCTCACTAACCTGGTGGAGTTTTTTGAAGAAGTGACCAAAATGGTTGACGAGGGAAGGGCCGTGGATGTCGTCTATATGGACTTTAGTAAAGCGTTTGACAAAGTCCCTCATGGTAGGCTGGTGAAAAAGGTTGGATCTCATGGGATAAAGGGGGAGGTGGCTAGATGGGTGGAGAAGTGGCTTGGTCACAGAAGACAGAGGGTGGTAGTGGGAGGGTCTTTTTCCGGCTGGAGGCCTGTGACTAGTGGTGTTCCGCAGGGCTCTGTATTGGGACCTCTGCTGTTTGTGATTTATATAAACGATCTGGAAGAAGGTGGAACTGGGGTGATCAGTAAGTTTGCGGACGACACAAAATTGGCAGGACTTGCAGATAGTGAGGAGCATTGTCAGAAGCTACAGAAGGATATAGATAGGCTGGAAATTTGGGCAAAGAAATGGCAGATGGAGTTCAATCCTGATAAATGCGAAGTATGCATTTTGGCAGAAATAATGTAGGGAGGAGCTATACGATAAATGGCAGAACCATAAAGGGTGTAGATACGCAGAGGGACCTGGGTATGCAAGTCCACAGATCCTTGAAGGTGACGTCACAGGTGGTGAAGAAGGCATATGGCATGCTTGCCTTTATAGGATGGGGCATAGAGTATAAAAGTTGGGGTCTGATGTTGCAGATGTATAGAACGTTGGTTCGGCCGCATTTGGAATACTGCGTCCAGTTCTGGTCGCCACACTACCAGAAGGACATGGAGGCTTTGGAGAGAGTACAGAGGAGGTTTACAAGGATGTTGCCTGGTATGGAGGGGCTGAGTTATGAGGAGAGATTGGGTAAACTGGGGTTGTTCTCCCTGGAAAGACGGAGGATGAGGGGAGACTTAATAGAGGTGTATAAAATTATGAAAGGCATAGATAGGGTGAACGGTGGGAAGCTTTTCCCCAGGTCGGTGGTGACGTTCACGAGGGGTCATAGGTTCAAGGTGAAGGGGGGGAGGTTTAACACAGATATCAGACGGACATATTTTACACAGAGGGTGGTGGGGGCCTGGAATGCGCTGCCAGGCAAGGTGGTGGAGGCGGACACACTGGGAACGTTTAAGACTTATCTAGATAGCCATACGAACGGAGTGGGAATGGAGGGATACAATAGTCGGAGATTTTAACTTTCCCAATATTGACTGGGACAACCATAGTGTTAGAGGGTTGGATGGAGAGAAATTTGAGTGTATTCAGGAGGAATTTCTCATTCAGTATGTGGATGGCCCGGGCTAGAGAGGGGACAAAACTTGACCTCCTCTTGGGAAATAAGGAAGGGCAGGTCACAGAAGTGTTAGTGAGGGATCACTTTGGGACCAGTGACCATAATTCTATTAGTTTTAAGATAGCTATGGAGAATGATAGGTTTGGCCCAAAAGTTAAAATTCTAAATTGGGGCAAGGCCAATTTTGATGGTATCAGGCAGGAACTTTCAAAAGTTAATTGGGGAAGTCTGTGGGAAGGCAAAGGGACATCTGGTAAGTGGTACGCTTTCAAAAGTGTGTTAATCAGGGTTCAGGGTAAATACATTCCTCTTAGAGTGAAGGGCAAGGCTGGCAGAAGTAGGGAATCCTGGATGACTCGGGATATTGAGGCCCTGGTCAAAAAGAAGAAAGAGGCACATGACATGCATAGGCAGCTGGGATCAAGTGAATCCCTTGAAGAGTATAGGGGGTGTAGGAGTAGACTTAAGAAAGAAATCAGAAGGGCCAGAAGGGGACACGAGGTTGTTTTGGCAGATAAGGCAAAGGAGAATGCAAAGATCTTCTACAAATACATAAAGGGCAAAAGAGTAACAAGGGAGAGAGTAGGGCCTCTTAAGGATCAACAAGGTCATCTATGTGCGGATCCACAAGAGACGGGTGAGATCCTAAATGAATATTTCTCATCAATATTTACTGTTGAGAAAAGCATACATGTTAGGGAACTTGGGGAAATAAATAGTGATGTCTTGAGGAGTGTACATATTACAGAGAAGGATGTGCTGGAAGTAATTATCGATAGTCACGGGTGAGGTGCCTGAAGATTGGAGAGTAGCAAATGTTGTGCCTTTGTTTAAAAAGGGCTGCAGGGAAAAGCCTGGGAACTACAGGTCAGTGAGCCTCACACCTGTGGTGGGAAAATTGTTGGAAGGTATTTTGAGAGACAGGATCTACAGTCATTTAGAGACGCAAGTACTGATTAGGAACAGTCAGCATGGCTTTGTGAATGGAAAATCATGTCTCACAAATTTGATTGAGTTTTTTGATGGGGTAACCAAGAAGGTAGATAAGGGCAGTGCAGTTGATGTTGTCTACATGGACTTTAGCAAGGCCTTTGACAAGGTACCGCATGGTAGGTTGTTGCATAAGGTTAAATCTCACAGGATCCAGGGTGAGGTATCTAAATGGATACAAAATTGGCTTCTTGACAGAAGCCAGAGGGTGGTTGCAGAGAGTAGGGTGTAGGAGTAGAGTTAAGAAAGAAATCAGGAAGGCAAAAAGGGGACACGAGATTGTTTTGGCAGATAAGGCAAAGGAAAATGCAAAGATCTTCTACAAATACATAAAGGGCAAAAGAGTAACAAGGGAGAGAGTAGGGCCTCTTAAGGATCAACAAGGTCATCTATGTGCGGATCCACAAGAGATGGGTGAGATCCTAAATGAATATTTCTTATCAATATTTACTGTTGAGAAAAGCAGTTTCAAACTGGAGGCCTGTGACCAGCGGTGTGCCTCAGGGATCAGTGCTGGGTCCACTGTTATTTGTCATTTATATTAATGATTTGGGTGAGAATATAGGAGGCATGCTTAGTAAGTTTTCAGATGACACTAAGATTAGTGACATAGTGGATAGTGAAGAAAGTTATCTCCAATTGCAACGGGATCTTGATCAATTGGACCAGTGGGCTGACGAATGGCAGATGGAGTTTAATTTAGACAAATGCGAGGTGATGCATTTTGGTAGATTGAACCAGGGCAGGACTTACTCAGTTAATGGTCGGGCGTTGGGGAGAGTTACAGAACAAAGAGATCTTGGGGTACATGTTCATAGCTCCTTGAAAGTGGAGTCACAGGTGGACAGAGTGGTGAAGAAGGCATTCGGCATGCTTGGTTTCATCGGTCAGAACATTGAATACAGGAGTTGGAATGTCTTGTTGAAGTTGTACAAGACATTGGTAAGGCCACACTTGGAATACTGTGTGCAATTCTGGTCACCCTATTATAGAAAGGATATTATTAAACTAGAAAGAGTGCAGAAAAGATTGACTGGGATGCTACTTGATACATTGAGTTAGAAGGAGAGGCTGGATAGACTGGGACTTTTTTCTCTGGAGCATAGGAGGCTGAGGGGTGATCTTATAGAGGTCCATGAAATAATGAGGGGCACAGATCAGCTAGATAGTCAACATCTTTTCCCAAAGTTAGGGGAGTCCAAAACTAGAGGGCATAGGTTTAAGGTGAGAGGGGAGAGATACAAAAGTGTCCAGAGGGGCAATTTATTCACACACAGGGTGATGAGTGTCTGGAACAAGCTGCCAGAACTAGTAGTAGAGGCGGGTACAACTTTATCTTTCAAAAAGCATTTAGATAGTTACATGGGTACGATGGGTATAGAGGGATATGGGCCAAATGCGGGCAATTGGGATTAGCTTTGGGGTTTTAAAAAAAAGGGCGGCATGGACAAGTTGGGCCGAAGGGCCTGTTTCCATGCTGTAAACCTCTATGATTCTCTGAGTAGCAATGGTTGTGATTCAATGGCTGCATTTATCTGTAAATATGCTTGTGAAAGATCAATCCTGTTGCATTTCTGCCCAACTGATAACTCAGCAAACAAATCTTCAATTAAAGGAAGCGGATATTGATCAGCACACAACACTGGATTTCTGATTGCTTTAAAATTGCCATAAATACGAACTGAACCATCTGGTTTCATGAAAGATACGATGGGGGCAGCCCAGTCACCTACTGTAACTTGGTCTAACATACCAGTGTTAACAAGTCATACTAATTCTACTTTGACCTTGAGACAAATTGTATATTTCATCGTTCTTGCTTTGAGACTTTTTGGTTGACTGTTCGGCTTTATCTTGAGTATCACTTGAACTCCCTTCATTGAGCCCAGTGTCTCTTTGTGTATTTATGCACTCGTGTATTTATCTAGAAGGTGCTGTCGGTCTGTTTTGGCATCAACCAGACTGTTGACATCACTAGTTAAGCTTTATCTTTCCTAACCATAATCTTCCAAATAGAACTGGTAAATTTCCATGGACGACATGGAGCGGCAGCTCCGCTGTTTGTCCACTCATCTCTATATGACCATGATATAACCTTTTAATGGGACAATCTCTTCTGTGTTTATCCTTAGAATCCCATCCCTGTGGCTCGGGAGGGTAAGGGGGAGAGCGGGAGAGCAATAGTTATTGGGGACTCGTTAGTTAGAGGGATAGATAGGAGGTTCTGTGGCAGCAAAAGAGACTCACGGATGGTATGTTGCCTACCGGATGCCAGGGTCCGTGACGTCTCAGACCGTGTTTTCTGGATTCTTAAGGGGGAGGGGGAACAGTCACAAGTCGTGGTACACATTGGTACCAACGACATAGGTAAGAGAAGGGACGGGGATTAAAAACAGGAATTTAGGGAGCTGGGTTGGAAGCTGAGAGCCAAGACAAAACATGTGGTCATCTCTGGTACGTTGCCGGTGCCACGTGATAGCGAGTTGAGGAACAGGGAGAGAGTGCAGTTAAACATGTGGTTGCAGGGATGGTGTAGGAGGGAAGGTTTCAGATACGTGGATATTTGGAACACATTCTGGGGAAGGTGGGACCTGTATAAACAAGACGGGGTGCACCTGAACCAGAGGAGCACCAATATCCTGGGAGGGAAATTTGCTACGGCTCTTCAGGGGGGTTTAAACTAATTTGTCAGGGGAGTGGGAAAAGGAGTTGTAGTCCGGAAGTCAGTGTTGAGGGTAGTGAGGTATTGGGGAAGGTATCAAGATCAAGGGTGGGTACCAGTCGACAGGAAGGTGGGTTGAAGTGTGTCTACTTCAATGCAAGGAGCATCCGGAACAAGGTAGATGAACTTGGGGTGTGGATTGATACTTGGGACTACGATGTTGTGGCCATTAGGGAGACGTGGGTAGAACAAGGACAGGAATGGTTGTTGGACGTTCCGGGGTATAGATGTTTCAGTAAGTGTAGGGAAGCTGGTAAAAGGAGTGGCATTGTTAATCAAGGATAGTTTAACGGCTGCGGAAAGGCACTTCAAGGGGGATCTGCACACTGAGGTAATATGGGCTGACATTAGAAATAGGAAAGGAGCGGTCACGTTGTTAGGAGTTTACTGTAGGCCCCCAAATAGTAATAGAGATGTGGAGGAAGAAATTGCTAAGCAGATTATGGATAGGTGTGGGGGTCACAGGGTAGTTGTCATGGGGGACTTTAACTTTCCAAATATTGATTGGAACCTTTGTAGGTCGAATAGTTTGGATGGGGCAGTTTTTGTGCAGTGTGTGCAGGAGGCACAATATGACACAATATGTGGATAGGCCGACAAGAGGTGGGGCCACATTGGATTTGGTACTGGGAAATAAACCGGGCCAAGTGTTAGATTTGGTTGTGGGAGAGCACTTTGGAGATAGTGACCACAATTCAGTGTCTTTTGTTATTGCAATGGAGAGGGATAGGGCCGTACGGCAGGGCAAGGTTTATAATTGGGGGAGAGGTAATTATGATGCGATTAGGCAAGAATTAGGGGGCATAAGATGGGAACAGAAACTGTCAGGGAAAGGCACTAATGAAAAGTGGAACTTTTTCAAGGAACAAATACTGTGTGTCCTTGATAGGTATGTCCCTGTCAGGCAGGGAGGAAATGGCCGAGTGAGGGAACCATGGTTCACAAAAGAGGTGGAATGTCTTGTAAAAAGGACGAGGGAAGCTTATGTAGGGATGAGGAAACAAGGTTGAGGGTTACAAGTTAGCAAGGAATGAGCTGAAAAAGGGGCTTAGGAGAGCTGGGAGGGGGCATGAGAAGTCCTTGGCGGGTCGGATCAAGGAAAACCTCAAGGCTTTTTACTCTTATGTGAGGAATACAAGAATGACCAGGGTGAGGTTAGGGCCGGTCAAGGACAGTAGTGGGAACTTGTGTATGGGGTCAGTCGAGGTAGGAGAGGTGATGAATGAATACTTTTCTTCAGTGTTCACCAAGGAGAGGGGCCGTGTTTTTGAGGAAAAGAAGTTGTTACAGGCTAATAGGCTGGAGGAAGTAGATGTTCGGAGGGAGGATGTACTAGCAGTTTTGAATAAACTGAAGATCAATAAGTCCCCTGGGCCTGATGAAATATTTCCTAGGATTCTTTGGGAGGCAAGGGATGAGATTGCAGAGCCTTTGGCTTTGATCTTTGGGTCCTCACTGTCCACTGGGATGGTGCCAGAGGACTGGAGAGTGGCGAATGTTGTTCCTCTGTTTAAGAAAGGGAATAGAAATGACCCTGGTAATTATAGGCCGGTTAGTCTTACTTCGGTGGTTGGTAAGTTGATGGAAAAGGTCCTTGGGGATGGGATTTATGACCATTTAGAAAGATGCAGATTAATCCGGGATAGTCAGCACGGATTCGTGAAGGGCAAGTCGTGCCTCACAAATTTGATAGAATTTTTTGAGGAGGTAACTAAGTGTGTTGATGAAGGTAGGGCAGTTGATGTCATATGCATGGATTTTAGTAAGGCGTTTGATAAGGTCCCCCATGGTCGGCTTATGATGAAAGTAAGGAGGTGTGGGATGGAGGGAAAGTTGGCCGATTGGATAGGTAACTGGCTATCTGATCGAAGACAGAGGGTGGTGGTGGATGGAAAATTTTTGGAATGAAGGCAGGTTGCTAGCGGAGTGCCACAGGGATCAGTGCTTGGTCCTCTGCTATTTGTGATTTTTATTAATGACTTAGAGGAGGGGGCTGAAGGGTGGATCAGTAAATTTGCTGATGACACCAAGATTGGTGGAGTAGTGGATGAGGTGGAGGGCTGTTGTAGGCTGCAAAGGGACATAGATAGGATGCAAAGCTGGGCTGAAAAATGGCAGATGGAGTTTAACCCTGATAAATGTGAGGTGATTCATTTTGGTAGGACTAATTTAAATGTGGATTACAGGGTCAAAGGTAGGCTTCTGAAGACTGTGGAGGAACAGAGAGATCTTGGGGTCCATATCCACAGATCGCTGAAGGTTGCCACTCAAATGGATAGAGCTGTGAAGAAGGCCTATAGTGTGTTAGCTTTTATTAACAGGGGGTTGGAGTTTAAGAGCCGTGGGGTTATGCTGCAACTGTACAGGACCTTGGTGAGACCACATTTGGAATATTGTATGCAGTTCTGGTCACCTCGCTATAAGAAGGATGTGGAAGCGCTGGAAAGAGTGCAGAGGAGATTTACCAGGATGCTGCCTGGTTTGGAGGGTAGGTCTAATGAGGAACGGTTGAGGGAGCTAGGGCTGTTCTCTCTGGAGCGGAGAGGGTTGAGGGGCGACTTAATAGAGGTTTATAAAATGAAGGGGATAGATAGAGTGAACGTTCAAAGACTATTTCCTCGGGTGGATGGAGCTATTACAAGGGGGCATAACTATAGGGTTCATGGTGGGAGATATAGGAAGGATGTCCGAGGTAGGTTCTTTACGCAGAGAGTGGTTGGGGTGTGGAATGGACTGCCTGCAGTGATAGTGGAGTCAGACACTTTAGGAACATTTAAGTGATTATTGGATAGGCACATGGAGCACACCAGGATGATAGGGAGTGGGATAGCTTGATCTTGGTTTCAGATAAAGCTCAGCACAACATCGTGGGCCGAAGGGCCTGTTCTGTGCTGTACTGTTCTATGTTCTATGTTCTGTATCCAGATTCTTCTTCTGAATATGTTTCTCAGGGAAAGCTGGTCTGGCCCAACAAGCATTTGCAATGTGACCAATTGTGCCACAATTATTTAATTGACTCTTCTTGCTGCAGCATTTGCTGGCTGGATGGCCCATTTTGGTACATCTGTGACATGCTTGTTACTGTTTTGACTTCTTATGGGCAGTTCCCAACTTGTGGATCTTCATCCCTTCATTCCTAGCAGTCAATTCCATTGACACTGCAATTTATTTTGCTGTATTTAAAGTTAAATCATGTTCAGTCTGCACTCTTCTTTGGATAGCTTCATTTTGGAAACCACAAACCAGTCGATCTCGAAGAGTGTCTTGTTATGGCTCACAAAATTCAATGTAGGAAAATTATTGGAGAGGATTCTTCGAGACAGAATTTATTCCCACTTGGAATTTATTGGACGTATTAATGAGAGGCAACGTAGTTTTGTGAAAGGGAAGTCGTGTCTCACTAGCTTGATCGAGTTTTTCGAGGAAGTAATGAAGATGATTGATGAGGGTAGGGCAGTGGATGTTGTCTACATGGACTTCAGTAAGGCCTTTGACCAGGTCCCTCGTGGCAGACTGGTGCAGAAGGTGAAGTCGCGTGGGATCAGAGATGAGCTGGCAAGGTGGATATGGGTGTGCAGGTACACAGGTCACTGAAAGTGGCAACACAAGTGGAGAAGGTAGTCAAGAAGGCATACAGCATGCTTGCCTTCATTGGCCGGGGCATTGAGTTTAAAAATTGGCAAGTCATGTTGCAGCTTTCTAGAACCTTCGTTAGGCCGCACTTGGAATATCGTGTTCAATTCTGGTCGCCACACTACCAGAAAGATGTGGAGGCTTTGGAGAGGGTTACAGAAATGATTTACCAAGATGTTGCCTGGTATGGAGGGCATTAGCTATGAAGAGAGGTTGGAGAAACTTGGTTTGTTCTCACTGGAAGGTTGAGGGACGGCTTTAGGAGGTTGAGGGACGACCTGATAGAAGTCTGCAAGATTATGAGAGGCATAGACAGAGTGGATAGTCAGAAGCTTTTTCCCAGGATGGAAGAGTCAATTACTAGGGGGCACAGGTTTAAGGTGCGAGGGGCAAGGTTTAAAGGAGATGTATGAGGCAGATTTTTTACACAGAGGGTGGTGGGTGCCTGGAACTTGCTGCCGGGGAGGTAGTGGAAGCGGATACGGTAGTGGCTTTTAAGGGGCATCTTGACAAATACATGAATAAGATGGGAATAGAGGGATATGGTCCCCGGAAGGGTAGGGGGTTTTAGTTAAGTCGGGCAGCATGGTCAGTGCAGGCTTGGAGGGCCGAAGGGCCTGTTCCTGTGCTGTAATTTTCTTTGTTCTTTGTGTACCAGCCTTTTTAGGTTGCCACAAATTGAGCAATGTTTTCGTCCTCCAATTGATTCATTTGGTGGAACCTGAAACTTTCCATGATGATCAGTGACTTTTAAGAATAATCCCCTTCAAGGATTTTGTCAAGTCATCGTTACGGTTTGTTTCATGGCTTTGCTGAATGAACCCAGTTCCAGAGTAAACTGAAGGTTTTATTTATTGTACTGAGAAATGCTGGTATGATCTCATTTTCAATTTTATTCACTTGTACAAAGTGTTGGAAATGCTCTACATAGGAGCTCCGTGATTCACTTTCTTCAGTGAAAGGACACACAGATCCTAATGGACCCACCATTTCTCTTGTCGGCACTATCAACTCGCGACTGCTCAGTACACACCCTGGTGACCGTTGACCTTATTTATTTTTCAAATGACTCCAGTTGTACAGCAAAGCATCCCTTTTTTTCAAATATACCAGATAAGAAGGAATCTTATCCTTCTGATTGGGGGTGGGATGGAGGCAGGATACCCTTTCTTAAAACCATGCAAACAGTTTTTTTCCTCCTTGATCTTCCTGCAGTGATACTTGAATCTTTTGTTGCTTCTCCAAAACTTTTAATTTTTGAAGTGTGAGGACCCAAATTTTTTTTTTCTCAATGTTCTTGATGAAACAAAATCCTGACGCATCACCAATGTTTTTACTTGTAATGTTCTAACAACATTAGAGGTTGTGGGCTTTAACAAGTAGAAGATGTGGTTTGCACATGTCATGGTGTCATAGAGTCATCCAGCGCAGAAAAAACCCTTCAGCCCATCAAGTCTGCACCCACACTACACTAAAGTCGCGCTAATCCCATTTTCCTGCACTTACCCCATATCCTTGAATGTTATGAGATTTCAGGTGCTCATCCAAATACCTTTTAAAGGTTATAAGGTTTCTGACCTCCACTACCTTCTCAGGCACTGCATTCCAGATTCTCTCAACGCTCTGAGTGAAAACATTTTTTCTCAAATGCCCTCTGAATCTCTTGCCCTTCACCCTAAAACTATGCCTCTCATGATTGATCCCTGAACCAAGGGGAACAGTTACTTCCTATCAGCCTGTCTATGTGCCTCGCAATCTTATTCACCTCAATCAATACCTCTTCAGCCCTCACTGATCTAAAGAAAATAGTCCAAACGATAGTCCCACCTGATAGCTCAAATGCTTCCTCCTGGGGCACATTCTGGTGAACTTACTCTCTACCCCCTGTAGTGCAATCACATCCTTCCTATAGTGAGGTGACCAGAACTGCACACAGTACTCCAATTGTGGCCTAACCAATATTCTATGCAGCTCCAACATTACCTCCTTGCTCTTAAACTCTATGCCATGACTGATAAAAGCAAGTGCTCTGCTCTACCCATCTGACCAAACCATCTATATCTTCCTGTAATCTATGACCTTCTTCACTATTAACCACCCTATCAATCTTGGTGTATTTTGCAAACATGCTTAATAAAGGAAACTATGAAGTGTGAATTGGCCTTGATAGACTGGGGAAAGTTACTTAAAGGGAAGACAGTGGATAAGCAATGGCAAACACTCAAGGAACGCATGGGGGAACTGCAGCAACTGTTTATTCTTGTCTGACACAAAAGCAAAATGGGAAAGAGCCAATCCATGGCTCACCAAGGAAATTAGAGAGAGTATCCCATTGAAGGAAAAAGCGTACTGATTGGCCAAGAAAAATAATAGGTCTGAGGATTGGGAGCAGTTTAGAATTCAGCAAAGAAAGGCCAAAGGATTGATTTAAGAAGGGGAAAATACAGTACGAAAGTAACTGACATTAAGACTGACACTAAGAGTTTCTATAGATATGTGAAGAGAAAGAGGTTGGTGAAGAGAAATGTAGGTCCCCTACAGACGGAAACGGAGGAATGTGTAATAGGGAACAAAGAAATGGCCGAGCAACTGAATACATATTTTAGTTCTGTCATAGAACATAGAACAGTACAGCACAGAACAGGCCCTTCGGCCCACGATGTTGTGCCGACCTTCATCTGAAACCAAGATCAAGCTATCCCACTCCCTACCATCCTGGTGTGCTCCATGTGCCTATCCAATAACCGCTTAAATGTTCCTAAAGTATCTGACTCCACTATCACTGCAGGCAGTCCATTCCACACCCCAACCACTCTCTGCGTGAAGAACCTACCTCTGATATCCTTCCTATATCTCCCACCATGAACCCTATAGTTATGCCCCCTCGTAATAGCTCCATCCACCCGAGGAAATAGTCTTTGAACGTTCACTCGATCTATCCCCTTCATCATTTTATAAACCTCTATTAAGTCTCCCCTCAATCTCCTCCGCTCCAGAGAGAACAGCCCCAGCTCCCTCAACCTTTCCTCATAAGACCGACACTCCAAACCAGGCAGCATCCTGGTAAATCTCCTCTGCACTCTTTCCAGCGCTTCCACATCCTTCTTATAGTGAGGTGACCAGAACTGCACGCAATATTCCAAATGTGGTCTCACCAAGGTCCTGTACAGTTGCAGCATAACCCCACGGCTCTTAAACTCCAACCCCCTGTTAATAAAAGCTAACACACTATATGCCTTCTTCACAGCTCTATCCACTTGAGTGGCAACCTTTAGAGACCTGTGGATATGGACCCCAAGATCTCTCTGTTCCTCCACAGTCTTCAGAACCCTACCTTTGACCCTGTAATCCACATTTAAATTAGTCCTACCAAAATGAATCACCTCACATTTATCAGGGTTAAACTCCATTTGCCATTTTTCAGCCCAGCTTTGCATCCTATCTATGTCTCTATGCAGCCTACAACACCCCTCCACCTCATCCACTACTCCACCAATCTTGGTGTCATCAGCAAATTTACTGATCCACCCTTCAGCCCCCTCCTCTAAGTCATTAATAAAAATCACAAAGAGCAGAGGACCAAGCACCGATCCCTGCGGCACTCCGCTAGCAACCTGCCTCCAGTCCGAAAATTTTCCATCCACCACCACCCTCTGTCTTCGATCAGACAGCCAGTTACCTATCCAATCGGCCAACTTTCCCTCTACCCCACACCTCCTTACTTTCATCATAAGCCGACCATGGGGGACCTTATCAAACGCCTTACTAAAATCCATGTATATGACATCAACCGCCCTACCTTCATCAACACACCTAGTTACCTCCTCAAAAAATTCTATCAAATTTGTGAGGCACGATTTGCCCTTCACAAATCCGTGCTGACTATCCCGGATTAATCCGCATCTTTCTAAATGGTCGTAAATCCCATCCCTAAGGACCTTTTCCATCAATTTACCAACCACCGAAGTCAGACTAATCGGTCTATAATTACCAGGGTCATTTCTATTCCCTTTCTTAAACAGAGGAACAACATTTGCCACTCTCCAGTCCTCTGGCACCATCCCCGTGGACAGCGAGGACCCAAAGATCAAAGCCAAAGGCTCTGCAATCTCATCCCTCGCCTCCCAAAGAATCCTAGGATACATTTCATCAGGCCCAGGGGACTTATCGACCTTCAGTTTATTCAAAACTGCCAGTACATCCTCCCTCCGAACATCTATTTCCTCCAGCCTATTAGTCTGTAACACCTTCTCTTCCTGAAAAACATGGCCCCTCTCCTTGGTGAACACTGAAGAAAAGTATTCATTCATCACCTCGCCTATCTCTACTGATTCCATACACAAGTTCCCACCACTGTCCTTGACCGGCCCTAACCTCACCCTGGTCATTCTTTTATTCCTCACATAAGAGTAAAAAGCCTTGGGGTTTTCCTTGATCCGTCTTCACAAAAGAGGACACAAATCAGATGCCAGAAATGTTGGAGAATGCAAGCTTTAGTGAGAGGGAAGAACTGATGGAGATCAATATTAGTAGAGAAATGGTGCTGGGAAAATTGATGGCATTGAAGGTGGATAAATCTCCAGGGCCTGATAATCTACATCCCAGAGTACTTAAGGAAGTGGCTGTAGAAATAGTGGATGGATTGGTAGTCAGCTTCCAGGATTCTATCGACTCTGGAACAGTCCCTGCAGATTGGAGGGTAGCCAATGTCACTCCAATATTCAAAAAGGGAGGTAGAGAGAAAACAGGGAATTATAGACCAGTAAGTTTAACATCGGCAGTGAAGAAAATTCTCAAACCCATTATCAAGGACTTTATATCAGAGCATTTAGAAAGTAGTGGCAGGATCAGACAGAGTCAGCATGGATTTAAGAAGTGGAAATCATGCTTGAAGATGTAACTAGTAGAGTTGACAAGGGGGAGCAGTTGATGTGGTATATTTGGACTTTCAGAAAGCGTTTGACAAAGTCCCACACAAGAGATTATCGTGCAAGATTAAAGCGCATGGGATTGGGGGAGGTGTATTGAGATGGACAGAAAACTGGTTGGCAGAAAGGTAACAAAGAGTAGGAATTAATGGGTGCTTTTCAAATTGGCAGGCAGTAACTAGTGGGGTGCCACAGGGATCAGTGCTGGGACCCCAGCTATTCACAATATAAATGATTTGGATGAGGGAACAAAATGTAACATCTCAAAGTTTGCAGATGATACCAAATTGGATGAGAGGGTGAACTGTGACAGGGATGCAGAGATCCTTCAGAATGATCTGGACAGGTTGGGTGAGTGGGCAAATCAATGGCTGATGCAGTATAATTTGGATAAAACTTTGGAAGCAAAAACAAGAAGGCAGCTTACTCCCTGAATGGCTGTAAATTGCGAGAGGGGAGTGTGCAGCGGAACCTGGGTGTTCTTGTGCACCAGTCACTGAAGATAAGCGTGCAGGTGCAGCAGGCGGTAAAGAAGGCAAATGGTATGTTTGCCTTCATTGCGAGAGGTTTCGAATACAGGAGCAGGGATGTGTTGTTGCAATTATACAGGGCCTTGGTAAGGCCACACCTAGAATATCGTATGCAGTTTTGGTCTCCTTTTCTGAGGAAGGATGATCTTGCTCTCTCGAGAGTGCCGCGAAGGTTTACCAGGCTGATTCCAGAGATGTATGACGAGAGACTGACTGGGTTAGGATTGTTTTCTCTGGAGTTCAGATAAATGAGGGGGGATCTCATAGAGACTTATAAAATTCTAACAGGACTAGACAGGGTAGATGCAGGGAGGATATTCCCAACGGTGGGGGAGTCCAGAACTCGGAGTCACAGTCTGAGGATTCAGGGTGAGACCATTTAGGACGGAGGTGAGGAGACATTTCTTCTCCCAAAGCGTGGTGAGCCTATGGAATTCATTACCACAGGAAGTAGTTGATACCAAAACATTGAATGCATTCAAGAGGCGGCTGGATATAGCAGTTGGGCGAATGGGATCAAAGGTTATGGGGGAAAAAGCAGGATTAGGCTATTGAGCTGAATGATCACTCATGATCATGATGAGTGGCAGAGCAGGCTCGAAGGTCAAAATGGCCTCCTCTTACTCCTGTCTTCTATGTTTCTATGTCTATGCTTATCATTCCCCCGCCCCCCCCCCAAACCCCCACACATAATCATCGATATTATTTATGTATATAACAAACAACAAGGGACCCAGCACTGAACCTTGTGGTACACCACTTGACACCGGCCTCCAGTCACTCAAATAGTCTTCTACCTTTGTGTCCTATGAATAAGCCAGTTTCAAATCCATCTTGCCAAGATGTAGATCCATCTTGCAAATGTAGCTCTAAGATAGAACTGCCAGACCTCTCCAATGAAATCTGATATATACAATTCAAAATGGATCAATTACAGGTTTTCTTATCAATAACTCACACCTTTCATTAGCTTAAAATCAATCATTTTCAATATACACAAATCAACAATAATACCTGTATCTTAGCCAACTGCATCCTACTCTCTTGCATAATGACATTTTATTAGTCCGTAGAATTTGGAAGCTAACTCCTGACTTGGCTGACCTCACTTCCCATGTTGCCTGATGACCTCAGATGCCAGCCCAGAGTTTAAATGAATGTTCTCATGGGTTCCCTTAAAGGTCACTGCCAAATCAGATTAACACATGACTCCATGCATCTTGCCTGGGTAGTGAATAAACTCTATTCATGAAATATGATTAAGTGTCTTAGATGTTCTCTCCTTACTGACTTACTCCTTACTGACTTACTCTTTACTGATGTGGAGATGCCGGCGTTGGACTGGGGTAAACACAGTAAGAAGTTTAACAACACCAGGTTAAAGTCCAACAGGTTTATTTGGTAGCAAAAGCCACACAAGCTTTCGGAGCTCTAAGCCCCTTCTTCAGGTGAGTGGGAATTCTGTTCACAAACAGAGCTTATAAAGACACAGACTCAATTTACATGAATAATGGTTGGAATGCGAATACTTACAACTAATCAAGAAACAAAACAATGTGAGTGGAGAGAGCATCAAGACAGGCTAAAAAGATGTGTATTGTCTCCAGACAAGACAGCCAGTGAAACTCTGCAGGTCCACGCAACTGTGGGAGTTACAAATAGTGTGACATGAACCCAATATCCCGGTTGAGGCCGTCCTCGTGTGTGCGGAACTTGGCTATCAGTTTCTGCTCAGCGACTCTGCGCTGTCGTGTGTCGCGAAGGCCGCCTTGGAGAACGCTTACCCGAATATCAGAGGCCGAATGCCCGTGACCGCTGAAGTGCTCCCCAACAGGAAGAGAACAGTCTTGCCTGGTGATTGTCGAGCGGTGTTCATTCATCCGTTGTCGCAGCGTCTGCATAGTTTCCCCAATGTACCATGCCTCGGGACATCCTTTCTTGCAGCGTATCAGGTAGACAACGTTGGCCGAATTGCAAGAGTATGTACCGTGTACCTGGTGGATGGTGTTCTCATGTGAGATGATGGCATCTGTGTCGATGATCTGGCACGTCTTTCAGAGGTTGCTGTGGCAGGGTTGTGTGGTGTCATGGTCACTGTTCCCCTGAAGGCTGGGTAGTTTGCTGCGGACAATGGTCTGTTTGAGGTTGTGCGGTTGTTTGAAGGCAAGAAGTGGGGGTGTGGGGATGGCCTTGGCGAGATGTTCGTCTTCATCAATGACAATGTTGAAGGCTCCGGAGGAGATGCCGTAGCTTCTCCGCTCCGGGGAAGTACTGGACAACGAAGGGTACTCTGTCCACTGTGTCCCGTGTTTGTCTTCTGAGGAGGTTGGAGGACCTCTGCAAGACGTGCTGGATCATCGACACAGATGCCATCATCTCACGTGAGAACCACTTCTTGCCTTCAAACAACCACACAACCTCAAACAGACCATTGTCCGCAGCAAACTACCCAGCCTTCAGGAGAACAGTGACCATGACACCACACAACCCTGCCACAGCAACCTCTGCAAGACGTGCCGGATCATCAACATGGATGCCATCATCTCACGTGAGAACACCATCCACCAGGTACACGGTACATACTCTTGCAATTCGGCCAACGTTGTCTACCTGATACGCTGCAAGAAAGGATGTCCCGAGGCATGGTACATTGGGGAAACTATGCAGACGCTGCGACAACGGATGAATGAACACCGCTCGACAATCACCAGGCAAGACTGTTCTCTTCCTGTTGGGGAGCACTTCAGTGGTCACGGTCATTCGGCCTCTGATATTCGGGTAAGCGTTCTCCAAGGCGGCCTTCGCGACACACGACAGCGCAGAGTCGCTGAGCAGAAACTGATAGCCAAGTTCCGCACACACGAGGACGGCCTCAACCGGGATATTGGGTTCATGTCACACTATTTGTAACTCCCACAGTTGCGTGGACCTGCAGAGTTTCACTGGCTGTCTTGTCTGGAGACAATACACATCTTTTTAGCCTGTCTTGATGCTCTCTCCACTCACATTGTTTTGTTTCTTAAAGACTTGATTAGTTGTAAGTATTCGCATTCCAACCATTATTCATGTAAATTGAGTCTGTGTCTTTATAAGCTCTGTTTGTGAACAGAATTCCCACTCACCTGAAGAAGGGGCTTAGAGCTCCGAAAGCTTGTGTGGCTTTTGCTACCAAATAAACCTGTTGGACTTTAACCTGGTGTTGTTAAACTTCTTACTGTGTTTACTCTTTACTGTCAGCTCATGTGCTGCTGCAGGCTCTGGCTCAGAAAGGAGGCAGTGTGGCACCTGTGTCAGGTCCTCATGGACTTGGCCTCTTGTGGCACAGGATGACACCCGCTCTTGGTGGCGGTGAAGGTCATGGCAGTTAACCTTTATGCTGGGACCTCTGGGATTTCGCAGTCCTTGGTCCACAAGTATGTCTGTGAGGTGATGGATGCTCTGTTTGCCCAGGCAGGCCAATGCGTTCATTTCGACATTGGCCAGGCCCAGCAGAAAGCCCAGGCCGCACGCTTTTCCGTTATTGCTGGGATGCCGAATGAGCAGAGTGCAATTGTTTGTATGCACATCACCCTGCGGTCCCTAACATGTCGGGCACTGTGGTTTGTGAACAGGAAGGGGTTCCACTCCCTGAATTGTCAGCTGGTCTGTAACCACGGAGTAAACCTCATGCACGTGTGTGCACACCACCTAGGGAGCATGCACAACAATTTCATTTTGTACAGCTCTGACATCCCCGACCTCTTCAAGAACCAATCCAGGCTCCTGGGAAGGGTCCTGGGGGGTCAAGGGCTACCTGTTAAGTACCTGGCAAATGATGCCAGTATGGAATCCAGAGACCGAGGCAGAGTCTCAGTGCAATGAGGTCCACTCTGCCACCCGGTCCATCATCGACCATCAGGCTTGTCAAGATGCGGTTCCACTGCCTGGACCGTTCTGGTGGGGCCCTCCCGCATCATCGTGGTCTGCTTTGTGTTCCACAATCTGGTGCAGCAGCGGAGAGACTTCCTGGAGTAGGAGGACAGTGACCAGGTGAACACCCCTGGGAAGGACGGGACCCAGGAAGATGTGAAGGTTGACAAGAAGGAGGAGGACACCAAAGAGGATCTGGGGAATGGAGGACAGGCGGCAACAAGGGTTCATTAGGGCAGACTAATGAGGGAGGCTTGCATCACCACAAGGTTCTTCAATCAAGGAGTGTGCGGTGTACCAGCAGCAAACCCCAGTCCCTCCTCCAACCCCTGTCCACAGCCCTGCACCATGGGTCCCTTTAACATTACACCAGGTGATGGGCCTGGGTTGGTCGTGTAAGCAAATTTCTAGTGCAGGCAGGAGAGTGATGGTGACTTGCAATGCGGGGCACTATGATGCTGCCCTGATGCAAAACAAATCTGATTCCTACCTGTTTTCTTCATGCAAACTGGCGCTTGGGCCCACATCTGGGTGGGGGTCAGGGGCATCACCATCGGCGGCAATGCCCTGGAGGTGGGGCGTGGTCCCAGGTTCTGCAGTGCCAGGGTGCCAGGCTGGCACTGCACAAAGGGCACTGCCCCCCGACCACCTGGGGGACTTCAGTGGCCTCCGGTCCCACCAGCGAGGCCATTCCATCAGGTCCCTGTTGGTGGGACCTGCACCAGCAAGGTCATTAAGGCAAGTGAACCCAGACAATTGCCTCTGGGACCCACTAATTACATTTAAATCACAACATAATTATTTAAATCTGCCTTGCTTCCTTCCCAGGCACAAGGCTGATTACGCCGACAGATCAGGGCCGATATCATCGTGAGGCAAGAAACCAGGCGCAAACCCGTTTCTTTCGCTTCTCGCCCCATCTCACAATGATTGACTGACATGATGAGACAGTAAGATCACCCCCCAGGACTCTGCTGAGCTCCTTGCCAATGAGGTGGATGGGGGCAAGGCAGTGGACGTGGTATATATGGATTTTAGTAAGGCGTTTGATAAGGTTCACCATGGTAGGCTTCTGCAGAAAATGCAGATGTATGGGATTGGGGGTGATCTAGGAAATTGGATCAGGAATTGGCTAGCGGATAGGAAACAGAGGGTGGTGGTTGATAGTAAATATTCATCATGGAGTGCGGTTACAAGTGGTGTACCTCAGGGATCTGTTTTGGGGCCACTGCTGTTTGTAATATTTATTAATGATCTGGATGAGGGTATAGTTGGGTGGATTAGCAAATTTGCTGATGACACCAAAGTCGGTGGTGTGGTAGACAGTGAGGAAGGGTGTCGTAGTTTGCAGGAAGACTTAGACAGGTTGCAAAGTTGGGCCGAGAGGTGGCGGATGGAGTTTAATGCGGAGAAGTGTGAGGTAATTCACTTTGGTAGGAATAACAGATGTGTTGAGTATAGGGCTAACGGGAGGACTTTGAATAGTGTGGAGGAGCAGAGGGATCTAGGTGTATGTGTGCATAGATCCCTGAAAGTTGGGAATCAAGTAGATAAGGTTGTTAAGAAGGCATATGGTGTCTTGGCGTTTATTGGTAGGGGGATTGAATTTAGGAGTCGTAGCGTTATGTTGCAACTGTACACAACTCTGGTGCGGCTGCACTTGGAGTACTGTGTGCAGTTCTGGTCCCCACATTACAGGAAGGATGTGGAGGCTTTGGAGAGGGTGCAGAGGAGGTTTACCAGGATGTTGCCTGGTATGGAGGGGAGATCCTATGAGGAGAGGCTGAGGGATTTGGGATTGTTTTCGCTGGAAAGGCGGCGGCTAAGAGGGGATCTTATTGAAACATATAAGATGATTAGAGGTTTAGATAGGGTGGATAGTGATAGCCTTTTTCCTCTGATGGAGAAATCCAGCACGAGGGGGCATGGCTTTAAATTGAGGGGGGGTAGTTATAGAACCGATGTCAGGGGTAGGTTCTTTACCCAGAGGGTGGTGAGGGATTGGAATGCCCTGCCAGCATCAGTAGTAAATGCGCCTAGTTTGGGGGCGTTTAAGAGATCCGTAGATAGGTTCATGGACGAAAAGAAATTGGTTTAGGTTGGAGGGTCACAGTTTTTTTTTTTAACTGGTCGGTGCAACATCGTGGGCCGAAGGGCCTGTTCTGCGCTGTTATGTTCTATGTTCTATAATTGGGAAATCAGATCCATAAATCCATTTTTGATTCCCGTGTGCTGGTGTCAAGTCACTCTCAAGTATCTTACCAATCTCATTACACAAAAGTACCAGTTTAGAACATGAACAATGACTAAAAATATTAATTAGTTGGACAATTACAGGAGTTGGAGGTTTCATAAAATAATTTTTTTATACCACATTTCTGGTTCCAATAAATCATATAGTGATCTGTTAATTATTGTTTTAAAAGATGTTGGTATGAATAAGAAGTAGATGTAGAATTTTTTTGTCATATTATGTTATGCCATGTTATTTGCAATATAATATGCATTTCAGGGTCTTAATGAAAATGTTAACAGTAATTGCATTTTTTGTTTCAGAAAGTAAGCAGTAATATTCGAATAGGAATCATACATAATCCTGAGGCTGAAGTAACAGAAGATAATACTACTATTGCAAAAGCTATTTGGGCTGTACTTCTGACACAGAATGGAAATATTGCAAGAAACTTCATTACCAAGCTGATCAATGAAGAAACTGCAGAAGCACTTGCATCAGGAGCAAAAGTTCTGGAATTTGTTGTTAAAGTTAGTAATTTTAGTTTTTTATAATAATTGTAAACATATTGACTATATGTATATATAAATGTTTCTATAATTGCAACTGTCCAAGAATATTTGCTATTTTATTCTTTATTGTAATGTCAAATTCTACAACATAAAAGGCACACCAGTACTCAGAGACAATGCCACTTTGAAAAAAGTAAACCTTTCTTTACTCACATATATGGTAAATTATTCCAGTTGCAACCTTAATGCAATATGACAGTGAGGAATGCTCACTGTGTCTGAATATCCTTGTTAGTCTCACCACCAGTTTGTTGCTGCAATTATATTATAGAATAATACATAGATTATGCTGGTAATGCACAGCAGGTAAAACAGTGGCCAGAATTCTCGGACCTCACCTGCAGCTCGGATTCTCCAGCTGAGTGCCAAATTTACCATTTCGCTGGTAGTGGTAGTGGTATGTACGAGACCAGAGAATTCTGGGATCTGTGAAGAGGGAAACAGAGTTAATGCTTTGTTAGAGATGTAACAAAAGTTAGAGATGTAACAGGTCTGAAGCAAGTACAAAGACAAGGTTTGCAAGTGTTAATTTTCACATGTCTCACTCCCACAATCAGGAGCGGACACAGGTTCAAGGGTGAGGGGCAGGAGGTTTAGGGGGGATGTGACGAAAAACATTTTTACCCAAAGGATGGTGACGGTCTGGAATGCGCTGCCTGGGAGGGTGGTAGAGGTGGGTTGCCTCACATCCTTTAAAAAGTATCTGGATGAGCACTTGGCACATCATAACTTTCAGGGCTATGGGCCAAGTGCTGGCAGATGGGATTAGAACTAAGGACAAGGAAATTACTGAACAGGAACAGGTCCGTCGGCCCTGCAAGCCTGTGCCGATCATGATGCCCTAACTAAACTAAAGAAAAACCTTCTGCCCTTACTCAGTCCATATCCCTCTATTCCCTCTCTATTCATGTACCCATCCAGGTGCCTCTTAAATGTTGCTAATGTGCCTGCTTTCAGCATTTCTTCTGGCAGTATGTTCCAGGCACTCACTACTCTGTGCGTGAAAAACTTTTCCTGCACATCTCGCCTAAACTTTCCCCTTCTCACCTTGAACTTGTCCCCCTTTGTAATTGACACTTCCACCCTGGGAAAAAGCCTCTGACTATCCACCCTGTCTTGCCTCTCATAATTTTGTAGACCTCTATCAGGTCTACCCTCAGACTCCGTCTTTCAAGTGAAATCAATCCTAGTTTATTCAACCTCACATAACCAACACCCTCAAGACCAGGCAACATCCTAAGGAACTTTCTTTGCACTCTCTCCAAAGCTTTCATGTCCTTCTGGTAGTGTGACGACCAGAACTGCACGCAATACTCCAAATGTGGCCGAACCAAAGTTTTACATACCTGCAACAAGATTTCCCAACTCTTGTACTCAATGCCCCAGCTGATGAAGGCAAGAATGCCATATGCTTTCTTGATCACTTTGGCCACCTATGGCACCACTTTTAGGGAACGGTGAACCTGCACGCCCAGATCTGTCTGTATGTTAATGGTCCTAAGGGTGGGTGGCACGGTGCCACAGTGGTTCACACTGCTGCCTCTCAGCACCAGGGACTTGGGTTCATTTCTGGCCTCAGGCCACTGTCTGTGTGGGTTTCCTCTGGGTGCTCCATTTTCCTCCTACAGTCCAAAGATGTGCGGGTTAGGTTGATTGCCATGCTAAATTGACCCTAGTGTCAGGGGGATTAGCAGGGTAAATATGTGGGGTTATGGGAATAGGGCCTGGGTGGGATTGTTGTCGGTGCAGACTCAATGGGCTAAATGGCCTCCTCCTGCACTGTACAAAGAACAAAGAAAATTGCAGCACAGGAACAGGCCCTTCGGCCCTCCAAGCCTGCACCGACCCATGCTGCCGACTTAACTAAAACCCCCTACCCTCCCTGGGACCATATCCCTCTATTCCCATCCTGTTCATGTACTTGTCAAGACACCCCTTAAAAGTCACTATCGTATCCGCTTCCACTACCTCCCCCGGCAACGAGTTCCAGGCACCCACCACTCTGTGTAAAAAATCTGTCTCATACATCTCCTTTAAACCTTGCCCCTTAAACCTGTGCCCCCTAGGAATTGACTCTTCCACCCTGGGAAAAAGCTTCTGACTATCCACTCTGTCCTTGCTTCTCATAATCTTGTAGACTTCTGCCAGGTCACTCCTCAACCTCCGTCATTCCAGTGAGAACAAACCAAGTTTCTCCAACCTCTCCTCATAGCCAGTGCCCTCCATACTAGGCAACATCCTGGTAAATCTTTTCTGTACCCTCTCCAAAGCCTCCACATCCTTCTGGTAGTGTGGTGACCAGAATTGAACACTATATTCCAAATGCGGCCTAACTAAGGTTCTATAAAGCTGCAACATGACTTGCCAATTGTTAAATTCAATGCCCCGGCCGATGAAGGCAAGCATGCCGTATGCCTTCTTGACTACCTTCTCCATCTGCATTGCCACTTTCAGTGACCAGTGTACCAGTACCCCCAGATCCCTTTGAACAAAGAACAATACAGCATAGGAACAGGCCCTTCGGCCCTCCAAGCCTGCGCCGCTCATGTGCCCACCAGACCATTCTTTTGTATCCCTCTATTCCCAGTCTGTTCATGTAGTTATAGAACAAAGAACAGTACAGCACAGGAAACAGGCCCTTCGGCCTTCCAAGCCTGTGCCGCTCCTTGGTCCAACTAGACCAATCGTTTGTATCCCTCCATTCCCAGGCTGCTCATGTGACTATCCAGGTAAGTCTTAAACGATGTCAGCGTGCCTGCCTCCACCACCCTACTTGGCAGCGCATTCCAGGCCCCCACCACCCTCTGTGTAAAAAACGTCCCTCTTATCTAGATAAGTCTTAAACGATCCCAGCGTGTCTGCCTCAATCACCTTGCTTGGCAGTGCATTCCAGGCCCCCACCACCCTCTGTGTAAAATACGTCCCCCTGACATCTGTGTTGAACCTTGCCTCCCTCACCTTGAACCCGTGACCCCTTGTGTTCGTCACCTCCGACCTGGGAAAAAGCTTCCCACTGTTCACCCTATCTATGCCCTTCATAATTTTATACACCTCTATTAGGTCGCCCCTCATCCTCCGTCTTTCCAGGGAGAACAACCCCAGTTTACCCAATCTCTCCTCATAGCTAAGACCCTCCATACCAGGCAACATCCTGGTAAACCTTCTCTGTACTATCTCCAAAGCCACCACGTCCTTCTGGTAGTGTGGCGACCAGAACTGGACGCAGTAATCCAAATGTGGCCTAACCATCGTTCTATACAGCTGCAACATCATATGCCAACTTTTATATTCTATGCCCCATCCAATAAAGGCAAGCATGCCATATGCCTTCTTGACCACCCTCTCCACCTGTGCTGCCACCTTTAAGGATCTGTGGACTTGTACACCCAGGTCCTTCTGTGTGTCTATACTCCTGATGGTTCTGCCATTTATTGTATAGCTCCCCCTTACATTAGATCTACCGAAATGCATCACTTCGCATTTGTCTGGATTAAATTCCATCTGCCATTTCTCCGCCCAATGTTCCAGCCTATCTATATCCTGTTGTATTCTCTGACAATGTTCATCACTATCCGCAACTCCAGCAATCTTTGTGTTGTCCGCAAACTTGCTGATCACACCAGCTACATCTTCCTCCAAATCATTTATATATATCACAAACAGCAGAGGTCCCAGTACAGAGCCCTGCGGAACACCACTAGTCACAGACCTCCAACCGGAAAAAGACCCCTCCACTGTTACCCTCTGTCTTCTATGGCTAAGCCAGTTCTCCACCCATCTAGCTAGCTCACCTTTTATCCCGTGAGATTTAACCTTTTGCACCAGCCTGCCATGAAGGGCCTTGTCAAACGCTTTACTAAAATCCATATAGACGACATCCATGGCCCTTGCCTCGTCAATCGTTTTTGTCACCTCCTCAAAAAACTCAACCAAATTTGTGAGGCATGACCTCCCTCGTACAAAACCATGCTGTCTATCGCTAATGAGATTATTCAGTTCTAAATGCGCATATATCCTATCTCTAAGAATCTTCTCCAACAACTTTCCTACCATGGACGTCAAGCTCACCGGCCTATAATTACCCGGGTTATCCTTGCTACCCTTCTTAAATAACGGAACCACATTTGCCATCCTCCAATCCTTTGGGACCTCACCTGTGTCCAGTGAAGAGACAAAGATTTCTGTTAGAGGCCCAGCAATTGCATCTCTTGCCTCCCTGAGGAGTCTAGGATAGATGCCATCTGGCCCTGGGGATTTGTCTGTCTTAATGTTTCCTAAAAAACACTTCCTCCCTTGTAATTGAGATTTTTTCTAATGGGTCAACACATCTCTCTAAGACACTACCAGTCAACATGTCCCTCTCCTTTGTGAATACTGATGCAAAGTATTCGTTTAGGATCTCACCTACTTCCTTTGGTTCTAAGCATAATTCCCCTCCTTTGTCCCTGAGATTCTTTCCCTAACAACCCTCTTGTTCCTAACGTATGTATAAAATGCCTTAGGATTCTCCTTAATCCTGTCTGCTGAGGACATTTCGTGATCCCTTTTTGCCCTTCTAACTCCCTGTTTGAGTTCTTTTCTACTTTCTCTGTATTCCTCCAGTGCTCCATCTGTTTTTAGCTGCCTGGACCTCATGTATGCCTCTTTTTTCTTTTTGATTAGACCCACAATTTCACTGATTAGACCCACAATTTGCCCATGAATACTCTTCAGGGTTCTGCCATTTACTGTATATTTCCTATCTGTATTAGATCTTCCAAAATGCATTACCTCACATTTGTAGGGATTCTATGGTTCCGCCATTTACAGTATAATTCGCAACTAAATTTGATCATCCAAAATTAATCACCTCACGTTTGTCTGGATTAAACTCCATCTGCCGTTTCTGTGTCCAAGTCTACAATCTTTTTTTATATTTTGTTGCACCCTCTAACAATCCTGGCACTGTCAACAACTCCACCAATCTTCGTGTCATCCGCAAACTTACTAATCAGACATCCCACATTTTCCTCCAAATCATTTATATATACTACAAACAACAGAGACCCCAGCATTGATCCCTGCGGAATGCCCCTAGCAGCAGATCTCTATTCTGAAAGATACCCTTCCACCGCTACTTTCTGTCTTCTATAACTAAGCCAGTTCTGCATCCATCCAGCCAGCCCACTCTGAATCCCATGTGATTCTCAAACTTTCATGGGAGTCTAAAACTAGAGGGCACAGGTTTAAGGTGAGAGGGGAGAGATACAAAAGGGTCCAGAGGGGCAATCTTTTCACACACAGGGTGGTGAGTGTCTGGAAGGAGCTCCCAGAGGTAGTAATAGAGGCAGGTACAGTTTTGTCTTTTAAAAAGCACTTAGATAGTTGCATGGGTAAGGTGGGTATAGAGGGATTTGGGCCAAATGTAGGCAATTGGTGCTAGCTTAGTGGTTAAAAAAGGGCAGCATGGACAAGTTGGGCTGAAGGACCTGTTCCCATGCTTTGATTTTTGTTTTTGTACCAGTCTGCCATGTGGGACCTTGTCAAACACCTTACTAAAGTCCATATACACCACATCCACAGCGCTTCCTTCATCGATTATCTTTGTCACCTCTTCAAAAAACTCAATCAAGTTGGTGAGACATGATCTTACCCGTACAAAGCTATGCTGCCTGTCATTAACTAGTCCATTAGGTGGAAGTTCCGGTCTTTCTAATGTGTTGGTGCGAACTCGATGGGTCGAAGGGCCTTTTATGCGCTTTCTGATTTTATAAATCTGAACTCAAACCAAATCCTATCAGCCTTTGCTGCCTGACTTACGATTGTTCCTAATATAGTAACACCTCAATTTTAAAATTCTCAGCCAAAGTTCCTCAGCCGTCCACGTGCCCTCCCCACCCCCCATTGCTGAAAGCAAGGACGGAGAAGTTAGCGCTCAGCCAAATCTCTGTTCGCTGCAGTGGGAAGTTTAACAACACCAGGTTAAAGTCCAACAGGTTTATTTGGTAGCAAAAGCCACACAAGCTTTCGAGGCTCTGAGCCCCTTCTTCAGGTGAGTGGGAATGAATTCCCACTCACCTGAAGAAGGGGCTCAGAGCCTCGAAAGCTTGTGTGGCTTTTGCTACCAAATAAACCTGTTGGACTTTAACCTGGTGTTGTTAAACTTCTTACTGTGTTTACCCCAGTCCAACGCCGGCATCTCCACATCATGGCTGCAGTGGAACCAGAGAATCCCATCAGTGTGAACAGCCGTAGAATTCCCCCCCCCCCCCTCCCCATCTTCATTTTAAAATCCTCTCTTTGCTGTGCCCCTCAGTAGCTCTGTAATCTCTTACAGTCTAAAGTTCCTCCTGCTCATAGAACTTGCAAGGTCAGGGAGAAGTGTGCCATGTGTGAAGGGTTTTCTTTTATTCATTCAAAGGGTGTAGATTCTGCTTTCTAGGCTAGCATTCATTGCCCATCCCTAACTGCCCTTGACAGGTGGTGTAGGTATACCCACAGTGCTGTTAGTAGGGGGTTCCAGTGAAGGAACAGCAATATATTGCCAAGTCAGGATGGTGAGTGGCTTGGAGAAGAACTACCAGGTGATGGTGTTCCCATGAATTTGCTGCTCTTGTCCTTCTAAGTGGGAGTGGTTGTGGGTTTCGAATTTGCTGCCTAAGGAGCCTTTGCGAGTTCCTGTAGGCCATCTTGTAGATGGTCACACTGCTGCTACTGGGCACTGGTGATGGAGGGAGTAAATGTTTGTGGAAGGGATGCCAATCAAGCAGACTGCATTAGGAAGTGCAGGAATCTCCTGTTGCCATTCCACTGCAAAACAATTATACCGCTTTGGGTACTGTCGAGGGGAATGGCCTCTCGGTGTGTGGGTGGGAAAGCAGCAAACTTGTTGCACCACGGTTGGCTCTGCCACAGAGACGAGGAGTAAAAAGTGTGGTAATGCAATAGTTATCGGGGATTCAATTGTCAGGGGGACAGTCATCTCTGTGGCTGCAAAGGAGATTCCAGGATGGTGTGTTGCCTTGCTGGTTCTAGGGTCAAGGATATCTTGGAGTGGTTACAGGAAAATCAGTGAATGGTTCATGGTTGTGGTACACATTCGTGCCAATGACACAGGTCAGTGGCTCACCTGAGGAAGGAGCAGCGCTCCAAAAGCTCGTGATTCCAAATAAACCTGTTAGACTTTAACCTGGTGTTGTGAGACTTCATACTGTGCCCACCCCAGTCCAACGCCGGCATCTCTACATCATGGTGCATATAGGCACCAGCGATATAGGTAAAAAACGGGATGAGGTCCTACAAGCTGAATTTAGGGTGTTAGCAATTAAACTAAAAAGTAGGACCTCAAAGGTAGTAATCTCAGGATTGCTACTAGTGTCATGTGCTAGTCAGAGTAAGAATGTCAGGATAGCTAAGATGAATACGTGGCTTTAGAGGTGGTACAAGAGGGAGTGATTCAAATTCCTGGGACATTGGAACCGGTTCTGGAGGAGGTGGGACCAGTACAAATCGGACGGTCTGTACCTAGGTAGAACTGCAACCAATGTCCAATGGGGTTGTTGGGGAGGCTTTAAACTAATGTGGCAGGGGATGGGAACCGATGCAGGAAGTCAGAGGGAAGTAAAGTGGGGAACAGAAACAAAAGACAGTAAGGAGAAAAGTGAAAGGCAGAGAAACCAAAGTCAAAAATCAAAAAGGCCACAGTACAGAGTACAGAGACTTGAAGAATTCAGTGAATGAGTCCAGTAAGGCTAAGATAAATAAAACACAGGCAGAGTGTACAAAACATGACCAGTCAGATGGTCTGAGAAAGCAGGGCAGGGAGCAAAGGAAGTCGAGATTAAACTGCATTTATTTCAATTCCTGATGGGCAAGGCAGATGAACTGAGGGCATGGATGGGTACATGGGACTGGCAAATTATAGGTATTACTGACACGTGGCTAAGGGAAGGGCAGGACTGGCAGCTCAATGTTCCAGGGTACAGATCTATAGGAAAGATAGAACAGGAAGTAAGAGAGGAGGGGGAGTTGTGATTTTGATTCGGGAGAACATCACGCCCGTTTCCTCCCATAGTCAAAGATGTGCAGGTTAGATTGATGCTAGTGTCGGGGGATTAGCAGGGTAAATATGTGGGGTTACAGCAATAGGACCTGGATGGGATTGTGGTCGGTGCATACTCGATGGGCCAAATGGCCTCCTTCAAAACTGTAGGGATTCTATGATCACAGCAGTCCTGAGAGGGGATATATCTGAGTGTTCGCCCATTGAGTCCATATGGCAAAATAAGAAGGGGGAGATCACTTTGATAGGATTCTACTACAGGTCCCCAAATAGTCAGCAGGAAATTGAGGAGCAAATATGTAAGGAGAGTACAGATCGCTGCAAGAAAAATAAGGTGGTAATAGTAATAGGGCGGCACGGTAGCACAGTGGTTAGCACTGCTGCTTCACAGCTCCAGGGTCCCGGGTTCGATTCCCGGCTCAGGTCACTGTCTGTGTGGAGTTTGCACATTCTCCTCGTGTCTGCGTGGGTTTCCTCTGGGTGCTCCGGTTTCCTCCCACAGTCCAAAGATGTGCGGGTTAGGTTGATTGGCCAGGTTAAAAATAATTGCCCCTTAGAGTCCTGGGATGTGTAGGTTAAAGGGATTAGCGGGTAAATATGTGGGGGTAGGGCCTGGGTGGGATTGTGGTCGGTGCAGACTCGATGGGCCGAATGGCCTCCTTCTGCACTGTAGGGTTTCTATGATTTCTATGATAGTCGGGGACTTTAACACTCCCAATATTGATTGGGATATCTGCAGCATTAGGGGCTTGAATGGAGAGAAATTTGAGTGTATTCAGGAGGAATTTCTCATTCAGTATATGGATGGCCCGACTAGAGAGGAGTCAAAACTTGACCTCCTCTTGAGAAATAAGGAAGGGTAGGTGACAGAAGTGGTAGTGAGGGATCACTTTGGGATCAATGACCATAAGTTTTAAGATAGCTATGGAGAATGATAGGACTGGCCCAAAAGTTAAAATTCTAAATTGGGACAAAGCCAATTTTGATGGTATTAGACAGGAACTTTTAAAAGTTGATTGGGGTGTCTGTTCACAGGTCTGGTAAGTGGGAGGCTTTCAAAAGTGTGTTCACCAGAATTCAGTGTAAGTACATTCCTTTCTGAGTGAAGGGCAAGGCTGGTAGAAGTAGGGAACCCTGCTTGACTCAGGATATTGAGGCCCTGGTCAAAAAGAAGAAGGAGGCATATGACATGCATAGGCAGCTGGAATCAAGTAGATCCCTTGAAGAGTATAGAAGTTCATAGAATCCCTACAGTGCATAAGGAGGCCATTCGGCCCATCAAGTCTGCACCTACCACAATCCCACCCAGCCCCTTTAATGTAGCCCCACGCATTTGCCCTGCTAGTTCCCCTGACACAAGGGGCAACTTACCATGGCCAATCAACCTAACCCACACATCTTTGGATTGTGGGAGGAAATCGGAGTACCCGGAGGAAACCCACACAGATACGAGGAGAATGTACAAACTCCACACAGACAGTGACCCAAGGCAGGAATCGAACCTGGGTTGGAGTAGAGCTAATCGAGAAATCAGGAGAGCAAAAAGAGGTCATGAGATTGCTTTAGCACATAAGACAAAGGAGGATCCAAAGGGCTTCTCAAATGCATGAAGGGCAAAAGAGTAACTCGGGAGAGAGTATGATCAACAAGGTCATCTCTATGCGGATTCACAAGAGATGAATATTTCTCATCAGTATTTACTGTTGAGAAAGGCATGGGTATTAGGGAACTTGGGGAAATAAATAGTGATGTCTTGAGTAATGTACATATTACAGAGAAGGAGGTGCTGGTAGTCTTAAAGTGCATCAAGGTAGATAAATCCCCGGGACCTGATGAAATGTATCCATACCAGGATCCAGGGTTAGGTTGCCAAATGGATACAAAATTGGCTTGATGATAGAAGACAGAGTGGTTGTAGAGGGTTGTTTTTCCAAACTGGAGGTCTGTGACCACCAGCATACTTCAGGGGTCGGTGCTGGGTCCACTATTATTTTTAATTTTTATTAATGAATTGGATGAGAATTTAGTAGACATGGTTAGTAAGTTTGCAGATGACATCAAGATTGGTGGCATAGTGGACAGTGAAGAAGATTATCTAGGATTGCAACGGGATCTTGATCAATTGGGCCAGTGGGCCGATGAATAGCAGATGGAGTTTAGTTTAGATAAACGGGAGGTGATGCATTTTGGTTTCATTGGTCAGAACACTGAATACAGGAGTTGGGACGCCTTGTTGAAGTTGTACGGCCACACTTGGAATACTGTGTACAGTTCTGGTCATCCTATTATAGAAAGGATATTATGAAATAGAAAGAGTGCAGAAAAGATTTACCAAGATTTCACAAAAGATTTGAGTTATGAGAGTCTGGATAGACTGGGACTTTTTTCCCCTGGAGTGTAGGAGGTTTACATAAGAAATAGGAGCAGGAGTAGGCCATCTAGCCACTCAAGCCTGCTCTGTCATTCAATAAGATCATGGCTGATCTGATAGTGGGTTCAGTTCCACTTACCCGCCCGCTCCCCATAACCCTTAATTCCCTTAATGGTTACAAATCTATCTATCTGTGACTTAAACACATTTAACGAGGTAGCCTCTACTGCTTCATTGGGCAGAAAATTCCAAATATTCACTACCCTCTGGGAGAAGAAGTTCCTCCTCAACTCTGTTCTAAATTGACTCCCCCGTATTTTGAGGCTATGCCCCCTAGTTCTTGTTTCCATTGTAAGTGGAAATAACATTGCTGATTCTACCCTGTCTAGCCCCTTCATTATCTTATATGTCTCTATAAGATCTCCCCTCAACCTTCTAAACTCCAATGAGTACAGGCCCAGTCTACTCAATCTCTCCTAATAAGCTAACCCCTTCATCTCTGGAATCAACCTGGTGAACCTTCTCTGTACCCCCTCCAAAGCTAATATATCCTTTCTTAAATAAGGGGACCAAAATTGTACACAGTACTCTAGGTGTGGCCTCACCAGCACCTTGTACAGTTGCAGCATGACCTCCCTGCTTTTATACCCCATCCCTCTCGCGATAAAGGCCAACATTCCATTTGCCTTCTTGATTACCTGCTGCACCCGCAAACTGAATTTCTGTGATTCATGCACAAGGACCCCCAGGTCCCTCTGCACAGTAGCATGTTGTAATTTTTCACCATTTAAATAGTAGTCCATTTTACTATTATTCCTTCCAAAGTGGATAACCTCACACTTACCAACGTTATACTCCATCTGCCAGATCCTTGCCCACTCACTTAGCCTATCCAAATCTCTCTGCAGACTCTCTGTGTCCTCCACGCAATTTGCTTTCCCACTCATCTTTCTGTCATCCGCAAACTTTGTTACCCTACACTCGGTCCCCTCCTCCAGATCGTCTATGTATATGGTAAATAGTTGAGGCCCCAGCACCGATCCCTGCGGCACGCCACTAGTCACTGATTGCCAACCAGAAAAGCACCCATTTATTCCGACTCTCTGCTTTCTGTTAGATAGCCAATCCTCAATCCACGCTAACACTTTACCCCCAACTCCGTGTACCTTTATCTTATGCAGCAACCTTTTGTGAGGCACCTTATCGAATGCCTTCTGGAAATCTAAATACACCACATCCACTGGTTCCCCTCTGTCGTTATATCCTCAAAAAATTCCAGTAAATTAGTCAAACATGACTTTCCCTTCATGAATCCATGCTGCGTCTGCTTGATTGAACCATTCTTTTCCAGGTGTCCTGCTATTTCTTCCTTAATGATAGATTCCAGCATTTTCCCAACTACGGATGTTAAGCTAACCGGCCTGTAGTTACCCGCCTTTTGTCTACCTCCTTTTTTAAACAGTGGCGTTACATTAGCTGTTTTCCAATCAGCTGGCACCTCCCCAGGTTTAACAACACCATGTTAAAGTTCAACAGATGTATTTGGTAGCAAAAGCCACACAAGCTTTCGGAGCCTTAAGCCCCTTCTTCAGGTGAGTGGGAATTCTGTTCACAAACAGGGCATATAAAGACACAAACTCAATTTACATGAATAATTGTTGGAATGCGAATACTTACAGCTAATCAAGTCTTTAAGATACAAACAATGTGAGTGGAGAGAGCATCAAGACAGGCTAAAGAGATGTGTATTGTCTCCAGACAGGACAGCCAGTGAGACTCTGCAGGTCCAGGCAGGCTGTGGGGATTACAAATAGTGTGACATGAACCCAATATCCCGGTTGAGGCCGTCCTCATGTGTGTGGAACTTGGCTATCAGTTTCTGCTCAGTGACTCTGCACCGTCGTGTGTCGGGAAGGCCACCTTGGAGAACTTCTCCAAGGTCAACATCTTTTCCCAAAGGTAGAGGAGTCTAAAACTAGAGGGCATATGTTTAAGATGAGAGGGGAGAGATCCAAAAGGGTCCAGTGAGGCAATCTTTTCACACAGAGAGTGGTGAGTGTCTGCAATGAGCTGCCAGAGGCAGTAGTAGTAGCGGGTACAATTTTGTCCTTTAAAAAACATTTAGAGAGTTACATGGGTAAGCTGAGTAGAGAGGGATATAAGCCAAATGCGGGCAATTGACACTTGCTTAGTGATAAAAACTTGGCAGCATGGACAAGTTGGGCCAATGGGCCTGTTTCCATGCTGTAAACCTCTATGACGTGGCTGCAGGGTGACCAGGGATGGGAACTGAACATCCAGGGGCAATCAGTATTTAGGAAGGACAGACAAAAAGGTAAAGTCAGTGGAGTTGCATTGCTGGTTAAAGAGGAAATTAACACCATTCTGAAGAAGGATATTAGCTCCAACAAGTTGGAATTTATATGGGTAGAGCTAAAAAAACACCAAGGGACAAAAAATATTAGTGCTGATGTTGCGAATGACAAACAGAAAATTTGAGATGCATGTGATAAAGAACACCTGTAATTATGGGTGAATTTAATCTGCATATAGATTGGGCAAATCAAATTGGTCACAATATTGTGGAGGAAGAATTCCTGCAGTGAAGATGGGATGGGTTTCTGGACCAATACGTTGAGCAGCCAAGTAGACAGCATGCCATTTTAGAATGGGTATTGTGTAATGAAAAAGGAATAATTGGCAATCTAGTTGTGAAAGTCCCCTTGGGGATGAGCAGCCATACATAACATGATCGAATGTTTCACCAAAGTGGAGAGTAATATAGTCCATTATGAGACTAAGGTCCTGAATCTTAATAAAGGAAACTACAGTGATATGAGGCACGAGTTGACTATGATAGATTGGGAAATGTTACTGAAAGGATGACGGTGGATTAGGCAATAGCAAACATTCAAGAAGTGCATGGGTGAACTGCAACAATTGTTTATTCCTGTCTGGTGCAAAACTAAAATGGAAAAGGTGGCCAAGCCAAGGCTTACAAGGGACATTAGAGATAGCATTAGATCCAAGGGAGAGCCATATATATTGGTCAGGAAAAACAACAGATCTGAGGATTAGGAGCAGTTTAGAATTCAGCAAAGGAGGACCAATGGACTGATTAAGAAGGGGAAAATAGAGTACAAGAGTAAGCTTGCGGGCAACATAAAAACTGACTGTAGAAGTTTTTGTAGTTATGTGAGGCAGCGGAGATCCTTCAGCGTCATTTGGACAAGGTGAGTGAGTGGACAAATGGCAGATGCAGTATAATTTGTTTAAATGAGAGGTTATCCAGTTCGCTAGCAAAAACGAGAAAGTAGATTACTATCTGACATGGCCATAAATTAGGAGAGGGGAATGTGCAACGAGACCTGGGTGTCCTCGCACACCAGTCACTGAAGGTAAACATGCAGGTGCAGTAGGCAGTAAAAATGGCAAATGATATGTTGGCCTTCAGAGCGAGAGAATTCGAGAAGGGAGCAGGAATATTTTACAGGGCCTTGATGAGGCCACACCTGGAATATTGTGTGCAGTTTTGTCTCCTTATCTGTGGAAGGATGTCCTTGCTCCAGAGCGAGTACAGAGAAGGTTACCCAAAACTGATTCCACGGATGGTAGGTCTGATATATGAGGAGAGATTGATTTCATTAGGATTGTATACACTGAAATTCATAAGAATGAGGGGGCATCTCATGAAAATCTATAAAATTCTAACGGGAAGGATGTTCTCGATGGTGGGGGTGTCCAGTGGTCACAGTCTGAGGATACAGGATCGACCGTTTAGGTCGGAGATGAGGAGAAATTTCTTCACCCAGAGAGTGATCAGTCTGTGGAATTCACTACCTCAGAAAGTAGTTGAGGCCAAAATACCGAATATTTTCAAAAAGCAGTTCGATATCGCACTTGGGGTGAAGGGGATCAAAGGATATGGGGGGAGGCGGGATCAAGCTATTGAGATGGATGATCATGAATGATGGTGCAGACTCGAAGGGCTGAATGGTCTCCTTCTGCTCCTATTTTCTATCTCCTGAATGGTGTTAAAGTTTTCAGTATCCTTGGAGCCACACTCATCCAGGCAAGTGAAGAGTATTCCATCACACTCCTGACTTGTGTCTTGTAGATTGTAGACAGGCTTTGGGGAGACAGGAGGTGAGTTACTCACTGCAGGATTCTAGTCTCTGATCTGCTTTTGTAGCCACAGTATTTTTATAGCTGGTCTTAATTTCTATCATAGAATCCCTACAGAAGACTGAGGGGCGACCTGATCGAGGTGCACAAGATTATGAGGGACATGGACAGAGTGGATAAGGAGCAATTGTTCAACTGTTCCCCTTCGTTGAAGGGTCAGTCACGGGGGGACATGGGTTCAAGGTGAGGGGCAGAAAGTTTAGAGGGGATGTGAGGAACAACTTCTTTACCCAGAGGGTGGTGACATCTGGAATGCGCTGCTGGGGAAGGTGGTAGAGGCGGGTTGCCTCACATCCTTTAAAAAGTATCTGGATGAACATTTGGCACACCATAACATTCAGCCTACCACCCTCTGTGTAAAAAGAACTTGCCCTGTACATCTCCTTTAAACCTTGCCCCTTGCACCTTAAACCTATGCCCCTTAGTAATTGACTCTTCCACCCTGGGAAAAAGCTTCTGACAATCCACTCTGTCCATGCCTCTCAATCTTGTAGACTTCTATCAGGTCACCCCCCCTCAACCTCCTTCATTCCAGTGAGAACAAACTAAGTTTCTCCAACCTCTCCTCATAGCTAATGCCCTCCACACCAGGCAACAAATCATCTCTGTACCCTCTCCAAAGCCTCCACATCCTTCTGGTAGTGTGGTGACCAGAATTTAACACTATATTCCAAGTGCGGCCTAACTAAAGTTCTATAAAGCTGCAACATGACTCGCCAATTTTTAAACTCAGTGCCCCGGCTATGAAGGCAAGCATGCCGTATGCCTTCTTGACTACCTTCTCCACCTGCATTGCCACTTTCAGATCCCTTTGCCTATCAGTACTCTTAAGCGTTCTGCCATTTACTGTATATTTCCTATGATTCTATAGTTCCTATGATTCTATAATTTCCTATGATTCTATAATTCTATGATTCCATGAGTGTAGAAGGAGGCCATTTGGCCCATCAAGTCTACACTGACAACAATACAATCCTGGCATGACCACTGTAACCCCACGTATTTACCCTGGTCAATGGTAATCTCCAGGATGTCTATAGTTGGGGATTCAGTGATGGTAATGCCATTGAACATCAAGGGGCAATGGCTAGATTCCCTCTTGTTGGAGATAGTCATTGCTTGGAACGTTGTCGCACATATGTGACTTGTCACTCGTCAGTCTTAGCCTGGATATTGTCTAGGTTATGTTGCATTTAGATGTGGACTGAATATTGTGCAATCATCAGTGAACATCCCCACTTCTGATCTTTATGATGAATGAATGATCACTGATGATGCAGCCGAAGATGGGTTGGCTTTGGACACTCCCCTGAGGAATTACATTAATATCCTGGAGCTGACATGACTGACCTCCAACAATCACAACCACCTTCCTTTGTGCCAGGTATAACAAAGGAGCATTTTCCCCCGCCCCTTCCCCTGATTTCCCCAACCTCACCTCTGGAGTTCAGCTTTTTTGTCTATTTCTTTTTATTTGAATTTGAACCAAGTCTGTAATTTGATCAGAAACTGAGTGGCCCTGGCAGAAACCAAAGTGAGCAGCAAGTTCTGGAGCACAAATACTATTGTCAGGTCTCATAGCCTTTGTGTATTCAGCCTCTTCTTAATATCATATGAAATGAATCAAATTGGCTGAAGACTGGCATCTCTGATGCTGAGGACCTCCAGGTGACAATCAACAATGATTTCATGGTCATCATTAGACCTTCGCTTCCAAATATTTCATTGATTTCAAATTCCACCGCCTGTCTGGTGAGATTCGAAACTGGTCCCCAGAGTATTACCCTGAGCCTCTAGTCCAGCGAAAATAGCACTATGCCCCCATCTCCGTGAGTTTGGGAAGGTGATCTAAGATTGGGGCTTGGAGTGGTGGGTAGGAAGAAAAGGTGGAGGCAGTCAGAGATTAGAGGGAGAGATTGGGAATAAGAAACTACTCCTCCCCCATTCCTTAATCGTTGTGGGGATTTTGCTAGAGATTGGTGAGGGTTGAGGGGGTGGTTTCTAATTGCTGGGGAGTTGACAGGTTTGCTTGGTAGTATGGTGTTGGAAGTATGGCTCTTTTTGGTCCAGTGCTGGGTAAGCAATTCGCTCATTTGCTGCATTTCACACCTCCCTGTAGCTGTTGGGTTTCCTGAAACCTGAGAAATTCAGCCAGCCAGCACTACAACTGAAACACTGATGAATATTTGAGCAGACAACCTGATTAAATTATTTAAATGAGCAACCCACTCCCAAAGCAAGTTTCTTACCTTCCCATTGCCTCCATTAAAATTTAAAAATTGGAGTGTTCAAGTTTATAATCTTTTACGTTTTAACATCCCAACTAACCCTAAACCACCCCGTTTGCGGGGAGATGTTGGGGTTAAAGTACCTTTCAATGAATGATTCTCTGGCTTAAAGAAGAGACTAGTCCAAAAATCAGTGGAACTCATTTTCCAACTTTGTTAGTTTATTGATCCCATAGTGGAAGAAGTTTTGGTATGTCTTTCTCCCATTTCTGATCAATGTTGTAACGTCGAAGTAAAAGATGATTTGATGTTCAGCTCCCTGGATAAGGAAGAATTGTGACCTAACAGAATCTGTTACAGGGGAAACTGCTTGCTACAGACCTAGAAACAACAGCACCAGATGTGAGTTTCATCATTTATTGAAACATGTTATCGATATGGTTACAAATTATTTCCTCCCATGTGCATAAGAGGGGTAGACAAGAGATCATATAGACATATCTATTAAAGGAATACTGATTTGGAAGGTAGTCTCCTCGATCCCTTCGACAGATTTGTTCTACAGTTCCTCACCCAAAGGCAACATAAAAACTCTGAAATATAATAGTACATTCAAAGGTGTTTTAACATTATTTCACTGCAGAAGTATGCTCTGATCAAAATCATTAATTATCTTTCAGTCTCTTCTGTTAGCACAGAGCTGCACTTGTACGCTATAGCCATGTCAAGTTGTCAGTGAAGCTGAGGTGAGGTTTCCTGACCTGTAACAAAGCAGCAATATTTCTAATGCTTTATTTATTTAGAACATGCATTACAAAATGCCTTTATGGAAATCAATATCCTATTTAATCTGTTTTAACTACAGCATTCGTTTAGTTCTGGGTACTATAGTTTTTAACAAAAACTATGCTTTTTACATTAATAATCAGATTTTGGAAGACCTCTCATAAACATTGACAAGAAGTAGCAGCAAAAATATTTTCACAGGCATTATGTTTTCCTAAACTATGTCACACACATTCTTGATGCCGTACTGGTTTGTATTTGTATCATATGTCAATATTCCTTCACTGATTGAATAGATAACAGATGCGCCTTTTTACAACAAAACTCAGATCATAGCAATATTTAAGTTTTTAGCCCATGTCCCATCTTTCATCTTTAATTGAGCGGATTGGTCAAAGACTTCTCTTCATGTTCAGAAATGGTCCCAAAGTAGGTTTGGAAACAGCCAGAAATAATTTTTTTGAAGAAAATATGTCACTATCACTCATTTAATCAGCTAAAATAATTCATTACTGTTACTCCAGGGAATGGATAATGATGCCTTTGAGAAGAAATATAACACCATAGGAGTCGACTTTCTTCGGACTCATCAACTGTTCTGTAAAGATGTTCTGAAGCTGTTACCTGGCCAGGAGGCTGTTGTTAGCAATGGTCGGGTAGGTAACTGTGTGCATGCATTGCAGTTATTTATCTATCTTAAATTTATTACATGCCTCAATGCAGTGGCTGACTAAAGCAGATCGTGTGATACCACCTGAAAATGTTAAGGTAATTTTTTCATTCAACTGTTCAATGTGCTCAATCACAATTTGACATCAAAAGTTCTACTTGAAGTGAATTTGATGTCAAATTTGATAGTGCACGCAAAGCTATCCAGTGCGCTCACACTTAGATCCAGCATGCTCAAAACTATCAAATATGGTCAACAACCTGCATTAAAAAATAGAAGAAATAGAAGATAAGTACTTAATTATGCCACTGCCTTCAGGAGAATTTCTCCCAGTTTATTATGGCTAAAGGTGGAACTGCACAAATAATCCAGCAATTTATAGAAAATCAGAACTCATGGTGTATCTCAGTTTTTTGGATTTTTTTAGGAACTAATTGCAATAAGTCCACGGAGGTGAAGGTCCTGTCACCAAATGTTCCTTTATTTACAAGACATACTACACAACAGAATGCTCTCTGTGTGCTCCCTGCTTCAGCAGGCAGAGAGACTGACATACCTGCTTTAAATAGGGAATATGAGGCTCCCTGATTGGGCCATCAATTAGTACTCAATCAGGGATTTCTTTTGTTTATTACAAATACATTATTACAAAAACACCTACAAATATTCAAAATACAAATGTGAAAGATACATTACCAATGGCTAACACCATCCCTTTATCAATAACCTGCAATTACTACCTTCTATTTAGGAAGGGTAGGACTCAGTCAGGGAGTTCATATTCTAGCAGGCCAACCTAATTTGCCTGACTGAAGTCATCACATTAATAATGAAGAGCACTGTTAATTCACTATCGTATTTCCAGGAATTTCTAGGTCATTGTGAATTAAAGACTAGCAGAGCACAAGAATTTAATATTCTCTATACACCTCTATTTCATATTCTAGCATGAGCTATTGGTATGGCCTAATGGCTATGCTGTTTTTTATATTGAAGTACCAAAATTGCTTTTCTCTATAATTGGCCCTGAATGCTGCAAAACAGAACTCAATTTAAGCATTAAACATACTATTTTATGGCAGGCATGGGCCCCAGACTATCAGGTTGTTCCATCTGAGTGCCTGGGGGGAAAAAAATCATAATTTTACATTTTATACATTAAAGCCTTGATGGTTAATAGTAAACCACTTTTAAGTGTGAATAATATGAGGCCCTCACAAATTACTATTTAATAAAAATTTCTAATATAATTTTGTTATTTACACTCTCAGATCCTGGATGTTTACAGTGAAAGTGTTGAGTTCCAACGCGAAGATTTCAACCTCCTGGAAAGAATCATCCTCAGTACTTCATCAGAAAAGATTAAAGTTCATATCAAACAGATGGGTGTGGATTCTAAAAGGTGTGTTTGTCTTTTTCTTTTGACTCTTAAAATTAGTTCATTTTGTTGGTGATGTAACAATCAAGTACAAACAAGTAAAGATGTTATTCCTCTCAAAATCGATGCTGATTGATACTGGAAATACTGAAAAGATTGGTGTTTATATACTAAGAATAAATAATCATTGATTATGAAATTATGCTTTTGCACAAAGGATGTAATTACATTGAAAGTATAACAAAAAGTGTCACACAACATGGAGAAATATCTAGAGTATTAACATAGAGCTTGGTGCTCTAATTGCATCAATAGACCTGGGAGTTCTAATTGTATCAGCCAATTTTGTGGTGTGAATTAGACAGAAGGTGGGAAGTGGGGGGAATATCCATTACCCCATGAAGATATACATACATTATATTGTAATTGAAAATAAAGAACTGGCAGTCTTACTAAATAGTTACTTTCTATTGACCTTCACAGAAGAAGAGTAGAATAAGGATCTTCACAGAAGAGGAGTGGAATAAAGTACCAGAGATATATGTAAAATCATAGCATTGAACAGCCGTTGCTTCAATCCCTGAAGTATCAGGGAGCCCTGACTGCTGTTGTCCCCATCTACGTATGTCCAGATATGATAAACATATGGATTTGAATTCTGAGCAGAGATTCCTTACTCTGCCCTCAATCAAGGAGCGGGTAGACATTTCTTCTGCCTGCATTCCTCTGTCCTGATATCACCTTTGGTTGGTTGGATTCTGTCCTACCCAGAAATTCCAGCACTTATCTCACCTATATGAGCAACAATTAGTCCATTTGGAGGCAGCAAATGGTCTTGTATATGAAACAAAAACAGAAAATGCTGGAAAACCTCAGCAGGTCTGACAGCATTTGTGGAGAGAGAGTAGAGCCATGATTTCGAGTCAGGATGACACAAAGGGAGATTGGCACAGTGGTGGGGAAAATGGCAAAGAAGCTCCCAGCCCCAAAGGCGACTTTCCCTGTCATATTGTTCGGAACTTAGAGGAAAAGAATTTCCAAGGTGTGGGTCCTACGACATCATGCTGGAGGCAGTGTCTGCCCCACCAGCAACTTGTGTTTTAAAGAGCACCCTGATCCAAAAATGTAAAAATAGAGATCCCCCAAACACCCGACGAAACACCTCCCTCCCCAGCAACGCCTACCAATGGAAACTGCTCCTATGGAATCGCCCCCCCATGTAATTCCTCCCCTCCGTGGAAGAAGCCCCTGGCAACCCAGGCAGTATTATGGGCAATACCCATGGGTATTGCCCAAGAATTACCCTCTCCCCCTCGGGGAGTGTACTCACCTGCACACCTCTGGTGGATTCTGGACACTAGGTGCACGCCATGGGACCTGTCGTGATTCACATTGGTGTGCCCTCACACCAACAAGAATGGGCAATATAAAGGCCTGATAATGACATTTAAATGTATTCAAAGTGGATGCCCATAGTTCAACATTGGGATTCTAGCTATGGCAGGGGCAGGGACAGTCAGAACGGGAAGTCCTGCAGGCATAAAGCATGTTTTGGGAGGCCCTTGGCATTTCCCATTCTCATCCCCAAACCAGAAGCGCAAAATCTGCCGCCCACCCCCCTCTCCCCCCCGCCCACAGCCTTCCGATAATTATCCTTTGAATAGAAGTAACATTGGGAAGCAACTTAAAATTTCTTCCTTCTATTTTGAAGTGGCAGTGATCTACTCATGAAGGTAGATGCTCTTCTATCGTCAATGCCTAAAGTGGAATCTCGAAGAGAGATCAAGTTTCTTCACGATCAGCTGAGGTAATAACAGATTCAATAACTGAACTTTTCCTAAACTAAGTTGTATTCCTAGTGGCCTGTTGTGGGTGGCAGGGTAGCGCAGTGGTTAGCACAGCTGCCTCACAGTGCTAGGGATCCGGGTTCAATTCTCAGCTTGAGTCATTGTCTGTGCGGAGTCTGCATGTTCTCCCCGTGTCTGTGTGGGTTTCCTCTGGATGTCCGGTTTTCTCCCACAGTCCAAAGATGTGCGGGTTAAGTTGATTGAACACGCTAAATTGCCTCTTAGTGTCAGGGGAATTAGTGGGGTGAATGTGTGGGGTTAGGGGATAGGGCCTGGGTGGGACTGTTGTCGGTACAGACGCGATGGACCAAATGGCCTCCTCCTGCACTGTAGGGATTCTATGATTCCATGATTGTCTAAATTGTCAAAATATTTGTTTTTGCTCTGCAGTGTAGTAAAGATACAACCTCAAGATGGAGTTTTTTATGAAGTGGTGGCCATTCTTGATCCAGTAAGCAGGGAGGCACAAAGGATGGCGTCATTACTCATGGTGAGAATGTGAAATTTCATTCAATTGTGCACATTGTTCACCATTTAATTTTGAATAATTATCTACGATAGGCCTGCAGTGTAAATTATTACAGAGATATAATTGGCATGGACTCTGAGTAATAGAACAGAGTTACTGTTTTAAGTCTAATGTGCATCTTCTGCAGAACTTCTTCTGCAGAACTTCTTCATTCATTGAAAGATTAACTTTGTTTCTCCCTCCACAGATAATGCTGAGCTTTTCCAGATATTTATCTCAAATCTCCAGCATCTGCAATATTTTGATTTTATTTCTAAAACTACTCTTTCCTTGCCCCCCAAGGGAGGCAGTGGTGTTATGGTATTGTCACTAAACTAGTAACCCAGAGATCCAGGGTAACACCCTGGGACCCCAGTTTGAATCCCACCACAACAGATGCTGAAATTTGAATCCGATAAAAATCTGGAGTTAAAAGTCTAATTATGAACGTGAAACTATTGTCGATTGTTGCAAAGACCCATCTGGTTAATTAATGTCCCTTAGGGAAGGAAACCTGCCATCATCTGGTCTGGCCGACATGTGACTCCAGACCACAGCAAGGTCTCTTAAATGCCCCATAGAATAGCTTCAGTTCAAGGGCAATTAAATGCTGAGCCAGACACCAATGCCCACTTTTCACAAGTGGAAAAAAAACACGCTGAAAAAGAAATACACACACAGATAGAAACACATTTTTATGTTTTATCTCCATGTGAACTGGAATAAATCTGTTTATGAATTTAGAAGTATGTTATCAGTGTTCAATATGTTTCTCCACGAGACCTTTCAAAAACAGTCACAGAAAACTGCTATGTGTAAAATCACTGCAGTTTAGTCTTTGCAGTGTCACTGAATTTGCTGTTAGATTTCCCTATCACCCTCAGGATAATTTTTGAAAAAGTAACCCCTTAATCCCTGTAAAGATGTGCGGGTTAGGTTGATTGGCCATATTAAATTGCCCCTTTGTTTCTTGAGGTATGTAGGTTATGTGGATTAGCAGGGTAAACACGTGGGGTTATGGGGATAGGGCCTGGATAGAGTGCTCTGTTGGAGAGTCGGGTGTAGGTTTGATGGGTCGAATGGCTTCCTTCCGCACTGTAGGGATTATATGATCCTATAATCATTAGAAGTAAGTCTTTGTACATATAATACTTAAATTAATACTAAACTTAGTCAGAGATTTTCTGTCATATACTTTGGTTCATTCCAAAAACAAGTGATTTGGTAACCAGCATAAGTTTTTGTTTATTCATTCAAAAAATGTGGATGATGCTGGCTGGGTCAACATTCATTGTCCATCTCTAATTGCCCTTGTGAAGATGGTGGTGAGCTGCCTTCTTGAACTGTTGCTGTCCATGGTAGGTACACCCGTGATGTTGTTAGGGAGGATTTTGACCTAGTGACAGTGAAGGACCAGCAATATGTTTCCAAGTCAGGGTGGTGAGTGACTTTAAGGTGAACTTTCAGATCATGATGTTTCCATATATCTGCCGCCCTTGCTCTTCAGGACCGTAGTGGTCATGGGTTTGAAAGGTGCTATCTGAAGTGGTGAGTTCCTGCAGTGCATCTTCTAGATGGTGCACATTGCTGCTGCTGTGCATTGGTGGTGGAAGGAGTGAATGTTTATGGATGGGTACCAGTCAAGTGGGCTGCTTTGTCCTGGATGGTGTCAAGCTTCTTGAGTATGTTAGGGACCAGATCAGAAATGCCAAGTTATATTACGAAGTAAACCTAGATCCGGACTTTTATTTTTGATTTTGGTATTAGGGTGAGCATAAGGTGTTTTACCCCAGGTATAATTCAATTGACCCACTAGGAAGCATTTATCAGAATAAACTTTATTTAAGAACACAGAATATCACTCTTAATAGCTATCCATCTCGATTGTTCCAATTTAGCAGTATCCCCATAGACATAAGTCTCTTCTTCAGAACCAGTTAGCACCAAAATTCTCAGTTTTCACAGAGGAGAAGGACATGGGCTTGCGGGCTTGCGGTGGACTGAAAAGATTGAGTATGTGGACTTTAACAAAGAGGTTGTGCTGGAATCTTTGAATGGCATCAAGATAGATAAGTCACCGGGTCCGGATGGGATGTACCCCAGGTTACTGTGGGAGGCGAGAGAAGAGATTGCAGAGCCTCTGGTGATGATCTTTGCGTCGTCAATGGAGACAGGAGAGGTGCCAGAGGATTGCGGATGTGGTTCCTATTTTCAAGAAGGGGAATAGGGAAAGCCCAGGAAATTACCGACTGGCATTTTGGAAGAAATAATGTAGGGAGGAGTTATACAATAAATGGCAGTCATCAGGAGTATAGAAACACAGAGGGACCTAGGTGTGCAAGTCCACAAATCCTTGAAGGTGGCAACACAGGTGGAGAAGGTGGTGGAGAAGGCATATGGTATGCTTGCCTTTATAGGACGGGGTATAGAGTATAAAAGCTGGAGTCTGATGATGCAGCTGTATAGAACGCTGGTTAGCCCACATTTGGAGTACTGCGTCCAGTTCTGGTCACCGCACTACCAGAAGGACGTGGAGGCATTGGAGAGAGTGCAGAGAAGGTTTACCAGGATGTTGCCTGGTATGGAGGGTCTTAGCTATGAGGAGAGATTGGGTAGACTGGGGTTGTTCTCCTTGGAAAGACGGAGAATGAGGGGAGATCTAATAGAGGTATACAAGATTATGAAGGGGATAGATAGGGTGAACAGTGGGAAGCTTTTTCCCAGGTCGGAGGTGACGATCACGAGGGGTCACGGGCTCAAGGTGAGAGGGGCGAAGTATAACTCAGATATCAGAGGGACGTTTTTTACACAGAGGGTGGTGGGGGCCTGGAATGCGCTGCCAAGTAGGGTGGTGGAGGCAGGCACGCTGACATCGTTTAAGACTTACCTGGATAGTCACATGAGCAGCCTGGGAATGGAGGGATACAAACGATTGGTCTAGTTGGACCAAGGAGCGGCACAGGCTTGGAGGGCCGAAGGGCCTGTTTCCTGTGCTGTACTGTTCTTTGTTCTTTGTGAGTCTAACCTCAGTGGTTGGTAAGCTGATGGAGAAGATCCTGAGGGACAAGATTTATGAGCATTTGGAGAGCTTTAGTATGCTCAAGAATACGCAGCATGGCTTTGTCAAAGGCAGATCATGCCTTACGAGCCTGGTGGAGTTCTTCGAAAATGTGACTAAACACATTGACGAAGGGAAAGCGGTAGATGTGGTTTATATGGATTTTAGCAATGCGTTCGATAAGGCTTCTAGAAAAAGTGAGAGGGCATGGGATGCAAGGGGCTGCTGCCCTGTGGATCCAGAACTGGCTTGCCCAAAGGAGGCAGAGAGTGGGTCTCGATGGGTCTTTTTCTAAATGGAGGTCGGTCACCAGTGGTGTGCCCCAGGAATCTGTTCTGGGACCCTTGCTGTTTGTCATTTTCATAAATGACCTGGATGAGGAAATGGATGGATGGGTTGGTACGTTTGCCGACAACACGAAGGTTGGTGGGGTTGTGGATAGTCTGGAGGGATGTCAGAAGTTACAGAGGGACATAGATAGGATGCAAGACTGAGCGGAGAAGTGGCAGATGGACTTCAACCCAGATAAATGCGTAGTGGTCCATTTTGGCAGGTCAAATGGGATGAAGGAGTACAATATAAAGGGAAAGACTCTTAGTACTGTGGAGGATCAGAAGGACCTTGGGGTCCGGGTCCATAGGACTCTAAAATTGGCCCCGCAGGTGGAGGAGGTGATTAAGAAGGCGTATGGTGTGCTGGCCTTTATCAATTGAGGGATTGAGTTTAGGAGTCCGGGGATAATGATGCAGCTATATAAGACCCTCGTCAGACCCCACTTGGAGTACTGTGCTCAGTTCTGGTCGCCTCGTTACAGGAAGGATGCGGAAAAGATTGAAAGGGTGCAGAGGAGATTTACAAGGATGTTGCCTGGATTGAGTGGCATGCCTTATGAGGATAGGCTGAGGGAGCTCGGTCTTTTCTCCTTGGAGAGACGTAGGATGAGAGGAGACCGAATAGAGGTATATAAGATGTTGAGAGGCATAGATCGTGTGGACTCTGAGGCTTTTTCCCAGGGTAGAAATGGCTGCTACAAGAGGACACAGGTTTAAGCTGCTGGGGTGTAGGTACAGGGGAAATGTTAGGGGGAAGCTTTTCACACAGAGAGTGGTGGGCGTGTGGAATCGGCTGCCGTCAGTGGTGGTGGAGGCAAACTCAATGGGGTCTTTTAAGAGACTCCTGGATGAGTACATGGGACTTTCTAGCACACTCAAAATGAGTGCCATGTTCGAGTCTTTACGTCGCTCGTCGACGTGGTTGTCTACCTGTAGCAAATCCACAGTCAGGGGACTACTGATCTAAACTGAGGCCAGATTAATAAGGTCAAATCAGGGGTACTAACCTCCCAAGATCTAATTGGGACTAATGAGCCTAGTTGTCAGTAACCCAGTGCACGAAACTCCACCACTAAAAAGAACAAACAATCAGGACTGATAGGATAGGCCGAATCAGGACAGATCGAATTAAAATAAACTGTTTAAACTTTAAACTTTAATAAAATAGTAAAAAGTGCATTAAAATAAAATAAGAATAAAACAAATCAAACTATAGAATTGCATAGGACCACAACAAACAAACGTGGCCCAACATTTCAAACAACAACTGAGCCAGATGCAACACCCAGTGCATTCCAGCAACAAATTAATGTCAATTTAACGTTGCCAATCAACCTAAGGAACACGTTTTTAGGGTTGTGGAAGGAAACCGGAGTACCCGGAGGAAACCCACGCAACATGAGGAGAATGTGCAAACTCCCACATCCCGCGACCGGAGCCGAAAATCGGACTCAAGCCGCTGAGGCTGTGCAGCTACAGTGCTAATCACGATAACTGTCATGCTGCCCACGAGTCGGTCCACCAAGATACACCCACCTGACCCAGCGACACGAAGCAGCAACAGGAGCACATGTCCGCATAGTACTGAGGTTCGGTGCGAACGCCAAAGACATCACACCAACCGGGAAGCTAGGCAGAAGTCACATGGGCAAAGGGGCACTGATAGCACTCCAACCCCAAGGGCGAACTGCAAAGGCATACCACAGCGTTTGTGCGACCCAACGGCGAAGCCCTTCCAACAGTACCGTCATGCGTGCATAGCAACCCGAGACCACCAACGCGCACCCCCGGGGGACCGAGATACCTAGGATGGAATAGGCATGTTATTTACAAACCAACATTCAGGCGGTAATTTAAACTAACTAGTAAAATAATAAAATCCTCCGTACTAATTATATACAGTCAATTACGGTAAAAATGGTCTCATCTATCGTTGAAAATACCTAGTATCTCCAACGTTAATGACAAAGTAAGTCTAGATATTTGTTGGGCAAATGATTGAAATTTGCTAATGCCCAGGAACATCATAAGGCCATTATTCTTCTCTAACCATTTACCCCTTGCACCCATAACAAATCCAAAATACCGTATTTCCAAACCACGAGTTAATTTCACAATTTCAGATTCCAAATGTTTATACTGACTACACTTCTCTTCCCACGCCCTCTCTAAACTACCACAATTATCCTCAAATCGGATAGTCACATCTACTACAGCAATGCGCTGATCTTTATCCCTCTTAAATATAATATCTGGCTTCCAAAGGGAACCATCCTCAGCAGTAAGTCTTGGCTCTACATAGGATGTCCACCCATATTTTCCAACAAATTTATGCAATTGATCCAATATCTTATTATGACGCTTAATCCTACTATTCTTAACGAATGGGCAAAAACTGGAAATATGTCCTAAAGTTTCAGTCCCTACCTCACACCTTCGACAAGTTTTATTTGCAAGGGGTTTACCTCTTGTTAGGGTTATCCTAGTGGGATACAAATTACATCTTAATAATATGTTATTAATAAATTTATTGGATTTAAGCTGAAATACAGCCTTAACCCAGCAATTAGAAATTTTATCATTCTCATAATAATGAATTCCTATGCCTTGGCATTGTAGCCGTCTCCATTTATCAAATTCCCAATCTCTCCACCCTACATATTTATTCAATGGTTTCTTGGGCCCTACCTCCTCATTCCTAAGTAATGGCACTACCGCCCTAATCATCTCCATTGACTCATTGGCATCCCCATTATCCTCACTAACTTCAGGCATAAAATCCTCAATCTCCGTAAGGACATTAAGAGATCTTAACTCCTGAATATTATCACTAATATTTAGCTCACAATATTGAAAAGAAGCACGGATAACTCGATCCGTGGAGATAGACAGTGACTCCCATTTAACTGCTGACGGGATCTGTACCTCGAGTTTAGGAATCCCTAAACCTCCATTCCTCATACGGGAATAGAGGACCACATCTGTTATATGGGGGGGAAGGTGTAAAAATTGTTTAACTGCATTCCTAATAATTAAATCTAATTTAATAAGCGTATTTTGTGACACCTCAGAAAGAATCAAATGAAAATATAATCTCGGGATAACATATACAGTTAACAGCTCAACGCGCTGTCTAGGCCGAAGAGCTGCAGCCTGCAAACTAGAAACCCAAACCTTTAACTTATCTTCCCAAGCACTTTCCTCAACACCTACCCACGGGTCTATCCAAGCACCCAAATATTTCTCAGTTTCGCCTGGGGGATATAAGCAATTACCTCTTTCCTAATCTGCCAATTTTTACAATGATTATACAGGAAAGTCTTCCGTTTATGGGTAAAATGAAAACCCTTTGTCTTATTAATATTAATAGACAAACCTGTAAGACCACAGAAAGACTGCAAAATTTTCAAATTACGCGCCATCCCAGTATAAGTATCATCTGCAAAAGCTAGGGCCGAACAATTTATTTTAGCTCCATCCAAGGTCATAAAGACCCTGGATTCAGCCTCTTCAAGACTACAAATCAATGGGTCCATCGCAATATTAAATAAAATAGGTGAAAGTGAATCCCCTTGCTTTACACCCCACTCTATATTTATTGGAGCGGTCTTGGACTTATTGCCCTCAATCACTGTTGTATTGCCAGTGTAAAGATCTCGAATGGGATCCACAAACGCTTGTGGGAGTTTAACACGCTCTAAAGCTTTAATAAGTAATTTCTGCCCTATTGAATCGAATGCCTTCGCCAGATCGACAAAGACCACGGCCAAGTCCTTACAATTTTTCTTAGCACCCTTAATAATGTTCTGTAACACAGCAATATTCTCGTTGCAGCCGGGTGTTGCTGCCAAAAACCCCTTCTGACGTGGGTTAATGTCAACAGTATTACTCAACCTCTTAGCCATGATCTTAGTGAAAAGACGGAGCAACATAGGACCAATAGTAATTGGACGCCAATTATCAATATTTTTCAAACGTTTTCTATCCTCACATTTAGGAATCAAAACAGTTCTACTCTGTTTCATACAATCTGGGATCATTCTTGATGTCAACCAAAGATTAAAAAGGCGAGGTATCCTATTCTCATCAGCCTCATTAATATCACGGATGTCCTCAATTTTCTGTCCATCCGGCCCGGGAGCACTATCCTCTTTAATTCCCTTTATTGCTCGGGAGACCTCCTCAGCTTTAATTGACATCATCAATTCCCCCGTATCTACTTTACTTTGTACTTAGCAAATTTACTAATATTAGATTTATTATTACTACTGGAGAGTTTTCCTCGAAGACTTTCCTCCAGCTCCATTACAGATAATGGACAGGACACTGTTGTGGGCGCCCCCATAATCTGCCGAGCCAATTGACGCCTATTATTTTTATGAAGTAATTGAGTGGCTCTAAATATTGATTTCCGTTTTGCCCACCGTTTCTTAGCTCCACTATTTACATCACTTTTAGGCTGCCTATCTGCATTCCTAACCTTAACAAAACCAACCTTATAGAACATAGAACATAGAAAGCCACAGCACAAACAGGCCCTTCGGCCCACAAGTTGCGCCGATCACATCCCCACCTCTAGGCCTATCTATAGCCCTCAATCCCATTAAATCCCATGTACTCATCCAGAAGTCTCTTAAAAGACCCCAACGAGTTTGCCTCCACCACCACCGACGTCAGCCGATTCCACTCACCCACCACCCTCTGAGTGAAAAACTTACCCCTGACATCTCCTCTGTACCTACCCCCCAGCACCTTAAACCTGTGTCCTCTCGTAGCAACCATTTCAGCCCTTGGAAATAGCCTCTGAGAGTCTACCCTATCCAGACCTCTCAACATCTTGTAAACCTCTATCAGGTCACCTCTCATCCTGCGTCTCTCCAGGGAGAAGAGACCAAGCTCCCTCAACCTATCCTCATAAGGCATGCCCCCCAATCCAGGCAACATCCTTGTAAATCTCCTCTGCACCCTTTCAATGGCTTCAACATCTTTCCTGTAATGAGGTGACCAGAACTGCGCGCAGTACTCCAAGTGGGGTCTAACCAGGGTCCTATAAAGCTGCAGCATTATCTCCCGACTCCTAAACTCAATCCCTCGATTAATGAAGGCCAGTACGCCGTACGCCTTCTTGACCGCATCCTCCACTTGCGAGGCCGATTTAAGAGTCCTATGGACCCGGACCCCAAGGTCCTTCTGATCCTCTACACTGCTAAGAATGGTACCCTTCATATTATACTGCTGCTTCATCCCATTGGATCTGCCAAAATGGATCACCACACACTTATCCGGGTTGAAGTCCATCTGCCACTTCTCCGCCCAGTCTTGCATTCTATCTATGTCTCGCTGCAACTTCTGACATCCCTCCAAACTATCCACAACACCACCTACCTTGGTGTCGTCAGCAAACTTACCAACCCATCCCTCCACTTCCTCATCCAGGTCATTTATGAAAATGACAAACAGCAAGGGTCCCAGAACAGATCCCTGGGGCACTCCACTGGTCACTGACCTCCATGCAGAGAAAGACCCCTCCACAGCCACTCTCTGCCTTCTGCAGGCAAGCCAGTTCTGGATCCACAAGGCAACAGCCCCTTGGATCCCATGCCCTCTCACTTTCTCAAGAAGTCTTGCATGGGGGACCTTATCGAACGCCTTGCTGAAGTCCATATAGACCACATCCACCGCTCTTCCTTCGTCAATGTGTTTGGTCACATTTTCAAAGAACTCAACCAGGCTCGTAAGGCACGACCTGCCCTTGACAAAGCCGTGCTGACTACTTTTGATCATACTAAACTTCTCTAGATGATCATAAATCCTGTCTCTCAGGATCCTCTCCATCAACTTACCAACCACTGAGGTTAGACTCACCGGTCGGTAATTTCCCGGGCTGTCCCTGTTCCCTTTCTTGAATATAGGGACCACATCTGCAATCCTCCAATCCTCCGGAACCTCTCCCGTCTCCATCGACTGTGCAAAGATCATCGCCAAAGGCTCCGCAATCTCCTCCCTCGCCTCCCACAGTAACCTGGGGTACATCCCATCCGGTCCCGGCGACTTACCAACCTTGATGCCATTCAATAGTTCCAACACATCCTCTTTCTTTATGTCCACATGCTCGATCCTTTCTGTCCACCGCAAACCAGCAGTACAACCACCCAGATCCCTTTCCACCGTGAATACCGAGGTAAAGTATTCATTAAGCAGCTCCGCCATTTCTAACGGTTCCGCACAAACTTTTCTCCCTTCACCTTTTAAGGGTCCTATGCCTTCACATCTCATCCTTTTACTCTTGACATATTTGTAGAAAGCCTTGGGATTCTCCTTAATCTTACCCGCCAAGGCCTTCTCATGACCCCTTCTCGCTCTCCTAATTTCCTTCTTAAGCTCCTTCCTACATCCCGTATACTCCTCTAAATCCTTAACACCTCCTAGCTCTCTGAACCTTCTGTACGCCTCTCTTTTCTTATTCACCAGGTTCATCACAACCTTCGTGCACCACGGTTCCCGTACCCTACCAACACCCCCCTGTCTCATCGGAACGTTGTCATGCAGAGCTCCAGACAAACATTCCTTGAAAATCCTCCACTTTCCTTCGGTACTTTTCCCCAAGAATGCCTCCTTCCAATTTACCCGTCTAATTTCCTCCCTGATGACACTGTATTTCCCTTTACTCCAGAGAAACACTTTCCTAGCCTGCCTGATCCTATCTCTTTCCAATGCTATCGTGAAGGAGATAGAATTATGATCGCTATCCCCAAGATGCTCACCCACCGAGAGATCCTCCACCTGTCCAGGTTCATTAGCCAGCACCAGATCAAGTACAGCCTCTCCTCTAGTAGGCTTATCCACATACTGTGTCAGGAAACTCTCCTGGACACACCTAACAAACTCCTCTCCATCCAAACCCCTAGCCCTAGGGATATTCCAATCTATGTTTGGGAAATTAAAATCTCCCATCATGACAACTCTGTTATTCCTACATCTCTCCAGGATCTGTTTCCCCATCTGCTCCTCAACATCTCTGTTACTATTGGGCGGCCTATAGAAAACACCCAGCAACGTTACCGACCCCTTCCTGTTCCTAACCTCCACCCACAGAGACTCCGTCGTCAATCCCTCCACGGCGTCCACCTTCTCTACAGCCGTGACACTATCCCTGATCAACAGTGCCACTCCCCCCCCCTCTCTTGCCTCCCTCCCTGTCCTTCCTGAAACATCTAAAACCCGGCACCTGAAGCACCCAGTCCTGTCCCTGAGACATCCAAGTCTCCGTAATGGCCACCACATCACAATTCGAAGCAGCAATCCACGCTCTAAGCTCATCCACTTTATTCACTACACTCCTGGCATTAAAATAGACACATCTCAGACCTTCAGCCTGAGCACTTCCCTTCTCCATCACTCGTCTAACCTCCCTCTTACCCTGTTTACATTCCTTATCTATTTGCGAGCTAACCTCCTCGCTCTCAGTCCCCTCATTTCGATTCCCTCCCCCCAACCTTTCGAGTTTAAAGTCTCTCCAGTAGCCTTAGCCAACCTTCCCGCCAGGATATTGGTCCCCCTGGGATTCAAGTGCCACCCGTCTTTTTTAAACAGGTCACACCTGCCCCTAAAGAGGTCCCAATGATCCAAGTACCCAAATCCTTGTCCCTTGCTCCAGTCCCTCAGCCACGCATTCATTCTCCACCGATTCCTGTTCTCACTCTCCCGCGGCACAGGCAGCAATCCCGAGATTACTACCTTTGCATTCCTCTTTCTCAGCTGTCTACCTAACTCCCTATATTCTCTTTTCATGACCCCTTCCCTCTTCCTACCTATGTCAGCAGTACCTATATGCATCACGACCTTCGGCTCCTCTCCCACCCCCTTCAGGATTTCTGGGACTCGACCAGAGACATCCCGGACCCCTGCACCAGGGAGACAAACCACCATCCGAGAGTCCCGTCTGTGTCCGCAAAAACGCCTATCTGACCCCCTCACCGTAGAGTCCCCAATTAGCACTACCCTCCTTTCCTTACCCTTTTGCACTACTGGGCCAGGCTCAGCTCCAGAGACACTGCCACCGCTGCTTCCCCCAGGTGGGCTGTCCACCCCAGTAGTACTCAGACAGGAGTACTTATTATTAAGGGGCACATCCACCGGGGTGCTCACCATCAACTGAGCTTTCTCCTTCCTCACTGTTACCCAGTTACCCTCCTCCCGTGGTCCCGGTGTGACCACCTGTTGATAGCTCCTGTCAATGACCTCCTCACTATCCCTAACCCGGCGAAGGTCCTCGAGCTGCAATTCCAGTTCCCTAACATGGTCCCTTAGGAACCGCAGCTCAACACACCCAGCACAGATATGGTCGTCCGGGAGGCTAGGAGCCTCCAGGACCTCCCACATCCTACATTGGGAACAACATACTGGCCTCACACTCATAATTGCCCCTTTAAACACACCGGGAAAAAAAAAGTGAATGAAAATTTTAAACTTACCTTTCCTCCTCCTGTTTTCTCCAAAGCCCTGCTCTCACTGGGTCTTTTTTTTTTAGGTTAGAGGAGGAGGGAGGGTGGGATACTCTACAAGTGTAGAGTATCGGGATTCCTCTCTGTTCCAATTTATTGGGGAAAAAAAAAAAATCTCTCTCTCCCAGACCTCCCTGCGCGACCACTTCCGGGTTTAGATATTTTTAAAGAAAAAACCCGCGAAAAAGTAAGTTAAAAATAACAGCGCTTACCCGCAGCACTCCTCTCGCGAATCTCTCCCTCTCTGCTGCACTTCCAAGACGCAATGAGGAACCTTCTTCTGTTTAGTTTTCTCACCCTTTACAAAAAAATTTGTAATACTTTTCATTAAACCGGGCTCTATTATCTGGATCATTCCAAACCCTCATCAAAGCCTCAGCTTGTGTAAGCTGGTCATCTATCTCTCTATGTTTAGGGATTAAAACTGGAAGTTGCTTATCAACGCCAATTCGTGAAACCGGAGCCCTCGTATCAACCTCACCTAAATCCTGTTCTTGCTCAGAACCTGAAGATATTTCTATCACTGCTGCCATAGCTGCAGCTTCTGCCTTACGTTTACCCACTAACAACCGACGTTTATCACCAATCTGTTTGGGCGTTTTAGTTACTAACACAGTACTAATGTCCTTATTGATGCTCTGGGACCCAGCAAATCTCACTTCTAATTCTAGATCATAGAAAGATCATAGAAACCCTACAGTGCAGAAGGAGGCCATTCGGCCCATCGAGTCTGCACCGACCACAATCCCACCCAGGCCCTACCCCCACATATTTACCCGCTAATCCCTCTAACTACACATCTCAGGGACAATTTTTAACCTGGCCAATCAACCTAACCCGCATATCTTTGGACTGTGGGAGGAAACCGGAGCACCCGGAGGAAACCCACGCAGACACGAGGAGAATGTGCAAACTCCACACAGACAGTGACCCGAACCGGGAATCGAACCCAGGACCCTGGAGCTGTGAAGCAGCAGTGCTAACCACTGTGCTACCGTGCCGCCCTACGAGGAGTCTTTCCTCCTCCTCAGACCAAACTGATGGTATCCTACCACGTTTCTTAGCCGGAGCCGGCATAGCCTGCTTCAACCGCTTGGTATTACGTAGGACAGGATGACGGTGTCTTTCGTGCTGGGAGAGTCCACTTTCCGTTGTGAACGCGAGTTCACACGCACTGCATTGAAACTCACCGACTGTCAAAGGTGACTTCTCACCTTTACATTTCGGGTAGTGACAAGCAATGGAATGGTACTCACCAGACTTACCGCACCGTGAACATTTAGTTCTAATGTTGTTCATTTTATGTACCGTCTTAATATGTTTACTAAATGCCCCTACTGTGGGAAAAATGGCACTACAGGACTTACAAAATAACGTGTCAATGGGATAGTGTATTATTACCTCGTTAACCTCAGTTCGATCCTGAGTTGGCTCTATACTAACAGTCTCAATAAAGGTACCAGTAGTACCAGCATCGCTTACGGTATTTGTGTTTATTTCTAAACTTCCCGAACCCATATTCTGGGCTTTATAGGCCTTATTATAGAAGGTAACTGTCGTTAACTCAACCACATCATCCGTTGGATGGACCGTCCAAACGGGCTCTTCTACAATAGGTTCAATGTCATCAACTACTGGGGTAGCTACCTCACCTGGACTGGGACCAGAATATACCACCCAATAGTGCCGATAATTTAACTCTGGTCTCAAGACCGCCTCTTCTGTTTGAGTGGAGACGGAACTTGTCTCTAGCTTTTTAGAGCTAAATCTAGTATAGCCTAACTTTTTAAATTGTTCCCAAAGAGCGGCTATGGACTCATCTGGGGGGCTGTTGTTTAACCGGGACCCAACCCATCCGGATTCCCCCTTTTCGGGAGGACTATTCATTTTTGCTAACCGTCAATATCCAATCTCACAAATCTCTCTGCGGACTATCTATCTACGGTCGTTGCGTTGTTTTTAACAAAGTTGTTTAGCCCTTGGTAGCAAGCCACCAAGGTTTCCAGCGGGGCCACGAGGAGGCACCACTTCACTGTGAACGCCAAAACATGCCAATAACGTTCACAGAGGTAACTAGCCAGAGATGACTCTCGAGTGAGACCCTTCTAAGAGAGTCATAGTTACTCCCGCCAATAGAATGGAGGGTTATAGGTAGGCCTAAAAGGTAGGGATATGTTCGGCACAACTTGTGGGGCCGAAGGGCCTGTTTTGTGCTGTAGTTTTCTATGTTTCTAAAAGTAGATATGCTTACGTGGATGCTGGAGTTCTAAGCTTTTAACACCTCTGGACAGGCACTTGCTTTCTGACTCTCGTACAGTAATTTCCAGAGAAGGATATATCATCAAGCTGCAGACCTTCAGAGAAATAAACCTTGCCTCTGGCAGATCCCAGTCTGGAGACTGCAGAGAGAGAAAGGGCTACTTCTCTCTGCAGCTTCCAAGCAGCAACTACGCTCGAGTTCTCTCTAAGTCTAGATCCACCCAGTCACCTGATGTTACTGTCAATCAACCCAATCAAGTCCTACTCTGCAAAACCCCAAGGAAGAACTCAATCGTAACAATCCTGCATTAGTCCAGATTAAAACAAACATTGTAGCAATTAAAATCAATTAGGCTGCTGCAGTAACAACAGAGGCTGCCAGTTACAGTCAAAATGGCACTGATAATAAAACAAACTGCTGCAACAGATCCTGCAGAAGAAACCTGACAGAAGTACACTTCTGAAACGCACAATATTGTCACAAGTAATAAGTGATCATAAATGCCTCCCTTTGACCTCAAACGATCTTCAATTACACTTTAACCTGAATTATAAGGAAGTTTGATTCACAGAGGGGTAAAATAAACTGGCGAATATAAAGCAAATAGCACACAAAAATAAGTTTGTATCCAAAAATGTTATAACTGAGATAAGAGAGAAGGACTCAGAATCACACTTGGGCCAGGATTCTTCCAAAAAATCTCTAAGTCACTAATTCATGTGAAAACGGAAGTAACTCCCGCTGATTTTTTTTTTAGTGTGATTTTCAGAATCTGTGCATTTCTGTGCATCACAGAGTGTCCTAACGTGATTCCCTCTGGAAATCAGTGGGCCTATTATCAGTGAGCTATGTTGCAGCCTTATAGAATCTTAGTTAGGCCGCACTTGGAATATAGTGTTCAATTCTGGTCGTCACACTACCAGAAGGATGTGGAGGCTTTGGAGAGGGTACAGAAAAGATTTACCAGGATGTTGCCTAGTATGGAGGGCATTAGAAATGAGGAGAGGTTGGAGAAACTTGGTTTGTTCTCACTGGAGCGATGGAGGTCGAGGGGCGACCTGATAGAAGTCTACAAGATTATGAGAGGCATGGACAGAGTGGATAGTCAGAAGCTTTTTCCCAGGGTGGAAGAGTCAATTACTAGGGGGCATAGGTTTAAGGTGCGAGGGGCAAGGTTTAAAGGAGATATACCAGGCAGATTTTCTACACCGAGTAGTGGGTGCCTGGAACTCGTTGCCGGGGGAGGTAGTGGAAGTGGATACGATAGTGGCTTTTAAGGAGCGTCTTGACAAGTACATGAATAGGATGGGAATAGAGGGATATGGTCCCTGGAAGGGCAGGGGGTTTTAGTTAAGTCGGGCAGCATGGTCGATGCAGGCGTGGAGGGCCGAAGGGCCTGTTCCTGTGCTGTTCTTTTGTTCATTATTCCCACCCAAGAGGCCAGCAGCATAGCGCTGAGTGGGCCACTGTGCACACGTCGATCTGTCAGCACTAAGATCGGCGCATGCGCAGTGGCCCGCATTATCGGCCTCCAGATCATTGGCCTTCCCTATCGCTGGCCAGCTCCACAACCCCACAACGCTGGCCATGTGAAACCTCCACCCCTTGATCATTGGCCTCCCACACCTCCCCGGGCAAGCCCCGATATCCCCCTCCCTCAGCCAGCCCCAATCTCCCTGACCACCCCCCATCTGGCCAGCCCCGATCTCCTGATTCCCCTCCCCTCGCCCAGGCCTGCAACCCCGACCCTCCAGCAGCCCCGACATCCCCCCATCGTCTCCCCCCTCAACCCGGATGGCTAGCCCTGATCGCTGTTTGCCCTTCCTCTGCCTGCAATCCCAAATAGTAAGAAGTTTAACAACACCAGGTTAAAGTCCAACAGGTTTATTTGGTAGCAAAAGCCACACAAGCTTTCGGAGCTCTAAGCCCCTTCTTCAGGTGAGTGGGAATTCTGTTCACAAACAGAGCTTATAAAGACACAGACTCAATTTACATGAATAATGGTTGGAATGCGAATACTTACAACTAATCAAGTCTTTAAGAAACAAAACAATGTGAGTGGAGAGAGCATCAAGACAGGCTAAAAAGATGTGTATTGTCTCCAGACAAGACAGCCAGTGAAACTATGCAGGTCCACGCAACTGTGGGAGTTACAAATAGTGTGACATGAACCCAATATCCCGGTTGAGGCCGTCCTCGTGTGTGCGGAACTTGGCTATCAGTTTCTGCTCAGCGACTCTGCGCCGTCGTGTGTCGCGAAGGCCGCCTTGGAGAACGCTTACCCGAATATCAGAGGCCGAATGCCCGTGACCGCTGAAGTGCTCCCCAACAGGAAGAGAACAGTCTTGCCTGGTGATTGTCGAGCGGTGTTCATTCATCCGTTGTCGCAGCGTCTGCATAGTTTCCCCAATGTACCATGCCTCGGGACATCCTTCCTTGCAGCGTATCAGGTAGACAACGTTGGCCGAATTGCAAGAGTATGTACCGTGTACAAGGATGAATGAACACCGCTCGACAATCACCAGGCAAGACTGTTCTCTTCCTGTTGGGGAGCACTTCAGCGGTCACGGGCATTCGGCCTCTGATATTCGGGTAAGCGTTCTCCAAGGCGGCCTTCGCGACACACGACAGCGCAGAGTCGCAGAGCAGAAACTGATAGCCAAGTTCCGCACACACGAGGACGGCCTCAACCGGGATATTGGGTTCATGTCACACTATTTGTAACTCCCACAGTTGCGTGGACCTGCAGAGTTTCACTGGCTGTCTTGTCTGGAGACAATACACATCTTTTTAGCCTGTCTTGATGCTCTCTCCACTCACATTGTTTTGTTTCTTAAAGACTTGATTAGTTGTAAGTATTCGCATTCCAACCATTATTCATGTAAATTGAGTCTGTGTCTTTATATGCTCTGTTTGTGAACAGAATTCCCACTCACCTGAAGAAGGGGCTTAGAGCTCCGAAAGCTTGTGTGGCTTTTGCTACCAAATAAACCTGTTGGACTTTAACCTGGTGTTGTTAAACTTCTTACTGTGTTTACCCCAGTCCAACACCGGCATCTCCACATCATGCAATCCCAAATGCAGAGTGGCAGCAGGACCCCCCTACCTCCACCTTTACTCTCTACACTCCAGCAGGGTCAGCGGGGCCTGTTCCCTGTTAGTGGAAAGCAATTGTAAACCCCACTGGGGTGGAGGGGGAGACGCTAGCGGGCCTGGAGGCTCCATTCCCAGACTCGCTAATGACATTGAAATCCGGACTTCCATACTTAGGAACTCTTTGGCTGGGAGACGCATGGAGGCCCGGGCGTCCTGCGGGAAGCCCACAAAACGGCCTCTGCTGATGTCTCCTGTTCCACTGCGCTGCTCTGGCTGGGAGAATCGTCAACCTTGGTATCAATACTGACCATTCAGATTTGTTGTCTGGATTTGAACCTGACCAAGATTGATGGGAAATTTCTCTTTATATACCATTTATATTAGTAAAACACGTTGTAGAACAATCAAGCCACTTCTAAGCAGTAAAACGTACAGAAGTTCTGAACATAATTTACTTACGATTGGTGCTCCAATGTTTAGATCAGAGCTCCTTATGAATCATCATCTTAGTGAGCATCCATGGTCTCAAGTTGAAATTTTGCTACCGTAGTAAATGGAAATATTTGCATTTCTTATTCTGATCCCTGTTTTACATAATTCGATTTCCACAGATGAAGAATTTAGATTCATACTGATTTGTATTTCTATTGAATACAATTAAAATGATCAATTGACCATTTTAAAAACATTTTCTTATACAGGAATCTTTTGCAAAGTTCTTTATCTTTTTGTACTTTCCTCATATTTTTAATAGTCAAGAGTAAATGTATTCCTAAACTCAAGCGGAGTTTGATGGTAAAGCCAGTTGAAATAGAGTGAGCCAACGTAATTCATTCTCCATTGTGAGGTCAGATAATATGTCCTATTTTTGCATGATGCCATGGGAACACCTTTTGCAATAACTGGTCCTGTTGCTGAATTAAGATTGCATCAAGCGAGAAAAAGTAAACTTTAACATACCAGAAGCAAATGTGAGGGGAAAAAAAGATGATTTTATCTTCACCTTTATGTTATTTGTGAGAAAGATAGCAATTTATACTCTTATTTATTCAACATTTTAGATTTGTATGGTCTTATAGAGCCAGCAAGATTGAGATGTTATTATCTAAGATGTTAACTAGATTGAAGGATGTGTAATTTTGAAGAAGGTGGAGAATAAGGTGATTTAGGATGAAACAGAAAAAGTATCAGACAGATGAAAAGACTACACTACAATGTTTAATTATAATTTTAGTTTGATTGAACCCTTACTGCCATCATTGAAGAGTTTGCTCAGTGATCAAAAGATTCTGCTTTTGTGTCACTCTTTCAGCTCTATAGTGTATAAAATCTTACCACTCAGAAGGAAGTCCATTATGCCTGATCTTTTTTTTTTCACATTTCTTTGAGCTATCCAAGTAAACCACACTTCTGCTTTTTCTCCATAATTTAAAAAAAATTCCCCATGAAGCATTTATCAGATTCCCTTCTGAAAGTTACAATTGACTCCCCTTCTACCATCTTTCAGACAATGCATTCCAGATCATCATGACCCACTGCATAAAAAAAGTCTGCTTTCTCCTCGCCTCACTTCTGGCTTTTTTGCCAATTAACTTATAGTTGTGTCTTGTCATTGTCAATTCATTGTCAGTAAAATAGTTTCACTTTATTTGCTTTATCAAAACCTTTCATGATTTTGAAAAGTTCTATCGAACCACACCTTAATCTTTGCTGCTCCAAGGATCAATATCTCTGGTGTTCCAGTTTCTCAATGTGACTGAAATATCTCATTCCTCATGCCGGGCAACCTACTCAGGAACCTCCAAGTCTGACCTATTTAGGATGGTGACCTATATTAAGGTCCAAGTGTGCAGGATACTCTGTAATACATTGCAGAGTCCCTCCTGACCTATTAAGAGGTCAAGGCTCTTTAAGGTCCCTGGAGATTTCTGTATGGCAACTTGGCAGAGGCATGTACTTCATTGTGGCACTCCATAATTACTGTTCCTGCATCTGATATAATATTCTCTCTCATTTACTCATCTGTTCACTTGATTCCCTCTTTAAAGGGGTCAGGGAAGGCAGAATTCCTGATAGAAACTATTATGGCAACCTCCAGCAAGTCTGGCATCAATGTGAAAGGACGTGTTTACACACAGTCCAACCATTCAGCATGTGATATCCCTTTCTGTCAACATAGATTAATGCCTAACTTCTGCCCTCAAATGTTTGTTGGTAAGATAATATTAAACACGTTTTCTGTAGTTGCTTGAAATAAGCCAGCTTCTTAAAAAATTGAATGCAATGGTAATTTTCACAACTTCAGGCAGACCTGTGAAATGGGCAAATCGATAATTCAACTTACCTATTCTCTCTATGGTAAAATGTGGTCGTCTTAATGAGATCTTATGGCCTGCACATTCTTTGAGGTGGATAATATCTTGCAGGGTGCATTGATCTTATGTACTGTTTCACCTTCCACACTATCTTGTACTGCTCATAGAGGGTGAGGAAACTAGTCAGGAGAGCATTGGAATAGTCATATCTGGAAATAACAAAGGCACGAATGAGGGTTTCAGCAGTAGATTAGCTGAGGTACAGGTGGAGATGGATGATGTTGCAGAGGTAGAAGTAAGCAATCTTGATGATAAAATGGATATGAGGTCAGAAGGTCATCTTGGGACCAAGGACCGCACCAAAATTGCAAAGGGTCTGGTTCAAACTCAGACAATGGCCAGGGAGAAGGACAGAGTGGGTGAAGGAAACCACATCCTGGTTGGGTCACAGGCTCTCGGGCTGTGAATGCCAAGTTCAACACTTTGTGGCTGGAAGGAATATTTGTGATAGAAAAAATGATAGAAGCTATTCCTTTTGCAAGGTATATGGCTGAGAGTCCATTGCAAATTTTAATTGCAATGTAATCAAGTGTGTAACTTTGTTCTGTTTCCTGTTCAAAGTGTGAACTTAAAGGCTAGGATTTTCAGGTCCATCCAGTTGGCAGGATCTTCTGGCCCCGCCAAAGTTGACCCTTGTGGCGGATTCCCCAGCAATGGGGCGGGTGAACTATGACTATAAAGTTTGACAGAACTGGTGGCCAACAGCGTGCCACATCTGCCTTGGGGAAACCCACAGTGAGGGGGAGGTTGCAGGGGGAGAAATCCCAAAATACAATTCTAATTTGATAATCACTTTTGCCTGCTTTAAGGTGAACATCATAAAACATGAAAATATTTGCTTTCATTCAGGTACTGCATCAGGTGATCAACATGAAGCTGAAAGTGTTCATGAACTGCAGACCCCAACTTTCTGAGATGCCTTTAAAAAGGTGAGAAATATTTTCAAGTTACTCCTGCCACTCTGTGGAATTCATGATGTGGAGATGCCGGCGTTGGACTGGGGTAAACACAGTAAGAAGTTTAACAACACCAGGTTAAAGTCCAACAGGTTTATTTGGTAGCAAAAGCCACATAAGCTTTCGGAGCTGCAAGCCCCTTCTTCAGGTGAGTGGGAATTCTGTTCACAAACAGAGCATATAAAGACACAAACTCAATTTACATGAATAATGGTTGGAATGCGAATACTTACAACTAATCAAGTCTTTAAGAAACAAAACAACGTGAGTGGAAAGAGCATCAAGACAGGCTAAAAAGATATGTATTGTCTCCAGACAAGACAGCCAGTGAAACTCTGTGGGGGTTACAAATAGTGTGACATGAACCCAATATCCCGGTTGAGGCCGTCCTCGTGTGTGCGGAACTTGGCTATCAGTTTCTGCTCAGCGACTCTGCGCCGTCGTGTGTCGCGAAGGCCGCCTTGGAGAACGCTTACCCGAATATCAGAGGCCGAATGCCCGTGACCGCTGAAGTGCTCCCCAACAGGAAGAGAACAGTCTTGCCTGGTGATTGTCGAGTGGTGTTCATTCATCCGTTGTCGCAGCGTCTGCATAGTTTCCCCAATGTACCATGCCTCGGGACATCCTTTCTTGCAGCGTATCAGGTAGACAACGTTGGCCGAGTTGCAAGAGTATGTACCGTGTACCTGGTGGATGGTGTTCTCACGTGAGATGATGGCATCTGTGTCGATGATCCGGCACGTCTTGCAGAGGTTGCTGTGGCAGGGTTGTGTGGTGTCATGGTCACTGTTCTCCTGAAGGCTGGGTAGTTTGCTGCGGACAATGGTCTGTTTGAGGTTGTGCGGTTGTTTGAAGGCAAGAAGTGGGGGTGTGGGGATGGCCTTGGCGAGATGTTCATCTTCATCAATGACATGTTGAAGGCTCCGGAGGAGATGCCGTAGCTTCTCCACTCTGGGGAAGTACTGGACAACGAAGGGTACTCTGTCCACTGTGTCCCGTGTTTGTCTTCTGAGGAGGTCGGTGCAGTTTTTCGCTGTGGCGCGTTGGAACTGTTGATCAATGAATCGAGCGCCATATCCTGTTCTTATGAGGGCATCTTTCAGCGTCTGGAGGTGTCTGTTGCGATCCTCCTCATCCGAGCAGATCCTGTGTATACGGAGGGCTTGTCCGTAGGGGATGGCTTCTTTAACGTGTTTAGGGTGGAAGCTGGAGAAGTGGAGCGTCGTGAGGTTATCCGTGGGCTTGCGGTACAGTGAGGTGCTGAGGTGACCGTCCTTAATGGAGATGCGTGTGTCCAAGAATGCAACCGATTCCGGAGAGTAGTCTATGGTGAGCCTGATGGTGGGATGGAACTTGTTGATGTCATCATAGAGTTGTTTCAGTGATTGTTCACCATGAGTCCAAAGGAAGAAAATGTCATCGATGTATCTAGTGTATAGCATCGGTTGAAGGTCCCGTGCGGTGAAGAAGTCTTGTTCGAACCTGTGCATGAAGATGTTGGCATATTGAGGTGCGAATTTGGTCCCCATGGCTGTTCCGTGTGTCTGGATGAAGAACTGGTTGTTGAAGGTGAAGATATTGTGGTCCAGGATGAAGCGGATGAGATGTAAAATTGCATCTGGAAACTGGCAGCTGTTGGCGCTGAGCACTGAGGCCGTTGCAGCAATGCCATCGTCATGGGGGATGCTGGTGTAGAGTGCCGAGACATCCATTGTTCTCTTCCTGTTGGGGAGCACTTCAGCGGTCACGGGCATTCGGCCTCTGATATTCGGGTAAGCGTTCTCCAAGGCGGCCTTTGCGACACACGACGGCGCAGAGTCGCTGAGCAGAAACTGATAGCCAAGTTCCGCACACACGAGGACGGCCTCAACCGGGATATTGGGTTCATGTCACACTATTTGTAACCCCCACAGAGTTTCACTGGCTGTCTTGTCTGGAGACAATACACATCTTTTTAGCCTGTCTTGATGCTCTCTCCACTCACGTTGTTTTGTTTCTTAAAGACTTGATTAGTTGTAAGTATTCGCATTCCAACCATTATTCATGTAAATTGAGTTTGTGTCTTTATATGCTCTGTTTGTGAACAGAATTCCCACTCACCTGAAGAAGGGGCTTAGAGCTCTGAAAGCTTGTGTGGCTTTTGCTACCAAATAAACCTGTTGGACTTTAACCTGGTGTTGTTAAACTTCTTACTCTGTGGAATGCCATTATCATTGTTTGAGTTAATTCATCCTAATGTACTCTTGAATTGCTTGTTGACAACAGAAAACTGCAGATAACATACCACTGAGTGAATTTACATCACCTCGAATCATAGAATCATAGAAACCCTACAGTACAGAAAGAGGCCATTCGGCCCATCAAGTCTGCACCGACCACAATCCCACCCAGGCCCTACCCCCATATATTTTACCCGCTAATCCCTCTAATCTACGCATCCCAGAACACTAAGGGGCAATTTTAACAAGGCCAATCAACCTAACCCGCACATCTTTGGACTGTGGGAGGAAACCGGAGCACCCGGAGGAAACCCACGCAGACACGAGGAGAATGTGCAAACTCCACACAGACAGTGACCCAACCGGGAATCGAACCCAGGTCCTTGGAGCTGTGAAGCAGTAGTGCTAACCACTGTGCTACCGTGCCGCCCTAGTCGAGTAGTCATTTCAAGCACAGAATGAGGCCATTCAGACCATCACATTTATGCCACCCCTCAGCAGAGCAATTCAGTCAATCCCAATCCCCTGCTCTATCATTGGATCCCTAAAAGTTTATTTCCTGCAAGTTCCCATCCAATATCCTTTCAAATCATTGATTATTTTTGTTTCCAGCACTCTTGTAGGCAGCAGGTTCTTGGTCATTACTGTTCACAACTTAAAAATAGTTCCTCACCACATTCCCCCTGCATCTCGTGCCCAAAACAAAGAACAAAGAAAATTACAGCACAGGAACAGGTCCTTCGGCCCTCCAAGCCTGCACCGATCATGCTGCCCAACTTAACTAAAACCCCCTAACCTTCCGGGGACCATATCCCTCTATTCCCATCTCATTCATGTACTTGTCAAAACGCCCCTTAAAAGTCACTACCGCATCCGCTTCCACTACCTCCCCCGGCAACGGGTTCCAGGCACCCACTACTCTGTGTAAAAAATCTGCCTCGTACATCTCCTTTAAACCTTGCCCCTCGCACCTTAAACCTGTGCCCCCTAGTAATTGGCTCTTCCACCCTGGGAACAAGCTTCCGACTATCCACTCTGTCCATGCCTCTCAGAATCTTGTAGACTTCTATCACGTCTCCCCTCAATCTCTGTCGCTCCAGTGAGAACAAACCGAGTTTCTCCAACCTCTCCTCATAGCTAATGCCCTCCCTACCAGGCAACATCTTGGTAAATCTTTTCTGTATCCTCCCCAAAGCCTCCACACCTTAGAATCTTAGAAATCCTGCAGCACAGAAAGAGGCCATTCAGCTCATCAAGTCTGCACCGACCACAATCCCACCCAGGCCCTAACCCCATATCCCTACATATTTATCCACTAATCCCTCTAACCTACGCATCCCAGGACACTAAGGGCAATTTATTTTTAGCATGGCCAATCAACCTAACCCGCACATCTTTGGTAGTGTGGCAACCAGAATTGAACACTATATTCCAAGTGCGGCCTAACTAAGTTTCTATAAAGCTGCAGCATGACTTGCCAATTTTTAAACTCAATGCCCCAGCTGATGAAAGCAAGCATGCCGTATGCCTTCTTGACTACCTTCTCCACCTGCATTGCCACTTTCAGTGACCTGTGTACCTATACACCCAGATCCCTTTGCCTATCAATACTCTTCAGGGTTCTGCCATTTACTGTATATTTCCTATCTGTATTAGACCTTCCAAAATGCATTACCTCACATTTGTCCGGATTGAACTCCACCTGCCATTTCTCCGCCCAAGTCTCCAACTGATCTATATCCTGCTGTATCCTCTGATGGTCCTCATCGCTATCCGCAAATCCACCAACCTTTGTGTCGAGCACAAACTTACTAATCAATCCAGTTACATTTTCTTCCAAATCATTTATATAGATTACAAACAGCAAAGGTCCCAGCACTGATCCCTGAGGAACGCCACTTGTCACAGCCCTCCATTCAGAAACGCATCCTTCCACTGCTACCCTCTGTCTGCTTTGACCGAACCAGTTTTGTATCCACCTTGCCAGCTCACCTCTGATCCCATGCGACTTCACCTTCTGCACCAGTCTGCCATGAGGGACCTTGTCAAAGGCCTTACTGAAGTCCATGTAGACAACATCCACTGCCTTACCCTCAACAATCATCTTCGTCACTTCCTCGAAAAACCCGGATCAAGTTCATGAGACACGACCTCCCCTTCACAAGACCATGTTGCCTCTCGCTAATATGCCCACTTATTTCCAAGTGGGAATAAATCCTGTCTCGAAGAATCCTCTCCAATAATTTCCCTACCACTGTTGTAAGACTCACCAGCCTGTAATTACCTGGATTATTCTTGCTACCCTTCGTAAACAAAGGAACGTAGAATCATAGAAACCCTACAGTGCAGAAAGAGGCCATCTGGCCCATCGAATCTGCACCGACCACAATCCCACCCAGGTCCTATCCGCATATCCCTACACATTTACCCGCTAATCCCTCTAACCTACGCATCTCAGGACACTTAGGGGCAATTTTAGCATGGCCAACCAACCTAACCCGCACATCTTTGGACTGTGGGAAGAAACCGGAGCACCCGGACGAAACCCACGCAGACACGAGGAGAATGTGCAAACTCCACACAGACAGTGACCCAAGCCGGGAATCGAACCCAGGTCCCTCGAGCTGTGAAGCAGCAGTGCTAACCACTGTGCTACCGTGCCACCCTCACTGTGCTACCGTGCCGTCCTACATTGGCTATTCTCCTGCAATCCTCCAAACCTCAAATTGCTGTCCCCTATTCCTTGTGCTATATGCTAATGGGAACCATTTTTTCCTTACCTACCTTGTTCAAACTGGTCAAAAGTTTACAGCTTTTTCAAATCTTGCTCATTCTTCTTTACTCCAATGAGAACCACCCTAGCTTTTCCAACCTAACCTTGTAACTAAAATCCCTATTCCTGGAACTATTCTAGTAAATCTCTTCTACACTCTCTTGAGGTCCCTCACATCCTTCCTGAAGTCTGGTGACCAGAACTAGACACAACAGTTTAGTCGGGGCCTAACCAGAGCTTTACCAGTTCAGTATTTCAGATAAAGCTCGGCACAACATCGTGGGCCGAAGGGCCTGTTGTGTGCTGTACTGTTCTATGTTCTAGTATAACTTCCATAGTTTTGTATGTCCTTGTATATGAATCCCAAGATTCCGTATGCTTTGCTAACAACTCTCTCAATGTATCCTTCAAAAATCCCCTTGGTCCTTCTACATAGAACATAGAACATAGAACATTACAGCGCAGAACAGGCCCTTCGGCCCACGATGTTGCACCGACCAGTTAAAAAAAAACAAAAAACTGTGACCCTCCAACCTAAACCAATTTCTTTTCGTCCATGAACCTATCTACGGATCTCTTAAACGCCCCCAAACTAGGCGCATTTACAACTGATGCTGGCAGGGCATTCCAATCCCTCACCACCCTCTGGGTAAAGAACCTACCCCTGACATCGGTTCTATAACTACCCCCCCTCAATTTAAAGCCATGCCCCCTCGTGCTGGATTTCTCCATCAGAGGAAAAAGGCTATCACTATCCACCCTATCTAAACCTCTAATCATCTTATATGTTTCAATAAGATCCCCTCTTAGCCGCCGCCTTTCCAGCGAAAACAATCCCAAATCCCTCAGCCTCTCCTCATAGGATCTCCCCTCCATACCAGGCAACATCCTGGTAAACCTCCTCTGCACCCTCTCCAAAGCCTCCACATCCTTCCTGTAATGTGGGGACCAGAACTGCACACAGTACTCCAAGTGCGGCCGCACCAGAGTTGTGTACAGTTGCAACATAACGCTACGACTCCTAAATTCAATCCCCCTACCAATAAACGCCAAGACACCATATGCCTTCTTAACAACCTTATCTACTTGATTCCCAACTTTCAGGGATCTATGCACACATACACCTAGATCCCTCTGCTCCTCCACACTATTCAAAGTCCTCCCGTTAGCCCTATACTCAACACATCTGTTATTCCTACCAAAGTGAATTACCTCACACTTCTCCGCATTAAACTCCATCCGCCACCTCTCGGCCCAACTTTGCAACCTGTCTAAGTCTTCCTGCAAACTACGACACCCTTCCTCACTGTCTACCACACCACCGACTTTGGTGTCATCAGCAAATTTGCTAATCCACCCAACTATACCCTCATCCAGATCATTAATAAATATTACAAACAGCAGTGGCCCCAAAACAGATCCCTGAGGTACACCACTTGTAACCGCACTCCATGATGAATATTTACTATCAACCACCACCCTCTGTTTCCTATCCGCTAGCCAATTCCTGATCCAATTTCCTAGATCACCCCCAATCCCATACATCTGCATTTTCTGCAGAAGCCTACCATGGTGAACCTTATCAAACTGTTCCTGCACACCGTGGAGAACTATGCCATTAAGTTTATATTGCCTCTCCTTAGCCCTTCTCCCAAAGTGCATCACATCACACTTCTCTGTATTAAATTCTATCTTCCATTTATCTATCCATTCTACTGGTCAACCTATTATCATGTTACTGGTGATGTGTATTAACACACGGTTTGCCACATTTCCAAGTTGGGTATGATCAACAAATTTTGAAATGTTACTCTGTATTGCAATATATATATTTATGTATAGCAAAGAAAGCAGTGGGCCCAGTAGTTGACCCTTGTCTACCATCCTCCGGTCTGAAAAATGAATATTTCTGTCCTTAAGTCAATTTTATATCCAATTGGGCACTGATCCTCCTATTCCATGAGACAGGGCAGCATGGTGGCCCAGTGAATAGCATTACTGCCTCACAGCTCCAGGGACCCGGGTTCAATTCCAGCCTTGGCTCACTGTCTCCGTGGAGTTTGCAAATTCTCCCTGTGTCTGCATAGGTTTCTTCTGGGTGCTCTGGTTTCCTCCCACAGTCCAAAGATGTGCAAGTTAAGTGGATTGGCCATGCTAAAATTGGCCATGCTAAAATTGCTCCCTTAGTGTCTCAAAATGTCTAGATTAGATGGATTAACCATGCAGTTCGAGGGATTGGGTGGGGGAGAAGACCTGGGTAAGATACTCAGTCAGAGAGTGCAGACTTGATGGGCCGAATGGCCTCTTCTGTACTGTTGGGATTCTATTAGCCTCAATTTTATGACAAATGCATCTACATTCAGCCCCTTGAGCCTGCTCCGCTATTTAATTAGATCATGGTTTATCGGATAATTACATCAAATTTGCATGCTGCCTACTCCTAATATAACGAACTTTTGATGTAGTAATTTATCATAGAATCATAAAATCCCTACTGTGCAGAAGGCAGCCATTCGGCCCATCAAGTTTGCACCGACAACAATCCCACCCAGGCCCTATTCCGGTAACCCATATAGTTACCCTGCTAATCCCCTGACTCTAGGGTCAATTTAGCATGGCCAATTAACTTAACCCGATGTCTTTGGACTGTGGGAGGAAATGTGAGGTTTTGGGCACAAGATGCAAGGGGAATGCGATGAGGAACTATTTTTAAGTAGTGAATATTAATGACCAAACACCTTCCTAAAAAATAATACAGACAACATCCACTGCATTCGACTCTGGACCCCATAAAATCTCATTGCATCAGATCAAATATGGGCAAGGAAACCTACTCCCCTGAGCTGATGAATCAGTACATCTGCACGTTGACTACTTGGAGGAAGCACTGAGGGTGGCTAGGGCCTACAATTTACCCGTGATGGGAATTTCAATGTCCATCAATCACCAAGAGTGGCTCAGTAACACTGCTACTGACTGAGCTGACCAAAAACATTTGGCTGTTAGTCTGGAGATGCAGCAGGTGGGGGAACTAACAAGAGGAGAAGAAAAAAAGCTACTTAACCTGATCCTCACCAATCTACTATATTGAGGTCATGATGGAGTTATATAGAACTTTGGTGAGGCCACAGGCTGGAGCACTGTGTGCAGTTCTGGTCGCCACATTATAGGAAGGACGTGAACGCACTGGAGAGGGTGCAGAGGAGATTCACCAGGATGTTGCCTGGAATGGAACATTTAAGTTAAAAAGAGAGGTTGGATAGGCTTGGGTTGTTTTCTCTGGAGCAGAGAAGACTGAGGGGTGACCTGATTGAGATGTTCAAAATTATGAGGGGCATGGACAGGGTAGGTAGGGAGCAGCTGTTGCCCTTAATTGAAGGGTCAGTTATGAGGGGACACAAGTTAAAAGTAAGGGGTGGGAGGTTTAGGGGAGATTTGAGGAAAGACATTTTTACTCAGAGGTTGGTGACGACCTGGAATGCCCTGTCTGGGAGGGTGGTGGAGGCGGGATGCCTCATCCTTTAAAACGTACCTGGATGAGTATTTGGCATGCCATAACATTTCAGGCTATGGGCAAAGTGCTGGCAAGTGGGATTAGGTGGACAGGTCAGGGCCTTTCATGCGTTGGTGCAGACTCAATGGGCCAAGGGGCCTTTTTTGCACTCTGTGATTCTGTGAAATTGCACATGCATTTGTCCATGATAGTATTCGAAGGATTGGCCATCGCACAGTTCTTGTGGTGCTGGAACCTTGTCTTCACATTGAGGATACCCTCCATGTCGGAAAACAGAGGTATTTTTAAGTGATTTATGTTTGTAATATTGGATATTAGAAATAAAGGATAGATTTAAGTGAATTTAATTTAGTATTCCTATGTGAGAAAGTGATGAAATTTTAGTTAGATTCATGTTAAAGAACAATGTTTGCATGTAAGGGGTTTGGTTTCATTTCGAATACGTCTGCATTGTGCAGAGTTTACAATGTAAAAAGCAAACAAGAGCTTAAAGAAAGACTGAGCTGTTGCTTAGTAATCAGGGGCCATCTTTAAGTTGGAAAGACATTTTGAGTTTATACCTGGTTTGATAATGATATTTCATACCAGTTGCATTGGTAAGCTGCATGGATAGCTTTTAACCAATATACATTACACAGAAACTCAGTCTATTATATTCTTTTCACAGCTTTTATCGTTTTGTGCTGGAGCCTGAACTGGTCTTCACAGCTGACAACAACTTATCAGCAGGACCCATGGCCAAATTTCTTGAAATACCAGAAACATCATTGTTTACTCTTAACATGATTACACCTGAAAGTTGGTTGGTAGAATCACTACACAGCCCAATTGACTTGGATAATATTCACTTAGAAGAAGTAAGTATCTTTTTAGGGACAGAAATAAAATTCTTAAATTGTGCTGCAAATATATTTTGCACAATAGGGCAATTTGCTTTAACAAATAATTTGCCAATTGTAATTACTGCTTTGTGTACTTAAAAATAATTGCTAAGATCTTGGTTAATGATTGTTACAATGTGGTGGTTGACCCCCTTTTAAGAAGTAACACCGAATCCCCCAAAGAGGAATACATCGCCTCGTAATCTGTTAAAAATGTGTGAACTGTTCTTCAATAATGTTTAGTAGTTAATTGACAGAAATACCTGACCCTCACTTTAAAATGAACACTTACCAATTTATTTATTTTACTAACAGGGAACTTTAACTAAACAAGTAACATACCGAATAAAATAAGATTCCAAAGAAATGCTGTTCATTAACCAAAATATATATAATAATGGAGTTCAGTCACTCTCAAAAATACAACCAGGTTTGTGGCTTTTGGGATCTTTTGGAATTCCTCTGTTGATTCTTTTGTCTCGTTAGATGGTGTATTCTCTCTTAAGAGATATCTGAAGCTGGCAGAGTTGAGAGCTGCTCTCTCCCCCTCGAGGCTTGAAAGGTGGCAGTTCTTCTGTTGCTCTCCTGTTTTTTCCCCCTGCACTCTGTTTTATACCTGTGATAATCTATCAATTTTCCTACAATAGGATTGGTCTGATGTTGTCAACACCATCAAATTCAAACTTTATAGTTTCCTGTAGCTGAGTGTCTGTTTAAATTGATTGGGCTAAATTAAAAAAACCAGGTTGTCTTGTCAAGACCACAGCTTGACTTTTTGATGCAAGTGTTTCAGCTTGGACTCTGTGGGTGGCATTTTACCATGTTTTGACTAAGTGCCGGACGGATTTGAAACTGGGAGAGTTTCAGATCCGTTTTTGGGTGTGTTTTAAGCCCCTCCCCCATATGCAGTCTGGCTGCAAAATTTTGAGCAGGACCAATTCTCACTGCAGAAGCCTGTGGATGGGGCCTAACATGCCCGAAACCGTGCATCTCTGATTGGAGCCTTCAACTGCATGTATGCAAAAAAACCCCCCAAAAATGCAGCTCCCCTGACAGATCCCTCCTGCACCGGATAATGCGTCTTGGCCCCCACGGACATTGGGCCCCCCCCAACATTACTGACCCCATATCCCCCCACCCCCTGCCACCCAGACCAATTGTGCCCCCCCCCCCCCCCCCTCCCTCCCTCCCACCAATCGCAGGCAGAGTGGCAATGCCTCCCCACCCCAGATCCACCTGCACATGGCTCCTATCTCCCCCTGGCTCTGATGGTTGTATGACACCTCCCTCTCTCTCCCCTGCCCACAATCATCATGGAGGCACAGATCCCCCACCCCACCATCAACACACCTGCAAGTGCTCACTTGCCTTCCTCTCAATGCTAACAAGCAAACTGCATTCAACTTGCTGGAATGCTCTCCCAAACTGCCTACAACTGATCTGCCCTAACGAGGGGCAGCTTCATAAAACTCTAAGGATGGACAGGCAGGCAGGCAGTGCAGGAAAATGTCTAAAAAGCCGGCATCACGGTTCACAGAGGGTGACCTCAGCAGGTTGCTGAATGCAGCAGAGGCAAGGTGGGGCACACTCTTCCCCCCCCCCCCCAACAAGTCACAGATCCAGGGGAGATGACAGCAGAGCAGCCTGGGAGGCAATTGCTTTCTTGGTTAGTGCCATGGCACTGGCCCCAAGAACAGGCAAACAGTGCAGCAAAAAGGTGAATGACCTCATCCAGGCAGCAAGGGTGAGTGTTTAACCCCATCTAGCATCTTCCTCCAAACCTCTCCCAGATCTTCCCAGCCCCTGACCCCCAAGAGTATCACTGCGTTGCCCTCTGAGGGCCACTCCCTGACACTCTGCTGGAGTCACACCATCATTTATTTCATGGCTCCTTCTGTCCCCACAGGAAAAGAATGCCCATAACATTTGGAAGAGCGCGAAGACAGGGGGTGATGAGCCTGACCTCCGAGTCCTTACCCCCTTTGAGGAGCGGGCGTTGGAGCTGTCCACAGGAGGACGTCTGGGCCATAGGCGACAGCATGGTTGGGGTGGAGTCGAGAACTGAGCACCTGTCAATCCTCCACTCAATTTCAGTCAATTACTAGGGGGCATAGATTTAAGGTGCGAGGGACAAGGTTTAAAGGAGATGTACGACACATGTTTAAATACACAGGTGGTGGATGCCTGGAACTCACTGCCAGGGGAGGTCGTGGAAGCAGAAAAAATAGTGATTTTTAAGGGGCATCTTGACAAATGCATGAATGGGATGAGAATAGAGGGATATGGTCTCCGGGAGGGTAGGAGTTTTAATTCAGATAGGCAGCATGGTCGCTGCAGGCATGGAGGGTCGAAGTGCCTGTTCCTGTAATGTAATTTTCTTTGTGCTTCATTCTATTTTCAGTGGAGAAATATGAACCCACTTTCTGGCATCCCAGATTCCACTTCCTCCCTTGCACTTAATCATGCATCCTGTGTTGCAGGAATAGATGCGGATGCACCTGGGCTACTGGGAGTGGCGGCCCCCTATGCAGCCTCCAGCCATGCTGAGACAGACAGCTCGGACGGGTCCTCAGAGGAAGCGGCTGAAGGGACCTCCGAGGGTGGCACCTTTTTTTTTGGCATGAGCTTCCACCTCACAACTCACCATCCCAGATACTGTCACATCGGTGGGTCCAGTTAGTGGTGAGGCTTCTGAGACGCTCTCTGGGGAGCACGACACATCTGAAAATGTACATTGGATGGAGGAGAGAACGTCTGAGGACTCTGGCATGCGGAAGCCTGCCGGAGGCGAGGACTCAGCTGGCCCCAGGCTACATGCTGAGCCTCTGAGATCACTTCTCCCTCAGCTGCTGGAGATGCAGCAACAGAGCCAGGAGGGGCTGACAGCCACACTGGACCAACTGCAAGCTGTTGGGAGGAGTCGCAAAGCTTTCAAGCAGACCAGCTGTTGCCTGTTTTGATTGGTTTCCAGGCCAACACTGCAAGGGTGGCATCCGCGGTGGAAACACTGGGGCAGGGAATCATCACCATGAGTGGCAGGCTCCAAGTCACAGCAGGCCACAACTGAGTAACTCAACAGGATTCTTGAGGTTCTACAGCCCATGGCTGAGAGGCTCGAGAGCTTGCACAGGACCCAGCAGGACAGCACTGAGACATAGCGGGCTATGGCAGCAGTCCTTGAGAATGTGGCAGAGGGTCATGGCCGAGAGGCTGCAGAGCGTGGCCCAGTCTCCGAGGGCGCTTGCTGCAGCCATTGACAGGTGGTTCCCCGACTCAGGTGGCCATCGCAGAGGGCTCGAACACCATGGGTAGAACGCAGGTGGTCCTCCAGGACTGGCAGGGTCAGGTGACGCCAGAGCTTCCCGAGCTCACTGCAGAAGTGCCGCCATCCCATAGAGTGACCCAGAGGCCCACAGGAACCCCAAGGGAGGAGGAAGGGCCGAGCCCATGCCAGGGCCTTCCAGCCAGGAGACTATGGCTGTGGCTCCTCCATCTGACTCACCCCTTCCTGACACCGGAGCATCTCAGAGGCAGGGGATGAAGAGGGTGTCATGGATGAGTCCCAGACATCTGGAAGCCGGCCAGGCCCCCAAGGTCCAGGCCCTCCAGGGGATGCCCGCCAAGTGCATCACAGGCCACAGGGCGGGGTAGGCAGCTGGCCCCCTCCACCTCCAATGTATAGGAAGTTGTACTAAGATAGCATGGATGAAGGGCTGCAATAGTTAGATAGATTTTTAAGGACCTTAATGTTTTCTGTTCATGTGTTTTTATGTTCGCACTTATGATTTACACACTTCTAATGTAATCAATAAATGTTTTTTTCACCACCCACCTGTGACTAATTTGTTTCAGGAAATCCTCTTACAGGAATCCTCCCTCGCCAGAGACATCCTTCATGTTGATGTCAGTCAATGCTCTGTCACTGAGAAAAGGAGACCTTTTGGAGGAGGAGGATGTGGAGGCCGACCAGCTGGGCGTCGCTGGGAGGAGGAGGATGACAATGCCAAGCAACACCATCCAGGCGCTTGAGGGCTGGCAGCAAAGATCAGACATGCAAGGTCGGCAAGGGGGGCCCTGATCACCTGAGAAAATGAACCCAGACCCCCACGAGATTTTCCCTCCCCTCCCCCACCCCACCCCACCCGCAGGGGCCCTGTATGGTGGTTTTCAGATCCCTTACCCACTACACAGATGTGGGCCCAGGTGCCAAAGTGCATGCGGAGCTCAGGTAGGAGTCAGACTACATTGCACCAGGACATCATTATAATGGTGCTTAGTGAGTCATCATCACCCTCCTGCCTGCCAAAGAAACTCGCTAACACGGCGTACCCAGGCCCACCACTCTGGTGTTACAATATTGCAGGAGATAGAAGGACTTTGGGAGAATGGAATCCAAGTGCAGAAACACAGGCCCCCAGTAAGTGAAGCGCCTGGTGATCAGGGCCCCCCTCGCCTACCTTGCATGTCTGATCTTTGCTGTCAGCCCTCAAGCGCCTGGATGGTGTTGCTTGGCATTGTCATCCTCCTCCTCCCAGCGACGCCCAGCTGGTCGGCCTCCACATCCTCCTCCTCCTCCTCCAAAAGGTCTCCTTGCTGCTGCGCCACATTGTGAAGGGCATAACACACCATCACAATGTGGGAGGCTATACTTCAAGGCCCCGCCAGAGCGGTCCAGGAACCTGAACCACATTTTTAGCAGTCATTTGTACCTCTGCACTATCGAGCGGGTGGCAACATGGGCCTAATTATACCCCTGCATCAGTCTCAGGCCTCCGCACAGGCATCATCAGCCAAATCCACAGCGAGTCCCCCACAAGCCACTGCTGCGCTCTGGACTCCTTTTCAAGGGCCTCCGGTTTGTCGGAGCTCCTCAGTAAAAAACTGTCATGCATGCTGCTGGGGTGTCGGGCACAGACATGCATGATGTTCATGTTATGGTCACAAACCAATTGCACATTTAGGGAATGAAACCCCTTTCTATTGATAAATCTTCGTGGATTCTGAAGTGGGGCCTTTAGGGCGACATGGGTGCAGTCTATAGCACCCTGCACATTAGGCACCACCGCCATGGCCACGAATCCTGCAGCCTGGGCTTCATGCTGGGCCTGGTCCAGATCAAATTTGATATACTGGCCCGCCCGGGCATACAAGGCATCCGTGACTTCCTTCACACAGGTGTGCACAGCTGACTGGGAAATACCACATACATCTCCACTGGAGGCCTGAAAGGAGCCAGTGGCATAAAAGATTAATGTGGTCATCAATTTGACAGCCACCGAGACAGGGTGCCCCCCCGCCCACCCGCCCGCACACCCCAAGGTGCCAGGTCCTGCAATAAATGGCACAGGTGTTGCACTGTCTCCTTTCAAAGCTGGCTAGCCGTCTCAGTAGCATAAATCTGGGTCAATGTTTCAGATAAATGCTCTTTCATCAGAACTATTCAACTTTGTTATTCTTGATCTGTCTGCATCCGTTGACACAGTTAATCTCACAATCCTCCAATATATTTCCACCTTTGGCCAACTGGATTCTCATCTATAACTTGCCGAATTGTCTAAACATAGCCAGAGAATCACCTGCAGAGATTTCACTCACACTATTACCTCTGATGCCCCCCTCCCCAAGGATCTGTCCATGGTGTCCTCCTATTTCACATCTGACAATGATTTGAAAACACAGTTTCATAATAATGCTGATGCCGTTCAGCTCTACCACACTACTACCTCTCTCGACTGTTCCCTTGTCCCTCAATTGCCATGCTATTTGTCCTGCACCCAAAACTGCATCGGGAAATATCTCCTGCAATTAGGGGCAGTGGTGACCTGTTCAAGAGGGAAGGGTTACACCTGAAATAGAGGAGGACTAATATCCTAATAGGGAGATTTGCTAGAGCCACTCGGGCGGATTTAAACTAGTTTGGCAGGAGGGGGGAGACCCAAAGCAGTAGGTGACAGAAGAGAAGGTTGAGGACAGCATGAAAGTTAAAGACAACATGTTAAATAGTAAAGGCATGTGTCAGTAATCCTAGTACTGGATAGGTCAGGCAGAGACTAACGGAAGTCCAGATTAAACTGCATTTATTTCAATGCAAGAGGCCTGACTGGCAAAGCAGATGAACTCAGGGCATGGATGGGTCTATAGGACTGGGATATTATAGCTATTACTGAAACATGGCTAAGGGAGGGACAGAACTGGCTCAATGTTCCAGGGCGGCATGGTAGCACAGTGGTTAGCACTGCTGCTTCACAGCTCCAGGGACCTGGGTTCGAATCCCGGCTCGGGTCACTGTCTGTGTGGAGTTTGCACGTTCTCCCTGTGTCTGCGTGGGTTTCCTCCGGGTGCTCCTGTTTCCTCCCACAGTCCAAAGATGTGCGGGCTAGGTTGATTGGCCATTCTAAATTGCCCCTTAGTGTCCTGGGATGCATAGGTTAGAGGGATTAGTGGGTAGATATGTAGAGATGTGGGGATAGGGCCTGGGTGGGACTGTGGTTGCTGCAGACTAGATGGGCCGAATGGCCTCTTTCTGCACTGTAGGATTCTATGATTCTATGGTACAGAGGTTATAGGAATGATAGAAAAGGAGGTAAGAGAGGAGGGGAAGTTCATTAGGGAGAACATCACGGCAGTACTGAGAGGGAATATTTCTGAGGGTTTGCCCACAGAGTCTATATGGGTAGAAATAAGAAGGGGGAGATCACTTTGATAGGATTGTACTGTAGGCTCCAAATAGTCAGCAGGAAATTGAGGAGCGAATATGTAAAGAGATTACAGATAGCTGCAAGAAAAATAGCATGGTAATAGTAGGGAACTTTAACTTCCCCAACATTGACTGGGACAATTTAGGGGCTTGGATGGAGAAACATTTATTGAGTGTATTCAGGAGGAATTTCTCATTCAGTATGTGGATGGCCCAACAAGAGAGGGGACAAAACTTTACCTCCTCTTGGGAAATAAGAAAGGGCAGGTGACAGAAGTGTTAGTGAGGGATCACTTTGGGACCAGTGACCATAAGTCCATTAGTTTTAAGATAGTTATGGACAATGATAGGTCTGGTCCAAAAGTTAAAATTCTAAACGGGGACAAGGCCAATTTTGATGGTATTAGACAGGAACTTTCCACAGTTGATTGGAGAGTCTGTTGGCAAGTAAAGGGATGTCTGGTAAGTGGTAGGCTTTCAAAGGTGTGCTAACCAGGGTTCAGGATAAGCACATTCCTTTTCGAAAGAAGGGCAAGGTTGGTAGAAGTAGGGAACCCTGGATGACTCAAGATATTGAGGCCCTGGTCAAGAAGAAGAAGGAGGCATATGACAGGCATAGGCAGTTGGGATCAAGTAGAACTCTTGAAGAGTAAAGAGGCTGTCGGCGTAGCATTAAGAGAGAAATCAGAAGGGCAAAAAGGCAAAGGAGAATCTAAAGAGCTTCTACAAATACATAAAGGGCAAAAGAGTAACTAGGGAGAGAATAGGGCTTCTTAAGGATCAACAAGGTCATCTATGTGCAGATCCACAAGAAATGGGTGAGATCCTAAATGAATATTTCTCATCCGTATTTACTGTTGAGCAAGGCATGGGTGTTCGGGAACTTGGGAAAATAAATAGTGATGTCTTGAGGAGTGCACATATTACAGAAAAGGAGGTGCTGGAAGTCCTAAAGTGCATCAAAGTAGATAAATATCTGGAACTTAATGAAATGTATCCCAGGACATTGTGGGAGGCTAGGGAGAAAATTGCGGGTCCCCTCGCAGAGATATTTGAATCATCAACATCCAAAGGTGAGGTGCCTGAAGATTGGAGGGTAGCAAATGCTGTGCCTTTGTTTAAGAAGGGCTGCAGGGAAAAGCCTGGGAACTACATGCCGTTTGTAGTGAGTAAGTTTTGAGAAGGTATTCTGAGAGACAGGATCTATAGGCATATAGAGAGGCAAAGACTAATTAGGGACAGTCAGCATGGCTGACTGAGTGGAAAATCATGTCTCACGAACTTGACTGAGTTTTTTTGAAGGGATACCCAAGAAGGTAGATGACAGTGCAGCCAACGTTGTCTACATGGTCTTTGGCAAGGACTTTGACAAGGTACCATATGGTAGGTTGTTGCATAGGGTTAAATCTCACGGGATCCAGGGTGAGGTAGCCAATTGGCTACAAAATTGGCTTGATGGCAGAAGACTGAGAGTGGTTGTAGAGGGTTGTTTTTCAAACTGGAAGCCTGTGACCGGCGGTATGCCTCAAGGATCGGTGCTGGGTCCACTATTATTTGTCATTTATATGAATGATTTGTATGAGAATTTAAGAGGCATGATTAGTAAGTTTGCAGAAGACACCAGAATTGGTGGCATAGTGGATAGTGATGAAGGTTATCTAGGATTGCAATGGGATCTTGATCAATTGGGCCAGTGGGCTGATGAATAGCAGATGGAGTTTAATTTAGATAAATGTGAGGTGATGCATTTTGGTAGATTGAACCAGGGCAGGACTTACTCAGTTAATGGTAGGGCGTTGAGGAGAGTTATAGAAAAAAAGAGGTCCAGAGGTACAGGCTCATAGTTCCTTGAAAGTGGAATCACAGGTAGACAGAGTGATGAAGAAGGCATGCTTAGTTTCATTGGTCAGAACATTGAATACGGGATTTGGGACGTCTTGTTGAAGTTGTACAGGACATTGGTAAGGCTACACTTGGAATACTTTGTACAGTTCTGGTCACCCTGTGAAAGGATATTATTAAACTAGAAAATGCGCAGAAAAGATTTATAGGATGGTACTGGGACTTGATGGTTTGAGTTATAAGGAGACGCTGGATAGACTGGGACTTTTGTCCCTGGAGAATAGGAGACTTGGGGATGATCTTATAGAGGCCTATAAAATAATGAAGGGCATAGATAGGGTAGATAGTCAACATCTTTTCCCAAAGGTAGGGGAGTCTAAAATAGAGGGCATAGGTTTAAGGTGAGAGGGGAGAGATACAAAAGGATCCAAAGGAGCAATTCTTTCACACAGAGGGTGTTGAGTGTATGGAACAAGCTGCCTGAGGTAGTCGTCTAGGCGGGTTCAATTTTGTCTTTTAAAAAGCATTTAGGCAGTTAAACTCAACGCAAACTGGAGGAACCGCATTTCATCTTCTGGCTGGGTACATTATAGCCTTCCGGCCTCAACATTGCATTCAACAACTTCACATGATTAGCTCTACCCCTCCTCAAACTCCTTTGTTTTCATTTCATTTCATTTTTAACTGTTCTCTACCTTTTACTTCTTTATTGTCTTTCTTTATTTTTCTGTCCCCATCACTCTCCCCCTATTTTATCCCCCTTCCCTTATCTTTCCTTGCCCCTTTGCTTCCCATTTCCCCCTTTTTCTCAATTTTACCTCTCTCCCACCCATTCCCTCCCCCCCCCCCACCCACACCTTCATCTGTCACACCTTACCCTCTGATTTCAGCTTCACACCTTTTATACTCTCTATGGACTGCTATTTGCAGATTTTCCCCTTGTTTTTGTGGCTATGACTCATCTTTCATTCCTTCACCCCACAGTATAAATATCTCCCACTTTCTATGCCTTTTAGCTTTGACAAAGGTCATCTGGACTCAAAACGTTAACTCTTTTCTGTCCTTACAGATGCTGTGGAGATGCCGTCTATTTTGGTGATGGGGCAGAAATTGACTTGCAGATGCTGCCAGACTGCTGAGATTTTCCAGCATTTTCTCTTTTGGTTTCAGATTCCAGCATCCACAGTAATTTGCTTTTAGACAGTTACATGGGTCAGATTGCTGCAGAGGTTATGGACCAAACGTGGGCAACGGGGACCAACTGGGTGGCATGGACAAGTTGGGCCAAGGGCCTGTTTCCATGCTGCAAACCTCTATGACTCTCTGTCTAATGAAATATTTGGAAGACGAAAGCTTGTCTTTTACTTGCTGATCCTTGGTACTATCATTGGCACACATTGTCTGCTTCCAAAAGAGGACACCAAGCTAAGCTCCATCTGTCTTAACTTCTCTGACTGCATCTGTGCAGCTGAATGCTTGCCAGACATTGAGTTTTGCAGGAGTCTTACCTCCTTGGCTAAATATTGGGAGGGTTGAAGCCATTTATTTCATGAGTTAGATACATACATCCCAAAATCTTAAAGTTCTTATGTCATCAGAAATATTTGGAAGCATTATAATGAGATTTTGTGTTAGAAGTTTAGTGATTGCAATGTTTCAAAAAATCACAGTGTACTTAAGATACCAGAACTGATGCCTATCTTGGAGAATGCAGCCTTACTATAGTGTATCATCTTGTGGAGGTGAATTTAATAGAAGTTTACCATTGTGGAGTAGAAAGCCAACTGGGACGGTGGCACAAAATTAATGCTGTTATATCAGCTGCCTTTTTTATGTAGCATCTGATATTCTATTAATTGCAATGGAACTGATTATCAGCAGCTGCACATAGTGGGCACACAAATCTATTTATCCATCGCCCAAGCTGAATTTCTCCCCTCGACATTTAATGTTATTTGTTTTGACTATTCTGCTAGGTTGAAGGAATTGTTTCAGCAGAATACGAACTAGAGTACATAATACTTGAAGGGCACTGTTTTGATGTCACTACTGGCCAACCACCCAGAGGATTACAGTTCACCCTGGGTATGAAACATAATCCTGCTATGGTGGACACTGTAGTGATGGCTAACCTGGTAAGTTGGAGAATTTACAGGTTTTTTCTTTAGTAGTTTATTCCCACATTGTTCATTAACTATGTTACAGCTGTGGCACTTGATTTCCAAAGCATCATGAAAATGCCAGAATTAAGTTTTGACTAATTTAATCATAAATTTAGCGCCCTGATGATACTTGAAAACAAAGTTGGGAAGATCATCGGCAACTGCGATAAATCAATGGAAGGATGGGTGGAACACTTCGGGTGGAATTTTCCAAACAAATTCATGGGGACCAATCTTAGCAGCTCATCCCGCCAGTCAATCGGCGAGGCAAGCTGGTAAGATCAGGTGAGAAGCGAAAAATCAGATTCATGCCCAGTTTTTCGCCTCTCGTGATCTTACCAGACCCAGTTTGCTGACGAAATTGGCTTGGGCGCGAAGCCGATTTCAATGTTCATAACATAATATAAATATAATTACTAAGTCCCGGATGGGATGGCGATCAAAGGTGGGGGAGCAATCGGCCGGGGCAGCGATCGGGGTGAGGGGGGAATGTCCGTGGTGGGAAATGGAATACTGTGTAAACAGTATACTGAAAATGGGGGCGTCTGCACAATGGCACAATCAGCAGCCCATTTCTCAGGCGAGCTACAACTCCACAACACCATCCTTCACTGGCAAGAATGACATTATGGCTCCTGTGTTGCACAGAATGCTGTAAATTCCCATTACTTACCGCACTGAAAGAAACTGGCAAGAAAACCTACTGTTTTCTCGTCCGTTCAACACTTAGAATTTTTTTGTGAAAATTTTGCTCTTAGTTTTTGTTTGGAAAATTCCGCCTATATACTCTTGCAGCATCTTCACAAAGTTCTCTGTCTCTGGTAAAAGGAGAATGTGAAATTATGCATTTTGGTAGGAAGAACATGGAGAGACAAAGGATACAGTGTTATGTGGAGGGTAGGATTAGTAAGTTTGCAAATGACACAAAGCTTGAGTGCCTTGGGCTACAAGAAGATCTAGATGGGAAGGTGAAATGGACAGATTAGTGGCAGAGGGAATTTAACCCTGAACAGTGTGAGGTGATACACTTTGGAAGGAGTAATTTGACAAGGAACTATTCAATGAACAGCATGACTCTAGGAAGTTCTGTGGAACAAAGGGACCTTGGCATGTTTGTCCATAGACCTCTGAAGACAGAACGATATGTTAGTAAGGTGGTGAAAAAAGCATAAGGGGTACTTGCCTTTGTCAATCGAGACATAGATTACAAAAGCGGGGAAGTCATGTTGGATTGGTATAGAATTTTGGTGAGTCCACTGTGGTACTGTGTGCCATTCTGGTTGCCACATTATAGGAAGGACGTGATTGCACTGGAGGAGGTGCAGAGGAGATTCATCAGGATGCTGCCTGGGATGGAACATTTAAGTAATGAAGAGAGGTTGGATTGGCTTGGGTTTTTTCCGTTGGAGCAGAAAAGACTGAGGGGCATGAACATGGTGGATAGGGAGCTGCCGTTCCCCTTAGTTGAAGGGTCAGTAACAGGGAACATAGGTTCCAGGTGAGCGGCAGGTGGTTTGGCGGGAAATGAGGAAAAATGTTTTTACCCAGAGGGTGCTGACAGTCTGAAATGTGCTGCCTGGGAAGGTGGTAGAGGCGAGTTGCGCGCATCCTTTAAAAAATACCTGGATGAGTACTTGGCATGTCATAACATTCAAGGCTATGGACCAAGTGCTGGTAAATGGGATTAGATGGGAGGTCTGGTGTTTCTCGTGTGTCAGCGCAGACTTTATGGGCTGAAGAGCCTCGTCTGCACTGTATGATTCTATGAATTCTGAAAGGGGTGTATACGTACATAATTCATTGAAGGTTGAAGGTGCCAGGACAGGTTGAGAGCACAGTCAACAAAGCATACAATACCCTAGGTTTCATAAATAGAATCAGAGAGTACAAAAGGAAGGCAGTTACCTTTGACCTATATAAAACACTTGTTCCCCTCAACTGGTGAATTTCTCCCATTTTTGGCCACCAGAAAGGGAGGAGAAAAGATTTCTGAGTCCAGCCATGAGGAATTTCAGTTAAGTAGATTAATTGGAGAAGTTGAAACTGTTTTTGTTGGAGAAGAGAAAGTTGAGAGGAGATTTGATACAGGTGTTCAAAATCATGAGGTGTATAGAGAGGAACTGTCCCATTGGTGGAAGGATCGAGAACAAGAGGATACAGATTAAAGATAATTGGTGAAATAAGCAATAGTGACAGGAACATTTTTTCACAGAGTGAGTGGTAAGGATCAGGAGTGCATTGCCTGAGAGTGTGGTGAAGGCAGGTTCAATTGAGGCTTTCAACATGGCTTTGGATTGTTATCTGAAAGGGAAGAATGTGGTCGGTTGGCCTTCATAGCGAGAGGATTTGAGTACAGGAATAGGGATGTTTTACTGTAATTGATGCGTTGTGCTTGGGTGATGTTCGGGGCTGTCTTGTGAGTGTGGCTGATGAATCTGGTGATGACGCACCTCCTGATGGCTTGGGCATACATGTCAAGTCAAGGGCTGCGGTCTTCCGGAGGAGTCCAATTCGACTCAGCATGGCTTTGTCAAAGGCAGATCGTGCCTTACGAGCCTGGTGGAGTTCTTCGAAAATGTGACTAAACACATTGACGAAGGGAAGGCGGTAGATGTGATTTATATGGATTTTAGCAAGGCGTTCGATAAGGTCCCCCATGCAAGGCTTCTAGAAAAAGTGAGAGGGCATGGGATCCAAGGGGCTGCTGCCCGGTGGATCCAGAATTGGCTTGCCCAAAGGAGGCAGAGAGTGGGTATAGATGGGTCTTTTTCTAAATGGAGGTCGGTCACCAGTGGTGTGCCCCAGGGATCTGTTCTGGGACTCTTGCTGTTTGTCATTTTCATAAATGACCTGGATGAGGAAGCGGATGGATGGGTTGGTAAGTTTGCCGACGGCACGAAGGTTGGTGGGGTTGTGGATAGTTTGGAGGGATGTCAGAAGTTACAAAGGGACATAGATAGGATGCAAGGCTGGGCAGACAAGTGGCAGATGGACTTCAACCCAGATAAATGCGCCGTGGTCCATTTTGGTAGGTCAAATGAGATGAAGGAGTACAATATAAAGGGAAAGACTCTTAGTACTGTAGAGGATCAGAAGGACCTTGGGGTCCGGGTCCATAGGACTCTAAAATCAGCCCCGCAGGTGGAGGAGGTGGTTAAGAAGGCGTATGGTGTGCTGGCCTTTATCAATCGAGGTATTGAGTTTAGGAGTCTGGGGATAATGATGCAGCTATATAAGACCCTCGTCAGACCCCACTTGGAGTACTGTGCTCAGTTCTGGTCACCTCACTATAGGAAGGATGTGGAAAAGATTGAAAGGGTGCAGAGGAGATTTAGAAGGATGTTGCCTGGATTGAGCGGCATGCCTTATGAGGATAGGCTGAGGGAGCTCGGTCTTTTCTCCTTGGAGAGACGAAGGATGAGAGGAGACCTAATAGAGGTGTATAAGATGTTGAGAGGCATAAATCGTGTGGACTCTCAGAGGCTTTTTCCCAGGGTGGAAATGTCTGCTACGAGAGGACACAGGTTTAAGGTGCTGGGGGGTAGGTACAGGGGAGATGTCAGGGGTAAGTTTTTCACACAGAGGGTGGTGGGCGAGTGGAATCGGCTGCCGTCAGTGGTGGTGGAAGCGAACTCAGTAGGGTCTTTTAAGAGACGCCTGGATGAGTACGTGGAGCGTAATAGGATGGAGGGTTTTAGGTAGGTCTAGAAGGTAGGGATGTTCGGCACAACTTGTGGGCCGAAGGGCCTGTTTGTGCTGTAGTTATTCTATGTTTCTATGTTTCTATGACTACAGATAGGACTACAGGCATACAATAGGACTACAGATCACGAACCCACTCAGGTCAACCTATAACACAGACTACGCTGAGAGACTTTGCCGTTGCACCTCTCTCACACTCCTCAACCACCTCATACACCAACTCTACAGCAAACGCTGCATCCTCGAAACCAAGATAGAATCCATATTCTCAACTTGCGCTCAGGACGCAGACCAGCTGCGAAGCTCTGCCAAGCAGACGATACAAAGGAACTACGCTATCTACATGCACACCAAGAACAGGAAACTTGAGAAACTCGGCATCACCACCAGCAGCAACCAAGCCTCCCTCAGTACCACAGTAGAAAACAGTACCACTGCAGGGAAGTCCATTGTCAACTTGTCGGACTACACACTTCAACCAGATGAAATCGAAGTTCTCAGCTGAGAGCTCAATTTCTGCCCCACCACCAAAATGGACCCCATCAGTCTCGCAGCAGACACAGAGGAATTCATCAGGCAAATGAGGCTGCGGGAGTTCTTCCACAAACCCCAAGAGGCCAACAGCAAAGACAATGAGACAGCCAATGAACCAGAACAGCCGACAGAGAGATCCGCAGTGCAGCAACCGATGAGGAAAGAGTCGAATTGGACTCCTCCGGAAGGCAGCTGCCCTCGACTTGACATGTATGCCCAAGCCATCAGGAGGTACGTCAACACCAGATTCATCAGCCGCACTCGCAAGACAGCCCCGAACATCACCCAAGCACAACGCGACGCCATCCGCGCTCTCCAGACCAACCGCAATATTGTCATCAAACCAGCAGACAAAGGAGGGGCCATCGTTACTGAACAGAACGGATTACTGCAAAGAAATGTACCGACAACTGAACAACGAGGAACACTACAGACAGTTACCCACAGATCCGACCAAAGAACACACCCGTCAACTCAACAGACTGATCAAGAACTTTGATCCGGACCTTTAGAGCACCCTCCGTGCTCCCATCCCACGTACTCCCCGCGTTGGAGATCTCTACTGCCTCCCGAAGATACACAAGGCAAACACGCCCAGCCGTCCCATCGTATCGGGCAATGGGATCCTGTGCGAGAACCTCTTCAACTACGTCGAGGGCATCCTGAAACCCATTGTACAAAGAACCCCCAGCTTTTGTCACGACACTACGGACTTCCTACAGAAACTCAGCACACATGGAGCAGTTGAACCAGGAGCACTCCTCATCACAATGGATGTCTTGGCACTCTACACCAACATCCCCCACGACGATGGCATTGCTGCAACTGCCTCAGTACTCAACGCCGACAACTGCCCGTTTCCAGATGCAATTTTACAACTAATCCGCTTCATCCTGGACCACAACGTCTTCACCTTCAACAACCAGTTCTTCATCCAGACACATGGAACAGCCATGGGGACCAAATTCGCACCTCAATATGCCAACATCTTCATGCACAGGTTCGAACAAGACCTCTTCACTGCCCAGGACCTTCAACCGATGCTATACACTAGATACATCGGTGATATTTTCTTCCTTTGGACTCGTGATGAACAATCACTGAAACAACTATATGATGACATCAACAAGTTCCATCCCACCATCAGACTCACCATGGATTACTCTCCGGAATCGGTTGCATTCTTGGACACATGCATCTCCATCAAGGACGGTCACCTCAGCACTTCACTGTACCGCAAGCCCATGGATAACTCACGATGCTCCACTTCTCCAGCTTCCACCCTAAACATGTTAAAGAAGCCATCCCCTACGGACAAGCCCTCCGTATACACAGGATCTGCTCAGATGAGGAGGATCGCAACAGACACCTCCAGATGCCGAAAGATGCCCTCATAAGAACAGGATATGGCGCTCAACTCATCGATCGACAGTTCCGACGCGCCACAGCGAAAAACTGCACCGACCGCCTCAGAAGACAAACACGGGACACGGCGGACAGAGTACCCTTCGTCGTCCAGTACTTCCCCGGAGCGGAGAAGCTACGACATCTTCTCCGGAGCCTTCAACATGTCATTGATGAAGATGAACATCTCGCCAAGGCCATCCCCACACCCCCACTTCTTGCCTTCAAACAACCGCACAACCTCAAACAGACCATTGTCCGCAGCAAACTACCCAGCCTTCAGGAGAACAGTGACCACGACACCACGCAACCCTGCCACAGCAACCTCTGCAAGACGTGCCGGATCTTCGACACGGATGCCATCATCTCACGTGAGAACGCCATCTACCAGGTACACGGTACCTACTCTTGCAACTCGGCCAATGTTGTCTACCTGATACGCTGCAGGAAAGGATGTCCCGAGGCATGGTACATTGGGAAAACCAGGCAGACGCTACGACAACGGATGAATGAACACCGCTCGACAATCACCAGGCAAGACTGTTCTCTTCCTGTGGGGGAGCACTTCAGCGGTCACGGGCATTCAGCCTCTGATCTTCGGGTAAGCGTTCTCCAAGGCAGCCTTCACGACACACGACAGCGCAGAGTCGCTGAGCAGAAACTGATAGCCAAGTTCTGCACACATGAGGACGGCCTAAACCGGGATGTTGGGTTTATGTCACACTATCAGTAACCCCCACAGCTTGCCTCCTGGACTTGCTGGCTGTCCTGTCTGGAGACAATACACATCTCTAACCTGTGCTTAATGCTCCCTCCACTCACGTTGTCTGTATCTTTAAGACCTGGTTGGCTGTAGAAATTCACATTCTAATCAGTATTCTGCAACTTGATTTTGTGTCTCTGTGCCCTGTTTGAGAGCAGATTTCCACTCCATCTGACGAAGGAGCAGCGCTCTGAAAGCTAGTTGCGTTTGCTACCAAATAAACCTGTTGGACTTTAACCTGGTGTTGTTAGACTCCTTACTGTGTTTACCCCAGTCCAATGCTGGCATCTCCACATCTTTACTGTAATTATACAGGGCATTGGTGAAGCTACACCAGAAGTACTGTCTGCAATTTATACCTGGAATACTGTCTGCAATTTTAGTGTCCTGATCTGAGGAATGCAGCAAAGGTTCACCAGGCTAATTCCTGGGATGGCAGGTCTGCCATATGAGGAGAGACTACATCAGTTAGGATTATGTTCATTGGAGTTTAGAAGAGTGAGAGGGCATCTCATAGAAATTTATAAAATTCTAACAGAGTGGATTCAGAAAGAATGTTCCCGATGGTGGCGGAGTCCAGACAAGGGGTTATCGTTTGAGAATAAGGGGTAAACCTTTTAGGACTGAGGTGAGGAGAAATTTCTTCACCCATTGGTACTAATGACATAGGCAGGAAGAGTGACAAGGTCCTGCAAGGGGAGTTCAGGGAGTTAGGTACTAAGTTAAAAAAGAGGACCTCTAGGGTTGTAATCTCAGGATTATTTCCTGTGCCACATGCCAGTGAGGCTAGGAATAGGAGGATAGTGCAGCTAAACACATGGCTAAAGATGCTGTAGGAGGGAGGGGTTCAGATATCATGATCATTGGGATCTCTTCCAGGACAGGTGGGACCTGTACAGGGATACACCTAAATTGGAGGGGCACCAATATCCTGGCAGGCAGATTTGCTCGAATCACTCAGGAGAGTTTAAACTAGTATCGCAGGGGGGTGGGAACCAGAGCAGTAGGTCAGCAGCAGAAATAACTGAGGGAGAGTTACAGACTAAAGCCAGTAAGATTAGGAGAAAGAGCAGGCAGGGAGTAGTTGTTGAACACAGCAGGACTGAAGATCTGAAGTGCATTTGTTTCAACGCGAGTTGCATAACAGGTAAGGCAGGTTAACTTAGAGCTTGGATTAGTACTTGGAACTATGATATTGTTATTACAGACTTGGTTGAAAAATGGACAGGATTGGCAACTAAACATTCCAAGATTTAGATGCTTCAGAGCAGGATAGTGGGGGATATAAAAGGGGTGGGGGAGTTGCATTACTGGTTAAGGAGAATATCACTCCGCTCCACTGAGGGAGGATACCTCAGGCAGCCAGGCAATATGGGTAGAGTTCAGGAACAGGAAGGGTGCAGTCACAATGTTGGGGGTTTATTACAGGCCTCCTAACAGCCAGCAGGAGATCGAGAAGCAGATATGCAGACAGATTTTGGAAAGATGCAAAAACAACAGGGTCGTTGTGCTCGGTGATTTTAACTTTCCCTATATTGACTGGGACTCACTGCTAGGTGCTTGGATGGGGCAGAATTTGTAAGGAACGTCCAGAGGGGTTTCTTGACATAGTGTGTAAATGGCCCAACTCAGGAAGGAGCCATAATAGACCTGGTATTGGGGAATGAGCCCGGCCAGGTGATCGGAGTTTCAGCAGGAGAGCATTTAGGGAACAGTGATCATAATTCCATACGTTTTAAGGTCCTTGTGGATCAGAACAAGAGTGGAGCTCGGGCAAAGGTGTTAAATTGGAGGAAGACTAATTACGACAACATTAGGCAGGATCTGAAGAGTGTAGATTGGGGGAGGCTGTTTGGGGGTGAATCAACATCCGACATGTGGTGAGCCTTGCGTCATTGTAGAGAAATTATTGGAAAAGATTCTCAGGGACAGGGTTTACTCACATTTGGAAACAAATGGACTTAATGATAGACAGCATGGTTTTGTGAAGAGGAGGTCGTGCATCACTAACTTGATCAAGTTTTTCAAGGAAGTGATGAAGATGATAGATGAGGGAAAGGTAGTGGATGTTGTATACATGGACTTCAGTAAAGCCTTTGACAAGGTACCTCATGGTAGACTCGTACGAAAGGTGAAGTCACACGTGATTAGAGGAGAGCTGGTAAAATGGATACAGAATTGGCTTGGCCATAGAAGACAGAGGGTAGCAGCGGAGGGGTGCTTTTCTGAATACAAAGAACAAAGAACAATACAGCACAGGAACAGGCCCTTCGGCCCTCCAAGCCCGCGCCGCTCCCTGGTCCAAACTAGACCATTCTTTTGTATCCCTCCATTCCCACTCCGTTCATATGGCTGTCTAGATAAGTCTTAAACGTTCCCAGTGTGTCCGCCTCCACCACCTTACCTGGCAGCGCATTCCAGGCCCCCACCACCCTCTGTGTAAAATATGTCCGTCTGATATCTGTGTTAAACCTTCCCCCCCCTTCACCTTGAACCTATGACCCCTCGTGAACGTCACCACCGACCTGGGGAAAAGCTTCCCACCGTTCACCCTATCTATGCCTTTCATAATTTTATACACCTCTATTAAGTCTCCCCTCATCCTCCGTCTTTCCAGGGAGAACAACCCCAGTTTACCCAATCTCTCCTCATAACTAAGCCCCTCCATACCAGGTAACATCCTGGTAAACCTCCTCTGTACTCTCTCCAAAGCCTCCACGTCCTTCTGGTAGTGTGGCGACCAGAACTGGACGCAGTATTCCAGATGCGGCCGAACCAACGTTCTATACATCTGCAACATCAGACCCCAACTTTTATACACTATGCCCCGTCCTATAAAGGCAAGCATGCCATATGCCGCCTTCACCACCTTGTCCACCTGTGACGTCACTTTCAAGGATCTGTGGACTTGCACACCCAGGTCCCTCTGCGTATCTACACCCTTTATGGTTCTGCCATTTATCATATAGCTCCTCCCTACATTATTTCTACCAAAATGCATCACTTCGCATTTATCAGGATTGAACTCCATCTGCCATTTCTTTGCCCAAATTTCCAGCCTATCTATATCCTTCTGTAGCTTCTGACAATGCTCCTCACTATCTGCAAGTCCTGCCAATTTTGTGTCATCCGCAAACTTACTGATCACCCCAGTTACACCTTCTTCCAGATCATTTATATAAATCACAAACAGCAGAGGTCCCAATACAGAGCCCTGCGGAACACCACTAGTCACAGGCCTCCAGCCGGAAAAAGACCCTCCCACTACCACCCTCTGTCTTCTGTGACCAAGCCAGTTCTCCACCCATCTAGCCACCTCCCCCTTTATCCCATGAGATCCAACCTTTTTCACCAGCCTACCATGAGGGACTTTGTCAAACGCTTTACTAAAGTCCATATAGACGACATCCACGGCCCTTCCCTCGTCAACCATTTTGGTCACTTCTTCAAAAAACTCCACCAGGTTAGTGAGGCATGACCTCCCTCTCACAAAACCATGCTGACTATCGTTAATGAGTTTATTCCTTTCTAAATGCGCATACATCCTATCTCTAAGAATCTTCTCCAACAACTTCCCCACCACGGACGTCAAGCTCATCGGCCTATAATTACCCGGGTTATCCTTCCTACCCTTCTTAAATAACGGGACCACATTAGCTATCCTCCAATCCTCTGGGACCTCACCTGCGTCCAGTGACGAGACAAAGATTTGCGTCAGAGGTCCAGCGATTTCATCTCTCGTCTCCCTGAGCAGCCTTGGATAGATTCCATCAGGCCCTGGGGATTTGTCAGTCTTTAAATTCTCTAACAAACCTAACACTTTCTCCTTTGTAATGGAGATTTTCTCCAACGGTTCAACACTCCCCTCCGAGACACACCCAGTCAACACATCCCTCTCCTTTGTGAATACCGACGCAAAGTATTCATTTAGGATCTCCCCTACTTCTTTGGGCTCCAAGCATAATTCCCCACTTTTGTCCCCGAGAGGTCCGATTTTTTCCCTGACAACCCTTTTTTGACTAGTTCCACAGGGATCAGTTCTGGGACCTTTGTTGTTCATAGTATATATCAATGACTTGGAGGAAAAGTAGCTGGTCTGCTCAGTAAGTTCGCAGAGAACACAAAAATTGGTGGAGTTGCAGATAGTGAAGAGGATTGTGAGAGGATACAGCAAGATATAGACTGGTTGGAGACTTGGGTGAGGATATGGCAGATGGAGTTTAATCCAGACAAATGTGAAATAATGCATTTTGGAAGATCCAAAGCATGTAGGAGTTATACAGTAAATGGTAGAACCCTTAGAAATATTGACAGGTAGAGAGATCTGGGCATACATGTTCACCGAGCACTGAAAGTAGCAACGCAGGTGGATAAGGCAGTCAAGAAAGCATACGGCATGCTTGCCTTCATCAGTCGAGGCATTGAGTATAAAAATTGGCAGGTCATGCTGCAGCTGTACAGAACCTTAGTTAGGCCTCATTTAGAATATGGTGTACAATTCTGGTTGCCACACTACCAGCAGGATGTGGATGCTTTGCAAGAGGGTACAGAAGAGGTTTACCAGAATGTTGCCTGGTCTGGAAGGTATTACTTATGAGGAGATGTTGGATAAACTCAGTTTGTTCTCACTGGAATGACGGAGGTTGAGGGGTGACCTGATAGAGCTTTACAAGATTATGAGTGGCATGGACAGAGTGCTCAGATGCTCTTTCCTCGGGTGGAAAAGTCAAGTACTAGGGACATAGGTTCAAGGTGCGTGAGGAAAAGTTTAGAGGAGATGTGCGAGGCAAGTTTTTTACACAGAGGTTGGTGAATGTCAGAACGCGCTGTGCGGGGAGGTGGTGGGAGCAGTTACGATTACAGCATTTAAGGGGCAACTGGACAAATACATGAATAGGATGGGAATGGAAGGATACAGACTCTGTGTGCATACGGTTTTAGTTTAGGCAGGTATCATGATCGGCACAGGCTTGGAGGGCCAAAGGGCCTGTTCCTGTGCTGTACTTTTCTTTGTTCTTTTTTGTTCAGAGAGTGGTGAATCTGTGGAATTCCCCACCATAGAAAATAGTTTTTTAAAATTCTTCTGACAATAATGGTCAAGAAGAAACCATATGACATGCATAGGCAGCTGGGATCAAATGGATATATATCAAGTATACTCGAAGAGTATAAAGAGTGTTGCAATAGAGTTAATAAATAAGAAAGGCAAAAAGGTGACACAAGATTGCTTTGGCAGATAAGGCAAAGGAGAATCCAAAGAGCTTCTGCAAATACATAAAGGGCAAAAGAGTAGCTAGCATCCTCTTAAGGATCAACAAGGTCATCCATGCGCGGATCCACAAGTGATGGGTGAGATCCTAAATGAATATTTCATATAACTCCTACAGTACAGAAGGAGGTCATTCAGCCCATCGAGTCTGTACCGACCACAATTCCACCCAGGCCCTATTCCTGAATCCCCACATTTACCCTGCTAATCCCCCTAACATTAGGGTCAATTTAGCATAGACGGTCAACCTAACCTGCACATCTTTGGACGGTGGGAGGAAACCGGAGCACCCAGAGGAAACCCACGCAAGCACGGGGAGAAAGTGCAAACTTCATATAGACACTGACCTGAGGTTGGAATTGAACCTGGGTCCCTGACGCTGTGAGGCAGCAGTGCTTGCCACTGTGCCGTTTCATCAGTATTTGCTGTTGAGAAAGGCATGGATATTAGGGAACTTGGGGAAATAAATAGTGATGTCTTGAGGAGTGTGGATATAACAGAGAAGGAAGTGCTTAGATGTTTTTAAAGGCATCAAGGTAAATAAATAGATGAAATGTATCCCAGGATGTTGTGGGAGGCCAGGGAGGAAATTGCGGGTCCCCTAGCAGAGATAGTTAAATCATTGACAGCCACAGGTGAGGTGCCTGAAGATTGGAGGGTGGCAAATGTTGTGCCTTTGTTTAAAAAGGGCTGCAGGAAAAAGCTTGGGAACTACAGGCAGGTGAGCCTAACATCTATAGTGGGTAAGTTGTTGGAAGGTATTCTGAGAGACAGGATCTACAGGCATTTAGAGAGCAGGGACAGTCAGCATGGCTTTGTGAGTTTGAGTTTTTTGGATGGGTAACCAAGAAGGTAGATGAGGGCAGTGCAGTCGATGTTGTCAACATGGACTTCAGCGAGGCATTTGACAAGGTACTGCTTGGTAGGTTGTTGCATAAGGTTAAATCTCACAGAATCCAGGATGAGGTAGCCAATTGGCTACAAAATTGGCTTGATGACAGAAGACAGAGAGTGGTTGTAGTGTTTTGTTTTTCAAACTGGAGGCCTGTAACCAGTGGTGTGCCTCAGGGATCAGTGATGGGTCCACTGTTATTTGTCATTTATATCAATGATTTAGATCCAAGATGAATGTGACTCATTTACACAAAGGAAAGACTGTTGGAATCTTGACACACACAGACAGGCACACGGGCACGATTGCTTTCACAGTTTCTTTACTCCCGATAACTTTCCCAGCTTCCTTTTGTGTCCTTGGTTAGCTCCGGCTGCTACATGGCCACGCCCACCAAACAAACCTCTGAATTTAGGAGGCATGGTTAGTAAGTTTGCAGATGATGCCAAGGTTGGTGGCATAGTGGATAGTGAAGAAGGTTATCTAGGATTGCAATTGATCTGGAATCTTGATCAATTGGGCCAGTGGGCTGATGAATGGCAGATGGAGTTTAATTTAGATAAATGGGAGATGATTTTGGTAGATCAAACCAGAGCACGACTTATTCAGGGACAGGATGGTGAAGAAGGCACTCTGCATGCTTGGTTTCATTGGTCAGAACATTGAATACAGGAATTGGGACGCTTTGTTTACAAGACTTAGTAAGGCCACACTTGGAATACCGTATACAGTTCTGGTCACCCTATTATAGAAAGGATTATTAAATTAGAAAGAATGCAAAAAGGATTTACTAGGTTGCTACCGGAATTTGATGTTTTGAGTTATAAGGAAAGGCTGGATAGACTGGAATGTTTTTTTTTCCCTGGCTTAGGGGTGATCTTATAGAGGCCTATAAAATAATGAAGGGCATTGATCAGGTAGATGGTCAACATCTTTTCCCAAAGTTAGGGGAGTCTAAAATTAGAGGGCATAGATTTAAGGTGAGAGGGGAGTGATACAAAAGGGTCCAGAGGGGTAATGTTTTCAGTGAGTGTCTGGAATGAGCTGCCAGGAGGTAGTCATCAAGGCGGATACAATTTTGTCTCTTATAAAGCATTTAGACAGTTACATGGATAAGATTGGTTTTGAGGGATATGGGCAAAGCGCTAAAATTGGGACTAGCTTAATGGTAAAAACTGGGTGACATGGACAAATTGGGCCAAAGGGCCTGTTTCCATGCTGTAAACCTCTGACTCTATAACTCTAATATTTATTTATTATTTACAAAGCCTCTGTAACTAAACCCAAGATGAATGTGACTCATTTACACAAAAGAAAGACTGTTGGAATCTGACATACACACAGACAGGCACACGGACACGATTGCTTTCACAGTTTCTTTACTCCCAATAACTTTCCCAGCTTCATTTTGTGTCCTTGGTTAGCTCCGGCTCCTGCATGGCCACCGAACAAACTTCTGCCAGCACCATCATCAGCTCCTTGCCTTTTCTGCGGCTTCTGTTGCTGGATACTGCGAGTTCTACCCTTTGACACTACCTCTTCTTTCACCATGTTAATGATTTCATTGGGGATGTGGAGACATTTAATGGCTTCAGTTGTTTGACAGTTAACTGCCACTCAGCTAGCTGGGTCAGCTTCTTATTGGCCTTTTAACTAGACTACTGAACTTACAAAGGAAAAAAACATCATATTTCAAGATAGAGGCATAGCTGTAGACTGTTATAAAATAATGTCCCCAATTTGTTTTGTGCTGTGATGAGGGAGATTGTCTTGTAAGTATCTAGTTATTAAAATGTGTGTGTGTCTTGTCATTTTTTAATCCTATCTTTGTGAACCAAACAGATGTGTAAGTCATCAAAAATGTTACAAAGTATTGAAGAACATGATAAAAACACTGATTTTTGCAGTCCATATAAAGAAACAAATTCTATTTTCCTGATAAGTTGAGAAATTTTGTTAACATTGATTTTCACTTTTTAAGGGTTATTTCCAGCTAAAAGCAAATCCAGGAGCTTGGTTGCTTCGCTTGCGTAAAGGGAGATCTAGCGATATCTACCAGATATTTACGTAAGTAGAACATGATATTACTTGATTTATTTCAAGCTGGTAAACTACCCAATTTGTTCCACACTCCTCTTCTTTCCCCATTGGGCTGTGAAATAGTTATTCAATTCCCTTTTGAAAGTCATTATTGAATATGCTTTGACCAACTTTCCAGGCAATACATTCCAAATCATTATTGCTGTGTAAAAGCAGTTTCCACACATGTTTAATTCTTTTACCAATTGCATTATGTATTTGTCTTCTAGTTTTCTACCGTTTAGTTGTAGTTTCTCGAACAAAGTTCTTCATGATTTAGAACTTTATTTCCACTTTACCTTTTCTGCTATGAATACAGTCCCAGCTTTTCTCCACATCTGTACCCCTGGAGCCATTCTAGTAAATCTATCCAAGGCCTAGACATCCCTCCTATAGCTTGGCATTCAGAATTGTCCACAATTGTTGGGTGGCACGGTGGTGCACTTGTTAGCACTGCTGCCTCACTGCGCCAGGGACCTGGGTTCAATAACGGCCTCGGGTGACTGTCTATATGGAGTTCACACATTCTCCCCATGTCTGCGTGGGTTTCCTCCGGGTGCTCCAGTTGTCTCCCACACTCCAAAGATATGCGGGTTAGGTTGATTGGCCATTCTAAATTACCCCTTAGTGTCAGGGAGATTAGCAGGGTAAATACACGGGGTTATGAGGATAGGGCCTGGGTGGGATTGTTGTCGATATAGGCTCAATGGGATGACTAGGCTCCTTCTGCACTATGGGTTCTGTAATTTGTCTATAATTCTAAAATATTACAGCTCAGGCCTAACCATAAACTCTTTGAGTGTCCGTAACAGGTAAAGCACTGACTATACGCAACCAGCCTGTGCTTGCAAAACTCAAAATGTTGTGTCCAATTTTCGATGTGATTTCACAATTGGACAACACCTGCTAAATAATCCTGATTGTACTAAGAATTACATGGAAAACCAGTTTAAGATTTTCAGTTGGACTTTCAGTATGGCTTGCATATGCATGCAAGAAGCCTCATATTCACACACAGGTCTCTCTTTGCAGAAGTGTCCACATTTTGTACCTTTTTCAACTAAATAACCACTTGGGAAACAGTCACTCCCAGATTAATTTATCCAGGGCTATGCTGTGATCAGAGTTGACCTGCCTTTCAACAGCATTTAACCCCTTTCTACCTTCCTTCAGTTCTGAAGAAGTCATATTGAACTCAAAACATTAACACTGTTTCCCTCTCCACAGATACAGCCAGACGTGCTGACTATTTTCAGCACTTTGTTTTTAATTCAGATTTACTAGAATGGCTCCAGTTTCTTTAATAGCTCATTATTTATCAAAGACTTCATGTTTCCTCTGCAGACATGAAGGTGCAGATTCTACTGATGATGCAGATGATCTTGTTGTAGAAGTGAACAGTTTCAAAAGTAAAATCCTCAAAGTTCAGGTACGTAAGTGCAATTGCAAATCTGTCCGAAAGTAATTGCTCAAAAGTGGGCTGGAGCTTTATTTGTGATAGAATAATCAATATTATACTCGACTTTTTTAATGCATTCATGGATGTTGCAAGCTGGGCCAGCATTTATTGCCCATCCCTAATTGCCCTAAAACTAACTGACTTGCTGGGAAATTTCTGGAGTCAAATGTAAGCCAGACAGAGTAAGGATGACAGAATCCCTTCCCTAAAGAACATTAACAAACCAGATGGGTTTTACAACTATCAACAATGGTTTCATGGGAGTCCTAGTCCAGGATTCTCTAAAGGTAAACTTGCAGGTTGAGTCCGTAATTAGGAAAGCAAATGTAATGTTGTCATTTATCTCAAGAGGCTTGGAATACAAAAGCAGGGATGTACTTCTGAGGCTTTATAAAGCACTGGTTAGGCCCCATTTGGAGTACTGTGAGCAATTTTGGGCCCCACACCTCAGGAAGGACATACTGGCACTGGAGCGGGTCCAGCGGAGATTCACACGGATGATCCCAGGAATGGTAGGCCTGACATACGATGAACGTCTGAGGATCGTGGGATTATATTCATTGGAGTTTAGGAGGTTGAGGGGAGATCTGATAGAAACTTACAAGATAATGAACGGCTTAGATAGGATGGACGTAGGGAAGTTGTTTCCATTAACAGGGGAGACTAGGACGCGGGGGCACAGCCTTAGAATAAAAGGGAGTCACTTTAGAACAGAGATGAGGAGAAATTTCTTCAGCCAGAGAGTGGTGGGTCTGTGGAATTCATTGCCACAGAGGGCTGTGGAGGCCGAGACGTTGAGCGTCTTCAAGACAGAAATTGATAAATTCTTGATTTCTCGAGGAATTAAGGGCTATGGGGAGAGAGCGGGTAAATGGAGTTGAAATCAACCATGATTGAATGGTGGAGTGGACTCGATGGGCCGAATGGCCTTACTTCCGCTCCTATGTCTTATGGTCTTATGGTCTTATGGTCATCCTAAGACTTTTAATTCCAGAGTTTTACATTACTGCAGTCAGGAGAGATGATAGCTTGGAGAGGGCATTGAATTAAGCTTAGGAATAAAAAGGGACAGCCTCATTGCAAGGTGTTTATTATAGATCCCCAGTTAGTAAGCAGGAAATTGAGGAGCAAATATGTGCACAATTCATGGAGATGTGTAAAAATAACAATATGGTAATTATAGTAGGGGATTTCAACCTTCCCAACATTAATTGGGATAGATAGATTAAGGGCTTGGATGGAGTGGAATTCTTGAAATGTGTACAGGAGAACTTTGTAGGCCAATATGTAGTGGGTCCAACAAGGGAAGGATTTAATTCTGTGGAGTGAAGCTAAACAGGTGGTTGAGGGTGGGTGGTAGGAAAGAGTATTTTGGTGATAGTGATCAAAACATGATACAATTTAAGCTTGTTATGGACAAAGAAATAGACCAGTTTCAAAAAAGGTTTTAGAACATAGAACATTACAGCGCAGAACAGGCCCTTCGGCCCACGATGTTGCACCGACCAGTTAAAAAAAAAAACTGTGACCCTCCAACCTAAACCAATTTCTTTTCGTCCATGAACCTATCTACGGATCTCTTAAACGCCCCCAAACTAGGCGCATTTACAACTGATGCTGGCAGGGCATTCCAATCCCTCACCACCCTCTGGGTAAAGAACCTACCCCTGACATCGGTTCTATAACTACCCCCCCTCAATTTAAAGCCATGCCCCCTCGTGCTGGATTTCTCCATCAGAGGAAAAAGGCTATCACTATCCACCCTATCTAAACCTCTAATCATCTTATATGTTTCAATAAGATCCCCTCTTAGCCGCCGCCTTTCCAGCGAAAACAATCCCAAATCCCTCAGCCTCTCCTCATAGGATCTCCCCTCCATACCAGGCAACATCCTGGTAAACCTCCTCTGCACCCTCTCCAAAGCCTCCACATCCTTCCTGTAATGTGGGGACCAGAACTGCACACAGTACTCCAAGTGCGGCCGCACCAGAGTTGTGTACAGTTGCAACATAACGCTACGACTCCTAAATTCAATCCCCCTACCAATAAACGCCAAGACACCATATGCCTTCTTAACAACCTTATCTACTTGATTCCCAACTTTCAGGGATCTATGCACACATACACCTAGATCCCTCTGCTCCTCCACACTATTCAAAGTCCTCCCGTTAGCCCTATACTCAACACATCTGTTATTCCTACCAAAGTGAATTACCTCACACTTCTCCGCATTAAACTCCATCCGCCACCTCTCGGCCCAACTTTGCAACCTGTCTAAGTCTTCCTGCAAACTACGACACCCTTCCTCACTGTCTACCACACCACCGACTTTGGTGTCATCAGCAAATTTGCTAATCCACCCAACTATACCCTCATCCAGATCATTAATAAATATTACAAACAGCAGTGGCCCCAAAACAGATCCCTGAGGTACACCACTTGTAACCGCACTCCATGATGAATATTTACTATCAACCACCACCCTCTGTTTCCTATCCGCTAGCCAATTCCTGATCCAATTTCCTAGATCACCCCCAATCCCATACATCTGCATTTTCTGCAGAAGCCTACCATGGTGAACCTTATCAAACGCCTTACTAAAATCCATATATACCACGTCCACTGCCTTGCCCCCATCCACCTCCTTGGTCACTTTCTCAAAAAACTCAATAAGGTTAGTAAGGCACGACCTACCTGCCACAAAACCATGCTGACTATCACCTATCAATTCATTACTCTCCAAATAACTATAAATCCTATCCCTTATAATTTTTTCCAACATCTTGCCGACAACAGAAGTGAGACTCACCGGTCTATAATTCCCGGGGAAGTCTCTGTTCCCCTTCTTAAACAATGGGACAACATTCGCTAACCTCCAATCTTCTGGTACTATACCAGAGGCCAACGACGACCTGAAGATCAGAGCCAGAGGCTCTGCAATCACTTCTCTTGCCTCCCAGAGAATCCTTGGATAAATCCCATCCGGACCAGGGGATTTATCTATTTTCAGACCCTCCAGAATATCCTGCACATCCTCCTTATCAACTGTAATACTGTCTATTCTACTCCCTTGCAACCCAGTGTCCTCCTCAGCTATATTCATGTCCCCTTGCGTGAACACCGAAGAGAAATATTGGTTCAATGCTTCACCAATCTCCTCCGGTTCCACACATAACTTCCCTCTGCCATCTATAACTGGCCCTAAACTTGCCCTAACCAACCTTCTGTTCTTGACATACCTATAAAACGCCTTAGGATTCTCTTTAACCCTATCCGCCAAAGTCTTCTCATGTCCCCTTTTAGCCCTTCTAAGCTCGCTCTTCAACTCCCTCTTAGCCAATCTAAAGCTTTCTAGTGCACTACCCGAGTGCTCACGTCTCATCCGAACATAAGCCTCCTTTTTCTTTTTAACCAACAAAGAAACTTTTTTGGTGCACCACGGTTCCCTAGCCCTACCAATTCCTCCTTGCCTGACAGGGACATACCTATCACAGACTCGCAGTAGCTGCTCCTTGAAAAAACTCCACATGTCGGACGTTCCCAGTCCCTGTAATCTCCTAGTCCAACCTATGTTTCCTAATTCTCTCCTAATAGCCTCATAATTACCCTTCCCCCAGCTAAAACCACTGGCCCGAGGTTCATGCCTATCCCTTTCCATCACTAAGGTGAACGTAACCGAATTGTGGTCACTATCACCAAAATGCACACCAACTTCCAAGTCTAGCACCTGGTCTGGCTCATTTCCCAGCACCAGATCCAATATAGCCTCACCTCTAGTTGGCCTGTCTACATACTGAGTCAAAAAACCTTCCTGCACGCTTTGAACAAAAACTGACCCCTCTAACGAGCTAGAGCTATAACAATTCCAGTCAATATTAGTCAAGTTAAAATCCCCCATAACAATTGCCCTATTACTTTCACTCCTAAGCAGGATTGACTCCGCAATCCTTTCCTCAACCTCTCTAGAACTTTTAGGAGGTCTATAAAAGACTCCCAACAGGGTGACCTCTCCTCTCCTATTTCTAATCTCCGCCCATACTACCTCAACAGATAAGTCCTCATCAAACCTCCTCTCTGACACTGTGATACAATCTCTGACCAATAATGCTACCCCTCCCCCTCTTCTACCTCCTTCCCTACTTCGACTAAAACATTTGAACCCCGGGACCTGCAGCATCCATTCCTGCCCCTGCTCTATCCATGTCTCTGAAATAGCCACAACATCGAAGTCCCAGGTACTGATCCACGCTGCAAGTTCACCCACTTTATTGCGAATACTCCTGGCATTGAAGTATACACATTTCAAACCCTGCTCCACCCCACCTCTGCAATGCCGTGCATTGCAGTCCCCATCCATGCATCCCTCACTTTCAGCCCCACTACTCAGGATCCCTCCCCCCCCCCGAATCAGTTTAAACCTCCCTGCATGGCCTTAGCAAATTTACCCCCCAGGATATTGGTCCCCTTCTGATTAAGGTGTAGACCATCCTTCTCATAGAGGTCACACCTTCCCCAGTACGAGCCCCAATTGCTTAAGTACCTGAACCCCCTCCCTCCTGCACCATCCCCTCAGCCATGAATTCAAACCTTCCCTCTCCCTATTCCTCTCTAAACTATCCCGTGGTACAGGCAAGAGTCCAGAGATAACCACTCTGTCAGTCTTGGCCTTTAGTTTCCACCCCAACTCCATAAATCCCTGCCTAATATCCCCTTCCCCTATCCTCCCTATGTCGTGTGTCCCCACATGTACAATAACTTGTGGTTTATCTCCCTCCCCCCTAAGAGTCCTGAATACCCTGTCAGACACATCCCGGACCCCAGCCCCTGGTAGGCAACACACCAACCCTGAGTCCCTACCTTTAGTTCCGACTCTCCTATCTGTCCCCTTAATTGTGGAGTCCCCAATCACAAGGCCCAGTCTTTTACAGCCCCTAACCACCTGAGCTTTCTCACTCGGCTCACCCCCAGAGATCTGCTCTCTATGCTCAGTTGATTCCTCCTCAACTGTAGCCTCCAGCACCGAAAACCTATTATGGAGGGGAACCGCCCCAGGGGATTGTCTTCCCGATTGCTTCTTACCCCTCCTCCTGGCATTGACCCAAGCCTCATTTCTAGGAGTTACTATTTCTCTATAACTCCTATCAACTTCCACCTCCGCCTCCCGAATTATGCGGAGTTCCTCTACCTCCCCCTCCAGCTCCTTTACACGCTCCTCCAGAAGCTGCAATCTAATGCACTTCTTACAACTAAAATCTCCTGAAACACTACTGGATTTCCTCACCACATACATCCCACAGGAGATGCAGCATACTGCCTGAACTGCCATCCCTGAAGCCATTACCAGCAAGAAAAAAAGAAAACAAAAAACTTCCCCACACTTATAATTAGGTTAGAGGAGGATGGAAGGGTGGGATCCTCTACCAGTGTAGAGGATCGGGTATCTCCTCTGCACCAATTTATAGGGCTAGGGGCCCGAGAGAAAAAAAAAAACTACTACTGAGGGGGAACCTCCCAGGTAACTGACTTTTAAAGTTAAAATAAAAACCCTTCCCAGACTCCTTTGCTGCCCACTTCTAGTTTTCACTTTAAACTTGAAAAACTGCTGTTAAAGTAAAGGCCAAAAAAATACACACACTAGCTGACTAATTAAATAAATAAACAATTCAATTAATCCAATTAATCTCTTACCAGCACTGCTGCTTTTCAATCACCCCTCTCAGCTTGCTCCAGTGGATCAATGAGGGGGGAACCTCCCAGGTAACTGACTTTTAAAGTTAAAATAAAAACCCTTCCCAGACTCCTTTGCTGCCCACTTCTAGTTTTCACTTTAAACTTGAAAAACTGCTGTTAAAGTAAAGGCCAAAAAAATACACACACTAGCTGACTAATTAAATAAATAAACAATTCAATTAATCCAATTAATCTCTTACCAGCACTGCTGCTTTTCAATCACCCCTCTCAGCTTGCTCCAGTGGATCAATGAGGGGGGAACCTCCCAGGTAACTGACTTTTAAAGTTAAAATAAAAACCCTTCCCAGACTCCTTTGCTGCCCACTTCTAGTTTTCACTTTAAACTTGAAAAACTGCTGTTAAAGTAAAGGCCAAAAAAATACACACACTAGCTGACTAATTAAATAAATAAACAATTCAATTAATCCAATTAATCTCTTACCAGCACTGCTGCTTTTCAATCACCCCTCTCAGCTTGCTCCAGTGGATCAATGAGGGGGGAACCTCCCAGGTAACTGACTTTTAAAGTTAAAATAAAAACCCTTCCCAGACTCCTTTGCTGCCCACTTCTAGTTTTCACTTTAAACTTGAAAAACTGCTGTTAAAGTAAAGGCCAAAAAAATACACACACTAGCTGACTAATTAAATAAATAAACAATTCAATTAATCCAATTAATCTCTTACCAGCACTGCTGCTTTTCAATCACCCCTCTCAGCTTGCTCCAGTGGATCAATGAGGGGGGAACCTCCCAGGTAACTGACTTTTAAAGTTAAAATAAAAACCCTTCCCAGACTCCTTTGCTGCCCACTTCTAGTTTTCACTTTAAACTTGAAAAACTGCTGTTAAAGTAAAGGCCAAAAAAATACACACACTAGCTGACTAATTAAATAAATAAACAATTCAATTAATCCAATTAATCTCTTACCAGCACTGCTGCTTTTCAATCACCCCTCTCAGCTTGCTCCAGTGGATCAATGAGGGGGGAACCTCCCAGGTAACTGACTTTTAAAGTTAAAATAAAAACCCTTCCCAGACTCCTTTGCTGCCCACTTCTAGTTTTCACTTTAAACTTGAAAAACTGCTGTTAAAGTAAAGGCCAAAAAAATACACACACTAGCTGACTAATTAAATAAATAAACAATTCAATTAATCCAATTAATCTCTTACCAGCACTGCTGCTTTTCAATCACCCCTCTCAGCTTGCTCCAGTGGATCAATGAGGGGGGAACCTCCCAGGTAACTGACTTTTAAAGTTAAAATAAAAACCCTTCCCAGACTCCTTTGCTGCCCACTTCTAGTTTTCACTTTAAACTTGAAAAACTGCTGTTAAAGTAAAGGCCAAAAAAATACACACACTAGCTGACTAATTAAATAAATAAACAATTCAATTAATCCAATTAATCTCTTACCAGCACTGCTGCTTTTCAATCACCCCTCTCAGCTTGCTCCAGTGGATCAATGAGGGGGGAACCTCCCAGGTAACTGACTTTTAAAGTTAAAATAAAAACCCTTCCCAGACTCCTTTGCTGCCCACTTCTAGTTTTCACTTTAAACTTGAAAAACTGCTGTTAAAGTAAAGGCCAAAAAAATACACACACTAGCTGACTAATTAAATAAATAAACAATTCAATTAATCCAATTAATCTCTTACCAGCACTGCTGCTTTTCAATCACCCCTCTCAGCTTGCTCCAGTGGATCAATGAGGGGGGAACCTCCCAGGTAACTGACTTTTAAAGTTAAAATAAAAACCCTTCCCAGACTCCTTTGCTGCCCACTTCTAGTTTTCACTTTAAACTTGAAAAACTGCTGTTAAAGTAAAGGCCAAAAAAATACACACACTAGCTGACTAATTAAATAAATAAACAATTCAATTAATCCAATTAATCTCTTACCAGCACTGCTGCTTTTCAATCACCCCTCTCAGCTTGCTCCAGTGGATCAATGAGGGGGGAACCTCCCAGGTAACTGACTTTTAAAGTTAAAATAAAAACCCTTCCCAGACTCCTTTGCTGCCCACTTCTAGTTTTCACTTTAAACTTGAAAAACTGCTGTTAAAGTAAAGGCCAAAAAAATACACACACTAGCTGACTAATTAAATAAATAAACAATTCAATTAATCCAATTAATCTCTTACCAGCACTGCTGCTTTTCAATCACCCCTCTCAGCTTGCTCCAGTGGATCAATGAGGGGGGAACCTCCCAGGTAACTGACTTTTAAAGTTAAAATAAAAACCCTTCCCAGACTCCTTTGCTGCCCACTTCTAGTTTTCACTTTAAACTTGAAAAACTGCTGTTAAAGTAAAGGCCAAAAAAATACACACACTAGCTGACTAATTAAATAAATAAACAATTCAATTAATCCAATTAATCTCTTACCAGCACTGCTGCTTTTCAATCACCCCTCTCAGCTTGCTCCAGTGGATCAATGAGGGGGGAACCTCCCAGGTAACTGACTTTTAAAGTTAAAATAAAAACCCTTCCCAGACTCCTTTGCTGCCCACTTCTAGTTTTCACTTTAAACTTGAAAAACTGCTGTTAAAGTAAAGGCCAAAAAAATACACACACTAGCTGACTAATTAAATAAATAAACAATTCAATTAATCCAATTAATCTCTTACCAGCACTGCTGCTTTTCAATCACCCCTCTCAGCTTGCTCCAGTGGATCAATGAGGGGGGAACCTCCCAGGTAACTGACTTTTAAAGTTAAAATAAAAACCCTTCCCAGACTCCTTTGCTGCCCACTTCTAGTTTTCACTTTAAACTTGAAAAACTGCTGTTAAAGTAAAGGCCAAAAAAATACACACACTAGCTGACTAATTAAATAAATAAACAATTCAATTAATCCAATTAATCTCTTACCAGCACTGCTGCTTTTCAATCACCCCTCTCAGCTTGCTCCAGTGGATCAATGAGGGGGGAACCTCCCAGGTAACTGACTTTTAAAGTTAAAATAAAAACCCTTCCCAGACTCCTTTGCTGCCCACTTCTAGTTTTCACTTTAAACTTGAAAAACTGCTGTTAAAGTAAAGGCCAAAAAAATACACACACTAGCTGACTAATTAAATAAATAAACAATTCAATTAATCCAATTAATCTCTTACCAGCACTGCTGCTTTTCAATCACCCCTCTCAGCTTGCTCCAGTGGATCAATGAGGGGGGAACCTCCCAGGTAACTGACTTTTAAAGTTAAAATAAAAACCCTTCCCAGACTCCTTTGCTGCCCACTTCTAGTTTTCACTTTAAACTTGAAAAACTGCTGTTAAAGTAAAGGCCAAAAAAATACACACACTAGCTGACTAATTAAATAAATAAACAATTCAATTAATCCAATTAATCTCTTACCAGCACTGCTGCTTTTCAATCACCCCTCTCAGCTTGCTCCAGTGGATCAATGAGGGGGGAACCTCCCAGGTAACTGACTTTTAAAGTTAAAATAAAAACCCTTCCCAGACTCCTTTGCTGCCCACTTCTAGTTTTCACTTTAAACTTGAAAAACTGCTGTTAAAGTAAAGGCCAAAAAAATACACACACTAGCTGACTAATTAAATAAATAAACAATTCAATTAATCCAATTAATCTCTTACCAGCACTGCTGCTTTTCAATCACCCCTCTCAGCTTGCTCCAGTGGATCAATGAGGGGGGAACCTCCCAGGTAACTGACTTTTAAAGTTAAAATAAAAACCCTTCCCAGACTCCTTTGCTGCCCACTTCTAGTTTTCACTTTAAACTTGAAAAACTGCTGTTAAAGTAAAGGCCAAAAAAATACACACACTAGCTGACTAATTAAATAAATAAACAATTCAATTAATCCAATTAATCTCTTACCAGCACTGCTGCTTTTCAATCACCCCTCTCAGCTTGCTCCAGTGGATCAATGAGGGGGGAACCTCCCAGGTAACTGACTTTTAAAGTTAAAATAAAAACCCTTCCCAGACTCCTTTGCTGCCCACTTCTAGTTTTCACTTTAAACTTGAAAAACTGCTGTTAAAGTAAAGGCCAAAAAAATACACACACTAGCTGACTAATTAAATAAATAAACAATTCAATTAATCCAATTAATCTCTTACCAGCACTGCTGCTTTTCAATCACCCCTCTCAGCTTGCTCCAGTGGATCAATGAGGGGGGAACCTCCCAGGTAACTGACTTTTAAAGTTAAAATAAAAACCCTTCCCAGACTCCTTTGCTGCCCACTTCTAGTTTTCACTTTAAACTTGAAAAACTGCTGTTAAAGTAAAGGCCAAAAAAATACACACACTAGCTGACTAATTAAATAAATAAACAATTCAATTAATCCAATTAATCTCTTACCAGCACTGCTGCTTTTCAATCACCCCTCTCAGCTTGCTCCAGTGGATCAATGAGGGGGGAACCTCCCAGGTAACTGACTTTTAAAGTTAAAATAAAAACCCTTCCCAGACTCCTTTGCTGCCCACTTCTAGTTTTCACTTTAAACTTGAAAAACTGCTGTTAAAGTAAAGGCCAAAAAAATACACACACTAGCTGACTAATTAAATAAATAAACAATTCAATTAATCCAATTAATCTCTTACCAGCACTGCTGCTTTTCAATCACCCCTCTCAGCTTGCTCCAGTGGATCAATGAGGGGGGAACCTCCCAGGTAACTGACTTTTAAAGTTAAAATAAAAACCCTTCCCAGACTCCTTTGCTGCCCACTTCTAGTTTTCACTTTAAACTTGAAAAACTGCTGTTAAAGTAAAGGCCAAAAAAATACACACACTAGCTGACTAATTAAATAAATAAACAATTCAATTAATCCAATTAATCTCTTACCAGCACTGCTGCTTTTCAATCACCCCTCTCAGCTTGCTCCAGTGGATCAATGAGGGGGGAACCTCCCAGGTAACTGACTTTTAAAGTTAAAATAAAAACCCTTCCCAGACTCCTTTGCTGCCCACTTCTAGTTTTCACTTTAAACTTGAAAAACTGCTGTTAAAGTAAAGGCCAAAAAAATACACACACTAGCTGACTAATTAAATAAATAAACAATTCAATTAATCCAATTAATCTCTTACCAGCACTGCTGCTTTTCAATCACCCCTCTCAGCTTGCTCCAGTGGATCAATGAGGGGGGAACCTCCCAGGTAACTGACTTTTAAAGTTAAAATAAAAACCCTTCCCAGACTCCTTTGCTGCCCACTTCTAGTTTTCACTTTAAACTTGAAAAACTGCTGTTAAAGTAAAGGCCAAAAAAATACACACACTAGCTGACTAATTAAATAAATAAACAATTCAATTAATCCAATTAATCTCTTACCAGCACTGCTGCTTTTCAATCACCCCTCTCAGCTTGCTCCAGTGGATCAATGAGGGGGGAACCTCCCAGGTAACTGACTTTTAAAGTTAAAATAAAAACCCTTCCCAGACTCCTTTGCTGCCCACTTCTAGTTTTCACTTTAAACTTGAAAAACTGCTGTTAAAGTAAAGGCCAAAAAAATACACACACTAGCTGACTAATTAAATAAATAAACAATTCAATTAATCCAATTAATCTCTTACCAGCACTGCTGCTTTTCAATCACCCCTCTCAGCTTGCTCCAGTGGATCAATGAGGGGGGAACCTCCCAGGTAACTGACTTTTAAAGTTAAAATAAAAACCCTTCCCAGACTCCTTTGCTGCCCACTTCTAGTTTTCACTTTAAACTTGAAAAACTGCTGTTAAAGTAAAGGCCAAAAAAATACACACACTAGCTGACTAATTAAATAAATAAACAATTCAATTAATCCAATTAATCTCTTACCAGCACTGCTGCTTTTCAATCACCCCTCTCAGCTTGCTCCAGTGGATCAATGAGGGGGGAACCTCCCAGGTAACTGACTTTTAAAGTTAAAATAAAAACCCTTCCCAGACTCCTTTGCTGCCCACTTCTAGTTTTCACTTTAAACTTGAAAAACTGCTGTTAAAGTAAAGGCCAAAAAAATACACACACTAGCTGACTAATTAAATAAATAAACAATTCAATTAATCCAATTAATCTCTTACCAGCACTGCTGCTTTTCAATCACCCCTCTCAGCTTGCTCCAGTGGATCAATGAGGGGGGAACCTCCCAGGTAACTGACTTTTAAAGTTAAAATAAAAACCCTTCCCAGACTCCTTTGCTGCCCACTTCTAGTTTTCACTTTAAACTTGAAAAACTGCTGTTAAAGTAAAGGCCAAAAAAATACACACACTAGCTGACTAATTAAATAAATAAACAATTCAATTAATCCAATTAATCTCTTACCAGCACTGCTGCTTTTCAATCACCCCTCTCAGCTTGCTCCAGTGGATCAATGAGGGGGGAACCTCCCAGGTAACTGACTTTTAAAGTTAAAATAAAAACCCTTCCCAGACTCCTTTGCTGCCCACTTCTAGTTTTCACTTTAAACTTGAAAAACTGCTGTTAAAGTAAAGGCCAAAAAAATACACACACTAGCTGACTAATTAAATAAATAAACAATTCAATTAATCCAATTAATCTCTTACCAGCACTGCTGCTTTTCAATCACCCCTCTCAGCTTGCTCCAGTGGATCAATGAGGGGGGAACCTCCCAGGTAACTGACTTTTAAAGTTAAAATAAAAACCCTTCCCAGACTCCTTTGCTGCCCACTTCTAGTTTTCACTTTAAACTTGAAAAACTGCTGTTAAAGTAAAGGCCAAAAAAATACACACACTAGCTGACTAATTAAATAAATAAACAATTCAATTAATTGGGGGGTGGGGGGGGGGTGGGGGGGGGGGGGGGTGGGGTGGGGGGTGTGGGGGGGGGGGTGTGGGGGGGGGGTGTGGGGGGGGGGGGGGGGGTGGGGGGGGGGGTGTGGGGGGGGGGGTGTGGGGGGGGGGGGGGTGGGGGGGGGGGTGTGGGGGGGGGGGGTGGGGGGGGGGGGGGTGGGGGGGGGTGTGGGGGGGGGGGGGTGTGGGGGGGGGGGGGTGGGGTGGGGGGGGGGGGGTGGGGGGGGGGGGGGGGTGGGGGGGGGGTGGGCGGGGTGGGGGGGGGGGTGGGGGGGGGGGGGGGGGTGGGGGGTGAGGTGGGGGGTGGGGGGTGGGGGGGGGGGGGGGTGGGGGGTGAGGGGGGGGGTGGGGGGTGGGGGGTGGGGGGGGGTGGGGGAGGGTGGGGTGTTCAAAAAGGAAATGGGGAGGTTAAAAGCTCAGCATGTTCCCTCTAGGGTGATAGGAAGGAGTAACTTGGAGAGAATAAGGGATGGCCGGAGATATGGAACAGAAAGGTTTTTAACAGGTACAAGGGGAGCAAATCAACAGAGGCATTAGTGAAGTAGAGAAAGTGCAGGGTGGAGCTTAAGAAAATAATTAGGAAGGCAAAGGGGATATGAGAAAGCTCTGGCTGGTAAAAGTAAGGATAATCCCAAGATATTCTTTCTGTAAGGAAATCAATGGGAATTCGGTGTCTTTTGTTATTGCAATGGAGAGGGATAGGGCCGTACGGCAGGGCAAGGTTTACAATTGGGGGAGAGGTAATTATAGAACCATAGAACCTTGTGAAAAGGAAGAGGGAAGCTTATGTAGGGATGAGGAAACAAGGTTCAGATGGCTCGATTGAGGGTTACAAGTTAGCAAGGAACTTGTAACCCTTCACACATATCTTGAAATTCATCATTTGCAAATTCGCCCCCATTGTCCGTCAAAAATTTAGACGGTACCCCCAATCCTGTTGGTCTTAATTTTATAATGGTCTTTTTATCTTTGCTGTAAACCACCGTGGATATGCTAAACCAGATGGCCATGTCCACAAAATGCAATAGATAGACGCCTTTGTCCTTGTCCCATATCTTAAGATCCATCACCACTACATCATTGAAATCTCATGCTAGCAGTAGACTCATGAATGGACACTAGGGTGTCCTTCTATATTTTTTGCAAATTTCACACTGGGCTGATATTTGTTCTAGGAGATCATTATATCCTTTGTCCAGCACACCTGCAGCAGTGTTTTCAGTTTCTGTGGTGCTGGATGATCAAACTGTTTATGGAGTTTCAGAATAATCTTTTTGTCCATCATGCTGTTGTCTGTTAGCGACACTAATGCCTCATGAATCCTTTGGTTTGATAATTTGGGTTCATTTAAAGGAAGACAATAATGGCCAGATCTTGTAAAATGTAGGTCCACAGTTTTCCCAAATACCACAGCTTTCGGATAAAAACAAATTACTGCAGATGCTGGAATCTAAAACCAAAAGAGAAAACGCTGGAAAATCTCAGCAGGTCTGGCAGCATCTGTAAGGAGAGAAAAGAGCTGACGTTTCAAGTCCAGACGACCCTATGTCAAAACTAAAAGGCATAGAAAGTGGGAGATATTTATACTGTGATTGCACACAGACCAAATGTGCTCAGCAAAGCAAACACCCAGTCTACACTTGGTCTCTCCAGTATAGAGGACACCACATTGGGAGCAGCAAATGCAATGCACCAAATTGAAAGAGGTGCAAATGAAATGCTGCTTAACCTGGAATGAATGTTTTGGACCTTGGGATGGTAGCATAGAAAAGGTAAAGGGACAGGTGTTACACCTTCTGCAATTGCATGGGAAGGTGCCATGTGTGACAGAGGTGTTGGCTACAGTGGAGGAGTGGGCTATCCCAGAGGGAATGGTCTCTGCGGAATGCTGACAGAGGGAGCGAAGGGAAGGTGTGTTTGGTGGTGGCGTGCAGCTTCTCTGCCGTTTGGCCATTCGCACCCTTTATTCTCTGTGGACAGCTATTAGCAGTCTTTTCCCCTGGTTTCTATAGTGATGACTCATAGAACATAGAACAGTACAGCACAGAACAGGCCCTTCGGCCCACGTTGTTGTGCCAAGCTTTGTCTGAAACCCAGATCAAGCTATTTCCTCCCTATCATCCCGAAGTACTCCATGTGCCTATCCAATAGCTTCTTAAATGTTCCTAAAGTTTCTGACTCCACTATCACTGCAGGCAGTCCATTCCACACCCCAACCACTCTGAGTAAAAAACCTACCTCGGACATCCTTCCTATATCTCCCACCATGAACCCTATAGTTATGCCCCCTAGTTACCACTCCATTCACCCGAGGAAATAGTCTTTGAACGTTCACTCTATCTATCCCCCTCATCATCTTATAAACCTCTATCAAGTCTCCTCTCAACCTTCTCCGCTCCAAAGAGAAAAGCCCAAGTTCCCTCAACCTTTCCTCATAAGACCTACTCTCCAAACCAGGCAGCATCCTGGTAAATCTCCTTTGCACTCTTTCCAGTGTCTCCACATCCTTCTTATAGTGAGGTGACCAGAACTGCACACAATATTCCAACTGTGGTCTCACCAAGATCCTGTACAGTTGCAGCATAACCCCACGGCTCTTAAACTCAAACCCCCTGTTAATGAACGCTAACACACTATAGGCCTTCTTCACGGCTCTATCTACTTGAGTGGCAACCTTCAGAGATCTATGGATATGAACCCCAAGATCTCTCTGTTCCTCCACATTCTTCAGAACCCTACCTTTGACCCTGTAGTCCACATTTAAATTTGTCCTACCAAAATGAATCACCTCGCATTTGACTCATCTTTCATTCCCTTCCCTTGTAGTATACAGATACTTCCTCTTACCTCCCCCTGGGCCATGACCACACCACTGAACATCAAACCATTATCTTCCAACACCGTCACAGACCTCTTCCTCCAGATGACTTCCCCTCACAGCTTCCAACCTCAGTTTCCCAACCCCGGACAGCCTGCTTCTACCTACTTCCCAAAATCCACAAAAAGGACTGTCCTGGTAGGCCCATTGTGTCAACATGTTCCTGCCCCTCTGAACTTATTTCTTCTTACCTTGACTCCATCCTCACTCCCCTGGTCCATTCCCTCCCCACCTACATCCAGGATTCCTCTGATGCCCTGCATCATATTGACAGCTTCCAGTTCGCAGGCCCTAATCACCTTCTATTCACCATGGATGTGCAATCTCTCCATACCTCCATCCCATACCAGGATGGCCTGAGAGTTCATTGCTTCTTTCTTGAAAAGAGGCCTAAACAATTCCCTTCCACCACCACTCCTCCGCTTGGCTGAACTTGTTCGATCTCTCAACAACTCATCCCACTTTCTCCAAATCAAAGGAGTAGCAATGGGTACCCGCATGGGTCCTAGCTATACTTGTCTTTTTATGGGTATGTGGAACATTCCTTGTTCCAGGCCTACCCAGGTCCCTTTCCATAACTCCTTTACCGGTACATTGATGACTATTTTGGTGCTATTTCATGCTCTCGTCCAGACTTCAATCCATCAACTTTGCTTCCAGTTTTCACCCCTCCATCGCCTTCACCTGATCCATCTCAGACACTTTCCTTCCTTGACCTTAGTCTATTGCCGGAAGTGGAGACAATCTACCAATATCCATTACAAGCTCACCGACTCCCACAGCTTGTCACACCCTATATCCTCCAAGGACTCCATCCCTTTCTCTCAGCTCCTTCACCTCCGTTGCATTTGTTCCGATGATGCCACTTTCCAAAGTGGTGCTTCTAATATGTGCTCCATTTTCCTCAACCGGGGATTCCCGTCTACAGTTGTCGACAGGGCCCTCAACAGCATGCAGTCCATCTCCCGCGCCACGACCCTCACTCCCTCCCCTCCATCCAGAACAAGGATAGAGTCCCCCTTGTTCTCACATTTCACCCTGCCAGCCTCTACATGCAAAGCATAATCCGCCACCATTTTCGCCAACCCCAAACACACCTTCCCTTCACTCTGTCAGCATTCCATAGAGACTGTTCCTTCCAGGATAACCTAGTCCACTCCTCCACTATACCTAACACCTCTCCCATCACTCATGGCATCATCTCATGCAATCGCAAAAGGTGTAACACCTGTCCCTTTACCTCTTCTATGCTTACTATCCGAGGTCCAAAACATTAATTCCAGGTTAAGCAGCATTTCACTTGCACCATTTTCAATTTGGTCTGTTGCATTTGCTGCGCCCAATGTGGTCTCTCCAATTATAGAGGAGACCAAGCGTAGACTGGGTGATTGCTTTGCGCACAGACTGAAGGTGCTCAGCAATCAGTACCCTGACCTTCCGGTTGCTTGCCATTTTAACACTATCCTGCTTCCATGCCCAAATGTCCGTCCTTGGCTTGCTGCAATGTTCCAGTGAAGCTCAACGCAAACTGGAGGAACAGCATCTCAACTTCCAGCACCTCCAGACGCTGAAAGATGCCCTCATAAGGACAGGATATGGCACTCAACTCATCGATCGACAGTTCCGACGTGCCACAGCGAAAAACTGCACCGACTTCCTCATAGAATCATAGAAAATTACAGCTCAGAAACAGGCCTTTTGGCCCTTCTTGTCTGTGCCGAACCATTTTTTGCCGAGTCCCACTGACCTGCACTTGGACCATATCCCTCCACAGCTCTCTCATCCATGAACCTGTCCAAATTTTTCTTAAATGTTAAAAGTGATTCACAATCACTCTAGCATTCCTTTGATTTAAATGTCTTTTATCAGAATCCCATGTGCGACTTCTTTCCCCATTTTCAAATTGGTTATAACCATTTTTGACACTAGGTCTGTTATCAACATAACTGTCTCTGTTTAAAGGCCTTCATGTACCATTTGGTCTGGCACAGGGTTGAGTCACCATTGACTCCTCTGTTCTGGGCACTATGACATTCCAGTCTGTATTGAACAAGGTGTCAGGGAAGAATTGTTTCCCGAAAACTTTTTTAATGATGCTGCCATTTGATCAAAGAGGGTCTTGGTTCCCCTTAATTGTATTCCTGTCATTACTGAAAGAGTATCCATATGCAACAGACATGCACAGTCCAACAACTTAAAGGCCAATACTGCATCTGGAACCTCCAAATTAAATTTCATTAGCCTCTATCACAATCCATAATATATTCTTCCAGGGACTGGGTGTCTTGTCACTTCATCCTGTCAAACATCACCCAGTCCAAAGATATGCGGGTTAGGTTGATTGGCCAAGCTAAAATTGCCCTAAGTGTCCTGAGATGTGTAGGTTAGAGGGATTAGTGGGTAAAATATGTAGGGATATGGGGGTAGGGCCTGGGTGGGATTGTGGTCAGTGCAGACTCGATGGACCAAATGGCCACTTTGTGCTGTAAGGATTCTAAGATTTTAAGATCCTTCATAATTCTCCAAGAACTCATCTTTCTGGTAAAACTTATCTAAGCATTGTAGCAGGAGCTGTAGCTCTTCTTCATTATTCAGGGCATCTGCTGTCCATTCAGAAAATACTTTGCTTCTTGTTCCTAATTGGAAGCAAGAAAGCTAATGCCATACCTTTGCTTTTCGTTTCAGTATTGTGGTGACAAGGGTCCACATTTCCACCTTTGCCTTCCATTGCTGATATGGTTCAGCATCTGAAAAGACAGGGGGACAATCCAATCCCACCGGTTTACTTCTCCCTTTTGCCATCGTTGTGGCACTTCTTCAAAAACAAACAGCAAATTACGATCGGTTTTCCTCTGCCACCAATGTTTCCTCAGAAGGAACTCTTCAAAATGCAGCTAATGAAAATATAACAAAACTTACTCCAACTTAAAAATCAAAGAAAGGGTCTAATAAAGAAACATCATTACTCCAAACTTGGGGCCTCACCCTGGACCACTCCAAGCTCCCCACAATTCTACATAGTTCCTTATTTATAGTGAATCAGCTGGTCAGCTGACTATTACATCACTCTGTGATTGGTTCCATGTTTTACTGGGTCAGCTGACCCTCACATCTTGTTCCCATTGGTCACATTACATCCAATCAAAGTTGTCACCGGTTACATTCTAGCACACTGTAGGGGATGTAGAGAAGATTCACCAGGATATTGCCTGGGATGGAACACTTAAGTTATGAGGAGAGGTTGGATAGGATTGGGTTATTTTTGTTGGAGCAGAGAAGACTCTGTTGTAGCAGGGCAACCTGATTGAGGTGTACAAAATTATGGGGGACATGGACAGAGTGAATAAGGAACAGCTGGTTCTCTTAGTTGAAGGGTCAGTCATAAACGGGTGTAGGTTCAAGGTGAGAGACAGAAGATTTAGGTGGGATTTTTTACCCAGAGGGGTTCATGAAACACAAATTGAAAAAGAAAATTTCTAACTACTGTTGGAGGCTCACCCATTTTGATTTCAGGGCAGGCATCAATTTAGGCAGCCAATGCACCAGTGGAACTTGACAAGACATTATTAATGTCATAGAATCAGAGAGTAATTTATTGCACAGAAGGAGGCCATTGAATCATTCCTGCTTCTCTGTCAAGCGATCTAGTCAGACTAATTTCCTCACTCTAGTCGGGTGATGGGGAGGTGGTATTCTCTAGTTGTTCATAACTGGGATTCTCTGGTCCCTCTGCAGTGAACGAAGATTTGGTTGAGCGCCAAATTCTCCATCCTTGCTTGTAGCGGTAACAGGGCATGAACTGCCGGAGAGTCAAGTTTGTTTCTTTACATCTACAGTATTATTATTAAAATTAGGTTTTGTGTTGTTGAAGAAGAGAAACTGAAGTTCTTACACTTTTTCAACTCGGGCAGACCATGCTAAATATAACGGAAACACTACAGACCTTCCTTTTTTTTAATATCCAAGGAAATTCAAGGAAAGTTGACGACAAACACCTTGGTCTTTTTATTGGTGTTTGCAGTCATTCACTTCTTTGGTTTAAAATGTTATGTGTATTAAAGAAAGTTTGTTTCTTTCAATATTTTTAATATTTCTATTGTTTTTGTTAGTTTCATTCTATTTATATCCATACTTATGTGATTTGAATATGGGAAAGAGAAACAGAATTATGATTTATAGCAAGACTTGGATATCTAGTTACCCATAGCTCAATGTCTTTAAAGTTATGAAAGACTAATTGTACGCCCAAACACTTTCTCTTTTTTGAAAGGAGTGTAAGCATATTAATAATGTTGTCAGAAAATTCTGATTCTTCATTCATAACAATTTGTAGATTTGGATTTCTTGTGCATAGATATGTGTTATTTATGCTTCAGTCAGTTACATCAATTATAGTTTAGTTTTATTGATGCACAGGTGCACAAAAAGCCTGGTAAAATAAATGAACATCTTCTCAATGATGAAGGTTCAGAAGACAAGGGGATCTGGAAGTCGATCACAAGGTATTCTTGAAAATACAGCTTTCTGGCTCATTTAAATATTTCCTGTTTCTTTATTGTTAAAATATAATCATAAATAATTGTCAGTGAGTTACGATATGATTATAGTCAGAATAATTTTGAGTCTATCTTCAAGAGACAAAGGTTCACCTGCCCAGACCATATCAGTAATTTACCTCCTCAATTTTCTGTGAAGCGAAGATCAAGTGAGGCATGAGGTGAAGAGAATTCACGACAAGCCCAGCTGACAGAGATGAAGTTCTGAATGTATAAATTTGCTCCTTGGTTATGATTGAGGTATTCAATTGATAGTTGAAACAGTATGAGTTAGTTACATTGTCTGAACCATGAGGTTTTGCAGTTATCTTGAACTTCCTCATTGCTGACTTACAAATAATATATAGCATGTACAGCAGCTAGGAGAGTGTGATCAGAAATATCCACTAACTACATCTTCAGAATTTCAAACACTGTAATCAGCTGTGGAGAACAGGATCAGGTAGTCTTGAGTGCCAGCCTGCTAAGTTGGTAGCATTTTTGTATCTGAGTCACAAGTAGGCAAACAGAGAGTTAAAAGGCTGGAAATACTCAACAGATCAGGCAGCACCTATTGAGAGAGAAATAAAGTTAACATTTCAAACTTGTGACCTTTCATCAGAACTGGGAAAAGACCTGAAATGTTAATCCTGTTCATCTCTCTATAAATGCTGCCTAACCTGTTCTTTGCAGCATTTTCTCTCTTGATTTCAGATTTCCAGCATCCACAGTGTTTTGCACTTGTGTCATTTCTGAGAGAGTGTTGTACTGTCAGATTTGCCAGCCTTTTAGATGACACCTAACCAACCAAGTATGTTCAAATCTGTATAAAAGACCCTATGAAATTATTTAAAGAAGCGCTGGGGAGATTTCCAATATCCTGGCCACCTTTCTCTTGACCAATATTTATCTCCCGATTAATGCCATCAGAAATGTTTGACACTGCAACCTCGCAATTCTGGAACTGCAGAATCTGGAAACACCACTCATTTTTAATTTTTTGAGTGCACATGCAATGTCCCACTTGTGAGACTTCAGAAGGGTTAATCCTTAATGGTAAATATTTCGAGCTTTTACAGGCACTATTTTAATGACCTCTGTCAGTTATAAGAGACACATATGCACATACACACACATGCACCGGCCAGGACACGGACCTGCTTGGTACCCACTAATAAATATGTTTTCTTATGCTAAAAGAGTGCAGTGCTTTGAAAGCATGGAAAATATAATATAAAGATAAACAAAACATTTTTATTCATGCTTTATAATGTTTTGTCAATGTTACAATTCATATCCAGTTCATACACTTGTGAAGAGGCATTCTAACATTATTCAGCAATTAAGAACATTCTGAAATCCAGTAATGCCCTTCCCTAAGTATTCGGGACTCGTGACGTTACAGTGCACATTGTCATTTATCTGGTTTGCTATTTGTGGACTATGCTGTGCACAAATTGGTTGCTATATTTGTCAGGAAAATAGAGTTAGTTTTAAGTGATCTATATTTGTATTGTTAAATATTAGAAATAAGGCATAGATTTAAGTGGGCTTAATTTAGTGTTTCTGTGTAAAATGAGTACTACCCTAGTTAAATTCATGTTAAACAAAGTTGGTTTTATGTATGGGGGTTAGGTTTCAGTTCAAACTGTGTGTTTATTATGCTTGGGGAAGTTTATGGTATGAAAACAAAAGCTACGAGAAGGAAAGAGGTTGGCGATTCTCGAGCACCGGCCAATTCATACTGGGTGTCCAGGCCTGAGCGCATCTCCCAGCGCTGGATTTCCAGCTTCGTCAGCTCAAAGCGGAGTTGCATTATATATTCAGCCAGCAATTTAAATGTAATTTAAATATAATTAGTGGGCCCACTAGCCTTTCCCTGCCGCCAGGAGTATTTTACTCCAGCTGGGCTTACAGTAGCTCCCCACTTGCGGGGAACTAGTGCCCCGACCTCTCAAGTGAATGGGAGGCAATCGAGGCCCCCACAGAAGGTCAGGCACCTGGGGGCTGCCCCCTGGGCATTGCCACCTGTGCAGTGCCAGCTTGGGCTCCCGGCACTGCCCAAGGGGCCAAGTGCCAATGCCCAGGGGGCACCTTGGGCATGGCCAGTGCAGAGGGGGCAGGACCTGATGGGGTAGGGCCTGGTGGAAGAGGGACTTCGGGGGGGAAATTGGTGCGGGTGGGGAGTCCTGTTACCACTGTGCAGTCAGGATCAGTAGGGGAGGGAAGGAGGCCAGTGAAGTGGGGGGTGGGCAGCCTGCTGGAGGGTCAGGCCTGCAGGGTGTGGGGGGGGTTTGGTACTTCTGAGGGGGGGGGGGGAGGTGGTGGGAGATCGAGGTGGGCCAGGAGGAGTTGGTCAAAGCTGGCCTGGACATGTCCAGGGGGCCAGCAATTGGACCGTTGGGGGCTTGGAGGCATTGCGGGGATCGTGGGACTGGTCAGTGATTGGAGGCCAGCAGACAGGGGCCACTGTCCATGCGTCGCTCCCGGCACTGACAGATTGGCGCATGTGCAGTGGCCCACTCAGCGCTCTGCTGCCGGCCGCTCCAGTGGGAATAGGCCCCACCCATTGATATCTGGAATGAATCACTCTAGTGTGCTCTGCGGTGCACAGACTGTGGGAGATTCATTTTGGAAATCTGCTAAAAAATCCAACGTGATTTACTCCAGTTTTTATGCAAATTCAACGCTTAGAATTTTTTTTTGGAGGATCGCCCCCAAATTGTTACTTAATAACCAGGGGAACCTTTAGAGTACAAGGCTTTTTGTGAGTGTGTTTAACTGAATTCATAGCAAATGGTGACAGGAAGCTAGAGAGTGATGAGCTCTCAGCTTTGCTATAAGAAAAGCCATTCAGTGGAGTAATGGTTAAGAAAACCAGTGCCAAAAATTTAAAGAATAGCTAATTAAAGAAACTAGAAAAATGAAGAGTAATAAGTCAGAGATGAAAGGAACAAAGAGCAAATGGAACTAGAACTGAGTACGATGCAGTAAAGTGAGAGCTGAGAAGGAGTTGGCTCGTGAAAAGACAGAAAGATATCTCAAGTAGTTGTAAATTGTGATATCTTACAACAGTTTGTGAGATGTTAGTAGAAATAATTGTGGACCAGTTGGTGGCTGGATTTCAAAGTTTGTGTAAAAGTATTCAGGGCAACGAAATCCTGAAAAGAAAGTTGGATAACCTAGAGGCAGATGCTTATTAAAACAATGGAGAGGAAGCTTTGTTTGAAAAGATAGTTGGAAAATCTGGAGGTGGATTTTTGGGGAAAATATCTGATGGAAAGTATTGTTTGAAAGAAGATGTTAAAACATGCCTTTTTAGAGTGGAGTTTAGAAACACTTGTGACAATCAACTGGGGCAATTCAAAGAGAAATCTATGAAAGACCGATTGTGTAGCATCTGCCATTTGGTTTCAAGTGGGCTGTTATCTTTGATAAATGTGTACATTTGTGAAGATAAGGGGGAATGAAGGAGTATTGTATTATAATCAAACTTTTCATGTATAATGAATGCTTTTTTTTCTTGTAAAAAATCTAATTGGTAGCCCTGTGACTCTGTTTCTCCATGTTTCCTAAAAAAAAATAAAACTTTGGTCTTCTGAGCCAGGGTTTCATTCTGGGACCATCTTGTCCAATAGTAACACCAACTGGGACCGTAACATATTTAACTAAGTAACAAAAATGTCTATATTTAAATAATAATTAACTGACTTTAAAGAATGTCAAGCTGCCCTGAAGATGTGAAAGTTGCGACCTGAATGCAAAAATGATTGTTTTGTATGCATTATAGTCAAATATGCTTTTGTATTACTGGCTAGTAAGCTTTAAAATCTGCTGCAGTTTTCTCGGTGCTTGCAGTGAATTAAAATTCTGTTCGGTGTGAACCAGTGTTGATATGTGTTTGTTTTTAATTGCTGTAATTTGCACTCCGATAATTTATTTTAAATCAGCTGAGTTTAGCACAATGAATGTACAATATAGAACTGGTATTATTGAAACAATTCAGTTAACTATTATCATTAGAAGCAACAAATTAGAAGTCTGCTGATGAGTAATCAAGGAAATATGTCACTCCTGTATTGCATATCAAAGCTCTAAAACTATCAGAACCCAGAACATTATCGTGAGACCAGGGGCAAAGTGATTGAATCATAGATGCGGTCATGGTCTATGTTTGACCCTGGATTGCTCTAGAGTACAAAAAACAGTCATTATTACAGCCCTCCCATTATTACAACCTTTAAGATATTTACAAACTTCTCCTGTACCCGACTAAATCATGTAGTCAACTAGAACCCCACTAAGACAGTATTCCAACCAGAAACCCATTGATCCACTATTCCAAACAGGACCCCATTGAGCCACTATTCCAGGCAACATCCCATTGAATCACAATTCCAACCAGAACCCCATTGAGCCACTATTCCAACTAGTACCCCATTGAGCAACTATTCCAACCAGAACCCCATGGAACGACTATTCCAACCAGAATCCCATTGAGCCAATATTCCAAACAGTACCCCTTTGATCCACAAATCCAACCAGAACCCCATTGAACCATTCTTCCAACCAGAACCCCATTGAGCCACGATTCCAACTAGCACTGCATTGAGCCACAATTTCAACCAGAACCACATTCAGCCACTATTCAACCAGCATCCCATAGAACCACAATTCAAACCACAACCCAAATGAGCCACTATTCCAAGCAGATCCTCATTGAACCTCAATTGCAACCAGTACCCAATTGATCCACTATTCCAACCGGGACCCCGTTGATCCCTTAATCTAAAAAGAACCGCATTGAAACACTAATCCAACCAGTACACTATTGCGCAACTATTCTAACCAGAACCCCATTGAACCACTATTCCAACTAGTACCCAATTGAGCTAGTATTCCAACCAGAACCCCATGGAATGACTATTCCAACCAGAATCTCATTGAGCCAATATTCCAAACAGTACCCCGTTGATCCACAAATCCAACCAGAACCCCACTGAACCACTATTCCAACCAGAATCCTATTGAGCCCGTCTTTCAAACAGAACTCCATCGAGCAACTAATATAACCAGAACCCCATTGAACCATTCTTCCAACCAGATTCCCATTAAACCACTATTCCAACCAGAGCCCCAATGAACCACTTTTCCAACCAAACCCCCATTGAGTCACTATTCCAACCAGCACCCCATTGAACCACTATTCCAACCAGAACCCCATTCAGCCACTATTCCAGCTCTCCAACTTTCTATATTTATCTTTGATGAGGCAGAGAGGAAGCCTCTGCATACCACTGAAATGCACTCACAAATTCCCAATTGAGTTATTTTTCCACTTTGCCCATTGAAATGGTTTCCCACCGCATACTTTTGCCTTCCCTTACTTTCTCTCCTTTTCTTCATTCCTCTTCTTTCCAGCTCCCACTTCCCTCCTTCCTATGCATTCACTTCACACTCTTGCATTCTTTTGTATGAGAGAAAGGTGTGTGCCTGCGTGCGTGCGTGCGATATGCACCACGAAAACAGGCCCTTTGGCCCAACCCATCCATGCCGACCAGGTTTCCTAAACTGAATTAGCCCCATTTGCCTGCATTTGGTCCATATCCCTCTAAACCTTTCCTATCCACATATCTGTCCAAATGTCTTTTAAATGTTTTAATTGTACCTGCCTCTGGCAGCTCATTCCATATAAACACCACCCTCTGTGTGAAAAAGTTGCCCATCAGGCCCTTTTTAAAGCTTTCACCTCTTACCTTAATCCCATGCCCTCTCGTATTGAACTCTTCTAACCTGGGGAAAGACCTCAGCTATAAGGTCACCCCTCATCCTCCTAAGCTCCAGGGAAAATAGTCCTAACTTATCAGCTTCTCCTTATAATTCAAACCTTCCAATCCATGTCACATCCTTGTAAACTTTTTTGCACCTTTTCCAGCTTAATAACATCCTTCAAACAGCAGGGTGACCAGAATTGTACACAGTACTCCAAATGTGGCCTTACCAATGTCTTGTACAGTTGTAACATAGCATCCCAACTCCTGTACTCAATGCAGTGACCGATGAAGGCAAGTGTGCCAAATACATTCTTCACCACCAAAGAACAAAGAAAATTACAGCACAGGAACAGGCCCTTCGGCCCTCCAAGCTTGCACCAACCATGCTGCCTGACTTAACTAAAACCCCCTACCCTTCCGGGGACCATATCCCTCCATTCATGTATTTGTCAAGACGCCCCTTAAAAGTCACTATCGTATCCACTTCCACTACCTCCCCCGGCAAAGAGTTCCAGGCACCCACCACCTTCTGTGTAAAAAAACCTGCCTCGTGCATCTCCTTTAAACCTTGTCCCTCGCATCCTAAACCTATGCCCCTAATAATTGACTCTTCCACCCTGGGAAAAAGCTTCTGACTATCCACTCTGTCCCTGCCCCTCATAATCTTGTAGACTTCTATCAGGTCGCCCCTCAACCTCCGTCGTTCCAGTGAGAACAAACCAAGTTTCTCCAACCTCTCCTCATAGCTAATGCCCTCCATACCAGGCAACATCTTGGTAAATCTTTTCTGTGCCCTCTCCAAAGCCTCCACATCCTTCTGGTAGTGTGGCAACCAGAATTGAACACTATATTCCAAGGTTCTATAAAGCTGCAGCATGACTTGCCAATTTTTAAACTCAATGCCCCAGCTGATGAAGGCAAGCATGTCGTATGCCTTCTTGACTACCTTCTCTACCTGTGTTGCCACTTTCAGTGACCTATGTACCTGTACACTCAGATCCCTCTGCCTATCAATACTCTTAAGAGTTCTGCCATTTACTGTATATTTCCTATCTGTATTAGACCTTCCAAAATGCATTACCTCACATTTGTCTGGATTAAACTCTATCTGCCATCTCTCCGCCCAAGTCTCCAACCGATCTATATCCTACTGTATCCTCTGATGGTCCTCATCACTATCCGCAAATCCACCAACCTTTGTGTCGTTTGCAAACTTACGAATCAAACCAGTTATATTTTCCTCCAAATCATTTATATATATATTACAAACAGCAAAGATCCCCAGCACTGATCCCTGAGGAACGCCACTTGTCACAGCCCTCCATTCAGAAATGCACCCTTCCACTGCTACCCTCTGTCTTCTTTGACTGATGTCCTTCTTTGACTGAACCAGTTTTGTATCCACCTTGCCAGCTCACCTCTGATCCCATGTGACTGCACCTTCTGCACCAGTCTGCTATGAGGGACCTTGTCAAAGGTCTTACTGAAGTCCATGTAGACAAAATTCACTGCCCTATCCTCATCAATCATCTTCGTCACTTGCTTGAAAAACTCGGATCAAGTTAGTGAGACATGACCTCCCCTTCACAAGACCATGTTGCCTCTCGCTAATACGTCCACTTATTTCCAAGTGGGAATAAATCCTGTCTCGAAGAATCCTCTCCATTAATTTCTCTACCTACTGATGTAAGACTCACCGGCTTGTAATTACCTGGATTATTCTTGCTACCCTTCTTAAACAAAGGAATGGTAGCACAGTGGTTAGCACTGCTGCTTCACAGCTCCAGGGACCTGGGTTCGATTCCCGGCTTGGGTCACTGTCTGTGTGGAGTTTGCACATTCTCCTCGTGTCTGCATGGGTTTCCTCCGGGTGCTCCGGTTTCCTCCCACAGTCCAAAGATGTGTGGGTTAGGTTGATTGGCCATGCTAAAATTGCCCCTTAGTCTCCTGAGATGTGTAGCTTAGAGGGATTAGCGGGTAAATGTGTAGGGATATGGGGGTAGGGCCTGGGTGGAATTGTGGTCGGTGCAGACTCAAAGAACAAAGAACAATACAGCACAGGAACAGGCTCTTCGGCCCTCCAAGCCCGCGCCGCTCGCTGGTCCAAACTAGACCATTCTTTTGTATCCCTCCATTCCCACTCCGTTCATGTGGCTATCTAGATAAGTCTTAAACATTCCCAGTGTGTCCACCTCCACCACCTTGCCTGGCAGCGCATTCCAGGCCCCCACCACCCTCTGTGTAAAATACGTCCTTATGATATCCGTGTTAAACCTCCCCCTCCTCACCTTGAACCTATGACCCCTCGTGAACGTCACCACCGACCTGGGAAAAAGCTTCCCACCGTCCACCATATCTATGCCTTTCATAATTTTATACACCTCTATTAGGTCACCCCTCATCCTCTGTCTTTCCACTGAGAACAACCCCAATTTACCCAATCTCTCCTCATAACTAAGCCCTTCCATACCAGGCAGCATCCTGGTAAACCTCCTCTGCACTCTCTCTAAAGCCTCCACGTCCTTCTGGTAGTGTGGCAACCAGAACTGGGCGCAGTATTCCAAATGCGGCCGAACCAACGCTCTATACAACCGCAACATCAGACCCCAACTTTTATACTCTATGCCCCGTCCTATAAAGGCAAGCATGCCCTATGCCTTATTCACTACCTTCTCCACCTGTGACGTCACCTTCAAGGATCTGTGGACTTGCACACCCAGGTCCCTCTGCGTATCTACACCCTTTATGGTTCTGCCATTTATCGTATAGCTCCCCCCTACGTTAGTTCTACCAAAATGCATCACTTCGCATTTATCTGGATTGAACTCCATCTGCCATTTCTTTGCCCAAATTTCCAGCCTATCTATATCCTTCTGTAGCCTCTGACAATGTTCCTCACTATCTGCAAGTCCAGCCATTTTCATGTTGTCCGCAAACTTACTGATCACCCCAGTTACACCTTCTTCCAGATCGTTTATATCAATCACAAACAGCAGAGGTCCCAATACAGACTCGATGGGCCGAATGGCCTGTTTCTGCACTGTAGGGTTTCTATGATTTCTATGAACAACATTGGCTATTCTCCAATCCTCTGGGACCTCCCCTATAGCCAGTGAGGATACAAAGATTTCTCTCAAGGCCCGAGCAATTTCCTCCCTTGCCTCTCTCAGTATTTTGGGGTATATCTCATCAGGCCCTGGGGATTTGTCTATCTTAATGTTTCTCAAGAACCCCAATACCTCCTTTTTGATCTCAACATGACTCAAAGTATCTACACACCCTTTCCCAGACTCATCATCCACCAAGTCCTTCTCTTTGGTGAATACTGATGCAAAGTACTCATTTAATACCTCGCCCATTTCCTCTGGCTCCACGCATAGATTCCCTCCCCTGTCCTTGAGTGGGCCAACCCTCTGCATGGCTACCCTGTTGCTCTTTATATATGTATAAAAAGCCTTGGAATTTTCCTTAATCCTACTGGCCAATGCTTTTTCATGACCCCTTTTAGCCCTCCTTACTGTCAACCCCGTCAACCTGTGATGCAACTTTCAAGGAACTATGTACCTGCATCCCTAGGTCTCTCTATTCTACAACACTCCCCAGTGCCTTACCATTAACTGTGTAAGTCCTGCTCTGGTTTGTCTTACCAAAATGCAATACCTCGTATTTATCTGAATTAAATTCCATCTGCCATTCCTTGGCCCACTGGCCCAGTTGATCAAGATGTGGAGATGTCGGCGTTGGACTGGAGTGGGCACAGTAAGAAGTCTCACAATACCAGGTTAAAGTCTAACAGGTTTATTTGGAATCACAAGCTTTCGGAGCTCTGCTCCTTCATCAAGACTCACCTCCGAAAGCTCGTGATTCCAAATAAACCTTTTGGAATTTAACCAGTTGATCAAGATCACATTGGAGTCTTAGATAACCACCTTGCTGTCCACTACACCACTTATTTTAGTGTCATCCGCAAACTTACTCACCATGCCTCCTATAATCTCACTCAAATCATTTATATAAATGACAACAACAGTGGACCCAGCACCGATCTCTGCGTCACTCAGGGAGGTGTTTGTATGTGTGAGCGAGGTGTCTGTGAGAGAGATGTGTGTGCGTATATGAGAGAGAGGTCAGTGTATACACGAGAGATGTGTGTGCGAGAGAGAGGTGTGAGTGTATACAAGAAAGAGTGGTATGTGTATATGTGAGAGAGGGGGGTATGTGTATATGTGAGAGAGAGGTGTGCGTATGTACCAGAGAAGGTGTGTGTGTTCACCACATTAAGTGAAAGGCGTAAGTGGGGTATGTGTATGTGTGTAGGTCAGGTGTGAAAAAGAGGTTTGTGCATGTGATTGTGCAGGAGGTGTGTATGTGTGTAGCAGAGAGAGGTTTGTGTAAGTATGTATGTGTTTGTGTGTAAATGAGCTGTGTGTGTAAGAGTAGTGTATGTGTAAGAGATAGGGGTTGTGTAAGAAAGGGTGGTGTGAGTAAAATAGAGGTGTTTGTAAGAATGTGAAAGAGAGATGTGTGCATATTGGGAGGTGAATATGTCTGTAAGAGAGATATGCGAGCGTGGAGGAGATGTGTGTTGTGTGAGAGAGAGATGTGTATGTATACACGAGATGTATGTGTAAGAGAAAGGATGTTTCTGAGAGTTGTGTGTGCGTAAGAGAGAGAAGTGTGCGTTTAAGAGAGAGGTGTGTGTAAGACAGGAATGCTGCTTGAAAGGTCGATTCTTATATTGGACACACACAAATGCTCTCACCTCAGTCACACAGACTCATACACACTCCAGTCTCTCTCTCACCCCTTTCTCACACACACACTCACCCCTCTCCATTTCACTCTCACACACCAAATACTCACCTACCTCTCCGACACACACACATTCACCTTTCTCTCTTAAACACATATGTATAAAAGGGGTGTGTGTCTGTGTTTAAGAATGTGTAAGAGAGGTATGTGGATAAGAAAGAGAGGTGTGTGCAAGAGAGGAGATGTGTGTGTATATGTATGTGTAATAGAGGTTTAAGAGAGTCATATGTAAAAGAGCTGTATGTCTCTAAGAGAGTGAGATGTGTGTGTGAGATGTTTGTGTGTAAGAGAGAGCAGTGTGTGTGAGAGAGAAATGGAGAGGGGGGTGTGTCTGAGAGAGAGGTGAGAGTGCTTGTATGTGTCCAATATGAGAATCCACCTTTCGAGCATCATTCCTCCCATTAACAAAGAATTAACATCACTCTTGCCATTAAAAATGACAAAAAAAAACTTAAATATCTTTTTTCAAATAAGACAACTTCTTAATTATAATTAACATGAACTTATACAAATAAGAAAATACTTCTATAAATTAGTTTTGTATATTTGTACCTATTGCCTAAAACATCGTTGGAGAAATTTTCCGGCTGTTCAAACTCTGGTCCCGTTGCAGTGAACGGAGATTTGGCTGAGGTCCAAATTCTCCCTTCTTGCTTGCAATGGTGATGGGGCATGAATGGCAGAGAATTCCGGCCTATATTTTGTGTGGTTTAACACTTCAATCAGAATATTTCTCAGGGGTTCCATCAGTACACTTGGGAGGTCAAAAGGGTTCAATTGTCAGAAAAGTTTGGGAAACTCTCCAATAGACAATACAGAAAGTGCAAAGGAGAAGTGGAAAAAGGAAATAAGAGGGACAAATAGTGCATGAGAAAAGATTAGCAGGTAACAAAAGGTGTTATGTATGTTGAGGCATAGCCCCTTTAAAGGAACGGTCATGTGGCCTGGGATTTGGGGTGAGCTGGCCTTGAGTGCAGTTGTCATTTGGACTGTGGAGCGTGTAGACTGAATTGACCTGACAAACACATTCACATGCACGAAATAACCTAAACCTGTGTTTCTTGATGCCTGGTTGAGGAGTGGTTCCTGAGGGGATCCCACCCATACGAAAGAATTTAATAAAAGGCAACACTAAAATATTTTATCAACATATAAAATGTAGGAACTAAAAAGAAAATTTAGTGGAGGCAGCTATGGCCAAGGTACAAAATGAATATTTTATATCTGTCTCCACTAAAGAAGAGGACTATGCCAATGAAGGTGGACGCAATAGAGATACTAGACAGGATAAAAATAAACACAAGATATTTAAAAGGTCAGCACTGCTCAAAGTTATCTCATCCAGTCCTGATGAGATATACCCCAGGTTGCTGTGGAAAGTAAGGGTGAACATAAAGCAATCTCTGGCCACAATCTTCCAATCCTCAGATATGGCAGTGGTCCTAGAGGACTGAAGGATTGCCAGGTTCAATTCCGGCCTCGCATCAGTGACTATGTGGAGTTTGCATGTTGTCTCCATTTTTGCATGGGTCTCCTCTGGGAGTTCCGGTTTCCTCCCACACTTTAAAGATTTGTGGGTTACGTTGATTGGCCATGCTAAATTGCCCCTTTGTGTCAGGTGGACTAGCGGGATAAAAAATGGGGTTGTGGGGATGCAGCCTGGGTGCAATTGTTGTCGGCACAGGCTCGATGCGCCGAATGGCCTCCTTCTGCACTGTCACGATTCTAAGGATTGCAAATACTGCACCCCCTTCAAATACCCATTGAACAACAAGAATACTCGCTATTTTATATATGAAAATAATAATTTTAATCATATTTTCAAGAAAATAAATTTATATTATGTTCAGAAATGAAATCCAGTGCTCAAATTGTTGTTATCCGACTGTAAGCTTAAACTTTTTCCATGTGTGTATGACAAATCAAAGGATAGAGTTGACTCAAATTTAACTCAAAACAAAGCCTTTCTCTTTATTTAATACTTCAGGCACCAAAACTCAACATAAATTCACATCAGTTGCGACACTTCCTTTAACTCATTTAACTTTAACTCCCTTAACTCTGGTCTTACGATTGAAAATGAATACAAGCCCACTTGAGCAAAATGGGCTAAACTTGCTTTCTTGTAGCTTCTTTGTCTTTTCCCTGAAGAGATGTCTTCAGGGTACATTTTGCCAATGTGGGTCTTGAGTTCCCACTGAAGAGAAAGACTCGAACATATCTCTTTATCCTAAAACTATCCAGAAAGTTATCTACCACCAGAAATGGATCACAAAGTTTGATTAAGCCAATGGAGTTATGTGTAAACAACTCCCAAATGTTTCTACCAAGCTGCATAGCCTCACCATCTATGGCAACAATGGCTTTGGCATGTCTAGTGTTGTCCAAATAAGTATCCTTATTTGGTTAACACAGGAAATGTCAGGTCAAAGCTCACAGAACAGGTCATGACTTGCTGCAGCCTTCTCTGACTTGCATCTGTGTTTAATATAACTTGATCAAAATTCCCAGAATGCTTGATTTTGTTGTCGCTGTTGGCCACCCAGCTGCATTGTACTTCTCATTACAACCTCTGCTCATGTAAATTCTGTGGAATTGTTCAAATTTTTGTTCAACTATCAAATGATTCTCCTCCCTGTGCTTCAGCTTTGCAGAAGATTTCAGATCTGATCAGACTGAAAATAAGGAAGATGACATCCTTAATATTTTCTCTGTTGCATCAGGACATCTGTATGAGCGATTTTTAAGGTTAGTTGGATGACAAATTGATTCCAATAATAACTGTGGACTAGGAAGGGTGCAGGAGAAACTGAAAAATCTGGTGTAGCCGGGAACATGGTGCCCTACAGATCTGACCACGTGATTTATCTTATTATAGGCCACCTTTTGCTTAGATCAAATGGCCAGTCCAGCCAGTGGACAGAAAGCCACAACCAGGGATCCTTGGAAATAATCCTCAACATGGGGAAGGGTAGAGATCATGAGATGCAGGAATTTGCCAATTGGGAGGGCTGCAACTCGGTAGAGGTAGATAGCTGAAGTTGAATCTGTGGCGCTAGTGATAAGCACTGCTGCGTCAGATCACCAGGGACCAAGGTTTGATTCCCGGCTTGGGTCATTTTGGGCGGCACGGTAGCACAGTGGTTAGCACTGCTGCTTCACAGCTCCAGGGACCTGGGTTCGAATCCTGGCTCGGGTCACTGTCTGTGTGGAGTTTGCACATTTTCTCTGTGTCTGTGTGAGTTTCCTCCGGGTGCTCCGGTTTCCTCCCACAGTCCAAAGATGTGCGGGCTAGGTTGATTGGCCATTCTAAATTGTCCCTCAGTGTCCCGGGATGCGTAGGTTGGAGGGATTAGTGGGTAAATATGTAGGGATATGGGGATAGGGTCTGGGTGGAATTGTGGTTGGTGCAGACTCGATGGGCCGAATGGCCTCTTTCTGCGCTGTAGGATTCTATGATTCTAAGTTGGCCTGAGGGATACAAAAATGTTTTGTGAGCAATTGGGAAGCAGCCGTGCTGCTCCTGGCTGTCAAGGGTAATAAAGGAGACGCTTGGTGGGAGATGGGGAGGGAACTCTGCGGGTGGTGGGGGAGACAAGAGGGAAGCTCTGCAGCTGGGGGAGGGGGGTGCGTGATTGGCATGGGGGGTCATGCAAGGGGTTTGATCGGGGGCGGGGGGGAGGTTTTGGACAGGAGGTCTCCCACTTCACTGGGAGATCAGGGCGTCTGCACAATGGCACCCCTAGCAGTCTGCAGCCAACTTCACCAGTCATATTAAGCTCTGCCCCCCCCAACTGGTGAGAATTGCACCTCTGTCCTCTGGCAGTGTCAGCTGTCCAATCAACAGGTCTGATGCTTAGAATTTTTTTCCATAAGATTGCACCCTTTGTCTTGGGCAGTTTTATAAAAAAATAGCACCTTGTATAAAAAATTATCCTAATCTCACCTCTGGTCCTTTAATCTCTGTCCACTGAAATAAAGACGTTGGGATCAGAACTAACATAATGACAATAGTAAGAGAGGACCTAGCACAGAAATTAGAAACAATCTATATGCATTCAGATCAAAGATAATAAGGGTCAGATGCAAGCTACCAAATAGCGGAAAAGAATTGGAGGCAGAAATATTTAGCCAAATCTAAGACGAGAGGGAGAACTGTTATATTGTTATACCTTGTGGCTAAAAGGATCAAGGGTTATGGAGAGAAAGCGGGAGTGGGATACTGAGAGTGCATGATCAGCCATGATCATATTGAATGGTGGGATAGGTTCAAAGGGCCGAATGGTCTACTCCTCCACCTATTTTCTATGTTTTTATGTACTTAAAACAAGTACCTAAAGCTTCTTTGGCAGCATCTGCCAAACCCATGACCTCTACCAAAGATGCATGAGTTGCAAAAACTCAGTCTGCAAGTACAACAGGTGATCAAGAAGGCAAATGGGATGTTGGCATTTATCGCGAGGGGGATAGAATATAAAAGCAGAGAAGTCTTGCTGCATCTGTACAGGGCATTGGTGAGGCCACAGCTGGAATACTGTGTGCAGTTTTGGTCCCCTTACTTGTGAAAGAATATATTGGCCTTGGAGGGAGTGCAGAGAAGGTTCACCAGGTTGATACCGGAGATGAGGGGTGTAGATTATGAGGAGAGATTGAGCAGATTCGGTTTGTACTCGTTGGAGTTTAGGAGGCTGAGGGGTGATCTTATAGAGGCATATAAGATAATGAAGGGGCTAGATAGGGTAGAAGTGGAGAGATTCTTTCCACTTAGAAAGGAAACCAGAACTAGAGGGAACAGCCTCAAAATAAAGGGGGGTCAGTTTAGGACAGAGTTGAGGAGGAACATCTCTCAGAGGGTGGTGAATCTCTGGAATTCTCTGCCATTGAAGTGGTGGAGGCTACCTCGTTGAATATATTTAAGTCACGGATAGATGGATTTCTGATCGATAGGGGAATTAAGGGTTATGGGGAGCAGGCGGGTAAGTGGAACTGATTCACTTCAGATCAGCCATGATCTTATTGAATGGCGGGGCAGGCTCGAGGGGCTAGATGGCCTGCTCCTGCTCCTAGTTCTTATGTTCTACCACCTAAAAAGACAAGCACAGCAAACACATGGAGACATCACCAACTGCAAGTTCCACTCCAAGTCACACAGCATCCTGATTTTGAGCATTATTGCTGTTCCTTCACCTTCGCTGAGTCAAATTCCTCCCTAACAGCACTTTGTGTGTACTTACATCACAAGAACTGCAATGGTTCAAGAAGACGGCTCACCATCACTTTCTCAAGGACAACTAGGGATTGGCAACAAATGTTGACCTTGGGCGTTCACATTCCAAGAACAAATAAAGAAAAAAATAATAATGTGAAATGAACTGGAGGATGTAAAACAAATAAATAATAACAGTCCAAGGGAAATAGAAGAGCAGATATGTATGCAAATTTCAGAGAAGAGTAAAAATAATAGGGTAGTGCAGTAGATAAATCTACTGGGCCGGATGAGATGTATCCCAGGTTGTTGAATGAGGCAAGAGAGGAAATAGCAGGGGTGCTGGCAATAATTTTCATTTCCTCTCTGGTCAGAGGAGAGGTACAGTAAAAAGTCTCACAACACCAGGTTAAAGTCCAACAGGTTTATTTGGTAGTACAAGCTTTCGGAGTGTCACTGCTTCTTCAAGGAGCTTGTGCTGCCAAATAAACCTATTGGACTTTAACCTGGTGTTGTGAGATTTCTTACTGTGCTTACCCCAGTCCAACGCCCGCATCTCCACATCAGAGGAGAGGTGCCAGAGGACTGGATGACAGATAATGTGGTACCATTATTCAAGAAGGGAGGAAGGGATAAACCAGGAAACTACAGGCTAGTCAGTTTAACCTCAACTGTGGGGGAGCTATTGGAAACAATTCAGAGAAACAGAATTAATCTGCATTTGGAAAGTAGGGATTAATCAAGAACAGTCAGAATGGTTTGACTAAGGGGAAGCCTTGACTGATCAACTTGATTGAATTTTTCAAAGGGGTGACCAGATGTGTAGATGAGGACACTGCATTTGACCTAGTCTACTTGGACTTCAGCAAGGCTTTTGACAAGGGCGTTAACATTGATCCCTGTGGGGCATCACTGGACACAGCCTTCCAAACACCTTCTTGATCACCTGTTGTACTTGCAGACTGAGTTTTTGCAACTCATGCATCTTTGGTAGAGGTCATGGGTTTGGCAGATGCTGCCAAAGAAGCTTTAGGTACTTGTTTTAAGTACATAAAAACATAGAAAATAGGTGGAGGAGTAGGCCATTCGGCCCTTTGAACCTGAACCACCATTCAATATGATCATGGCTGACAAATTCTCCATGGGAGACTGATAGCGAAGGTAAGAGCCCATGGGATCAAAGGAAATTTGGCAAATTAGATCCAGAATTGGCTGAATGCCAGGAAGCAAAGGGTGATGGTCAAGGGGTGTTTGGAAGGCTGTGTCCAGTGATGCCCCACAGGGATCAATGTTAATGCCCTTGCTGTTTGTTGTTTATACAAATGGTTTATTAGACTTCAATGTAGGAGGCTTGATTAGTAAGTTCAATGATGATATGAAAATCGGTAGGATGTAAATAGTGAGGAGGGTAGCTTTAGATTACCAAAGAATATAGATGGGCTGGTCAGATGGGCTGATCAGTGGCAAATAGAATTCAATCCAAATAAGTGTGAGGAGCTACATTTGGGCAGAACAAAGAAGGTGACGGAATACATGATGAATGGCAGGATCCTGTGAAGCACTGAGGATCAGAGGAATTTTGGTATGCATGTACACCAGGTTTTAAAGTTGGAAGGACATGCAGACAAAGTGGTTAAGAAGACATATGGTATGCTCCCTTAATTAGCCGAGGAATAGAGTTTAAAAGCAGGAAAGCTATGCTGGGACTTAATAAAATGTTGTTTAGGCCACAGTTAGAGTATTGTGTGCAGTTTTGGAATCCACGTTATAGGGGGGACTGGAAAGGGTGTAGAGGGGATTTACCAGTATGTTGATTGGGCTGGAGAGTTTTAGTTATGAAGAGAAATTGGATAGACTGGGGTTATTTTCCTTGGAACTGAGGAGGCTAAGGGGGGACATGACTGAGATGTATAAAACTATGAGGGGAATAGATAGAGTGGACAGGAAGAAACTTTTCCTCTTGGTGAAGGGATCAATGACCAGGGGGCATACATTTAAGGTAAGGAGCAGGAGGTTTCGAGGTAATGTGAGGAAAAACATTTTCACCCAATGGGTGATGGGAGTCTGAAAGGGTGGTGGATGCGGAGACCCTCATGACATTTTAGAAGTATTTAGATGTGCACTTGCAATGGCAAGGTCTACAAGGCTATGGGCCAAGTGCTGGAAAATGGGATTACAATAGTTGCAACAAAAATAGAAAATGTTGGAAAATGTCAGCCGGTCTGATAGCATCTGTGGAGAGCCAACATTTCAAGTCTGTATGACTCTTCATCAGAGCTATTAAAATAGTTGGATGGTTTGTCTTTGATCAACGAAGACGCAATGGGCCAAAGAGCCTTTTCCTGTGCTTGTAGACCTCTATGACTCAAACATATGTTGCCAAGTTGGTGTTTGTAAAATTATTTTAAAATTGTAAAATGCTAAAAGGTGAAAATATTGCATGGCACCTTTAAAAAGTGGTGCTTTTTCTGAACTTAGAGTTTTTTTAAAAAAGGATGCAGGTGCATTTAGAGAACTCAGACTGAAACAAAGAACAATACAGCACAGGAACAGGCCCTTCGGCCCTCCAAGCCCGCGCCGCTCCCTGGTCCAAACTAGACCATTATTTTGTATCCCTCCATTCCCACTCCGTTCATGAAACATTGTATCGAAGGGACAGGCAGCAGTGTTGCCTTGGTAACAGGCTTTCAGGCTTTTTGAATCTTTTTGAATTCAGCCAATTAATTTGAAACAGAACAAGCTTTTGAATTTGAACCAATCAATTTAGACATTTAGCTACCAGCAGCCTATTAGATTAAAATTTGACGTTTTGGTAACCTGAGAATCAATTCTATTGTGGGGATCTTGGTATGTCATCAGGGGTATAAGGGTCCACTCTCAGCTCCAGAGAGACACAGCAACTGCTCTCTGCCACAGCTAATAGCTTTTAGCTCAAAGCCTCATCTGAATAGCAAATGTACCAAAAGAAGACAGAGATTCCGGGCAGTAGAAAGAAGACAGAAGATTCCAGAAGACAACAAACCTGATTGAAATTTTGAGAGTGACTAAAAATCCTATAAGTGGGAATTGTATTTATCTAAACAACATTCCATTAGGATAAGGTTTTATTCGGTTTGTTGATAGTTTAGTTTTACCTTTTGACTGTTGGTTAGATAGATAAAGTGGTACTTGTTAATTTTACAGAGAGTCTCAGGTAGTTACTTAGATTTGACCAATAAAATTTGCTGAAGAGCAGATTGCACTACTTCTCACACACTTTTAACAAATTATGAAGCGAGGTACTCCTCTTTGAGTGGTTAAGTGTTAGTTCTCAGTGAGGGGATCAACCTCCGTTTCATAACAGATAGTATCATGCAGCCTCTTTCCTCGGCTCTGGACTGCAGTAAATGTTGTCCAAGTTTCTACACTACATAACAAGGCTGGTCTCACAACTGTCTTGTAGGTTATCCATTTTAGTTCCATTGCTTAATTTTCAATCCCATACTTCCACTATCGATCCAAGGTATTTTTTGAAGCTATTCTCTTTCTCCAGGACCGGAGCTTAACATTCATTGCCGATAGGTTTTTAGACATGGGGAGCACAAAATAGAAAGAATTGGCTTCTCTCTGGTCCTCACAACAAATTTATGCTGAGGTGGGCAAGGCTTCGGACGGGCTCTAATTAAAAGCAAACTAGTGCGGATACTGGAAATCTGAAATCTGAAATAAGGACAGAAAATGCTCGAAAAACTGTGGAAAGAGAAAAACACAGTTAATATTTTGAGTCCATTGACTGTCCAGTTCTGCAGAAGAGTCAATGGACTCGAAACGTTAACCGTGTTCCTCTGTCCATAGACACTGCCAGATCTGCTGAACTTTTCTTGCTTTTTTTTATTTCAGAGGGCCTTAGTTGGCCAATTATTTGCCACTTAAGCGCTGTTTCCTACCCAAACTCACTTTCTCATCTTGTGGGAGGATTCCCCAGACATGGGGGAAACCTGAAAATGATCAGGCTTAGGATTTATATGGGTGATGGGGGTGCCTGAAACAGAAGCTCCCTGCTAACTTTGCGTGCCGCCACTCCTCTCCCACTTCTCCCTTTAAGATCCAGTAGCCACTGGCCCTCCTCCTTCTCCACTGACGTCTACTCCTACATCACTTTCCAACCCCACCCAGGCATTCCCTACCCTCCCTACTCTAGGATCCCAAAACATACCTTTTTGTCCAGCACTTGGGCTTTGTCACCTTCATGAAATTCTTCTTCTGTCCACTGCAACCCCTGTCACTGCAAGAACTGGAGAGTTGCCAGCCAATCAGATTGGCCAGTAGCTCTATAGCCCTAAATGGGGGGCATGAAATAGCTGCTGGGCTGACAGATTGTTGGGGACCCCTTTGGATGGTGGGATCGGAAACCCCCCCCATCCAAAATATCCTGGCCCAGATCTTTGCCTATAACATTTACACCTTCATTCTGATCCTCTTTCCTAGGCTCTGTTCTCCCAGTGTCCTTTGTTCCCCCCATAGTGCCTTTCTCCATTTCTCTTGATGCTCAGTCATATTCTCATCAACCCAGTCACATAGCTCAAATATATCTGAAAATATCAGTGACCATGGCATTTCCTGTTTCACTTGATTAGTTAGAGTGGTCATAGCAAATGGGAAGAAGAACAGGCTCGTTGCCAGTCCTTGGTCCAATTAACTTTGGCTTTTGTGATGATACAATGCTATTGTTATATTTTATGTTTAAGGGGAGTGTTTCAGAGTTCAGTTTTCTACAAGCAGTCAGTATGTCTGGAAGTAATACAGCTCAAATGCTGGGAAAAGAGGATCATTATTCATTTTAGCCATGTAGTTTACTTAAGAGAGAGCTAATGGACTCTTGTTTACAAAAGAAAAGGTCCAGTGGGGACGTTTGATTAAAGGAATGAAAGTTGAATTTAAGTAAGGAGGGTCAAGTGATAATGTGGTTAATGGAAGGATCTAGATATGTAGCTGAAAACAGTTTTCAGTTTCTGGTTAGGATTGGTTAAATACAGAAGTCTGTAAGCTGTTTTGAAAATCAAAACATCGCTAAAAACTTCAAGGATATTAACCCAATTGATAGCAAGTATGCTGTATTTAAAGTGGCATTTGCGTCTAAGAGAACTGTTGCTTCTCTGGAACTGAAATAGTGATAAGTTAGGAATTAGAGTTATTTCCTTTAATTTCTCGAACTATTGTACAACTGTTAAAAGTTAAGCTGCTTCATTTTTTAGAGTTACATTTCAACTGTGTTATGAATAAAGCTTGTTTTGATAAATGATCCCTAATTTGTCAGTCAAACTACTCCTGGGCCAAAACTTCCAATCCTCACACTTATGCCAAAATAGAAAAATTGTTGGGGTCTTGTCTGGCTCCACATTATACTTTGGATACAGGACCCTAACACTTTGAAATTCTCACTTTCTCCCACACTGCTTCTTTCTCTTCTTTGGCATTCTTTGGACATGTTCTATAATAGTGAAAAGTACTTTCCAGGGGCACAGTGGAATTTCCCCACAAATTCTAGCACATCTCCAGTCTTCCTTTTAGGCACTGGGGCTAATCCACCTTGGTCTGGACATACTTACTCTGCAGCATCACCTCCTAGAGATGCTGGAATACAAAGACTCGTTTAATTGTGACATCATTGGGAAGCTACCCATCGTATCTCATGTGATGTTGGGTGACTCTGTAACACCCATTGTCTGTGCTTCAAGAAGAGGGCCCTTGCAATGAAACAGAAAGTAGTTCATGAACTGCTGATCTTCAAAGCTGACTAAGTTCATGTCTCTGGTAGGCAGATACCATTTCCTCAACATGCCCAATGGGATCTCCACTGGCAGCAAGATCTTCCACTGGTGTGTCTATTTTAACGCCAGGAGTGTAGTGAATAAAGTGGATGAGCTTAGAGTGTGGATCGATGCTTGGAAGTGTGATGCGGTGGCCATTACGGAGACTTGGGGACAGGGACAGGACTGGATACTTCAGGTGCCGGGTTTCAGAACTTTCAGAAAGGACAGAGAGGGAGGCAAAAGGGCGGCGGGGGGGCGGGGGGGGGGGGGAGTGGCACTGCTAATCAGGGACAGTGTAACAGCTGTAGAGAAGGTGGAAGCCGTGGAGGGATTGTCTACAGAGTCTCTGTGGGTGGAAGTTCGGAGCGGGAAGGGGTCGATAACTTTTCTGGGTGTTTTCTACAGGCTGCCCAATAGTAACAGGGATGTTGAGGAGCAGATAGGGAAACAGATCCTGGAGAGACGTAGGAATAACAGGGTTGTCGTGATGGGAGACTTTAATTTCCCAAACATCGATTGGAATATCCCTAGGGTAAGGGGTTTGGATGGGGAGGAGTTTGTTAGGTGTGTTCAGGAGGGTTTCCTGACACAGCATGTGGATAAGCCTACAAGAGGAGAGGCTGTACTCGATCTGGTACTGGCTAATGAGCCTGGACAGGTGTCGGATCTCTCAGTGGGGGAGCATCTTGGGGATAGTGATCATGACTCTTTCTCCTTTACGCTAGCATTGGAAAGAGATAGGATCAGGCAAGCTAGGAAAGTGTTATCTGGAGTAAGGGGAAATATGAAGCCATCAGGCAGGAGATTAGAGGCGTAAATTGGAAGGAGGCATTCTCGAGGAAAAGTACTGAAGTAAGGTGGCAGATTTTCAAGGAATGTTTGTCTGGAGTTCTGCATGATAACATTCCGATGAGACAGGGAGGTGTTGGTAGGATACGGGAACCGTGGTGCACGAAAGCTGCGCTGAACCTAGTGAGAAAGAAAAGGTAAGCGTACAAAAGGTTCAGAGAGCTAGGCGATGATAGGGATCTCAATGAGTATACGGCTTGTAGGAAGGGACTTAAGAAAGAAATTAGGAGAGCCAGAAGGGGTCACGAGAAGGCTTTGGCAGGTAAGATTGAGAACCCTAAGGCGTTCTATAAATATGTGAAGAGTAAAAGGATGAGATGTGAAGGAATAGGACCTATAAAAGTTGAAGGTGTGAAAGTCTGTACAGAACTGGAAGAAATAGCAGAGGTGCTTAATGAATATTTTACCTCGGTATTCATGGTGGAAAAAGACCTGGGTGGTTGTACTACAGGATTGAGGCGGACTGAAAAGATTGAGTATGTGGACATTAAGAAAGAGGATGTGTTGGAAATTTTGAATAGCATCAAGATAAGTCGCCGGGACCGAATGGGATGTACCCCAGGTTACTGTGGGAGGCGAGGGAAGAGATTGCAGAGCTTCTGGCAATGATCTTTGTGTCGTCGATGGAGACGGGAGAGGTTCCGGAGGATTGGAGGATTGCAGATGTGGTTCCTATATTCAAGAAAGGGAATAGGGATAGCCCAGGAAATTACCGACCGGTGAGTCTAACCTCAGTGGTTGGTAAATTGACGGAGAAGATCCTGAGGGACAGGATTTATGAACATTTAGAGAAGTTTAGTATGCTCAAAAGTAGTCAGCACGGCTTTGTCAAAGGCAAATTGTGCCTTACGAGCCTGGTGGAGTTCTTTGAAAATGTGACTAAACACATTGACGAAGGAAAAGCGGTAGATGTGGTTTACATGGACTTCAGCAAGGCGTTCGATAAGATCCCCCATGCAAGACTTCTCGAGAAAGTGAGAGGGCATAGGATCCAAGGGGCTGTTGCCTTGTGGATTCAGAACTGGCTTGCCTCCAGAAGGCAAAGAGTGGTTGTAGACTGGTCTTTTTCTGAATGGAGGTCAGTCACCAGTGGAGTGCCCCAGGGATCTGTTCTGGGACCCTTGCTGTTTGTCATTTTCATAAATGACCTGGATGAGGAAGTGGAGGGATGGGTTGGTAAGTTTGCCGACGACACGAAGGTTGGTGGTGTTGTGGATAGGTTGGAGGAATGTCAGAAGCTGCAGCGTGACATAGATAGGATGCAAGACTGGGCGGAGAAGTGGCAGATGGACGTTAACCCGGATAAATGTGTAGTGGTCCATTTTGGCAGGTCAAATGGGATGAAGGAGTATAATATTAAGGGTAAGACTCTTAGCAGTGTAGAGGATCAGAAGGACCTTGGGGTCCAGGTCCATCGGACTCTTAAATCGGCCTCGCAGGTAGAGGAGGTGGTTAAGAAGGCGTATGGTGTGTTGGCCTTCATCAATCGAGGGATTGAGTTTAGGAGTCGGGAGATAATGATACAGCTTTATAAGACCCTCGTCAGACCCCACTTGGAGTACTGTGCTCAGTTCTGGTCGCCTCATTACAGGAGGGATGTGGAAGTGATTGAAAGGGTGCAGAGAAGATTTACAAGGATGTTACCTGGATTGGTTGGCATGCCTTATGAGGATAGGCTGAGGGAGCTCGGTCTTTTCTCCTTGGCGAGACGAAGGATGAGAGGTGTACAAGATGTTGAGAGGTATAGATCGGGTGGATTCTAGGAGGCTTTTTCCCAGGGCTGAAATGGCTGCTACGAGAGGACACAGGTTTAAGTGCTGGGGAGTAGGTACAGAGGAGATGTTAGGGGTAAGTTTTTCACTCGGAGGGTGGTGGGTGAGTGGAATCAGCTGCCGTCAGTGGTGGTGGAGGCAAACTCGATCGGGTCTTTCAAGAGACTTCTGGATGAGTACATGGGACTTAATAGGATTGAGGGTTATAGGTAAGCCTATATATAAGCCTAGGTCTGTAGGGACATGACCGGCGCAACTTGTAGGCCGAAGGGCCTGTTTGTGCTGTATTTTTTTCTATGTTCTATGGTGCATGGAACAATTCTGTGAAAGTATCATTGATCACATCCTTGTCTGGGGTCACATTTGCAAGAACATAGTGCACATTTGCATTTGCTCATCAGCAGAATCAAGATCATATAGTTGAAGCTCAATTCTGCTGAATGCAGATTCAGGGTCAACCAGGTTCCTTACATGATTCATTTCTCACAACCAATGGTGTGAAGTCAGATCCAGACAAGACAACGGCTATGCAATAAATGTCCATTCCTGAGGACAAGTACATCTTGCAGTGCTTCCTAGGTGTGGCAAATTACTTAACCAGGTTCATTTCTAGCTACCGTGAGGTGATTGGACCCCTCCATCAGCAACAAAAGGCCCCTGTGTTGGCAGGAGCACCACACCACTATGTTCATCAAACTCAAGGAGGCACTCTCAGCCCCTCTGGTGTTACCACACTTTGATGTTCAAGCACCTGTACTCTTATTAGCAGATGCCTCCCAGCACAGACAAGAATGACACTATCCAGAATGGCAGATCAGCAGCCTTCGCATCAAGGGCCCTCACTGAGACTGAAACTTGTTATGCCCACATCAAGAAGGAACTCCTTGGCCTAATCATGTCAGAAATTTCATGACTTCATCTAAGGCCACTCTGCCAACGTTGAAACTGATTATCAGCCACTCATAACTATTCTCGAAAAGCCTGTATATACTGCATCGGCACAACTGCAGCGTACGCTGTTCAAGCTACAACATTACAACCTCAGTGTCCTCGACAAACACAGTGAGGAGCTGTACTTTGCTGATGCCCTTGCCAAGGTTTATCCACCTTGATAGGAAATATACAGAAAATGGCAGAACTCTTAAGAATATTGATAGGCAGAGGGATCTGGGCGTACAGGTACACAGGTCACTGAAAGTGGCAACGCAGGTGGAGAAGGTAGTCAAGAAGGCATACGGCATGCTTGCCTTCATCGGCCGGGGCATTGAGTTTAAAAATTGGCAAGTCATGTTGCAGCTTTATAGAACTTTAGTTAGGCCGCACTTGGAATATAGTGTTCAATTCTGGTCGTCACACTACCAGAAGGATGTGGTGGCTTTGGAGAGAGTACAGAAAAGATTCACCAGGATGTTGCCTGGTATGGAGGGCATTAGCTACAAGGAGAGGTTGGAGAAACTTGGTTTGTTTTCACTGGAACGACGGAGGTTGAGAGGCGACCTGATAGAAGTCTACAAGATTATGAGGGACATTGACAGAGTGGATAGTCAGAAGCTTTTTCCCAGGGTGGAAGAGTCAATTACTAGGGGGCATAGGTTTAAGGTGCGAGGGGCAAGGTTTAAAGGCAATTTCCTCGGGTGGATGGAGCTATTACAAGGGGGCATAACTATAGGGTTCGTGGTGGGAGATACAGGAAGGATATCAGAGGTAGGTTCTTTACGCAGAGAGTGGTTGGGGTGTGGAATGGCCTGCCTGCAGTGATAGTGGAGTCAGACACTTTAGGAACATTTAAGCGGTTATTGGATAGGCACATGGAGCACACCAGGATGATAGGGAGTGGGATAGCTTGATCTTGGTTTCAGATAAAGCTCGGCACAACATCGTGGCCGAAGGGCCTGTTCTGTGCTGTACTGTTCTATGTTCTATAAGTTCTTTTACAGAGGGTGGTGGGTGCCTGGAACTTGCTGCCGGGGGAGGTAATGGAAGCAAACACGATAGTGAGTTTTAAGGGCCGTCTGGACAAATACAAATAGGATGGGAATAGAGGATATGGTCCCTGGTAGGGTAGGGGGTTTTAGTTAAGCCGGGCAGCATGGTCGATGCAGGCTTGGAGGGCCGAAGGGCCTGTTCCTGTGCTGTAATTTTCTTTGTTCTTTGTTTTTGTTCTTTAGTACCTACCACTGACCAGGCAGATCATGAGAAGGACATTGACATCATGACAATTTGAGTACTGTCATCCCATAAAATCAATAAACTCAAAGCTATCCTACAGGTGGATCTCACGTGTAGGCTGCTCCGTAATGTCATTGTGAAATGCTGGCCTGAGGTATCAAACGACCTTCCTATGAACTCTGCACCTTCTTCATTATAATCATAGAATCCCTAGTGCAGAAGGAGGCCATTTGGCCCATCGAGTCTGCACCGACCACAGTCCCAACGAGGCCCTATCCCCGCAATTCCACATATAGCCAATCAACCTAACCCACACATCCTTGGACTGTGGGAGGAAACCGGAGCACCCAAAGAAGACATGGGGAGAATGTGCAAACTCCACACAGACAATGATCCAAGCTGGGATTCTAACCCAAGTGCCTGGAGCTGTGAGGCAACAGTGCTAACCACTGTGCCGCCCCATAAACACACAGGACAAACTGATACTGTGTGGCCAGCGATTCATCATCTCCACTTTTCTGCCACCAAAGGCACCCAGGATTGGAAGTAACAAGATATAGGGCAAAGAAATCCTTGGCTCTCCATGTATGTAGATATAAGAGAGGGAAGTGTCCAGATGTGCACCATGCAATGCACTCAAGCCTCATCAAACCAAAGAACAAGTGCACCTACATGAGGTCTCCAACCTCCCATGGTCGCTCATGGTAGCAAACATATACAAATGGAACTTGTTGCTGGTTGGCCCAGACTGTGGACGGTATGAAATTGTCTATCTGCCTGATCTGAAAAGCAACATTCCGGAGTTGAAAGGGTTGGCTTATAGAACAAGAAGAAAATAACAGCACAGGAACAGGCCCTTTGGCCCTCCAAGCCTGCACCAACCATGCTGCCCGGCTTAACTAAAATCCCCTACCCTTCAGGGGACCATGTCCCTCTATTCCCATCCTATTCATGTATTTGTCAAGACGTCCCTTAAAAGTCACTACCATATCCGCTTCCATTACCTCCCCCGGCAACGAGTTCCAGGCACCCACTACTCTCTGTGTAAAAAGTCCTGCCTCGTACATTGCCTTGAAATCTTGCCCTCGCACCTTAAACCTATGCCCCCTAGTAATTGACTCTTCCAACCTGGGAAAAAGCTTCTGACTATCTACACTGTCCATGCCTCTCATAATCTTGTCGACTTCTATCAGGTCGCCCCTCAACCTCCGTCGTTCCAGTGAGAACAAACCAAGTTTCTCCAACCTCTCCTCATAGCTAATGCAACATGCCCTATGCCTTCTTGACTACCTTCTCCACCTGCATTGCCACTTTCAGTGACCTGTGTACTTATACACCCGGATCCCTTTGCCTATCAATACTCTTAAGGGTTCTGCCATTTACTGTAAATTTCCTATCTGTGTTAGACCTTCCAAAATGCATTACCTCACATTTGTCCGGATTAAACTCCATCTGCCATCTCTCCGTCCAAGTCTCCAACTGATCTGTATCCTCTGATGGTCCTCATCGCGATCCACAAATCCACCAACCTTTGTGTCGTCCGCAAACTTACTAATCAAACCAGTTACATTTTCCTCCAAATCAGTTATATATATATATATTACAAACAGCAAAGGTCCCAGCACTGATCCCTGTGGAACGCCACTTGTCACAGTCCTCCATTCAGAAACGCAGCCTTCCACTGCTACCCTCTGTCTTCTTTGACCGAGCCAGTGACATCCACCTCCCTACCCTCAACAATCACCTTCGTCACAGCTTTCGAACCCAGGTCCCTGGAGCTGTGATAGATAAATGTTTGAACAGTAAAGGAATTAAGGGTTATGGTGCGAGGGTGGGTAGTGGAGCTGAGTCCATGAAAAGATCAACCATGATCTTGTTGAATGGCAGAAGAGGCTCAAGGGGCCAGATGGCCTACTCCTGCTCTTAGTTCTTATGTTCTTATTTCTTATGTATTCAACCTGCAAAATGTGCTGAGTGAGGGCCTGCTCTCATCAGCACAGAGAATGGTTTCCAGGCATACTAGAACCATGATCCTTGTTACCAAGGCCCTTCTGCAAACCTGGAATGGAGACAAATGTGGGCAGAGCCCTCATCAAGCAGCGATGAAAAGATAAACATTACTGTGATTGTACTGTAAGGGGCAACGAGATGAATACATGAAAATAATGGGAATGGAAGGATACGGACTACATAAGTGCATACGGTTTCAGCTTAGGCAGGCATCATGATCGACGCAGGCTTGGACGGCCAAAGGGCCTGTTCCTGTGCTGTACTTTGTTCTGACCGCCAACTTTGAATTCTAGAACCAGGCCAAACGGTCAGCATCCAAACTGAGGGCTGGACATAGCTATGCCAAACAGCTAAATGATTGTCTTGGAAGGTGCTTGCTACATCAGGAACCAGCATCACCTGTTTCATGTACCTGAACCAGCACCACCCAGTGCTGCAGAGTTCACCCCACCAAGTCTGCAATCTGCACCCTTTATACTGGTGGAAATGAATGCCCTTCCCAAGGCCAATGCAACAAGCCCTGCAGCAAGTGGGCATACCAAAAGGATGCCTGATACCATCAACCCTGAGGCCAACAACCTGAGGGCATCCCAAGCATAGCCAAATGGCACAATCACACACTCAGGGTGCCTGAGCAGATGAAATGCAAAGTTCAAGGACTATGTGCTGACTTAGTCTACATATGGACTGTGTCTTTTAAAAAGGGGTGGAGGTCGAGTGAAGAGGTACGGTGGGCTATGCGTCAGATATAGCAGCCCAGGTTAGTAATCTGCATATTGCAAATAGTATGTTCTGTTTGCCAAATTTGTGCTCTGGACATTGTAAATAGTTTACAATTTGTCATTGCTGTTTTACTTTGTCATATGCCCATAGTACCAGTTGTCCCAACTTAAAAGGGGAAAATGTAGACTGGGTGGTCACATGTAGATTAGGATGACATGGACACAGGAGGTGATGTGCCAGTAGCGTGGTAGTTGTCTCCAGCACAGGTAGACACACAGCATGTAAGCACTGCTCAGATCATTGAATAAATCCTTCTGCTTGTTCATCCCTTGTTGCCAGTCTATACAACCCAGCAACTTCTACACATTATTGAATAGTCCAGTAGTATTTTTATTACATTTGTTCTAGCAGCTTCCATATCTGAATTCAAATGGGAATGGAATATAACACATTCAGTGGAATGTTTTAATTGTTACGAAACCCTGCTGATGTTATGTGTGAGAGTGTCCCAACTGGTTTCCTGTGGCGTATTGAGTTTTTTATATTCGCAAGAAATATTTGTGGAGACAGTGAAAACTCAGACCTCTCTTTCGTTAAATAACAAAATGAACAGTATTTATTAAAGTAGAAGAAAGATAATAGAACACTACAATCGAACAATCTTATACTTAAGCAAATTAACAGTGAGTACTTAGTCCCTCAAAAACTGTAAACCCAGAAGTACCTGTTTCCCCTATAATCCTAAACTCTGCTGAGACCCCCATTTCCCAAACGACAACCATGAACCAATTTGTCAGATCTCGCCAATGGTTACCACACTGTACAGCTTAAGCGACCAGGACTTGGGAGTAGTCTTCGGTTCAGTGAAGAAAACAATCTTTTGCACAAACTGATTTTCACCTTCAGCACTTCATCTCTAGCTGAGCTGTTTCCTGAGGACAGCTGCCCTTCTCCCTGCTCTTCTGCTACCTTCAACCCCAAATATCTTGCTGAACTGGGTCCTGGGGATGGCTGCCTCTCTCTCTTTCTCGCTGCTGCTTCTTCATCACCTCATCTATGTCTAAACTGTTTCCTGGCTCTAACTACTAATAATATCAATTGCAAAGAATACTGTGTTCCCTATTCTTTCATTTTTCTTAGTTTCTGACCAGACATGGCTTACAAAATATACAGCAGTTTGTTTTACTTGTATATTAAAAAAATATATTTTAATAACATCCTACCATTTTTTGATATAATTTAGAGAAAACACCATGATGGACACAAGAGTAAGTTCCTTTACCAACTCAACTTAAAGATTTTCTATTTGTGTTCATTTAGTTATTTTCCGTTAAAAATTATTTTACACTTTAACTTCATTTTCTTCATTAGATAATGATATTTTGACTGATGCAAAGTTGACTTTGTGATATAACTTTCATTCTGAATGATTCATTGTTTTCTGTATTTAAGTTGCATTGGTAGCATGCAGATGTTAAAATGTTGAATTATTTACCTTTTCACATTTATGTTTTCAGAATAATGATGCTTTCTGTGTTAAAGCACACCAAATCCACTGTCAAGTTCTGGTTTTTGAAGAATTACCTGTCTCCTACTTTCAAAGTAAGGAAACTTAGATATTCAGTAAAATATCTAAAATACAGTAACAGAAAATATTGGAACAATTTAACAGGTTAGGCAGCATCTATAAAGAGAACAAACCAATTAACATTTGCCGATCCTTCATCAGAACTCACCTGCTGCTTGTGTCCAGAATTTTCTGTTTTTATTTCAAACCTCTGTAATATTTTGCCTTCTATTCACAGTCAAACTAGCGTACAAGATTTTCACCGAAAATCCTGTATGTGCATGTGCAGCACAGTGGTATGCAGTCAGGAGGTTTGTCCCTTGGGATTCCTCAACATTGACACTGGACCCTTTGAAGTCTCATGGCATCAGATCAAACATGGACAAGAAATTCTTCTGCTGATTACCACCTACAGCCCTCCACCCCGCCTTAGCTAAAAAATCAGTATTCCTCTATGTTGAACAACACTTGGAGAAAGCATTGAGGGTGACAAGGACGTAGACTGTATTCTGGGTGCGGACTTCAATGTCCATCACCATGAGTGACTCAGTAGCATCAATAGACCAAGCAGGCTGATATAACTGTTGGATTGGGGCTGCAGCAGGTGGTGAAGGAACCAACAAGAGGGAAAACAAACCTGACTTCGTTCTCACCAACCTACTCACTGTAGATGCATCTGTCATTAAGAGCCTCAGTAGGAGTGACCACCATACAATCCTTGTGTACACAAAGTCCTGTTGTAGCATTGAGGATACCCTCTATTATGTAGTGCGGCACTATCGCTGCTAAATGGGATAGATTTCTAGTAACTCAAGATTGGACAGCCATGAAACAATATAGGCCATTAGCAGCAGCAGAATTGTACTCGACCACAATCCATAATCTCATGGCCCAGCACATGCCCCACTCTGCCATTACTACCAATCCAGGGGATCAACCATGGTTCAATGAAGAGTTCAGGGGAGCATGTCAAGGGCATACTAAAAATGAGGTAAAGAGGACTCACAACACAAGATTATTTGCACGCCAAACAGCATAAGCAACAAGTAATAGACAGAGCTACGCTATTCCATAACCAACACATTAGATCTGAACTCTGCAGTTCTGTCACATCTAGTTGGGAATGGTGGTGAACAATTAAACAGCTCGCGTGAGGAGAAGGCTGCACAAATATCCCCATCCCCAATGAAGGTGGAGCCAAGCACATCAGTGCAAAAGATAAGTCTGAAGCGTTCGCAATGATATTCAGCCAGCAGTGCCGAGTGGATGATCCACCTTTTTACCTCTTCCGGAGGTTTCCAGAATCAGATGTCAGTCTTCAGCCAATCTGATTCACTCCATATGATATCAAGGAATGGTTGAAGGCCGAATGTGCTAAAGGACCTTTTCTGCACTGTATGACTCTATGAATATGGCACTGGATACTGCAAAGGCTCTGGGCTTTGACAATATTCTGGCAATAGTACCAGGGTGACCCTAACCAAGCTGCTAAAGTACAGCTACAATATTGACATCCACTAGTCGTGTGAAAAATTGCCCAGGTATTCCCCGAACACAAAAAGCAGGACATATACAACCCAGCCAATTACTGTCCCATCAGTCCACTCTCGATCATCAGTAAAGTTTAATGGATTTGCCTGGTGCAAAGGTTCTTCCTTGCAACAAGGAACGGCCCTTTCATCAGAAGGCATCTTACTGAGATGCCTGAGAGATCGGGGGGGGGGCATATAGATGCTAGTATTCACGGGTCAGGAAGGTAGGACAGACAGATGGCCCAATATATGAGGAGCAGAATTAAAGAGAGCCAGAAGTATAATTGTCAACTCCTGCAGAAGCAGACAGTTTAACATCTGACTGAGAGGGCAGTTTAATATCTCAGTGAGAGGCCAGTTTAAATCTCATTGGATGGTCATGGTAACATCTAACAGCAAGTCAGCTATAGCATGGTCCTTTAAAGTCTTACAGTTAAGTTAATGTTGAAACCTTCTTAAAGGCAGTTTAGCTATCTTCGCAGAACCAGGCAAAGGTGCTTCCCAGACTGGATCATCTTCCTGATATTGTGTGGTAACGATAAGCTGGATTTAACTTATTGGTTTATTTAAGATGGAAGTTGTTCGGGTAAGTTCAAGTATTGGGGATATAGTTGGACGAGATAATTTCTAGATAAAACTGTGTGTGTACATTACTCCAGTGTTTATGTGCCTTATAATATTATAGTCCTGTTCTTTTCTTTCATTTCATAAATAGCATTTAGTAATTGATAAATTACGACGGGGCTGTTTATTCTTATGGGTGGTTTCATGTGACACCATTTTTAAAAAATGAACAAAGAAAACTACAGCACAGGAAGAGGCCCTTTGGCCCTCCAAGCCTGCACCAACCATGCTGCCCGACTTAACTAAATCCCCCTACCCTTCTGGAGACCATATCCCTCTATTCCCATCCTATTCATGTATTTGTCCAGATGCCCCTTAAAAGCCACTACCGTATCCGCTTCCACTACCTTCCCTGGCAGCGAGTTCCAGGCACCACCACCCTCTGTGTAAAACCTCTGTCATTGTACACATTGGTGCAAATGACGTAGATAGGAAGAGCAGGGGGATCCTACGAGAGCAATTCAGGGAGTTGGGAAATAGACTAAAAAGTAGGGCCTCCAGGGTGGCCATCTCTGGGCTGCTCCCAATGCCTCGTGCCAGTGAGGCAAGGAATAGGGAGTTAGTACAATTGAATGCTTGGCTAAAGGACTGGTCCAGGAGGGAGGGCTTCATTTTCCTAGATCAATGGGAAGTTTTCAGGAGAGGATGGCACCTGTACAAGAAGGACGGGTCACAACTAAGTTGGAAGGGCGCGAATATCCTGGCTGGGAGTTTTGCTCGTGCAGTTCGGGGGGGTTTAAACTAGTATGGCAGGGGGGTGGGATCAAAATATTAGGTCTACAAGTGTAGAGGCTGGGGACGAGCTTGGAGCTGGGACAAGGCTGGCAAAGAAGAAGAGCACTCTGGGGGAGGATGACCTCACTGGGCCTGGAGGTCTGGAGTGCTTATACTTCAATGCAATGAGCGTAGCAGGTAAGACAGACGAACTTAGGGCCTTAATGCTCACGAGGAATTTGAAATCATAGAAACCCCACAGTACAGAAAGAGGCCATTGGGCCCATCGAGTCTGCACCGACCACAATCCCACCCAGGCCCACCCACTAATCCCTCTAACCTACGCATCTCAGGACACTCAGGGGCAATTTTTAGCATGGCCAGAGTCGCTGAGCAGAGACTGATAACCAGGTTCCGCACACATGAGGACGGCCTCAACCGGGATCTTGGGTTCATGTCACACTATCTGTAACCCCCACAACTGGCCTGGACTTGCAAAATCTCACTAACTGTCCTGGCTGGAGACAATACACAACCTGTGCTTAATGCTCTCTCCACTCACATTGTCTGTACCTTGAAGACTTGATTAGCTGTAAAGACTCGCATTCCAATCATTAGTCTGTAAATTGAGTTTGTGTCTCTGTATGCCCTGTTTGTGAGCAGATCTCCCACTCCACCTGACGAAGGAGCAGCACGCTCCGAAAGCTAGTGGCGTTTGCTACCAAATAAACCTGTTGGACTTTAACCTGGTGTTGTTAGACTTTTTTCTATGGCCAAGCCAGTTCTGCATCCATCTTGCCAGCTCTCCTCTGATCCCGTGTGACTTCACCTTTTGTACCAGTTTACCATGAGGTACCTTGTCAAAGGCTTCACTGATGTCCATGTGTACAACATCCACTGCCTTTCCCTCATCTATCACCTTTGTCACTTCCTCGAAAAAATCAATCAAGTTAGTGAGGCACAACCTCCCCTTCACAAAACCATGCTATCTATCACTAATAAGTCCAAGTGGTAGCAATGTGTACTGTTTACAAGATGCACTGCAAGAACTCACCAAGGCTCCTTAGACAGCAACTTACAAACCTACAAATGCTACCATCTAGAAGGACGGGAGCAGTAGATGCATGGGAATACCACTACCTGGAAATTTGCTTTTAAATCACTCCTCTTGATTTGAAAATGTATCACTGTCCCTTCACTGTTACTGGGTCAAAATCCTGGAACTCCTTCCCTGACAATACTGTGGGTTCACATACAGTAACAGTTTTAACAACACCAGGTTCAAGTCCAACAGGTTTATTTGGTAGCAAATATCACTCGCTTTCGGAGCGCTGCTCCTTCGTCAGATGGAGTGGAAATCTGCTCTCAAACAGGGCACAGAGACACAAAATCAAGTTACAGAATACTGATTAGAATGCGAATCCCTACAGCCAACCAGGCCTTAAAGATACAGACAATGTGAGTGGAGGGAGCATTTTGCACAGGTTAAAGAGATGTGAATTGTCTCCAGACAGGACAGCCAGCAAGTCCAGGAGGCAAGCTGTGGGGGTTACTGATAATGTGACATAAATCCAATATCCCGGTTTAGGCCGTCCTCATGTGTGCGGAACTTGGCTATCAGTTTCTGCTCAGCGACTCTGCGCTGTCGTGTGTCGTGAAGGCCGCCTTGGAGAACGCTTACCCGAAGATCAGAGGCTGAATGCCCGTGACCGCTGAAGTGCTCCCCCACAGGAAGAGAACAGTCTTGCCTGGTGATTGACGAGCGGTATTCATTCATCCGTTGTCGTAGCGCCTGCATGGTTTCCCCAATGTACCATGCCTCGGGACATCCTTTCCTGCAGCGTATCAGGTAGACAACGTTGGCCGAGTTGCAAGAGTAGGTACCGTGTACCTGATAGATGGTGTTCTCACATGAGATGATGGCATCCGTGTCGATGATCCGGCACGTCTTGCAGAGGTTGCTGTGGCAGGGTTGTGTGGTGTCGTGGTCACTGTTCTCCTGAAGGCTGGGTAGTTTGCTGCGGACAATGGTCCTTTTGAGGTTGTGCGGTTGTTTGAAGGCAAGAAGTGGGGGTGTGGGGATGGCCTTGGCGAGATGTTCGTCTTCATCAATGACCATGTTGAAGCCTCCGGAGAAGATGTCATAGCTTCTCCGCTCCGGGGAAGGACTGGACGATGAAGGGTACTCTCTCTCCACCGTGTCCCGTGTTTGTCTTCTGAGGAGGTCGGTGCGGTTTTTCGCTGTGGCGCGTCGGAACTGTCGATCGATGAGTTGAGCGCCATATCCTGTTCTTATGAGGGCATCTTTCAGCGTCCGGAGGTGTCTGTTGCGATCCTCCTCATCCGAGCAGGTTCTGTGTATACGGAGGGCTTGTCCGTAGGGGATGGCTTCTTTAACGTGTTTAGGGTGGAAGCTGGAGAAGTGGAGCATCGTGAGGTTATCCGTGGGCTTGCGGTACAGTGAGATGCTGAGGTGACCGTCCTTAATGGAGATACATGTGTCCAAGAATGTAACTGATTCCGGAGAGTAGTCCATGGTGAGTCTGATGGTGGGATGGAACTTGTTGATGTCATCACAGCTTGCCTCCTGGACTTGCTGGCTGTCCTGTCTGGAGACAATACACATCTCTTTAACCTGTGCTTAATGCTCCCTCCACTCACATTGTCTGTATCTTTAAGAACTGGTTGGCTGTAGAGATTTGCATTCTAATCAGTATTCTGTAACTTGATTTTGTGTCTCTGTGCCCTGTTTGAGAGCAAATTTCCACTCCATCTGACGAAGGAGCAGCGCTCCGAAAGCTAATGGTATTTGCTACCAAATCAACCTGTTGGACTTTAACCTGGTGTTGTTAAAACTCTTACTGTGTTCACCCCAGTCCAACGCCGGTATCTCCACATCAGGTTTACATACATGCATGGATTGCAGCAGTTCAGGATTAGGGACAGACAATAAACGCTGGCCTCGCCAGCAATGCCAACATTCCATAAGTGAATTTTAAAATTTTAAATGTAACTGCTGTGCAATTCGGTCTTAATGAAAAACTGGTGCAAAAATGGAAGAAGCACAAATCCATGCTATAGAGGATGCCCAAGACCAAATGCATCATGAGAACAGAGAGTAACCATTGGCCTGAATTTGTGACAGTCGAAATAATGAATGCAGCTTTTTAGTGTGGGACATGTTCAGATCCCATATGATGTGATCAAGAGGCATCAATAAAGAAATAACACCCGTCCTGCAGATACCAGGGCACAAATTCTCTGGCCGTTCACAACCCGCTGTCGCAGCCAGTGAGAACAGAGAATTTGGTGCTCAGCCAAATCTCCATTCACTGCAGCAGGACAGGTGAATCCTAGCTGCAGGCCAAATTGGTGAATCCAGTCCCAGGGATCCATTGTCCACCATTCAGCCTTTAAATGTCTGCCAGAATAAGCAATTCAAGGATTATGTTCAAAGAACAGTACAGTCACTCAACATGTTCATGTTGAGTGGAATAGGCTGGATGGTTGTTGCAGAAACAATCTTCGCAAAAGGGTGGAAATATGCAAACTTGATGTTTTGTGTGATTTCATCATCAAATCATGGGATGCATTTAGTGCACAAACTGTCATAAGCTGATTCAAAAATGCAGAATATCCAATTCAATGGACAGCAAGGAAGATAATTTGTCGTGGAGGGATGATTCTGAAACCAATCCAGAATGGAATGCTTACAATGATGCTATTGTGACTCAGAATAAATTTTAGCACAGATACTGAAGAAAATGAATTTGATGAGTTTATTAATTCTTTCATTGTAGTTAAAGGTATTTTGTATAAGTAATTTATTCAATAAGCTGTGCCACATTAATTTAATATGAATGACTAGCGTTATGTTTTTTCTCACATTTTCACATTTTACACTGGTGTTTTAGTCAAGTTTTTAGAATGATTTTTGGAGGCTTCAAATGCAGACATTAGTATTTCATCATGTTTGGTTTAGTTAACCATATTTTGTATGTTTACCGGCTAATAAGTACAAATGGCACAAATTCTTTCTTGTTATTCTCGTGTTACATGTTCTGGACACTGTTTTACTAAAATAAAGACTTGCTTGACAACTTTGATTTCCTCACCTAGGAATTGATTCCAGAAATGGCACATGAGTATGGATTCCAGTATGAATTAGTGCAGTACAAGTGGCCTCAGTGGCTCCATCAGCAAACGGAGAAACAGAGGACTATTTGGGGCTACAAGATCCTTTTCCTAGATGTTCTCTTCCCATTAGCTGTTAACAAAATCATCTTTGTTGATGCTGACCAGGTAAATTGAATGGTGGTATGACTCTCATTGGTATTGAATAGCCAAAATTTTTCTTGACAGATAACATAATCTGCCTGGGCCTGAAGAATATCAGAAGATGGGAGTTTTGAGTGCATAAAAAAGAACATAGCAATAGTTGCAGGTGTAGACAGTACACCCATCAAGCCTGTTCCATTAAGTAACATTGGGTGGAATTTTCCCTCAAAATTTCAAAGTATCGTAATGGCAAGAAAACAGGACTTTTCTGCGCTGGTCTCTTAGGAGCGCTCCACATCTCAATCTTCCGACACTTAATGCAATGAAAGAGCCTCCATGCAAATCATGCTATTTTGGGGACTCCAGGTGTGTGACTCGCACAAAATAGCCATAGCTGTGCACCGTTAACAAGGATGAGCTGCACTCACTAATGATTCACTCACAGTCAGTCACACCTGGAAGATGGCAACGTGCAGAGCTACTCCACAGTTTATGGAGGGAGAGTTGGGACAGCTACTGGATGCTGTGGAGGAGAGGAGGGCTATCTCCTTTCCCCGGGACAGTCAGTGGCTCAGGGGTTGGGCTGGCAATGTGGCCTGGGAAGTAGTGGCAGTGAGTGCCCATGCATTAGCACGGAGGAGCAGCGTCCAATACCGCAAGAAAATGAATGGCCTTGCTCGGGCAGCAAGGGTAAGAACCCTGGGAGCGGGCTCAGGAGACCCAGTGTCCTTCTGGCACCTGACCCCCTGGCTTCAACCTCTCTGGCACCCCTGCATCACAAACATCTGCCTGCAGAGGCATGGTGCCAACATACACCACCCTATTGGCCCCAACCCCTACACCCTCAACATCCTGCACCCTTCCAGCCATTAGGCTTTCAATCCTCCCTTTTAACCCCACAGGAGAAGATGGCCCATAACCGTTGGGAGCGAGGGCAGACCGGAGGTAGGGTCCCTGAGCTGCATCTCCTCACTCCATTCGAGAAGCGAAACATTGAGCTGTTGGGGAACTCCGAGGAGAGGGAGCGCTGACTGACAGCCAAGCCAAGGTGAGCCACAGACCTGAGGAGCCACGAAACCTTAATTCATATGACCTATCTCAAGTATTCTGCCCAGATACCTATCGCTCCCTTGCACTTATCCATGTGTCTTGTTTTGCAGGAGACGACCCCAATAAGGCCGGGCCATCAGGAGTCTGCATCCACTCCCTACGGTCCCTGCTGAAACCCCCGATGACACCTCAGAGGAACGCTTCAAGAAAACCTCCAAGGAAAGCACCTAGCAGTCAACACAGGCATCACATGCACCATCCACAAGCGCAGATATGGTCATCACGGTGGGACATGTTAGTGGTGAGGCTTCTGGTGCGCACCATACAGCCATTGATAAACATGAGGTGGAAGGCGTGAACATCCGAGGGCTTGGGCAGGTGGAGGTATCCTGGAACCAAGGAGACAGCTGTTCCCCAGCCAATTGCCGAGCCACTGGGATTAGTTCTCCAGAAGCTGCTGGAGATGCAGAGGCAGGGCCAGGGATTGTAGGAGGGACTGTCAGCAACATTCCAACATGTGCCAGGCTGTGTGGAGGAATCCCACAGCCTTCAGATGCAGAAGGTTTTGCAGGCATTGCATGGCACCCAGGCCAACACTGGATGGGTGGTGTCCACAGTGGAAAGCCTGGGGCAGGAAATGGTTACCATGGGTGGCAGGGTCCAAGGCATGGGTGAGTCATTGAGTGCCATGGCTGAGGGCACCGGAAGCATGCGCGAGGCACAGCAGGCCATGGCTGTGGGCCTCAAGAGCATGGCCCAGTCTCAGAGGACGCTCGCTGATGGGATCCAGAGCTTGGCCCAGACTCGGAGGGCTATTGCTGAGGGCTTGCACACCATGGTGCAGACACAGTTGGGTCTCCCGGATTGTCAGCCAGGTGACACAGAAGCCTCTTGAGCTTACTCCAGCTGCCTGCCATCCCATGGCATGTCCCAAATGCCCACAGGCACCCCAAGGGAGAAGGAAGGGCTGGAGCCCGTGCTGGGGCATTCCATCAAGGAGATACCAGCCATCTCCAGCCCTTCCGAATCCCCCCTTCCTGACACCTCATGGGCAGTGGGTGGAAAAGGATGGCATGGCTACATCTGTGACACCTGAAATTTGGCCGGGGCCCCCTAGGGGACACCCACCAAGCACATCACAGACCACGGAAGCAGAAAGCAGCTGACCGCCACCATCTCTGATGTGCATCCTGTGGGGCACTTAGACGTAGCGGAAGGCCACGGAAGGTCAAGAAGTTGGAGGGTCACCAAGAGGGCATGGGTAAGGGCAGTCACTGTAGTTAGGGATAAGGTAATTGGCAATGTAGATAATCACTATTAGATGTGATTGCACCCCACAGCTGTGACTAATCTGTTTTTGATCTGTCTGTCTGGCGATACGGGCCTCCCTTGTCCTGCCATGCCGGACACTTGCCGCCATCTGGCCTCCATTCTCTGGTTCCTCCTCGGCCACCACATCCTCCTGACCATCCTCCTCCTCCTCAGCAGTGTCTGCCTGGTCTCCCTCCAGGATGTCTCTTCACTGCTGCACCAGATTGAGGAGCGCCCAGCAGACCACAATGATGTAGGAGACCCTCAGGGGGCTGTATAGGGGGGGTATTGTCAGTGTGGTCCAGGCATCCAAAAAAGATTGGCAGGGTCTGCCAAAAGCTTTGGCAGTGGAACCACATCTTCAGTAACCCGATGCACTGCTCGACGATGGACAGGTTGGCAGCATTGGCTTCATTGTAGCGAGTCTCCGCCTTGGTCTCAGGCCTCTCCACTGGTATCATCGGCCTTGTACGCAACGGTTAGCCATTGTCCCCCACAAGCCATCCCGGCAGCCTGACTAGGTCCTCAAAGACCCTGGGATGTCCGGCCTGCGCATGATGCAGCTGTCATGCTCACTCCCCAGGTGGCATGCACACATGTGTGTGATGTTCATCCGGTGGCCACACAATCTGGATTTTAAGGGAATGGAATCCCTTTCGATTAATGATCTTATGGGGCCCACAGGGCAGTGTGCATGCCATCTATAGACCTCTGCTCATGGGGCTTCCCAGTGATGGGGGCGAAGCCTGCAGCATGGGCTTCCTGTTGGAACTGGCCCACGATAAATGTGAATCCAGCTGCCTGCCCACGTGTACAAGTTTTCGTCACCTCACTTGTTTACAGAAAATTGCGAGATACCACAGAGATCTTCGCTGGAGGGAAGGACCTTTTGGTGTAGAAGTTGAGGGCTGCCGTGATCTTCATTGCCAAAGGCAGCGGTGTCCTTCTGCTTCATAAGGAGCCAGGTCTGTGAGGACCTGGCACAGGTGCTGCACTGTCTCCTTGCTGAGACGCAGTCTGCAGCAGCACACAGTGTCCGGCAACCCATCGAAGGACATGTGGATCCTGTAGAGGCATAATCTCCATCTCTGACATCCTCAGGCCGATGGGCGGCCATGTCCTATCCCCTGTCATCCTGCTGTGGCCTCTGAGCCCAGGGTTGTCCTTGCAGCGGGCAGATGTCTCCCTCCTCTACTACAGCGACCACCTGTATAACTGCCAGCTCTATGGGCTCGAGAGTGAAATCCATTATTCCTTTTGCGAGGGCTGGGGAAGAGAGAAAGAGAGGCAGTCCGTAAATTTATCCATCCCGGGCCCCTCACTCCCTTCCAGCAACCTGTATCCACATGAGTCTGGATACTAGCAACCCGCCACCTTCCCCGGCACTGTGCGCCACTTCAATGGGCTGCTGACCATTGTCAGACCATCACCATCATGGGCACAGAGAGCATCTAGGTGGCTGTGATGGGGTCCCCATTGGAAAACCCTGAAGCATAGACATGAGTGCACCCACCTGGATGTCTGGTGCACTGGCTTCCAGTAATAGTTAGTAGTTCAGACAGACGGTGGAGAAGCACCCTCATAACTTTCATATGACTGGTGGCCATTGTAGGGAGCAGTACAGAGTCCATGTAATGTGACGAGCTGTGTTAACACCTGTCAAGCTCCCTGAATTGGGGCAACAGATGCCAGCTTGGTGCTTGTTACTGTTAGTGGGGCCTGGGTTGGGATGTCCGCAGTCAGCCACAGAGCCTGGCCAGCAGACAGATGGCAAGGTAACCAGTGCGACATTAGTGGGATTGGGACTCAAGCTCATATGCAACCCCTTGGAGGTCATTCAGTGGCCAGGGGGAATGAGCACAACACAAGCCCCAAGCCAGTAGAGTGACCTGCAACATGAGGACCTCCATACCTGCATGAGCCCCCCACATACCCTTGTACCCACGCAAGCTCCCCACCCCACCCAGCACCATGGCGGAAGCTGAGAGACCCCCCTCCCCACCCCCCCAATCCCCACTGCATCCCAGAGGTTGGTGCCCAGTGATACTCATCTTCTAGCTGTCTTTTGCTACTGCTCCGCCTGAGCCACACTTTTATAGAGCAGTAGTGATTCACACTTCCAGGGAGATAGCAAACCATTTCACGCTGGGCACAAATCGGATTTTTAGCATCGCATGCTTTTTCCCAGCTCGCCACACTGATCACCGGGTGAGGCGAGGTGGTAAAATCCTGCCCATTGTATCTAGTCGTTGTTCTCAATCCCACTTCCTGCCCAATCCCAATAGAATTCAGAAATCTATTTCATACTTGAATGTACTCAGTAACTGAACATCCACTAAGGAGGAAAAATTAGAGTTCAAGTAAAAGCTAGCTAAAAATAGTAAAACGGATATTTAGAGTTTCTATAGATACTTAAATAAGAAAGTGAGCATTGATCCTATAGAAAGTGAGTGTGGAAAATTAATAATGGAAAATGAAGAGATGGCAGATGTATTAAACAGATATTTTGCATCAATCTTCACTACAAGGAACACCCCAGAATTCAGAAAATGGAAGGGAGGGAGGAACTCAGAAAAATTGCAATCATCAGGGAAGAGGTATTTAGAAAATTGTTGAACTTCATCCTAGAGTCTGAAAAAGAAGTGGCTCACAAGATAGTTAATGCATTGTTTTTAATTTTCCAAAATTCCCTGGATTCAGGAAGGTGCCATTAGATTGGAAAATTGCAAATGTAACTCCTTTATTCAAAAAGAGAGGGAGACACAAAGCTTTAGGTCAGTTATTATGGCAGATGTTATGGCAGAGCAGTTAGAAAATCTCAAGAGAGTGTGATCAGGCCCAAATCTGTGATGCACTCACCAACCACCCCCAAAAATCTCAACATTCTTGTACATTTCCACCGAGGTGAGTATATTGAGTCGAGACAGCCTCGGTCGTGAAAATCTGGTCTAAAGTGTGCATAGAGTTTCGTTTTTTTTTAACTTCATAGAATCCCAACAATGCAGAAGGAGGGCATTCAGCCCATCAACCCTGCACCGACAACAATCCCACCCAGGCTTTATCCCCTTAACCCCACATATTACCCTGCTAATCCCCCTGATATGGAGGACAGTTTAGCATGGTTAATCAACCTGACCCGCACATCTTTGGAGTGTGGGAGGAAACCCACACAGACACGGGGAGAATGTGCAAACTCCACACAGTGACCCAAGGCCAGAATTGAACCTGGGTCTCTAGCGCTGTGAGGCAGCAGTGCTAATCACTGTGCCATTGTGCAACCGTGCCACCCAACATCTTCCGTAATATGTAGTTATAAACTGTTGACTATTTCTTTCTAACTTTGTTTAATAAAAACAAAACAGAGTACGGTTAATTAGTTTATTTTTGTTTAAATATCTATTTTAAAAATATTTTTGTGGGTTATTTTTCTCTGGGCATTCAAAGTTTCCAACTTTCTCAAATTTAGTGCCTTTTTCAGTACATCTTCATATTTTCCCAGCTCTAAACCTATTTGCCTTTCAAGATACTTCTTCTTTCTCAAAGTAAACAAGATCTTTCTTAAAAAGAATTGTTAAATGTGTTCATTTCTTGAAGCAGTTGCTTGTATTAAATATTTACTTGTGTTCTTTCCTCTAGATTGTGAGAACTGATTTAAAAGAATTACTTGATTTGGATTTAGATGGTGCACCCTATGGATACACACCATTCTGTGACAGTCGTAAAGAAATGGATGGTTACCGCTTCTGGAACTCAGGATACTGGGCTTCACATTTGGGAGATAGAAAGTACCACATAAGGTATAATAATAATAAAAACATAAGAACTAGGAGCAGGAGTAGGCCCCTCGAGCCTGCTCCGCCATTCAATAAGATCATGGCTGATCTTTTTGTGGACTCAGCTCCACTTACCCGCCCGCTCACCATGACCCTTAATTCCTTTACTGTTCAAAAATTTATCTATCCTTGCCTTAAAAACATTCAATGAGGTAGCCTCAACTGCTTCACTGGGCAGGGAATTCCACAGATTCACAACCCTTTGTGTGAAGAAGTTCCTCCTCAACTCAGTCCTAAATCCGCTTCCCCTTATTTTGAGGCTATGCCCCCTAGTTCTAGTTTCACCCGCCAGTGGAAACAACTTCCCTGCTTCTATCTTATCTATTCCCTTAATAATCATAGAAACCCTACAGTGCAGAAGGAGGCCATTCGGCCCATCAAGTCTGCACCGACCACAATCCCACCCAGGCCCTACCCCCACATATTTACCCGCTAATCCCTCTAACCTACACACCTCAGGACTCGAAGGGGCAATTCTTAACCTGACCAATCAACCTAACTTGCACATCTTTGGACTGTGGGAGGAAACCGGAGCACCCGGAGGAAACCCACGCAGACACGAGGAGAATGTGCAAACTCCACACAGACAGTGACCCGAGCCGGGAATCGAACCCGGGACCCTGGAGCTGTGAAGCAGCAGTGCTAACCACTGTGCTACCGTGCCGCCCAATAATCTTATATATTTCAATAAGACCTCTCCTCATTCTTCTGAATTCCAATGAGTATAGCCCCAGTCTACTCAATCTCTCCTCATAAGCCAACCCTCTCAACTCCGAAATCAAACGAGTGAATCTCCTCTCCACCACCTCCAGTGCCAGGATATATTTTCTCAAGTAAGGAGACCAAAACTATACACAGTATTCCAGGTGTGGCCTCACCAGCACCTTATACAGCTGCAACATAATCTCGCTGTTTTTAAACTCCATCCCTCTAGCAATGAAGGACAAAATTCCATTTGCCTTCTTAATTACCTGCTGCACCTGCAGACCAACTCCTTGAGATTCCTGCACAAGGATACCCAGGTCCCTCTGCACAGCAGCATGCTGCAATTTTTTACCATTTAAATAATAGTCCATTTTGCTGTTATTCCTACCAAAATGGATGACCTCACATTTATCAACATAGTACTCCATCTGCCAGACCCTCGCCCACTCACTTAGGCTATCTATATTCCTTTGCAGACTTTCAACATCCTCTGCACACTTTGCTCTTCCACCCATCTTAGTGTCATCTGTGAATTTTGACACACTACACTTGGTCCCCAACTCCAAATCATCTATGTAAATCGTAAACAATTGCAGTCCCAACACTGATCCCTGAGGCACACCATTAGTCACTGATCGCCAACCAGAAAAACACCCATTTACCCCCACTCTTTGCTTTCTGTTAGTTAACCAATCCTCTATCCATGCTAATACATTACCCGTAACACTGTGCATCTTTATCTTATGTCGCAGTCTTTGGTGCGGCACCTTGTCAAATGCCTTCTGGAAATCCAGATACACCACATCCACAGGTTCCCCATTGTCCACTGCACATGTAATGTTCTCAAAGAATTCCACCAAATTCGTCAAACATGACCTCCCATTCATGAACCCATGTTGCGCCTTACCAATGGGATAATACAGGGAGAGTATCTCAATTTCGGCTATCCGAAAACTGCCAGTGGTTCAAAACTAGACATTTTTTTCCCATGCACCAATGAACCTTGACCCCACCTGCCTTAGTTCTGAAACGTTTGGAGAGTTACCAAGTACGGCTTCATGCCATGACATTTCCCACGTTCCAGCAAACCTTGACTCCACCCAACCCAGTGCAGAGATGGTCCAATTCACCTGAATCTTGGACCAGAATTCACCTGAATCTTGGACTAGAATTTTGGATCTTGGACCAGAATTTTAAATCCCCAGGACCGGACAGGGTATTCCCACGGACCTTGAGGGAAGCTAGTGTTGAACTTGCAGGGGCCCTAGCAGACATATTTAAAATGTCAGTATTCACGGGGGAGGTGCCGGATGATTGGAGGGTGGCTCATGTTGTTCCATTGTTTAAAAAAGGTTCCAAAAGAAATCCGGGAAATTATCGGCCAGTAAGTTTGACGTCGGTGGTGGGCAAGTTATTGGAAGGTGTGATAAGGGATAGGATCTACAAATATTTGGATAGACAGGGACTTATTAGGGAGAGTCAACATGGCTTTGTGCGTGGTAGGTCATGTTTGACCAATCTGTTAGAGTTTTTCGAGGAGGTTACCAGGAAAGTGGATGAAGGGAAGGCGGTGGATGTTGTCTACCTGGATTTCAGCAAGGCCTTTGACAAGGTCCCTCATGGGAGGTTAGTTAGGAAGGTTCAGTCGCTGGGTATACATGGGGAGGTAGTAAATTGGATAAGACACTGGCTCAATGGAAGAACACAGTAAGAAGTTTAACAACACCAGGTTAAAGTCCAACAGGTTTATTTGGTAGCAAAAGCCACACAAGCTTTCGGAGCTCTAAGCCCCTTCTTCAGGTGAGTGGGAATTCTGTTCACAAACAGAATTTGTGAACAGAATTCCCACTCACCTGAAGAAGGGGCTTAGAGCTCCGAAAGCTTGTGTGGCTTTTGCTACCAAATAAACCTGTTGGACTTTAACCTGGTGTTGTTAAACTTCTTACTGTGTTCACCCCAGTCCAACGCCGGCATCTCCACATCAATGGAAGAAGCCAGAGAGTGGTTGTGGAGGATTGCTTCTCTGAGTGGAGGCCTGTGACTAATGGTGTGCCGCAGGGATCGGTGTTGGGTCCATTGTTGTTTCTCATCTATATCAATGATCTGGATGAGAATGTGGTAAATTGGATCAGCAAATTTGCTGATGATGCAAAGATTGGAGGTGTAGTGGACAGTGAGGAAGGTTTTCAAAGCTTGTAGAGGAATTTGGACCAACTAGAAAAATGGGCTAAAAAATGGCAAATGGAATTTAACGCAGACAAGTGTGAGATATTGCACTTTGGAAGGACAAACCAAAGTAGAACGTACAGGGTAAATGGTAGAACTCTGAAGAGTGCAGTTGAACAGAGAGATCTGGGAATACAGGTACAAAATTCCCTAAAAGTGACGTCACAGGTGGATAGGGTTGTAAAGAGTGTCTTTGGTACATTGGCCTTTATAAATCGGAGTATCGAGTATAAAAGTTGGAGTGTTATGGTAAGGTTATATAACAGTAAGAAGTCTCACAACACCAGGTTAAAGTCCAACAGGTTTATTTGGTAGCAAATACCATAAGCTTTCGGAGCAATGCTCCTTCGTCAGATGGAGTGGTCTCTGTTCTCAAACAGGGCACAGACACAGAAATCAAATTACAGAATACTGATTAGAATGCAAATCTCTACAGCCAGCCAGGTCTTAAATGTACAGACGATGTGGGTGGAGGGAGCATTCAACACAGGTTAAAGAGATGTGTATTGTCTCCAGACAGTACAGCTTGTGAAATTGTGCAAGTCCAGGAGGCAAGCTGTGGGGGTTACTGATAATGTGACATAAATCCAACATCCCGGTTTAGACCGTCCTCATGTGTGCGGAACTTGGCTATCAGTTTCTGTTCAGTGACTCTGCGCTGTCGTGTGTCGTGAAGGCCACCTTGGAGAACGCTTACCTGAAGATCATTCAGCCTTGGATCTTCAGGTAAGCGTTCTCCAAGGTGGCCTTCACAACACACGACAGCGCAGAGTCACTGAACAGAAACTGACAGCCAAGTTCCGCACACATGAGGACGGTCTAAACCGGGATGTTGGATTTATGTCACATTATCAGTAACCCCCACAGCTTGCCTCCTGGACTTGCACAATTTCACAAGCTGTACTGTCTGGAGACAATACACATCTCTTTAACCTGTGTTGAATGCTCCCTCCACCCACATCGTCTGTACATTTAAGACCTGGCTGGCTGTAGAGATTTGCATTCTAATCAGTATTCTGTAATTTGATTTCTGTGTCTGTGCCCTGTTTGAGAACAGAGACCACTCCATCTGACGAAGGAGCATTGCTCCGAAAGCTTATGGTATTTGCTACCAAATAAACCTGTTGGACTTTAACCTGGTGTTGTGAGACTTCTTACTGTGCTTACCCCAGTCCAACGCCGGCATCTCCACATCAAGGTTATATAAGGCATTGGTGAGGCCGAATTTAGAGTATTGTGTACAGTTTTGGTCACCTAGTTACAGGAAGGATGTAAATAAGATTGAAAGAGTGCAGAGAAGGTTCACAAGGATGTTGCCGGGACTTGAGAAGCTGAGTTACAGAGAGAGATTGAATAGGTTGGGATTTTATTCCCTGGAGCGTAGAAGGATGCGGGGAGATTTGATAGAGGTGTATAAGATTTTGATGGGTATAGATAGAGTGAATGCAAGCAGGCTTTTTCCACTGAGGCTAGGGGAGAAAAAAACCAGAGGGCATGGGTTAAGGGTGAAAGGAGAAAAGTTTAAAGGGAATATTACGGGGGGCTTCTTCACGCAGAGAGTGGTGGGAGTGTGGAATGAGCTGCCGGATAAAGTGGTAAATGTGGGGTCACTTTTAACATTTAAGAAAAACTTGGACGGGTTCATGGATGAGAGGGGTGTGGAGGGATATGGTCCAAGTGCAGGTCAGTGGGACTAGGCATAAAATGGTTCGGCACAGACAAGAAGGGCCAAAAGGCCTGTTTCTGAGCTGTAATTTTCTATGGTTCTGAGAGTCAGTGGGAAAGATATCACCTCGGCTTCAGAAGGCAATTTCACATTCTAATGAGCACTGATAGGTAGAAGGTGGGACTTATGAATGTCACAATGTTTACAGTGCAGCAGGAGATTATTTGGCACATTAAGTCAGCAATAGCTCTTTGAAAGCGTCACCACAAAGATTGACTGGCAGCTCTCCAGTTATTGCTGGAACAGTGCAGCTATGGCCAGAAGAGGCACTGCATATAGCTGCCTGGAACTCAGTGCCAGGAACTGGAGGACAGCTAAGGGAGGGTGATGTATGGAAGGCGGGGGGTGGGGGGGCAGCGGACAGCAGGAAAATCAGTGGATAGATTGTGCTGGGAGTGAGGGGGGGGGCTTAGGTAGGCCTGGAGGTCACCTAGCCCTAAGGGGCGGGCACCCCCAGTCCGACGGGGATTCTGAAAGAACCACTGTACTTCCCCTTCCCACATTCCAAATTTTGTTCAGTGTGGACTTTCCCCACCGATGTATTATCTGCCTTCCAGCATAAAAATTGAAGCTAGGCGGAGAAAGGCCCTTACTGGCCATTAAGTAGTCACTTAAGGGTCTTAACTAGGGTGGGGAGTGTTCTTCCCGTCCTGCATGACCCAGCATAAAATTGTAACCTACTTGGGGCTTGCAAGATCCCAGAGGAAATCTCATACTTGCTATCTTAGTTTCCTCCCCTACCCTACCTCAGAACCTACCAGAGTGGGAAAGCGCAAAACTCTGGCCTTGAAAAATTGAATCAGGTAGAATATTTAGTATTGTACTTGGGATCGGAACACTTGTTTATTCTTACTGCAGTATTGAGTTTTGACATCAATGCTACCCAAATAGAGGATCACAAGCTTAAATTCAAGCATTGTCCTTGATTCCCAAAAGCGTTTACATTCCATGTGCACTGGTTGCCTTCTTGCAGCTGGCCAAAGTCAGTTCAAAGAGAATTATTAAAGAGTACTGTGCAATCTTGCATAAATGAAAAGTAAATAGTTTTCTGTTACAACTACAGGGCATTTCAATTTGATTGATCTTTTCTCATTTTACATTATATAGGGAAGTGGGGGAGACATGAAAGAGTTAAATTCAATGCATAACCATTCACCTAAAGGGCAGTATTTTACCATTTTTTGTCTAAGTGCTGGGCGGACTTGAAACTGAGAGAGTTTCAGACTCATTCTTTGGGTTTTTAGGCCCCCCCATACGTACTCTGGCTGCAAAATTTTGAGCGAGTCCGATTCTCGTTGCAGAAGCATGTGGGTGGGGTTTAATGCACTCAAAACCCTGCAGCTTCAACTGGAGTCTCCAGTTGCGTATGTGCTAAATAAATAATGCAGTTCCTCTGACAGATCCCTCCCGCGCCGGATAATGCCTTCCCCCTGGCCCCCACGGACATTGGACCTCCCTCCAACATTACTGACACCCTTATTCCCTCCCCCCCCCCCCCCCCCCGCCACCCAGACCGATCACGCCTCTCTCCCCACCCCCCCCCCACCGATAGGCAGCAGGGTGGCAAAACCCCTCCCCCACCAATCGCAGGCAGAGTGATTGTGCCCCCCCCTTCCTCCTCGCAGCCCCACAGCAACCCAGCCTCCCGATTCTCCCCCCCCCCCCCCACAGGCTCCCGAGCAACACAGCCCCACCATTCTCCCCCCAGTAACACACACCCAGAACCCATGTAGTAGTGACTACAGACACTGCTGCTTGGAAAGTCCTGAGGCTGCAACACTGTCACTTCAAAGCGTTTCTAGCACATCCCCACCTGGAAAAGTGCTGCATGCCCTAGGATCCAGCAGCATCCCCAAGATCCGAGGTCAGTGCTGAAACCCGGGTCCGTGCTGCAAATCTGACATTGGACACCTTGATCAGCAACTTTTCTCCATGACCCCCACACACTCGCAGAGCCCTCCCAACCCGAAATGCAACAAAACGACCCCCTGTAAGCATCACGGAGCTGTCCGACGGTAGTCACTTACCTCCTCACTAACCCTTCCTGATGGAGTGCCAGAATCCAAATTTTATCGAGCATGTCTGTTCCAGACCGATCTGGCTGGGGTGGATGCGGTGTAAAGGCAGGCGTGCTGGTAAATTGGGGCGTGCAGCACGCTAATGGGATTGAGATGCATTTAAAAATATTTAAATTGACAGTGCGCCCGTTTTGGGCGGGTTCCCAATTGCGCCTGTTTTTTTGGCCTTGGTGAAGTGGGAACTGCTGCGAAAACGGATGCAGATCACACTAATCGCCTCACGTCCGACTTTACCAATTTTTCACGCCTGAAAATGGGTGTAATGCGATGGTAAGATACCACCCAAAGTGTTTTGCAATCATGTATGTTAATTTTCCTGCAGATACGATGTGAGCGTTTAAGGGGCTTTTAGATAAGCACATGAATATGCAAGGAATAGAGGGATATGGACCAAGCGCAGGCAGATGGGATTAGTTTAATTTGACGTAATGTTCAGCACAACACTGTGGGCCTAAGGGCCTGTTCCTGTGCTGTACTGTTCGATGTTCTATTCCCTATTCACTGAATTAAGGCATTTCATTCTGAGTTTAGACATTCCAGTTTGGCAAGTTCCAAAATCCAACAGACATGGTGCCGAAGTTGCCAGATTTGAGACACTGTACCTGTGACAGATTTTGTCTGCCCAGGATGTCCCTGAGAACTGATTAAGAATTGTATGACTGCAGTCATAAATGTCAGTTGTTTGCTGCATTTTATTGCCTGGTGAGTGTTGCACCAAAATCAGAATTGTTTATTTTTTTTCCCCCATTCATTAAGACTGGTGAGACTTGTATTTATTGGAGACTAGTATCCCTCGTGGCCTTTGAGAAGTGGTAGGCCACGTTTTGAATTACTGCAATGCAACAGTATGATTGCTAAGCAGTTATCAGTTAACCACATTGATATGAGACTGCAGTCACAAGCCAAACTGGCTAAGAATTTCCTTCACTAAAAGACATTAATGAATCTGATGGTCTTTTGCAATAATTCAATAGTTTCCTGGTGGTAAGCACACTCTCGTAGAGAAATGTTCTTTTTCACATCATGATTTTTTGATTGACCAAGGATTTGTTAACATGATTTACTAAATTCATTGGACGTTAGTCAGATTTTATGATTTGAAATGATTACCTCACTAGATATTTTAACTGGTTCACATACTATGGTTAGAATGAAGAAAATTTGCAATTATCTCTTTTTTTAGTGCTTTGTATGTTGTGGATTTAAAGAGATTTAGGAAATTAGCAGCAGGTGATCGCCTTCGAGGTCAGTATCAAGCACTCAGTCAGGATCCCAACAGTCTATCTAACTTGGATCAGGTCAGTTTTTACTTAAATTACTCATGGATACCATATAATCTGATTTTTCTGAATTCTTAATTTTAAGTCTTATTTGAATTGAAGTATATATGTTGATGATTTTTTACAATCATGCTTGAATTATTGAAACAACATGGGAGTGATCTTCAGCATTGGCAGAACCAATAAATGTGGTAGGTGACTGTTTGTCCGTTTCAAGAAAAACTTGTTGGCATGCGTAAGAAGAAACTGATCCACCACAGCAGATTTTATCATATACATGTTGCATGTTTTTTCCTCTCCTTTCAAAGGAGAAGTTAGCTTTTGGGAGATTCCATACCCCGATGGAGGCTCAATGGGATAGAGGTTGAACAGCAATGTGCTCATTTCTGTGCAGAAGTCAAGCTCAGGGGCTGAATTTCAGGTTACTGGCACCGAGGTTTTCCAGGTACCTATTTGAAATGCATGTATGTGCTAATTGGAGTCCTAATGCTTGTTATAGGAGCCTGATGCAAAACTGCTTTTCATTTAATTGGAGTTTGTGCTGTACTAATTACTCCATCCAATTTTGTTTTGTTGGGGGAGTTGCGGATGTTCAAGGTTTTCAGCTGCCTCATCAACTGTCCTTCAAAGGACATTGTTTTGTGCAAAAAATCTGAATTATGGGCTGAATTTCAGGTCTGGTGTTCCAGGATCTAACTAGCTCAACAGTGAAGGTGTCTAAAATAACAAAGGGGTCAACGAGCAAGCTACATTCAGATGCCCAATTGGTGTCTCCAGCTCTCCAATTTTAGTCAAGTTTGGCTTTGGCCTTTTTGTCATTTTTTTTCAGTTAGGTATTTGATTCATACTGTCTTTTTGGTATTGAAAAACAGTGCAAGTTGAGTTTCTCTCCCATTGCTTGAAGTAAGGTTCCAATACAACAGAATTCTCGATCTAGCATATAAACTAGACAGATTTTGCATCCATTTGGTATGGTAAGCTTCATATTTCATAACAGATTGGCATCCACTCTGAAGTCAAGACCAGTTTGTGGGGTTGGGCATGTGTATAAAAATAAAATCATATTAATTTCTCATTCATACTCTATGGTGGGAAATAAATGAGTTTGTTTCAGGAAAGATGTTAAAATTCGCCGATCCAAACCCATTCATACTTTCAATCTGGTTGCCTGGGTTTTCTGGGCTTTGGGAAACTGACAACTAAAGGAAGGTGAGGACAGCTGCTTTTATCCCAACACCCCCACAATGGAAGATGGAGGAGGGTCAACTGGAAGTGATGTGAGATCTGATCATCATGGTATTGGTTGAACAAATTCTAATGGGAATAACTCACAGTTTTCTATTATATGAGTGGTTTTGTGATTTCTGCTATTGATATCTTATGATAGATATTCAGATACCAAAGGCCAAAGCTCCGCATTGGGATGCCTCCGCAGACCTTTAAAAATGGCAGATGAGACCTGAATGCAGAAAGATGTTCTGCTGCATTTCCAGCTGATATAATGGAAACATAGAAACTAGAAGCAGGAGTAGGCCATTCGGCTCTTCAAACCTGCTCCACCATTCATTTTGATCATGGTTGATAATTGAATTCAATATCCTGATCTCCCTTTCCTCCCATATCCCTTGATCCCTTTAGCCCCAAGAGCCATATCTAATTTCTCCTTGAAATGAGACAACGTTTTGGCCTCAACTCACATTCTGTGGAAGTGAATTCCACACATTCACCACACTCTGGGTGAAGAAATTTTTCCTCAGTTTTAAAAGGTTTACCCCTTCTTCTCAAACTATGACCCCACCATTAGGAACATTCTTTCTGAATCTACCCTGTCTAACCCTGTTAGAATTTTATAAGTTCCTACGAGATCCCCTCTCACTCTTCTAAGCTCCAGTGAACATAATCCGAACCGACGTAGGCTCTTCTCATATGACAGAACTGCAATCTCAGGAATCTGGCCTGGTAAACCTTCACAGTACTCCCTCTATATCAAGGACATTCTTCCTCAGATAAGGACACCAAAACCACACACAGTACTCCAGTTGTGGTCTCATCAACGCGCTGTACAACTGCAGCAAAAATCTCGATCCCTATACTCAAATCCTCTCGCCAACATACCATTTGCCATCTTTACTGCCTGCTGTACCTGTGCATTTACTTTCAGCGACTGAGGCACAAAGACAGAAGGACAATCTTTTCACACATAAGAACATAAGAACATAAGAAATAGGAGCAGGAGTAGGCCATCTAGCCCCTCGAGCCTGCCCCGCCATTCAATAAGATCATGGCTGATCTGACGTGGATCAGTACCACTTACCCGCCTGATCCCCATAACCCTTAATTCCCTTACCGATCAGGAATCCATCCATCCGCGCTTTAAACATATTCAGCGAGGTAGCCTCCACCACCTCAGTGGGCAGAGAATTCCAGAGATTCACCACCCTCTGGGAGAAGAAGTTCCTCCTCAACTCTGTCTTAAACCGACCCCCCTTTATTTTGAGGCTGTGTCCTCTAGTTTTAACTTCCTTACTAAGTGGAAAGATTCTCTCCGCCTCCACCCTATCCAGCCCCCGCATTATCTTATAAGTCTCCATAAGATCCCCCCTCATCCTTCTAAACTCCAACGAGTACAAACCCAATCTCCTCAGCCTCTCCTCATAATCCAAACCCCTCATCTCAGGTATCAACCTGGTGAACCTTCTCTGCACTCCCTCCAATGCCAATATATCCTTCCTCATATAAGGGGACCAATACTGCACACAGTATTCCAGCTGCGGCCTCACCAATGCCCTGTACAGGTGCATCAAGACATCCCTGCTTTTATATTCTATCCCCTTCGCAATATAGGCCAACATCCCATTTGCCTTCTTGATCACCTGTTGTACCTGCAGACTGGGCTTTTGCGTCTCATGCACAAGGACCCCCAGGTCCCTTTGCACGGTAGCATGTTTTAATTTGTTTCCATTGAGATAGTAATCCCATTTGTTATTATTTCCTCCAAAGTGTATAACCTCGCATTTCTCAACGTTATACTCCATTTGCCATATCCTCGCCCACTCACTCAGCCTGTCCAAATCTCTCTGCAGATCTTCTCCGTCCTCCACACGATTCACTTTTCCACTTATCTTTGTGTCGTCTGCAAACTTCGTTACCCTACACTCCGTCCCCTCCTCCAGATCATCTATATAAATGGTAAATAGTTGCGGCCCGAGTACCGATCCCTGCGGCACGCCACTAGTTACCTTCCTCCAACCGGAAAAACACCCATTTATTCCGACTCTTTGCTTCCTGTCGGATAGCCAGTCCCCAATCCACTTTAACACACTACCCCCAACTCCGTGTGCCCTAATCTTCTTCAGTAGCCTTTTATGGGGCACCTTATCAAACGCCTTTTGGAAATCCAAAAACACCGCATCCACCGGTTCTCCTACATCAACCGCCCTAGTCACATCTTCATAAAAATCCAACATGTTCGTCAAGCACGACTTTCCCCTCATGAATCCATGCTGCGTCTGATTGATCGAACCATTTCTATCCAGATGCCCTGCTATCTCCTCTTTAATAATGGATTCCAGCATTTTCCCTACTACAGACGTTAAGCTGACCGGCCTATAGTTACCCGCCTTTTGTCTCCTTCCTTTTTTAAACAGCGGCGTAACATTAGCCGTTTTCCAATCAACCGGCACTACCCCAGAATGCAACGAGTTTTGATAAATAATCACTAACGCATCCACTATTACCTCTGACATTTCTTTCAATACCCTGGGATGCATTCCATCCGGACCCGGGGACTTATCCACCTTCAGTCCCATTAGTCTACCCAGCACTGCCTCTCTGGTAACATTAATTGTATTAAGTATTTCTCCTGCTGCCAACCCTCTATCGTTAATATTTGGCAAACTATTTGTGTCCTCCACCGTGAAGACCGACACAAAAAACTTATTTAAAGACTCAGCCATATCCTCATTTCCCACTATTAACTCCCCCCTCTCGTCCTCCAAGGGTCCAACATTCACTCTAGCCACTCTATTCCTTTTTATATATTTATAAAAACTTTTACTATCATTTTTTATATTAATTGCTAGCCTAGCTTCATAGTCTATCCTTCCTTTCTTTATCGCTTTCTTAGTATCTCTGTTGTTTCTTAAATTTTTCCCAATCACTTGTTTCTCCACTATTTTTGGCCACTCTGTACGCAGCTGTTTTTATTTTAATACTCTCCTTTATTTCCTTCGTTATCCACGGCTGGTTCTCCCTTTTCTTACAATCCTTGTTTTTTGCTGGAATATATTTTTGCTGAGAACTGAAAAGGATCTCCTTAAAAATCCTCCACTGTTCCTCAGCTATCCTACCTGCCAGCCTGCTCTCCCAGTCTACCTTAGCCAATTCATCCCTCATCCTATCATATTTCCCTCTGTTCAAACAGAGGACACTGGTTTGGGACCAAACTTTCTCCTCTTCCATCTGAATCAGAAATTCGACCATATTGTGGTCACTAGACCCAAGAGGGTCCTTCACAATAAGATCCTTAATTCTACCTACCTCGTTACACAATACCAGATCCAAAATAGCTCGTTCCCTCGTCGGTTCCGTAACATGCTGTTCAAGGAAACTATCCCGACAGCATTCTAAGAACTCTTCCTCCATTCCACCCTTACCGACTTGAGTCTGCCAGTCAATGTGCATGTTGAAGTCCCCCATGATTATTGCCGTTCCGTTTTTACACGCATCCCTTATCTGCTTGTTTATAGCCCTCCCTACCTCAACATTATTATTTGGGGGCCTATATACCACACCTACTAGTGTCTTTCTCCCTCTACTATTCCTCATCTCTACCCATAATGATTCCACGTTTTGTTCCTCAGAGCCTATTTCATCCCTCAGTACTACCCTGATATTATCTCTTATTAATAGCGCGACCCCACCACCTTTTCCTTCCTGTCTATTCTTCCTAAACGCCTGATACCCCTGGATATTCATCTCCCAGTCCTGGTCACCTTTCAGCCACGTTTCTGTAATGGCCACCAGATCGTACCCACTCGTGCTGATTTGCACCATCAACTCATTTACCTTGTTCCGAATGCTTCGTGCATTCAGGCAAAGTGTCCTTATTCCAGCTTTTATCTGGACCCGCTTTGATGAGTCGCGAACACCCTCTCCCTCTACTCCCTTATCTAAATTACCGCCTTCATTCACTTGCACCCTCTCCTCTACCATTAATTTTGTAATTCCCCTTACCCCTGCATCCTCCACCCCATCAATTAGTTCCTTGATCCTAGTCAACTCTTCTAGCTCCCCTCCCCCCAACCTATCTAGTTTAAATTCTCCCCAGTAACCTTAGCCAACCTACCGGCCAGGATATTGGTCCCCGTGTGATTCAAGTTCCACCCGTTTTTTGTATACAGATCACCCCTGCCCCCAAAGAGGTCCCAATGGTCCAGGAACCTGAATCCCTGCCCCCTGCACCGGTCCCTCAGCAGAGGGTTGTGAGGAACAAGTTGCCAGAGGTAGTAGTAGAGGCGAGTACAATTTTGTCTTGTAAAAAGCATTTAGACAGTTACATTGGTAAGATTGGTATAGAGGGATATGGGCCAAATATGGGCAGTTGGGACTAGCTTAATGGTTAAAAACTGGGCGGCACGAACAAGTTGGATCCAAAGAGCCTGTTTCCATGCTGTAAACCTCTATGACTCTATGACTACAAGGTCTCGCTGAGTATCCATCTCTCTCAATTTACACCAATTCAAGTAATAATCTGTCTTCCTACTATTGCTACCAAAGTGGATAACCTCACATTTATCCACATTATCATCCTCACAGTGCCAGGAACCCGGGTTCAATTCCGACCTCAGATCACTGTGTGGAGTTTGCACAGTATGAAGTCTAACAACACCAGGTTAAAGTCCAACAGGTTTATTTGGTGGCAAACGCCACTAGCTTTCGGAGCGCTGCTCCTTCGTCAGGTGGAGTGGGAGATCTGCTCACAAACAGGGAATACAGAGACACAAACTCAATTTACAGACTAATGATTGGAATGCGATTCTTTACAGCTGATCAAGTCTTAAAGGTACAGACAATGTGAGTGGAGAGAGCATTAAGCACAGGTTAAAGAAATGTGTATTGTCTCCAGACAGAACAGCTAGTGAGATTTTGCAAGTCCAGGCAAGTTGTGGGGGTTACAGATAGTGTGACATGAACCCAAGATCCCAGTTGAGGCCGTCCTCATGTGTGCGGAACTTGGCTATCAGTTTCTGCTCAGCGACTCTGCGTTGTCGTGTGTCGTGAAGGCCACCTTGGAGAACGCTTACCTGAAGATCAGAGGCCGAATGCCCGTGACCGCTGAAGTGCTCCCCAACAGGAAGAGAACAGCCTTGCCTGGCGATTGTCGAGCGGTGTTCATTCATCCGTTGTTGTAGCGTGTGTGGAGTTTGCACATTCTCGCCATGGCTGCGTGGGTTTGCTCTGGGTACTCCTATTTCCTCCCACAGTCTAAAAGATGTGCGGGTTAGGTTGATTGGCTATGATAAATTGCTCCTTAGTGTCAGGGGATTAGCAGACTAAATATGTGGGGTTATGAGAATAGGGCTTGGGTGGGATTGTGGTCGGTGCAGACTCAATGGGCCGAATGGCTTTCTTCTGCACTGTAGGGATTCTATGGTTCTATGATGATTACACTGCATCTGCCATGCACATGTCCACACACTCAGCCTCTCCAAATCACGCTGAAGCATCTCTGCATCCTCCTCATAGCTCACCCTCCCACCCAACTTTCTATCATCCGCAAATTTGGAGAGAATACATTCAGTTCCCTCTTCCAAATCATTAAGATATAATGTTGGGGCCCCAGCACAGATCCATGCGGAACCCCACTAGTCACTGATTGCCAATCAGAAAAAGACCCATTTATGCCATCTCTTTGCTTCATATCTGCTAACCAATTTATTATCTATCTCAAGACATTACCTGCCATCCCATGTGCTTTAACTTTACATAGTAGTCTGTTATGTGAGACCTTGTTGAAAGACTTTTGAAAGTCTAAATAAACCACATCCACTGGTTCTCCCCGGTCAACTCTACTAGTTACATCCTCAAAGAATTCCAGTAGATTTGTCAAGCATGATTTCCCTTCGTAAATTCATGATGACTTTGTCTGATTATACCTCTGCCTCCCAAATGCCAAGTTATGAAATCCTTGATAATCGACTCCAGCAACTTTCCCAGTACCGACATTAGGCTCACTAGTCTATAGTTCCTTGATTTCTCTCTGCCTCCCTTTTTGAATAGCGGGCTTACCTTAGTTACCCTCCAATCTGTAGGAACCAGTCCAGAGTCCAAAGAATTTTGGAAAATAACCGCCAATGGATCTACTATTTCCAGCGCCACTTCCTTAAGTATTCTGGGATGAAGATTATCAAGACCTGAAGATTTATCCACCTTCTATCCCATCAATTTCCCCCAAACCATTTCTCGACTAATGCTGATTTCCTTCAGCTTCTCACTAAAACTTGTTTCTCTCAGCATTTCTGGCACATTATTCATTTCTTCCTTTGTGAAGACTGAAACACAGTATGAATTTAATTCCTCAGCCATTTCTTTATTGCTATTATGAATTCTTCTGTTTCTGATTGTAAGGGGCCTAGATTCGTTTTTGTCTATCTTTTATTCTTTACATACCTATGGAAACTTTTAAAATCAATTTTTATGTTCTCCGCTAGCTCACTTTCATACTCTATTTTTCCCTTCTTAATCAATCCCTTGGTCCTCCTTTGCTGAATTTTAAACTGCTCCCAATCCTCAGGCCTATTTCTTTTTCTTGCCAATTTGTAGGCTTCTTCCTTGAATCTGATACAATGTCTAATTTCATTTGTAAGCCATGGTTTGACTACAATTCCTTTACCACTCTTGCGCCAAACAGGAGTGAACAACTTCTGGAGTTCACCTATTCGTTCTTTAAGTGCCTGCCATTGCCTATGCCCTGTCTTTCCTTTCAGTAATGTTTCCCAGTCCATCATGGCCAATTCATGCCTCATACCATCATATTTACATTTATTGAGATCCAGGACCCTGGTGTCAGAATCAAATACATCTCTACTCACCTTGACAAAAAATCCTATCATATTATGGTCACTCGTCCCCAAGGGTTCTCTCTCAACTAGATTGCCAACTAATCCTTTCTCATTGCATAACACCAAGTCCAAGATGGCCTGCTTCCCTTGTTGGTCCCTCAACATATTGCTCCAGAAATCCATCCCGTATGCAATCCAGAAATTCCTCCTTTATTGTACTATGTGTAGATTAAAGTTGTCCATAATCACAGATGTTCCTTTAACACATGCATCTCTGATTTCCTGTCTAATGCTTTTCCCAACATTACCACTACAATTTGGTGGTCTGTATACCACCCCCACAAATGTTTTTTGCCCCTTGTTGTTTCTTAACTCGACCGATACAGATTCCATGTCATCTTTGCTAATATTTTTCCTCAATATCCTATCAATATCATCTTTAATCAACAATGCAACTCAAAGAACAAAGAACAGTACAGCACAGGAAACAGGCCCTTTGGCCCTCCAAGCCTGTGCCACTCATTGGTCCAACTAGACCATTCGTTTGTATCCCTCCATTCCCAGACTGCTCATGTGACTTTCCAGGTAAGTCTTAAACGATGCCAGCATGTCTGCCTCCACCACCCTACTTGGCAGCGCATTCCAGGCCCCCACCACTCTCTGTGTAAAATACGTCCCTCTGATATCTGAGTTATACCTCGCCCCTCTCACTTTGAGCCCGTGACCCCTCGTGATCGTCACCTCCGACCTGGGAAAAAGCTTCCCACTGTTCACCCCATCTATACACTTCATAATTTTGTACACCTCTGTTAGGTCTCACCTCATTCTCCGTCTTTCCAGGGAGAACAAGCCCAGTTTACCCAATCTCTCCTCATAGCCAAGACCCTCCATACCAGGCAACATCCTGGTAAACCTTTTCTGTACTCTCTCTAAAGCCTCCACGTCCTTCTGGTAGTGCGGCAACCAGAACTGGACGCAGTACTCCAAATGTGGCCTAACCAGCGTTCTATACAGCTGCAACATCAGACTCCAGCTTTTATACTCGATACCCCGTCCTATAAAGGCAAGCATACCATATGTCTTCTTCACCACCTTCTCCACCTGTGCTGCCACCTTCAAGGATTTGTGGACTTGCACACCTAGGTCCCTCTGTGTTTCTATACTCTCGATGGCTCTGCCATTTATTGTATACCTCCCCCGTACATTAGTTCTTCCAAAATGCATCACTTCGCATTTATCTGGATTAAATTCCATCTGCCATTTCTCCGTCCAATTTTCCAGCCTATCTATATCCTGCTGTATTGTCCGACAATGTTCATCGCCAACCGCAAGTCCAGCCATCTTCGTGTCATCCGCAAACTTGCTGATAATACCAGTTACACCTTCTTCCAAATCATTTATATATATCACAAATAGCAGAGGTCCCAGTACAGAGCCCTGCGGAACACCACTGGTCACAGACCTCCAGCCGAAAAAAGACCCTTCGACTGTTACCCTCTGTCTCCTGTGGCCAAGCCAGTTTTCTACCCATCTAACCGCCTCTCCTTGTATCCCATGAGCCTTAACCTTCTTAACCAACCTGCCATGAGGGACTTTGTCAAATGCCTTACTGAAATCCATATAGACAACATCCACGGCCCTTCCTTCGTCAACCGTTTTTGTCACTTCCTCAAAAAACTCCACCAAATTTGTAAGGCATGACCTCCCTCTTACAAAACCATGCTGTCTGTCACTAATGAGATTGTTCCGTTCTAAATGCGCATACATCCTGTCTCTAAGAATCCTCTCCAACAACTTCCTTACCACGGACGTCAAGCTCACTGGCCTATAATAACCCGGGTTATCCCTGCTACCCTTCTTAAATAACGGTACCACATTCGCTATCCTCCAATCCTCAGGGACCTCACCTGTGTCCAATGAAGAGACAAAGATTTTCGTCAGAGGCCCAGCGATTACATCTCTTGTCTCCCTGAGCAGTCTAGGATAGATGCCATCAGGCCCTGGGGATTTGTCAGTTTTAATGTTACCTAAAAAACCTAACACTTCCTCGCTTGTAATGGAGATTCTCTCTAACGGGTCAACATCTCCCTCTGAGACACTCCCAGTCAACAAGTCCCTCTCCTTTGTGAATACCGATGCAAAGTATTCATTTAGGATCTCCCCTATTCCCTTGGGTTCTAAGCGTAATTCCCCTCCTTTGTCCCTGAGAGGTCCGACTTTTTCCCTGACAACTCTTTTGTCCCTAACATATGAATAAAATGCCTTAGGATTCTCCTTAATACTATCTGCCAAGAACATTTCGTGACCTCTTTTTGCCCTTTTAACTCCCCGTTTGAGTTCTTTCCTACTCTCTCTGTATTCCTCCAGAGCTCCATCTGTTTTCAGTTGCCTGGACTTAACGTACGCCTCTCTTTTCTTTTTGATCAGATCCTCAATTTCCCTGGTTATCCACGGCTCTCGAATCCTATCTTTCCTATCCTTCCTTTTTACAGGAACATGCCTGTCCTGCAGCCTTATCAACTGTTCCTTAAAAGACTCCCACATGCCAGACGTGGACTTACCCCCGAACAGCCTCTCCCAATCAACGGCCACCAATTCCTGCCTAATCTGGCTATAGTTAGCCTTCCCCAAATTTAGCACCCTACCCTTCGGACAACACTCGTCCTTGTCAATTACTATCCTAAAGTTAACAGAGTTGTGGTCACTATTTGCTACATGTTCCCCTACCGAAACTTTGACGACCTGACTGGGCTCATTTCCCAGAACTAGATCCAGTAGAGCCCCCTCTCTAGTTGGGCATTTGATAAAGTTCCCCATGGTCAGCTTATGAAGAAAGTAAGGATGTGTGGGATAGAGGGAAGTTTGGCCGATTGGATAGGTAACTGGCTATCTAACAGAAGACAGAGGGTGGTGGTGGATGGAAAATTTTCAGACTGGAAACCGGTTACCACCGGAGTGCCACAGGGATCAGTGCTTGGTCCTCTGCTATTTGTAATTTTTATAAATGACTTGGAGGAGGGGGCTGAAGGGTGGATCAGTAAATTTGCTGATGACACCAAAATTGGAGGAGTAGTGGATGAGGTGGAGGGCTGTTGTAGGCTGCAAAGAGATATAGATAGGATGCAGAGCTGGGCTGAAAAATGGCAAATGGAGTTTAACGCTGACAAATGCGAGGTGATTCATTTTGGTAGGACAAATTTAAATGTGGATTACAGGGTCAAAGGTGCAGGGTTCTGAAGAATGTGGAGGAACAGAGAGATCTTGGGGTTCATATCCACAGATCTCTGAAGGCTGCCACTCAAGTGGATAGAGCCGTGAAGAAGGCCTATAGTGTGTTGGCGTTCATTAACAGGGGGTTTGAGTTTAAGAGCTGTGGGGTTATGCTGCAACTGTATAGGACCTTTGTGAGACCACATTTGGAATATTGTATGCAGTTCTGGTCACCTCACTATAAGAAGGATGTGGAGACACTGGAAAGAGTGCAAAGGAGATTTACCAGGATGCTGCCTGGTTTGGACGGTAGGTCTTATGAGGAAAGGTTGAGGGAACTTGGGCTTTTCTCTTTGGAGCGGAGGAGGTTGAGAGGAGACTTGATAGAGGTTTATAAGATGATGAGGGGGATAGATAGAGTGAACGTTCAAAGACTATTTCCTCGGGTGAATGGAGCGGTAACTCGGGGGCATAACTATAGGGTTCATGGTGGGAGATATAGGAAGGATGTCCGAGGTAGGTTTTTTACTCCGAGAGTGGTTGAGGTGTGGAATGGACTGCCTGCAGGGATAGTGGAGTCAGAAACTTTAGGAACATTGAAGAAGCTATTGGATAGGCACATGGAGCACTTCGGGATGATAGGGAGGAAATAGCTTGATCTGGGTTTCAGACAAAGCTTGGCACAACATCGTGGGCCGAAGGGCCTGTTCTGTGCTGTACTGTTCATAGAATCATAGAAACCCTACAGTGCAGAAGGAGGCCATTCGGCCCATCGAGTCTGCACCGACCACAATCCCACCCAGGCCCTATCCCCACATATTTACCCGCTAATCCCTCTAACCTACACATCCCAGGACTCTAAGGGGCAATTTTTAACCTGGCCAATCAACCTAACCCGCACATCTTTGGACTGTGGGAGGAAACCGGAGCACCCGGAGGAAACCCACGCAGACACGAGGAGAATGTGCAAACTCCACACAGACAGTGACCCGAGCCGGGAATCGAACCCGGGACCCTGGAGCTGTGAAGCAGCAGTGCTAACCACTGTGCTACTGTGCCGCCCACTATGTTCTATGTACATACTGTTCCAAAGAACCTTCCAGTACGCATTTTACAAATTCCTCCCCGTCCAGACCCCCAGCCGTAAGCACTTTCCAGTCTATACCAGGGAAATTGAAGTCTCCCACTACCACAACCCTATTTTTTCTGCACATATCCAGAATCTCCTGACGTATCCGTTCCTCCACTTCCCGTGGGCTGTTGGGTGGCCTGTAGTATACTCCCAGTATAGTGATTGCACCTTTCCTGTTTCTGAGCTCCACCCACAGCAACTCATTACATGACACCTCTAAATTGTCCACCCTCTGCACCGCTGTAATATGCTCCCTAACTAATACCGCTACTCCCCCACCTTTTTTTAGCCCCTCCTCTGTCTCGCCTAAAACACTTATACCCCGGAATATTCAGCTACCAGTCTTGTCCTTTTAACCATGTCTCCATCACCGCAACCACATCCAAATTCCGCGTAAGCGTTAAGGCCCTAAGTTCGCCTGTCTTACCCGTTACGCTCCTCGCATTGAAGCAGATGCACTCCAGACCTCCAGGCCCACTCAGGTCATCCTGCTCCAGAATGCTCTTCTTAGCTAGCCTTGCCCTGGCCCCCAGATCGACCCCAGCCTCAGTACTTACTGACCTACTGTTTTGATCCCCACCCCGCTGCACACTAGTTTAAACCCTGCCGAAACACTCTCGCAAATCTCCCAGCCAGGATATTTGTGCCCTTCCAGTTAAGGTGTAACCCATCCTTTCCGTACAGGTGCCGTCCTCTCATGAAGACTTCCCAATGAACTATGAATTTGAAACCCTCCCTCTTGCACCAGTCCTTTAGCCACGTGTTCAATTGTAGAATCTCCCTGTTCCTGGCCTCACTAGCACTAGGCACTGGGAGCAGTCCAGAGATTGCTACCCTCGAGGTCTTATTTTTTAGCCTCGCACCCATCTCCCTGAATTGCTCTCGTATGACCCCCCCTGCTCTTTCTACCTACGTCATTTTCACCAATGTGTACAATTACATCTGTTTGATTACCTTCCCTTTTTAATATGCTTCCTACCCTCTCGGAGACATCCAGTACCATGGCACCAGGGAGGCAGACTACTATCCTGGAGTCTCGTTTGTGCCCGCAGAACCACCTGTCCGTGCCTCTAACCATCGCATCCCCCACCACTATTTCTCTCCTAATCCCCTTCTTTCCCTTCTGGGCCTCTGAGCCTGTCTCTGTGCAGGCGATCTGGTCTTCGTGGCTTACCCCTGGAGGATCATCCCCCTCCACAAAATCCAAAACAATATACCTATTTTGGAGGGCAACCACAGGGGATCCTTCCCCTCTCCCATCTGTTGCCCAGCCCTTACTATTATGGGAGACTGCCACTGGGGTACATGACCCTTATGACTTTTACCCTTCCTAACTGTGACCCACTTGTCTTCCTTCTGAGGCCCCGGTGTGACTACCTGCTTATAACTTCTGTCTATTATTTTCTCATTTTCCCTGACTAAACTGAGGTCATCCAGCCGCAGCTCCAGCTCCCTTACTCGGTCTCTCAGGAGTTGCAGTTCCATGCATCTGGCACAGATATGGACCTCCGGGAGGCAAGTCGTCTCCAGGAACTCCCACATCCCACACCGAATGCAGCGAACTGGCCTCTCACTCGTACCTGCCATTTCCTTTATAGTTTTGGAAAAAAATAACAACCTTCCTTGCCTCCGCCTATTTTTGCCTAAGCCCTTAGAGCCAAAGCCCTTACAGCTCTCACTCTGCTCCCTGCTTACTCCGCTGCCCGCTCAAAAGTGCAGCCTGCTTTTAAACCCACCAAAAACCTTCCCAGGCCTCTCCTGGGCCTACTTCCGGTTTCGGAAAAAACCTCTGATTTTAAACCCAAAAACCACTGAAAAATAAATAAATAAATCAAGTCTAGAAACAAACTCTCTTACCCTCAGTCTGCTCCTGTGGAACAATGAGGCTGAAACCTCCAAGGTGAGCCCTTTTTAAACCCACCAAAAACCTTCCCAGGCCTCTCCTGGGCCTACTTCCGGTTTCGCAAAAAACGTCTGATTTTAAACCCAAAAACCACTGAAAAATAAATAAATCAAGTCGAGAAACAAACTCCACCACCTTTTTCTTTCTGTCTCCCCTTCCAACACTGAATAGCCCTCAATGTTTAATTCCCATCCTTGCCCACCTTGGAGCCACGTCTCTGTAATGCCAACTATATCATACATCTATCTGTGCAACAAATTCATCTATTTTATTTCGAATGCTCCGAGCATTCAGGTACAAAACCTTAAGGTGGATACTTTTAACATTTCTTTCCCTTTCCTACTATTTTTTATTCGGTCTTTATCTGACTCTGGCCCTTGATTTCTCTGCCTATCACTTTCCTTATTCTCCTTACTCTATCTTCCTCTTGTTCTTAATTCCCCTGCTCTGAATCATTGCAAAGGTTTCCATCCCCCTGCCACATTATTTTAAACCCTTCCAACCACTCTGGCAAATACCCCCCACAAGGACATCTGTCCCAATCCTGCCCAGATGTAACCCGTCCAGTTTGTACAGGTCCCACCTCCCCCAGAAGCAGTCCCAATGCCCCAGGAATCTGAAACCCTCCCCCTCACACCATCTTTTCAGCCACGTATTCATCCTATGTATCCTGCTGTTTCTACTCTGACTAGCACGTGGCACAGATAGTAATCCTGAGATCACTATCTTTGAGGTCCTACTTTTCAGCTTGCTTCCTAGCTCTCTACATTCTGCTCTTAGGATTTCATCCCTTTTTTACTTATGACATTTGTACCAACGTGTACTATGACCACTGGCTGTTCGTCCTCCCCCTTCAGAATGTCCTGCAGGCGCTCTGAGACATTCTTGACCCTACTACCAGTGTTGCGAAGTTGGAATTTGAGGTTGATAAAGATGTAAAAAATTGTAAAAATGCTAGAGGGAAGAAACATTGCATGATCCCTTTAAAAGCTGGTGTTTTGATTCAGTGCTTGGAGGTTTAAAGTGCAAAGTACACACAGCGTCCAAGCTGAAACATTTGTATCAAAAAGTCAAGCTGTGGTCTTCACAAGACAACCTGTTTTTTTTTATTTAGCCCAATCAATTTAACCAGACACTCAGCTACAGGAACCTATAAGATGTGAATTTGATGGTGTTGACAACATCAGACCAATCCTATTGTAGGAAAATTGATAGGTCACCTTCACAGATATAAAACAGAGTGCAGGGGGAAAAACAGGAGAGCAACAGAAGAAGTGTAACTGCTCAAGTCTCGAGAGGGAGAGAGCAGCTCTCAACTCTGCCAGCTTCAGATATCTCTTACGAGAGAATACACCATCTAACTAGCAAAATATATCAAATCAGAAAGAACTTACAGACAGAGGAATCAACAGAGGAACTCCAAAAGATTCCGAAAGCCTCAAACCTGGTTGTATTTTTGAGAGTGACTGAATTCTATTATTATATTATTTTTTGGTTAATGAATGAGTATTGTATATATTTGAACAGCATTCCATTAGAATCTTATTTTATTTGGTACGTTACTTGTTTCGTTAAAGTTCCCGGTTAGTTAAATAAATAAATGGTTAAGTGTTCATTTTAAAGTGAGTATCAGGTGTTTCTGTTAGTTAACCACTAAATGTTGCTGAAGAATAGTTCGCACCCTCTCACACACTTTTAATAGATTATGAGGTGAGGTATTCCTCTTTGGGGGATTCAGCGTTACTTCTCAGAAGGGGGTCACCTCTGCATCGTAACACCAGGGAAGCAACATACCATCCTGGAGTCTCGTTTGCGGCCACATTCCCCTCACAATTGAATCTCCTCTAACTATTGCATTCCCACACTTTATACTCCTTCCCTCTGCAGCAGAACAAACTGTAGTGCAACAGATTTGGCTGTTGCTGTTTTCCCCTGAAAGGCCATTCTCCTCAACAATATCCAAAACGGCACATCTGTTTTGCAGGGGAATAGCCACAGGAGATTCCTGCATTGCCTGCCAGCTCTCTTACTCTGCATGGTGGTCACCCATTCCCTTCCTGCCTGTGGAGTCTGAGCCTGAGGTGTGACCACCTCTCTATATGTGCTATCCATGGAACTCTCCGCCTCACGGATGCTCCACAGTGTGCCAAGCTGCCACTCCAGCTCCAAAATGTGGGCTTCCAGGAACTGCAGCTGGAGACACTTCCTGCACACATGCTGGCCCCAGGCACTGGAAATGTTCCCGGCCTCCCACATGGAGCATGAAGAGCAGACCATGGCTTGGAGATCTCCTGTCATGTCTTACCCCTTTAGATTAAACCTTTGAAAGATGTTTTGTTTCAGATTATATCTAATTCTCTAGCCCTTCTTTTCTGCTCTGCTTTACTGCCGAATATGACCCTTACAAACTATAAACTACAGAAATTACAAAGAACAAAGAACAATACAGCACAGGAACAGGCCCTTCGGCCCTCCAAGCCCGCGCCGCTCCCTGGTCCAAACTAGACCATTCTTTTGTATCCCTCCATTCCCACTCCGTTCATATGGCTGTCTAGATAAGTCTTAAACGTTCCCAGTGTGTCCGCCTCCACCACCTTGCCTGGCAGCGCATTCCAGGCCCCCACCACCCTCTGTGTAAAATATGTCCGTCTGATATCTGTTAAACCTCCCCCCCTTCACCTTGAACCTATGACCCCTCGCGAACGTCACCACCAACCTGGGGAAAAGCTTCCCACCGTTCACCCTATCTATGCCTTTCATAATTTTATACACCTCTATTAAGTCTCCCCTCATCCTCCGTCTTTCCAGGGAGAACAACCCCAGTTTACCCAATCTCTCCTCATAACTAAGCCCCTCCATACCAGGTAACATCCTGGTAAACCTCCTCTGTACTCTCTCCAAAACCTCCACGTCCTTCTGGTAGTGTGGCGACCAGAACTGGACGCAGTATTCCAGATGCGGCCGAACCAACGTTCTATACATCTGCAACATCAGACCCCAACTTTTATACTCTGTGCCCCGTCCTATAAAGGCAAGCATGCCATATGCCTTCTTCACCACCTTCTCCACCTGTGACGTCACTTTCAAGGATCTGTGGACTTGCACACCCAGGTCCCTCTGCGTATCTACACCCTTTATGGTTCTGCCATTTATCATATAGCTCCTCCCTACATTATTTCTACCAAAATGCATCACTTCGCATTTATCAGGATTGAACTCCATCTGCCATTTCTTTGCCCAAATTTCCAGCCTATCTGTATCCTTCTGTAGCTTCTGACAATGCTCCTCACTATCTGCAAGTCCTGCCAATTTTGTGTCGTCCGCAAACTTACTGATCACCCCAGTTACACCTTCTTCCAGATCATTTATATAAATCACAAACAGCAGAGGTCCCAATACAGAGCCCTGCGGAACACCACTAGTCACAGGCATCCAGCCGGAAAAAGACCCTCCCACTACCACCCTCTGTCTTCTGTGACCAAGCCAGTTCTCCACCCATCTAGCCACCTCCCCCTTTATCCCATGAGATCCAACCTTTTTCACCAGCCTACCATGAGGGACTTTGTCAAACGCTTTACTAAAGTCCATATAGACGACATCCACGGCCCTTCCCTCGTCAACCATTTTGGTCACTTCTTCAAAAAACTCCACCAGGTTAGTGAGGCATGACCTCCCTCTCACAAAACCATGCTGACTATCGTTAATGAGTTTATTTCTTTCTAAATCCGCATACATCCTATCTCTAAGAATCTTCTCCAACAACTTCCCCACCACGGACGTCAAGCTCACCGGCCTATAATTACCCGGGTTATCCTTCCTACCCTTCTTAAATAACGGGACCACATTAGCTATCCTCCAATCCTCTGGGACCTCACCTGCGTCCAGTGACGAGACAAAGATTTGCGTCAGAGGCCCAGCGATTTCATCTCTCGTCTCCCTGAGCAGCCTTGGATAGATTCCATCAGGCCCTGGGGATTTGTCAGTCTTTAAATTCTCTAACAAACCTAACACTTCCTCCTTTGTAATGGAGATTTTCTCCAACGGTTCAACACTCCCCTCCGAGACACTCCCAGTCAACACATCCCTCTCCTTTGTGAATACCGACGCAAAGTATTCATTTAGGATCACCCCTACTTCTTTGGGCTCCAAGCATAATTCCCTCTGACGCTACAAAATTATTAAATATTTACCCGACCTTTCTACTTCCCAATCAGCTCTTTCCCTTGTGCCCTCTGCTACTGCAGCAGAGCAAGACCATACCTTGCTTTTACCTTGCTTGTCCTCCTCACAGTGCCCTTTTTTTTTGGTTAGAGGAGGATGAAGGGAGGATGTTGTTCTTCTGTTTATCTCTGGAAAGGTTCTTCTGATCACTGGCCAGCTCGATCACTGACCAGCACAGCGACCCCTCATCGCAGCCCCACCAATCCCCCCCCCATGCCCGATCGCTTGCCTTCTGGGCCAGCCTTGACCCCCCCCCCCCACCTCTCCCCTGACCCCGGCAGTCCCAATTCCCCCCGCCACTCTCCACAGTCCCGACCACCCCAGCAGCTTGACCCCGATGGCCATCCCAAATCGCTTGGGCACCCTCTCTCTGTCACTGCCGAGTGCAGAGTGGCAGCAGGGTTTCCCACCCCAAGTGGTCTCCCTGCACCCAGAGGCCCTGCTTCCTCTGGCCCCACCTCCTTGGCACGGCTTGTTGCCCGGTGGGGAGTACTAAGGTGCCCCCTTGAGCCTTGCCACTTTGTCCCTTGGGCCGTGCTCTGCTTTACTGCCGCATATGACTCTTACAAACTATCAACTACAGAAATTACCTCTGACACTACAAAATTATTAAATATTTACCCGACCTTTCTCCTTCCCAATCGGCTCTTTCCCTTGTGCCCTCTGCTAAGGGGGCTGGCAATACCCAGGTGGCACTCCCCCTCAAGCTCCGACCCTCTGGGAGACCTCCATGGTCCCCCCTTCACTCCAGTGGGGTCAGGCCGCCAGCTCCCCGCAAGTGGGGAGCTATTGTAAACCCCGCTGGAGTGAAACACTCCTGGTGGGTGGAGGGGTGAGGGAAGGCTAGTGGGCCTGGAGACTTCAGCATGGGCCCACCAGTGAAATGTAAATTACATTGAAATCAGCATCAGCTGGAAATCCAGCAGCCGGAGACTCGCGGAAGCCATGGCGCCCGCTAAGTGGCCTCCGTAAAGCAGTGCAGCGGGCTGGGAGAATCGCCCCCCTCCCACATGTATCTCATCAGGAATGGAGTGCTGAGTTCATATTTTGTTTGACAGTTTTAAGAGGCTATTAAAGGATTAGCTGTCTTTTATATGGTCATTGATACGAAAAATAGGAGCAAGAGGAGCCAGGTGGCGCTTCAAGCCTACTCTGCCATTCAATACTATCATGGTTGATCTTGGGCTTCAACTTCACTTCCCCATCCACTCTTGATTCTCTGAAAGACCAAAAATCTATTTATCCCAGTTGATCCACGATCAAGCATTCACACCCTCTGGGATAGAAAATCCCAAAGCTTCACAACTCTTTGAGTAAATTAATTTCCTCTCATCTCAGTGCAAAATGATCTGTCCCTTATACAGTGGAAGCAATCTCTCAGTATCTACCCCTTTAATCCCTTGCAATATTATCCATTTAAAGAAATTGCCTCTCATTCTTCTAAACTCTAGAGAATAAAGGCCCAATTTACTCAACTTCACATCATAGGAGAATCCTCTCATCGCAGGGACTAACTTAGTGAACCTTGACAACCAATAGATTTATTGGGCAATATGTAGCGCCACAGTTTTTTCTCTTACATTTGTCGGTGTGAATAATGCAGAAGTGAATAATGTGAATAATACACAACAACGTCAATGATACATTTGTTCACTGTCAGAGTTCTGGATTTTAAGACCAAGGAAAATAGAATTATCTTGCAAGCATTCAACCTGCACTAGAGCTAGAATATTCATTTTGACATTGGGTTGGTTACGCTAATTAAAATATTTTTGTTATCCTTAAACAATTATTAAAAGGATTATTAAAAGAAAAAATAACTGCAGGTGAATGATCTATCTCAGATTGTTTACTAGGCATTTTACCAAGTTAAATTTAATAATATTGAACAATGTCCCCAGGATTTAATCACATGAGTATTTACATATTTATCTGCTTGAACACTACCTTTTCTGGCCATGGGTGACTGTGTGGAGTTTGCACATTCTCCCTGTGTCTACATGGGTTTCCTCTGGGTGTTCCAGTTTACTCCCACAGTCCAAAGATGTGCAGGTTAAGTAGATTGGCCATGTTAAATTGCCCCTTAGTGTCCAAAGATATATAGTGGATCAGCAATGGTAAATGTGTAGGGTTATGAGGATAGGGTGATGGGAGTGGGCCTGGGTAAGATGCTCTGTTGGAGAGTTGATGCATACCTGATGGGCCGAATGGCCTCTTTGTGCTCTGTAGGCATTCTTTGTTTAACCTAACTTCATCTCTTTTTAACTACAATGACTCTTAATTCATTTATTAATTTACTGTTTTGGATATTTTGTTTCGTTTAATTAGTCCTCAAGATTACTGTCATCATTTTGTTTGTCTTGCTTCCAGGATCTGCCCAATAACATGATTCATCAGGTGGCTATCAAATCCCTACCGCAGGAATGGCTCTGGTGTGAAACCTGGTGCAGTGATGAGTCCAAAAAGATGGCTAAAACTATAGACTTGGTGGGTAAAGTACCTGATGTTATTAATTACGGGAAGGGGTGGGGGCTGTTCAGTTCCCATTCGCCACAGGCACAAATCCCATTATGGCTGCAAATTATCTTAACAGAGCCATAACAGGATTTGTACCAGGGAAATCTCAGAATGACGGCGAAAATCTACACATGATGGCGACGTTATCAAGTTCACACACAGTGAGGGCATGACCCTGATTACCATCAATTTGAATAGATTTAAATATTCTTAAAAGGCTTAGCACCATTGCTTTTGGGGACTTTAGATACTCCCCCCCCCCCCCCCCCCCCCCCATCTCCAGCGTGGTGTCATGCCAGCGGGAATCATCACTGCTCTCTTGCAGTCAATTAGACCATACGGGGGGCTTGGAGGCCAGTGTAGCCCCCAGGTGTTTAGGGACATGGTAGGGAAGTGCCCAGCACCACTCTCTGACATCCTTGTACTGCCAGGTTGGCAAGGGGCGGAGCAGGGCAAGATGCAGAGGCTTCCCATTTTGTAGGGGAGGTGTAGTCAGAATTACTGACTACTAACAATAGTCACAAACTAGACTAACCTCTAAAAAGTCAAAAAACTCTTACCTTGTAGTTGTAGTCACGTTTCAGTCCTGTATAACTAAGAGACTGCTTACCAACTACTTCAGGGCAAAGGTCACTGCAGAGTGCACTCTTCCCAGACTGCTTCAGGGAGATGGTGACTGCGGCGTACACTCTTCCCAGATTGCTTCAGGGTGACTGCAGAGTTTATTCATTCGTGGGATATGAGCATCGCTGGCTGGCCAGCATTTATTGCCCATCCCTGTTTGCCCTTGGGAGGCAGTTGAGAGTCCACCTCATTGTTGTGGCTCTGGAGTCACATGTGGGCCAGACCAGGTAAGAACAGCAGATTTCCGTCCCTAAAGGACATTAGTGAACCAGATGGGTTTTTCCAACAATTGACAATGGTTTCATGGTCATCAGTAAATTCTTAATTCCAAATTTTTTTTAATTGAATTCAAATTCCACCATCTGCCATGGCGGGATTCGAACCCGGGTCCCCAGAACATGAGTTGAGTTTCTGGATTAATAGTCTAGTGATAATCGCACGAGGCCATCACCTCCCGAGGACACTCTTCCCATATTGCTTCTCAGATTGCTTCAGGGTGATGGTGACTGCAGAGGACACTGTATCCTGACTGGCAGACTACTTGCTGTTGTTCTGAACAGCTGTTATTATTGATCCAGTAGAACACACCTTGTCTTGCAGCTTGTTGAATTTGGAGGGTGGACTGTGATCGAGTGTGGTGTGTCTTCTGCTTGGACTTTGAAGTTGTGTGCTTCCTGTACCTATAGGAGTGGAATGTTAGACAAATACCTGCATTTTAATGTAATTCCCCGACTTAATTTAAGTCCTCAGCCAGCCCCCCTACTCCCCCCTGTCCTCAATGTTCATCCTCCAACACCTACAAAGGAGCTCTTCAGGATTTAGAGATGTGGTCAGGAGGATAAGGACTCTGGGTCACAAACAAATAGCACATCTGTGATCCAGCATTCGTCCCCTCCCAATATCTTCTGGGTTTGAAGTTGTCCCCAATTCCACTCCTTCAATGACAGATCTGTGATCCTGTCTTCTTCTCTGGGTCCTCTCCCAATCCCCCAATGCTTCATCGGAAAGATAGGATACTGTTTCTCTTGCTGGTAGAAAATCAAAGATTGTGTCTGTACAGACATGGACCCTCATGCCCAATATTAAAGCCTCCATTTAGTGGCAACTGGTGACAATCTAGCAAGAATGGAAAAGATTGGGCCTTTCCCCATCATTAACACATGGAATATAGCAATTCCTTATCAATACATTGGTTTGATTTTTTTCCATCTATTTTGTATTGGATAGCTTTCCTTAACTTATTGCATTTTGCTGGAGAAATAATTATGCTGCAGACTGCTTCTTTGCTCAAGACTTAAAAGGTTCATAGGATGTGCACTGCCACAAACCTGCAGCTGACAGTCAATATTCTGTTTAAATATTAACAACATCCCAAAACTGGGTTTGTGGATGTGGTAAGAAGTTTAACAACACCAGGTTAAAGTCCAACAGATTTATTTGGTAGCAAAAGCCACACAAGCTTTCGGAGCTCTTAGCCCCTTCTTCAGGTGAGTGGGAATTCTGTTCACAAACAGAACTTATAAAGACACAGACTCAATTTACATGAATAATGGTTGGAATGCGAATACTTACAACTAATCAAGTCTTTAAGAAACGAAACAATGTGAGTGGAGAGAGCATCAAGACAGGCTAAAAAGATGTGTATTGTCTCCAGACAAGACAGCCAGTGAAACTCTGCAGGTCCACGCAACTGTGGGAGTTACAAATAGTGTGACATGAACCCAATATCCCGGTTGAGGCCGTCCTCGTGTGTGCGGAACTTGGCTATCAGTTTCTGCTCAGCGACTCTGCGCTGTCGTGTGTCGCGAAGGCTGCCTTGGAGAACGCTTACCCGAATATCAGAGGCCGAATGCCCGTGACCGCTGAAGTGCTCCCCAACAGGAAGAGAACAGTCTTGCCTGGTGATTGTCGAGCGGTGTTCATTCATCCGTTGTCGCAGTGTCTGCATAGTTTCCCCAATGTACCATGCCTCGTGGATGTGGTCAACAGCCTGGACAGCTGGCAGACAGGTCTCTCTCTCCCCTTCACACTTCTTGTGACAGTGGGATCTGGCAATTTTGGGCACATACTCAAAAGGTACAATACTGCTATGTTCTCATCAGTGTAGTTTAACTGCAACTTCAGGCTTAATCAAAGTGACACAAGTTACTAACATGAAATCATTGAAGGGTGTTACTGTTTTCATCATGTAATAAAATTAATAACGTAAGAAATAATTTAATTGTTAATGGTGTGTGATAAATTGATATAGATAAGGGAGAAAATCTCTAGAAAATATTTATTTTTAAGAGGTGTTTCAAGAGATATAGCATTTTCATGAAAAGGATTTGTGGGATGTTGAAGTTTGGGAACTTCTGTTTGGTAGTAGTGGATTTCATAGAAATAGAATCATAGAAACCCTACAGTGCAGAAGGAGGCCATTCGGCCCATCGAGTCTGCACCGACCACAATCCCACCTAGGCCCTACCCCCACATATTTACCCGCTAATCCCTCTAACCTACGCATCTCAGGATTCTAAGGGGCAATTTTTAACCTGGCCAATCAACCTAACCCGCACATCTTTGGAAGGTGCTGTCTAAGTGAGTTTCCGCATTTGGTGAGGTGAGTTTCCGCGTGCAGTGGTAGTACACATGGCTGCTACTGGGCATTGGTAGTGGGAGTGATTTTGGATGGGGTGTCATTCAAATTATATCATCGAAGAAACAAGTTATGTTGTCTTAGAGCCATAGAATCCCTACAGTGCAGAAAGAGGCTATTTGGCTCACCGAGTATGCACTGACTCTCTGAAAGAGCTTCCCAGCCAGGCCGCCCTCTCTACCCTATCCCCATAACCCATTTACCATAGTTAATTCACCTATTGCCTCGGTACATCAGTCTATACATCTTTGGACACTGAGGGCCCTATTTTACCATTTTGATTCTAAGGGCTGGGCGGACTTGAAACTGGGAATGTTTCAGATCTGACTTTTAGACCCGTTCTGAGGCACCCCCATACGCACTCTGCCTGCAAAAATATCAGCGAGTCCGAATCGCGCTGCACAAGCCTGTGGGCGGGGCTTAACGCACCCGAAACCCTGCAGCTCCGATCGGCGCCTCCAACTGCGCATGCGCAGAAAAAAAGTGATGGCATGCTGCTCCCCTGCCACATCCCTCTTGGGCCAGATAATGCCGCCCCCTGGCCCCCACAGACATTGCCCCACCCCCACAACATTACTTATCCCCCTCCACCACCCAGACCAATCGTGGGTCCCTCCCCCCGTCCCCTCCGATCTCAGGCAGTGTGGCAGCAGACCCCCCTTCCCCCCCACTGATCTCAGGCAAAGTGATCCACCCTCCCCCATTTCCCTCCTGCCAATCTCAGGCAGAGTGGCAGCGGACCCCCTATCTGCCCCACTGATGTCAGGCAGAGTGATCCACCCTCCCCCCTCCCTGCCACCGATCTCAGGCAGAGTGAACTCCCCCTTCACCCCAAACCCTCCTGCACAAGGCCCCCTTCTCCTTCTGACTCCGATGGCTGTACGACACTTCCCTCAGCTGCAAGTGCTCACTTACCTTTCCCTCAATGCTAACAAGCAAACTGCATGTAACTTGCTGGAATGCTCTGAACAAACTGCCTGCAGCTGACCTGCCTCAACGAGGGGCAGCTCCATTAAAAACCCAAGGATGGACAGGCAGGCGGTACAGGAAAAGATGACGACACGATCAGCCCCCCGATTTACTGAGGGCAACCTGGGGAGGTACTGGATGCGGCAGAGGCGAGGCAGGACATCCTCTTCCCCCCAGGAGGATGCAAACCTAGGAGGGCTGATGGCAATGCGGCCTGGAAGGCAGTTGCCGTCTTGGTCAGTGCCATAGCACTGGCCCCCTGAACCGGGAAGCAGTGCTGCAAGAAGGTCAATGACCTCATCCAGGCAGCAAGGGTGAGTGCTTAACCCCATCTTAACCCCTTAACTCACATCTTCCCCCAAATCATTCCCAGATCCTCCCATCTCCAGCACCCTGCATATTTCCAGCCCCTGACCGCCAAGCATCTCCTCCTTTTCTGCTCCCCCCCCCCACCCTGCCCCCCTCAAGAGCACCACTGCGCTTGCCCTCAAAGGGTCACTACCTGATACTCTGCAGGAATCACACCATTTCTTTCATTGCTCCTTCGTCTCCACAGGAGAAGACCGACCATAACACCAAAGAAAGGGCAAAGACAGGGAGTGGTGAGCCAGACTTCCGGGTCCTCACCCCCTTTGAAGAATGGGCGCTGGAGATGTCCAGGGAAGGGAAGATGTGGACTGTCAGCGACAGCATGGTCGGGCTGGAGTCAAGAAGTGAGCACCTGTCAATCCTCCACTCAATTGGAGGCAATTTCTCGGAGCCATGAGTTTTGGATGCGAGGGGCAAGGTTTAAAGGAGATGTACCGAGGCATGTTTATTTGCACAGAGAGAGTGGTGGGTGCCTGGAACTCGCTGCCGGGGAAGGTTGCGGAGGAAGATATGAGAGTGACCTTTAAGGGGCGTCTTTACAGCGACATGAATGAGATGGGAATAGAGGCATATGGTCCCCGGAAGGATAGGTGGTTACAATTCAGATGGGCAGCCTGGTCGCTGGAGGGCCGAAGGGCCTGTTCCTGTGATGTAATCTTCTTTGTGTTTTGTTCTATGTTCAATGTTCTATGTTCAATAGGTTGATTGGTCAGGTTAAAAATTGCCCCTTAGAGTCCTGAGATGCGTAGGTTAGCGGGATTAGCGGGTAAATATGTGGGGGTAGGGCCTGGGTGGGATTGTGGTCGGTGCAGACTCGATGGGCCGAATGGCCTCCTTCTGCACTGTAGGGTTTCTATGATGATTCTATGATTCAATGGTGAAATGTGAATCACGTTTTTTGCATCCCGGATTCTCCTCCTTCCCTTGTACTTAACGTTGTGTCCTGTGTTGCAGGGACAGATCCGGACGCCCCGGGACCATCTGGCATCATGGCCCCCACTGCGGCTTCTGCCCATCCTGCTCCATACAGCTCGGACATGTCCTCAGAGGATATGGGTGAAGGGACCTCTGAGGGTGGCACCAATTTGGCGTCAGCTTCCATCTTGCAGTTCACCATTCCAGATACTGATACGTCGGTGGGTCCAGTTGGTGGTGAGCTTCAGGGTCACTCTCTGGGAGCACGGCACATCTGATAATGTACATCGGGTGGAGGAGGAAACGTCCGAGGCCTTTGGCATGTGGGTGCTTGCTGAAGGCAAGGACTCAGCTGGCCCCAGGCTACATGCTGGGCCTCTGAGATCACTTCTCCCTCAGCTGCTGGAGATGCAGCAACAGAGCCAGGGAATGCAGGAGAGGCTGACAGCCACAATGGACCAACTGCGAGGCTGTTGGGAGGAGTCCCAAAGCTTTCAGACGGACCAGCTATTGCCTGTCTTGCGTAGTTCTCAGGCCAACACTGCAAGGGTAGCATCTGCAGTGGAAAGCCTGGGGCAGGGGATCCTCACCATGAGTGGCAGGCTCCAAGCAATGGCCAAGTCACAACAGGCCACAGCGGAGTCCCAAAGGGCCACGGCCGAGTCACAGTGGGCCACAGTTGAGGGACTGAACAGGATTCTTGAGATTCTGCGGCCCATGACTGAGAGGCTCGAGAGCTTGCAGGACACCCAGTGGGACAGCGCTGAGATTCAGCAGACTACGGCAGCAGCCCTTGAGAATGTGGCCCAGTCGCAGAGGATCGTAGCTGAGGGGCTCAGAGGGAACTTTCTGCGCCCATTGACAGGTGGCTCCCGACTCAGGTGGCCATCGCAGAAGCTCAACCACCATGGGTAGGATGCAGGTGGTCCACCAGGACTGGCAGGGCCAGATGTCACTGGAGCTTCTGGACCTCACTGCAGAAGCACCGCCATCCCATGGAGTGACCCAGAGGCCCACAGGGGCTCGAGCCCATGCTGGGGCCTTCCAACCAGGAGACTGTGGCTCTGGCTACACCTTCTGACTCCCTGCTTCCTGACACCGGGGCATCTCAGGGGCAGCGGGATGAAGAGGGTGTCATGGAAATGTCCCAGATACCTGGAAGCTGGCCAGGGTCCTCAAGATCCAGGGCCTCTAGTGATGCCACACGCATCACAGGCAACGGGTTGAGCGAGGCATCTGGCCTCCTCCACTTCCAATGTACATTTTGGGGAGACACAGATGTAGTGGTAGGCCACAAAAGGTTAGGAAGTTGTAGTTGCACTGAGATGGCACGGGTGAAGGACTGCGCTAGTTAGATAGATCGTTTAGCACCTTAACGTTTTCCATTTACAAGTTTTTATGTTAGAACTATTGTAGTCATTTTTTCACCACTCACCTTTGACTAACTTGTCTTAGATTTGTCTCGAATGTGAATCCTCTTCCATTGATGATCGCCGGAGAGGTGCTTCATGTTGATGTCAGTTGGGGAGGCCACTCAATGCTGTGTCACTGAGAAAAGGAGGCCATTAGTTCCCCAGAATCCATGAGCAATTCCCTCCCCTCCCCTACCCCACCCACCCAGGGCCCTGTATGGGGGTTTCAGATCACTTACCACTACACAGACATGGGCCCATGTGCCAGTGTGCATGCGGAGCTCAGGTAGGAGTCTGACTAGTTTGCACCAGGGCATTATCATAATGGTGCTTAGCGAGTCATCTTCACCCACCTGCCTGCCAAAGAAACTCGCTAACACAGCGTACCCAGGCCCATCACTCTTGTGTGACAATGTTGAAGGATATGGAAGGGCTTTTGGGGGTGTTGGGGGGGGAGGGTTGGTGGGGGAGCGGGGTGGCGAATGGAACCTGCAGACACAAGCCCCTAGCAACTGAAATGCCTGGTGATCAAGGCCTCCTTAGCCGCCCTCGCATGCCTCATTCGAGCTGCCAGTCCTCCAATGTCTGGGTGGTGTTGCTCGGCGTGCTCCTCCTGCTGGGCAGCCTCCTCCCCAGCAATGCCCAGCTGGTCAGCCTCCATCTCCTCTTCCTCCTCCTCCAATATGTCACCTCTCTGCTGTGCCAGGTTGTGCAAGGCACAGCACACCACCACAATGCGGGAAGACATCAGGGGGCTGTATTGTAGAACCCCACCAGAGCGGTCCAGGCACCGGAATCGCATTTTGAAGAGCCCAATGCACCCCTTCACTAATGCACGGGTGGCTACATGGGCCTCATTATAGCGGGTCTCCGCCTCAGTCACAGGCCTCCACACAGGCGTCATCAGCCATGTCTGAAGCGGGTAACCCATATCACCCACGAACTAACCCCACAGCTTGGGCTCCTCCTCAAATGCCTCCGGGATGTCAGCTCCTGAGAATGAAGCTGTCATGCACACTGCCTGGATGTCTCGCACAGATGTGCATAACGTTCATGTTGTGGTCACACACCAGTTGGACATTCAGGGAGTGGAACTCCTTTCTGTTGATGAATCTTTGTGGATTCTGCAGGGGGGCCTTGAGGATTACATGGGTGCAGTCGATGGCTCCCTATACGTTAGGCATCCCTGCAATGGATGGACGCGCCTGGTCCAGGTTAAATTTGATGTACTGCCCTGCCCGGGCATACAGGCCTTCCATGACCTTCTTGACACAGGTGTGCACAGCTGACTGGGAAATGCCACATACATCTCTGCTAGAGGTCTGGAAGGAGCCAGTTGCATAAAACTTCAGAGCAGCCATCAATTTAACAGCTACTGAGAGTGGGTGCCCCCCCCACCCCCCCCGCCCCCGCCCCGAGGTGCCAGGTCCTGCAACTAGTGGTACAGGTGTTGTACTGTCTCCTTTCAGAGGCAGAGCCATCAGTGGCTCACAGTGTCCAACATCTGTTCAAATGACACTCGTGCATGGAACTACCGGGGTCTCTGCTCCCTCCTTCTCCTCTGAGCGAATGCCGGCCACCCCCTGCCTTTGATGGTCGTCTCGCTCTACTCCTGCAAGTGGTAAGGCCTGGGCCTCCTGTGCCTGCAATTCTTCGTCTTTCTCCTCCTCCTCAGCTCCAGCAGCAACCAAAAGAACAGAAAGATCAATCGGTTGCATCACAAAAGCCATCTCGTCACTCCAAAGGTGGGGGGGGGGGGGGGGGGGGGGGCGGGGGCGGAGGGGGGGGGGGGGGGGCGGAGGGGGGGGGGCAGGGGGGTTGGTGGGGTGGCTGGTGGTTGGAGATGGAGAGGAACACATGTAGAGGTTAAGGAACACTGCTTGCTCCTAGCCCATGAATGATCACTGTCCACACTGCCCATTCCCCCACCCACATGTTCCCCAGAATCACAGACTCCCATTCCCCCACCCACATGCTCCCCAGAATCACAGACCACCCATTTCCCCACCCACATACGCCCCAGAATCACAGCTCCTTGAAAAGTTAAGAGGCTGTAGCAGTGCAAATTGCAAGGGCTTTTTGCACATCCTTCAGCTGGAAGAGTGCTGAGTGCACTAGGACCCAGCAGCACCCAAAAAACCTGCAATCAGTGCTGAGACCCAGGTCCATTCTGCAAATCAGACATCGGAGACCCTGCTGAGCAACAGCCCCACACACACATACACACACACACTCGTAGAGCCCCCACCGAACCAAGAAAGAAAATGGCCGCAACGAAAGGACCAACGAAAGCAGCAGAGAGCTATCAGACACTCGGCACTTACCTCCTGACTAAACCTCACTGATGGAGCGCTGGAGTTGGACTTTTATGGAGCATGTCTGTTCCGTGCCGATTCCAGATGGGCGAATGCAGTGGTAAAGGGGGAAGTGCCGGTAAAGCTGGGCGTGCAGCCGACTAAGTCAATTTAAATGCATGCAAATTAATTTAAATGGGTGTCGCACCCATTTTGGTCCCGATCCCAGACATTTTCGGGCCTTGGTAAAGGAGGAACCGGCACGGTGGCGGGCGCGGATCGCAATACTCGCCTCAACTTCACCAAGTTTTCGAGCCCGAAAACGGGCGCAGCTTGATGGTAAAATCGGGCCCTAAGGAGTAATTTAGCATGGTCAATCCACCTAACCTGCACATCTTTGGACTGTGGAAGGAAATCGGAGCATCCAGAGGAAACCCATGAAGAAGGTGAGAAAGTGCAAACTCCACACAATCAGTTGAACCCAGGTCAATTCGGGCGCAGTGAGGCATTTATTTTCTATTTAACAGTCTGTTGTACTTTTCTTGATAGTATACTACATAGCACTTTAAGGAGGAAAAAAAGTCTTTAAAAACTTCCTTTTAAATTTCAGTGCAACAACCCCAAGACCAAGGAACCCAAGTTAAAAGCTGCTGTGAGAATTGTACCAGAGTGGAGTGATTACGATAATGAAATAAAGTTGTTATTAAAGCGAGTGGAGGAACAAAAAATGGATAACCACATAAAGGCAAATTCACAGTCTCCAGGTAAGATATTGACCTTCACAATTCTTGGGCCCGATTCTCCCATCGCAACCCGCAGCTTTTCTGGCAGGTTCGATCCGGAGAATCGCGTATTGGCTATTTCGCGGGATTTGCACATGCGTTGGGAACGCATGCGCGTCTTTCACAGCCGGAGAACAGTTGCAGTCAGACTGCTCTGGAAACTGGCAGGAAGAGAGATAAGTTATTTGAATCTTTTTTTAATGTATTTTAAATATATTTTGCATGTGATTATCGGGCCCGGCAAGTTCCGTGCCGGGCCCGATAGCATTTCCCAACCCGCCAGGAGTGCTTCATTCCAGCAAGGTTTAGAATAGCTCCCCACGTTTGGGGAACTACTGGGAGACCCCGCCCAAATGAACGAGGGCAATTGGCGCCACCCAGGGGGTCGGGCAGCAGGGGGGGTTGTGCCCCCTGGGCACGGGCACCCACATCTCCACATCATGGGCACCCTGGCAGTGCCAGCCTGTGCCCCGGCACTGCCCAAGGGGCAAAGTGGCAATGCCCAGGGGGCAACTTGGCACTGTCCAGCAGGCATTAGGCAGTGCCAAGGGGGTGGGGCCTATTGTGGGCGGGGCCTAGGAGTGATCAGTGGCGTTGGGGAGGTCCCGCTGCCACTCTGCATTAGGATCAGTCTGGGCTCAAGGGAGGGCAGTGATTGGGGTGAGCTGGGGGGGGGGATAGTCTGCCGGGGTGGGGTCTGAACCCAAGGGGGGGGGGGTTCAGCTGGGGTGGAGGTCTGCCAGGGTGAGGGGTTGGGGGATCGCCACTGCTGGGCGCTCCGGTGCGGGAGGAGCTCAGGGCTGGCCCGGGAATTGTTGTGGGGTCCGCGATCGGGCCGTGGGAGGGGGGCTGGAGAGGCAGCACTGCGAAAGTCCCGAGCTGGCCAGCAAATGGGGAGACTGACAGACCTGGACCACTGCGCATGCGCAGAGACCCGGAGCTGTCAGACTCCGGAGCGAATAGGCCCCGCCCCCTCCCGGGTTTTTAATGAGATGCAAGATTGTGACCTCCGCAATGGACAGAGTGGGGACATTCAGGTCTGAAGTTGCAATGAAAAAATAGTCGTGATCGAGAACAATTTTCCCACCAATTCAGCACTTTTGGGAGAATCGCCTCCCTTGTCGACATGGATCTGGAAATTTTTCATTTTAAATTGTTGCAGTAAGCTATCGAACATCATGAAAGATTTTACAGCATTGTAGACCGCATTAATAACATTTATTGAAGGGCTAAAGATGGGTAGAAAAAAGCAGAGGGAATGCAAGGTGGAAACTTGGGTCTATGCCAAAAGTCAGCAAAGAAGTCATGCAGTCATTATCATAGAATCCTACAGTGCAGAAGGAGGCTATTCGGCCAATTGCAACTGCACCGACCACAATCCTGGTCCTATCCCCATATCCCCATGCATTTACCCTAGCTAGTTCCCCTGACACTAAGGGGCCATTTAGCATGGCCAATCCACCGATCCCACACATCTTTGCACTGTGGGAGGGAACCGGAGCACCCGGAGGAAACCCACACAAACAGGAGGAGAATGTGCAAACTCCACACAGACAGTGACCCGAGCCGGGAATCGAACCCGGGTCCAGGTGCTGTGAAGCAGCAATGCTAACCACTGTGCCACCGTGCCGCCCCAATGACACAGAAGGAGACCATTTGTCTTACTGCGCCCATGTAGAGCAATCCAGTCACTCCTATTATCCCATTCCATCCCTCTAAACCTGCCAAGTTTGTCAAGTTTATTTCTCTCAACTGTCTATCAATTTCCTTTTAAAATTTTTGATCATCTCCACTTTCATCACTCTCACAGTCAGCAAATTCCAAGTTATTATCATATACTTACATAAAAGTTCTTCCTTACATCCTTCCTGTATCTCTTGCCCAAAACCTGTGTTCCCCAGTTCTTATACCAACAGCTAATTGAAATACATTTTCTTTGTTGACTGGTCCCAGTCTGTTTTAATTCAGCAGGACACTGGTCTTGGTCTGTTTTAATTCAGCAGGACATTGATCTTGGACTGTTTCAATTTAGCCGGACTCTGGTCCCAGTCTGTTTTAATTCAGCAGAACCCTGGTTCCAGTCTGTTTGAATTCAACAGGACACTGGTTCCTGTCCCCTTTAATTCAGCAGGATACTGGTCATTATCTGTTTTATTTCAGCAGGACCGTGGTCCCAGTCTGTTTTAATTCTGCAGGACTATGATCCCAGTATGTTTTATGTAAGCAGGACACTGATCCCAGTCTGTTTTAATTCAACAGAATACTTGTCCCAGTCTGTTTAAATTCTGCAGGACACTGACCCCAGTCGGTTTTAATTCAGCAGGACACTGATCCCAGTCTGTTTGAATTCAGCAGGATACTGGTCTCAGTCTGTTTTATTTCAGCAGGATCATGGTCCCAGTCTGTTTTAATTCAACAGGATTACGATCCAATTATGTTTTAAGTAAGCAGGACATTGATCCCAGTTTGTTTTAATTCAGCAGGACACTGGGTCCTGTCCCCTTTAATTCAGCAGGACACTGGTCATTGTCTGTTTTATTTCAGCAGGACCGTGGACCCAGTCTGTTTCAATTCTGCAGGACTATGATCCAGTATGTTTTATGTAAGCAGGACCCTGGTTCCTGAAGGTCTGCAGAGAGATTTGGACAGGCTGAGTGAGTGGGCGAGGATCTGGCAGATGGAGTATAACGTTGACAAATGCGAGGTTATTCACTTTGGAGGAAATAATAGCAAATTGGATTATTATCTAAATGGAAAAAAATTACAACATGCTACTGTGCAAAGGGACCTGGGGGTCCTTGTGCATGAGATGCAAAAACCCAGTCTGCAGGTGCAACAGGTGATCAAGAAGGCAAATGGGATGTTGGCCTATATCGCAAGGGGGATAGAATATAAAAACAGAGATGTCTTGCGGCATCTGTACAGGGCATTGGTGATGCGCTATTCAGACACGAGGCTTGAAGCTCAGTAAATGAAAGGCTTTTATTTACTGTTAACGAAGCTACCAGAACTTATATACACTATCCCAGACTGAAGGGGTCCCGGCCAGAGCAGGGACTCTTATACCTCTCCCAGGAGGCGGAGCCCGACTGGGATGTGCCACAACACTACAGTACAAAGGTGTAACAACCCCACCCTAACCCAACAGCAACAATAGCACAACCCAACAGTAACATATGTTGAGGCTATATTGGATCTGGTGCTGGGAAATGAGCCAGACCAGGTGCTAGACTTGGAAGTTGGTGTGCATTTTGGTGATAGTGACCACAATTCGGTTACGTTCACCTTAGTGATGGAAAGGGATAGGCATGAACCTCGGGCCAGTGGTTTTAGCTGGGGGAAGGGTAATTATGAGGCTATTAGGAGAGAATTAGGAAACATAGGTTGGACTAGGAGATTACAGGGACTGGGAACGTCCGACATGTGGAGTTTTTTCAAGGAGCAGCTACTGCGAGTCTGTGATAGGTATGTCCCTGTCAGGCAAGGAGGAATTGGTAGGGCTAGGGAACCGTGGTGCACCAAAAAAGTTTCTTTGTTGGTTAAAAAGAAAAAGGAGGCTTATGTTCGGATGAGACGTGAGCACTCGGGTAGTGCACTAGAAAGCTTTAGATTGGCTAAGAGGGAGTTGAAGAGCGAGCTTAGAAGGGCTAAAAGGGGACATGAGAAGACTTTGGCGGATAGGGTTAAAGAGAATCCTAAGGCGTTCTATAGGTATGTCAAGAACAGAAGGTTGGTTAGGGCAAGTTTAGGGCCAGTTATAGATGGCAGAGGGAAGTTATGTGTGGAACCGGAGGAGATTGGTGAAGCATTGAACCAATATTTCTCTTCGGTGTTCACGCAAGGGGACATGAATATAGCTGAGGAGGACACTGGGTTGCAAGGGAGTAGAATAGACAGTATTACAGTTGATAAGGAGGATGTGCAGGATATTCTGGAGGGTCTGAAAATAGATAAATCCCCTGGTCCGGATGGGATTTATCCAAGGATTCTCTGGGAGGCAAGAGAAGTGATTGCAGAGCCTCTGGCTCTGATCTTCAGGTCGTCGTTGGCCTCTGGTATAGTACCAGAAGATTGGAGGTTAGCGAATGTTGTCCCATTGTTTAAGAAGGGGAACAGAGACTTCCCCGGGAATTATAGACCGGTGAGTCTCACTTCTGTTGTCGGCAAGATGTTGGAAAAAATTATAAGGGATAGGATTTATAGTTATTTGGAGAGTAATGAATTGATAGGTGATAGTCAGCATGGTTTTGTGGCAGGTAGGTCGTGCCTTACTAACCTTATTGAGTTTTTTGAGAAAGTGACCAAGGAGGTGGATGGGGGCAAGGCAGTGGACATGGTATATATGGATTTTAGTAAGGCGTTTGATAAGGTTCACCATGGTAGGCTTCTGCAGAAAATGCAGATGTATGGGATTGGGGGTGATCTAGGAAATTGGATCAGGAATTGGCTAGCGGATAGGAAACAGAGGGTGGTGGTTGATAGTAAATATTCATCATGGAGTGCGGTTACAAGTGGTGTACCTCAGGGATCTGTTTTGGGGCCACTGCTGTTTGTAATATTTATTAATGATCTGGATGAGGGTATAGTTGGGTGGATTAGCAAATTTGCTGATGACACCAAAGTCGGTGGTGTGGTAGACAGTGAGGAAGGGTGTCGTAGTTTGCAGGAAGACTTAGACAGGTTGCAAAGTTGGGCCGAGAGGTGGCGGATGGAGTTTAATGCGGAGAAGTGTGAGGTAATTCACTTTGGTAGGAATAACAGATGTGTTGAGTATAGGGCTAACGGGAGGACTTTGAATAGTGTGGAGGAGCAGAGGGATCTAGGTGTATGTGTGCATAGATCCCTGAAAGTTGGGAATCAAGTAGATAAGGTTGTTAAGAAGGCATATGGTGTCTTGGCGTTTATTGGTAGGGGGATTGAATTTAGGAGTCGTAGCGTTATGTTGCAACTGTACACAACTCTGGTGCGGCCGCACTTGGAGTACTGTGTGCAGTTCTGGTCCCCACATTACAGGAAGGATGTGGAGGCTTTGGAGAGGGTGCAGAGGAGGTTTACCAGGATGTTGCCTGGTATGGAGGGGAGATCCTATGAGGAGAGGCTGAGGGATTTGGGATTGTTTTCGCTGGAAAGGCGGCGGCTAAGAGGGGATCTTATTGAAACATATAAGATGATTAGAGGTTTAGATAGGGTGGATAGTGATAGCCTTTTTCCTCTGATGGAGAAATCCAGCACGAGGGGGCATGGCTTTAAATTGAGGGGGGGTAGTTATAGAACCGATGTCAGGGGTAGGTTCTTTACCCAGAGGGTGGTGAGGGATTGGAATGCCCTGCCAGCATCAGTAGTAAATGCGCCTAGTTTGGGGGCGTTTAAGAGATCCGTAGATAGGTTCATGGACGAAAAGAAATTGGTTTAGGTTGGAGGGTCACAGTTTTTTTTTTTAACTGGTCGGTGCAACATCGTGGGCCGAAGGGCCTGTTCTGCGCTGTAATGTTCTATGTTCTATGTTCTATGTTCTATCCTTGTAGTCCTGGCCAGCCCCTGGCTCAGCACTATCCAGTGGGAACCAACGATGGTTCACCACAATTGGTGAGGCTGCAGCTGGAATACTGTGTGCAGTATTGGTCCCCTTATTTGCGGAAGGATATATTGGCCTTGGAGGGAGTGCAGAGAAGGTTCACCAGGTTGATACCAGAGATGAGGGGTGTTGATTATGAGGAGAGACTGAGCAGATTGGTTTTGTACTCGTTGGAATTTAGAAGGCTGAGGGGGGATCTTATAGAGACTTATAAGATAATGAAGGGGCTGGATAGGGTAGAGGTGGAGACATTCTTTCCACTTAGAAAGGAAGCTAGAACTAGAGGGCACAGCCTCAAAATAAAGGGGGGTCAGTTTCGGACAGAGGTGAGGAGGAACTTCTTCTCTCAGAGGGTGGTGAATCTCTGGAATTCTCTGCCCACTGAAGTGGTGGAGGCTACCTCGTTGAATATGTTTAAATCACGGATAGATGGATTCCTGATCAGTAAGGGAATTAGGGGTTATAGGGATCACGCGGGTAAGTGGAACTGATCCACTTCAGATCAGCCATGATCTTATTGAATGGCGGGGCAGGCTCGAGGGGCTAGATGGCCTACTCCTGCTCCTATTTCTCATATTCTTATGTTCCAGTCTGTTTTAATTCTGCAGTCATGATATGGAGATGCTGGCGTTGGACTGGGGTGAACACAGTAAGAGTTTTAACAACACCAGGTTAAAGTCCAACAGGTTTATTTGGTAGCAAATACCATTAGCTTTCGGAGCGCTGCTCCTTCATCAGATGGAGTGGAAATCTGCTCTCAAACAGGGCACAGAGACACAAAATCAAGTTACAGAATACTGATTAGAATGCGAATCCCTACAGCCAACCAGATCTTAAAGATACAGACAATGTGGGTGAAGGGAGCATTAAGCACAGGTTAAAGAGATGTGTATTGTCTCCAGACAGGACAGCCAGCAAGTCCAAGAGGCAAGCTGTGGGGGTTACTGATAGTGTGACATAAATCCAACATCCCGGTTTAGGCCGTCCTCATGTGTGCAGAACTTGGCTATCAGTTTCTGCTCAGCGACTCTGCGCTGTCGTGTGTCGTGAAGGCCGCCTTGGAGAACGGGGACATCCTTTCCTGGGGAAAGGATGTCCCGAGGCATGGTACATTGGGGAAACCATGCAGATGCTACGACAACGGATGAATGAACACCGCTCGACAATCACCAGGCAAGACTGTTCTCTTCCTGTGGGGAAGCACTTCAGCAGTCACAGGCATTCAGCCTCTGATCTTCAGGTAAGCGTTCTCCAAGGCGGCCTTCACGACACACGACGGCGCAGAGTCGCTGAGCAGAAACTGATAGCCAAGTTCTGCACACATGAGGATGGCCTCAATCGGGATGTTGGATTTATGTCACATTATCAGTAACCCCCACAGCTTGCCTCCTGGACTTGCAGGCTGTCCTGTCTGGAGACAATTCACATCTCTTTAACCTGTGCTTAATGCTCCCTCCACCCACATTGTCTGTATCTTTAAGATCTGGTTGGCTGTAGGGATTCGCATTCTAATCAGTATTCTGTAACTTGATTTTGTGTCTCTGTGCCCTGTTTGAGAGCAGATTTCCACTCCATCTGACGAAGGAGCAGCGCTCCGAAAGCTAATGGTATTTGCTACCAAATAAACCTGTTGGACTTTAACCTGGTGTTGTTAAAACTCTTACTTAATTCTGCAGGACACTGATCCCAGTCTGTTTTAACTCAGCAGGACACTGATCCCAGTCTGTTTTAATTCAGCAGGAACCTGGTCTCAGTCTGTTTTAATTCAGCATGGCATGGTCCCAATCAGTTTTAATTCAGCAGGACATTGATCCCAGTCTGTTTTAATTCAGCAGGACACTGTTTCCTGACCCCTTTTATTTCAGCAGGAAACTAGTCATTGTCTGTTTTAATTCAGCATTATACTGATTCCAGTCTGTTTTAAATCAGCAGGACACTGTTTGTTGTCCCCTTTAATTCAGCAGGATTTTGATCCCAGTCTGTTTCAATTCAGCAGGACATTCGTTCCTGTCCCCTTTAATTCATCAGGACGCTGGTCCCAGTCAGTATTAATTCATCAGGACGCTGGTCCCAATCTGTTTTAGTTCGGCAGGTCACTGGCTGCAGTCTGTTTTAATTCAGCAGGACACTGTTTCCCCTCCTCTTTAATTCAGCAGGACACTGGTCATTGTCTGTTTTAATTCAGCAGTGCACTGATCCCCATCTGTTTTAATTCAGCAGGACACAAGTTCCTGTCCCCTTTCATTCCAGTATGTTTAAAGTAAGCAGACCCTTGTTTCCTGTCTGTATTAATTGAGCAGGAATCTGTTGTAGGGAAAAATCCCTGTACCAGTGCATTCAAGGAAGTCGAGTCACAAGGCAATGTTCAAAGTGTTTTTCTTTATTGTACAATTACTGGGAACCCAGGGAGACCCCTGTAGCCAGCTCCGAAACAGTGCTTGGCCACGTTGATCTCAATAGTTATACATTTGCTCTGGATATTTATAGGAATCCAAATTCGAGCGGGAACATTTGCTCATACAGTTTTACAATACTTACAAAGTGGCCTGTCTGGTCAGGAGGTTCCCTGGGAGGCTTGTCAATTTGCATCTGTATGGTGTGTGTCCGTGTTAATGGGACTGCCTGTTCTTGCCCCGGTGTTTTAATGTGTTTCCCATTATCCTCTCGATGTGTCCCCTTATCTAAATCGACCTCTACTGTTTTGTGTCTGTATTCTATGCTTGCGAGATTCGGTGTTAATGTCATTTTGTCCTGCTGTGTGTAGGGGGATTTAATCTAATCTTTTATTCTTTTTATCCTAGTTTATTAAGTTTCTTTGCCTGCCTTGGCCATTTTATTCCTGTAATATTTTATTGACAGTCCGGTTATGCCATATAACCCACTCCAGGTCTTGACTCGCAGATATCCCGATCTTCTGGCCAAAGGCCGGTTTAAAATGCAGCTTCGTGCTGTTGCTGGGCAGAATAAGGATCTTTTGTCAGCTTTGAAATTAAAGGTCTCTCAGCTGTGCAGAGGGGGATTTAAACGATTGTCCATTCGGGTGTTCCCCTCTGCATTGTGGGCACGTTATGAATGGTGCCAATCAGTCCAATAAATGAATATGTTTAATGAGGTGAATATTGATGAGATAATAAAAATATGGCTTTTGGAAAATGGCCTACTTCAAATCTGACCCCAGTTGTTTTAATTCAGCAGAACTCAGGTCCGAGTCTGTTTTAATTCAGCAGGAAACTGATCCCAGTCTGTTTTAATTGAGTAGGAAACTGATCCCAGTCTGTTTTAATTGAGTAGGAAACTGATCCCAGTCTGATTTAATTCAGCAGGATGCTGGTTCCTGTCCTATTTAATACAGCAGGACACTGGTCATTGTCTCTTAATTCAGTAGGACTCTGATCCCAGTCTGTTTTAATTCAGCAGGACATTGTTTCCTGTCCTCTTTAGTTCAGCAGGAGACTGGTCATTGTCTGTTTTAATTCAGCAGCACTCGGATCCCAATCTGTTTTAATTCAGCAGGACACTGATCTCAGTCTGTTTTAATTCAGCAGGACACTGATCCCAATCTGTTTTAATTCAGCAGGACACTGATCTCAGTCTGTTTTAATTCAGCAGGACACTGATCCCAATCTGTTTTAATTCAGCCGGACACTGATTCCAATCTGTTTTAATTCAGCAGGACACTGGTCTCAATCTGTTTTAATTCAGCAGGACACTGGTCTCAATCTGTTTTAATTCAGCAGGACACTGGTCTCAATCTGTTTTAATTCAGCAGGACACTGATCTCAGTCTGTTTTAATTCAGCAGGACACTGATCTCAGTCTTTTTTAATTCAGCAGGACACTGATCCCAATCTGTTTTAATTCAGCAGGACACTGATACCAATCTGTTTTAATTCAGCAGGACACTGATCCCAATCTGTTTTAATTCAGCAGGACACTGATACCAATCTGTTTTAATTCAGCAGGACACTGATACCAATCTGTTTTAATTCAGCAGGACACTGATCCCAATCTGTTTTAATTCAGCAGGACACTGATCTCAGTCTGTTTTAATTCAGCAGGACACTGATCCCAATCTGTTTTAATTCAGCAGGACACTGATACCAATCTGTTTTAATTCAGCAGGACACTGATCCCAATCTGTTTTAATTCAGCCGGACACTGATCCCAATCTGTTTTAATTCAGCAGGACACTGATACCAATCTGTTTTAATTCAGCCGGACACTGATCCCAATCTGTTTTAATTCAGCCGGACACTGATCCCAATCTGTTTTAATTCAGCCGGACACTGATCCCAATCTGTTTTAATTCAGCCGGACACTGATCCCAATCTGTTTTAATTCAGCAGGTCACTGGTCCCAGTCTGTTTTTATACAGCATGATCCTGTTTCCAGTCTGTTTTAATTCAGCAGGACACTCGTCCCTGTCTGCTTCAATTCAGCAGGGCGCTGGTCATCATTTGTTTCATTTCAGCAGGACCATGGTCCCCATCTGTTTTAATTCAGCAGGATTGATCTCAATCTGTTTTAATTCAGCAGGACTGGTGTCAATCTGTTTTAATTCAGCAGGACACTGATCCCAATCAGTTTTAATTCAGCAGGACACTGGTCTCAATCTGTTTTAATTCAGCAGGACACTGATCCCAATCTGTTTTAATTCAGCAGGACACTGATCCCAATCTGTTTTAATTCAGCAGGACACTGATCCCAATCTGTTTTAATTCAGCAGGACACTGATCCCAATCAGTTTTAATTCAGCAGGACACTGGTCTCAATCTGTTTTAATTCAGCAGGACACTGATCCCAATCTGTTTTAATTCAGCAGGACACTGATCCCAATCTGTTTTAATTCAGCAGGACACTGATCCCAATCAGTTTTAATTCAGCAGGACACTGATCCCAATCAGTTTTAAATCAGCAGGACACTGATCCCAATCAGTTTTAATTTAGCAGGAAACTGATTCCAGTCTGTTTTAATTCAGCAGGTCACTGGTCCCAGTCTGTTTTAATTCAGCAGGACACTGGTCCCAGTCTGTTTTAATTCAGCAGGACACTGATCCCAATCAGTTTTAATTCAGCAGGACACTGGTCCCAATCTGTTTTAATTCAGCAGGACACTGGTCCCAATCTGATTTAATTCAGCAGGACACTGGTCTCAATCTGTTTTAATTCAGCAGGACACTGATCCCAATCTGTTTTAACTCAGCAGGAAACTGATTCCAGTCTGTTTTAAATCAGCAGGACACTGTTTCCTGTCCTCTTTACATAAGAACATAAGAAATAGGAGCAGGAGTAGGCCATCTAGCCACTCAAGCCTGCTCCGCCATTCAATAAGATCATGACTGATCTGATAGTGAGTTCAGTTCCACTTACCCGCCCGCTCCCCATAACCCTTAATTCCCTTAATGGTTACAAATCTATCTATCTGTGACTTAAACACATTTAACGAGGTAGCCTCTACTGCTTCATTGGGCAGAGAATTCCAAATATTCACTACCCTCTGGGAGAAGAAGTTCCTCCTCAACTCTGTTCTAAATTAACTCCCCCGTATTTTGAGGCTATGCCCCCTAGTTCTTGTTTCCATTGTAAGTGGAAATAACCTCGCTGCTTCTACCCTGTCTAGCCTCTTCATTATCTTATATGTCTCTATAAGATCTCCCCTCAACCTTCTAAACTCCAATGAGTACAGGCCCAGTCTACTCAATCTCTCCTAATAAGCCAACCCCCTCATCTCTGGAATCAACCTGGTGAACCTTCTCTGTACCCTCTCCAAAGCTAATATATCCTTTCTTAAATAAGGGGACCAAAATTGGACACAGTACTCTAGGTGTGGCCTCACCAGTACCCTGTACAGTTGCAGCATGACCTCCCTGCTTTTATACTCCAAAGACCAACATTCCATTTGCATTCTTGATTACCTGCTGCACCTGCAAACTGAGTTTTTGTGATTCATGCACAAGGACCCCCAGGTCCCTCTGCACAGTCGCATGTTCTAATTTTTCATTGTTTAAATAATAGTCCATTTTACTATTATTCCTTCCAAAGTGGATAACCTCACACTTACCAACGTTAAGGTGACGATCACGAGGGGTCACGGGCTCAAGCTGAGAGGGGCGAAGTATAACTCAGACATCAGAGGGACGTTTTTTACACAGAGGGTGGTGGGGGCCTGGAATGCGCTGCCAAGTAGGGTGGTGTAGGCAGGCATGTTGACATCGTTTAAGACTTACCTGGATAGTCACATGAGCAGCCTGGGAATGGAGGGATACAAACGATTGGTCTAGTTGGACCAAGGAGCGGCACAGGCTTAAGAACATAGAACATAGAACATTACAGCGCAGAACAGGCCCTTCGGCCCACGATGTTGCACCGACCAGTTAAAAAAAAAAACTGTGACCCTCCAACCTAAACCAATTTCTTTTCGTCCATGAACCTATCTACGGATCTCTTAAACGCCCCCAAACTAGGCGCATTTACTACTGATGCTGGCAGGGCATTCCAATCCCTCACCACCCTCTGGGTAAAGAACCTACCCCTGACATCGGTTCTATAACTACCCCCCCTCAATTTAAAGCCATGCCCCCTCGTGCTGGATTTCTCCATCAGAGGAAAAAGGCTATCACTATCCACCCTATCTAAACCTCTAATCATCTTATATGTTTCAATAAGATCCCCTCTTAGCCGCCGCCTTTCCAGCGAAAACAATCCCAAATCCCTCAGCCTCTCCTCATAGGATCTCCCCTCCATACCAGGCAACATCCTGGTAAACCTCCTCTGCACCCTCTCCAAAGCCTCCACATCCTTCCTGTAATGTGGGGACCAGAACTGCACACAGTACTCCAAGTGCGGCCGCACCAGAGTTGTGTACAGTTGCAACATAACGCTACGACTCCTAAATTCAATCCCCCTACCAATAAACGCCAAGACACCATATGCCTTCTTAACAACCTTATCTACTTGATTCCCAACTTTCAGGGATCTATGCACACATACACCTAGATCCCTCTGCTCCTCCACACTATTCAAAGTCCTCCCGTTAGCCCTATACTCAACACATCTGTTATTCCTACCAAAGTGAATTACCTCACACTTCTCCGCATTAAACTCCATCCGCCACCTCTCGGCCCAACTTTGCAACCTGTCTAAGTCTTCCTGCAAACTACGACACCCTTCCTCACTGTCTACCACACCACCGACTTTGGTGTCATCAGCAAATTTGCTAATCCACCCAACTATACCCTCATCCAGATCATTAATAAATATTACAAACAGCAGTGGCCCCAAAACAGATCCCTGAGGTACACCACTTGTAACCGCACTCCATGATGAATATTTACTATCAACCACCACCCTCTGTTTCCTATCCGCTAGCCAATTCCTGATCCAATTTCCTAGATCACCCCCAATCCCATACATCTGCATTTTCTGCAGAAGCCTACCATGGTGAACCTTATCAAACGCCTTACTAAAATCCATATATACCACGTCCACTGCCTTGCCCCCATCCACCTCCTTGGTCACTTTCTCAAAAAACTCAATAAGGTTAGTAAGGCACGACCTACCTGCCACAAAACCATGCTGACTATCACCTATCAATTCATTACTCTCCAAATAACTATAAATCCTATCCCTTATAATTTTTTCCAACATCTTGCCGACAACAGAAGTGAGACTCACCGGTCTATAATTCCCGGGGAAGTCTCTGTTCCCCTTCTTAAACAATGGGACAACATTCGCTAACCTCCAATCTTCTGGTACTATACCAGAGGCCAACGACGACCTGAAGATCAGAGCCAGAGGCTCTGCAATCACTTCTCTTGCCTCCCAGAGAATCCTTGGATAAATCCCATCCGGACCAGGGGATTTATCTATTTTCAGACCCTCCAGAATATCCTGCACATCCTCCTTATCAACTGTAATACTGTCTATTCTACTCCCTTGCAACCCAGTGTCCTCCTCAGCTATATTCATGTCCCCTTGCGTGAACACCGAAGAGAAATATTGGTTCAATGCTTCACCAATCTCCTCCGGTTCCACACATAACTTCCCTCTGCCATCTATAACTGGCCCTAAACTTGCCCTAACCAACCTTCTGTTCTTGACATACCTATAGAACGCCTTAGGATTCTCTTTAACCCTATCCGCCAAAGTCTTCTCATGTCCCCTTTTAGCCCTTCTAAGCTCGCTCTTCAACTCCCTCTTAGCCAATCTAAAGCTTTCTAGTGCACTACCCGAGTGCTCACGTCTCATCCGAACATAAGCCTCCTTTTTCTTTTTAACCAACAAAGAAACTTTTTTGGTGCACCACGGTTCCCTAGCCCTACCAATTCCTCCTTGCCTGACAGGGACATACCTATCACAGACTCGCAGTAGCTGCTCCTTGAAAAAACTCCACATGTCGGACGTTCCCAGTCCCTGTAATCTCCTAGTCCAACCTATGTTTCCTAATTCTCTCCTAATAGCCTCATAATTACCCTTCCCCCAGCTAAAACCACTGGCCCGAGGTTCATGCCTATCCCTTTCCATCACTAAGGTGAACGTAACCGAATTGTGGTCACTATCACCAAAATGCACACCAACTTCCAAGTCTAGCACCTGGTCTGGCTCATTTCCCAGCACCAGATCCAATATAGGCTTGGAGGGCCGAAGGGCCTGTTTCCTGTGCTGTACTGTTCTTTGTTCTTTGTTATACTCCATCTGCCAGATCCTTGCCCACTCACTCAGCCTATCCAAATCTCTGCAGACTCTCTGTGTCCTCCACGCAATTTGCTTTCCCACTCATCTTGAACCCGTCCAAGTTTTTCTTAAATGTTAAAAGTGACCCCACATTTACCACTTTATCTGGCAGCGCATTCCACACTCCCACCACTCTCTGCGTGAAGAAGCCCCCCCTAATATTCCCTTTAAACCTTTCTCCTTTCACTCTTAACCCATGCCCTCTGGGTTTTTTTCTCCCCTAGCCTCAGCGGAAAAAGCCTGCTTGCATTCACTCTATCTATACCCATCAAAATCTTATACACCTCTATCAAATCTCCCCTCAATCTTCTACGCTCCAGGGAATAAAGTCCCAACCTATTCAATCTCTCTCTGTAACTCAGCTTCTCAAGTCCCGGCAACATCCTTGTGAACCTTCTCTGCACTCTTTCAACTTTATTTACATCCTTCCTGTAACTAGGTGACCGAAACTGTACACAATACTCTAAATTCGGCCTCACCAATGCCTTATATAACCTTACCATAACACTCCAACCTTTATACTCGATACTCTGATTTATAAAGGCCAATGTACCAAAGGCACTCTTTACGACCCTATCCACCTGTGACGTCACTTTTAGGGAATTCTGTACCTGTATTCCCAGATCCCTCTGTTCAACTGCACTCTTCAGAGTCCTACCACTTACCCTGTACGTTCTACTTTGGTTTGTCCTTCCAAAGTGCAATATCTCGCACTTGTCTGCGTTAAATTCATTTGCCATTTTTTAGCCCATTTTTCTAGTTAGTCCAAATCCCTCTGCAAGCTTTGAAAACCTTCCTCACTGTCCACTACACCTCCAATCTTTGTATCATCAGCAAACTTGCTGATCCAATTTACCACATTATCATCCAGATAATTGATATAGATGACAAACAACAATGGACCCAACACCGATCCCTGCGGCTCACCACTAGTCACAGGCCTCCACTCAGAGAAGCAATCCTCCACAACCACTCTCTGGCTTCTTCCATTGAGCCAGTGTCTAATCCAATTTACTACCTCCCCATGTATACCTAGCGACTAAACCTTCCTAACTAACCTCCCATGAGGGACCTTGTCAAAGACCTTGCTGAAATCCAGGTAGACAACACCCACCACCTTCCCTTCATCCACTTTCCTGGTAACCTCCTCGAAAAACTCTAATAGATTGGTCAAACATGACCTACCACGCACAAAGCCATGTTGACTCTCCCTAATAAGTCCCTGTCTATCCAAATATTTGTAGATCCTATCCCTTATCACACCTTCCAATAACTTGCCCACCACCGACGTCAAACTTACTGGCCTATAATTTCCCGGATTTCTTTTGGAACCTTTTTTAAACAACGAACAACATGAGCCACCCTCCAATCATCCGGCACCTCCCCCGTGAATACTGACATTTTAAATATGCCTGCCAGGGCCCCTGCAAGTTCAACACTAGCTTCCCTCAAGGTCCGTGGGAATACTCTGTCTGGTCCTGGGGATTTATCCACTCTGATTTGCCTCAAGACAGCGAGCACCTCCTCCCCTTTAATCTGTAAAGGTTCCATGACCTCCCTACCTGTTTGCCCTATTTCCGTAGACTCCATGCCCGTTTCCTCAGTAAATACGGATGCAAAAAAACCATTTAGTATCTCCCCCATCTCTTTTGGTTCCATACACAGTGTACCACTCTGGTCTTCAAGAGGACCAATTTTATCCCTCACTATCCTTTTGCTCCTAACATACCTATAGAAGCTCTTTGGATTTTCCTTCACTCTGTCTGCCAAAGCAACCTCATGTCTTCTTTTAGCCCTCCTGATTTCCCTCTTAAGTAGCTTCTTGCACTTTTTATACTCCTCGAGCATCTGATCTGTTCCTTGCTGCCTGTACATTTCATACAACTCTCTCTTCCTCTTAATCAGTGTTACTATCTCCCTCGAGAACCAAGGTTCCTTATTCCTATTTACTTTGCCTTTAATCCTGACAGGAACATACAAACTCTGCACTCTCAAAATTTCTCCTTTGAAGGCCTCCCACTTTCCATTTACATCCCTACCAGAGAACAGCCTGTGCCAATCCACACTTTCCAGATCCCTTCTCATTTCATCAAATTTGGCCTTTTTCCAGTTCAGAACTTCAACCCGAGGACCAGATCTATCCTTATCCATGATCAGGTTGAAACTAATGGCATTATGATCACTGGATCCAGTGTTCCCTCACACTCACATCCATCACCTGCCCTAACTCATTTCCCAATAGGAGATCCAATGTCGCATCCTCTCTAGTTGGCACCTCTAAATACTGATGTAGAAAATTCTCCTGAACACATTTTACAAACTCTACCCCGTCTAAACCTTTAACAGTATGTGAGTCCCAATCTATATGTGGAAAATTAAAATCCCCATCTATCACAACTTTGTGTTTCTTGCAGTTGTCAGCTATCTCTCCGCTGATTTGCTCCTCCAATTCTCGCTGACTATTGGGTGGTCTATAATACAGCCCCATTAATATGGTCATACCTTTCCTGTTTCTCAGCTCTATCCATAGGGCCTCTGTAGACAAGCTCCCCAATCTATCCTGAGTACCGCTGTAACATTTTCCCTGACCAACAATGCCACCCCCCCCACCTTTTATCCCTCTGCCTCTATCCCGCCTGAAACATTGGAACCCTGGAACATTGAGCTGCCAGTCCTGCCCCTCTTGTAGCCAAGTTTCACTAATGGCTATAATGTCATATTTCCATGTGTCTATCCACGCCTTCAGCTCATCTGCCTTCCCCACAATACTCCTGGCATTGAAATAGACACGGTAGCACAGTGGTTAGCACTGCTGCTTCACAGCTCCAGGGTCCCGGGTTCGATTCCCGACTCGGGTCACTGTCTGTGTGGAGTTTGCACATTCTCCTCGTGTCTGCGTGGGTTTCCTCCGGGTGCTCCGGTTTCCTCCCACAGTCCAAAGATGTGCAGGTTAGGTTGATTGGCCAGGTTAAAAAATTGCCCCTTAGAGTCCTGAGATGTGTAGGTTAGAGGGATTAGCGGGTAAATATGTGGGGGTAGGGCCTGGGTGGGATTGTGGTCGGTGCAGACTCGATGGGCCAAATGGCCTCCTTCTGCACTGTCGGGTTTCTATGTTCTATGTTCAAAAGATTATTTCCACCACACTCAACCCTTCCATTTGTGATTTTGCTTGAACTAACCTGTCTTTTTACCCCAGCTCCACTATCTGCTCTGGCACTCTGGTTCTCATCCCCCTGCAAATCTAGTTTAAACGCTCCCCAATAACACTAGCAAATCTCCCTGCAAGTATATTGGTCTCCTTGTAGTTTAGGTGTAACCCGTCTCTCTTGTACAGGTCCCACCTGCCCCAGAAGAGGTCCCAATGATCCAAGAATTGGAAACCCTGCCCCCTGCACCAGTTCCTCAGCCACGTGTTCATCTGCCCAAGCATCCTACTCCTGCCCTCACTGGCATGTGGCTCAGGTAGCAATCATGAGATTACTACCCTCGGGGTCCTGCTTTTTAACTTCCTTCCAAGCTCTTTGTACTCACTCAAAAAATATCAAACAAAGAACAATGAACAATACAGCACAGGAACAGGCCCTTCGGCCCTCCAAGCTCGCGCCTCAAAAAATTCCAGTAAATTAGTCAAACATGACTTTCCCTTCATGAATCAGCACGGTAGCACAGTGGTTAGCACTGCTGCTTCACAGCTCCAGGAACCTGGGTTCAATTCCTGGCTGGGTCACCGTCTGTGTGGAGTTTGCACATTCTCCTTGTGTTTGCGTGGGTTTCCTCCGGGTGCTCCGGTTTCCTCCCACAGTCCAAAGATGTGAGGGTTAGGTTGATTGGCTATGCTAAAAATTGCCCTTAGTGTCCTGAAATGCGTAGGTTAGAGGGATTAGTGGGTAAATATGTAGGGATATGGGGGTAGGGCCTGGGTGGGATTGTGGTCGGTGCAGACTCGATGGGCCGAATGGCCTCTTTCTGTACTGTAGGGTTTCTATGGACCCATGCTGCATCTGTTTGATTGAACCATTCTTTTCCAGGTGTCCTGCTATTTCTTCCTTAATGATAGAATTCCTTTAACTCAGCAGGGCACTGGTCATTGTCTCTTAATTCAGTCAGACTCTGATCTCAGTCTGTCTTAATTCAGCAAGACACTGATCCAGTCCGTTTTAATTTAGCAGGGCACTGATCCCAGTCTGTTTTAATTCAGTTGTGATGTGGAGATGCTGGCATTGGACTGGGATAAGCATAGTAAGAAGTCACACAACACCAGGTTAAAATTCAACAGGTTTATTTGGTAGCACAAGCCACAAGCTTTTGGAGCACTGCCCCTTCATCAGGTGAGTGGGAGTTGTGTTCACAAACAGGGCATATATAGACACAAACTCAATTTACAAGATAATGGTTGGAATGCGAGTCTTTATGGTAATCAAGTCTTAAAGGTACAGACAATGTGAGTGGAGAGAGGGTTAAGCACAGGTTAAAGAGATGTGTATTGTCTCCAGCCAGGACAGTTAGTGAGATTTTGCAAGCCCAGGCAAGTCGTGGGGGTACAGATAGTGTGACATGAACAGTGTGACAGGATCTGCTCGGATGAGGACGATCGCAACCGACACCTCCAGACGCTGAAAGATGCCCTCATAAGGGCAGGATGTGGCACTCAACTCATCGATCGACAGTTCCGACGTGCCACAGCGAAAAACTGCCCCGACTTCCTCATAGAACCATAGAAAATTACAGCTCAGAAACAGGCCTTTTGGCCCTTCTTGTCTGTGCCGAACCATTTTATGCCTAGTCCCACTGACCTGCACTTGGACCACATCCCTCCACACCCCTCTCATCCATGAACCCGTCCAAGTTTTTCTTAAATGTTAAAAGCATTTACCACTTTATCCGGCAGCTCATTCCACACTCCCACCACTCTCTGCGTGAAGAAGCCCCCCCTAATATTCCCTTTAAACTTTTCTCCTTTCACCCTTAACCCATGCCCTCTGGTTTTTTTCTCCCCTAGCCTCAGTGGAAAAAGCCTGCTTGCATTCACTCTATCTATACCCATCAAAATCTTATACACCTCTATCAAATCTCCCCTCATTCTTCTACGCTCCAGGGAATAAAGTCCCAACCTATTCAATCTCTCTCTGTAACTCAGCTTCTCAAGTCCCGGCAACATCCTTGTGAACCTTCGCTGCACTCTTTCAACCTTATTTACATCCTTCCTGTAACTAGGTGACCAAACCTGTACACAATACTCTAAATTCGGCCTCACCAATGCCTTATATAACCTTGATGTGGAGATGCCGGCGTTGGACTGGGGTAAACACAGTAAGAAGTTTAACAACACCAGGTTAAAGTCCAACAGGTTTATTTGGTAGCAAAAGCCACACAAGCTTTCGGAGCTCCAAGCCCCTTCTTCAGGTGAGTGGGAATTCTGTTCACAAACAGGGCATATAAAGACACAGACTCAATTTACATGAATAATGGTTGGAATGCGAATACTTACAGCTAATCAAGTCTTTAAGATACAAACAACGTGAGTGGAGAGAGCATCAAGACAGGCTAAAAAGATGTGTATTGTCTCCAGACAAGACTGTCTTGTCTGGCTGGACTGTCAAGACTGGAGACAATGCACATCTTTTTCGCCTGTCTTGATGCTCTCTCCACTCACGTGGTTTGTATCTTAAAGACTTGATTAGCTGTAAGTATTCGCATTCCAACCATTATTCATGTAAATTGAGTCTGTGTCTTTATATGCCCTGTTTGTGAACAGAATTCCCACTCACCTGAAAAAGGGGCTTGGAGCTCCGAAAGCTTGTGTGGCTTTTGCTACCAAATAAACCTGTTGGACTTTAACCTGATGTTGTTAAACTTCTTATTATATAACCTTACCATAACACTCCAACTTTTATACTCCGATTTATAAAGGCCAATGTACCAAAGGCACTCTTTACGACTCTATCCACCTGTGACGTCACTTTTAGGGAATTCTGTACCTGTATTCCCAGATCCCTCTATTCAACTGCACTCTTCAGAGTCCTACCATTTACCCTGTACGTTCTACTTTGGTTTGTCCTTCCAAAGTGGAATATCTCACACTTGTCTGCGTTAAATTCCATTTGCCATTTTTCTAATTGGTCCAAATCCCTCTGCAAGCTTTGAAAACCTTCCTCACTGTCCACTACGCCTCCAATCTTTGCATCATCAGCAAATTTGCTGATCCAATTTACCACATTCTCATCCAGATCATTGATATAGATGAGAAACAACAATGGACCCAACACCGATCCCTGCGGCACACCACTAGTCACAGGTCTCCACTCAGAGAAGCAATCCTCCACAACCACTCTCTGGCTTCTTCCCTATTTGCTACCAAATAAACCTGTTGGACTTTAACCTGGTGTTGGGAGACTTCTTATTGTTCTTCCATTGAGCCAGTGTCTAATCCAATTTACTACCACCCCATGTATACCCAGCGACTGAACCTTCCTAACTAACCTCCCATGAGGGACCTTGTCAAAGGCCTTGCTGAAATCCAGGTAGACAACATCCACCGCCTTCCCTTCATCCACTTTCCTGGTAACCTCCTCAAAAAACTCTAATAGATTGGTCAAACATGACCTACCACGCACAAAGCCATGTTGACTCTCCCTAATAAGTCCCTGCCTATCCAAATATTTGTAGATCCTATCCCTTATCACACCTTCCAATAACTTGCCCACCACCAATGTCAAACTTACTGACCTATAATTTCTAGGATTTCTTTTGGAAACTTTTTTAAATAACAGAACAACAGAAGACAAACACGGGACACGACGGACAGAGTACCCTTTGTTGTCCAGTACTTCCCTGGAGCGGAGAAGCTACAACATCTTCTCCAGAGCCTTCAACATGTCATCGATGAAGATGAACATCTCACCAAGGCCATCCCCACACCCCCACTTGTTGACATCAAACAACCGCACAACCTCAAACAGACCATTGTCCGCAGCAAACTACCCAGCCTTCAGGAGAATAGTGACCACGACACCACACAACCCTGCCACAGCAACCTCTGCAAGACGTGCCAGATCATCGACACGGATGCCATCATCTCACGTGAGAACACCATCCACCAGGTACACGGTACATACGCTTGCAACTCGGCCAACGTTGTCTACCTGATATACTGCAGGAAAGGATGTCCCGAGGCATGGCACGTTGGGGAAACCATGCAGACGCTACGACAACAGATGAACACACACCGCTCGACAATCACCAGGCAAGAGTGTTCTCTTCCTGTTGGGGAACATTTCAGCAGTCGCGGGCATTCAGCCTCTGATCTTCAGGTAAGCGTTCTCCAAGGTGGCCTTCACGACACACGACAACACAGAATCGCTGAGCAGAAACTGATAGCCAAGTTCTGCACACGAGGACGGCCTCAACCGGGATCTTGGGTTCATGTCACACTATCTGTAACCCCCCCATGACTTGCCTGGGTTTGCAAAATCTCACTAACTGTCCTGTCTGGAGACAATACACATCTCTTTAACCTGTGCTTAACGCTCTCTCCACTCACATTGTCTGTACCTTTAAGACTTGATTAGCTGTAAAGACTCGCATTCCAACCATTATCTTGTAAATTGAGTTTGTGTCTATATATGCCCTGTTTGTGAACACAACTCCCACTCACCTGATGAAGGGGCAGTGCTCCAAAAGCTTGTGGCTTGTGCTACCAAATAAACCTGTTGGACTTTAACCTAGTGTTGTGAGACTTCTTACTTAATTCAGTTCGCCACTAGTCTCAGTCTGTTTTAATTCAGTAGGACACTGATCCCAGTCTGTTTAATTCAGCAGGAACTGGTTATTATCTGTTTTAATTCTGCAGGACTATGATCCAGTATGTTTTAAGTAAGCAGGACACTGGTTCCAGTCTGTTTTAATTCAGCAGCACTCTGATCCCAGAATGTTTTAATTGAGCAGGAAACTGATCCCAGTCTGCGTTAATTCATCAGGATACTGGTCCCCATCTGTTTTAATTCAGCAGGACACTGGTCCCAGTCTGTTTTAATTTAGCAGGAGCCTGTTTCCAGTCTACTTTGAATCAACAGGACACGGTTTATTGTCCTCTCTAATTCAGTAGGACACTGGTCATTGTCTGTTTTAATTCAGCAAAACTCTGATCCCAGTCTGTTTTAATTCAGCTGTGCACTGATCTACATCTGTTTTAATTCAGCAGGACACAAGCTCCTGTCCCCTTTCATTCCATTATGTTTTAAGTCCCCGTCTGTTTTAATTCAGCAGGACACTGACCCGATCCGTTTTAATTCAGCAGGGCACTGGTTCCTGTCCCCTTTAATACAGCAGGACACTGGTCATTGTCTCTTAATTCAGTAGGACTCTGATCTCAGTCTGTTTTAATTCAGCAGGACACTGACCCGATCCGTTCTAATTCAGTAGGACACTGGTCCCAGTCTGCTTTAATTCAGCAGATGCTAGTTCCTGTCCCCTTTAATTCCAGTATGTTTTAAGTAAGCTGAACCCTGTTTCCAGTCTGTTTTAATTCATCAGGACTTTGATCTTAGTTTGTTCTAATTCAGCAGGACGATAGTTCGCGTCCCCTTCACTTCCAGTATGTTATAAGTAAGCAGGACCCTGTTTCCCGTGAGTTTTATTCAGCCGCTCACTGATCCCAGTCTGTTTTAATTCTGCAGGACTATGATCCCAGCCTGTTTTAATTCAGTTCTGATCTCAGTCTGTTTTAATTCAGCAGAACACTGGTCTCCTCTGTTTTACTTCAGCAGGACCCTCGTTCCAGTCTGTTTTAATTGTTATATCATAGAATCTTACAGTGCAAAAGGAAGCCATTCAGCCCATCGAGTTTGCACCGACCACAATCCCACTTCGTGTCAGGGGGACTAAGGGGCTACTTAGCATGGCCAATCCAGCTAACCCGCACATCTTTGGAGTGTGGGAGAAAACCGGAGCACCCGGAGGAGAATATGCAAACTCCACACAGACAGTGACCCAAGCCGGGAATCAAACTCGGGTCCCCATCTCTGTACTTACTGATCTATTACTCTGGTTCCCACCCTCCCACCTGACTAGTTTAAACCTCCCGAGCAATACTAGCAAACTTTCTGGCCAGGATATTGGTTCCCCTCCAGTTTAGGTGCAATCCGTCCTTCGTGTAGAGGTCCCACTTTCCCTGGAAGACATCCCAATGATCAATATATCTGAAGTCCTCCCCCACCCCCCCACAGCAACTCTTTAGCCATGTGTTCAACTGTACATTTCTCTATTCCTAGACTTAGTAGTATGTGACACAGGAAGTAATCCTGAGATTACTACCCCACAGATCCTGCTTTCTGGCTTACTACTTAACTCCCTGAATTGTCTTTGCAGGACATTGTCACACTTCCTGCCTATGTCAGTTGTGCCAATGTGGACAATGACATATGTCTGTTTACCCTCCTGTTTCAGGATGCCCGTTACCCGCTTAGAGACATCCATGACCCTGGCAAGGAGGCAACATACCATCCTGGAGTCACTTTCTCGGCCACAAAAGTGCCTATCTGTGCCCCTGACTATCGAATCCCCAATTACTATTGCTCTACTTTTCTTTGTCCCTGCCCTCTGTACAGCTGTGGTGCCACTGCCCTGGCTGCTGCTGCTGTCACCTGATGGACCATCACCCTCATCATTATCCAAAATTGTACACTTGTTTGACAGGGGGACAGCCGCATGGACTCCTGCATTGACTGCCTGTCCTGTCTTGCGGCCACCTATCTATCTTCCTGTACATTGGGTGTGACCAAGTCTCTATAACTTCTATCTATGCCGCTCTATGCTATTTGTGTGCTCCTTGGAGCCTCCAACTGCTGCTCAAACCAATCCATTCACTCGATGGAGTAGCTGAAGCTGGGTACCCTTCCTCAGATGTAATTATCAGGGACGCTTTCAGCGTCCATGATTGACCATATCTCGCAGGTGGATCGTACAATCCCACCAACTGACATGACTAACCCTCTATTGGCTGTTTAATTAAAAGTTAAATTTTAATTAGCTATCTGAAAACTACAGTTATTACTTTCTGACTTACTTACTCACTGTACTAGCCTGTAGTAACCAGAGGATGAACTAACTGTACTAACACCCTCGGTGCAACATCGTGGGCCGAAGGGCCTGTTCTGCGCTGTAATGTTCTATGTTCTATGTTCTAACCCTTTAGAAATACTGAGGCACACACAGTCTGTACCGCAGTGAGATTCCTTCTCCTGTAGCACTAGGGAATGAATGGGTTAACAAAAACTAGCACTTGACCAGCACTCACCAATCAGAAGGAGTGCTCCCTTTTCACCTGAACAAGTGACAAATACTTACCTGACCATACTCACTACTTACGCTTCAGCTCTTTCCCTTGTGACCTCTGCAAATGCAGCAGAGCAAGGCAACTCCTAGGATTTAAAAGTTAGAAAGCCTGGAAGTGTCGGGGAGACAAGTTCGGTCGAGGCATTTGAGAGAGTATTAAATGACCATGTGAATAGAAACAATGTGCAAGGGCGCAGGGAATGGCTCTAAGTCATAATGCTTGTTTGGAGAGCTGGAGCAGAAACATTGGGCCAAATGGCCTCCTTCTGCACTGTACTAATTTTGTGATAAGCTGTTGAGCCCTCCTAGAATTTTGTACACTTCATGGAGACCGTCCCTCATTGTTCTAAACTATAAAGAATACAGGCCAATCTTCTCAATATTTCCTCGTAGCATGGATCCTTTCTACAGGAACCTCTTGCCTCTGCAACTATTGAACCTTCTCTTCAGAACATTTCCCAATGTCATTCTCTAACCCCAACCTTGTTTCCATCTCTATAAATATTTCCACATCAATTTCTCAATGTTTTATTTGTATGAAAATTATGGGAAACTGCCAAGTAACTCGGCCACCATTGTCTGTCTATCCTTAAATTTATTTTCCTATTTCAGCTGTCCAAGCACTGCACAGTAATTAGCTTGAAACTCAATGAATGTACCATAAATGTCAGAGATATTGATATCAACTGATACCTCTGATTTAAAAGAGAGTCATAAAGTCATAGAGGTTTACAACATGGAAACAGGCCCTTTGGTCCAAATTGTCCATGCCGCCCTTTTTTTAAACCACTTGCTCGTGTTTGGCCCATATCCTTCTCTATTCATCTTAACCATGTAACTGTCTAAATGCTTATTTTAGGTCAAAATTGTACCCGCCTCTACTACCACCTTGTTCCAGACACCCAACATCCTCTGTGAAAAAAATGCCCCTTTGAACCCTTTTGTATCTCTCCCCTCTCACCTTAAACCTATGCCCTCTCGTTTTAGACTCCCCTACCTTTTGGAAAAGATGTTGACTATCTTGCTGATCTATGCCCCTCATTATTTTATAGACCTCTGTAAGATCACCTCCAAGCCTCCTAGGCTTCATGGAAAAAGACCCAGTCTATCCAGCCTCTCCTTATAACTCAAACCATCAAGTCCTGGTAACATTCTAGTCAATCTTTTCTGCACTTTTTCAACTTTGATAAAGTCCTTTCTATAATAGGGTGACCAGAACTGTACACAGTATTCCAAGTGTAGCCTTACCAATGTCTTGTACAACTTCAACAAGACGTCCCAACTCCTGTATTCAATGTCCTGACTAAAGAAACCAAGCATGCCGAATGCCTTCTTCACCACCCTGCCCACTTGTGACTCCACTTTCAAGGAGCTATGAACCTGTACCCCTAGATCTCTTTGTTCTGTAACTCTCCCCCATGCCCTACCATTAACTGAGTAAGTCCTGCCCTGGTTCAGTCTGCCAAAATGCATCACCTCGCATTTATCTAAATTAAACTCCATCTGTCATTCATTAGCCCACTGGCCCAATTGATCAAGATGCTGTTGCAATCCTAGATAATCTTCGTCATTGTCCACTATGCCATCAATCTTGGTGTCATCTGCAAACTTACTAACCGTGCCTCCTAAATTCCGATCCAAATCATTAATATAAATGACACAATCTTTAATTGAACAATATAAATGGGCGGCACGCTAGCACAGTGGTTAGCAGTGCTGCTTCACAGCTCCAGGGACTGATTCCCGGCTTGGGTCACTGTCTGTGTGGAGTTTGCACATTCTCCTCGTGTCTGCATGGGTTTTCTCCGGGTGCTCCAGTTTACTCCCACAGTCCAAAGATGTGCGGGTTAGGTTGATTGGCCATGCTAAAAATTGCCCTTAGTGTCCTGAGATGTGTAGGTTAGAGGCATTAGTGGGTAAATATGTAGGGATATGGGGGTAGGGCCTGGGTGGGATTGTGGTCGGTGCAGACTCGATGGGCCGAATGGCCTCTTTCTGTACTGTAGGAATTCTATTTCTATTTCAAACAACAGTGGACCCAGCATCGATCCCTGAGGCACACTGCTGGTAAGAAGTCTCACAACACCAGGTTAAAGTCCAACAGGTTTATTTGGTAGCAAATACCATAAGCTTTCGGAGCTTGCTGCTCCTTCGTCAGATGGAGTGGTCTCTGTTCTCCAACAGTGCACTGGTCACAGGCCTCCAGTTTGAAAAACAACCACCCTCTGTCTTCTGTCATTAAGCCAATTTTGTATCCAATTGGCTACCTCACCCTGGATCCCATGAGATTTAACCTAGATCAACAACCTACCATGTGGTACCTTGTCAAAAGCCTTGCTAAAGTGAGCATATTCTTTGTTTGCTGTTTAAAGTATCCATCAGAATTTAGCATTATACCAGCATAATCAGTGTCATTCAATTATTAGATAGATCCTTGATTAATAAGGGAATCAGGGGTTAAGGGGAAAAGGCAGGAAAATGGGGATGAGAAAAATATCAGCCACGATTGAATGGCGGGGCGTACTTGATGGGCCAAGTGGCCTAATTCTGCTCATGTCTTATGGTCTTATGACCACTGGTCAATTTGATCATTATAGCTGGTCTCTATTATAATTTCTGAAGGAAATTTTCAAAAACAATAGTTTGATAGTGCTATATATAATCCATAATTTGCAACATTCAAAAGAAAAAGGGCAGTGCAGTCGACTTTAGCAGGCCAAAGGGATATGGGCAATTGGGACTAGCTTAATGGTAAAAACTGGGCGGCATGGACGAGTTGGGTCGAAGGGCCTATTTCCATGCTGTAAACCTCTATAATGTTTTACAAAGTTGAAAATATCAGGCCTTAATTTGGGGCCATTTTGAAGGTTGGGATGCATCTGCTGAAGAAATATTCAATCTAATATTTCTTACTTTCCAGCTCCTAAGCGCGATGAACTCTAGCATCTATGAAACGAATATCCTACGTTGCACACTGAATGGGTAACATCTACAATTATAGTAAAAAGATATCATTTGTAACCTTTAATGATGTGTCGAACTTGAGAACTTCATATACGTTTTACATGCATTTGTTATGGCAATAATGTTTGGAAGGTGATGGATATATCATGAACCTTCGGGTAAACACCACAAAGATTCCCACGATATTTACTTGTTTATTGTAAATTGGAAACATTTTGCCATGAAATTCACATTTCTGGCTGTTAATGTGAGATCATAGTCAAAATTGAAAGCAGATAAGACTGTTTCCAAAAAATAATTATCAGAATAATATTTGTTAATTTACATACTTGAATTCAAATTGGTCTCATTGTTAGGTATTTAGTACCATTGCTTAAGAAGTATACCTAATTCACGGTAGCAGTTCTTTGATAAGAAAATATTTTCCATTATTTGAAATATCAAATAAAATGCATTGCTTTCAACTTTGAACTTACTCCTTCCTATTCATCTAGAATTTTGACTCTGAACCTCACAACTATTTGGTGGTTTGGTTTTTTTTTTAATCACGTCTATCTTTTGAGTAATGATGATTTACATACAACAGCAGTATGAAGTAATAAAGTGATCATATGGTGGTGTTGTACTAGAGTCAGAGGTTTACAGCATGGAAATAGGCCCTTCGGCCCAACTTGTCCATGCCACTCTTTTTTTAAACCCTGAAGCTAGTCCCAATTGCCCGCGTTTGGCCCATATCCCTCTATACCCATCTTACCCATGTAACTGTCTAAATGCTTTTTAAAAGACAAAGTTGTACCCGTCTCTACTACTACCTCTGGCAGCTTGTTCCAGACACTCACCACCCTCTGTGTGAAAAAATTGCTCCTCTGGATACTTTTGTATCTCTCCCCTTAAACTTATGCCCTCTAGCTTTAGATTCCCCTACCTTTGGGAAAATAGATGGACTTTCTAGCTGATCTACGCCCCTCATTATTTTATAGACCTCTATAAGATCACCCCTCAGCCTTCTACGCTCCAGAGAAAAAAGTCCCAGTCTATCCAACTCCTCATTATAACTCAAACCATCAACTCCCGGTAGCACCATAGTAAATCTCTTCTGCACTCTTTCTAGTTTAATAATATCCTTTCTATAATAGGGTGACCAGAACTGTACACAGTATTCCGAGTGTGGTCTTACCAATGTCTTGTACAACTTCAACAAGATGTCCCAACTCCTGTATTCAGTGTTCTGACCAATGAAACCAAGCATGCCAAATGCCTTCTTCACCACTCTGTCCACCTGTGACTCCACTTTCAAGGAGCTATGAACCTGTACCCCTAGATCTCTTTGTTCTGTAACTCTCCCCAATGCCCTACCATTTACTGAGTAAGTCCTGCCCTGGTTCAATCAAAATGCATCACCTCGCATTTATCTAAGTCAAACTCCATCTGCCATTTGTCAGCCCACTGGTCCAATTGATCAAGATCCCGTTGCAATCCTAGATCACCTTCACTGTCCACTATGCCACCAATCTTGGTGTCATCTGCAAACTTACTCAACCATGTCTCCTATATTCTCATCCAAATCATTAATATAAATGACAAATAACAGTGGACCCAGCACCGATCCCTGAGGCACACTGCTGGTCACAGGTCTCCAGTTTGAAAAACAACCCTCTACAACCACCCTCGTCATCAAGCCAGTTTTGTATCCATCTAGGTACCTCACCCTGGATCCCATGAGATTTAACCTTATGCAACAACCTACCATGCGGTACTTTGCTAAAGTCCATGTAGACAACATCAACTGCACTGCCCTCATCTACCTTCTTGGTTACCCCTTCAAAAAACTCAAATTTGTGAGATGATTTTCCACTCACAAAGCCATGCTGACTGTCCCTAATCAGTCCTTGCATCTCCAAATGCCTGTTGATCCTGTCTCTCAAAATACCTTTCAACAATTTACCCACCTCAGATGTGAGGCTCACCGGCCTGTAGTTCCCAGGCTTTTCCCTGCAGCTCTTTTTAAACAAAGGCACAACATTTGCCCCCCTCCAATCTTCAGGCATCTCACCTGTGACTATCGATGATTCAAATATCTCTGCTAGGGGACCTGCAATTTCCTCCCTCACCTCCCACAATTTCCTGGGATACGCTTCATCAGGTCCCGGGAATTTATCTATCTTGATGCGCTTTAAGACTTCCAGCACCTCCTTCTCTGTAATATGTACATTCATAGAACATAGAACATAGAAAGCCACAGCACAAACAGGCCCTTCGGCCCACAAGTTGCGCCGATCACATCCCCACCTCTAGGCCTATCTATAGCCCTCAATCCCATTAAATCCCATGTACTCATCCAGAAGTCTCTTAAAAGACCCCAACGAGTTTGCCTCCACCACCACCGACGTCAGCCGATTCCACTCACCCACCACCCTCTGAGTGAAAAACTTACCCCTGACATCTCCTCTGTACCTACCCCCCAGCACCTTAAACCTGTGTCCTCTCGTAGCAACCATTTCAGCCCTTGGAAATAGCCTCTGAGAGTCTACCCTATCCAGACCTCTCAACATCTTGTAAACCTCTATCAGGTCACCTCTCATCCTTCGTCTCTCCAGGGAGAAGAGACCAAGCTCCCTCAACCTATCCTCATAAGGCATGCCCCCCAATCCAGGCAACATCCTTGTAAATCTCCTCTGCACCCTTTCAATGGCTTCAACATCTTTCCTGTAATGAGGTGACCAGAACTGCGCGCAGTACTCCAAGTGGGGTCTAACCAGGGTCCTATAAAGCTGCAGCATTATCTCCCGACTCCTAAACTCAATCCCTCGATTAATGAAGGCCAGTACGCCTTCTTGACCGCATCCTCCACCTGCGAGGCCGATTTAAGAGTCCTATGGACCCGGACCCCAAGGTCCTTCTGATCCTCTACACTGCTAAGAATGGTACCCTTCATATTATACTGCTGCTTCATCCCATTGGATCTGCCAAAATGGATCACCACACACTTATCCGGGTTGAAGTCCATCTGCCACTTCTCCGCCCAGTCTTGCATTCTATCTATGTCTCGCTGCAACTTCTGACATCCCTCCAAACTATCCACAACACCACCTACCTTGGTGTCGTCAGCAAACTTACCAACCCATCCCTCCACTTCCTCATCCAGGTCATTTATGAAAATGACAAACAGCAAGGGTCCCAGAACAGATCCCTGGGGCACTCCACTGGTCACTGACCTCCATGCAGAGAAAGACCCCTCCACAGCCACTCTCTGCCTTCTGCAGGCAAGCCAGTTCTGGATCCACAAGGTAACAGCCCCTTGGATCCCATGCCCTCTCACTTTCTCAAGAAGTCTTGCATGGGGGACTTTATCGAACGCCTTGCTGAAGTCCATATAGACCACATCCACCGCTCTTCCTTCGTCAATGTGTTTGGTCACATTTTCAAAGAACTCAACCAGGCTCGTAAGGCACGACCTGCCCTTGACAAAGCCGTGCTGACTACTTTTGATCATACTAAACTTCTCTAGATGATCATAAATCCTGTCTCTCAGGATCCTCTCCATCAACTTACCAACCACTGAGGTTAGACTCACCGGTCGGTAATTTCCCGGGCTGTCCCTGTTCCCTTTCTTGAATATAGGGACCACATCTGCAATTCCTCAAGACATCACTATTTATTCCCTAACATCCATGCTTTTCACAACAGTAAATACTGATAATAAATATTCATTTAGGATCTCACCCATCTCTGTAAGATCCGCACATAGATGGCCTTGTTGATCCTTAATCCCTACTCTCTCCCTAGTTACTCTTTTGCCCTTTATGTATTTGTAGAAGCTCTTTGGATTCTCTTGTGCCTTATCTGCCAAAGCAATCTCATGTCCCCTTTTTGCCCTCCTGATTTTTCTCTTAACTCTACTCCTACACCCCCTATACGCTTCAAGGAATTCACTTGATCCCAGCTGCCTATGCATGTCATGTGCCTCCTTCTTCTTTTTGACCAGGGTCTCAATATCCTGAGTCATCCAGGGTGCCCTACTTCTACCAGCCTTGCCCTTCACTCCAAGAGGAATGTGCTTACCCTGAACCCTGGTTAACACACTTTTGAAAGCCTCCCACTTACCAGATGTACCTTTGCCTTCCCACAGACTCCCCCAATTTACTTTTGAAACTTCCTGCCTGATACCATCAAAATTTGTCTTGCCCCAATTCAGAATTTTAACTTTTGGGCCAGACCTATCATTCTCCATAGCTATCTTAAAACTAATAGAATTATGGTCACTGGTCCCAAAGTGATTTCTCACTAACACTTCTGTCACTTGCCCTTCCTCATTTCCCAAGAGGAGGTCAAGTTTTGCCCCCTCTCTAGTCGGGGCATCCACATACCGAATGAGAAATTCTTCCTGAATACACTCAAATTTCTCTCTCCATCCAACCCTCTAATACTATGGCAGTCAATGTTGGGAAAGTTAAAATTCCCTACTATTACCACCCTATTTTTCTTGGAGCTACCTGTAATCTCCTTAAATATTTGCTCCTCAATTTCCCGCTGACTATTTGGAGGCCTATAGTCCAACCCTAACAGTGATTTCCCCTTTCTTATTTCTCAGTTCTACCCATCCAGACTCAGTGGCTGAACCCTCAGATATATCTCCTCTCAGTACAGCCATGATGTTTTCCCTATTCAAAAGTGCAACTCCCTCTCCTCTCCTAACCCCTGTTCTATCTTTCCTATAGCATCTGTACTCTGGAACATTGAGCTGCCAGTCCTGTCCCTCCCTTAGCCATGTTTCAGTAATTGCTATAATATCGCAGTCCCACATACATACCCGAGTAGTGGATGGGTATCAACCTTTTATATCATGTGTGGCAAATGTTGGAGCATTTAGAATTGGTACATAAAACATCCTTTCTTGCTCTTATTTCACTAATTAGTAAACTTGAAATGTCAGTACTATCAAAGTTCCCTGTTTTCAATGCTTTTCTTCCAGTATCATCCCAGGGCTCATTTATGTGATACATTTTAATGAATTAACAGTTAATGGATTGATCTGACACTAACAGCAGTAGACAAAATAAAGATTTATGCCTATATTATAATATATATTAACAAGTTTATTTGTCCCAGGTAATTGTGGAAATGTGTCTCATGAAAATATACACCAGTAATATCCTTGGGGCATTCCATCTCATCACCATAAAACTCTATTTACCCACATAAACAAAAGTTACAGTGATGGAGTAGGGACAGCCTTGACTAAGTTCATCTCCGTGTATTTTTTTAATACTCATTTTCAAAAAGTAACAAAATACTTGCAAAGAGCTTTTTAAACGATATCATTTCATCTTAGTAGGCTGACAACAAAAAAGTTGTTTAAAAAATCCAGAAAATCCTTTAAATATAAATATATAGAATCCCTACAAATGCAGAAGGAGACCATTCGGCCCATCGACATCAATCCCACCAAAGCCCTATCCTCGTAACCCCACATTTTAACCCCACTAATCCTTCTAACTTTTACATCCTGGAACATTAAGGGGAAATTTAGCATGGTCAATCAACCTAACCGGCACATCTTTGGACTGTGGGAGGAAACTGGAGCACCCGGAGGAAATCCACGCTGACACGAGGAGAATGTGTAACCTCCAGACAGACAGTGACCTAAGCCGGGAATCGAACTCGGGTCCCTGGAGCTGTGAGACAGCAGTTCTAACCACTGTGCCATCATGCTGCCACCGTGCCACCCCAAATATACTTTGAAGAATAATTAATCTGCGGCAGTAAGTTTAGGGCATCTCTTGATTCTTCAGCTGTTCATACTCAATTAAAAACCATTGTTGTAGTTTGTCCTCAAATTCACTTAGTTGTATTCTAATGTCCTGCCTCTTACTGTTCATCCTCACAATAAAATGCAGCATTGTAATCATGAGTCAAATTAAAACAGGAATAATAATTGTTTTGTTATTAGAAAACAAATGTACAAATTAATTATTTGCAATACTTGAACAAACCTGATGAGAGTTTTGTCTCTCATTGTCAGCTAATTGAACTTTTTAAAATGTTATTGGTCTTACATTAAAGCTTCATGAACATGGGCTTTCAGCAAACTAAATAAATTGTTTTCTGTTCACTATAGTATTTGTTTATTTCTCATTATGAAAAATAACGTTTGAATGCTTTCCACTACATTCTGTTCATTCTTTCCAAGATATTTTCCATAGAAACAGAAGAGCTGTGACTAACCATGTATTTCCATTTGGCACTCAAGTGTTTCTGTATTTTGACATCACAAGCAGGATATTCATATTTCATGGCGAATGGTGTATAATGGAAAACAATATTAAGAAAAAACAATCAGAAATATTTTGCCATCGATGTCATGATAACCGATAACAATGTTTGCATGCAGTTATTTTAATAAAAATCAGTGGAATGCAAACTCTCCCTACATCTTGTGAACATTGCCACTTGAGTTTTCAGATTAAGTTTATTAATTAATGTCACAAGTAGGCTTACATTAACACTGCAACAAAGTTACTGTGAAAATCCCCTAGTCACCACACTCCAGCACCCTTTGAGATTACCTACCCCTTTATTTGAAACTATTATATATATTCGAAAATATCATCCATAATTCCTCAGTAGGTATTGTCTATTTAAGACGCATGACCAAGTATTAGTGTTAGCACTGCTGCCTCACAGCGCCAGCACCCGGGTTCAATTCTGATCTCAGGTGACTGTGTGAAGTTTGCAAATTTTCCCTGTGTCTGCATGGTTTTCCTCCAGGTGCTCTGGTTTGTTCCCACGCTCCTAAGATTAGCGGGTTAGATTGTTTGGCCATGGTAAATTGCTCCTTAGTGTCAGGGTAAATTCGTAGGGTTATAGGGATAGGGCCTGGGTGGGATTGTTGTTGGTGCAGGCTTGGTGAAGGAGACTCCAGAGGCGAGGCAGCAGGCAGATCAAGGACGTTGACTCCACGGAGGCAAAAGTCTTGTCACCAAGTTACTTTATTTATACCATACATCTATACACAGACAGCTCTCCAGTTGCTCCCTGCATTCAGCAGCTGGAAGTCTGACACACTAGTTTTGAATAGAACATAGAACATAGAACATTACAGCGCAGAACAGGCCCTTCGGCCCACGATGTTGCACCGACCAGTTAAAAAAAAACTGTGACCCTCCAACCTAAACCAATTTCTTTTCGTCCATGAACCTATCTACGGATCTCTTAAACGCCCCCAAACTAGGCGCATTTACTACTGATGCTGGCAGGGCATTCCAATCCCTCACCACCCTCTGGGTAAAGAACCTACCCCTGACATCGGTTCTATAACTACCCCCCCTCAATTTAAAGCCATGCCCCCTCGTGCTGGATTTCTCCATCAGAGGAAAAAGGCTATCACTATCCACCCTATCTAAACCTCTAATCATCTTATATGTTTCAATAAGATCCCCTCTTAGCCGCCGCCTTTCCAGCGAAAACAATCCCAAATCCCTCAGCCTCTCCTCATAGGATCTCCCCTCCATACCAGGCAACATCCTGGTAAACCTCCTCTGCACCCTCTCCAAAGCCTCCACATCCTTCCTGTAATGTGGGGACCAGAACTGCACACAGTACTCCAAGTGCGGCCGCACCAGAGTTGTGTACAGTTGCAACATAACGCTACGACTCCTAAATTCAATCCCCCTACCAATAAACGCCAAGACACCATATGCCTTCTTAACAACCTTATCTACTTGATTCCCAACTTTCAGGGATCTATGCACACATACACCTAGATCCCTCTGCTCCTCCACACTATTCAAAGTCCTCCCGTTAGCCCTATACTCAACACATCTGTTATTCCTACCAAAGTGAATTACCTCACACTTCTCCGCATTAAACTCCATCCGCCACCTCTCGGCCCAACTTTGCAACCTGTCTAAGTCTTCCTGCAAACTACGACACCCTTCCTCACTGTCTACCACACCACCGACTTTGGTGTCATCAGCAAATTTGCTAATCCACCCAACTATACCCTCATCCAGATCATTAATAAATATTACAAACAGCAGTGGCCCCAAAACAGATCCCTGAGGTACACCACTTGTAACCGCACTCCATGATGAATATTTACTATCAACCACCACCCTCTGTTTCCTATCCGCTAGCCAATTCCTGATCCAATTTCCTAGATCACCCCCAATCCCATACATCTGCATTTTCTGCAGAAGCCTACCATGGTGAACCTTATCAAACGCCTTACTAAAATCCATATATACCACGTCCACTGCCTTGCCCCCATCCACCTCCTTGGTCACTTTCTCAAAAAACTCAATAAGGTTAGTAAGGCACGACCTACCTGCCACAAAACCATGCTGACTATCACGTATCAATTCATTACTCTCCAAATAACTATAAATCCTATCCCTTATAATTTTTTCCAACATCTTGCCGACAACAGAAGTGAGACTCACCGGTCTATAATTCCCGGGGAAGTCTCTGTTCCCCTTCTTAAACAATGGGACAACATTCGCTAACCTCCAATCTTCTGGTACTATACCAGAGGCCAACGACGACCTGAAGATCAGAGCCAGAGGCTCTGCAATCACTTCTCTTGCCTCCCAGAGAATCCTTGGATAAATCCCATCCGGACCAGGGGATTTATCTATTTTCAGACCCTCCAGAATATCCTGCACATCCTCCTTATCAACTGTAATACTGTCTATTCTACTCCCTTGCAACCCAGTGTCCTCCTCAGCTATATTCATGTCCCCTTGCGTGAACACCGAAGAGAAATATTGGTTCAATGCTTCACCAATCTCCTCCGGTTCCACACATAACTTCCCTCTGCCATCTATAACTGGCCCTAAACTTGCCCTAACCATATAGGGAGCATGAGGCTTCCTGATTTAACCATCATTCTCTAGCAAGCCAACTTCATTAGCCTGGCTGAAGTCATCACACTCCTCCCCCTCCCACAAAGTCCAAGGAACCCCTCGGTTTGCTTTCCTCAGGGGTCTTTTCCTCTGCTGGAGCGCCAGGTCAGGATCCTCCAACTTGGTCTCTGATGTCGGCGGTGTGTAACGGCTGGGCGCCCGTCTCTTCCGCCGCGAACTCTGGAGGTCTGGTTCCTCGTCCACTTCAGGTGGTAGGGAAATCGCTGCAGCTTCGTCCAGTGTTCATTTTGGACACTGAGGTCCCCATCAAGGGTGCAGGGGAGGCGGTATTGGCTTGTCGAGGGGGACTCTGCTTGTCCCTAGGGCTGCCTCGACTCCGGAACAGGTGGAGAGCTTGAGGCCCGGACCTGGTCCAGGTGTTTCCTTACCACTGCCTCGCCTACACGTACTAGGTAGGATACCGGTCCGGTCAGGGATTCGACTGTTCCGGTTACCCAGGTGGGTCAATTTGCATAATTTCTGACCCAAACTCTCTCTCCACCGCTTCAAAGTGTCTCTCTCGGCGAATGTTGTTATGGCCCCTGCACTGGGCTTCCTGGTGTCTTTCCACCTTTCCTCCCACGTTTGGCAATAATGGTGGAGTGTCTGGTAATGGTAGCCGGCTTAAGGCATCAGCATTTGCCACTCTAGTCCCTGTTTGGTGCTCCAATCGATACTGATATGCCGCCAGCAATAATGCCCAACGCTGGATCCGGTCTGACGCTATCTGCGGCACTGCTTTGTCTTCCTTCAGTAGGCCCAGCAAGAGTTAATGATCTGTTATGATCATAAATTTTCACCCATATAAATACTGGTGAAATATTTTGACTGCGAAGATTACCGCCAGTCCTTCCTTTTCAATCTGGGCATATCTTTGCTCTGCCATTGCCAGGGTCCTGGAGACATACGCTATTGGCTGCTCTTATCCATTCTGCCACCTGTGTGCCAGGACTGCGCCCACTCCATATGGGGACACGTCACAGGTGAGTACCAATTCCTTCTTGGGGGTCATAGTGGACCAATACATTTTCGGATGAGAGTTGCAGTTTAATTTTCTTGAAGGCCCTGTCCTGGTGTGCCGACCATTCCCAAGTTTGTCCCTTTTTTAGCAACTGGTGGAAGGGGTCCAGAATGGAGGCCCTATTCTGTATGAATTTCCTGTAGTATGCTACCAGTCCTAAAAATGACCGTAGCTCCTGGATGGTTGTGGGGCGTCTTTTATTGCTCGCATCCGATCATCCAGAGGATGTAGGCCCGACGTATCCACTTTGTACCTGAGATAAGTTACTTGTGGTGCTAAAAAGACGCATTTCTCCCTTTTCAGATGCACTCCCGCTACTGCAAATCTCCTGAGAACTTCCTCCAGGTTCTGCGGATGTTCTGCCCTTGTTTTACCCATAATGAGGATATCATCTCGGTAAATGGCAACCTCTGGTAACCCTGTAGGATGCTCTCCATTGTCCTTTGGAATATGGCACAAGCTGATGAAACCCCGAAGGGCAATCTTTTATACTGGAAGAGGCCTTTCAGCATATTTATTGTGGCGAATTTTTGCGAATCCTCGTCCAGCCGTAGTTTGCAGGTATGCATGGCTCATGTCCAGTTTTGTCCTCCTGACAACTTTGCGTACAGGTCCTCAATCCTGGGAATTGGCTATTTGTCTAGCTGAGTGTAATGATCTATCGTCTGTTTGTAATCGCCGCAAAGGCGCACCGAGCCATCTGGCTTTAAGATAGGAACTACGGGTGCCGCCCATTCTGCGACCTGGACCAGTTTTATTACTCCATTGTGCTGTAATCTTTTGATTTGCGTATTGACCTTTTCCCTTAACGCAAATGGTACCGGTCGGGCTTTGCAAAACTTTGGGACAGCCTCCGGGTCGATGTGCAATTTTGCCTGGATGCCTTTGATTGTCCCTAGACCTTCCTGAAAAACCTCTGGATATTTGCTCAGGGCCTCACTCAGGCAACCATTTTTCAGCTGAAAGATATTTGTCCAATCTAGTTGGATCTCTTTTAGCCAATTTCGCCCCAATAGGCTCGGTCCCGAACCTTCCACTACCATTTATGGGAGCCTAATTAATTGTTTCCCGTAAGCAACTGGCACATGGGTTGTACCCATCACTTTCAGTGGTTCTCCCATATAGGTCCTCAGCCTTGCTGAAGTTTTGGTCAGGGCTAAGGGTTGGAGTCCAGTGTGTATCTTGTTAAACACTGTCTCCCCTGTGACTGATACGGCTGCGCCTGTGTCGACCTCCATTAAAATTGGATGTCCATTCAGTCTCACTGACAACTTGATGGGTTCTGATTTTGTCATCGCTACGCATAGTAGCTGTTCCTCTTCAGAGGTAGGAGAAGCTTCCAGGTTGTGCATTCTCCTGTCCCTTGGCCTATGTGTTCTTTTCAGCCATGTTGGTTTAGGAGACTTGCTTTTCCTCTGCATCCTGACACTGGCAACCATAGCAATGTTATGTCGGGCAGGACTCGACAGGAACTGTGTCACTCTGGGCTTAACCTGACCTTGTCTAGGTGTGGTTCTATAGGTGGACTTGGGCTCCCTCGTATCCGAATCCTTCCAGAGGGCTGCTATGTAGTGGCCTGCTCCATAGTGGTAGTCCCCTAACCCAGTCTCCCTGGTGTTGGCCTCTACCTCCATTGGGATACCTTGGAGCTCATGTGCTCTGCTTGCCGCTTTTTCTAATGACAAGGCCAGCTGTAATGCCTGTTTACAGTCCAGCTGGGCCTCTGCCAACAGGCGTTTCTGTATAGTCATATCGTTAATTCTGCACATCAACCGGTCTCGGAGCATCTCATTTAGTGTCCCCCCGAATTCGCAAGCCTCCTCTAGACAACTTAGCCTTGTTAGGAAACTGGTGATTGACTCCCCCGCTTCTCTAAATATGGAGTAAAAACGATACCTCCGCAGGATCAGGGGTGGCTTTGGATCATGATAATATTCTTGAACTAAGTTTGACAACTCTGGGAAGGACTTTGTGTCCGGTGCCTCCGGGAAAGTTAAACTGCACATAATCGCAAAAGCTGCTGGTCCACATGCAGTCAGCTTCTCATGTGAGGTTATGTCGTTTGCTCTGAATAAATACTTCATCCTTTCCACATATTGGGCCCAGCCCTCCAGTGCAGGGTCAAAAGAGTCCAATTTCCCAAACAGCAGCATGTTTTCTCAACAATGGCTTACCCTCAATATGTACAGTGGTTTAGCAAGTTCCTTCAGGTCACTCCTTTTTCCTCGTCACCACTGTAATAACTCCACGGAGGCCAAAGTCCCGTCACCAAGTTACTTTGTTTACATCATACATCTGTACACAATTAGCTTTCCTGTTGCACCTTGCTGAATGCAGGCTAGGAGTCTGACACGCCTGCTTTAAATAGGGAGCATGAGGCTCCCTGATTTAACCATCAATTAGGACTCATCAGATATTTATTTTCATACCAAACAGAAGGACTCATCAGGTAGCTCTTTCGGCACCAATCAAGTAAACGAACTCAAATTAACTGAGGGACAAATTAAAAGGGGCAGCTCCCCAAAAGGAGGGGGAACAGCCTGAACAAAAAACAAAGTCGAAAGGAAACTTAAATCATAATGTGATTTTCGGGGTTGATAATACACCCCATCCCCTGCAGTGCCCAGCGGGCATGGAAGGTGTCAACTGCACCCGTGGATACCACTTGCTCCCTCTCCTGGCCGTGAATATAGCCGCGGTAGAGGGGCAGACAGGATGGACGACCCCATTGATCGTCCGCTGCCTGGACCTGTTGATGGCTTGCTTCACCAGGCCCAGGAGCAGGTTCACGAGGAGGTCATCCTCCCGACCCACCCCTCTTCACACCAGGTGCCCATAGATCAAGAGCACGGGGCTGAAGTGCAGACAAAACATCAGTAAAAGGTGTTTGAGAAAACCAAAAAGGATGTGCAACCTAGAACACAGAGCATAGACATGGTCCATGGACTCCACAAGACCACAGAAGGGGAAAGCTTGGGAGCTAGTGAACTGGAAAAACCTATGGTTGTACAGGACTGCTGCGTACAGCACCCTCCACCCCAGGTCCCCAAGATAAAGAACAAAGAACAAAGAACAATACAGCACAGGAACAGGCCCTTCGGCCCTCCAAGCCCGCGCCGCTCCCCAGTCCAGGATTGAATCCTGAATCCAGGATCCCCACCCAATTTTCCAGCCTATCTACATACCAATATCCTATCCACCGAGCTGTCCCTCACAGCTACGATGCTTTGTTCATTACAACCTATTAACTTACCCCCACCCCCCCATTCCAGACCATGTGATCTCCAGGGAGAGGCGAAAACCCAGAGTGAAAAACCCCAGGGCCAATATGGGGAAAAAAAAATCTGGGAAATTCCTCTCCGACCCCCTGAGGCGATCGAAACGAGTCCAGGAGATCACAATGGCCCCGATCGGAAAATGCTTCCCAACCCTAGTCATTTCCACTTCCACGAACACCATATGAATCCCCTGCCCCCGAGACAGGTTCCCAACTATCCGCAGTATCACTCTGTACTGGCACCAGCAAGATGATCGTAGAATGAAGCCTTGAAACGAGAAACCAGGAACAATTAGCCCGCGCCGCTCCCTGGTCCAAACTAGATCACTCTTTTGTATCCCTCCATTCCCACTCCGTTCATATAGCTGTCTAGATAAGTCTTAAACGTTCCCAGTGTGTCCGCCTCCACCACCTTGCCCGGCAACACATTCCAGGCCCCCACGACCCTCTGTGTGAAATATGTCCTTCTGATATCTGTGTTAAACCTCCCCCCCTTCACCTTGAACCTATGACCCCTCGTGAACGTCACCACCGACCCGGGGAAAAGCTTCCCACCGTTCACCCTATCTATGCCTTTCATAATTTTATTATGGGGGAGATCCCTCCGTAGAGGGACCTCCACTGGGGACCTCCGCCGCCCAGCGGCAACAAGGCCCGCCAAGGTGTATCCGGGCGACAGGCGAGGACACGGTAGTGGAAGGTGTGCAGCAACAGCCTGTACAGGAAATGCCTCCATGCAGTAGAAAAGGGCACAGAGGACATTTCCGTAAGGCAGCACATGCTGCGGGGCACCTGATCCGGGGGTGGGGTGAGGGGACCGAGGCTTTGGGCCAATGTGAAATTCTGTCCGAGCAGGGGAACGCTCAGGCGGGATCCCGCCACACGCCTGTGCCGCCTCGAGACCGCCTGCGCACTCGGGGCCGAGCACACGGGGGCGGTCGTCTGGCACGCGGCCAAAGCCATCCAAGACCTTAGGACGGTCCATTGTGGAGAGGCTCGACGTAAAGGTATCTCTGCAGGGTCTGGAGGCGGTAGGTCACTACCTGTGTGCGGAGGCACACCAGACCTTGACCGCCCTCCCCAAGCGGGAGATGCAAAACCTCAGTGCAATCGGTTGTCCCAGAAGAACCGCACGAGGGTTTTCTGGATATTGGTGACAAAGCCAGGGGGAGGGGTCAAAGTGACCAGCCGGTACCACAATATGGAGGTGATCAGCTGGTTTACTTCGGGAACTCGCGCCCTGTAGGACTCGGAGCAGTCCTGTCCAGCGACTCAGGCGAGCGGTGACTTTGGCCTCCAACTCCTGCCAGTTCGCCGCCGAGGATTCCTCGGCTGGGCAGAGATCGACCCCCAAGTAGAGGAGGTTCGTCCTGCTCCAGGTGAAAGACCTGAGCTCCTCCGGAAGGGGGTCTGTCTCCCACGGACCAATCAGGAGTCCAAAGCATTTGGCCCAGTTGATCCTGGCGGAGGACGCGGTGGAGTACACCGCCTGGCATTCTCGAGGAGCACGTCATCGGTGTAAGCCGACAGGACCACTCCTACGTCCGGGCTGCGGAGAGCCAAACCCGGCAACCTCCTCCGCAAGAGGCGCAGGAATGGCTCCATGCATATAGAATACAGTTGGCCGTTCAAGGGGCAGCCCTGCACTACTCCTCTCCCAAAGCAAAGGGGCGCCGTCAGGGACCCGTTAACCTTAAGTAGACACTCTGCGGCAGAGTACAGTAATCGGATCCAGGTGACAACATGCGTCCCGAACCCAAAAGCCCACAGAGTTCCGAGCAGATACTCGTGCTCCACCCTGTCAAATGCCTTCTCCTGATCAAAAGACAAGGCAGCACTCGACAGACCAGCCCTCTCGGAATGATGTATGAGGTCCCGGACGAAATGGAGGTTGTCATGAATCGACCTGCCTGGGATCGTGTAGGACTGGTCAGGGTGGATCATGTGGTACGGAGCCAAGTCGTGAAGCCATTGCCCTAGCAAAGATTTTATAGTCCATGCTGAGGAGGGAGACCGGGCGCCAGTTTTTGAGGTACCGGAGATCCCTCTTCTTTGGCAGCAGGGCAATGATTGCCCTGCGCCACGAAAGGGGCATCTCCCCTGTGGCAATGCTCTCCCCCCAGGATGCGTAGTCATTTCCCAGGACCTCCCAGAGTGTCCTGAAGAACTCCATGGTCAGCCCATCCAGCCCCAGGGCCTTGCCCGTTGGAGCTGTCGAGGGTGGACTGATAGGGGCCTCAAGCCTGCCAACGCCCTCCCAGCTGACCTGCAGCAGGTCCTCCCACAAAACTCTGCGGGCATCCTTGCTGGACGGATCCTGGGCAATAGCCCGGATGCCCTCCGCATCCGAGACGGGGGGACCGTCATCGGCCAGCAGCGTAAGGAGCTGCTGATGGTTAGCCCGCCCTTTTTCCAGCGAGTCGAAGAAGGAGGAGCCACGGTCCAGGTCCACGTGGAACTGGAGCCGCGACCTCACGTACGTGCCATGGGACCTGACAAGTTGCAGGTCCCACAACGCGCCCTTCTTCTCCCTGTACTCCAGCCGCAGGGCCGGGTCCGCATCGGGCTGACTAAGGCGTGACGCCAGGCCGAACACCTCTTTCTAACATAAGAACATAAGAAATAGGAGCAGGAGTAGGGCATCTAGCCCATCGAGCCTGCCCTACCATTCAATAAGATCATGGCTGATCTGAAGTGGATCAGTTCCATAACCCATAATCCCTAATTCCCTTACCGATCAGGAATCCATCTATCTGTGATTTAAACATATTCAGCGAGGTAGCCTCCACCACATCAGTGGGCAGAGAATTCCAGAGATTCACCACCCTCTGAGAGAAGAAGTTCCTCCTCAACTCTGTCCTAAACTGACCCCACTTTCTTTTGAGGCTGTGCCCTCTAGTTCTAGTTTCCTTTCTAAGTGGAAAGAATCTCTCCATCTCTACCCTAAACAGCCCCTTCATTATCTTATAGGTCTCTATAAGATCCCCCCTCAGCCTTCTAAATTCCAACGAGTACAAACCCAATCTGCTCAGTTTCTCCTCATAATCAACACCCCTCATCTCTGGTATCAACCTGGTGAACCTTCTCTGCACTCCCTCCAAGGCCAATATATCCTTCCGCAAATAAGGGGACCAATACTGCACACAGTATTGCAGCTGCGGCCTCACCAATGCCCTGTACAGATGCAGCAAGACATCTCTGCTTTTATATTCTATCCCCCTTGCGATATAGGCCAACATCCCATTTGCCTTCTTGATCACCTGTTGCACCTGCAGACTGGGTTTTTGCATCTCATGCACAAGGACCCCCAGGTCCCTCTGCACAGCAGCATGTTGTAATTTTTTTCCATTTAGATAATAATCCAATTTGCTACTATTTCTTCCAAAGTGAATAAGGTCTTGGATGGCTTTGGCCGCGCGCCAGACGGCCACCCCCGCACGCCCAGCCAGCATGTGGGAGCTCATCCAGCCCGCTCCTCCGCCATCCAGCCCGCTCCGCCGCCATCCAGCACGTCCCCGATCCTAGTCACCCCGGCGTCCATGGCCCTCCTCTCCGCCAGCTGCCTGAAGTTATATGGCTGGAGGAGCGGATTCCTGAGCAGCGGCTCTCGCACAAGAGCCGCTCCTCCTGACGGGGGAGAGCTGCATTGCGAGGCGACCGTGTTCCAGACCGTGAGGAGGTTCTGGTAAAAGACAGGCAACGCCTGCAAGGAGGTCGGAATACGCCCCAGGTTGATGTGCAGGAGCTGCATGTCATAATTCAGGCCGTGCAACTGGCAGAAGAAATACGTCGCCAGGGCACGCCATTGTGGAGGAGGCTCGATGTAGAAGTATCTCTGCAGGGTCTGGAGGCGGAAGATCGCTACCTGTGTGTGGAGGCACACTAGACCTTGACCGCCCTCCCCAAGCGCATGATGCAGAACCTTGGCAGAGACCCAGTGCAGTCGGTTGTCCCAGAAGAACCGCATGAGGGTTTTCTGGATATTGGTGACAAAGCCAGGGGGAGGGGTCAAAGTGACCAGCCAGTACCACAGCATGGAGGCAAGCAGCTGGTTTATGACGAGAACTCGCGCCCTGTAGGACAGCACTCGGAGCAGTCCTGTCCAGCGACCCAGGCGGGCGGAGACTTTGGCCTCCAGCTCCTGCCAGTTCGCCGGCCAGGATTCCTCGGCTGGGCAGAGATGGACCCCCAAGTAGAGGAGGTTGGTCCTGCTCCAGGTGAAAGGCCTGAGCTCCTCCGGAAGGGGGTCCGTCTCCCACGGACCGACCAGGAGCCCGGAGCACTTGGCCCAGTTGATCCTGGTGGAGGATGTGGCATTCCCCCTGGCATTCTCGCATCCTCCGCAGATCAGCCGGGTCCATGAACACAAGGAGCACATCATCGGCGTACACCGATAGGTGTACACGCAGAGCCAAACCCGACAAGAGGCTCAGGAATGGCTCCACGCATATAGAATACAGTTGGCTGGACAAGGGGCAACCCTGCTGGACTCCTCTCCCAAAGCGAAGGGGTGGTGTCAGGGACCCGTTAACCTTAATTAGACACTCTGCAGCAGAGTACAGTAATCGGATCCGACAAAATGCGTCCCGAACCCGAATGCCTGTAGAATTCTGAGTAAATACTCGTGCTCCACCCTGTCGAACGCCTTCTCCTGATCTAGAACAAAGAACAAAGAAAATTACAGCACAGGAACAGACCCTTCAGCCCTCCAAGCCTGCAGCGACCATGCTGCCCGACTGAACTAAAACCCTTCCGGGGACCATATCATAGAACATAGAAAAGCTACAGCACAAATAGACCCTTCGGCCCACAAGTTGCGCCGAACATGTCCCTACCTACTAGGCTTACCTATAACCCTCCAACTGACTAACTTCCAGGAACTTATCCAAAAGTTTCTTAAAAGACCCTATCGAATCCGCCCCCACCACCACTACCGGCAGCCGATTCCACGCACCCACCACCCTCTGAGTGAAAAACTTACCCCTAACATCTCCTCTGTACCCACTCCCCAGCACCCTAAACCTGTGACCTCTTGTGGCAACCATTACAACCCTTGGTAAAAGCCTCTGAGAATCCACTCTATCAATACCCCTCAACATCTTATACACCTCTATCAGATCACCGCTCATCCTTCGCCTCTCCAAGGAGAAAAGACACAGCTCTCTCAACCTATCCTCATAAGGCATGCCACCTAATCCAGGCAACATCCTTGTAAATCTCCTCTGCACCCTTTCTATGGCTTCCACATCCTTTCTGTAATGAGGTGACCAGAACTGGGCACAGTACTCCAGGTGGGGTCTGACCAGGGTCCTATACAGCTGCAGCATTATCTCCCGATTTCTAAACTCAATTCCTCTATTGATGAAGGCTAGTATTCCATACGCCTTCTTAACCACAGCCTCCACCTGCGACGCTGCTTTGAGCGTCCTATGAACCCGGACCCCAAGATCCTTCTGATCTTCCACACTGTCAAGCATCTTACCCTTAATGTTATATTCTTTCATCCTATTCGACCTGCCAAAATGAACCACCACACACTTATCGGGGTGAAGTCCATCTGCCACTTCTCCGTCCATTCTTGCATCTTATGTGGCAAATAGTGACCACAATTCTGTAAACTTTAGGATAGTAATGGAAAAAGATGAGTGTTGTCCTATGGGTAAGGTGCTGAATTGAGGGAAGGCTAACTACAGCCGGATTAGGCAGGATTTGGTGGCTGTTGATTGAGAGAAGTTGTTCGAGGGTAAATCCACATCTGGCATGTGGGAGTCTTTTAAGGAGCAGTTGATCGGACTGCAGGACAGGCATGTGCCTGTAAAGAGGAAGGATAGGAAAGGTAGGATTCGGGAGCCGTGGATAACCAGTGAAATTGTGGGTCTAATCAAAAAGAAAAAAGAGGCATACATGAGGTCCAGGCAGCTAAAAACAGATGGAGCACTGGAGGAATACAGAGAAAGTAGAAAAGAACTCAAACAGGGAGTCAGAAGGGTAAAAAGGGACCACGAAATGTCCTTGGCAGACAGGATTAAGGAGAATCCTAAGGCATTTTATACATACGTTAGGAACAAGAGGGTTGTTAGGGAAAGAACTGGACCTCTCAGGGACAAAGGAGGGGAATTATGCTTAGAACCAAAGGAAGTAGGAGAGATCCTAAACGAATACTTTGCATCAGTATTCACAAAGGAGAGGGACATGTTGACTGGTAGTGTCTCAGAGAGATGTGTTGACCCGTTAGAAAAAATCTCAATTACAAGGGACTTAGGGTGTTAGGTTTTTTAGGAAACATTAAGACAGACAAACCCCCAGGGCCAGATGGCATCTATCCTAGACTCCTCAGGGAGGCAAGAGATGAAATTGCTGAGCCTCTAACAGAAATCTTTGTCTCTTCACTGGACACAGGTGAGGTCCCAGAGGATTGGAGGATAGCAAATGTGGTCCCGTTATTTAAGAAGGGTCGCAAGGATAACCCGGGTAATTATAGGCCGGTGAGCTTGACATCCGTGGTGGGGAAATTGTTGGAGAAGATTCTTAGAAATAGGATATATGCGCATTTAGAATTGAATAATCTCATTAGCGATAGACAGCATGGTTTTGTATGAGGGAGGTCATGCCTCACAAATTTGGTTGAGTTTTTTGAGGAGGTGACAAAAATGATTGACGAGGGAAGGGCCGTGGATGTCTGCCTCAATCACCTTGCTTGGATGGATTTTAGTAAAGCGTTTGACAAGGTCCCTCATGGCAGGCTGGTGCAAAAGGTTAAATCTCACGGGATAAAAGGTGAGCTAGCTAGATGGGTGGAGAACTGGCTTAGCCATAGAAGACAGAGGGTAACAGTGGAGGGGTCTTTTTCTGGTTGGAGGTCTGTGACTAGTGGTGTTCCACAGGGCTCTGTACTGGGACCTCTGCTGTTTGTGATATATATAAATGATTTGGAGGAAGATGTAGCTGGTGTGATCAGTAAGTTTGCGGATGACACAAAGATTGCTGGAGTTGCGGATAGTGATGAACATTGTCAGAGAATACAGCAGGATATAGATAGGCTGGAACATTGGGCGGAGAAATGGCAGATGGAATTTAATCCAGATAAATGCGAAGTGATGCATTTCGGTAGATCTAATGTGAGGGGGAGCTATACAATAAATGGCAGAACCATCAGGAGTATAGACACACAGAGGGACCTGGGAGTACAAGTCCACAGATCCTTAAAGGTGGCAGCACAGGTGGAGAGGGTGTTCAAGAAGGCATATGGCATGCTTGCCTTTATTGGATGGGGCATAGAATATAAAAGTTGGCATATGATGTTGCAGCTGTATAGAACGTTGGTTCGGCCACATTTGGAGTACTGTGTCCAGTTCTGGTCGCCACACTACCAGAAGGACGTGGAGGCTTTGGAGAGAGTACAGAAAAGGTTTACCAGGATGTTGCCTGGTATGGAGGGTATTAGGAGAGATTGGGTAAACTGGGGTTGTTCTCCCTGGAAAGACGGAGGATGAGGGGCGACCTAATAGAGGTGTATAAAATTCTGAAGGGCATAGGTAGGGTGAACAGTGGGAAGCTTTTTCCCAGGTCGGAGGTGACGAACACAAGGGGTCACGGGTTCAAGGTGAGGGGGGCAAGGTTCAACACAGATGTCAGGGGGTACTGGGGGCCTGGAATGCACTGCCAAGCAAGGTGATTGAGGCAGACACGCTGGGATCGTTTAAGACTTATCTAGATAGCCACATGAACAGACCGGGAATAGAGGGATACAAACAAATGATCTAGTTGGGCACATGAGCGGCGCAGGCTTGGAGGGCCGAAGGGCCTGTTCCTGTGCTGTATTGTTCTTTGTTCTTTATGTCTCGTTGCAACTGCTGACATCCCTCTACACTATCCACAACCCCACCAACCTTTGTGTCATCAGGGGCGGCACGGTAGCACAGTGGTTAGCACTGCTGCTTCACAGCTCCAGGGACCTGGGTTCGATTCCGGCTTGGGTCACTGTCTGTGTGGAGTTTGCACATTCTCCTCGTGTCTGCATGGGTTTCCTCCGGGTGCTCCGGTTTCCTCCCACAGTCCAAAGATGTGCGGGTTAGGTTGATTGGCCATGCTAAAAATTGCCCTTAGTGAACTTGGATGCGTAGGTTAAAGGGATTAGTGGGTAAATATGTAGAGATATAGGCGTAGGGCCTGGGTGGGATTGTGGTCGGTGCAGACTCGATGGGCCGAATGGCCTCTTTCTGTGCTGTAGGGTTTCTAAGATCAGCAAACTTGCCAACCCATCCTTCCACTTCCTCATCCAGGTCATTTATAAAAATCACAAAGAGCAAGGGTCCCAGAAGATCCCTGGGGCACTCCACTGGTGACCAACCTCCATGCTGAAAAAGACCCATCCACAACCACTCTTTGCCTTCTGTGGGCAAGCCAGTTCTGAATCCAGAAAGCAATGTCCCCTTGTATCCCATGCCCCTTCACTTTCTCAATGAGCCTTTCATGGGGCACCTTATCAAACGCCTTGCTGAAATCCATATAAACTACATCTACCGCTCTTCCCTCGTCTATGTGTCTAAATCCCTCTATTCCCATCCTATTCATGTACTTGTCAAGATGCTCCTTAAAAGTCACTACCGTATTCGCTTCCACTACCTCCCCTGGCAACGAGTTCCAGGCACTCACCACCCTCTGTGTAAAAAATCTGCCTCGTACATCTCCTTTAAACCTTGCACCTCGCACCTTAATCCTATGCCCCCTAGTAATTGACTCTTCCACCCTGGGAAAAAGCTTCTGACTATCCACTCTGTCCATGCCTCTCATAATCTTGTAGACTTCTATCAGGTCTCCCCTCAACCTCCATCGTTCCAGTGAGAACAAACCAAGTTTCTCCAACCTCTCCTCATAGCTAATGCCCTCCATCCCAGGCAAAATCCCCCTGGTAAGTCTTTTCTGTACCCTCTCCAAAGCCTCCACATCCTTCTGGTCGTGTGGCGACCAGAATTGAACACTATATTCCAAGTGCGGCCTAATTAAGGTTCTATAAAGCTACATGACTTGCCAGTTTTTAAACTCAATACCCTGGCTGATGAAGGCAAGCATGCCGTATGCCTTCTTGACTACCTTCTCCACCTGCATTGCCACTTTCAGTGACCTGTGTACCTGTACACCCAGATCCCTTTGACTATCAATACTCTTGTTTTCCTTGTTTGGTTTGGGATTATTGGACTCAAATACAGTGAGTGGTGAGTATATTTGAATTTTCTTTTCAGGTGTTGCATTTTGAGTCATAGAGCTTTGCAGCATGGAAACAGGCCCTTCAGCCCAACTGCTCCATGCTGAGGATGGTGTCCTCCCAGCTAGTCCCCATTGCCTGCATTTAGCCCATATCCATCTAGTCCTTTCTCATCTATGTACTTATCCAAATGCTGTTTAAATGTTGCTATTGTACCTGCCTCAACCACTTTCTCTGGCAGCTCATTCCATATACGCACCACCCTCTGTGTGAAGAAGTTACCCCTTAGGTCCCTTTTAAATCTTTCCTCTCTCACCTTAAACCTATGCCCTCTAGTTTTCAAGTCCCCTTCCCTTGGAAAAAGGCCAAATACTTTCATCCAATATATTCCCCTTATGATTTTGTACAGCTCAATAAGGTCACCCCTCATTCTTCTAAGTTCCAAGAAATAAAGTCCTAGCCTGGCTAACCTCTCCGTATAACTCAGGTCCATTAGTCCTCGCAACATCCTTGTAAATCTTCTTCGCACCCATTCTAGTTTATCAATGTCTTTCCTATAACAGGGTGGCCAAAACTGTATACGAAACACCAAGGATGGAATTTTACGGCCTTGTTCATCTAAAAGCTGTAAAATCCTGCCCGAGGTCAATGGACCTCCCCATTGTCCGTCCAAAGATGTGTGGGTTAGGTGCATTGGCTATGCCCCTTAGTGTCCCGGGATGCATAGGTTAGAGAGATTAGCAGGGTAAATAAACAGGGATAGGGGCTGGTGGGATTGTTGTCAATGAAGACTCGATGGGCTGAATGGCCCTATTCTGCACTGTAGGGTTTCTATGAATACCATTGCTCAACTTGATTCTCACGGAGGACAGGGTGGTAGAATTCTGGCGCAAGTGCGGCTTCACTGACTTATACAACTGTAATGGAATGTCCCAATCCTATACTCAGTGCCCTGACTGATGAATGCCTTCTCAACCCTGTCTACCTGTGACGCTGCTTTCAATGAACCATGTACTTGTACTACACGGTTCCCTTCTTCTTCAACTCTCCCCAGAACCCTACAATTCATCGTATAAGTCCTGCCCTGGTTTGACTTTCCAAAATGCCACACCTCACACTTATCGGTATTGAAATCCATCTGCCAATCCTCAGCCCACTTCCCTAACTGATCAAGATCCCCCTGTAACTTGTGAAACCGTTATTCACTATCAGTGATACCTCCCAATCATTCACAAACTTACTAACTATGCCTACTACATTCACATTCAAATCATTGATATAAATAGCAAATAACAAGGGTCCCAGCACTGACCCTTGGGACACACCACTAGTCACAGGCCTCTAGCCCGAGAAACAACCATCGACTATTACCCACTGCTTCCCACCATTGAACCAATTTTGAATCCAATTAGCTAGCTCTCCCTGGATCCCATGCCCCTTAGTGCCCCGGATGCGTAAGTTAGAGGGATTAGTGGATAAATATCTTTCCATGTGGGACCTTGCTAAAGTCCATATAAACAACATCTACTGTTGTATCCTCATCCATCTTCTTGGTTACCACTTTCAAAAACTTGAAAAGATTAGTCAGACATGACTGCCCACACACGAAGCCTTGCTAACTATCCCGAATTAGATCTTGGCTGGATTTATCCTGCCCCCTCAGAATCCTTCTCGTAACTTACCCTCCACTGATGTCAGGCTCACCAGCTTGTAATTACCTGACATTAGCCACCCTCCAGTCTTCTGGAATTGCGCCACTTGAAAGAGATGAAGCAAATATTTCTGCAAGGGCCTCTGCAGTTTCTTCCCTCGCCTACCACAAGATCTGAGGATGCATTTGATCAGGCCCAGGGGATTTATTCACCTTAATGCATTTTAAGGTGCAAATACCCTCTCCCTCGTAATATGCATTTCTTCAGCACCCATGATTTTCTACTCAGTAAACATTGAGGAGAAATATTCATTAAAAATCTGACCCATCGCCTGTTGTCCATGCACAGATGGCCATATCTGATCTTTAAGGTTTTAAATCGGGAATGCCCTTGTGGAATAATGGCTGTCTCAGTGGCTAAAAGTGTGGAAAAAATCATTCAGAGTCGTTTACAAAAGGTGATTAAAACAAAGCATTTGGAATTGGCAAAAGCGCTGCAGTTGACATTACCTGAAGGGGCAAGGAAGGTGGAGATAATTGCAGCAACAGCTCAGAATTTATAATTGCCAGAAACACGGTCAGAAATGGCTAGAATTCAATTACAAATTAAACAACTTGAACATGAAAAGAAAATGAAACAGTTTAAATTGAAATTAAAAACAGCGGAGAAAGAGAAAGAGTAGCAAAAGCAAGAGAGGGAGGCAATTGCAGCAGAGCAACAAGCAGAAGAACTGAAACTGCTTGAATTACAGGCAAAAGGAAAAGAAAGGAACAAAATAGCCCTCGAAGAGGAAAAAGGAAAATAATTTGAATATCAGAAACTGGCATGGAAAAGTGATTGACTTAAAATGGCAGAGGTAAAGGGAACAGTTGAGAGTGGTGATGTGGACAGTGAGGAAGAGTGAAAGCATTGTATTCAAAGGCCTGGTGGGGATCTGTTTAAATTTGTCCAAGCATTGCCAAGGCTTGATGAGAAAGATGTAGAAGCCTTTTTCATGCAATTTGAAAAAGTTGCTAAACAAACAAAATGGCCACAATGTGGGTCTTGTTGTTTCAAACGAAGTTGGTAGCTTGAGCTATGGGGTGTTTGCGTCACTATCAGAAGAGGTATTTGAGGATTATGATGAGGTGAAAAAAGCCATCGTAAGTGCATATGAATTAGTGCCAGAAACCTATAGACAACAGTTTAGAAAATTAAAACTTGGTAAAACGTACACAGAATTTGAAAGGATCAACAAAATCATTTTGATAAGTGGGTAAAGGATTTGAAAATAGACCAGATGTATAATGCTTTTAGAGAAATAGTTATCTTGGAGTTTAAAATTGATTTCCCGAACTAGTGAGAGCTCAAGTGGAAGAGCAGAGGGTTAAAACTGCAAGGTTAGCAGCAGAAATGGCAGATGATTATGAATTAATTCATAAATCAAAGATTGGTTTCTGACATTAGTTTCAGCCTTTAAGGGATAGAAGCTGCGGAAGAGAGAAATCTTTAGGTGGTAAAGGTAAAGGGGATCTCATGGGAGATAAGAAAGACAGTGTATCTCAGGTTAAAAAGGAAACACCTGAGGATGGAAGAGAAATGAAAAGCCTCATATGTTTTCACTCTAATAAAATAGGACACAAAAAGTCGCAGTGTTGGTGGTTTAAGAAAAGCACTGGGGAGACTGATCTGGTAGAAAAAGATAAGCCAGTGGGGTTTCTTAAAGTGGTAAAGAAAAGCCCAGTTGAAGCTAAAGAGGTACAAAAGAATGTACAGCCTGGTCAGGGGTTGCTTGATGAAGTCCCAGATCTCTTTAAATAATTTACTTGTGTGGGTAATGTTTACTCATGTGTACTAGGAGGAGAAGGTAAAGAAGTTAAAATTTTAAGGTATGCAGGAGCAAGTCAATTTTTGATAGTGAGAGATGAGGTGATATGTAGTTTGGAAGGAGTATTGCCAGTAAAGGTAGTAATAATGGAGGCTTTCGAGAGAGTGCAGAGGAGGTTTACCAGGATGTTGCCTGGTATGGAAGGGCTTAGTTAGGAGGAGAGATTGGGTAAACTGGGGTTGTTCTCACTGGAAAGACGGAGGATGAGGGGTGACCTAATAGAGCTGTATAAAATTATGAAAGGCATAGATAGGGTGAACGGTGGGAAGCTTTTTACCAGGTCGATGGTGACGTTCACGAGGGGTCATAGGTTCAAGGTGAGGGGGGAGGTTTAACACGGATATCAGAAGGACGTATTTTACACAGAGGGTGGTGGGGGCTTGGAATGCGCTGCCGGGCAAGGTGGTGGAGGCGGACACACTGGGAACGTTTAAGACTTATCTAGATAGCCACATGAACGGAGTGGGAATGGAGGGATACAAAAGAATGGTCTAGTTTGGACCAGGGAGCAGCGCGGGCTTGGAGGGCCGAAGGACCTGTTCCTGTGCTGTATTGTTCTTTGTTCGACAATGGGAAGGCCAAGGTATTGGAGGTTTGGCAGTCTTAAAAGTGGATAACGTTCTAGGTCTGGATAAATTATGCCCTAAGCTGCTGCGGGAGGCAAGGGAGGAGATTGTAGGAGCCCTAACCTAAATTTTCAATTCCTCTCTGGCCACGGGGAAGGTGCCAGATGACTGGAGAACAGCTATTGTGGTTTCGCTATTTAAGATACGTTGTAGAGATAAACCATGGAACTACAGACCAGTGAGTCTCACGTCAGTGGTAGGGAAACTTTTGGAGAAACTTCTGAAGGAGAGCATCTATTTCCACTTGGAGAGGCAAGGCATGATCAGGGTTAGTCAGCATGGCTTCGTCAGAGCCATTCTTCTTTGTCAAATATGCCTAACAAATTTGATTGAATTTTTTGAGGAGGTGACCAGGTGTGTAGATGACGGTAGTGCAGTTGATGTAGTTTATATGGATTGCAGCAAAGCCTTTGACAAGGTCCCACATGGGAGACTTGTAAAGAAGGTAAATGGTCAGAGAGAGAAATTATCTTGTTCAGGGATACAGTTTATCTTGGGGTAATGATATAGCTGGATCACAGGTGGGAGTGATGCCTCCTGTGATGAGTTGTTAAAAGATACATATGCTGGGATTTTTTCTGATTGTGTGGTAACAAAGTCACAAAGCCACAGGTTAAAACAAGCAGAGAAATCAAAGAGTTAAGATAAAGAAGTTGAAGTTCAATTGTCAAAAATCACTTGTGATCAGATAGTGGAAAAGAACAAGAACAAGGAGGATAAAGTGGACATTTTTAGTTCAGGAAAGTTAGCAGTTACAACAGAAAGATAGAGATAAAATAGTCGTATCAGAAAGCATACAGGGAAGTAGAATCTTAGTGTATACCGGAATGTTATTACCTTAAAAATTATGTCTTAATGAGGAAATTGAGATCTTTGCATATTCAAGTGGATAAAAAACGGGCAGAAGTTCATCAAGTTGTATTATATAGGGTTGTGGGTAGCATGACATAGGGCGTCATTTGGGAGTAAGGAAAATGCGAGCTAAAATATGAAACATTTTTGTTGGCCTGGACTGCATAATGATATGGTTGCCAGACATGTTACATGTCAGGGAATAGGGAAACCTCAACCGGTGATAAAACCAGTGCCCTAGTACCCATTCCATCATTGAGGAACTTTTTACAAGGGTTTTAATTGATTATGTATGACCCCTCCCTAAAACATAGTGGCAATCAGTATCTATTGACCATAATGGATGTGTCCACTAGATTTCCAAAGGTCACTCCATTTCACAATATGACAACTAAAAGATTTGTAGAGGAGTTATTTAAATGTTTTACTAGTGTTGCCCAAACCTGTGTGTTTTAACGTGTGCAGCGAATAAAGACAAAGTCGACTTTAAATACTTAAAACACAATTTCCTTTATTCTGTAACTACTTAAACAACAGTAAATACTTGCAATGAATAAACCAAATACTCACTAACTTACTTAAGGTTGATTTCCACTTGCAATTAAAACCTGGCCAGGATTTTGTCACATGGAATCAGTTATTTCTCTTCTCCTTCCAGATGTTGTCTCTTCTTGTGAGCTTGGTTCCCAGGTTCTTCACACTGCCTTTCTGAACAAGCTCTTTGAGTTAGCAGAGTTAAAACTCCAAAAGTTCTTTGAATTGATCAGGACCCCAATTGCATCATTCGATTAGGCCAATCAAATCCAACCATAGTATCATTGGTCACTTCAGGCCTCATCATCTGAGTGCATATTGTTTACATTCCAATGCCCAGCTAAGGAACACTGGCTCCAAGAGTCTGTTCACAACTCATCCCTGCCAAGTAGAGTGTGACAGTTGGTGTCTCAGTGTGGGAGTGCTGCTCGGGCTGCAGTAGAGTGTGACAGTTGGTGTCTCACTGTGGGAGTGCTGCTCGGGCTGCAGTGGAGAGTAACAGTTGGTGTCTCAGTGAGGGAGTGTTGCTCGGGCTGCAGTGGAGAGTGACAGTTGGTGTCTCACTGTGGGAGTGCTGCTCGGGCTGCAGTAGAGTGTGACAGTTGGTGTCTCAGTGAGGGAGTGCTGCTCGGGCTGCAGTAGAGTGTGACAGTTGGTGTCTCAGTGAGGGAGTGTTGCTCGGGCTGCAGTGGAGAGTGACAGTTGGGGAAGTGTGGGGAAGTTTTTTGTTTTCTTTTTTTCTTGCTGGTAATGGCTTCAGGGATGGCAGTTCAGGCAGTATGCTGCATCTCCTGTGGGATGTATGTGGTGAGGAAATCCAGTAGTGTTTCAGGAGATTTTAGTTGTAAGAAGTGCATTAGATTGCAGCTTCTGGAGGAGCGTGTAAAGGAGCTGGAGGGGGAGTTAGAGGAACTCCGCATAATTCGGGAGGCGGAGGTGGAAGTTGATAGGAGTTATAGAGAAATAGTAACTCCTAGAAATGAGGCTTGGGTCAATGCCAGGAGGAGGGGTAAGAAGCAATCGGGAAGACAATCCCCTGGGGCGGTTCCCCTCCATAATAGGTTTTCGGTGCTGGAGGCTACAGTTGAGGAGGAATCAACTGAGCATAGAGAGCAGATCTCTGGGGGTGAGCCGAGTGAGAAAGCTCAGGTGGTTAGGGGCTGTAAAAGACTGGGCCTTGTGATTGGGGACTCCACAATTAAGGAGACAGATAGGAGGGTCGGAACTAAAGGTAGGGACTCAGGGTTGGTGTGTTGCCTACCAGGGGCTGGGGTCCGGGATGTGTCTGACAGGGTATTCAGGACTCTTAGGGGGGAGGGAGATAAACCACAAGTTATTGTACATGTGGGGACACACGACATAGGGAGGATAGGGGAAGGGGATATTAGGCAGGGATTTATGGAGTTGGGGTGGAAACTAAAGGCCAAGACTGACAGAGTGGTTATCTCTGGACTCTTGCCTGTACCACGGGATAGTTTAGAGAGGAATAGGGAGAGGGAAGGTTTGAATTCATGGCTGAGGGGATGGTGCAGGAGGGAGGGGTTCAGGTACTTAAGCAATTGGGGCTCGTACTGGGGAAGGTGTGACCTCTATGAGAAGGATGGTCTACACCTTAATCAGAAGGGGACCAATATCCTGGGGGGTAAATTTGCTAAGGCCATGCAGGGAGGTTTAAACTGATTCGGGGGGGGGGAGGGATCCTGAGTAGTGGGGCTGAAAGTGAGGGATGCATGGATGGGGACTGCAATGCACGGCATTGCAGAGGTGGGGTGGAGCAGGGTTTGAAATGTGTATACTTCAATGCCAGGAGTATTCGCAATAAAGTGGGTGAACTTGCAGCGTGGATCAGTACCTGGGACTTCGATGTTGTGGCTATTTCAGAGACATGGATAGAGCAGGGGCAGGAATGGATACTGCAGGTCCCGGGGTTCAAATGTTTTAGTCGAAGTAGGGAAGGAGGTAGAAGAGGGGGAGGGGTAGCATTATTGGTCAGAGATTGTATCACAGTGTCAGAGAGGAGGTTTGATGAGGACTTATCTGTTGAGGTAGTATGGGCGGAGATTAGAAATAGGAGAGGAGAGGTCACCCTGTTGGGAGTCTTTTATAGACCTCCTAAAAGTTCTAGAGAGGTTGAGGAAAGGATTGCGGAGTCAATCCTGCTTAGGAGTGAAAGTAATAGGGCAATTGTTATGGGGGATTTTAACTTGACTAATATTGACTGGAATTGTTATAGCTCTAGCTCGTTAGAGGGGTCAGTTTTTGTTCAAAGCGTGCAGGAAGGTTTTTTGACTCAGTATGTAGACAGGCCAACTAGAGGTGAGGCTATATTGGATCTGGTGCTGGGAAATGAGCCAGACCAGGTGCTAGACTTGGAAGTTGGTGTGCATTTTGGTGATAGTGACCACAATTCGGTTACGTTCACCTTAGTGATGGAAAGGGATAGGCATGAACCTCGGGCCAATGGTTTTAGCTGGGGGAAGGGTAATTATGAGGCTATTAGGAGAGAATTAGGAAACATAGGTTGGACTAGGAGATTACAGGGACTGGGAACGTCCGACATGTGGAGTTTTTTCAAGGAGCAGCTACTGCGAGTCTGTGATAGGTATGTCCCTGTCAGGCAAGGAGGAATTGGTAGGGCTAGGGAACCGTGGTGCACCAAAAAAGTTTCTTTGTTGGTTAAAAAGAAAAAGGAGGCTTATGTTCGGATGAGACGTGAGCACTCGGGTAGTGCACTAGAAAGCTTTAGATTGGCTAAGAGGGAGTTGAAGAGCGAGCTTAGAAGGGCTAAAAGGGGACATGAGAAGACTTTGGCGGATAGGGTTAAAGAGAATCCTAAGGCGTTCTATAGGTATGTCAAGAACAGAAGGTTGGTTAGGGCAAGTTTAGGGCCAATTATAGATGGCAGAGGGAAGTTATGTGTGGAACCGGAGGAGATTGGTGAAGCATTGAACCAATATTTCTCTTCGGTGTTCACGCAAGGGGACATGAATATAGCTGAGGAGGACACTGGGTTGCAAGGGAGTAGAATAGACAGTATTACAGTTGATAAGGAGGATGTGCAGGATATTCTGGAGGGTCTGAAAATAGATAAATCCCCTGGTCCGGATGGGATTTATCCAAGGATTCTCTGGGAGGCAAGAGAAGTGATTGCAGAGCCTCTGGCTCTGATCTTCAGGTCGTCGTTGGCCTCTGGTATAGTACCAGAAGATTGGAGGTTAGCGAATGTTGTCCCATTGTTTAAGAAGGGGAACAGAGACTTCCCCGGGAATTATAGACCGGTGAGTCTCACTTCTGTTGTCGGCAAGATGTTGGAAAAAATTATAAGGGATAGGATTTATAGTTATTTGGAGAGTAATGAATTGATAGGTGATAGTCAGCATGGTTTTGTGGCAGGTAGGTCGTGCCTTACTAACCTTATTGAGTTTTTTGAGAAAGTGACCAAGGAGGTGGATGGGGGCAAGGCAGTGGACGTGGTATATATGGATTTTAGTAAGGCGTTTGATAAGGTTCACCATGGTAGGCTTCTGCAGAAAATGCAGATGTATGGGATTGGGGGTGATCTAGGAAATTGGATCAGGAATTGGCTAGCGGATAGGAAACAGAGGGTGGTGGTTGATAGTAAATATTCATCATGGAGTGCGGTTACAAGTGGTGTACCTCAGGGATCTGTTTTGGGGCCACTGCTGTTTGTAATATTTATTAATGATCTGGATGAGGGTATAGTTGGGTGGATTAGCAAATTTGCTGATGACACCAAAGTCGGTGGTGTGGTAGACAGTGAGGAAGGGTGTCGTAGTTTGCAGGAAGACTTAGACAGGTTGCAAAGTTGGGCCGAGAGGTGGCGGATGGAGTTTAATGCGGAGAAGTGTGAGGTAATTCACTTTGGTAGGAATAACAGATGTGTTGAGTATAGGGCTAACGGGAGGACTTTGAATAGTGTGGAGGAGCAGAGGGATCTAGGTGTATGTGTGCATAGATCCCTGAAAGTTGGGAATCAAGTAGATAAGGTTGTTAAGAAGGCATATGGTGTCTTGGCGTTTATTGGTAGGGGGATTGAATTTAGGAGTCGTAGCGTTATGTTGCAACTGTACACAACTCTGGTGCGGCCGCACTTGGAGTACTGTGTGCAGTTCTGGTCCCCACATTACAGGAAGGATGTGGAGGCTTTGGAGAGGGTGCAGAGGAGGTTTACCAGGATGTTGCCTGGTATGGAGGGGAGATCCTATGAGGAGAGGCTGAGGGATTTGGGATTGTTTTCGCTGGAAAGGCGGCGGCTAAGAGGGGATCTTATTGAAACATATAAGATGATTAGAGGTTTAGATAGGGTGGATAGTGATAGCCTTTTTCCTCTGATGGAGAAATCCAGCACGAGGGGGCATGGCTTTAAATTGAGGGGGGGTAGTTATAGAACCGATGTCAGGGGTAGGTTCTTTACCCAGAGGGTGGTGAGGGATTGGAATGCCCTGCCAGCATCAGTAGTAAATGCGCCTAGTTTGGGGGCGTTTAAGAGATCCGTAGATAGGTTCATGGATGAAAAGAAATTGGTTTAGGTTGGAGGGTCACAGTTTTTTTTTAACTGGTCGGTGCAACATCGTGGGCCGAAGGGCCTGTTCTGCGCTGTAATGTTCTATGTTCTATGTTCTAAGGACAAGCTGTTGAATCTGACACCTTCTGTCCTTTGACAAATTCCAGGCCACTGGCCACAAGGAAAATCCAGCTGCGAATAAACAACTTATAACCAAAAAATCGGGTTGGCTTGATTGAAGATCTTTCAGCATATTAAAAGTTAAAACGCCATTCAGCCACAATAGATATGGACTATCCACAGAAATACAATCAGATCAAATTTTACATCAAAGTTATTCAAAGAGGTTAATGGTGGCTCAGGACCAAAACAATTCAAATCAACTGTGTATCACCCAGAATTGCAGGCAGCGTTAGAGCAGTGGCATCAAACTTTAAAAACCATGTTCAGGGCTTATCAAGATTATCTGGAGGATTGGGATAAAGAAATTACATTTGTACTTTATGTAATTATGAATGTACCTAATGAATCAACTAAATTCAATCCATTTCAACCCATTTTTGGTTATGAAGAGGATTACATAAATTGATTAAAAAGAAATGGTTGAGTCAGTGTTCCGAGACTATATATCAAATTTTAGGGAAAGATTGAATAGAGCAGGTGTGTTGGGTAACAACATTTGAAGGTGGCACAGCATGTGATGAAACTGGAAGCAGATAAGAAATCAAAACTTCGTAGTTTTGCTAGTGGGGATAAAGTATTACTACCAGTGGAAGATGAACCTTTAAAAGTAAGGTTTAATAGGCCTTATCAAATTGAAAGGAAATTAAGTGAGCTGAGTTATTTGATAAGAACGCTAGATAGAACAAAAAGTTTGTCATGTGAATATGCTCAAATGGAATTTTGATAGACAGGCTGACACAATGGCCCTACCAGGGCAGACCTGTTTATGGATTTTGGGAAGGAGTTAGAAGCTGGTTGTCAAGGGTTGGGAAGATCTCTGGAGGAGATTAGGTCAGTGACAGTTCTGAAAACATTAGCTTGATGTTCGGTGGTCCAGTGGGAAGTTAGGAGGAAGTGTCTGAGAGTTGGCACTCAGCCTCTGAGGTATCTTGACTCCATTCTCTCTCCTCTTGTCCACTCCCTTCCCATTTACATTCGCAATTCCTCCAATGCCCTACGCCATATCAACAACTTCCAGTTCCCTGGCCCAAACCACCTCCTCACCATGGATGTCCAATCCCTCCGCACCCCCATTCTCCACCAGGATGGCCTCAAAGCTCTTCACTTCTTCCATGAACAGAGGCTGAACAATCCCCATCCACCACCACTCTCCTTGTCTGGCTGAACTTGTTCTCACTCAGTAATTTCTCTTTCAACTCATCTCACTTCCTCCAAATAAAAGGTGTGGCTATGGTTACCTGCATGGGTTCCAGTTAGTCTTGTTTCTTTATGAGGTATGTGGAGCATTCCCTATCCCAGGATATTCCAGCCCTCCCACAACTTTCATCAGTCCATCAACTATTTCACTGCTGCTTCATGCTCTCATCTGGACCTGGAAAAAATTAACACTTTTGCTTCCAATTTCCATGCCTCTATCACCTTCACATGGTCTATCTCTGACACTTGCCTTCCCTGTACTCCTGTCTTTATTTTGAGTGATAGCCTGTCCACTAGTATCCATTACAAGTCCACCAACTCCCACTACAGCTTTTCATACCCCACATCCTGCAAGGATTCCATCCCGCAAGGATTCCATCCCATTCTCTCAGTTCCTTCGCCTCCACTGCACCTGTTCTAATGATGCCACTTTCCAAAATATTGCTGTCGATATGTCTTCCTTCTTCCTAAATTGTGGTTTTCCACCCACTATGGTTAACAGGGCTCTCAATATGTCCGACCCATTCCCCGGGCCACTGCTCTCATCCCCTCCCCTAACCAGGATAGGGTCCCCTTTGTCCTCACTTTTCACTCCAGCAGCCTCTGCATTCAAAGGATCATCCTCTGCCATTTCTGCCAACTCCAGCACAATGCCACTACTCAACACATCTTCTCCTCAGCATTCCACAGGGACCATTCTGGTCCACTCCACCACACCCAACACTTCAGTCCACCCACGGCATCTTGCCGTGCAATCACAGAAGGTGCAACACCTGCCCCTTTACCTCCTCCCTGCTTACTATCCCAGGTCTCAAGCACTCTTCAGGTGAAGCAGCACTTCACGCCCACCTCCTTCAAATCTGGTCTATTGCATTCGCTGCTCCCAATATCTACGTCGGAGACACCAAACGTAGACTGGGTGACCGCTGTGCATAATACCTTTGGTCCGTCCGCAAGCAGGACCCAGAAATTCCCGTCAGTTGCCATTTCAACACACCACCCTGCACTCCTGTCCACATGTTCATCCTTGGCCTTTTGCAATGTGAAGCCCAACAAAAACTGGAGGAACAGCACCTCATCTTCTGATTGAGCATCATACAGCTTTCTGGACTAACCATTTGAATTCAACAACTTCAGAGCATGAACTCTCCCTTGCGCCTTCACCCCATTTCCATTTATTTCTTCTCATCTCATTCATCCATTTTTCTCATTTTTCTACTTCTGAAATCTCACTATCATGTCCCTAACCCTCCCCCCAGACCAGCTGCCACATTCCTCAGGTAGTCCCCCAAGAATCTCTACCTTTGTTCTGCCATTCACACATTCCAATTACTTAATGGATGCTTTTAGCACCTCTCAGCCTTGATCACCATTTTACATTCCCTTTGTCCAATTACACCCCCCACTCACCACTTCATAAGAAAATCAGACAAGGTTTATACTTTCATCCTGACTTGAAACATTGGCGGCATGGTGGCACAGTGGTTAGCACTGCTGCTTCACAGTTCCAGGGACCTGGGTCCGATTCCCAGCTTGGGTCACGGTCTGTCTGTCACTGGCCAGGCTATAAATTGCCCCTTAGAGTCCTGAGATGTGTAGGTTAGAGGGGTAAATATGTAGGGATATGGGGTGGGATTGTGGTCGGTGCAGACTCGATGGGCTGAATGGCCTCCTTCTGCACTGTAGGGTTCCTATGATTTCTATGGCTCTATTCTCTCCTCCACAGATGCTGTCAGACCTGCTGAGTTTCTCCAGCATTTTGCTTCAGATTCCAACATCTATAGTATTTGGCTTTAACTTACCAGCTTGTTCCAAGGCTTACTCAGACTTTTTTTTGGAGCATTATACAACATTACAACTGCTAGTTTTAATTTCTAACATTCAGCTTTCATATGCCCTTTCTCAATCTTTGCAAGGTTCCAAAGAGTGACCTGTCACTAACCATCATACACCTATAAAACATCCTATAAGAAATGTGATGAATTGTTTGAGAATGGTGGAGACAGATTGAATGGTGGCTTTCAAAAGAAGCAGATGATGGAAAAAAAATTGCAGGGCTACAGGGAGAAGAGTGGGGAGTGGGTGTAGGAGAGTTGCTCTTGCACAGAGTTAGCACTACTGGAGGGTTTTGGGTCCCTGCTGCTACTCTGCATTTGGGCTGAGTGACAGAGGGAAGGAGGCCAGCCTACGAAGTGATGCATTTTGGAAGAAATAATGTAGGGGGGAGTTATACAATAAATGGCAGAGCCATCAAGAGTATAGAAACACAGAGGGACCTAGGTGTGCAAGTCCACAAATCCTTGAAGGTGGCAACACAGGTGGTGGTGGTGAAGGCGGCATATGGTATGCTTGCCCATGGAGGCTTTAGAGTGCAGAGAAGGCTTACCAGGATGTTGCCTGGTATGGAGGGTCTTAGCTATGAGGAGAGATTGGGTAAACTGGGGTTGTTCTCCCTGGAAAGACAGAGAATGAGGGGAGATCTAATAGAGGTATACAGGATTATGACGAGGGTGAACAAAGAACAGTACAGCACAGGAAACAGGCCCTTCGGCCCTCCAAGCCTGTGCCGCTCCCTGGTCCAACTAGACCAATCGTTTGTATCCCTCCATTCCCAGGCTGCTCATGTGACTATCCAGGTAAGTCTTAAACGATGTCAGCGTGCCTGCCTCCACCACCCTACTTGGCAGCGCATTCCAGGCCCCCACCACCCTCTGTGTAAAAAACGTCCCTCTGATGTCTGAGTTATACTTCGCCCCTCTCAGCTTGAGCCCGTGACCCCTCGTGATCGTCACCTCCGACCTGGGAAAAAGCTTCCCACTGTTCACCCTATCTATACCCTTCATAATCTTGTATACCTCTATTAGATCTCCCCTCATTCTCCGTCTTTCCAAGGAGAACAACCCCAGTCTACCCAATCTCTCCTCATAGCTAAGACCCTCCATACCAGGCAACATCCTGGTAAACCTTCTCTGCACTCTCTCCAATGCCTCCACGTCCTTCTGGTAGTGCGGCGACCAGAACTGGACGCAGTACTCCAAATGTGGCCTAACCAGCGTTCTATACAGCTGCATCATCAGACTCCAGCTTTTATACTCTATACCCCGTCCTATAAAGGCAAGCATACCATATGCGGTGGGAAGCTTTCCCCAGAGCACGCACGCACAGGCGCACACGGGCCTGGAATGCGCTGCCAAGTAGGGTGGTGGAGGCAGACACGCTGACATCGTTTAAGACTTACCTGGATAGTCACATGAGCAGCCTGGGAATGGAGGGATACAAGCGATTAGTCTAGTTGGACCAAGGAGCGGCACAGGCTTGGAGGGCCGAAGGGCCTGTTTCCTGTGCTGTACTGTTCTTTGTTCTGGGCAGGGATAGGAAGGAAGCAGTCAAGAGGCTGGCAGTGAGGGTCCACTGTGCATGCGTTAATCTCGACGCTGACAGATTGGTGCATGTGCAATGGGCTGCTCAGCGCTATGCTGCCTGCCTCTCCAGCGGGAATAGGTTCCAGCCACTGATTTTCAGCATGATTCATGTTAGGGCACTCTGCAGTGCCACCTGAAAAAACTGGAGTAAATCACACTAGTTTTTAATGCAAATTTGACAATTGTTTTGGGGAGAATCGCCACCAACATCCTTGATACATACAACAGGGAATTAAATCAGTGCAGATGTTCCTGAGTCCCAGCATTTAGATTTATTCTAGACTCATGCATTGGGAGGGGATTTTCCTGTCCCACCCACCACAGAAATCATAGCAGGTGGGGTGGGGTGGAGTGGGGGGGGGGGGGGGGAAGAAGAGACCATGCAAAGAGATTGTGGTTGGTGCAGATTTGATGGGCTGAATGGCTTCCTTCTGCACTGTAGGGATTCTACGAATTAAAATTCAACATGTTCATTTCGAAATTCTAATCCAAACACAAATCAGTTGACTCCAGTGCAAATAAGACAAGTGAAATAAAATCCTCATTATTGCAGACCAAAATGTTCTGCAATTAGATGTTACTGGGAAGTTTTATTCCACAACTAGCTAGTGTTAGACTGCTACAGTGTTACTATTTCAAAATTAATTTTGTTGCAGTATGATTGAGCCCTGGTTATTTAAAGGGGTTGTCTGTTTTTTGGGGACAATGAAGCTTTGTTTTCAGTGCAAATTCACCATATTCATTGCTGGCAGGCAAAGTAACTGTCCACTGACTAATCATTATAATACATAATTGGCCATGTTCAGTGAGGTTGATACTGGTGAAAACTAATTTTTTAAAATTCTGATATTTTTATAATTTTGATACTTCATGGAAATAAAAATAGTTCAACTTGAGTGCAAGCACAGTAAAATTACATTAAGTTACTCCTAAGGCATGTTTGTACTGCAAGTCTACTTCATATTCATCGACATGCCACTTTATGCAGGCAATTGTGTTTTGTTGCAGACATTCAAAAGTTATACACATTGTAAATCTATCCATTCACCCTTCAATTTTACACACAGAAAACTGGTTGAAACGGATCAAAAAGTCCCCATTCTTAGCAACATGAACCCAGATAAAATCTAGACAAATTTGATTTGCAAATGGCAAACTAGAGCAAAATTTTATATTCCTCCTTTCATCACCCCCCCCCCCCCCGCCCCAACCCATAATCATTTTAACAGCTTAAAATGAATGATACCTGATCCTCCATTGATCTTTAAAATATAGTGGCAAGGACTCAATAATTCAACCTTAAACTCATACCTCCCTTCTAGGCTACTAGATTTAAAATGCACAACTGGGCTTGTTAATTCTAACATGCAATCAGATGGAGTATTCCACTGAAAAAGCATTTGGGGCACAATGCAAAAAAATATTTTAAATCAAACTAGGCTTTTTACATTCCAAGTATGGAGTGCCAATGAGAAAACGCAGTTGACTTGCCCACAATTTTCATATGTGCTGGCAGAGGGGGAAGTTACCAAATCTCAGAAGCAAAATACAGGATGCTGGACATAGAATGCCAGAAACACTCTGCAGGCCAGGCAGCATCTGTTAAGAAGTATCAACCTGAAAAAAGGTTAATGCTGCTTCTCTCCAGATATGCCGAGTATTATTCTCGAATGTCAGTATGTGCTTGGGGAAAATCACCCTTGTTCAACAAATAAAGTTTATGCTTATTCTCAAAGCTATGTAAATGGAATGGATGCGATGCATTGCCAACTTAAGGTCTTGAATTAATTTTAAGCTCATCTTTCACAAAGAAAGCAGACAATTTTAATGCCAGATGGTAAAATGCTAATCTGGTATTTACCTGAACATAAAAGCATATGTGTGTTTTTATATGGCCATCCCTGCTGCTATTAACTGTGTGGTTATGAAACAAGACAAAAATGTCCCACTCTAACCTCAGCACATCAAAAATGGGCAAATTATTTTTAGGAGGAAGAAATGCAGGATGCTATTAGTATGCCAGGTCTTTTATCCAATTAGATACAGCAGATACAAGATTCTATCAGCATAGGCTCTGTCCTGAAGGGAATGAAAATGAGATGTCTTCCTGCTGAATTTGTCATATTCAACAATCTTGTATGGTCCACAAATTCAAGTTTCCTTGTACACTACTGTGACAGGAAAAACTTGGACAAACCTGCAGGTTATTTTGCATTAACTAGGCAAATTTAAATGGCTGGTGTACATTAAAAACTTTTGAAAATTAGAAGGGTTACTTTACATAACCAGAGCTGTAGCAGCAAACAAGCCACAGCTACAAGAACATGATTGGGTACCTTCATCATGGAGAAGAATGTCCAGTTTAATGTAAAGAACGCATTTTTCATAACTGAGGATAGACAGATTCTAATATCAGCCAAGCCAGGCTTTAACCTTTAAAAATTGTTAAATTCATTTTCATTTGATAGTGCAGGAATTGAGCATTGCTGAGAACAGATATGTCAAAGTTGGGTGTCTTGCATTCAGCAGGACACGTCACAATAATACCAATATAAACATCAATTTGTATGCATGTTTCAGCTAAATAAAATTTCCCCAAGGGCAATAAGAACACGAGTAGGCCATCTGGCCCCTCAAGCCTGCTCTGCCATTCAGTAAGATCGTGGCTGATCTTTTTGTGGACTCAACTCCACTTACCCACCCGCTACCATAACCCTTAATTCCTTTACCGGTTCAAAAATTTATCTATCCTTGCCTTAAAAACATTCAATGAGGTCGCGTCAACTGCTTCACAGGGCAGGGAATTCCACAGATTCACAACCCTTTGTGTGAGGTAGTTCCTCCTCAACTCAATCCTAAATCTGCTTCCCCTTATTTTGAGGCTATGCCCCCTAGTTCTAGTTTCACCCGCCAGTGGAAACAACTTCCCTGCTTCTATCTTATGGTATTTGCTTATGGTATTATGGTATTCTATCTTATGGTATTTGCTACCAAATAAACCTGTTGGACTTTAACCTGGTGTTGTGAGACTTCTTACTCTATCTTATCTAGCAGGTCAAGTTGCCTGTTCTAAATTTCAAACAATGCTTGGCAGTTAACAGTCAGTCACCATCAACTGGTGCATTTTCTATGGCAGCACTTCAACTTGCCAACTAATGAGCACTCTTGTCTCAATATAGATTCTTATTTTCCCCTTAGATGGTTTGCATACAAAGGGTCCTGACGAGAGCAAGACAAAATGCTTCAACGCGTCTTTAATCAGCAAAACTCACTTTTGAAAGAAACATGCACGATTGAGAAATCTGAAGATAGCATTTACCTGCAACTATAATATGTAGGGATCAAACACCATATAACAGCCTAGACATTTCAAATATTAAAATTTCCAGATTGCTACCAAATGATTTGCTATAAGGGAATAGCCCTATTATCTTGCACTACAGATGAGTTGCTTCACAATCTTTAAACAGTATCTGAATGAGCAATTGGCACAACGTAACAGTCAAGGCTATGGGCCAAGGGCTGGTAAATGGGATAAGGTGGGAGGTCAAGTGCTTCTCATGTGTCACTGCAGACTCGATGGGCTGAAAGGCCTTTACTGCATTGTATGATTAGCGTTAAACCATTCTAACGATTTAGTGTCCTTGTATATTAACAGGTAGATTAAATTAGATCAAGTAGTGAATGGGACTTCTTCAATGCATCTAAAACACATTCCATGTAAAGATGAATACCAGAATATTTTGCAGTAGTACAAGTTCTTCTTCTGTGAATTGGAAATAATCCCACAATACAAAAAGTAACATGGAAAACAAGTGCCATTATATGCCAGTAAATTGCTCTCATGCTAATGAAAAAAGTACTTGTGCCAATTTGCATAATAAAATTGCCATTTAACTGAATCATTTTCTGGATAATTTGCTGTTTCATCTTAGAAGTCAAGGACTTTCAAATTACCTGTACAATTAGGACAATATTTTGGGGAAATAAATTTTCAATTGGATCACATTTATAAAGGCAATTTGCTTTATTACAAGTGTACATTGCATTTCATTATATTTTTAAAGGAAAATATTTCAAAACTGTCCTTGAGAAAAATACTACTTCTGAACATTTTTGGCTGAACAAGAATGTTACGCTGTTTAAACCTTAGACTTAGGTTTCTGGCATCACATTCAACGTTTCTGTTCTTTGAAGTCTTTATAGAAATGAGTAAGCTAATACTCAAAACTTAGTTAAAGTGGAATTTAAAATTGAAAGGTCCTCCTGAGCCAAAAGGATTGAACCCTTGCCATTGGTTCCAGGATCTGTGAAAGTGATGACCACCTCCGCCCTGTTGATTTTCTGGATCCAGGGGATCCTCGCCTGAATCAAATTTCTTCCTCATTTCTGTAATGAAAAAACAAAGACATTAGTCTTTCCAGCACAGTTGGCTATTCAGCCCATTGCGTGTCCATGCCAGCTTTCCATAGAATTCAATTAGATCCCCAGTACTCCACTATCCCAAGAGCCCAGCAAGTTTATTTCCCTCAAGCACATATCCAGTTTCCTTTTGAAATGATTGATATTCTCTGCTCCTACCACCCTTGTCAGCAGCCTGTTCCAGGTAATTACCATTTGCTGGATGAAAAGATTCTTCCTTACATTCCCCCTGCATTTCTCGCCCAAAGCCTTAAATCTGTGCTCCCTAGTCCTTGTGCAATAAGCTGACAGGAACAACTTTTCTTTTTCTACTTTATCTAAACTCACCATAATGGTGATCACCTTATCATCAAATCTTCCATTGGTTTCCTTTGGTTCAATCTGCCTTTGGCTGATGGAGAACATCCAACTTCTCCAGTCAAATTCTGTAGTCGAATTACTTCAGACCTGGAACCATTCTAGTAAATGTCTCCTGTATCATTTCCAGGATTTCTATATTCTTCCTGAGGTGTGGTGACCAGAACTGAATCCAATACTCTAGTTGTAACCTATTCGGAGCTTCATAAAGATTAAAGCATAACTATTGCTTTTGTACTCAATACCTTTATGAAGCTTACCATATGCTTTGCTATCTACTCAAAATGCCCCATCATCTTCAAAGATCTAATGAATGCACTGCCAGGTCCTGTCTCTGCAAATTTAGACTTGTACTATTAAGAATACATAGTCACTCCCTTCTTCCAAAATGCATCACCTGATGTCTCTGCAAAAAAAGGGTATGGCAGATAGACATGCAGCAGATCAGATTTGGTAGTTGATTGGTACTCATCGTTTGCCACACTTCGATAATTTTGAAATGACACTATTCCAATATCCAAGTCAACAAACCGTGGTTCTAATCCTGACCTTGTGAAATATTCCTCCAATCTGAAAAACAATACACCACAATTTGCTGTGTTGTCCTCAATCAATCTTTTTTGTCCAGGCTTCGTTAACGAGGCCTTATTTTCTAAAAATCCTTTGATAACATTCACTGCATTCCCTTCACCAACATTACTTTCCTTCAAAAGATTAAATTAGATCAGAAACAAAATGTATGCATTGTGACAGTTATCCATTCCTTTCTGGTGCAAAAACACAAGAAAAGCTGCCCAACCACGGCTTACAAAAGAAATGTGGGATAGTATTAGATCCAAAGAGGAGTCATATAAAGTTGCGAGAAAATGTAGCAGGGCTGAAGTTGGGAAAAGTTCAGTATTCAGCAAAGGGGGACAACAATTGATTAAGGTGGGCGGGTGGGGGGGGAAGAAAGAGAAAAAACACAGTACAAGAGTAAACTTGAAAGCAACATAAGTGGACTGTAAAAGCTTCAACAGTTTAAAAAAAGATTACTGAAGACAAATGAAGGACCCTTACAATCTGAAATGGGGGAAATAATAGACCATGGAAATGGCAATAGCAATTAAACAATACTTTAGCTCAGTCTTCAAGGAAGACAAGTAACTCCCCAGAGATGCTAAGGAATCAAGGGTCTAGCAAGAAAAAGGAATTGAAGGAAATTAGTATTATTGAAACATGCTGGAGAATTTGATGGGACTGAAAAGGTGATAACTTCCCAGGACTTCAATCTACACCCAGGGTAGTAAAGGAGTTGGCTGTGAAAGCGTGGCTGGTGCTGGTTGCCATCTTGCAAATTCCATAGATTCTGGAACAGTCTCAGTTAATTAGAGGATGGCAAATGTAACACACTTTAAAAAAACAGGAAGGGGAATTACAGACCGGTTTGCCTCATCTGTAACAGGGAAAATGCTAGAATCTATCATAAAGAATGCAACAACAGGACACTTTAGTCAACATACACCAATAAAAGGGAAATCACGTTTGACAAACTGATGATACTGTGCATTTATACCATGTTTCATGTTAGGGGTATGTTAGAAAGTCTGCTGAGTTTTATACAGTGCCCTTCTGTCTGGGCAGCAGGATGTTTGTTTAAACAGCGTTAATGCATTTTGTTTACTTGGGTCTCCCTTGGGGTTTCAGAGCAAGATTTTGATTAGGTTGATTGACAATCATGTGATCAATGGGAGGTGCTAAGTTTGCAGAAAAGACTGTTGTAGTTTCATTTTTAAAATCAAGAGCAGTTGCTGACCAGAGCTTTTTAAAAGAGGGGGCTCTCTGAAAAAGATTTCTCTTTCCCCGGAGATGTTACAAAAGCTCTAAAACTGTTAACAAGTACAAGCATGCAAAGCTGTGTTTTCTAACTGATTTTGAAGAGAAGCTTAAGTCTGCAAGAGGAATAGTGCTGAAATTGGAACCAATTGAGATAAATTAGCAGTTAAGAATCGCACCCTGCCATGTTTAAATATTGTTCAAATGTTAAGCTGAGATTTGTTTCATTTAAACTGTATTGTTAAATAAAGTTTGTTTTGATAAAAGCTCCCGAGTTTGTCAATGGAATCACACCTGGAGTGAAACATCTCATCTTCACACTAACGCCAAAATAGAAAAATTGTTGGGGTCTAGCCTGGCTTCAAAGAACAGTATAGCACAGGAAACAGGCCCTTCGGCCCTCCAAGCCTGCGCCGCTCCTTGGTCCAACTAGACCAATCGTTTGTATCCCTCCATTCCCAGGCTGCCCATGTGACTATCCAGGTAAGTCTTAAACGATGTCAGCGTGCCTGCCTCCACCACCCTACTTGGCAGCGCATTCCAGGCCCCCACCACCCTCTGTGTAAAAAAACGTCCCTCTGATATCCGAGTTATACTTCGCCCCTCTCACCTTGAGCCCGTGACCCCTCGTGATCGTCACCTCCGACCTGGGAAAAAGCTTCCCACCGTTCACCCTATCTATACCCTTCATAATCTTGTACACCTCTATTAGATCTCCCCTCATTCTCCGTCTTTCCAGGGAGAACAACCCAAGTTCACCCAATCTCTCCTCATAGCTAAGACCCTCCATACCAGGCAACATCCTGGTAAACCTTCTCTGCACTCTCTCTAACGCCTCCATGTCCTTCTGGTAGTGCGGCGACCAGAACTGGACGCAGTACTCCAAATGTGGCCTTACCAGCGTTCTATACAGCTGCATCATCAGACTCCAGCTTTTATACTCTATACCCCGTCCTATAAAAGGCAAGCATACCATATGCCTTCTTCACCACCTTCTCCATCTGTGTTGCCACCTTCAAGGATTTGTGGACTTGCACACCTAGGTCCCTCTGTGTTTCTATACTCCTGATGACTCTGCCATTTATTGTATAACTCCTCCCTACATTTCTTCCAAAATGCATCACTTCGCATTTGTCCGGATAAAACTCCATCTGCCACCTCTCCGCCCAATTTCCCAGCCTATCTATATCCTGCTGTATTGCCCGACAATGCTCTTCGCTATCCGCAAGTCCAGCCATCTTCGTGTCATCCGCAAACTTGCTGATTACACCAGTTACACCTTCTTCCAAATCATTTATATATATCACAAATAGCAGAGGTCCCAGTACAGAGCCCTGCGGAACACCACTGGTCACAGACCTCCAGCCGGAAAAAGACCCTTCGACCACTACCCTCTGTCTCCTATGGCCAAGCCAGTTCTCCACCCATCTAGCCACTTCTCCTTGTATCCCATGAGCCTTAACCTTCTTAACCAACCTGCCATGTGGGACTTTGTCAAATGCCTTACTGAAATCCATATAGACGACATCCACGGCCCTTCCTTCATCAACCGCTTTTGTCACTAAATGTGACAATGTACCTTGGTTTCTGATTGGTACCCTAACAAAAATTGGGGGTTCTTTTACAGGATTAAAAGCAATAAAACAGTGGGTGTTAAAGTCCTGTAGTTTTTTTTTCAGTTGTTGCATTCTGTTAGTTTAAATAGGGAATACCTTGTGGAACAATGGCTCTTTCAGTGACTAAGGATTTCCTAGCTGTGGAAAAATGAATGGATTATAAAAGGTGGTTAAAATAAAGCTTTCGGAATTGGGCAACAAGCTTCAGATGACCTCAAGAGGCGAGGAAGGCAGAGATAATTGCAGTGATAACTCAGTATTTAAAATGATCAGAAACAGTCCGGAGCACTGGCTAGAATTCAGTTACAAATGAAACAGCTTGAATTAGAAGCAAAAGAAGAGTGGAAAAAGGGAAAAAAGGCAATCACAGCAGAAGAAAGAAAAATTATAGCAGTTTGAACAGCAAAAGAATTGATTTTTTAAAATTTAAATTAAAATGCAACAGAAGAAAAGCCCTGGCAGAACAAAAAGCAAGAGAAAGTGTGGAAAAGGAGAGAGATTTTGAACTTCAGAATCTGGAACTTAAAAGCTAATATCAACTTGAACTGGCGGAGATCAAAGCTGGGAGTACTTGTGAGGACAGTGAGGAAGAGTCAACCCATTGTAGTGAAAGAACTGGTGGGGTTCGGTTTAAATATACAAGGTTTGACGAGAAGGATGTAGAAGCCTTTTTCATTTCATTTGAGAAAGTAATTAAACAAGTAAAAACAGCCACAGACCATGACAGAGCAAAGAACAAAGTACAGAACAGAAACAGGCCCTTTGGCCCTCCAAACCCATGCTGATCATGACGCCTTAACTAAACTAAAAAAGCCTTCTGCCCTTACTCATTCCACAACCCTCTATTCCCTCCTTATTCATGTACCCATCCAGATGCCTCTTAAATGTTGCTAATGTGTCTGCTCCCACCACCTCCTCTGGCAGCGTGTTCTGGACATCCACCACCCTCTGCATAAAAAATTTCCGTAAGAGTTTTAACGCCAGGTTAAAGTCCAACAGGTCTATTTGGTAGCAAATACCATTAGCTTTCGGAGCGCTGCTCTTTCGTCAGATGGAGTGGAAATCTGCTCTCAATCAGGGCACAGAGAGACACAATCAAGTTACAGAATACTGATTAGAAAGCAAATCTCTACAGCCAACCAGGTCTTAAAGATACAGACAATGTGAGTGGAGGGAGCATTAAGCACATGTTAAAGAGATGGCGTATTGTCTCCAGATAGGACAGCCAGTGAGATTCTGCAAGTCCAGAAGGCAAGCTGTGGGGGTTACTGGTAATGTGACATAAACCCAACATCCCAGTTTAGGCCGTCCTCACGTGTGGAACTTGGCTATCAGTTTCTGCTCAGCGACTCTGCGCTGTCGTGTGTCATGAAGACCGCCTTGGAGAATGCTTACCCGAAGATCAGAGGCTGAATGCCCATGACCGCTGAAGTGCTCCCCCACAGGAAGAGAACAGTCTCGCTTGGTGATGGTCGAGTGGTGTTAATTCATCCGTTGTCGTAGCGTCTGCATGGTTTCTCCAATGTACCATGCCTCGTGACATCCTTTCCTGCAGCGTAACAGGTAGACAACGTTGACCAAGTTGCAAGAGTAGGTACCGTGTACCTGGTAGATGGTGTTCTTGCGCGAGATGATGGCATCCATGTCGATGATCCGGCACGTCTTGCAGAGGTTGCTGTGGCAGGGTTGTGTGGTGTCGTGGTCACTGTTCTCCTGAAGGCTGGGTAGTTTGCTGCGGACAATGGTCTGTTTGAGGTTGTGCAGCTGTTTGAAGGCAAAAAGTGGGGGTGTGGGGGTGGCCTTGGCGAGATGTTCGTCTTCATCAATGACACATTTGAAGGCTCTGGAGGAGATGCCGTAGCTTCTCCGCTCTGGGGAAGTACTGGACGACGAAGGGTACTCTGTCCACTGTGTCCCATGTTTGTCTTCTGAGGAGGTCGGTGCGGTTTTTCGCTGTGGCGCGTCGGAACTGTTGATCAATGAGTCGAGCGCCATATCCTGTTCTTGAGGGCATCTTTCGGTGTCTGGAGGTGTCTGTTGCAATCCTCCTCATCCAAGCAGATCCTGTGTGTACGGAGGGCTTGTCCGTAGGGGATGGCTTCTTTAATGTGTTTAGGGTGGAAGCTGGAGAAGTGGAGCATCGTGAGGTTATTCGTGGGCTTGCGGTACAGTGAAGTGCTGAGGTGACCGTCCTTAATGGAGATGCGTGTGTCCAAGAATGCAACCGATTCTGGAGAGTAGTCCATGGCGAGTCTGATGGTGGGATGGAACTTGTTGATGTCATCATATAGTTGTTTCAGTGATTGCTCACCATGACTCCAAAGGAAGAAAATGTCATCGATGTATATAGTGTATAGCATCGGCTGAAGGTCCTGTGCGGTGAAGTTCTCTTCCTGTGGGGGAGCACTTCAGCAGTCACGGGCATTCAGCCTCTGATCTTCGGGTAAGCATTCTCCAAGGTGGCCTTCACGACAGCGCAGAGTCGCTGAGCAGAAACTGATAGCCAAGTTCCGCACATGAGGACAGCCTAAACCAGGATGTTAGTGTGACATAAACCCATCAGTAACCCCCACAGCTTACCTCCTGGACTTGCAGAATCTCACTGGCTGTCCTGTCTGGAGACAATACACATCTCTAACCTGTGCTTAATGCTCCCTCCACTCACATTGTCTGTATCTTTAAGACCTGGTTGGCTGTAGAGATTCGCATTCTAATCAGTATTCTGTAACTTGATTGTGTCTCTCTGTATGCCCTGTTTGAGAGCAGATTTCCACTTCATCTGACGAAGGAGCAGCGCTCCGAAAGCTAATGGTATTTGCTACCAAATAGACCTGTTGGACTTTAACCTGTTGTTAAAACGGTTACTGTGTTTACCCCAGTCCAACGCCGGCATCTCCACATCATGACTAGTTTCCAAGGAGCAGTCGGAGGGCGGAGCATAAAACTAACTTACTGAAGAAACCAGAAACATGACATCACTGCAAAGCTGTAACCTGACTGGCTGGTAGGAAATCTATGCTAAATTCGAAAAAGCAACATTAAAAAACTAATGAATAAATTAATTAGCTAAGCAGAGATGGCTGGGCAGGTGATGTGCTGTAGCTGCATGATATGGGAGCTGGCAGATGCCATTGCAAGCTGTGGTGACCATATCTGCAGCAAGTGTTGGTTGAAATGTAGAAAACTACAGCACAAAACAGACCCTTCGGCCCCACAAGTTGTGCCGAACATATCCCTACCTTTTAGGCCTACCTATAACCCTCCATCCTATTAAGTCCCATGTACTCATCCAGGAGTCTCTTAAAAGACCGTATTGAGTTTGCCTCCACCACCACTGACGGCAGCCGATTCCACTCGCCCACCACCCTCTGAAAAACTTCCCCCTAACATCTCCCCTGTACCTACCCCCCAGCACCTTAAACCTGCGCCCTCTCGTAGCAGCCGTTTCCACCCTGGAAAAAAGCCTCAGGCCACCCAATCTATGCCTCTCAACATCTTATACACCTCTATTAGGTCTCCTCTCATCCTACGTCTCTCCAAGGAGAAAAGACAGAGCTCCCTCAGCCTATCCTCATAAGGCATGCCACTCAATCCAGGCAACATCCTTGTAAATCTCCTCTGCACCCTTTCAATCTTTTCCACATCCCTCCTGTAATTAGGCGACCAGAACTGAGCACAGTACTCCAAGTGGGGTCTGACGAGGGTCTTATATAGCTGCATCATTACAGGCTCGTAAGGCACGATCTGCCTTTGACAAAACTATGCTGAGTATTCTTGAGCATACTAAAGCTCTCTAAATGCTCATAAATCTTGTCCCTCAGGATCTTCTCCATCAGCTTACCAACCACTGAGGTTAGACTCACCGGTCGGTAATTTCCTGGGCTATCCCTATTCCCCTTGAAAATAGGAACCACATCCGCAATCCTCGGGCACCTCTCCCGTCCCCATCGACGACACAAAGATCAATCGGCAGAGGCTCTGCAATCTCTTCCCTCGCCTCCCACAGTAACCTGGGGTACATCCCATCCGGACCCAGCGACTTATCTATCTTGATGCCATTCAAAGATTCCAGCATGTTAAAGCCCACATACTCAATCTTTTCAGTCACCGCAAGCCCACAGTACATCCACCCAGGTCCTTCTCTCTGAAAACCAAGGCAAAATACTCATTAAGCACCTCTGCCATTTCTACTGGTTCCGTACAGACTTTCCCGCCTTCACCTTTTATAGGCGCTATTCCTTCACGTCTCATCCTTTTACTCTTCACATATTTATAGAACGCCTTAGGGTTTTCCTTAATCCTACCTGCCAAGGCCTTCTCATGACCCCTTCTGGCTCTCCTAATTTCCTTCTTTAGTCCCTTCCTACAAGCCGTATTCTCGTCTAGATCCCTATCTTTGCCAAGCTCTCTGAACCTTTTGTATGCTTTCCTTTTCTTTTCGACCAGGTCCCGCACAGCTTTTGTGCACCACGGTTCCTTTACCCTACCAACTCCTCCGTCTGCTCGGAACGTTGTCCTGTAGAACTCTAGACAAACATTCCTTGAAAAACTGCCACCTCTCCAGTACATTTCCCCCGAGAATACCTCCTTCCAATTTACTCCTCTAATTTGTTGCCTCATGTCTTCATATTTCCCCTTACTCCCTATAAACGCTTTCCTGATCCTCTTTTTCCAATGCAAGCATAAAGGGGATAGAGTTATGATCGCTATCCCAAAGATGCTCTCCCACTGAGAGATCTGACACCTGTCCAGGTTCATTGGTCAGTATCAGATCAAGTACAGCCTCTCCTCTTGTAGGCTTGTCCACATGCTGTGTCAGGAAACCCTCCTGAACACACCGAAGGAACTCCTCCCCATCCAATCCCCTGACCCTAGGGATATTCCAATCTATGTTTGGGAAATTAAAGTCTCCCATCACAACAACTCTGCTATTATTGCAACTCTCCAGGATCTGTTTCCCCATCTGCTCCTCCACCTCCCTGTTGCTATTGGGCAGCCTATAGAAAACTCCCAGCAAAGTGATCGACCCCTTCCCACTCCAAACTTCCACCCACAGAGACTCTGTAGACAATCCCTCCACAGCATACACCTTCTCTACAGCTGTGACACTATCCCTGATCAGCAGTGCCACTCCACCCCCTCTCTTGCCTCCCTCCCCGTGCTTCCTGAAACATCCGAATCCCGGCACCTGGAGTATCCAGTCCTGTCCCGGAGACATCCAAGTCTCCGTAATGGCCACACCACACTTCCAGGCATCGATCCATGCTCTGAGCTCATCCCCTATATTCACTATACTCCTGGCATTAAAGTAAACACATCTCAATCCTTTGGTCTGAGCTCTCCCCTTCTCTATCCCCCGTCCATCCTCCCTCTTGCACTGTCTATAACCCTTCTGTTTGCGAGCTAACTACCTCGCTCCCAGTCACCTTGTCTCGATCCCCTCCCCCCAACCCATCTAGTTTAAACTCTCCCCAGTAGCCTTAGCCAACCTTCCCGCCAGGATATTGGTCCCCCTGGGCTTCAAGTGCCACCCGTTGTGGGTGTACAGGTCACACCTGCCCCTAAAGAGGTCCCAATGGTCCAGGAACCTGAATCCCTGCCCCCTGCACCAGTCCCTCAGCCACACATTCATTCTCCACCGTACTCCATTCCTGCCCTCGCCCTCCTGTGGCACAGGCAGCAATCCTGAGATTACTACCTTTGCTTTCCTCCTTCTCAGCTGTCTCCCCAATTCCCTATACTCTTTTCATGACCCCTTCCTTCCCACATCGGCGGTACCAATATGTACCGCTACCTCTGGCTCCTCTCCCTCAGGATTTCTGGGAGCCGACCAGCGACATCCTGGATCCTGGCCCCAGAGAGGCAGACCACCATCCGAGACTCCCGCCTGCCTCTGCAAAAACACCTCTCCGACCCCCTTACTGTAGAGTCCCCGATTAACACTGCCTTCCTCCTCTTTTCCTTCGCCCTCCGAATTCCAGGGCCGGGCTCCACTCCGGAGACACGGCCACTGCTGCTTCCCCCAGGCGGGCTGTCCCCCCCGAGCAGTACTCTGGCAGGAGTACTTGTGTAGGGGCACATCCACCGGGGTGCTCTTTACCTGAGCTTTACCCTTCCTGGCCATCACCCACTTGGCTTCCACCCTTGGCCCTGGTGTGACCACCTGATGATAGCTCTTGTCTATCACCTCCTCATTCTCCCTTAACAGTCTAAGATCCTCGAGCTGCAGTTCCAGTTCCTTAACACGGTCCCTCAGGAACCGCAGCTCGACACACCCCTCACAGATGTGGATGTCCGGGAGGCCAGGTGCCTCCAGGACCTCCCACATCCTACACTGGGAACAACAGACTGGCTTCACACTCATATTTGACCCTTTACACCAAGGTACAGAGAGAAAAGTAAATATGAAAAAACTCACCCCTGCTCGCCCTGTCCCCCGAAGCCCTGTGAGCCAAAGCCCTTATAGCTCACACTCCTTCATCCCATTTGACCTACCAAAATGGACCACTATGCATTTATCTGCCACTTCTCCGCCCAGTCTTGCATCCTAGCTATGTCCCTCTAACTTCTGACATCCCTCCAGACTATCCACAACCCCACCAACCTTTGTGTCGTCGGCAAACTTACCAACCCATCCCTCCACTTCCTCATCCAGGTCATTTATGAAAATGACAAACAGCAAGGGTCCCAGAACAGATCCCTGGGGCACACCACTGATGACCGACCTCCATTTAGAAAAAGACCCATCTATACCCACTGCCTCCTTTGGGCAAGCCAGTTCTGGATCCACAGGGCAGCAGCCCCTTGGATCCCATGCCCTCTCACTTTTTCTAGAAGCCTTGCATGGGGGACCTTATCGAACGCCTTGCTAAAATCCATATAAACCACATCTACCGCTTTGCCTTTGTCAATGTGTTTAGTCACATTTTCGGAGAACTCCACCAGGCTCGTAAGGCACGATCTGCCTTTGACAAAGCCATGCTGAGTATTCTTGAGCATACTAAACCTCTCTAAATGCTCATAAATCCTGTCCCTCAGGATCTTCTCCATCAGCTTACCAACCACTGAGGTTAGACTCACTGGTCGGTAATTTCCTGGGCTATCCCTATTCCCCTTGAAAATAGGAACCACATCCGCAATCCTCCGGCACCTCTCCCGTCTCCATCGACGACGCAAAGATCATCGCCAGAGGCTCTGCAATCTCTTCCCTCGTCTCCCACAGTAACCTGGGGTACATCCCATCCAGACCCGGCGACTTATCTATCTTGATGCCATTCAAACATTCCAGCATAACCTCTTTGTTAAAGTCCACCGCAAGCCTGCAGTGCATCCACCCAGGTCCTCTCCTCTCTGAAAACCGAGGCAAAATACTCATTAAGCATCTCTGCCATTTCTACTGGTTCCATACAAACATTCCCACCTTCACCTTTTATAGGCGCTATTCCTTCACGTCTCATCCTTTTACTCTTCACATATTTATAGAACGCCTTAGGGTTTTCCTTAATCCTACCTGCCAAGGCCTTCTCGTGACCCCTTCTGGCTTTCCTAATTTCCTTCTTTAGTCCCTTCCTACAAGCCGTATACTCATCTAGATCCCTATCTTCGCCAAGCTCTCTGAACCTTTTGTATGCTTTCCTTTTCTTCACGACTAGGTCCCGCACAGTTTTCGTGCACCACGGTTCCTTTAACCTACCAACTCCTCCTTGTCTGCTCAGAACATTTTCCTGTAGAACTCTAGACAGACATTCCTTGAAAAACTGCCACCTCGATTGCTCGAAGAACTTCAGCTCAGAATCAATAAGCTGGAAATCATAGAAATCATAGAAACCCTACAGTGCAGAAGGAGGCCATTCGGCCCATCGAGTCTGCACCGACCACAATCCCACCCAGGCCCTACCCCCACATATTTTACCCGCTAATCCCTCTAACCTACACATCCCAGGACTCCAAGGGGCAATTTTTAACCTGGCCAATCAACCTAACCCGCACATCTTTGGACTGTGGGAGGAAACCGGAGCACCCGGAGGAAACCCACGCAGACACGAGGAGAATGTGCAAACTCCACACAGACAGTGACCCGAGCCGGGAATCGAACCCGGGACCCTGGAGCTGTGAAGCAGCAGTGCTAACCACTGTGCTACCGTGCCGCCCTGGAGTCAGAGCTTCAGACACCGCGGCACATCGGAGAGGGGCTCTGAATGCTTTGTTTCATGTAGATCAAGTGCCTCAAATTTTGTCATTGGTTGGGGACAGCAGGGCACAACTACAAGTGAGGCAGGTAGAGATATCCTGAATTCAGGAATGGAGGAGCCTCAGCTCTTGACCTTGTCCAACAGGCATCAGGTACTTGCTCCCTGGATGAGGAAAAGGGTTGTAGCAAGGATGAGCTAGCAGATCACAGCACTGTGGTACAGAAAGTCATTCAAGAGGGGGCAGCAAAGAGACAAGGTGGTAATTGTAGGGGATTGATAGCATCCTTTGTTGGCAGGATCAAGAGTCCCGCAAAGTATGTTGCCTGCCCAGTGACAGGATGAGGGACATCTGACTGGCTTGAAAGGACCCAGTTGTTGTGGTTCACGTTGGGACAAAACACAGGCAAGACTTGGAAAGAGGACCTGTTTGGGGATTATCAGGCATCAGGAACTAAAGAACAGGTGCTCAAAAGGTTATAATCTCTGGATTACGACCCAAGCCATGTGCGAATTGGTATAGGGATAAGAAAACTAGTGAAGTAAACATGTGGCTAAAGAGGTACCTGAAAAAGGGGTTCTGGTATCAGTATTGGAACAGGAAGAATCTGTACCGTTGGGACGGTCTTCACCCGAACTGATCTGGGACCAGTGCTCTAGCAGAAAGGATAAATAGGGCGGTCACAAGGACTTTAAGGGGGGGGGGGGGTAAAATTACAGGAAGCATAATGGTTAATGGGAAGCAAAGCAGCAGGTTAGCATGAGGGAAGGATTCAACTACATGGAAAATTATGAAAAATAGGAAGGAGTACTCAGGAGATGTTAGGATTCGAAAAGGAATATAAACTAGCATAAAGGCACTTTGCCAAAATGTGCGTAGCATTTGAAACAAGGTAAAAATGAGTTGATGGCACAAATCACCACAAATGAGTATGATTTAGTGGCCATTACAGAGACATGGTTGCAGGGTAGTCACAACCGAGTTAAATATCCAGGGGTATCAGACTATTCAGAAGGACAGACAGGAAGGCAAGGTGGTGGTGTAGCTCTGATATTTAAAGATATCAGGGCAGGAGAGAGATGATGTAGGTTCTATGGAGAAAGGTTGAATCTATTTGGGTGGAAATTAGAAATAGTTAGGAGACAAAGGTCACTAATAGGCGTAGTCATAGGCCACCAAATAATAACAGCACAATGGGCGAGCAATAAACAAGGAAATAACTGATGCATGTAAAAATGGTATGGCAATCATGGAGGATTTTAATCTACATGTCAATTGGTCAAACCAGCCTTGGAGAAGTTCCTAGAATGTATTCTAGGGGAGGTAGAGGAACTCCGCATAATTCGGGAGGCGGAGGTGGAAGTTGATAGGAGTTATAGAGAAATAGTAACTCCTAGAAATGAGGCTTGGGTCAATGCCAGGAGGAGGGGTAAGAAGCAATCGGGAAGACAATCCCCTGGGGCGGTTCCCCTCCATAATAGGTTTTCGGTGCTGGAGGCTACAGTTGAGGAGGAATCAACTGAGCATAGAGAGCAGATCTCTGGGGGTGAGCCGAGTGAGAAAGCTCAGGTGGTTAGGGGCTGTAAAAGACTGGGCCTTGTGATTGGGGACTCCACAATTAAGGGGACAGATAGGAGGGTCGGAACTAAAGGTAGGGACTCAGGGTTGGTGTGTTGCCTACCAGGGGCTGGGGTCCGGGATGTGTCTGACAGGGTATTCAGGACTCTTAGGGGGGAGGGAGATAAACCACAAGTTATTGTACATGTGGGGACACACGACATAGGGAGGATAGGGGAAGGGGATATTAGGCAGGGATTTATGGAGTTGGGGTGGAAACTAAAGGCCAAGACTGACAGAGTGGTTATCTCTGGACTCTTGCCTGTACCACGGGATAGTTTAGAGAGGAATAGGGAGAGGGAAGGTTTGAATTCATGGCTGAGGGGATGGTGCAGGAGGGAGGGGTTCAGGTACTTAAGCAATTGGGGCTCGTACTGGGGAAGGTGTGACCTCTATGAGAAGGATGGTCTACACCTTAATCAGAAGGGGACCAATATCCTGGGGGGTAAATTTGCTAAGGCCATGCAAGGAGGTTTAAACTGATTCGGGGGGGGGGAGGGATCCTGAGTAGTGGGGCTGAAAGTGAGGGATGCATGGATGGGGACTGCAATGCACGGCATTGCAGAGGTGGGGTGGAGCAGGGTTTGAAATGTGTATACTTCAATGCCAGGAGTATTCGCAATAAAGTGGGTGAACTTGCAGCGTGGATCAGTACCTGGGACTTCGATGTTGTGGCTATTTCAGAGACATGGATAGAGCAGGGGCAGGAATGGATGCTGCAGGTCCCGGGGTTCAAATGTTTTAGTCGAAGTAGGGAAGGAGGTAGAAGAGGGGGAGGGGTAGCATTATTGGTCAGAGATTGTATCACAGTGTCAGAGAGGAGATTTGATGAGGACTTATCTGTTGAGGTAGTATGGGCGGAGATTAGAAATAGGAGAGGAGAGGTCACCCTGTTGGGAGTCTTTTATAGACCTCCTAAAAGTTCTAGAGAGGTTGAGGAAAGGATTGCGGAGTCAATCCTGCTTAGGAGTGAAAGTAATAGGGCAATTGTTATGGGGGATTTTAACTTGACTAATATTGACTGGAATTGTTATAGCTCTAGCTCGTTAGAGGGGTCAGTTTTTGTTCAAAGCGTGCAGGAAGGTTTTTTGACTCAGTATGTAGACAGGCCAACTAGAGGTGAGGCTATATTGGATCTGGTGCTGGGAAATGAGCCAGACCAGGTGCTAGACTTGGAAGTTGGTGTGCATTTTGGTGATAGTGACCACAATTCGGTTACGTTCACCTTAGTGATGGAAAGGGATAGGCATGAACCTCGGGCCAGTGGTTTTAGCTGGGGGAAGGGTAATTATGAGGCTATTAGGAGAGAATTAGGAAACATAGGTTGGACTAGGAGATTACAGGGACTGGGAACGTCCGACATGTGGAGTTTTTTCAAGGAGCAGCTACTGCGAGTCTGTGATAGGTATGTCCCTGTCAGGCAAGGAGGAATTGGTAGGGCTAGGGAACCGTGGTGCACCAAAAAAGTTTCTTTGTTGGTTAAAAAGAAAAAGGAGGCTTATGTTCGGATGAGACGTGAGCACTCGGGTAGTGCACTAGAAAGCTTTAGATTGGCTAAGAGGGAGTTGAAGAGCGAGCTTAGAAGGGCTAAAAGGGGACATGAGAAGACTTTGGCGGATAGGGTTAAAGAGAATCCTAAGGCGTTCTATAGGTATGTCAAGAACAGAAGGTTGGTTAGGGCAAGTTTAGGGCCAGTTATAGATGGCAGAGGGAAGTTATGTGTGGAACCGGAGGAGATTGGTGAAGCATTGAACCAATATTTCTCTTCGGTGTTCACGCAAGGGGACATGAATATAGCTGAGGAGGACACTGGGTTGCAAGGGAGTAGAATAGACAGTATTACAGTTGATAAGGAGGATGTGCAGGATATTCTGGAGGGTCTGAAAATAGATAAATCCCCTGGTCCGGATGGGATTTATCCAAGGATTCTCTGGGAGGCAAGAGAAGTGATTGCAGAGCCTCTGGCTCTGATCTTCAGGTCGTCGTTGGCCTCTGGTATAGTACCAGAAGATTGGAGGTTAGCGAATGTTGTCCCATTGTTTAAGAAGGGGAACAGAGACTTCCCCGGGAATTATAGACCGGTGAGTCTCACTTCTGTTGTCGGCAAGATGTTGGAAAAAATTATAAGGGATAGGATTTATAGTTATTTGGAGAGTAATGAATTGATAGGTGATAGTCAGCATGGTTTTGTGGCAGGTAGGTCGTGCCTTACTAACCTTATTGAGTTTTTTGAGAAAGTGACCAAGGAGGTGGATGGGGGCAAGGCAGTGGACGTGGTATATATGGATTTTAGTAAGGCGTTTGATAAGGTTCACCATGGTAGGCTTCTGCAGAAAATGCAGATGTATGGGATTGGGGGTGATCTAGGAAATTGGATCAGGAATTGGCTAGCGGATAGGAAACAGAGGGTGGTGGTTGATAGTAAATATTCATCATGGAGTGCGGTTACAAGTGGTGTACCTCAGGGATCTGTTTTGGGGCCACTGCTGTTTGTAATATTTATTAATGATCTGGATGAGGGTATAGTTGGGTGGATTAGCAAATTTGCTGATGACACCAAAGTCGGTGGTGTGGTAGACAGTGAGGAAGGGTGTCGTAGTTTGCAGGAAGACTTAGACAGGTTGCAAAGTTGGGCCGAGAGGTGGCGGATGGAGTTTAATGCGGAGAAGTGTGAGGTAATTCACTTTGGTAGGAATAACAGATGTGTTGAGTATAGGGCTAACGGGAGGACTTTGAATAGTGTGGAGGAGCAGAGGGATCTAGGTGTATGTGTGCATAGATCCCTGAAAGTTGGGAATCAAGTAGATAAGGTTGTTAAGAAGGCATATGGTGTCTTGGCGTTTATTGGTAGGGGGATTGAATTTAGGAGTCGTAGCGTTATGTTGCAACTGTACACAACTCTGGTGCGGCCGCACTTGGAGTACTGTGTGCAGTTCTGGTCCCCACATTACAGGAAGGATGTGGAGGCTTTGGAGAGGGTGCAGAGGAGGTTTACCAGGATGTTGCCTGGTATGGAGGGGAGATCCTATGAGGAGAGGCTGAGGGATTTGGGATTGTTTTCGCTGGAAAGGCGGCGGCTAAGAGGGGATCTTATTGAAACATATAAGATGATTAGAGGTTTAGATAGGGTGGATAGTGATAGCCTTTTTCCTCTGATGGAGAAATCCAGCACGAGGGGGCATGGCTTTAAATTGAGGGGGGGTAGTTATAGAACCGATGTCAGGGGTAGGTTCTTTACCCAGAGGGTGGTGAGGGATTGGAATGCCCTGCCAGCATCAGTAGTAAATGCGCCTAGTTTGGGGGCGTTTAAGAGATCCGTAGATAGGTTCATGGACGAAAAGAAATTGGTTTAGGTTGGAGGGTCACAGTTTTTTTTTTAACTGGTCGGTGCAACATCGTGGGCCGAAGGGCCTGTTCTGCGCTGTAATGTTCTATGTTCTATGTTCTATTCACTAACTTGAGCGAGTTTGAGGAAGTACGAAGATGATTGATGAGGGAAGGGCAGTGGATGTTGTCTACATGGACTTCAGTAAGGCCTTTCACAAGGTCCCTCATGGCAGGCTGGTGCAGAAGGTGAAGTTGCATGGGATCAGAGGTGAGCTGGGAAGATGGATACAGAACCGGCTCAATCATAGAAGACAGAGGGTAGCAATGGAAGGGTGCGTTTCTGAATGGAGGGCTGTGACAAGTGGCAGTCCTCAGGGATCAGTGATGGGACCTTTGCTGTTTGTAATATAAATGATTGAGGAAAATGTAACTGGTTTGATTAGCAAGTTTGCAGACGACACAAAAGGTTGATGGAATTGTGGGTAGCGATGAGGACCATCGGAGGATGCTGCAGGATGCAGATCAGCTGGAGACTTGGGCAGAGAGATGGCAGATGGAGTTTAATCTGGGCAAATGTGAGGTAATGCATTTTGGAAGGTCAATACAGATGGGAAAATGTACAGTAAATGGCAGAACCCTTAAGAGCATTGATAGGCAGAGAGATCTGGGTGTACAGGTCACTGAAAATGGCAACACAGGTGGAGAAGGTAGTCAAGAAGGCATGCTTGTCTTCATCGACCGAGGCATTGAGTTTAAAAATTGGCAAGTCATATTGCAGCTTTATAGAGAGTCTTAGTTCGGCCACACTTGGAAAATAGTGTTCAATTCTGGTCGCCACACTACCAGAAGGATGAGGCGGCTTTGGAAAGTGTAGAGAAAAGATTTACCGGGATGTTGCCTGGTATGGAGGGCATTAGCTAGAAGGAGAGGTTGGAGAAACTTGGTTTCTCACTGGGACAACAGAGGTTGAGGGGTGACCGGATAGAAGTCTACGAGATTATGAGGGGCATGGACAGAGTGGATAGTCAGAAGCTTTTTCCCAGGGTGGAAAATTCAATTACTGGAGGGCATAGGTTTAAGGGGAAAGTTTTTTTTTATTACACAGGGTGGTGGGTGCCTGGAACTTGCTGCCAGGGGAGGTCGTGGAAGCAGATATGATAGTGACTTTTAAGGGACATCTGGACAAATACATGAATAGGGTGGGAATAGAGGAATATGGTCCCCATAAGGGTCAAGTATTTCAGTTCAGCATGTTTGGTGCAGGCTTGGAAGGCCAATTGGCCTGTCCCTGTGCTGTAATTTTCTTTGTTCTTGAAAGTTTCCTCGAACAGTATGTAATGGAACCCATGAGGGAACAAGCTATCCTAAATCTGGCCTTATGGATTCTCTTGGAAGGAACGATCAAAGTATGGTTGAATTTAAAATACAGATGGAGGGCGAGAAGGTAAAATCCAATACCAGTGTCTTGTGCTTAAGCAAAGGAAACAGAGATCTGGGCGTATGTGTCCACCAATCTCTGAAAGTGGCAATGCACGTGGATAAAGTAGTCAAGAAGGCATATGTGCCTTCATCGGTCAGGGCAGAGAGTATAAAAATTGGCAGATCATGCTGCAGCTGTACAGAACCTTAGTTAGGCCTCATTTAGAATATGGTGTACAATTCTGTTCACCACATTACCAGAATGGTGTGGATGCTTTGGAGAGGGTACAGAAGAGGTTTACCAGGATGTTGCCTGGTCTGGAGGGTATTAGCTACGAAGAGAGGTTGGAGAAACTTGGTTTGTTCTCATTGGAACGTCGGAGGTTGAGGGATGACTTGATAAAAGTCTACAAGATTATGAGTGGCATGGATAGAGTGGGTAGTCATAGAAATCATAGAAACCCTACAGTACAGAAAGAGGCCATTCGGCCCATCGAGTCTGCACCGACCACAATCCCACCCAGGCCCCACCCCCACATATTTCACCCACTAATCTACGCATCCCAGGACACTAAGGGGCAATTTTAGCATAGCCAATCAACCTAACCCGCACATCTTTGGACTGTGGGAGGAAACCGGAGCACCCGGAGGAAACCCACGCAGACACGAGGAGAATGTGCAAACTCCACACAGACAGTGACCCAAGCCGAGAATCGAACCCAGGTCCCTGGAGCTGTGAAGCAGCAGTGCTAACCATTGTGCTACCGTGCCGAGTCAGATGCTCTTTCCTAGGGTAGAAAAGTGAAGATATAGGGGACATGGGTTTAAGGTGCATAGGGAAAAGTTGAGATGTGCAAGGCAATTTTTTTTAAAAAAACTACACAGGGTGGTGAATGACTGCCCGGGGCGGTGGTGGGAGCAGGTACGATTGTGACATTTGAGGGGCAACTAGATGAATAGGATAGGAATGGAAGGATACAGATTTCAATTTTTGGCATGTTATTTGTGCCTCAACTGTTCAATGCCTTGGCAATGTCCTCATTTCCCATTATTAAAATCCCCCTTATCCTCAAAAGGACCAATGTTTACCTTGGCCACCCTTTTTAGTTTTAAATATTTGTAGAAACCCTTTTGCTAGCTTTTTATATTCTGAGCTAGTTTACTCTCATCCATCTTACTTTCTGTTTTAGTTTAGACACAGGCGTCATTATCGGCACAGTCCTGGAGGGCTGAAAGGCCTGTTCCTGTGCTGTAGTTTTCGTTGTTCTTTGTTGAAACTACAATGGGATGAGGGAGGAATTGGCTGAGGTAGACTGGGAGCAAAGACTTTATGGTGGGACAATTGAGAAACAGTGGAGGACTGTCAAAACAATTTTTTCCACCACAGTTCTCAACAAAATTATATACCAGTGAAAAGGAAGGACTGTAGAAAAGGAATAAATCAGTCATGGATATCTAAGGAAATAAAGGATATCAAATTGAACCAAATGCATACAAAGTGGCAAAGAGTGGGAAACGAGGAGGATTGGGAAATCTTTAAAGGTCACCAGGAAGCCACAAAAAAAAGTTATAAAAAGAAGAGATAGGCAAGTGTAAATTAGCTCAGAATATAAAAAGATAGCAAAAGTTTCTACAAATATTTAAAACAAAAGGGTGACCAAGGTAAACATTAGTCCTTTAGAGGACGAGGAGGGAGATTTAATAATGGGAAATGAGGACATGGCCGAGGCATTGAACAGTTAAGGCACAAATAACATGCCAAAAATTGAAGACAAGGAGGCTATGGCAGGTGAGGATCCAGAAACTATTACCACTCAAGAGGTGAGTTGGGCAAGCTAAAGGTCAGTCTCCTGGCCCTTATGCAATGCATCCCAGGGTACTAAAAAAGAGATGGTGGGGGAAGGAGCAAATGCACTTGTAATAAAGTCTGCAAGAGGGATATGGATAGTTGAGTAGGCAAGGGTCTGGCAGATGGAGTACAATATTGGTAAATGAGGTCATCCATTTGTCGGGACAACAGCAAAGTGGACTATTGTTTAAGTAGTTAAAAAAATTGCAGTGTTGCTGTACAGAGGGACCTGGGTGTCCTTGTACATGAATCACAAAGTTGGTTTGCAGGTGCAGCAGGTAATTAGACCACAAGATATAGGAGCAGAATTAGGCCATTCGGCCCATCGGATCCACTCTGCCATTCAATCATGACTCAAGCGATTCTCTTGCCTTCTCCCCATAACCCTTGATCCCCTTATTGATCAAGAACCTGTGTCTTAAAGACACTCAATGACCTGGCCTCCAGTCCGGAGGCAATGAGTTCCACAGATTCATCACCCTCTGGCTGAATAAATTCCTCATCTCAGTTTTAAAGGAGTGTTCCTTCACCAGAGGTTGTGCCCTTGAGTTCTAGTCTCTCCCAGCAATGTAAACAGCCTCTCCATGCCTACTGTATCTAGGCCTCTCAGTATTGAGAGGCCTAGATACGGGCGGCACGGTAGCACAGTGGTTAGCACTACTGCTTCACAGCTCCAGGGTCCCGGGTTCGATTCCCGGCTCGGGTCACTGTCTGTGCGGAGTTTGCACATTCTCCTCGTGTCTGCGTGGGTTTCCTCCGGGTGCTCCGAATTTTAGGCGTGAATTGTACTGCAAATGGCAGAACCCTCAGGAACATTAACAGAGAGATCTGGGCATGCAGGTCCACGGTTCCCTAAAAGTAGCAACACAAGTGGCCATGATGAAAAAGAAAGCACATGGCATGCTTGCCTTCATCAGCTGGGGCACTGAGTACAAGAGTTGGCAGATCATGCTGCAACTATATAAAATCTTGGTTAGGCCACATTTGGAGTATTGCGTGCAGTTCTGGTCACCACACCACCACAAGGATGTGGAAGCTTTGGAGTGTGTGCCACAGCACACACCCTTCGGCCCTCCAAGCCTGCACCGATCATGTGTTCCTAACTAGACCATCCGTTTGTATCCCTCTATTCCCAGTCTGTTCATGTGGCCATCTAGATAAGTCTTAAATGATCCTCGCGTGTCTGCCTCAACCACCTTGCTTGGTAGTACATTCCAGGCCCCCCCAACCCTGTGTAAAATACATCCCCCGCATATCTGTATTGAACCTTACCTTGAACTTGTGACCCCTTGCATTTGTCATTTCCGACCTGGGAAAAAGCTTCCAACTGTTCACCCTATCTATGTCCTTCATAATTTTATAAACTTCTATTAGGTCGCCCCTCAACTCAGTCTTTCCAGGGAGAACCACCCTAGTTTACTCAATCTCTCCTCATAGCCAATACCCTCCATACCAGGCAACATCCTGGTAAACCTTTTCTGCACTCTCTCCAAAGCCTCAATGTCCTTCTGGTAGTGTGGCGACCAGAACTGGACGCAGTATTCCAGATGTGGCCTAACCAACGTTCTATATAACTGCATCATCATATGCCAACTTTTATACTCTATGCCCTGTCCCATAAAGGCAAGCATGCCATAGGCCTTCTTCACCATCTTTTCCACCTGTGCTGCCACCTTTAAGGATCTGTGGACTTGCACACCCAGATCCCTGTGATCCCTGTGTGACTATAGTCCTGATGGTTCTGCCATTTATTGTATAGCTCCCCCCTGCATTAGATTACCAAAATGCATCACTTTGCATTTATCTGGATAAATTCCATCTGCCATTTCTCCGCCCAATTTTCCAGCCTATCTATATCCTGCTGTAAAAAAATATATATAGGTCCCTGTGCAGAGCCCTGCGGAACATCACTAGTCACAGACCTCCAATCAGAAAAAGACCTTTCCACTGCTACCCTCTCTCTTCTATGGCCAAGTAAGAAGTCTCACAACACCAGGTTAAAGTCCAACAGGTTTATTTGGTAGCGAATACCATAAGCTTTTGGAGCACAGCTCCTTCGTCAGATGGAGTGGATATCTGTTCTCAAACAGGGCACAGACACAGAAAACAAATTACAGATTTCTGTGTCTGTGCCCTGTTTGAGAAGATATCCACTCCATCTGACGAAGGAGTTGTGCTCCGAAAGCTTATGGTATTTGCTACCAAATAAACATGTTGGACTTTAACCTGGTGTTGTGAGACTTCTTACTGTGCTTACCCCAGTCCAACGCCGGCATCTCCACATCATGACTTCTATGGCCAAGCCAGTTCACAAAGAAGGTAGAGTTGGACTACCTGACAGAAGGCAGGCCAGTTAGTACAAAAAAAAAGACAGATAAAGTGACCCTTCCGGCTGGCCCCAAACTCACGTGAGTTGGGAAACCAGGCAAAGGGACAGGTTCTTTTTGACAAAGTCTGTGACCAGCTCAACCTTGAGAATACGATTACTTCATTTTGACATTTCAGGACTCCGGAAATCTTAAGAGCTGTTTGGACTCTGAAGGAAATTAAAAAGAAAATCCGAAGTGGTTTGTGCCAGTTGGCATAATTCTTGAGGACATTGCCAGAATTATTTATAATCATGACAACAGAATCAAGCTCAGACTTGGAATCAAGGCAGGATCGAAAACAGGTGGTCATCTCTGGAAAGAAAGACGAAGCAGTGTGTTGAGGAAAGGAGGAAGAGAACATGGTTGCTGAAGCTTTATTACAACTTTGGTATTGTTCAGTTCTTCCAACATTGAAAATTCCTTCTTACACCACTGTTATTTGCATGCTTAGATGTAGTAAAATAATGCACATCTTCGAGTTCTTGAAAAGTGAAGCCATCTTTTTATACCGTCAGTTCATCTTTTTAAGGGAGCGTGATGATACTGTGCCTTTATCATTGTAAGGGACATGGTTGAAAGTCAGCTCTGTTTTAGTTTTGGCAGCAGACAGCTCAAATGTCGAGAATGCAGGATAATGGCTGATTTTAGCTCAGATGTGCGTGCTTCAACAGTTAATGCATTTTTGTTTACTTGGGTTTTTGCTTGGGGTCACAATAGACGTTTGATTAGGTTGATTGACAGTCATCATACAATCCTTACAGAGCAGAAGGAAACCATTTGAGAGGAGAGCAAAGAACATTACAGCACAGGAATAGGCCCTTCGGCCCTCCAAGCCTGCACCGACCACGCTGCCCGACTGAACTAAAACCGCCTACCCTTCCGGGGACCATATCCCTCTATTCCCATCCTATTCATGTATTTGTCAAGACGCCCCTCAAATGTCACTACTGAATCCACTACCTTCCCGGCAACAAGTTTCAGGCACCCACTACTCAAAAAAAAATCTGCCTCGTACATCTCCTTTAAACCTTGCTCCTCATATCTTAAACCTGTGCCCCCTAGTAATTGACTCTTCCACCCTGGGAAAAAGTTTGACTATCCAAGCTAAACATGCAGGAAAGAGTGCTTTAGTTTCATTGTTTAAAATCAAGCGCAGTTGTTGACTGTTTGAAAGAGGTGTTACTGAAAAGATCTCTTCAGATGTGTTCAAAAAGTACACACATAAGCCTGCATTATTTGATTTTGAAGGAGGAGTTCAAGTCTGTAAGAGGAATACTGCTTGAACTGGAACTTAGATATGTCAACAGTATAGCAGTTCTAAGTATTGTTCAAATGTTAAACTGATTCATTACCTGTGCTGTTCTCGTTTGACTGGTTAAACACCACAAATTCCAATAGGAAATTCAGATAGGAGGATCTACAATTGACAAAGACTCAATTTTACATTTGGATGGACACCAAGTGATGGGGTGCAAAACCCACTCCTGCCCAGGACCATGTTTCTAACATGATTCTTTTTTAAAAAATCATTCATGGGATGTGGGCATCACTGGCTGGGCCAATTTTTTTTTATATAAACGATCCCTGAAAAGAAGTCACCTATATTGCTATGAATCAGGACTCATATGTAAACCAGATGAGCACGACAGATTTCCTTCCCCAAATGGCATTTTTAAACCAGATGGGTTTTTAATGACAAATGACAATGGTTTCATGGATATTACACTTTTAATTCCTAATTTTTATTGAATTCAAATTTCACCATTTGCCATGGTGGGATTCAAGCCCTAGAGCATTTCCCCAGGTCTCTGGATTACTAGTCCAGCAACAATACCACTATGCCAATTAGTGACCATCCGGTGAGAGACGTACGCTGCGCATGCAGGCTTACACATGTGATGTGGTCCCTTGGTGCGCGCGCACCCGCACACACGCGCAACAGCTACTGTGCAGCTGAGGGAGCTGCAGACCCATTTTTAAAAAGTGGCAAAACTGCCACAAGTGTCAATCAGACACAGATCATAGTCCCCAAACAAATTTGAACCCTGAATTTCATTCTAACTTGGATCAAGTTCGCAGCTTAAAAAGTAAAGGCTGCCTGCCAACAGTAAAGCAGACGGGTCAAAATCCCAATCAATTGGCTGATCAGCATGTGCACCTGAAACTTGCACGCACATCCACCAAACAAAATATTATGCGAGGGTACAATGACAATGGGACATGCTTCTAAAATGTGTAAAATTCTGGCTATAATCTTCAGTTGGAAATACTAACTTGCACGGCTTTAAAATCACCATTTTGTCAACTGCCTGCAACTTTACACAAGGAAATTCAAGAGTGTGAAAATGAGCACAGAGACAAGAAAAAAAACCAGCTGGTCTTCAGAATCTGTCCCACTCCTGTTGCAACTAGGCAACCTGGCCAATGTTCCCTATTTAACAGCCAGGTTGTTTCCTTGAAGTGACAATACTGTGCCTGAAATGTATTTCAATTATGTTTCTCTGCAAGATGCCTCAAACAGGCCCTACATTTTATTGGTGCGGTGCTGTCTGTAACTGGTATCCTTTATTGCTGCTGAGGCAGTACAATTGACATCATGTTCATTTTTAATCTGGACTAATGCAGGGTCCTGTTGTTTTAATGGCCCCTTAGGAATGCAGAGTGAAGCGCGATTGACAGTTTGTCACATGGCCAAGGACAGATTCATAGAGAAGTCCAGTTTTTAAGTTTCACTTTTCAGTAGTAGCCTGAAATGGACAGAGGCAGTGCTTTTTTCCCCACTCTGGAGTTAGTGTTTTGTTTCCCAGTTGCTACCAGAAGCTGGAAGACAGCAGTGTTTCTAGAGAGAGAGAGAGAGAGAGAGAAAGACTTTTTGGAAAGTTCCAGGACTGGGAAGCCTGAGATTTGATTCAACAGTCGAAGGACCAATTCACAGCAGGCGTTAACAAGCTGCAAATCCAGCATCACGAGAGAGAGAGAGAGACAGAGATACTATTCTGCCCCACACTGCAGTCATCTAGCCAATCCCCACAGAGCCTGAAATGACTTTCAGGTTCATCAGATACTGCAGGTAAATATTTCCAATGTTAACATGGAATATACCCAGTAAATTTGTAATGCATATTGAAATAAGATGTCAATTAATTATTCAGCAATTAGCTCAGAGAAAAAGAGACCACTCCATACCTGGATCAGTGAGTACTTCTTTAGCAGCTGCTATGTCTATGAACTTTTTTTCTGCTTGCTTCTTTTCAGTTTCTTCCTGAAAGTTATCAGGATGCCACTGCATTGCTAGTTTTCTGTATGCTTTTATAATGTCCCGTTTTTTGGCACTTCTGAAATGTCAAAAGAAAGAAACTTCACATCTCCAGCTTGTTGAGGTTTTGTGCATTTAAACTGCACAAGGTCTAATGCAAACATATAGATTGAATAAGTTGTCTTAGAAAGTGTTTTGAGCCTCTATTGCTCCACAATTTAGCCCAATTTAAAAACACAGACAGAATAATTAAATTAATTCAAAATGCATGTTGTATATTAGAATTTATTACGCTTACAACTGCAAAAACAAACATGAATTCTCTTACTGCATCACCTAATTTAAAAATGTATTGCCTTCAGTAGTCAATAAAATATACTGTCTATGCAGTGTTTTACATGTTACAAGGCCTACTATAAACTTAAAGTCAATTGTCTCAGTCCAGACTCAGGATCCATAGATAGCAGTAAAAATTGGCAGAGATTCAGTAAATACCTTTTCACTCCTAATATTTTGTAGTAATCTTTCTTCTGTGATTGTTTTAGTAGTTTGTGCGCTCTTTCCAGCCCTTCCTTTATTCCTTGATCATTGTCACTGTGATCTCTTGCAACTTCATAGTCTTTGATTGCTGTACAACACAAATAATTTTGAATTTACTCTGAACTCTGCATATTAGGTTTCTCACTCAAGTGGGCAGCATGCAGTGCATTTCTTGCAACATAAAAACTAATGAACTACTGTTTTATAATGGGCAAAAGTGAGCTAACTTGAAGTCTTCTCATAAACCTGTACCTTAGAATTAAATCAGAAATCAGATCGACAAAACCTTAAAATTGGAAGAGATAGGCCAGAATTCAAAGATTGGAAGCTATTATTGATAATGTTAATGAGCAAGTTTTAAACAAACACAAACATAGAAGATAGAAGCAAGCCATTCGACCCTGTTCGGCCATTCATCACGATCATGGCTGATCATTCAATTCAATAGCCTAATCCTGCTTTCTCCCCATAACCTTTAATCCCATTCACCCCAAGTGCTAGATCTAGCTGCTTCTTGAATACATTCAACGTTTTGGCATCATATCTCCTGTGGTAACGAATTTCACAGGCTCATCACTCTTTGGGTGACGAAATGTCTCCTTATCTTCGTCCTAAATGGTCTACCCCAAATCCTCAGACTCTGACCCCTGGTTCTGGACACCCCCACCATCAGGAACATCCTTCCTGCATCTACCTGGTCTAGTCCTGTTAGAATTTTATTAAGTCTCTCTGAGATATCCAGTCATTCATAGGAATTCCAGTGAAAACAATCCTAACCCAGTCTCTACCTCCTCCTATCAGTCCTGCCATCTCCAGAATCAGCCTGGTAAACATTTGCTGCACTCCTGAGACCAACATCCTTCCTCAGAAAAGGAGGGAGACAGACCAAAATGGCACACAATATTCTAGGTGTGGCTTCAACAGGCCCTGTACAATTGCAACAACACATCACTGCTCCTGTATTCGAAACCTCTCGCAATGAAGGCCAACATACCATTTACCTTCTTGACCGTCTGTTGCACCTGCATGCTTACCTTCAGTGGCTGGTGTACAGGGACACCCAGGTCTCGCTGCACACTTCCCCTCTCCCAATTTACAGCCAGATAGTAATCTGCCTTCTCGTCTTTGTGAGGTTATTCACTTTGGAAGCATTTATCCAAATTATACTGCATCTGCCATTGATTTGCCCACTCACCCAACCTGTCCAGATCATGCTGAAGAATCTTGGCATGCTCGTCACAGGTCACCCTCCCACCCAACTTGGTATCATCTGCAAATTGAGATGTTACATTTTGTTTCCTCATCCAAATCATTAACATATAGTGAATAGCTGGGGTCCCAGCACCGATCCCTCTGGTACCCCACTAGTTACTGCCAGCCAATTTGAAAAGGATCCTTAACTCCTATTGTTTCCTCTCTGCCAACCAGTTTTCTATCCATCTCAATACATTTCCTCTAATCCCATGTGCTTTAATCTTGCACGGGACTTTGTCAAATGCTTACTGAAAGTCCAAATATACCACATCGACTGGCTCCCCCTTGTCATCTCTACTAGTTACATCTTCAAAAGAATTCCAACAGGTTTGTCAAATTAGTTAGAACATAGAACAGTACAGCACAGAACAGGCCCTTCGGCCCACGATGTTGTGCCGAGCTTTATCTGAAACCCAGATCAAGCTATCCCACTCCCCATCATCCTGGTGTGCTCCATGTGCCTATCCAATAACCGCTTAAATGTTCCTAAAGTGTCTGACTCCACTATCACTGCAGGCAGTCCATTCCACACCCCAACCACTCTCTGCGTAAAGAACCTACCTCTGATATCCTTCCTGTATCTCCCACCACGAACCCTATAGTTGTAGTTCAAACGGGATGAATGAAATTTTGGATCTCAACGTGCAATAGATATAAACATAGGCATATATTAAGAGAAACAGCAAACCCGTACCTTCTTCATATTGTTCCTCTAAAATATAAGCTTCTGCTCGGTCTTTCAACGCATTTATATTGCTGGCATCCTGCTCCAATATTTGAGTGCAGGTGGTGATGGCTTCTTTTGCTTGTTGGTTCTAAATTAGAAATTACAATAATAGTAGGGTACTACCTTCATGAATTACTCAGTCTTCCTTGGAAGAAAGTTATGCATAATTTTAGCCTGACTTAGATTACTTGCAAATTGGGGGGTATTAACAATACAAGATTCACTCAAGACGGATATATAATCTATCAAAAAAGGAAGAATTGCGAAGACCAAGGTTCATTAATTCTAAATTATGATTTTTGACAGTTATTCTTACACAGGGCATGGGCGTCAGTGGCTAGGCCAGCATTTATTGCCCATCCCCAATTGCACTCGAGGTGGTGGTGCTGAGCCACCTTCTTGAATTAGTGCAATGTTGGTATACCAACAGTGTTGTTAGAAAGTGACAATGGCAGTGGTATTGTTGCTGGATTAGTAATAAAAATTGTATTAAAAAGTCCAATGATGACTGTCAATTGTTGTAAAAACCCACTTGGTTCACCAATGCTCTTTAGGGAAGAAAATCTGCCATCCTTATCTGGCCTACATGTGACCCATACAGACATAGCAATGTGGTTGACACTTACATGCACTCCAAAATGGTCTAGCAAGCCACTCAATTGTATCAAGCTAGCAAAGTTAAAGGAATAAAACCAAATGGACCACCTGGCATCAACCCAAAACTCACTCCCAACAGCACAGGGTGTATTTACACCACATGGACTGCAGCAGTTCATCTTCTCAAGGACATTTAGGGATGGCGAAAAATGCTGGCTGAGAAAGTGAAGTCCATATTCTTTAATAAGGGTGATTTGCAGGTGGTGTTCCCAAGAATCGGCTGCGCTTGTCTATCTAGATTTTGGAGATCATGGGTTTGGAAGAGGCTATAGAAGGAGCTTTGCCAAGTTGCAGCAGCATACTTTGTAGCTGTACCACTGAAGCAGTGTGTACGAGGGATTGAAAGTTAAGATGGTGAATGGGGTCCCAATCAAGCAGGTTGCTTTGCCCTGAATACCGTCAAACTTCTAGTGTTGTTGCAGCTGCACTTTCCAGACAAGGAGTATTCCATCACATTCTTGACTTCTGCTTGGTAGATGTGAACAAGCTTTGGCAAACCCAGTGGAGAGCTACTCACTACAGAACTCCGCCTCTGACCTGCTCTTGTAGCAGAGCTGATCCAGTTCAGTTTCTGGTCAATGACAACCAGGCTGTTAATAGTGGGGGCTTCAGTAATGATAAAGTCAACGTCATGGGGAGATGATTAGACTCTACTGCCATCCCTTCCCACTTTGTCATTTGGAGATGCACTTGTGGCACAAACGTTATTTGCCACTTATCAGCCCAAGCCTGAATGTTGTCCAGGCCTTGCTACAAATTGATTCGGACTACATCAGTCAGTGAAATCAGTGACAATCCTACTTCTGACCTTATGATAGAGGGAAGGTCATAGATGAAGCAGTTGATGGTTGGGCCTAGAACCCTATCCTGAGGAGTTCCTGCAACAGATCTTGGGAGAGAGATGACTGACCTCCAAAATTCAATATCTTCCTTTGTGCTAGGTATGATCCTAGCACAAAGTGGAGAATTTTTGACTGATTCCAGTTTTGCTGGAGCTCCTTAATGCCACAAATGCCTCAAGTCAAGGGTAGTCACTCTTAGCCATGTGGTTTCTAATAAATTCTAGATAGTTATAATGCTCAAGGTTAGCTATGGTGGATTTAAGATGACAATTTGAGGAATGCAATAGTAAAGAGAGATTAAATGGTTTTTTTATTCATTCGTGGGACAAGGGTATTTTCTTTTGGCCAGTATTTATTGCCTGTCCCTCGTTGTCCTCAAGAAGATAGTGGTGAGCTGCCTTCTTAAGCAAGAGTGACTTGCTAGTCCATTTTTGAGGGCAGTTGAGAGTCAACCACATTGCTGTGACTTGGAGTCATATGTAAGGATGATAGGGAGGAAATAGCTTGATCTGGGTTTCAGACAAAGCTCGGCACAACAACGTGGGCCAAAGGGCCTGTTCTGTGCTGTACTGTTCTATGTTCTATGTAAGCCAGACCAGGTAAGGACAGATTTCCTTTCCTAAAAAAGGACATTAGTGAACTGGATGGATTTTTCTGACAACTGGTCATCAGTAGATTCTTAATTCCAGATTTTATTGAATTCCAATTCCACCATCCACTGTGGCGGGATTTAAACCTGGGTTCCCAGAACATTAACTGAGTTTCTGTATTAATAGTCTAAGGTAACAGTTCATAAAATATAGGCCAGAATTTTACCGGCCTGCCCGCCACGGGAACTGGAGCGAGTGAGGGGCAGAGCACAGGAAGGTCTGTAGACCCTGGGTGGGATTTTACTGCTTTGGTTCGAGAGAGGCCATAAAATCCCACTCCATAATCTTTCTAGGGTCTGGGTTCAAATTCACATCAGGGAGTTGGGCAGGATTTTTGGGATGGTGCTTCTGGACCCCCCCCCCCCCCACCTGAAGAGTCAGAGTAAACACATACCCACCAATCACATTAGCACCATAGTACCAAAGTAAAGTTTGTGTCACACAAGTAGGCTTACATTAACACTGCAATTAAGTTGCTGTGAAAATCCCCATGTCACCACACAAGTGCCTATTTGGGTACACAGAGGAAGAATTTAGCATGGCCAATGCGCCTAACCAGCACGTGATGCAGACTGTGGGAGAAAATGTGAGCAACCAGAGAAAATCCATGCAGACATGGAGAATATGCAGACTCCACACCGACAGTGACCCAAGCTGGGAACCGAATCAGGTCCCTGATGCTGTGCTAACCACTAGTTTAATGCCCTGAAGAATCTGTTTAGCCAGGGTGTCCGAGTAGCAGCAGGTCTGAATGGGGGGGTGCACGTCCTAATGTGGACCTACCACACTTGTGCGCTCCTAAACTCCTCCCTCAAAAATCAAGGCTAGATGGGAAGCACCAGCTAGCCATTTAAAAAAAGGACCTCAACTGGATTAAGGATGACAGGTTGCCCTAAATCTTGCCTTTCCCATGTTAAAATTGTTGTGGGCAGGCAAGAGCACAGCAAGGCCACTTGGGGCATTTTACCAATCTCCAACTGGGGACTGTAAAATTCTGTTCCTGTTCTTTGTACACTTGCCACGCCAAACTTTTCACTTAAGAATACAGACCCCATTTTCTCCCAGTATTTCTTTCCAGCCTTTAAATATCATGTCTGCTGCCATAATTTAAATCTCAGGTCCATAACCAGTTTCAACCAGAATCACAAGGTATAGAAACTATACAAAAAAAATTCACAAATGGCTCTATTCCCTCCACCAGTTACCTATCGGGCCATATCCCACACTGGGATTTGGTGTGGAAAGCAGCGATTAATTCAACTCTGAAGTGCACTTAAACACCCGAGTACTAGCAATAATGCACTTCATATTGCGAATGTTATATGGCAGATGCCTTCTACCAAGGGACAAATATTCAGTTAATACTGGTGGTGTTGGCAGAATTTGAACATTAGCTGATGCACTGACCAAAACATTCAGTGCTTTGAATGTCATAATATCCTTCGCCATTCTTAAATTCACTGGATCAGAAAGACAAGGCTTTGGGATGGCACTTTGGGAAATACAGCTCTCCTTCAGTACTGTAATGCACTGTCAACTTCAGAAGATCTAGAGGGGGCTTGAATCCATAATCTGGTAACTCAACACTGCACCATCGGGACTAAAAATAAATTTCTGCTCGACACCACAGATATTAAAATCACCCTGCAAGCATAACTTGAGACGAATGCTTGAATTATCTCTTAATACATGCTACCACCATATTCATAACCAAAGCCTCAAATAGTCCAATTACAAAACTTCTTACCTTTGATAAACAATGACAAATTCTTTCCTTTGCATACAAAGTATACTGAAGAACATTTGGTTCAGTTTTCATAGCAGACTCATATTTACTGACTGCATCAGAGTATCTATGTCAGGAAAGAAAACATTTACAATACTGCAGATGCTGGAAATCAAATAAAACCAGAAAATGCTGGATAAACACAGCATTGTGGAGAAAACCAGAGTTATCAAGTCTGTATGGTTCTTCTTCAGAGTTGGAGGGGTGAAATCTTTCACATTTCTATCTCTCTTCAGTCTGAAGAGTCATACAGACATGAAACACTAACTCTTATCCAGCATTTTGTGTTTTTATTTAAAATATTTACAATGTACTACAAGAACTAGAAACAATATTTTGTTTAATAAGCAGGACCCTTCTATTTACTGTGATTATACATTTCACTATAAACCATGCCAATTAATGCCCATTATTCTAGTATGCACAGAATGCATTCCAAGTTGAATGATCAAAAGAGTAATTTACCTTTCTTGTTTTATGAAGTCTTCTCCAGTTGCCAACTGCTTGTTGAGCTTTTTCACTTGCTTATAGTGGGCAAAACAGAGTTTGTGATCTGGGTCCAATTTCAGGCATTCGCGAATTTCACTAAATAAATCATAACATGTTACATTAGCATTTAATGCAATGATGGCAAAAGCTCACTCAAGCAAACTCCAATTCCAGAAAGTAAAAAACAAAAATGTTAGGGACAAGTGGGAAAGGAGGTAGAGTTGGGCACAAATCCAAAATAATGTTTATGGTTTGTTTTATCCCAACTACTTTCTCCCTTTCCCCACAAAAACAAAAATGAAAGCATTGAACCGGAAGGAAAGAAAATATTGGGTTGGCTCAGATCAAACCAAGCTAATGTTTCATATCCTTGCTGTAAATAATAGTATCAAGAGTGATGACTTTGTTGTTCACAAGTGAAGATCCATAAACAAAATATAGGAACCATTAATGTCATATAAATGAACAAAGAGACCTTGGCATGTTTGTCCATAGATCTCAGGTGGAAAGGCAGGTTAATAGGGTGGTGAAAAGGCCATATGGCACACTTGCCTTTATAAATCAGGGTATAGATTACCAAAGCAGAGAGGTCATGGAGTTGTATAAAACTTTGGCGAGGCCACAGCTGGAGTACTGTACGCAGTTCTGGTCACCACATTATAGGAAGGACGTGAACGCACTGGAGGGGGTGCAGAGGAGATTCACCAGGATGCTGCCTGGGATGGAACATTTAAATTAGAGGTTGGATAGGCTTGGGTTGTTTTCTCTGGAGCAGAGAAGATTGTGGGGGTGACCTGATTGAAGTGTCCAAGATTATGAGGGGCATGGACAGGGAGCAGCTGTTTCCCTTACTTGAAGGGTCAGTTAAGAGGGGACACAAGTTAAAAGTGAGGGGTGGGAGGTTTCGGGGAATTTGAGGAAAAACCTTTTTATTCGGAGGGTGGCGACGGTCTGGAATGCCTTGCCTGGGAGGGTGGTGGAGGCAGGATGCCTCCCGTCTTTTAAAAAGTACCTGGATGAGTATTAGTTATGCCATAACATTCAAGATTATGGGCCAAGTGGGGTTAGGTGGGCAATCAGGGCCTTTCATGCATCAGTGCAGACTTGATAGACCTCTTCTGCAACATGGAATTCTTTGATTTATTTGGTTATACGTTCTCAGCACTGTTGTGGCTCAGCATCAATTTTTTCTGACAACACTTGTCAAAAGCTTTGAAGAGTTTTACTTAAAGTTGGGACTTTAAGCACCCTTAAAGTCACATTTGCACCCATTTTCACATTGAGCATTGCACATTTTGTTTGAGTTGTTTTGCACAGAGTCTGATGTAGGACCACATCACAAGAGCAGCCATGTTCCCCATTCCTCCTCTAACTGCCAACCCTCCAGTTTGCTGCCTCTGCCACTCAGTTTGTTCCCAGACTGCCTCATGCAAGCTGAACTTGCTCTTTCTGCCTCTCACTGCACATCTCTAGAATCCTTGCTCACAGTGAAGTTCAAGAGGGAAGCGGGCAAGAGCAATCAGGTCAATGAACCAGAGAGTCAGCAACAACTCAGTAGGCTAGGGAACAAGAGAGGCCAAGAGTTACAGGGTCAGAGAGAGGAAAGGCCCACAGCAACCAGAGAGCAGAATGGTGAGAGCAGGGGAGGCAGGAGGGTTGGTATTTATATTTTAAAAAATTAATTTTTCATTTAACAATTTAGGAATTTAGTATGCAAGAATTATAATTTTTTTTCTGATAAGAAAGGAACTATAGAACCTAGCCACAGCTTCTACACTGGAAAAATTGATTTGGTTTTAGTGAGAAAACCTAATTTGCTTAAAATTATTTCACTTAATATTACACTTTCCAGGAATGCAACTACAACTTTAAGTGAGAATTCACTATTATAAATGCAATGTTGTTAATAACCCTATTCTCAAAGGGCAGCAGATCTTACAACTCAGCGAGCAATGTCACAGATTTACTAGTTTAAAAAAAATAGCATTTGGGAATGGTGACCTGACCAAGACAGCTGTGTCCCAATCCTATTTTTGAAGTTTTTGTTTTCAACCATCTTTTCAGCAGTGGATTGTCTGTGATTCTTCCCCCCCGCCCCCCTCCCCAAAACCCCAGAGAAATACAGTGAAGGTTCACTCGATTGGTCCCCTGGATGAACGTTGTCCTGTGATGAATTGGGTTAAGAATGAGGGGATCTCTCATTGAAACATTCAAGATTATGAAGGGACAGACAGGTTGGATATGGAGATGTTGTCTCCTGACTGGGGGGAATCTAGAAGGAGGGAAACAGTTTAGGCCAAGGACCCAATCATTTAGAGCAAAGAACAGTACAGCACAGGAAACAGGCCCTTCAGCCCTCTCATTTAGGACTGAGAGGAGGATAAATTTCTTCACTCAGGAATTCTCTACCCCAGAGCACTCCAGGAATATGGGAATCAGGAAGGGAGCCAAGTTGAATGCCATGATCAGTGAATAGTGCAGAATGCAGAGAAAGCTCAAATAAGCTGCATGATCTCCTGCTACTATTTATGTTGCAGATACTACTTGAAAGATTGCCTGAGCATTCACATCACAATTTCAGTGCAAAGCCATGACCCTAAAGCATAGATGGAGAACAGAGGCCAACATAGTACAATCTCTGATCCATGAGCCCAATGTGTACATCAATTTGAGCAACAGATGTGTCAATAACTGCTACAATTGTTACTTAAATAGCAACTTTAAATTAGATTTTTCTTGCATAAGAATTTATCCTACAAAATATTTTTACACTGAAAGATCCACCCACTATTGAATGTTTAATGAAAATTGATGACCAAAAAAGACTGCAAAGGATATATAATTTGTAGATCAATAATGGAGATTACTGGAAGATATACTTGCCTAAGAGACATTTCATGGTCTCCAAGCTGGTAATAGATTATACTGATTTTGTAGAATGCTTCAGTGTTGTCATGTTTAAGTTTGGATGCCGCTTTTAAGTCACTTATTGCTTTTCCACTTTCATCAATCTGTATGTAGCATTCTGCCCGGAGTTCTCGCAACTCCGAATCCCAAACACATGTCTGATGCAGAAGACAGACAAAAGCTTTAGTACTAAATTGTACATTACGCTTTTTAAATTTAATGCAACAACTTGCATTTACCATAGATGTTGGCATTTAAGTTGACCGTTGAAGCCTCTAAATACTTCCAAAAACAGGGGTCAACCGACAAAGTATAAAAGTGAACTGCTGGTGTGGGTTTGTCTTGAACACCCACACATCTTTACAAGTAATTTGTATTGTCTGCTTGATCCTTTACAACCAACCAGTCACAAGATGGTAAAAGGAGTGCTAATTATTTGTGGAATGTAAGATTGACACTGACTATTATGCAAGTACAGCATGTTGTGGGCAAGGAAGAGCCAAAACACGTGCAAACAAAAATTGGCTGAAATGATGGGTTCAACATATACACTGAATACATGCTATGATCTACCGAAGCTTTAAAATAGAAAATGCCCCAAGGCATAAGTAATGGGCGTCGAGCCAAAGACAACATTAGGAGAGATTTCCATGGGGGGGGGGGGGGGGGTCATGGTGCAAAAGTTACCAAGAAAAAAAAGAGCACAGGAAAAGGCTTTGCGGCCCACCAAGACTGTGCTGATTCCCAATCCTCATTTAGAACCACTACCTATTACGTGGTTTCTATCCCTCTATTTGCCTACCGTTCCTATGTTTATCAAGATTAACCTTGAACATTGCCACTCCAACTTTCCCCTCATCTTGAACCTGTGCCCTCTTGTAGTTGGCATTTCCACCCTGGGAAAAAGCCTTTGACTATCCACCCTGTCTATGCATCTCAATTTTGTAGATCCGTCAGGTCACCCCTCAGCCTCTGTCTTTCCAATGAAAACACTTGAGTTTATCCAACTTTTCCTCGTAATGAAAACCATCCAGACCAAGCAACATTCTTTGCACCTTCAAAGCATCCATGTCCTTCTGGTAGTGTGATAACCATAACTACGTGCAATGTACCATATGTGGCCTGAAGTATTATACAACTGTAACATAACTTGCCAACTTTAATACTCGATGCCCCAGCCGATGAAGGCAAGCATGCTGTATGCTTCTTGACCACCTTATCCACCTGTGTTGCCACTTGAGATCAGTGGACCCAGATCCCCATGTTTATTTACTGTATAATTTGATCTTCCAAAATTTATCAACTCGCATTTGTCCAGATTAAACTCCATCTGCCATTTCTCTGCCCAAGCTTGCAATCTGTATCCTGCTGTATCCTTCGACAATCCTCAGTACTCTGCAACTCCACCAATGCGTGTCATCCACAAACTTAATCAGACCACCTACATTTTCCTCCAGAGATAACAAAGATCCCAGCAGAACACTAGTTACTGATCTCCATTCTGAAAAGCACCCTTCTACTGCTACTCTGTCTTCTGTGACCAAGTAAGAAGTCTTACAACACCAGGTTAAAGTCCAACAGGTTTATTTGGTAGCAAAAGCCACATAACCTGTTGGACTTCTTACTGTGTTTACCCCAGTCCAACGCTGGCATCTCCACATCATGACTTCTATGACCAGGCCAGTTTTGTATCCATCTAGCCAGCACACCTTGGATCCCATAAGGCATTTGACAATGTGTCTCACTAAAGTCCATGCAGACAACATCCACTACTTTTCCTTCAATCAGTTGTCACCTCTTCAAAAAACTCAATCAACTTGGTGAGACATGACCTTCCCTGCACAGAACCATGGTGCCCATCATTCATGTCCATTCACTTCCAAATGTGAATAAATCCTGTCTCAGTATCTTCAACTGCTTCCCTACCACAAGAACTGAGATTTGAGTGCAGACATGAAAGTTGGTGGAAGCCAAAGAGATAGGATGGGATAGGCCAAGAAAAAAATTAGATACAAGAACGATTTTAAATTTGGGCTGGCCTGTTAGAGGACAAGGAGAACAGGACATGGGCAGCAGAGTTTTGGATCAACTGAATTTTGGGGAGGCTTTGAGGAGAATAGAATGTGTGTGCTTGAGGGAAGAAGTCCAGAGAACCATTGTGCTGGTGCAGAGGGCAAGGAAGATTGTTCCCTCACTGGAACACAACCACAAAGAACACCAAAATGGAAAAGGGACTGTGGAGAAAAAAAAAAGGAAAGGGCGGCACGGTAGCACAGTGGTTAGCACTGCTGCTTCACAGCTCCAGGGTCCCGGGTTCGATTCCTGGCTAGGATCACTGTCTGTGTGGAGTTTGCACATTCTTCTCGTGTCTGCGTGGGTTTCCTCCGGGTGCTCCGGTTTCCTCCCACAGTCCAAAGATGCGCAGGTTAGGTTGATTGGCCAGGTTAAAAATTGCCCCTTAGAGTCCTCAGATGCGTAGGTTAGTGGGATTAGCGGGTAAATATGTGGGGGTAGAGCCTGGTGGGATTGTGGTCGGTGCAGACTTGATGGGCCGAATGGCCTCCTTCTGCACTGTAGGGTTCTATTCTATGAGAGCATGCAAGAGAAAAAAGGATTTAATTCTTTTCCTTTGAGCTCTATTCAACTCTTGCTTCTCCTTGCAGTACCTGCAGATGGCACAAGTTTTCAACTCAGCCTATCCAAAACTACAATATCCATATTTTTCACACCCATTTGTTCCATACTTCTACTACATTTGCTTCTGCTCCAGCAATACATCAATTTTACAATTCTCATTTTGGTTTTCAGATCATTTCATGGCCTCACCCCTCACTAGCTCTAGAACAGTGATAGGCACCTAGGCTAGTGAGTGGGCCAAATGAATGGCCCTCATCTCAGTAGCCTGAAATATTGAAATTACGTTTGTTAACCATGACCCAGGAATAATACTGAATACATTTAATACATGCTGAGTATTTCAGTTACAGAAAATGCTTAATCATTAATATTTTTTTTAGAACTATCAAGCACAACATGAGCAGAAACATATAGGCTTTGATTGGATACAGAGCAAGCACATGGCTCTCAACGTGGTGTGGAATCATGCACCTCATTTCATGTGCCCTTGCTTTACGTATCTATCACTTTAGTCATACTGGTAGGAAAGAAAACTATGCAAATGTAAACCAGTATAAACTGGCAACTCTAAACAGTCAACAAAATATCTCATTGGCTGCGCTCAGAACCTCGATGGGCTATGTGGCCCCTAGGTCAGAACCTCTCTAGCCTTGCAACCCTTAAAAGATCTCTATGCTCCTCAATTCCTGCCTCTTGCACCATCAGTGATAGCCAAATCTTCAAGTACCTAGCCCTTAATTATACAATTTTCTCCCAAACTCTCCACCTCAAGGTCTTGGGGAATTTATGCATTGAGGAGTGGATGGGAAAACAGAGTTGAATGGTGGAGCAGGCTCAACAGACCATATGGTCTACACTGCTACCATTTCTCGTGGTATTACTTCATCCCTCTAGTCCTGTCTCCAGCTTTAAAACATCCCTTGATACTTATGGCTGTCTTGTTTGATAATTCTCAGGTTAAACCCTTCGGGTCAGTGCATCCCAGGGTACTAAAAGGGATGGCGGGGGCAATAGCAAATGCACTAGTTGTAATTTACCAAAATTTGCTGGACTCTGGGGTGGTTCCCGCAGATTGGAAAACTGCAAATGTGATGCCACTGTTTAAAAAAAAAAGGGAGGCAGACAAAAGGCAGGTAACTATAGGCCGGTTAGCTTAACTTCTGTAGTAGGGAAAATGCTTGAATCTATCAAGGAAGTAGTAGTGAGACATCTGGATATAAATTGTCCCATTGGCAAGATGCAGCATGGGTTCATGAAAGGCAGGTCATGTTTGACTAATTTGGTGGAATTCTTTGAGAACATTACATGCTCCAGGGACCTGGGTTCGATTCCCGGCTTGGGTCACTGTCTGTGTGGAGTTTGCACATTCTCCTCATGTCTGCGTGGGTTTCCTCCGGGTGCTCCGGTTTCCTCCCACAGTCCAAAGATGTGCGGTTTAGGTTGATTGGCCATGCTAAAAATTGCCCTTAGCGTCCTGAGATGCGTAGATTAGTGGGTAAATATGTAGGGATATGGGGATAGGGCCTGGGTGGGATTGTGGTCGGTGCAGACTCGATGGGCCGAATGGCCTCTTTCTGTACTGTAGGGTTTCTATGATTCTATGTGCAGTGGACAATGGGGAACTTGTGGGTGTGGTGTATCTGGATTTTCAGAAGGCATTTGACAAGGTGCCGCACCAAAGACTGCTGCATGAAATAAAGGTGCATGGTGTTACAGGTAATGTATTAGCATGGATAGAGGATTGGTTGACTAACAGAAAGCAAAGAGTAAACGGGTGTTTATCTGGCTGGCGATCAGTGACTCAGGGATCAGTGTTGGGACTGCAATTGTTTATGATATACATAGATGATTTGGAGTTGGGGACCAAGTGTAGTGTGTCAAAATTCGCAGATGAGTGGCAGAGCAAAGTGCGCAGAGGACGCTGAAAGTCTGCAAAGGGATATAGGTAGTCTAGTGAGTGGGCAAGGGTCTGGCAGATGGAGTACAATGTTGGTAAATGTGAGGTCATCCATTTTGGTAGGAATAACAGCAAAATGGGCTATTATTTAAATGGTAAACATTTACAGCATGCTGCTCTGCAGAGGGATCTGGGTGTCCTTGTGCATGAATCACAAAAAGATGGTTTGCAGGTAATTAGGCAGCAAATTGAATTTGCTAGAGGGATGGAGTTTAAAAACAGCGAGGTTATGTTGCAGTTGTACAAGGTGCTGGTGAGGCCACGTCTGGAGTACTGTGGACAGTTTTGGTCTCCTTACTTAAGGATATACTGGCACTGGAGGCGGTGGAGAGGAGATTCACTAGTTTGTTTCTGGAGTTGCGAGGGTTGGCTTATGAGGAGAGACTGAGTAGACTGGGGCTATACTCATTGGAATTCAGAAGAATGAGGGGAGATCTTATAGAACCATAGAAGATTATAAAGGGAATAGATAAGATAGAAGCAGGGAAATTGTTTCCACTGTCAGGTGAAACTAGAACTAGGGGGAATGGCCTCAAAATAAGGGGAGGCAGATTTTAGGACTGAGTTGAGGAGGAACTTCCTCACACAAAGGGTTGTGAATCTGTGGAATTCCCTACCCAGTGAAGCAGTTGAGGCTACCTCATTGAATGTTTTTAAGGCATGGATAGATAAATTTTTAAACAGTAAAGGAATTAAGGATTACGGTGAGCAGGCAGGCAAGTGGAGCTGAGTCCACGAAAAGATCAGCCATGATCTTGTTGAATGGTGGAGCAGGCTTGAGGGGCCAGATGGCCTACTCCTAGTTCTTATGTTCCTCCATTAAAGGCAATATATAGATAGAACCATAGAACATTACAGCACAGAACCAGGTCTTTTGGCCCCTCTTGCCTGTGCCGAACCATTTTTCTGCCTAGTCCCACTGACCTGCACCATATCCCTCCACACCCCTCATCTATGTACCTGTCCAAGTTTTTCTTAAATGTCAAAAGGTGAGCCCGCATTCACCACTTCATCTGGCAGCTCATTCCACACTCCCACCACTGAAGAAGCCCCCCCCAATGCAATATTAGCAATGTGTTTTCATATATTATGTAAAATGAGGATTCTTGGAAAGTAAAATAATGGACTTCCAACAGTAGAAATATAGGGTTACAGCAATGAAATGGGTCAACTGAAAGGAAGTAGGAATGTAGGGGGAATAGGTCAGCCTGTCATTCAACATGATCTTGGCCAATCATCCACTTTAATGCCCTTTTCCCCTCACTACCCCATAAGCGCTTTGTGTCATTGGTATTTAGAAATCTGTCAATTGCCGTTTCCAACTGATAGAAAAAAATACAGCACAAACAGGCCCTTCGGCCCACAAGTTGCACCGGTCATGTCCCTACCTACCTAGGCTTACCTATAACCCTCAATCCTATTAAGTCCCATGTACTCATCCAGAAGTCTCCTAAAGGACCCTATCAAGTTTGCCTCCACCACCACTGACGACAGCCGATTCCACTCACCCACCACCCTCTGAGTGGAAAACTTAGCCCTGACATCTCCTCTGTACCTACTCCCCAGCACCTTAAACCCGTGTCCTCTCGTAGCAGCCATTTCAGCCCTGGGAAAAAGCCTCCAAGAATCCACCCGATCTATACCTCTCAACATCTCGTTCACCTCGATCAGGTCACCTTTCATCCTTCGTCTCTCCAAGGAGAAGCCCCCCCCAACGATCTGGAAGATGATCTAACTGGGGTGATCAGCAAGTTTGTGGACGACATGAAAATGGCTGGACTTGCAGATAGTGAGGAACATTGTCAGAGGCTACAGAAGGATATAGATAGGCTGGAAATTTGGGCAAAGAAATGGCAGATGGAGTTCAATCCAGATAAATGCGAAGTGATGCATTTTGGTAGAACTAATGTAGGGGGGGAGCTATACGATAAACGGCAGAACCATAAAGGGTGTAGATACGCAGAGGGACCTGGGTGTGCAAGTCCACAGATCCTTGAAGATGACGTCACAGGTGGAGAAGGTAGTGAATAGGGCATATGGCATGCTTGCCTTTATAGGACGGGGCATAGAGTATAAAAGTTGGGGTCTGATGTTGCAGTTGTATAGAACATTGGTTCGGCCGCACTTGGAATACTGCGCCCCGTTCTGGTTGCCACACTACCAGAAGGACATGGAGGCTTTAGAGAGAGAGTGCAGAGGAGGTTTATCAAGGTGTTGCCTGGTATGGAAGGGCTTAGTTATGAGGAGAGATTGGGTAAACTGGGGTTGTTCTCACTAGAAAGACGGAGGATGAGGGGTGACCTAATAGGAGGTGTATAAAATTATGAAAGGCATAGATAGGGTGAATGGTGGGAAGCTTTTTCCCAGATCGGTGGTGACGTTCACGAGGGGTCATAGGTTCAAGGTGGGGGGGGGGGGGGGGGGGGGGGGTGGTGAAAGAGGTTTAACGCGGGTATTTTACACAGAGGGTGGTGGGGGCCTGGAATGCGCTGCCAGGCAAGGTGGTGGAGGCGGACACACTGGGAACGTTTAAGACTTATCTAGATAGCCACATGAACAGAGTGGGAATGGAGGGATACAAAAGAATGGTCTAGTTTGGACCAGGGAGCGGCGCGGGCTTGGAGGGCCGAAGGGCCTGTTCCTGTGCTGTATTGTTCTTTGTTTTGTTGAGAAAAGACCGAGCTCCCTCAGCCTATCCTCATAAGGCATGCCAACCAATCCAGGCAACATCCTTGTAAATCCTCTCTGCATCCTTTCAATCATTTCCACATCCCTCCTGTAGTGAGGCGACCAGAACTGAGCACAGTACTCCAAGTGGGGTCTGACGAGGGTCTTATAAAGCTGCATCATTATCTCCCGACTCCTAAACTCAATCCCTCGAATGATGGCCAGCACACCATACGCCTTCTTAGCCACCTCCTCTACCTGCGAGACCGATTTAAGAGTTCTATGGACCTGGACCCCAAGGTCCTTCTGATCCTCTACATTACTAAGAGTCTTACCCTGATATTATACTCCTTCATCCCATTTGACCTGCCAAAATGGACCACTACGCATTTATCCGGGTTGAAGTCCATCTGCCACTTCTCCGCCCAGTCTTGCATCCTATCTATGTCACGCTGCAGCTTCTGACATCCCTCCAACCTATCCACAACACCAACCTTAGTGTCGTCAGCAAACTTACTAACCCATCCCTCCACTTCCTCATCCAGGTCATTTATGAAAATGACAAACAGCAAGGGTCCCAGAACAGATCCCTGGGGCACTCCACTGGTGACCGACCTCCATTCAGAAAAAGACCCATCTACAACCACTCTGCCTTCTGCAGGCAAGCCAGTTCTGAATCCACAAGGCAACAGCCCTTGGATCCCACGCCCTCTCACTTTCGAGAAGTCTTGCATGGGGGACCTTATCGAACACCTTGCTGAAGTCCATGTAAACCACATCTACCGCTTTTCCTTCGTCAATGTGTTTAGTCACATTTTCAAAGAACTCCACCAGGCTCATAAGGCACGATTTTCCTTTGACAAAGCCGTGCTGACTACTTTTGAGCATACTAAACTTCTCTAAATGTTCATAAATCCTGTCCCTCAGGATCTTCTCTATCAACTTACCAACCACTGAGGTTAGACTCACCGGTCAGTAATTTCCTGGGCTATCCCTATTCCCTTTCTTGAATATCCTCCGGAACCTCTCCCATCTCCATCGACGACGCAAAGATCACCACCAGAGGCTCTGCAATCTCTTCCCTCGCCTCCCACAGTAACCTGGGGTACATCCCATCCGGTCCCGGTGACTTATCTATCTTGATGCTATTCAAAATTTCCAACACATCCTCTTTCTTAATGTCCACATACTCAATCTTTTCAGTCCGCCTGAATCCTGTAGTACAACCACCCAGGTCTTTTTCCACCGTGAATACAGAGGTAAAATATTCATTAAACACCTCTGCTATTTCTTCCGGTTCTGTACAGACTCTCACCTTCACCTTTTATAGGTCCTATTCCTTCACATCTCATCTTTTTTTACTCTTCACATATTTATAGAACGCCTTAGGGTTCTCCTTAATCTTACCTGCCAAGGCCTTCTCGTGACCCCTTCTGGCTTTCTAATTTCTTTCTCAAGTCCCTTCCTACAAGCCGTATACTCATCTAGATCCCGATCACCACCTAGCTCCCTGAACCTTTTGTACGCTTTCCTTTTCTTTTTGACTAGGTTCAGCGCAGCTTTCGTGCACCACGGTTCCCGTAACCTACCAAAACCTCCCCGTCTCATCGGAATGTTGTCATGCAGAACTCCAGACAAACTTGCCTTGAAAATCTGCCACCTTACTTCGGTACTTTTCCTCGAGAATGCCTCCTTCCAATTTATGTCTCTAATCTCCTGCCTGATGGCTTCATATTTCCCCTTACTCCAGATAAACACTTTCCTAGCTTGCCTGATCCTATCTCTTTCCAATGCTAGCGTAAAGGAGATAGAGTTATGATCACTATCCCCAAGATGCTCCCCCACTGAGATCCGACACCTGTCCAGGCTCATTAGCCAGTACCAGATCAAGTACAGCCTCTCCTCTTGTAGGCTTATCCACATGCTGTGTCAGGAAACCCTCCTGAACACACCTAAAAATTCCTCTCCATCCAAACCCCTTACCCTAGGGATATTCCAATCGATGTTTGGGAAATTAAAGTCTCCCATCACGACAACCCTGTTATTCCTACATCTCTTCAGGATCTGTTTCCCTACCTGCTCCTCAACATCCCTGTTACTATTGGGCAGCCTGTAGAAAACACCCAGTAAAGTTATCGACCCCTTCCCGCTCCGAACTTCCACCCACAGAGACTCTGTAGACAATCCCTCCACAGCTTCCACCTTCTCTACAGCTGTAACACTATCCCTGATCAGCAGTGCCACTCTCCCCACCCCCTCTTTTGCCTCCCTCTGTCCTTTCTGGAACATCTGAAACCCAGCACCTGAAGTATCCAATCCTGTCCCCAAGTCTCCGTAATGGCCACCACATCACACTTCCAAGCATCGATCCACACTGAAGCTCATCCACTTTATTCACTACACTCTTGGCGTTAAAATGGATACATCTCAAACCTTTGGTCCGAGCTCTCCCCTTCTCCATCACCCGTCTATTGTGATGAAGGGAATTTAATCAGCCTGATCACAATACCCAACATGGGGAACTAGCAGCTCATATTTTAGTACAAGAATTTTAAATGAAAAATAAACGAGGGCATCAAAAGTCATTAATATTATTTGTTAAATCTACCAGTAACTGATTATTAGCCCAAGGTTTTCCTGCAGAGAATGATTTGGAATGCATGAAAAACCTAATTACAATGTAACTTAGACATAGTACATTATGAAATTATCCTTTGAAGAGACAAATTACATACATTTTTATACAACATGGAGTTTAGTTTGGGACTTATGCCAAATGCATGGACTTGCATCCAGCAGAACTGGTTCTAACCTCTTTATAAAATGCTGAAGTCGAATGTATAATTTTGTATTGCTATGCAACAAGGAGCCATATTCATTTAGGAGTGTGCGTCCAATAGTTAAACTGATAAATAACAAACCATTATTTAAGGTGCCAGACTATAATTTGAGAGAATGTCATGAATAGCAGCATGGTGGCATAGTGGTTAGCATTGCTGCCTCAGCGCCAGGAACCCGGCTTGGGTCACTGCGTGGACTTTGCACGTTCTCCCCGTGTCTGCATGGGTTTCCTCCAGGTGCTCCAGTTTCCTCCCACAGTCTGAAGGTGCATTAACCCGAACAGGCGCCAGAGTGTGGTGACTAGGAATTTCACAGCAACGTCATTGGGTGTGAATGTAAAGCCTTACTTGTGACTAATAAATAAACTTAGATTGATTATTAAATCAAATCATGTTAAGTTAATTGCTGGGCTGTATCTAAGATAACCAAATTGTATGATCTCAGATTTTGGCATGAAAGTCAGATCTCTGGAGGAAACAAGGTGCTATTGTATCACTAGATCCCCCTTCGGCCGAAGCATTGTCTAATGTAGGTCTTTTGTTCTTAGCACTGATATGTTTTACAACACAACTAGTTTTGGAAAATAAATTTATTATGCTTTAAATCTGAGTTTCATTTACCTTTGCAAAAAAAATATAATTTTCTAAAAACATTCCGGCCACTGAGTACAGAATTCCCCACTTCAATTTGGCGATGGTACGGGATATCCTTGGAACACCAATGATTGGGTGAACACATGAGTTGCACACTAGAGCACCAAAATCCAGGATATATTCAAACTCTTACGGGGTCACAGAGGTAAAACTGTTAGCAATAGTTCTGTGCTTAAAGTGGGGGTTTGGGAACAAGTACCACCAGCCCATGATCCAAAGGGACGCACGGATGAATCTGCAGGGGGCCAAAGTGAAAAAGATCTGGTCCTTTAGCAGTATCTAAAGGAATTAGGTTGCACACCTGCATATCAGCTAGCTGTGGGAGAGATGGCAGTTTACTTAAAGGTCGAGAGCTAGCTGTGGGAGAGAGGAGAGACTGTAGTTAACGTTACCAAAAAAAAAATTTGAGAAAGGGAGAGCTATATTTACAATAAGTTTGTAAAATTAGCTTAGGAATCTCAGATTTAGGCTAGGAGATTCAGAAAACAGAACAAAATGGCAGGAAGAAATAATCAGGAATGAGGAATTGCAGGGTCCGTAATTCAATCAGTTGTTGATGAAAATAGCAAATTAATCAAGAAAATGATAGCAAAAGGCTATGACCCTGAAGCCTCTGATGAGATAGAGAAAAATTGGTGGAGTAAACAGACAAAACATAAATCTGAAATGGTAAGAGTCATTTGAGCTACCACTACAAAAAATCGTTTAGCCAAAGAAGCAGAGAGAAAGAAATGAGAAAGAACTCAAAAAATTGGAGCAAGAAAAACAAGATCAGGAAAATGCAAAAGTACAGAATCAAACATATTTCAACTCAACATACTCACAATTGAACTGCCACAGCCTTCTTGGGTAGAGAATTCCAAAGCTTCCCTCGGAGTAAAAAAATTCTTCTAATTTCAATCTCAAGTGGCTTCCCCTTATTTAGAAATTATGCCCCGTTTCCAAACTCCAAGGGAATCATCTTGCATCTACCCATCTATCCCTTTAAGTATTTTGTAGATTTCAATGACATCACTGCTTACTCTTTGAAACTAATAATACAGGCCCAGTTTCTCCAATCTTTCATAGGATAGTACTGCCATCCTGGGGACAAATCTGGTGAATGATCATTGCACTCCCTCTGTGGCAATGTCCCCTTCGAGATAAGGAGAGCAAAGCTGCACAGTACCCAAGGCATAGTCTAACCAAGGTCTAATACAACTGAAGTGAAAATTGCTATATACAAGATGTCAATTATTGATTAGGACACCCTTTATTGACACTAATGTCTTACCATTTAAGAAATACTCTGTACATCCTTCTATCAAGAATAACCTAAATATTTTTCCATGTTATATTTAATTCACCAAGACTATCCAAATCCTCTTAAAGATGCTTTGCAGAGGCAAGGGTTTTGCGGGGGAGGGGGGAGAAAATGTGATGCAAGTGCTGGAATGGCTGTGTTTGTGAGCTCTGGTGCTACTCATCTTTTATTTATCCTAATGCAGAGCTCACAAGTACCTAATCTTGGAGTGAAAACTCTGCATCACGTCTCTGGAAGATTTCTGGTTCAGTTTTGGGACAAGGTGCCATGTAAAGCCATGAAAATTCTCTATGCAAAGAAGCAGTCAGAGGCACCTTGGGTGAAGCCAAGCCCTCAACACAGCAACTTGGTTATCGAGTGGGTTCTCGACCCAATGAATGTTTTGCAGATGATTGCTAATATGATTAAGGATAGAGACAACAAACTCAGCTTAGAGGCATAGAATTTCAGTGCTTATATTGCTGAATTGCAGAACACTGATAAGAAGCTGTGTGAAGCAGAGAAAAGAATATCAAGAATGCAGTTTCCTCAGTTGGAGGAGTGTCCGAGTGACCTGTTCTCCAGAAGGAGCAGAGGGGAGTGCCTAGCTACATTTGAGAACTAGCTACCATGTTTTCTTAATCCATGACACAAAAGCTCAGCATATTAACCTTGAAGGGGAATGTCGTATCCTAACACACCACCCAACCAGCAATCGTGCTTTTTCATACCTTCTGTTGCAGCGATTTCAATGAAGCTAGAAAACATTTGAAAGCTACCCGAATGCAGTGTGCCCTGCTTTATCTTGCTACCCTGATGGATCTACATCTAGTAAGAAGTTTAACAACACCAGGTTAAAGTCCAACAGGTTTATTTGGTAGCAAAAGCCACAAGCTTTCGGAGCTCTTAGCCCCTTCTTCAGGTGAGTAGGAATTCTGTTCACAAACAGAGCTTATAAAGACACAGACACAGTTTCACTGGCTGTCTTGTCTGGAGACAATACACATCACTTTAGCCTGTCTTGATGCTCTCTCCATTCACATTGTTTTGTTTCTTAAAGACTTGATTAGTTGTAAGTATTCGCATTCCAACCATTATTCATGTAAATTGAGTCTGTGTCTTTATAAGCTCTGTTTGTGAACAGAATTCCCACTCACCTGAAGAAGGGGCTAAGAGCTCCGAAAGCTTGTGTGGCTTTTGCTACCAAATAAACCTGTTGGACTTTAACCTGGTGTTGTTAAACTTCTTACTGTGTTTACCCCAGTCCAACGCCGGCATCTCCACATCGGATCTACATCTGACAGATCTTTTAAGGTTGTCTGACAAGGCTTTGGCCTCTCTCTGGGTGCAATAAATTGGAGTCATAATCTGCAGTTCATTACTAATCCTGGACTTCACCCCTTGTCATTACACACACTTTGATTTTGAGACACTATTTACCATGTTTACCATAGGGCGCACGGTAGCACAGTGGTTAGCACTGCTGCTTCACAGCTCCAGGGACCTGGGTTCGATTCCCGCTCGGGTCACTGTCTGTGTGGAGTTTGCACATTCTCCCCGTGTCTGTGTGGGTTTCCTTCGGGTTTCCTCCCACAGTCCAAAGATGTGTGGGTTAGGTTGATTGGCCATGCTAAAAATTGCCCCTTAATGTCCTGAGATGTGTAGGTTAGAGGGATTAGTGGGTAAAATATATATGGGGGTAGGGCCTGGGTGGGATTGTGGTCGGTGCAGACTCGATGGGCCGAATGGCCTCTTTCTGTACTGTAGGGTTTCTATGATTTCTATGATGTTGACAGGGGTGATCTAGTATGAATACCGAGGTGAATGTCACCCATTATCCTTTGAAAACCAGGGATGTCCATTGGTTATAAATGGAATGCAGCCCTCAGCATGTTTCTTCAAGGTTAAAACACAGATTTGACCCGACAATATTCTCATTATGCCAGGAGTGCAATGTGGTATTGCTTCTGACCCGGTGTCAAAATTGAATCCAAATGGTTTAATATCCTTAAGGGCTTAAGTGGTGAGGAGCACGTGGAATAGGTTGTAGAACAGAAGAACTAGGAGCAGGAGTAGGCCATCTGGCCCCTCAAGCCTGCTCCGCCATTCAATAAGATCATGGCTGATATTTGTGGACTCAGCTCCACTTACCCGCCCACTCACCATAACCCTTAATTTCTTTACAGTTCAAAAATTTATCTTTCCTTGCCTTAAAAACATTCAATGAGGTAGCCTCAACTGCTTCACTGGGCAGGAAATTCCACAGATTCACAACCCTTTGTGTGAAGAAGTTCCTCCTCAACTCAGTCCTAAATCTGCTTCCCCTTATTTTGAGGCTATGCCCCCTAGTTCTAGTTTCACCCGCCAGTGGAAACAACTTCCCTGCTTCTATCTCATCTATTCCCTTCATAATCTTGTATGTTTCTATAAGATCTCCCCTCATTCTTCTGATTCCAATGAGTATAGCCCCAGTCTACTCAGTCTCTCCTCCAAGTGAATCCCCTCTGCACCGCCTCCAGTGCCAGTATATCCTTTCTCAAGCGAGACCAAAACTGTATACAGTACTCCAGATGTGGCCTCACCAGCACCTTATACAGCTGCAACATAACCTCGCTGTTTTTAAACTCCATCCCTCTAGCAATGAAGGCGAAAATTCCATTTGCCTTCTTAATTACCTGCTGCACCTGCAAACCAACTCCTTGAGATTCCTGCACAAGGACACCCAGGTCCCTCTGCACAGCAGTATGTTGCAATTTTGTACCATTTAAATAATAGTCCATTTTGCTGTTATTCCTACCAAAATGGATGACCTCACATTTACCAACATTGTACTCCATCTGCCAGACCCTTGTCCACTCAGACTACCTATATCCCTTTGCAGACTTTCAGCGTCCTCTGCACACTTTGCTCTTCCACCCATCTTAGTGTCATCTGCGAATTTGACACACTACACTTGGTCCCCAACTCCAAATCATCTATGTAAATCGTAAACAATTGCGGTCCCAACACTGATCCCTGAGGCACACCAATAGTCACTGACCGCCAACCAGAAAAACACCCATTTACCCCCACTTTGCTTTGTTAGTTAACCAATCCTCTAACCATGCCATACATTACCTGTAACACCATGCACCTTTATCTTGTGTAGCAGTCTTTGGTGCGGCACCTTGTCAAATGCCTTCTGGAAATCCAGATACACCACATCCACAGGTTCCCCATTGTCCACTGCACATGTAATGTTCTCAAAGAATTCCACCAAATTAGTCATGAACCCATGCTGTGTCTTGCCAATGGGAGAATGTCCAGATGTCTCGCTATTTCTTCCTTGATAGGGAAAATGCTTGAATCTACTACAGAATTTAAATTAACCGACCTATACTACCTGCCTTTTGTCTACCTCCTTTTTTAAACAGTGGCGTCACATTTGCTGTTTTCCAATCTGTGGGAACCACCCCAGAGTCCACAAATTTTGGTAAATTACCACTAAATTGGTACTGGGGTACTATTGGTAAATTACCACTATGGTACTAGGGCTGTGCAATATTTCAGTTTTATCTTATAATCCTTACATTTATGATAGTGGTATATGCTATGTGGCATCCTTTATTCTGGTCATGACGAATACAAATTAGGTGTCAGTGCAGGAAGTGGATGGGTTGTTTGGTGTAGAGCTTTTGGGTATGGTTTTGCGAGTCCTCAACTGGTGAGCACTTTGGACTATTGGTATCAGGTAGTGTGTGTCTGGTGTATCTTTGTTTTTTTTGGGGGTCAAAGAATCTGACCAAGTCCTGTATTTGTGCAGACAGAACATACATTGGAAAAAGACAGTTTCATACCAATGGTGCAGGGTGGGGGAAACAAGTACATAAGTGGTACTAGAATCTTTAGCTGAAGAGCCTTTTCTAAAGCTATATCAATATCCTATATTCTCAAAAAACAAAGAAAGCTACAGCACAACAGGAACCGGTCCTTTGGCCCTCCAACCCTACACCAACCGAACTAAAACCTGCTTCCCTTCTGGAGACCATATCCCTCCATTCCCATATTTGTCAAGATGCCCCTTAAAAGCCACTATTGTATCAGCTGCCACTACCTCCCCAGCAGCAAGTTCCAGGCACCCAACCGTAAAAAAAAAAACTTGCCTCCTACATCTCCTTTAAACCTTGCCCCTCACACCTTAAACCTATACCCCCTAGTAATTGACTCTTCCACCCTGAGAAAAAGCTCTGACTATCCACTCTGTCCATGCCCCTCAATCGTGTAGACTTCTATCAGGTCGCCCCTCAACCTCCGTCGTTCCAGTGAGAACAAACCAAGTTTCTCCAACCTCTCCTCATAGTTAAATGCCCTCCTTGCCAGGCAACATCCTGGTAAATCTTTTCTGTACCGTCTCCACATCCTTCTGGCAGTGCAGCGACCAGAATTGAACACTATATTCCAAGTGCAGCCTAATTAAGATTCTATAAAGCTGCAATGTGACTTGCCAATTCCCGTGCAACTTCACCTTCCGTACCAATCTGCTACGAGGGATCTTGTCAAAAGCCTTGCTGAAGTCCATGTAGACAACATCCACTGCCCTACCCTCAATCATCTTCGTTACTTCCTTGAAAAACTCGATCAAGTTAGTGAAACATGATCTCCACTTCTCCTTGGCCGAATACACAATGGCAATAGCTTTGAAAATGTTGGAAAGTTAGTTCTATGGCTCTGTTTCTAGTATCATAAGCAACGACATGCACCATGTATCCAACTTGTTATCCTGTTTTCCCCTAATGTCCAAAGTATACTTTCATTGCTCGTAATGAATAATCCAAGCCAACTGCATTGGTGCCCTCCTGTCTTTTTCAATATGCATATGTGGAGAAATGATTATATTGTACTGTACCAATCCTTGAGGTATTGTTTCATTGAAGATTTTTGTAAAACAATAAAAATATACTTTAAGATATTTGAAGATACAAAGATGCTTTGTATCTTCCCCATAGACAGTCACACCCAGCTTCGTGTCACCTGCAAACTTGTAAATCTCACATTTGGTTCCAGCATCCAAATCATATAACATGAACAGCTGGGGTTGCACTGGTACAGGATTTAAAAGAAATCTGTCCAGATAGCAGAGAAAGGCCATTCAGCCCATTGCCAATGTCTTGCCTAGGCCCTCTCCAGCATCACCCCCCATAACTCAGCATATTTACCATGGCTAATCCACACATTCGGACTGTGGGAGGAAACTGGAGCACCTGGAGGAAAGCCATGCATACAGGGGGGAGAAAATATTGGAATAAAGTACTTCCCTTCAGCTGTATCACACTAAAAAAAAAAATCTATTGCAAGCAATGTTTAACTGAAGCTTGCCTCAATAAGGGTGTCCAGGAGTGCAATTGCTACTGTGTAATCCTGGTGTTCATATGCAGTTCGTGCCTGCGTAATGATACGTTGCAATTCATCCGCTTTACTTAATTGGGACTTTGCTTCATTTTCTTCTTTCTCATTGGGGTTAGATTTTAGCTGAAAAACAAAAGGACAGATGAGGTTAAATGAACATACTTCTGTTGCCTTGATCTGTCTCATTTATTGCACTTTATTAAACAGAGTAAATATTGGTAAAAGTTTTATAAGTCACAAGAAAGACTTACATTAACACTGCAATGAAGTTACTGTGAAATCCCCCTAGTTGCCACAGTCCGGGCCAATGCACTTAACCAGCAAGTCTTTCAGAATTTGGGAGGAAACCAAAGCACCTGGAGGAAACCCATACAGACACGGGGAGAATGTGAAAACTCCACACAAAGAGTGATTCAAGTCGGGAATCGAACCCAGGTCCCTAGCACTGAAGCAGTGCTAACCACTGCTACCGTGCCACCTCCTATACTTTAGCATCTCAGGACACCTTTTCTTTGATTAGTGCAGGAGCACCCTGGGGTCCCACTCAAAAATTGGTTTTCCATTTTGGAAGCTGGCTCCTCAGAATGCAATCACAGCCAGGTTTGTGGCATCACAAACAGCTCAGCTGTACATGAGGGGAGGAAGGAGGGAATAGCAATATTGATGGGGTTTGGTTGGTGTTGCTGTTCCTCAGGACATTCTTCTGGGGTAGGTGAAGACCCAGAGGTAATGGTCCACATTGGTACCAATGATTTGGGAAGGAAGGAAATGGAGTCCCGCAATCAGGATTTTGGGAGCAAGGTAGGAAATTAGCAAGTAGGGTCTCAAATGCAGTAAAATCGCTGTACAACTTCCACTGCCACGTGCAAGTGAGTGAAAGAGAAGGCAGATCTGAGAATAAGTTCTGCTAGAGCTGTTGGGAGAAATGCAGCATGGGTGTAGAAAGCAAGAGGAAATATTAGACGAATAGCAGGATGCTAGGAGGGACAGCAAGCACGCGTATAGAGAATAGCAAGTTTTTTTATTCGTGGGATATGGGCATTGCTGGCTGACCAGCATTTATTGCCCATCCCCAATTGCCCTTAAGGTGGTGGTGGTGAGAGCCTTCTTGAATCACTGCAGTCCTTGTTCTGTGGGTTGACCCACAATGCCATTAGGGAGGGAATTCCAGGATTTTGACCTAGCAACTGAAGGAATGACAATATACTTCCAAGTCAGGATGATGACCGGCTTGGAGGGAGAACTTGCAGGTGGTGGTGTTCCCATGTATCTGCTGCCCTGGCCCTTCTAGATGGAAGTGGTTGTGGGTTTGGAAGGTGCTGCCTCAGGATCTTTGGTGAATTGTTGCAGTGCACCTTGTAAATAGTATACACTGCTGCTTCTGAGTATTGGTGATGGGGGGCAGGGGCGGGGGAATGTGGTGCCAATCAAGCGGGCTGTTTTGCCTTGGATGGCGTCAAGCTTCTTGATTGTTGTTGGAGCTGCACCCATCCAGGCAAGCGGGCAGTATTCCATCACACTCCTGACTTGTGTCTTGTAGATGGTGGATAGGCTTGGGGAGTCAGGTGGTGAGTTACTCACCACAGTATTCCTAACCTGCTCCTGTAGCCAATGTTTATGTGGTGAGTCCAGTTGAGTTTCTGGTCAATGATAACCCCAAAGATGTTGGCAGTGGAGGGAATTCAGTGATGGTAACACCATTGAATGTCAAGGGGCAGTGGTTAGAGTGTCTCTTATTGGTGGTCATTGCCTGGCATTTGTGTATGCAAAAGTTACTTGCCACTTGTCAGCCCAAGTCTGGATATTGTCTAGGTCTTGTTGCATTTGGACATGGGCTGCTTCAGTATGAGTAGTGAAAGGTGCTGAACATTGTGCAATTAGCAGACATCCCCACTTCTGACCTTATGACGGAGGGAAGGTCAATGATGAAGCAGCTGAAGATTGTTTGGCCTAGTACACTACCCTGAGGGACTCCTGCAGTGATATCCTGGAGCAGAGATGACTGACCCTCCACAACCATCTTCCAATGTACCAGGTACGACTCCAACCAGAGGATTATTTGCCCCTTGATACCCATTGATCCCAGTTTTGCCAAGGTTCCTTGATGCCACACTGTCAAAAGCAGTCTTGATGTTAAGGTCCGTCACTCTCACCTCAAATTGAGTTCTTTTGCCCATGTTTGAACCAAGGCTATAATGAGGTCAGGAGCGGAGTGATCCTGGTGAAATCCAAACTGGACATCACTGAGCAGGTGCTGCTTGATGGAAGGAGTTATCAACAGTTCTATCACTCTACTGATGGAGCAGTAATTGGCTGGGTTGAATTTGTCCTGCTGTGTGTGTACAGGACGTACCTGGAGCTTAGATCTGATCTGTTGGTTGTGGGATCGCTTAGCTTGATCACTTGCTTCCCCCCCCCACCCGCCACTTGGCATGCAAGTAGTCCTGTTTAGTAGCATCACCAGGTTGACATCTCATTTTTAGATATGCCAGGTGCTGCTCCTGGCATGCCCTCCTGAACTCTCCATTGAACCAATGTTGATCTCCTGGCTTGATGGCAATGGTTGAATGGGGGATATGCCAGGCCATGAGGTTGCAGACTGCACTGGGGTACAGATCCGCTGCTGTTGATGGCCCACAGCACCTCATGGATGCCCAATTGAGTAGATAGATTGGTTTGAAGTCTGACCCATTTAGCATGGCAATAGTGCCACACAACATGGAGGTTATTCTCAATGTGAAGGCATGACTTCTCCACAAGGACTGTGCGGTGGTCACTCTTCCTGATACCGTCATGGACAGATGCATCTGCAGCAGGCAGATTGGCAAGGAGGAGGTCAAACATGTTATTCCCTCTTGTTGGTTCCTTCACCACCTGCTGCAGACCCAATCTAGCAGTTATATCCTCTAGGACTCAACCAGCTTGATTAGTAATGCTGGGGCCAAGCTACTCTGGTGGACATTGAAATCCCCCACGTGGAGTACATTTTGCACCCTTGCCACCCTCAGTGCTTCCTCCAAGTATTGCTCAACATGGAGAAGCATTGATTCATCAGCAGAAGGACAGTATGTGGTAACCAGCAAGAGGTTTCCATGCCTGTATTTAATGTGAAGCCATGAGACTTCATGGGGTCTGTAGTTGATGTTAAGGACTCCCAGGGCAACTCCCTCCCATCTGTATGCCACAGTGCCGTCACCTCTGGTGGGTCTGTCCTGCGGGTGGGACAGGACATATCCAGGGATGGTAATAGTGGTGTTATCTGTAAGGTATAATCACATGAGAATGACTGTCAGGCTGTTGCTTGACTAATCTATGAGACAGCTCTCCCAATTTTGGCACTAGCCTCCAGATGTTAGTAAGGAGGACTTTCAGGGTCGACAGGACTGCTTGTTTTGCCTTTTCTTTTCTGGTTGATGCCAGATGGACTGTCCGGTTTCACTTCTTTGTAGCAATTGATACAACTGAGTGGCTTACTAGGCCATTCAAGAGGCTTGGAATACAAAAGCAGGGATGTACTTCTGAGGCTTTATAAAGCACTGGTTAGGCCCCATTTGGAGTACTGTGAGCAATTTTGGGCCCCACACCTCAGGAAGGACATACTGGCACTGGAGCGGGTCCAGCGGCGATTCACACAGATGATCCCAGGAATGGTAGGCCTGACATACGATGAACGTCTGAGGATCGTGGGATTATATTCATTGGAGTTTAGGAGGTTGAGGGGAGATCTGATAGAAACTTACAAGATAATGAACGGCTTAGATAGGATGGACGTAGGGAAGTTGTTTCCATTAACAGGGGAGACTAGGACGCGGGGGCATAGCCTTAGAATAAAAGGGAGTCACTTTAGAACAGAGATGAGGAGAAATTTCTTCAGCCAGAGAGTGGTGGGTCTGTGGAATTCATTGCCACAGAGGGCTGTGGAGGCCGAGACGTTGAGCGTCTTCAAGACAGAAATTGATAAATTCTTGATTTCTCGAGGAATTAAGGGCTATGGGGAGAGAGCGGGTAAATGGAGTTGAAATCAACCATGATTGAATGGTGGAGTGGACTCGATGGGCCGAATGGCCTTACTTCCGCTCCTATGTCTTATGGTCTTATGGTCTTATGACAGAGAGCAGTTGAGAGTCAACCATATTGCTGTGGCTCGAGTCACACGTAGGCCAGACCAGGTAAGAACAGCAGATTTCCTTCCCTAAAAAAGGACATTAGTGAACTAGATGGGTTTTTCTTGACAAACAAGAACAGTTTCATGGTCATCAGTAGACTCAATCTGAATTAGTCAGGAGGTTTACAGCATGGAAACAGGCCCTTAGATTCAACTTGTCCATGCTGCTCCTTTTTTTTTAAAAAACCCTTAGTCCCAAATCCCTCTACACCCATCTTACCCATGTGTTAAAAAGACAAGTAAAAACTTAAAGACAATTGTACCCGCCTCTACTACCACCTCTGGCAGCTTGTTCCAGACACTCACCATCCTCTGAACACTTTTGTATCTCTTCCCTTAAACCTATGCCCTCTAGTTTTAGACTCTCCCACCTTTGGGAAAGATATTGACTATCTAGCTGATCTATGCCCCTCATTATTTTATAGAACTCTATAAGATCACCCCTCAGCCTTCTACGTTCCAGAGAAAAAAGTCCCAGTCTATCCAGCATCTCCTTATAACTCAAACCATTAAGTCCCAGTAGCATCCCAGTAAATCTTTTCTGCACTCTCTAGTTTAATATCCTTTCTATAATAGGTTGACCAGAACTGTACACACTATTCCAAGTGTGGCCTTGCTAATGTCTTCAAGATGTCCCAATTAGGGAACATTAAAACTGACAAAGCCCCCAGGGCCTGATGGCATCTATCCTCGACTGCTCGGAGACGAGAGATGAAATTGCTGGGCCTCTGATGGAAATCTTTGTCGCTTCTTTGGACACGGGTGAAGTCCCTGAGGATTGGAGGATAGTGAATGTGGTCCCGTTGTTTAAGACGGGTAGCAGGGATAACCCAGGAAATTATAGGCCGGTGAGCTTGACGTCTGTGGTAGGGAAGTTGTTGGAGAGGATACTTAGAGACAGGATGTATGTGCATTTAGAACGGAACAATCTCATTAGTGACAGACAGCATGGTTTTGTAAGAGGGAGGTCGTGCCTTACAAATTTGGTGGAGTTTTTTGAGGAAGTGACAAAAACGGTTGATGAAGGAAGGGCCGTGGATGTCATCTATATGGATTTAGTAAGGCATTTGACAAAGTCCCACATGGCAGGTTGGTTAAGAAGGTTAAGGCTCATGGGATACAAGGAGAAGTGGCTAGATGGGTGGAGAACTGGCTTGGCCATAGGAGACAGAGGGTAGTGGTCGAAGGGTCTTTTTCCGGCTGGAGGTCTGTGACCAGTGGTGTTCCGCAGAGTGTGTGTATATATATATATATAGACACGAAGATAGCTGGAATTGCGGATAGCAAAGAGCATTGTCGGGCAATACAGCAGGATATAGATAGGCTGGAAAATTGGGCGGAGAGGTGGCAGATGGAGTTTAATCCGGATAAATGCGAAGTGATGCATTTTGGAAGAAATAATGTAGGGAGGAGTTATACAATAAATGGCAGAGTCATCAGGAGTATAGAAACAGAGGGACCTAGGTGTGCAAGTCCACAAATCCTTGAAGGTGGCAACACAGGTGGAGAAGGTGGTGAAGAAGGCATATGGTATGCTTGCCTTTATAGGACGGGGTATAGAGTATAAAAGCTGGAGTCTGATGATGCAGCTGTATAGAACGCTGGTAAGGCCACATTTGGAGTACTGCATCCAGTTCTGGTCGCCGCACTACCAGAAGGACATGGAGGCTTTAGAGTGCAGAGAAGGTTTACCAGGATGTTGCCTGGTATGGAGGGTCTTAGCTATGAGGAGAGATTGGGTAAACTGGGGTTGTTCTCCCTGGAAAGACGGAGAATGAGGGGAGATCTAATAGAGGTGTACAAGATTATGAAGGGGATAGATAGGGTGAACGGTGGGAAGCTTTTTCCCAGATCAGAAGTGACGTTCACGAGGGGTCACGCGCTCAAGGTGAGAGGGGCGAAGTATAACTCAGATATTAGAGGGATGTTTTTTTTTTTTACACAGAGGGTGGTGGGGGCCTGGAATGCACTGCCAAGTAGGGTGGTGGAGGCAGGCACGCTGACATCGTTTAAGACTTACCTGGATAGTCACATGAGCAGCCTGGGAATGGAGGGATACAAACGATTGGTCTAGTTGGACCAAGGAGCTGTGCAGGCTTGGAGGGCCGAAGGGCCGGTTTCCTGTGCTGTACTAACGGGAGGACTTTGAATAGTGTGGAGGAGCAGAGGGATCTAGGTGTATGTGTGCATAGATCCCTGAAAGTTGGGAATCAAGTAGATAAGGTTGTTAAGAAGGCATATGGTGTCTTGGCGTTTATTGGTAGGGGGATTGAATTTAGGAGTCGTAGCGTTATGTTGCAACTGTACACAACTCTGGTGCGGCCGCACTTGGAGTACTGTGTGCAGTTCTGGTCCCCACATTACAGGAAGGATGTGGAGGCTTTGGAGAGGGTGCAGAGGAGGTTTACCAGGATGTTGCCTGGTATGGAGGGGAGATCCTATGAGGAGAGGCTGAGGGATTTGGGATTGTTTTCGCTGGAAAGGCGGCGGCTAAGAGGGGATCTTATTGAAACATATAAGATGATTAGAGGTTTGGATAGGGTGGATAGTGATAGCCTTTTTCCTCTGATGGAGAAATCCAGCACGAGGGGGCATGGCTTTAAATTGAGGGGGGGTAGTTATAGAACCGATGTCAGGGGTAGGTTCTTTACCCAGAGGGTGGTGAGGGATTGGAATGCCCTGCCAGCATCAGTAGTAAATGCGCCTAGTTTGGGGGCGTTTAAGAGATCCGTAGATAGGTTCATGGACGAAAAGAAATTGGTTTAGGTTGGAGGGTCACAGTTTTTTTTTAACTGGTCGGTGCAACATCGTGGGCCGAAGGGCCTGTTCTGCGCTGTAATGTTCTATGTTCTATGTTCTATGTACTGTTCTTTGTTCCCAACGAAACCAAACATGCCAAATGCCTTTTTCACCACTGTCCACCTGTGACTCCACTTTCAAGGAGCTATGAACCTGTACCCCTAGATCTGTTTACTCGATAACTCTCCCCAATGCCCTACCATTAACTGACTAAGTCCTGCCCTGGTTCAATCTACCAAAATGCATCACCTTGCATTATCCAAATTAAACTCCATCTGCCATTCGTCAGCCCACTGGCCCAATTGATCAAGATCCCGTTGCAATCCTACATAACCTTCTTCACTGTTCACTATGCCACCAATCTTGGTGTCATCTGCAAACCTACTAACCATGCCTCCTATATTCTCATCCAAATCATTAACGTAATGAGAAATAACAGTGGACCCAGCACTGATTCCGGAGGCATATCACTGGTCACAGGCATCCAGTTTGAAAAACAACCCTCTGTCTTGTGTCACCAAGCCAATTTTGTATCCATTTGGCTACCTCACCCTGGATCCCGAGAGATTTAACCTTATGCAACAACCTATGTCAAAGGCCTTGCTAAAGCCCATGTAGACATCAACTGCACTGCCCTCATCTACCTTCTTGGTCTTCAAAAAAAACCCTCCAATTTGAGACACATGATTTTCCATTCAAAGCCATGCTGACTGTCCCTAATCAGTCCTTGCCCCTCTAAATGCCTGTAGATCCAGTCTCAAAATACCTTCCAACAACTTACCCACCACAGATGTGAGACTCACTGGCCTGTAGTTCCCTGGCTTTGACCTGCAGTCCTTTTTAAACAAAGGCACATTTACCACCTTCCAATCTTTAGGCACCTCCAGTGGCTGTCGATGATTCAAATATCTCTGCTAGGGGACCTGCAATTTCCTCCCTAGCCTCCCAGTGCCCTGGGATACACTTCATCAGGAATTAAACTCAAATTCTACCAGCTGCTGGCCACAAACCCAAATCCCCAGAACATTATCTGGGTTTCTGGATTAATAGTCAAGTGACTATTAGTCACTAGGCCATTGCCTCCTAGTCAATAGGTGAAGTTGGATTAAGGAAGAACGTAATGATTGTCCATTCACAGTAACCCTGATTTAGAGTATACCAAATGAAGTATAACGTTGATAAATGCGAGGTTATACACTTTGGAGGAAATAACAAATGGGATTACTATCTCAATGGAAACAAATTAAAACATGCTACCGTGCAAAGAGACCTGGGGGTCCTTGTGCATGAGACGCAAAAGCCCAGTCTGCAGGTACAACAGGTGATCAAGAAGTCAAATGGGATGTTGGCCTATATCGCGAGGGGGATAGAATATAAAAGCAGGGATGTCTTGATGCACCTGTACAGGGCATTGGTGAGGCCGCAGCTGGAATACTGTGTGCAGTATTGGTCCCCTTATATGAGGAAGGATATATTGGCATTGGAGGGAGTGCAGAGAAGGTTCACCAGGTTGATACCGGAGAGGGGGGGTTTGGATTATGAGGGCGGCACGGTAGCGCAGTGGTTAGCACTGTTGCTTCACAGCTCCAGGGTCCCGGGTTCGATTCCCGGCTCGGGTCACTGTCTGTGTGGAGTTTGCACATTCTCCCCGTGTCTGCATGGGTTTCCTCCGGGTACTCCGGTTTCCTCCCACAGTCCAAAGATGTGCGGGTTAGGTTGATTGGCCAGGTTAAAAATTGCCCCTTAGAATCCTAAAATGTGTAAATTAGAGGGATTAGTGGGTAAATATGTGGGGGTAGGGCCTGGGTGGGATTGTGGTCAGTGCAGACTCGATGGGCCGAATGGCCTCCTTCTGCACTGTAGGGTTTCTATGATTTCTATGAGAGGCTGAGGAGATTGGGTTTGTACGCGTTGGAGTTTAGAAGGATGAGGGGGATCTTATGGAGACTTATAAGATAATGCGGGGGCTGGATAGGGTGGAGACGGAGAGATTCTTTCCACTTAGTAAGGAAGTTAAAACTAGAGGACACAGCCTCAAAATAAAGGGGGGGTCGGTTTAAGACAGAGTTGAGGAGGAACTTCTTCTCCCAGAGGGTGGTGAATCTCTGGAATTCTCTGCCCACTGTGGTGGTGGAGGCTACCTCGCGGAATATGTTTAAAGCGCGGATGGATGGATTCCTGATCGGTAAGGGAATTCAGGGTTATGGGGATCAGGCGGGTAAGTGGTACTGATCCACGTCAGATCAGCCATGATCTTATTGAATGGCGGGGCAGGCTCGAGGGGCTAGATGGCCTACTCCTGCTCCTATTTCTTATGTTCTTATGTAAATGAGATTGGAGTGTGACAGGTGCACATTGTGTTGTGGTGATGAGACCTAGCTCAAGGAAAGATGGGACTGGGTGTTCATGGGTGGCACAGTGGCGAGCACTACTGCCTCATGGCACCAGGGACCTGGGTTCAATCCCCAGCTTGGGTCACTGTGCAGACTCCAGACATTGTGTCTGCATAGGTTTCCTCCCATTCAAAAGATGTGCTGGTTAGGTGCATTGGCCATGCCAAATTCTCTGTACCCAAACAGGTGCCAGGATGGCGACCAGGGGATTTTCACAGTAACTTCATTAGTGTTAATATAAGCCCAATTGTGAAACTACATATTTGTGGGTACAAGGTGTTCAGAAAATATAGGAAAGGAGGGATGGTGGTATTGGTCAAGGAGAGCATTGCAGGTGCTGGAGAATGAGGATGCCCCCGAGGGTTCAAGGACAGGATCAATTTGGCTAGAACTAAGGAACAAAATGCAATTACATTGATCAGTGTATACAGACAGTCAACTAGTGAGGATGTAGAACCAATCTGCAGGGCAAATACAGAGATATGCAAACATAGTAAATAATAATGAGGGATTTTAATTAGCTGAATGTAGACAGGGACAGTGATGTAAAAAGGGTGGACGAGGCAAAAGTTCCTGATTATCTTCAGGAAGAGTTTCTACAGCAGTATGTATCCAGTCCAACAGGAACCTTTCGCTTCTTGCCCCAGCCAATTTTGGATGCAACTTGCCATTTTGCTTTGGTAACCAGTCTGCATGTGGGATCTACCTAAAATCCATGCAGTCCACATCAAGTGAATGAGGTAACAAGGTAGGTCAGTGATTAGTCACTTAACAAATTTTCTTTGATTAATGTATGCCTTATTTTGCCCCTCAGACTTTATCTTTTTCCCCCGACGGAAGGTGGTGGAAGGGAGAACGTCCGAGGTGCATGGGATCCTTAATTATGCTGGCTGCTTTGCCAAGGCAGCAGGAAGTGTAGACAAAGTCAATGGATGGGAGGCTGGTTTGCGTGATGGATTGGGCTACATTCACGATCTTTTTGTAGTTTCTTGTGGTCTTGGTCAGAGCAGGAGCTATACCAAGCTGTGATGCACCATAGAAAGCATTCTTTCTGGTTGTATTTGTCGAGGTTGGACAGAGTCATAGCTGACATGCCAAATTTCCTTAGTCTTCTGAGAACGTAGGTGTTGGTGAGCTTTAACTTTAGTGTCAGCATGGGGGGACCAGCACAGGATGTTGGTGATCTGAACACCTAAAAACACAAAGCTCTCGACCCTTTCTACTTCGTCCCTGTTGTTGATGTACACAAGGGCATGTTCTCCTCTACACTTCCTGAAGTCGATGACAATCTCCTTAGTTTTGTTGACATTGAGGGAGATTGTCACCACACCAGTTCACCAGGTTCTCTATCTCATTCCACCATTCTCATGTCATTCTGGTCAGGCATCCATTGAATGTCTACACTTCCCACTGCCTTGGAAAAGCAGCCAGCATAAGGACCCCACGCACCCCAGACATTCTCTTCCACCTTCTTCCGTTGGGAAAAAGATACAAAAGTCCGAGGTTACGTACCAACCGACTCAGCTTCTTTGTTGCTGCTGTCAGACTTTTGAATGGAGCTACCTTGCATTAAGTTGATCTTTCTCTACACCCTAGCTATGACTGTAACACTACATTCTGCACTTTCCTTTCCTTCTCTCTGAACAGTATGCTTTGTCTGTATAGCATGCAAGGAACAATACTTTTCGCTGCATACTAATACATGTGACAATAGTAAATCAAATACAAAATGATTGGCAGAGAGTGAGGCAGGTATGAGGACCCAGAAAACAGGTACCAGGTGTTGCTAACTGTGGCCAGGAGCAGGGATTGCAAGATGAGAAAATTGAACCAAACAGTGGTACAAGGAGCCATCAAGTGGAGCAATATGTAGTGGTGGCAATAGTGGCATTATGGGTGGGAGACAGTACAGGTAGGGCAATAAATACTGTTCAGCAAAAGATTGTGAAGGCTCTGATTGGAATATCCCTAGGGCTAGGGGTTTGGATGGAGAGGAGTTTGTTAGGTGTGTCCAGGAGAGTTTCCTGACACAGTATGTGGATAAGCCTACTAGAGGAGAGGCTGTACTTGATCTGGTGCTGGCTAATGAACCTGGACAGGTGGAGGATCTCTCGGTGGGTGAGCATCTTGGGGATAGCGATCATAATTCTATCTCCTTCACGATAGCATTGGAAAGAGATAGGATCAGGCAGGCTAGGAAAGTGTTTCTCTGGAGTAAAGGGAAATACAGTGTCATCAGGGAGGAAATTAGACGGGTAAATTGGAAGGAGGCATTCTTGGGGAAAAGTACCGAAGGAAAGTGGAGGATTTTCAAGGAATGTTTGTCTGGAGCTCTGCATGACAACGTTCCGATGAGACAGGGGGGTGTTGGTAGGGTACGGGAACCGTGGTGCACGAAGGTTGTGATGAACCTGGTGAATAAGAAAAGAGAGGCGTACAGAAGGTTCAGGGAGCTAGGAGGTGTTAAGGATTTAGAGGAGTATACGGGATGTAGGAAGGAGCTTAAGAAGGAAATTAGGAGAGCGAGAAGGGGTCATGAGAAGGCCTTGGCGGGTAAGATTAAGGAGAATCCCAAGGCTTTCTACAAATATGTCAAGAGTAAAAGGATGAGATGTGAAGGCATAGGACCCTTAAAAGGTGAAGGGGGAAAAGTTTGTGCGGAACTGTTAGAAATGGCGGAGGTGCTTAATGAATACTTTACCTCGGTATTCACGGTGGAAAGGGATCTGGGTGGTTGTACTGCTGGTTTGCGGTGGACAGAAAGGATCGAGCATGTGGACATAAAGAAAGAGGATGTGTTGGAACTATTGAATGGCATCAAGGTTGGTAAGTCGCCGGGACCGGATGGGATGTACCCCAGGTTACTGTGGGAGGCGAGGGAGGAGATTGCGGAGCCTTTGGCGATGATCTTTGCATCGTCGATGGAGACGGGAGAGGTTCCGGAGGATTGGAGGATTGCAGATGTGGTCCCTATATTCAAGAAAGGGAACAGGGACAGCCCGGGAAATTACCGACCGGTGAGTCTAACCTCAGTGGTTGGTAAGTTGATGGAGAGGATCCTGAGAGACAGGATTTATGATCATCTAGAGAAGTTTAGTATGATCAAAAGTAGTCAGCACGGCTTTGTCAAGGGCAGGTCGTGCCTTACGAGCCTGGTTGAGTTCTTTGAAAATGTGACCAAACACATTGACGAAGGAAGAGCGGTGGATGTGGTCTATATGGACTTCAGCAAGGCGTTCGATAAGGTCCCCCATGCAAGACTTCTTGAGAAAGTGAGAGGGCATGGGATCCAAGGGGCTGTTGCCTTGTGGATCCAGAACTGGCTTGCCTGCAGAAGGCAGAGAGTGGCTGTGGAGGGGTCTTTCTCTGCATGGAGGTCAGTGACCAGTGGAGTGCCCCAGGGATCTGTTCTGGGACCCTTGCTGTTTGTCATTTTCATAAATGACCTGGATGAGGAAGTGGAGGGATGGGTTGGTAAGTTTGCTGACGACACCAAGGTAGGTGGTGTTGTGGATAGTTTGGAGGGATGTCAGAAGTTGCAGCGAGACATAGATAGAATGCAAGACTGGGCGGAGAAGTGGCAGATGGACTTCAACCCGGATAAGTGTGTGGTGATCCATTTTGGCAGATCCAATGGGATGAAGCAGCAGTATAATATGAAGGGTACCATTCTTAGCAGTGTAGAGGATCAGAAGGACCTTGGGGTCCGGGTCCATAGGACTCTTAAATCGGCCTCGCAGGTGGAGGATGCGGTCAAGAAGGCGTACGGCGTACTGGCCTTCATTAATCGAGCGATTGAGTTTAGGAGTCGGGAGATAATGCTGCAGCTTTATAGGACCCTGATTAGACCCCACTTGGAGTACTGCGCGCAGTTCTGGTCACCTCATTACAGGAAAGATGTTGAAGCCATTGAAAGGGTGCAGAGGAGATTTACAAGGATGTTGCCTGGATTGGGGGGCATGCCTTATGAGGATAGGTTGAGGGAGCTTGGTCTCTTCTCCCTGGAGAGACGAAGGATGAGAGGTGACCTGATAGAGGTTTACAAGATGTTGAGAGGTCTGGATAGGGTAGACTCTCAGAGGCTATTTCCAAGGGCTGAAATGGTTGCTACGAGAGGACACAGGTTTAAGGTGCTGGGGGGTAGGTACAGAGGAGATGTCAGGGGTAAGTTTTTCACTCAGAGGGTGGTGGGTGAGTGGAATCGGCTGACGTCGGTGGTGGTGGAGGCAAACTCGTTGGGGTCTTTTAAGAGACTTCTGGATGAGTACATGGGATTTAATGGGATTGAGGGCTATAGATAGGCCTAGAGGTGGGGATGTGATCGGCGCAACTTGTGGGCCGAAGGGCCTGTTTGTGCTGTGGCTTTCTATGTTCTATGTTCTATAACAGGATTGAGAACATTTTCAGAGCTGGGGGGGAACAAGCCAGTTGTCTTGCTTCAAGTGGGTATCAATGACATAGGACTTAAGTTCTGCTAAGGGATTCTGGATTACTAATTGGCAACGGGTAAGGAAAGTCAGAGCTAACTCATGATTCAAAAATTCGTGAAAAAAGGAAAAGGTAATCATCAGTGCTGGAGAGAAAGAAGGAGTCAAACCATTATTTCGGGTTTCACCTGAATGGTGCTGGGACTAGAGTCCTATCAGATCATATAACAAGGACTGTAGGGAAGGCTTTGGAGAGAAGGGTCAAGGTTACTATGCAGGGTAGTGATACAGATCATGGTAACTAGTGAGATAGGAAGTATAAATGTGAAGCTGCTCATTTTGGCAGGAAAATTTAGAGTATTACTTAATCAGAACAACTGCAGAATAGAGGTTCAGAAGGATCTAGGTATTCTGATGCACGAGTCACAAAAAGCTAGGAGGCAGGTTCAGCACATGGATTTTTCTTATAAGAGAAATTGAACAGAAACAAGGATGTTATGCTTTGGTCAGATGGCATTGGTGGGACCACACCACATACTGTGCACATTTTGGTCTCCTCATTTGAAGATGTAAACACATTGGAGGCAGTTCACAAACATGAACAAGGGAGTAGACCAGTCAATCCCTCTGCCATTTAATAAGGTCATGGCTGATCTTAAAGTTAAAATCTGCATCCCACCTAACTGGTAATCTATCACTGCCTTGCTTACCAAGAATATACCCACCTTAAAAATATTCAGACCATGCTTCTACTGCTTTTTCAGGATGAAAACTCCAAAGACTCATGATCCTCAAATTCTCGTCACCTCCATTTTAAACATACTCCAACTCCCTTGAAATAAGGGTCAACATTCCATTGGCTTTCCCGATTACCTGCTGCATGTGCTAGCTCTGTTTCATGCACAAGTACCCAAAGTAGTTTGTGCTGCCCTTTTCTCCATTTAAATACTACTGTTCTTTTGTTCTCCGTCAAATGAACTTCATATTCTCCCACATTATATTTCATTTGTCAACTTACTTAACCTATCAAGATTTTGGTGTAAACTGCTTGCACCCCTCTCAACTTGCCTTTCCATCTATTTAATGTAGTCTGTAAATTTGGCTACAGTACATTCGCTTCCTTCCTCCAAGTCATAATTTTAAACAGATACAGTCCCAGCACTGATCCGGCACGGTAGCACAGTGGTTAGCACTGCTGCTTCACAGCTCCAGGGTCCCAGGTTCGATTCCCGGCTCGGGTCACTGTCTGTGTGGAGTTTGCACATTCTCCTCGTGTCTGCGTGGGTTTCCTCCGGGTGCTCCGGTTTCCTCCCACAGTCCAAAGATGTGCGGGTTAGGTTGATTGGCCAGGTTAAAAATTGCCCCTTAGAGTCCTGGGATGCGTAGGTTAGAGGGATTAGTGGGTAAAATATGTGGGGTGGGATTGTGGTCGGTGCAGACTCGATGGGCCGAATGGCCTCCTTCTGCACTGTAGGGTTTCTATGATTTCTATGATCCCTGTGGAACTTAACTGGTTACATGCGCCTTCAGTTAGTGCAACCAAAATTAGTTGCTCAAAATGGGAATTATTTCCTGAAAAAAAGTGTTCTAAACCATACATAGCATACTGGAAGCTTTTTAAAATGTTACTTTCAACTTGGCCACAGGCTCAATAAGAGCACTCGGGTCAAAGAGAAGAGACGAGACTCGAGCACATTGTCCAAAGATGTGCGGGTTAAGTTGATTGGCCAGGTTAAAAATTGTCCCTTAGAGTCCTGGGATGCATAGGTTAGAGGGATTAGCAGGTAAAATGTGTGGGGGTAGGGCCTGGGTGGGATTGTGGACGGTGCAGACTCGATGGGCCGAATGGCCTCCTTCTGCACTGTAGGGTTTCTATGTTTCTAGGCACTTTAGAGTGCTGCACTCTGAGGTGGGATTCAACCCTGGGTTCCCAGAGCATTACCCTGGATTATTAGTATGCCTCTCTTCAGCATCTAAGAAGGACTTGGAAGTGTCCAGTTGTTGTGAAAGGCACTAAATGCAATTGCTTTTCCTTCCTTTACTCATTACTTCTTTAGCATGTACATAGAAGACTGTGCTAAAGAAGCAAATCCAAGTGTTTCAAGCTGGCAACCATGGATAAACAGGGCCATCCAGTGCTTACTGAAGTCCAGGTCTGAGGCAGTCAAGTTGGGTGGCCCTGACCAATGCAAAAAACTCAGATACAATCTCTGGAGAACCAAAGATGCCAAGACAGTACCACACCAAGCTAGAGTCCCAGACCACATGAAAACCCACCAATTATGGCAAGGTCTATATGACACAACAGGCTACATGGATAAGGTGTAGAATCATTGGCAACAATGCACCCCTCCCCAATGAGCTCAATGCATTCAATGCCCATTTTGTGCAACCGATCAGGGAGAGGACATCATCCATCCCAGAAGCCTCGGTTGAACCGGTATCCCAGAGGTCACCATTGAGACTAAACACCAGATTAGCTTTCTTGAAAGTTAACTCTCAAAGTGACTGGCCGAAATGGGGTATCTCGACAAGCAGTCAGATCCTGTGCAGACCAGCAGATGGAGCTTCTTACTCCAATCTGAGATCCCTACCTGTTTCAAGATAACCATCATTCCTGTATCAAAGAAAACCCAGGCAGCATGCCTTAATGACTACCATCTGGTGGCACTGGCATCCATCATGAAGTGCTTTGAAAGGTTAGTCACAGCATGCATCAACTGCAGTCTCAGATAGATGGATCCACTCCAGTTTGTCTATTGCCACAACAGGTCCACAGCTGACACCATCTCCTTGGCCCTACACTCAACACTGGAACACCTGGATAACAAGGACCTGATGTGGAGATGCCAGCGTTGGACTGGGGTAAACACAATAAGAGTTTTAACAACACCAGGTTAAAGTCCAACAGGTTTATTTGGTAGCAAATGCCATTAGCTTTCAGAGCGCTGTCAGATGGAGTGGAAATCTGCTCAAACAGGACATACAGAGACACACAATCAAGTTACAGAATACTGATTAGAATGCGAATCCCTTCAACCAACCAGGTCTTAAAGATACAGACAATGTGAGTGGAGGTAGCATTAAGCACACATTAAAGAGATGTGTATTGTCTCCAGACAGGACAGCCAGTGAGATTCTGCAAGTCCAGGAGGCAAGCTGTGGGGGTTACTGCTAGTGTGACATAAACCCAAGATCCCAGTTTGGGGACCAAATTCACACCTCAGTATGCCAACATCTTCATGCACAGGTTCGAACAAGACTTCTTCACCGCACAGGGCCTTCAACTGATGCTATACACTAGATACATTGATGACATTTTCTTCCTTTGGAGTCATGGTGAGCAATCACTGAAACAACTATATGACGACATCGACAAGTTCCATCCGACCATCAGGCTCACCATGGACTACTCTCTGGAATCGGTTGCATTCTTGGACACAAACATCTCCATTAAGGACAGTCGCCTCAGCACTTCACTGTACCGCAAGCCCACGGATAACCTCATGATGCTCCACTTCTCCAGCTTCCACCCAAAACACGTTAAAGAAGCCATCCCCTACAGACAAGCCCTCCATATACACAGGATCTGCTTTGAGGATCGAATGAGGAGGATCGCAAGACACCTCCAGACACCGAAAGATGCCCTCATAAGAACAGGATATGGCGCTCGACTCATTGATTGACAGTTCTGACACAGCACAGCGAAAAACCACACCAACCTCCTCAGAAGACAAACACGGGACACGGTGGACAGAGTACCCTTCATCGTCCAGTACTTCCCCGGAGCGGAGAAGCTATGACATCTTCTCCGGAGGCTTCAACATGGTCATTGATGAAGACGAACATCTCGCCAAGGCCATCCCCACATCTTGCCTTCAAACAACCGCACAACCTCAAACTGACCATTGTCTGCAGCAAACTACCCAGCCTTCAGGAGAACAGTGACCACGACACCACACAACCCTGCCACAGCAACCTCTGCAAGACGTGCTGGATCATCGACATGGATGCCATCATCTCACGCAAGAACACCATCTACCAGGTACACGGTACATACTCTTGCAACTCGGCCAACGTTGTCTACCTGTTACGCTGCAGGAAAGGATGTCCCGAGGCATGGTACATTGGGGAAACCATGCAAACACTACGACAACGGATGAATGAACACTGCTTACCAGGCAAGACTGTTCTCTTCCTGTGGGGGAGCACTTCAGTGGTCACGGGTATTCAGCCTCTGATCTTCAGGTAAGCGTTCTCCAAGGCGGCCTTCACAACACACGACAGCGCAGAGTCGCTGAGCAGAAACTGATAGCCAAGTTCCGCACACATGAGGACGGCCTCAACCAGGATCTTGGGTTTATGTCACACTATCAGTAACCCCCACAGCTTGCCTCCTAGACTTGCAGAATCTCACTGGCTGTCCTGTCTGGAGACAATACACATCTCTAACCTGTGCTTAATGCTCCCTCCACTCACATTGTCTGTATCTTTAAGACCTGGTTGGCTGTAGAGATTCGCATTCTAATCAGTATTCTGTAACTTGATTTTGTGTCTCTGTGCGTGCCCTGTTTGAGCAGATTTCCACTCCATCTGACGAAGGAGCAGCACTCTGAAAGCTAATGGCATTTGCAACCAAATAAACCTGTTGGACTTTAACCTGGTGTTGTTAAAACTCTAACAAGGACCTGTCAGACTCCTATATATTGAGCACAGCTCAGCTTTCAAATCATTATCGTAACAAATACAAAGGGCTAGGTTCCTCCCTCTAACTGGATCCTAGACTTCCTAACCCACAGACCAGAATCAGTAAGGATAGGTCATGACACCTTTACGATTATCCTCAACATTGGTGTCCTGCAAGGCAATCCTCAGCCTCTTACTTTTATTCCTTATATGCTCATGCAAAATCTGCTCCAACTCTATTTTCAAGTTTGCTGATGACAACTGTAGTGGGTTGGATCTGAAACAATAAGACAGTACAAGAGAGAATTTGGTGAAATTGAGAGATGACAATCTCTCCCTCAATGTCAACAAATGAAGGAGATAGTCATCAACTTCAGGAAATGTATTGGAGCACATGCCCCTGTCTACATCAGTAAGTGGAAATGGTTGAGAGCTTCAGATTTTGACGTGTTCAGGCCAATCTGTCCTGGTACCTCCACACTGACACTATAGTTAAGAAAACCCAACAACACCTCTATTTTCCTCAGCAGGCTAAGAAAATTCAGCATGTCCACTGACTCAATTTTTACAGATGCACCATAGAAAGTGTCCTTTCCTGATATATGACAGCTTGGTATGGCTCCTGCTCTGACCAAGACTGCAAGAAACTAAAGGGTTGCCAATGTAGCCCAGTCCATCATGCAAACCAGCCTCCCATCCACTGACTTTACACACTTCAGAAAAGCAGCCAACATAATCAAGGACCCCACACACCCTGGACATTCCATCTTCTTCCATTGGGAAAAAGACAAGTCTGAGAACATGTACCAACCAACTCAAAAACAGCCCCCTTCTACCATCAATTAAGCTGATCTTTCTCTTCACCCTATCCTTTCCTTCTTCCATATGTATATTTTGTATGGAAACAATACTGCTTCCCAATACATGTGACAATGTATTGTCACATGTATTGGGAAACATGCTGGGTCCACTGTTATTAGTCATTTATCATAGAAATCACAGAACCCCTACAGTACAGAAAGAGGCCATTCGGCCCATCGAGTCTGCACCGACCACATTCCCACCTAGGCCCTACCCCCCATATCCCTACATATTTAACCCGCTAATCCCTCTAATCTACTCATCCCAGGACACTAAGGGGCAATTTTAGCATGGCCAATCAACCTAACCCACACATCTTTGGACTGTGGGAGGAAACCCACGCAGACACGAGGAGAATGTGCAAACTCCACACAGACAGTGACCCAAGCCGGGAATCGAATCCAGGTCCCTGGAGCTGTGAAGCAGCAGTGCTAACCACTGTGTTAATGATTTGGATGAGAATATAGGAGGCATGGTTAGTAAGTTTGCAGATGACACCAAGATTGGTGGCATAGTGGACAGTGAAGGTGATCTAGGATTGCAACGGGATCTTGATCAATAGGGCCAGTGGGCTGACTAATGGCAGATGGACTTTAATTTAGATAAATGCGAGGTGATGCATTGTGGTAGACTGAACCAGGGCAGGACTTGCTCAGTTAATGGTAGGGCTTTGGGGAGAACAAAGTGCATTACAGCACAGGAACAGGCCCTTCGGCTCTCCAAGCTTGCACCGACCACGCTGCCTGACTGAACTAAAACCCCCTACCCTTCAACAGTACCATAACCCTCTACTCCCATCATGTGTGTGTGGCCAGACGCTCCTTAAAACTCACTATTGTATCTGCTTCCACTACCTCCCCCAGCAGCATGTTCCAGGCACCCACCACCCTCTTTAGAAAAAAGCCCGCCTCGTACATCTCCTTTAAACCTTGCCCCTGAAACCTATGCTCCCTAGTAATTGACTCTTCTCCCCTGGGAAAAAGCTTCTGACTAGCCACTCTGTCCATGCCCCTCAATCTCGTAAACTTCTATCAGGTCACCCCTCAACCTCCATTGTTCCAGTGAGAAGAAACCAAGTTTCTCCAACCTCTCTTCATAACTAATGCCCTCCTTAACAGGCAACATCCTGGTAAATCTTCTGTACCCTCTCCAAAGCCTCCACACCCTTCTGGTAATGTGGCAACCAGAATTGAACATTATATTCCAAGTGCAGCCTAAGAATCTATAAAGCTGCAACATGACTTGCCAATGTTTAAACTCAATGCCCCTACCGATGAAGGCAAGCATGCCATATGCCTTCTTGACTACCTTCTCCACCTATGTTGCTACTTTGTGACCTGTGTACCTGTACACCCAGATCCCTCTGCCTATCAATACTCTTCAGGGTTCTGCCATTTACTGTATTTCCTCTCTATTAGGCCTTCCAAAATGCATTACCTCACATTTATCCAGATTAAGCTCCATCTGCCATCTCTCCGCCCAAGCCTCCAACCGATCTATATCCTGATGGTGCTCATCGCTATCCACAAATCCACCAAGCTGTGTGTCAACTGTGCGGCACGGTAGCACAGTGGTTAGCACTGCTGCTTCACAGCTGCAAAAACTTGGTTTTGATTCCCGGCTTGGGTCACTGTCTGTGTGGAGTTTGCACATTCTCCTAGTGTCTGTGTGGGTTTCCTCCGGGTGCTCCGGTTTCCTCTCAGTCCAAAGATGCGTGGGTTAGGTTGATTGGCTATGCTAAAAATTGCCCTTAGTGTCCCGAGATGCGTAGGTTAGAGGGATTAGTGGGTAAATGTGGGAGTAGTGCCTGGGTGAGATGGTGGTCGGTTCAGACTTGATGGGCCGAATGGCCTGTTTCTGCACTGTAGGGTTTCTATGATTTCTAACTTAATCAAACCACAGCCTTCCATTCAGAAACACACCCTTCCACTGTTACCCTGTCTTCTATGATAGAGCCAGTCCTGTATCCATCTTGCCAGCTTACCTCTGATCCCTTGCGACTTCACCTTCTGCATCAGTCTGCTATGAGGGACCTTGTCAAAGCCTTAAAGTTAATGTAGACAACATCCACTGCCCTACCTTCAATCATCTTCGTCACTTCCTCAAAAAACTTGATCAAGTTAGTGAGAATGACCTCCCCTTCACAAAACCATGTTGCCGCTCACTAATATGTCCACTTATTTCCAAGTGGGAGTAAATCCTGTCTCGAAGAATCCTCTCCAATATTCTTTTTTTAAAAAAAAGTTATAGAACAAAGATCTAGGGGTACAGGTTCATAGCTCCTTGAAAGTGGAGTCACAGGCGGATAGAGTAATGAAGGCATTCAGCATGCTTGGTTTCATTGGTCAGAACATCGAATACAAGAGTTGGGACGTCTTGAAGTTGTACAAGACATTGGTATGGTCACACTTAGAATACTGTGTTCAGTTTGGTCACCCCATTATAGAAAGGATATTATTAAACTAGAAAGAGTGCAGAAAAGACTTACTAGGATGCTACCGAGACTTGATGGATTGAGTTATAAGGAGAGGCTGGATAGACAGACTTCTTTCTCTGGAGCGTAGGAGGCTGAGAGGTGATCTTATAGAGGTCTATAAAATAATGAGGGGCATAGATCAGCTAGATAGTCAATATCTTTTCCCAAAGGTCAGGGAGTCTAAAACTAGAGGGCATAGGTTTAAGGCGAGAGGGGAGAGATACAGAAGGGTCCAGAGGAGCATTCCCCCCCCCCTACAGAGGGTGGCGAGTGTCTGGAACAAGCTGCCAGAGGTAGAAGTGGGTACAATCATCATTTAAAAAACATTTAGACAGTTCCATGGGTAAGATGGGTATAGAGGGATTTGGGCTAAATGTGAGCAATTGGGACTAGCTTAGGGATTTTAAAAAAAAAGCAGCATGGATAATTTGGACCGAAGGGTCTGTTTCCATGATGTAAACCTCTGACTCTAAATCAAATACAAAACAATGACAAAGAACCTACTGGCAAGTTAAAAACATGCAGCTCTAAGAATGGTCCAATGTTTAGGTGGCACTTAGGCGAATGGATGCAATGAATCAACAGACAGTAGTTGGTCAAAAGCAAAAATCAGAATTTCACTATACACAGGTGCAAACTTACCACTTTTTTAAAGTCTTCCTCTGCTTCATCCAACCTTCCCTGTTTGAGCAGCAAGTTTCCTCTCTGTAATCTAGCCTAAATATAGTCAAAATCATAAGTTATACCAAAACAAATTTGGCTGTGTATTTTTTCATGCAATATAACCATGAGCAAAATTCTATGCAAGACTTTCTCAACTCAAAACAGTAGAGGAAACTAAAGAGCATTACTTACAGATGTGAAGTCTGGTTTCAGCTCAATGACCTTACTTAGGTCCGGAAGAGCAGACTTTGATTTACCCATAGCCAGATAGACTGTGGCTCGTCTATAATACGCAATATAGTTATCTGGATCCCCATCTGCAAACACAAGTCATCAGATAGAATTAAGGATGGTCTTGCTTTAAACAGCAAGATTCTGAAGCTTTAATAAAAAAGACAAGCCATGTCTATTGAAATGGTTGAGCATTGCTGTTGCATACAAATCTAAATCAGAACAGAATGCAAATAATTTGGGTTAGTACCAAAACTTCAGAAGGTCTAGCTAAACAGCTGAATGCACCACATGGTGTGAAACTGAACAAACTGAAACAATGGAGAGGGAGTATGAGGGTAGTGCAGTTAGTGTTGTGTATGTAGATTTTCAAAAGTATTGTGACAACTTTTCACATTATATTCGTATTAGCAAAATGAAAGCTCATGGGATACAAAATTGTCTAAAAGCAGAATAGTGGCAAACAATTGTTCGATATATTAGTATGTACTGGGGGTACGCAACACATTTGCTATGACAAAACAAATAAATGATAGTCTTCTTGAAGTCAAAACTGAGGTAGACGAAATTTAATGCAAAGTGATACATTTTGGTGGAAAGGATGCAAAGAGGCATGAACTAAATTATACAAATTTTAAAGAAGGTGCAGCCATATTATGGCATGGGCAGTGTATTATCAAGGTGAATTGACTTGATGAGCTCAAGGGTAGGTGGGTATCTGCTCCATTTTGCTAACTCACTGAAAGCATGACAAGTGGTGGCACAAAATCCAGCCTATGGTGTTCAATTCTGAGCCTATGCTTAATGTCAAGATTTGCCGAAGATATTTACTGGAATGGAACACAAGTTCTTATGGAGACTGAGAAGATTAGTCAAGATGTTTACAATCATTAAAAGTATAGAATTGTACAGGCAAAGCTGCACTCATTTTAAACACAGCACTGTGACCAATTAACTCAATTTTAACTGAAGATTCTCAACCTGAAACAATTGTGTGGCGTTTGTATGTTCTCCCAGTGTGTCTACATGGGTTTTGCCCCTTAGTGCCAGGGGTATTAGCAGGGGAAATCTGTGGGGTTGCAGGGATAGTGCTGGGGGGGGGGGGGTGGATTGTTGTCAGTGCCAGTTTGATGGGCCAAATGGCCTCCTTCTGCACTCACTGTAGGGATTCTATGAACTGTTTCTCACTTCATTCATGCTGCCAGGCGTGCAGGTTTTTCCAAAAAGCATACTGAACACACGTCTATTGCTTTCGACCAAAAGCAGTTTAGCCAGCATTAACTGGCACACAAATATGGGCAAGCCAAGGCATGAAAAAAAGTGTTATGAAAAGCATAGGTTAGTTAGAGTTCCACTCATAAGGATGCCCAAAAAACTAATAAGAAGTCTCACAACACCAAGTCCAACAGGAGAGTGGGCTCCACTCACCTGATGAAGGAGCAGTGCTCCGAAAGCTCGTGATACCAAATAAACCTGTTGGACTTTAACCTGGTGTTGAGAGACTTCTGACTGTGTCCACCCTAGTCTAAGACCAGCATCTCCACATCAAGAAAACTAATCAATCCCTTGCTTAAAAACCACCAATATCCCTCCAAAGTTGCAGTTGTAATCACCTCACCTCAGACTTCACAGCATGGAGACTTAAAAAATGTCACTAAAATGGGGCTTAAACAAAAATAAATGTAGGGACCAGTTTAAATCATGCATAAAAAATTGCGAATGTTGGAAATCTGAAATCAAAACAAATGTTGGATAAACTCAGATTCAACTGAGACTGATCTGCACTTGCTACTATAACCCAATACACCCCACTTCTCCCAGCTCCAGGGCACTCCTGACACTTGACTAAGCCATACACCCAGCAGGTACTTGCAGTCGAGAGCCTTTGAAATTGCAACAAAACTCATCTCAGGCCTCCTGCACATGACTGCAACAGTGTCTTCACAATTACGACACCTGAAGATCTTCAGTGTTCACATCAACGAAATAAAAGCCAACAGGACCTTGGTTTCGCATTTCAAAAAAAAAGACAATTCCTCTGACAATGCTGGATTATGAATTATCTACCCAAGTCTTGAGTAGACAGATGAATCTGAAAACAATCAAGTTTGACACTAAGACAATGAAAAACGTCCTCAGTTATGCACTATTACTGTCCACTGGTGGTGCTATTATTAAGATAGCACTTGGCGTTGGACTGGGGTAAACACAGTAAGAGTTTTAACAACACCAGGTTAAAGTCCAACAGGTTTATTTGGTAGCAAATACCATTAGCTTTCGGAGCGCTGCTCCTTCGGCAGATGGAGTGGATATCTGCTCTCAAACAGGGCACAGAGACACAAAATCAAGTTACAGAATACTGAGTAGAATGCGAATCTCTACAGCCAACCAGGCCTTAAAGATACAGACAATGTGAGTGGAGGAGGGAGCATTAAGCACACGTTAAAGAGAGGTGTATTGTCTCCCGACAGGACAGCCAGTGAGATTCTGCAAGTCCAGGAGGCAAGCTGTGGGGGTTACTGATAGTGTGACATGAACCCATCAGTAACGCCCACAGCTTGTCTCCTGGACTTGCAGAATCTCACAGGCTGTCCTGTCTGGAGACAATACACATCTCTTTAACCTGTGCCTAATGCCCTCTCCACTCACATTGTATCTTTAAGACCCAGTTGGCTGTAAAGATTCACATTCTAATCAGTATTTTATAACTCGATTGTGTGTCCGTATGACCTGTTTGTCAGATGGAGTGGATATCTGCTCTCAAAAGGAGCAGTGCTCCAAAAGCTAATGGCATTTACTACCAAATAAGCCTGTTGGACTTTAACCTGGTGTTAAAACTCTTACTGGCTATACTCAAGGGCAGCAGTGGTTAGCACTGCTGCCTCACAGCACCAGGGACCTGGCTTGGGTTAGTGTGTGTGGAATTTGCACATTCTCCCAGTGTGTGTGGGTTTCCTCCCACACTCCAAAAGGTGTGGATTGGGTGGATTGGCTGTGCTAAATTGCCCCATGTCAGGGGAACTAGCTCGATTAATGCATGGGTTTCGGCGGATTATGGGCTGGGTGGGGTTGTGGTTGGTGCAGACTCGATGGGCCAAATGGCCTCCTTCTGCTTTGCAGGATTCTATGATTCTATGGCATAAAGCCCACCTACTTGCTCTGGCAGTCATTAAATCATGGCTCGTGTCTTATTTCACACCACCAAAAAAAACTGGAAATCTCACTGGGATCATCCAAAGCTTAAATCAGCTGCCCGATTAGTCATCTATTACAAATAACAATAATGCAAGTTCTTTTATAATGTCAAGGACAATATGCATTTCATGCAAACAGCACAGCTCCACTATAGTGAGACTTGTGACGCAATGCTATACCATCCCCTAACAAGAGGAAATTTTTAAAAGAGACCATAACACAGTTATCACTGAAAAAAAAATCTATTCTATTAAGAACGCGGCCTGTGCAAATGGTTTTGTTCACCTGCAAAGTTACAATTAAAATGTTAGTACAAACCTCAAATCTGTTGTGATTGACAGAACAACCAAACTAGTTTAGCAAGTTCCAAATAAAAACAGAACAATTTTTGACCTAATAAATCATATGGCAAACGTTTGCTGGAAAATCTCAGCAAGTCCAACAGCATCTCTGGAGGAAGATAGAGTCAGAATGGCACTTTGTAAGTCAAGTGGGTTTGTTTGTGCTTACTGGAGAAAATACAGGGCAACATCAATAAGAATGGTAAACTTAATTTTGGGTGTTTACAGCAACAAAATTCAAGGGAAATTTTAGTCACTTGTCTCCATTTTAGTCCCCTCCTCCAAACCCTCAGGAGTTTATCTAATTCTAGGTGTTGAGGTTGAGGGGTGGAAAAGAGCAAATGTTATTTGATGTGAAACATTATTTGATTGAGGATTTCCAGCATCTTAAGTATTTTGTGTTGATATCCATCCATTTCTTTCTTACTCGACAAGAAATTGATACATCTTGGAGAACCTATTCACCAAGTAGTACTTATACCAACTGCTGTTCAATTTTTTTTGCACGTGCTGTTTTCTTGAAATATTAATTTGGTGCCAAAAATGATGAATGAAAATTGCATTGCTAACAGTACATCTGTAACAGATACGTACCTACAGCAGCATGAAAATGAGACAACGCATCTGCTAACTGTCCTGCAGCCAGCAGTTTCTTCCCCATTTCAAGGTGCTTTTCAACTTCAGCATTTATACCACCTTCTATTCCTGAAAAACAGGAAAAAGAAATTTAATTGGAGGGCAAAACACTTCAGGCTATCAATAAAGCCAAGTTTGCCATCAGTTTGACTTTGCCTAGAAAGCATTTTGAGATCAAAATGAGCTGAGTGAAGGAGAAAAGAACAGACAGCTGTCAATGAGAGCATTTTTAAAATGTTTGAATTAATCCTTAAATATAAAAATTAGAGTGCCCATAAGAACTATTTGCAGAGGTGTATGGACACCATTTCCTGACATTCAAGCACTTAATTTGGCTATCTGCAATCATGCTCACCTGAAAAGTGCCAAACTTCATTACCAAAATTTTTTTTTTACTGAAGCGGTCTAACCGATCAAGGCAATCAAGAATATCAATATCAGGGAACAACTTTATATTGTAGAAGAGGAGTGCTGATTTGTAGGCAAATGGCCTTTGATTAGTAGAAGTATTGTCATTGAGAATGAACCAGTAATGGGTCACCAACAGTTAACTGCCAAGTATTAAAAACTAAGCTGTTCCATTCTGGTGAAGGCATCCCCCAGAGGAACGAACGAGCAAATGCTATCATCTTTTCTTTAGTTGAAACATGTGCAGTGTACATGTTCTTTTTGCATAATAAAACAGTATATTAGAGTATGTAGCTTCCAGTGCATGCATGTGCCACACTGACCTTAAATTGGTTGTCAGCTTATATTGTTAAGCACACTAAAGGAGAACATGCCGAAAGCTTGAAGTTTTTAGGTGACCAGATCACCAACAACCTGTCCTGGTCCCCCCATGCCAACACTATAGTTAAAAAGCCCATCAACACCTCTATTTGCTCAGAAGACCAAGGAAAATTTGGCATGTCAGCTATGACTCTTACCAACTTTTACAGATACACCATAGAAAGCATTCTCTGGTTGTATCACAGCTTGGTATAGCTCCTGCTCTGTCCAAGACCACAAGGAACTACAAAAGGTCATGAATGTAGCCCAATCCATCACACAAACCTGCCTCCCATCCATTGACTCTGTCTATACTTCCCGCTTCTCGGCAAAGCAGCCAACATAATTAAGGACCCCACACACCCTGGACATTCTCCCTTCCACTTTCTTCCATTGGGAAAAAGATACAAAAGTCTGAGTACCAACTGACTCAAGAACAGCTTCTTCCCTGCTGCAGTCAGATTTTTGAATGGACTTGCCTTGCATTAAGTTGACCTTTCTCTACACCCTAGCTATGACTAACACAGTACTCATTTCCTTCTCTATGAACAGTATGTTTTGTCTGTATAGTGTGCAAGAAACAATACTTTTCATTGTTAATTTTTGATTTGTCACGTTAAGCAATTGTTGTCCAATCACAGAATCTGTCAATTTTGAACTTTGCAAACATGGACTGGCTGCATAGAACAAAGAACAGTACAGGAACAGGCCCAATGACCCACCAGCCTGTATCAAACCAACACCTCTTGCCTCTACATGGTCCATAGCCCACTATTCCCTGCCTATTTATCTGTCAGGATGCTTCTCAAATGTTAGTATCCGTTTCCACCACCTCCTCAGGCAGCACATTCCAAGCACCTACCACCCTCTAAAGACTCCCTTTTACCTTAAACCTTCCGTCCGAGTAATTGACATTTCTACCCTGGGAAAAAGACTCCGACCATCCATGCCTCATTGTAAACTTCTATCAGGTCACCTTCAGTCTCCAACGTTCAACTGAAAACAAACCAAGTTTGTCCAATCTCTTCTCATAGGTAATATCCTTCAAACCTGTACCCTCTCCAAAACTTCAAACTGAACACAGCAATGCGGCCCAAGTTCTATACAGTTGTAAAATGACTTGGCAATTTTTGTATTCTATGCCCTGACCAAAGGCAAGCATGTCATATGGCTTTTTAGAAACATAGAAAACTACAGCACAAAACAGGCCCTTCGGCCCCACAAGTTGTGCCGAACATATCCCTACCTTTTAGGCCTACCTATAACCCTCCATCCTATTAAGTCCCATGTACTCATCCAGGAGTCTCTTAAAAGTCCCTATTGTGTTTGCCTCCACCACTGATGGCAGCCGATTCCACTCGCCCACCACCCTCTGGAAAAACTTCCCTCTAACATTTCCCCTGTACCTACTCCCCCAGCACCTTCAAACTGTGTCCTCTCGTAGCAGCCATTTCCACCTGGGGAAAAAGCCTCTGAGTCCACCTGATCTATGCCTCGCAACATCTTATATACCTCTATTAGGTCTCCTCTCATCCTATGTCTCTTCAAGGAGAAAAGACCGAACTCCCTCAGCCTATCCTCATAAGGCATGCCACTCAATCCAGGCAACATCCTTGTAAATCTCCTCCCTTTCAATCTTTTCCACATCCTTACTGTAATGAGGCGACCAGAACGGAGCACAGTACTCCAAGTGGGGTCTGACGAGTGTCTTGTATAGCTGCATCATTATCCCCGGACTCCTAAACTCAATCCCTCAATTGATAAAGGCCAGCACACCATACACCTTCTTAACCACCTCCTCCACCTGCAGGGCCAATTTTAGAGTCCTATGGACCCAGACCCCAAGGTCCTTCTGATCCTCTACCATACTAAGACTCTTTCCCTTAATATTGTACTCCTTCATCCCATTTGACCTGCCAAAATGGACCACTACGCATTTATCTGGGTTGAAGTCCATCTGCCACTTTTCCGCCCAGTCTTGCATCCTATCTATGTCCCTCTGTAACTTCTGACATCCCTCCAGACTATCCACAACCCCACCAACCTTTGTGTCGTCGGCAAACTTACCAACCCATCTCTCCACTTCCTCATCCAGGTCATTTATGAAAATGACAAACAGCAAGGGTCCCAGAACAGATCCCTGGGGCACACCACTGGTGACTGACCTCCATTTAGAAAAAGACCCATCTATACCCACTCTCTGCCTCCTTTGGGCAAGCTAGATCTGGATCCACAGGGCAACAGCCCGTTGGATCCCATGCCCCCTCACTTTTTCTAGAAGCCTTGCATGGGGGAACTTATCAAGCGCCTTGCTAAAATCCATATAAACCACATCTACCGCTTTCCTTTTGTCAATGCGTTTAGTCACATTTTCGAAGAACTCCACCAGGCTCATAAGGCACAATCTGCCTTTGACAAAACCATGCTGAGTATTCTTGAGCATACTAAACCTCTCTAAATGCTCATAAATCTTGTCCCTCAGGATCTTCATCAGCTTACCAACCACTGAGGTTAGACTCACCGGTCAGTAATTCTGGGCTATCCCTATTCCCCTTCTTGAAAATCATAGAAATCATAGAAACCCTACAGTACAGAAAGAGGCCATTCGGCCCATCGAGTCTGCACCGACCACAATCCCACCCAGGCCCTCCCCCCATATCCCTACATCGTTTACCCGCTAATCCCTCTAATTTATGCATCCCAGGACACTAAGGGGCAATTTTAGCATGGCCAATCAACCTAACCCGCACATCTTTGGACTGTGGGAGGAAACCTGAGCACCCGGAGGAAACCCACGCAGACACGAGGCAAATGTGCAAACTCCACAGACAGTGACCCAAGCCGGGAATCGAATCCAGGTCCCTGGAGCTGTGAAGCAGCAGTGCTAACCACTGTGCTACTGTGCCGCCCACGAAATAGGAACCACATCCACAATCCTCCGGCACCTCTCCAGTCTCCATCGACGACACAAAGATCATCGCCAGAGGCTCTGCAATCTCTTCCCTCGCCTCCCACAGTAACCTGGGGTACATCCCATCCAGACCCGCCGACGTATCTATCTTGATGCCATTCAAAGATTCCAGCACAACCTCTTTGTTAAAGTCCACATACTCAATCTTTTCAGTCCACCGCAAGCCCGCAGTACATCCACCCAGGTCCTTCTCCTTTGTGAAAACCGAGGCAAAATACTCATTAAGCACCTCTGCCATTTCTACTGGTTCCGTACAGATTTTCCCGCCTTCACCTTTTATAGGCCCTATTCCTTCACGTCTCATCCTTTTACTCTTCACATATTTATAGAATGCCTTAGGGTTTTCCCTAATTCTACTTGCCAAGGCCTTCTCGTGACCCCTTGTGGCTCTCCTAATTTCCTTCCTTAGTCCCTTCCTACAAGCCGTATACTCATCTAGATCCCCATCTTCACCAAGCTCTGAACCTTTTGTACGCTTTCCTTTTCTTCTCGACTAGGTCCCGCACAGCTTTCGTGCACCACGGTTCCTTTAACCTACCAACTCCTCCCTGTCTGCTCAGAACATTGTCCTGTAGAACCCTAGACAGACATTCCTTGAAAAACTGCCACCTCTCTTCAGTACATTTCCCCAAGAATACCTCCTTCCAATTTACTCCTCTAATTTGCTGATCACATTGTGTTGCCGCTTTCACAGAACTGTGGACCTGCACACCCAAATCCCTCGATGTTAGTGCTTCTAAGGGTTCTGCCATTTACTGTACATGTCCTTCCTGCATTAGACCTCCCAATTTGTCCAGAATAAATTCCATCTGCATTTCTCTGCCCAAGTCTTCAGCCTACCTATATCCGGCTGTTTCCTTTGGCAATCCTCCTATCTGCAGCTCCCCAAATCCTTGGGTCATCTATAAACTTGCTAACCAAACCACCTACATTACAAACATGGGTCGCAGAACACTCCTGCTCAGAGATCTCCAGTCAGAAAAGCACCCTTCCATGACCAAGCCAGTTCTGTATCCATTTTACCAGTTTACCACAGATCCCCATGTGACTTCACCTTCTGTATCAACATGCCATGATGGACCTCGTCAAAGGCTTTGCTAGAATTTATGTAGACAACCACTACTAACCTGTCCACAAACAATCTTGAAAACTCAAGTTCGAGACACAAGCTCTCCCAGACAAAACCAGACTACCGATTGCTAACAAGTCCATATTTTATCCCCCAAATGCAAGTAAATCCTGTCTTTAAGCATCTTCTCCCTACCACTGACACCAGACTCAGCCTGTAATTTCCAGATTATCACTGTTGCTCTTAAACAAAGGAACAACATTGGCTATTCTCCAGTCCTCTGGGACCTCTCCTGTGACAATGGATACCAAGGTTTCATACAAGGTTCCAACAATTTCCTCCCTTGCCTTTCAGTATTCGGAGATAGATCCCACCTGGGGACTTGTCTACCTTACTTTCAAGGCACCCAATACCTTTTTTATATTGACATGCCCTAGAATTCAACATACTCCTATCTAGATTCACCATCCAATGCAGGTATTTGTTAAGGACCTTATCCACTTTCTCCAGCTCTACACAAATTCCATCCTTTGTCCCAGAGTAGATCTACCATTTCCCTAGCTATGCTCTTGCTCATTACACATCAAATGTCTTGGGATCTTTCTTAATCCTGTTTGTCAAATATATTTCAAGGTCCTTTTTAGCCCTCAACTCCCTCGCACAAGTTCTTTCCTGCTTTCTTTATATTCAAGGGTTTTGTCAGTCTCTCCTTTTCCAACATAACACATGGTTTTTTTTGGACTAAGCTCACAATTTTCTCTCATCATCCAAAGTTCCTGAATCTGGTCATCCATATCCTTCATTGTCACAGGAAAATGCTGGTCTGAGCCTTCCCTTCGAGCTCAGAAACAGGAAGGGCAGTCACTATGCTGGGGGTATAATACAGGCCTCCCAACAGCCCACGGGAAGTTGAGGAACAGATATGCAAGGAGATTCTGGACAGGTGTAGAAAACATAGGGTTGTTGGAGTGGGAGACTTTAATTTCTCTCATATAGACTGGAAATCTTTTAGGGCTGGGGGTCTGGACAGGGAGGATATGTGTAAAATGTGTCCAGGAAGGTTCTTTGGAACAATATGTTGATAGTCCAACTAGAGAGGAGGCTATACTGGACAATGAGCCCGGTCAGGTCAAAGTTTCAGTGGGGGAACATATGAACAGTGACCACAATTCTGTAAACTTTCGGATAGTCATGGAAAAGGATGTGTTGTCCTATGGGTAAGGTGCTGAATTGGGGGAAGGCCAACTACGGCCAGATTAGGCAGGATTTGGTGGCTGTTGATTGGGAGAGGCTGTTCGAGGGTAAATCCACATCTGGCATGTGGGAGTCTTTTAAAGGAGCAGTTGATAGGAGTGCAGGACAGGCATGTGCCTGTAAAAAGGGAGGACAGGAAAGGTAGGATTCGAGAGCCGTGGATAACCAGGGAAATTGTGGGTCTAATCAAAAAGAAAAAAAGATGCATACATAAGGTCCAGGCAGCCAGAAACAGATGAAGTACTGGAGGAATACAGAGAAAGTAGAAAAGAACTCAAACAGGGAGTCAGAAGGGCAAAAAGGGGTCACGAAATGTCCTTGGCAGACAGGATTAAGGAGAATCCCAAGGCATTTTATACATACGTTAGGAACAAGAGGGTTGTCAGAGAATGAGTTGGACCTCAAGAACAAGGGGGGGGGGGAGGAAATTATGCTTAGAACCCAAGGAAGCAGGTGAGATCCTAAATGAATACTTTGCATCAGTATTCACAAAGGAGGGGGACACGTTGATTGGTAGTGTCTCAGAGAGATGTGTAGACCCATTAGAACAAATCACAATTACAAGGGAGGAAGTGTCAGGTGTTTTAGGAAGCATTAAGGTAGACAAATCCCCAGGGCCAGATGACATCTGTCCTAGATTACTGAGAGAGACAAAAGATGAAATTGCTGGGCCTCTAACAGAAATCTTTGTTTCTTCATTGGACATAGGCAAGGTCCCAGAGGATTGGAGGATAGCAAATGTGGTCTCATTTTTTAAGAAGGGTAGCAAGGATAACCCGGGTAATTATAGGCCAGTGAGCTTGACGTCCGTGGTAGGGAAATTGTTGAAGATTCTTAGAGATAGGATTATATGCACATTTAGAACTGAAAAGTCTCATCAGCAATAGACAACATAGTTTTGCACGAGGGAGGTCATGCCTCACAAATTTGGTTGAGTTTTTTTGAGGTGACAAAAATGATTGACGAGGGAAGGGCCGTGGATGTCGTCTACATGGATTTCAGTAAAGCATTTGACAAGGTCCCCCATGGCAGGCTGGTGCAAAGGGTTAAATCTCACAGGATCAAAGGTGAACTAGCTAGATGGGTACAGAACTGGCTTGGCCATAGAAGACAGAGGGTAGCAGTGGAGGGGTCTTTTTCTGATTGGAGGTCTGTGACTAGTGGTGTTCTGCAGGGCTCTGCACTGGGACCTCTGCTGGAGGAAGATGTAGCTGTTGTGATCAGCAAGTTTGCGGATGACAAAGATTGCTGGAGTTGCGGATAGCGATGAACATTGTCAGAGAATACAGCAGGATATAGATAGGCTGGAACTTTGGGCGGAGAAATGGCAGATGGAATTTAATCCAGATAAATGCGAAGTGATGCATTTTGGTAGATCTAATGCAGGGGGAGCTATACAATAAATGGCAGAACCATCAGGAGTATAGACAGAGGGATCTGGGTGTACAAGTCCACAGATCCTTAAAGGTGGCAGCACAGGTGGAGAGGATGGTGAAGGCAGCATATGGCATGCTTGCCTTTATTGGACGGGGCAGAGAGTATAAAAGTTGGCCTATGATGTTACAGTTATATAGAACGTTGGTTAGGCCACATCTGGAATACTGCGTCCAGTTCTGGTCACCACAATACCAGAAGGACGTTGAGGCTTTGGAGAGAGTACAGAAAAGTGCAGACATCCACATCTGAGGGGTGTGTCGAGCTGCAGTTCCTGAGGGAACGTGTAACAGAGCTGGAACTGCAGCTCGAGGATCTGAGGCTGTTAAGGGAGAATGTGACAGACAAGAGCTATCATCAGGTGGTCACACCAGGGCCATGGGTGGAGGCCAAGTGGGTGACGGCCAGGAAGGGTAAAGCTCGGGTGATTGAGAGCACCCCGGTGGATGTGCCCCTACACAACAAGTCAACAAGTACTCCTGCCAGAGTACTGCTTGGGGGGGGGGGGGGGGGCAGCAGTGGCAGTGTCCCCAGGGTGGAGTCTGGCCCTGTAACTCAGAGGGCTAAGGAAAAGAGGAGGAAGGCAGTGTTAATCAGGGACTCGGACAGGCGTTTTTGGAGAGGCAGGCAGGAGTCTCGGATGGTGGTCTGCCTCCTTGGGGCTGGGATCCAGGATGTCGCTGGTCGACTCCCAGAAATCCTGAGGGGGGAGGGAGAGGAGCCAGAGGTAGCGGTACATATTGGTACCGCTGATGTGGGAAGGGGGAAAGGGGTCATGAAAAGAGAGTATAGGGAATTAGGAAGACAGCTGAGGAGGAGGAAAGCAAAGGTAGTAATCTCAGGATTGCTGCCTGTGCCACAGGAAGGTGAGTGCAGGAATGGAGTGAGGTGGAGGATAAATGTGTGGCTGAGGGACTGGCGCAGGGGGCAGGGATTCAGGTTCCTGGACCATTGGGACCTTAGGGGCAGGTGTGACCTGTACACAAAAAACGGGTGGCACTTGAATCCCAGGGGGACCAATATCCTGGCGGGAAGGTTGACTAAGGCTACTGGGGAGAGTTTAAACCAGATAGGTTGGGGGAGGGGGAATCGAGACGAGGTTACAGGGAGCGAGGAAGTTAACTCGCAAACAGAGAAGGGTTATAGACAGTGCAAGAGGGAGGATGGACGGGGGATAGAGAAGGAGAGAGCTCAGACCAAAGGATTGAGATGTGCTAACTTTAATGCCAGGAGTATAGTGAATAAAGAGGATGAGCTCAGAGCGTGGATCGACTCCTAGAAGTGTGATGTGGTGGCCATTACGGAGACTTGGATGTCTCAGGGACAGGACTGGATACTCCAGGTGCCAGGATTCAGATGTTTCAGGAAGGACAGGGAGGGAGGCAAGAGAGTGGGTGGAGTGGCACTGCTGATCAGGGATAGTGTCATAGCTGTAGAGAAGGTGTATGCTGTGGAGGGATTGTCCACAGAGTCTCTGTGGGTGGAAGTTCGGAGTATGAAGGGGTCGATCACTTTGCTGGGAGTTTTCTATGGGATGCCCAATAGTGACAGGGAGGTGGAGGAGCAGATAGGGAAACAGATCCTGGAGAGTTGCAATAATAGCAGAGTTGTTGTGATGGGAGACTTTAATTTCCCAAACATGGATTGGAATATCCCTAGGGTCAGGGGATTGGATGGGGAGGAGTTCGTTAGGTGTGTTCAGGAGGGTTTCCTGACACAGCATGTGGACAAGCCTACAAAAGGAGAGGCTGTACTTGATCTGATACTGACCAATGAACCTGGACAGGTGTCAGATCTCTGTGGGAGAGCATCTTGGGGATAGCGATCATAACTATCTCCTTTACACTTGCATTGGAAAAAGAGGGGCATCAGGCAAGCTAGGAAAGCGTTTGTATGGAGTAAGGGGAAATATGAAGACATAAGGCAACAAATTAGAGGAGTAAATTGGAAGGAGGTATTCTCGGGGAAATGTACTGAAGAGAGGTGGCAGTTTTGCGAGGAATGTCTGTCTAGAGTTCTACAGGACAACATTCCGAGCAGACAGGGAGGAGTTGGTAGGTTAAAGGAACCGTGGTGCATGAAAGCTGTACGGGACCTAGTCGTGAAGAAAAGGAGAGCATACAAAAGGTTCAGAGAGCTTGGCGAAGATAGGGATCTAGATGAGTATACGGCTTGTAGGAAGGGACTGAAGGAAATTAGGAAAGCCAGAAGGGGTCACGAGAAGGCCTTGGCAGGTAGGATTAAGGAAAACCCTAAGGCGTTCTATAAATATGTGAAGAGTAAAAGGATGAGACGTGAAGGAATAGGGCCTTTAAAAAGTGAAGACAGGAAAATCTGTACAGAACCAGTAGAAATGGCAGAGGTGCTTAATGAGTATTTTGCCTCAGTTTTCAGAGAGGAGAAGGACCTGGGTGGATGTACTGCGGGCTTGCAGTGGACTGAAAAGATTGAGTATGTGGACTTTAACAAAGAGGTTGTGCTGGAATCTTTGAATGGCATCAAGATAGATAAGTCGCCGGGTCTGGATGGGATGTACCCCAGGTTACTGTGGGAGGCGAGGGAAGAGATTGCAGTGCCTCTGGCAATGATCTTTGCGTCGTCGATGGAGATGGGAGAGGTGCCGGAAGATTGCGGATGTGGTTTCTATTTTCAAGAAGGGGAATAGGGATAGCCCAGAATTACCAACCGGTGAGTATAACCTCAGTGGTTGGTAAGCTGATGGAGAAGATCCTGAGGAACAAGATTTATGAGCATTTAGAGAGGTTTAGTATGCTCAAGAATACTCAGCATGGTTTTGTCAAAGGCAGATCGTGCCTTACGAGCCTGGTGGAGTTCTCCGAAAATGTGACTAAACACATTGACAAAGGGAAAGCGGTAGATGTGGTTTATATGGATTTTAGCAAGGCGTTCGATAAGGTACCCCATGCAAGGCTTCCAGAAAAAGAGAGAGGGCATGGAATCCAAGGGGCTACTGCCCTGTGGATCCAGAACTGGCTTGGCCAAAGGAGGCAGAGAGTGGGTATAGATGGGTCTTTTTCTAAACGGAGGTCGGTCCCCAGTGGTGTGCCCCAGGGATCTGTTCTGGGACCCTTGCTGTTTGTAATTTTCATAAATGACCTGGATGAGGAAATGGAGGGATGGGTTGGTAAGTTTGCCGGCGACACAAAGGTTGGTGGGGTTGTGGATAGTCTCGAGGGATGTCAGAAGTTACAGAGGGACATAGATAGGATGCAAGACTGGGCGGAGAAGTGGCAGATGGACTTCAACCCAGATAAATGCGTAGTGGTCCATTTTGGCAGGTCAAATGGGATGAAGGAGTACAATATAAAAGGGAAAGACTCTTAGTACTGTCGAGGATCAGAAGGACCTTGGGGTCCGGGTCCATAGGACTCTAAAATCAGCCCCGCAGGTGGAGGAGGTGGTTAAGAAGGCGTATGGTGTCCCTTTATCAATCGAGGGATTGAGTTTAGGAGTCCGTGGATAATGATGCAGCTATATACGACCCTCGTCAGACCCCACTTGCTCAGTTCTGGTCACCTCATTACAGGAAGGATGTGGAAAAGATTGAAAGGGTGCAGAGAAGATTTACAAGAATGTTGCCTGGATTGAGTGGCATGCCTTATGAGGATAGGCTGAGGGAGCTCGGTCTTGTCTCCTTGGAGAGATGTAGGATGAGTGGAGACCTAATAGAGGTATATAAGATGTTGCGAGGCATAGATCGGGTGGACTCAGAGGCTTTTTCCCAGGGTGGAAATGGCTGCTAAGAGAGGACATGGGTTTGAGGTGCTGGGGGGGGGGGGGGGGGGGGGGGGGGGGGGGGGGGGTAGGTACAGGGGAAATGTTAGGGGGAAGTTTTTCCAGAGGGTGGTGGGCGAGTGGAATCGGCTGCCATCAGTGGTGGAGGCAAACTCAATAGGGTCTTTTAAGAGACTCCTGGATGAGTACATGGGACTTAATAGGATGGAGGGTTATAGGTAGGCCTAGAAGGTAGGGATATGTTTGACACAACTTGTGGGGCCGAAGGGCCTGTTTTGTGCTGTAGTTTTTCTATGTTTCTAAAAGGTTTACCAGGATGTTGCCTGGTATGGAGGGTATTAGTTATGGAGGAGGGATTGAGTAAACTTGGGTTGGTCTCTTTGGAAAGATGGAGGTTGAGGGGTGACCTAATAGAAGTTTATAAAATTATGAAGGGCGTAGATAGGGTGAACAGTTGGAAGCTTTTTCCCAGGTCAGGAATGACAAACACAAGGGGTCACAAGTTCAAGGTAAGGTGGGCAAGGTTCAATATGAATATGCGGGGGATGTATTTTACATGGAGGGTGGTGGGGGCCTGGAATGCACTACCAAGCAAGGTGGTTGAGGCAGACACGCTGGGATCATTTAAGACTTATCTAGACAGCCACATGAACAGACTGGGAATAGAGGGATACAAACGGATGGTCTAGTTAGGAACACATGATCAGTGCAGGCTTGGAGCACCGAAGGGTCTGTTCCTGTGCTGTATTGTTCTTTGTTCCCGCAATGTAGTACTTTCACCCGAGGACTACCTTACCCACACACAAGACAAAACTTAGAATTAGTCGCTGTTCCCAAAAGGCTCCCCCACTGCCTTGCCCATTGTGGACAGAGGGACATGCTGTTTGATTTGACTCATTGCAGTATATATGGCTTGCATACTTAATGCAAGACATATCTGGCATCGAAATTCATATACCGCATTATTCTTTGCACATGTGAGTGAGGTGGCCAGATTGGGATTGAAATTTCGAGCAGTGTGGTAATTGAAGTGGTGAATCTAATTTTCCTGTTTTGTTTCAGATACAAGCTTAGTGGTCTATTTAGTTGGTTAAAAAAGCAGCTGCCCCACCCAAATAGCAGAGTGGCAGTTATCTGTCAATAACTAAAACCTGATTAGAGGCAGCCAGAGCAAGGCAGCCAGAGCAGTACTTTGATGCAAAGTGGGAGGAGATGCTTTTCCCCTTTCTTTTGCTTTTCTTCTTGCTTGGTAACTGTTAATCTACAGGGAGATCTCATCCTGGGAAGGTAAGTGATATAATCACCTACCTCAGGTACTTGTAGCAATAAATGAAGGTAAGAGTTTAATAAATGTTCTTAAATAATTTAATTGGTGATAGAAATGTTAGTCAGTGGGGTTAAGTGCTGCGCGATAGATGTGGGAGATCCGTGACGCTTCCACCATCTTGGATGACAGCATCTGCAGGAAGTGCACCCAATTGCAGCTCCTAAGATTGCATGGATAGGTTGGAGCAGCAGCTGGATGCACTTGGGAACATGAAGGTGGCAGGAAGTGTCATAGACAGGAGTGGGGTGGCACAGTGGTTAGCACTGCTGCTTCACAGCTCCAGGGACCTGGGTTTGATTCCCCGGTTTGGGTCACTGTGTGGAGTTTGCACATTCTCCTCGTGTCTGCGTGGGTTTCCTCCGGGTGCTCTGGTTTCCTCCCACAGTCATGATGTGGAGATGCCGGCGTTGGACTGGGGTAAACACAGTAAGAAGTTTAACAACACCAGGTTAAAGTCCAACAGGTTTATTTGGTAGCAAAAGCCACACAAGCTTTCGAAGCTCCAAGCCCCTTCTTCAGGTGAGTGGGAATTCTGTTCACAAACAGAGCTTATAAAGACACAGACTCAATTTACATGAATAATGGTTGGAATGCGAATACTTACAACTAATCAAGTCTTTAAGAAACAAAACAATGGGAGTGGAGAGAGCATCAAGACAGGCTAAAAAGATGTGTATTGTCTGGTTCCTCCCACAGTCCAAAGATGTGTGGGTTAGGTTGATTGGCCATGCTAAAATTGCCCCTTAGTGTCCTGAAATACCTGTACCAGTCTACCATGAGGGACCTTGTCAAAAGTCTTACTGAAGTCCATGTAGACAACATCCACTGTCCTACCCTCATCGATCATCTTTGTCACTTCCTCAAAACTCGATCAAGTTAGTGAGACACCACCTCCCCTACAGTCACACAAGTAGGTTAGAGGGTAAAATATGTAGAGATATGGGGGTAGGGCCTGAGTGGGATGGTGGTCAGTACAGACTCGATGGGCCAAATGGCCTCTTTCTGTACTGTAGGGTTTCTATGATTTTTTTAGTGATTTGGTGACACCCAAGGATAGAAGGGTGACTGCTAGAAGGGCAGGCAATCAGTGCAGGAATCCCCTGTGATCATTCCCCCTCTCTAACAAGTATAACTTTTTGGATACGGGGGGGATGGGATATACCCCAGAATACTGAAAGCAGCAAGGGAGGAAATTGCTGGGGCCTTGAGAGAAATGTTTGAATCCTCACTGGCTCCAGGAGAGGTCCCAGAAGATTGGAGAATAGCCAATGTTGTTCCTTTGCTTACAATGGGCAACAGGGATAATCTAGGTAATTACAGGCCGGTGAGCCTTACGTCAGTGGTAGGGAAATTTGAGGATTCTGCGAGACAGGATCTACTCACACTTGGAAATAAGTGGATGTATTTGCAAGAGGCAACATGGCTTTGTTACGGGGAGGTGGTGTCTCACTAACTTGATCGAGTTTTGAGGAAGTGACAAAGATGATCGATGAGGGTAGGACAGTGGATGTTGTCTACATGGACTTCAGTAAGACTTTTGACAAGGTCCCTCATGGTAGACTGGTACAGAAGATGAAGTTGCACAGGATCAGAGGTGAGCTGGCAAGATGGATACAGAACTTGCTCAGTCATAGAACAGAGGGTAGCAATAGAAGGGCGTGTTTCTGAATGGAGGGCTGTGACTAGTGGTGTTCCTCAGGGATCAGTGCTGGGACCCTTGCTGAATGATTGGGAGGAAAATGGTTTGATTAGTAAATTTGCAGATGACAAAGGTTAGTAGAATTGCAGATAGCAATGAGGACTGTCAGAAGATAGATAGGTTGGAGACCTGGGCAGAGAGATGGCAGACGGAGTTTAATCTGGACAAATGCAAGGTAATGCATTTTTGGAATGTCAAATACAGATGGGGAACATATAGTAAATGGCATAACACAAGAGTATTGATAGGCAGATGGATCTGGGTGCACAGGTCACTGAAAGTGGCAACACAGATGGAGAAGGTAGTCGAGGAGGCATACTTGCCTTCATCAGCTGGGCATCAAGTTTAAAAATTGGCAAGTCATGTTGCAGCTTTATATTGCAAGTGCAGCCTAATTAAGGTTCTATAGTGTTTAAAGCTTTGACAAAAGGTCATCTGGACTCAAATGTCAGCTCCTTTCTCTTTGCTGCCAGACCTGCTGAGATTTACCAGCACTCCCTTTTGGTTCTCTAGCGTTCAATTCTGGTCGCCACACTACCAGAAGGTTGGAGGTAGCTTTGGAGAGGGTACAGAAAAGATTTATCAGGATGGTGCCAGGTATGAAGGGCATTAGCTGCAAGGAGAGCTTGGAGAAACTTGGTTTGTTCTCACTGGAACGATGGAGGTCAAGGGGTGACCTGATAGAAGTCTACAAAGATTGAGGGGCATGGACAGAGTGGATAGTCAGAAGCTTTTTCCCCAGGTGGAAGAGTCAATTACCTGGGGGCATAGATTGTAGGTGCGAAGGGCAAGGTTTAAAGGATGTACAAGGCAGGTTTAAATACAGAGGATGGTGGTGCCTGGAACTCACTGCCAGGGGAGGTAGTGAAAGCAGATACAGTAGTGACTTAAGGGGTGCCTGGACAAATACATGAATAGCATGGGAATAGAGGGATATGGTCCCCAGAAGTGTAGAGGGTTTTAGTTCACACAGGCAGCATGGTCAGTGCATGCTTGGAGGACTGAAGGGCCTTTCCCAGTGCTGTAATTTTCTTTGTACTCATTTGGATACACACATGACAGTTAACTTTCCAGAAACAGGCAAGTCACTATTTGCTTAGCAAATTCTCTATGGCAACACCTCTTTCTAGTGTCCACTTGCCAACCAATCAGCACTTCTCATACAGTATGGTGATTGTGTCACCTGACATTGATATTCATTTGGTTTTGAGTGCAAGATAAAAAACTTCAACAAAATGTATTTTTCATCAATGATTAAGGTGAAACTACATTGGTCAGGCAACATCCAATAGAGAACATTTCAGAATTATATGGTTTGAACTATATTCTATTTTTATCTCAGACTTCCAGTATCCACAGAATTTGCTTCTGTTTCAGCACTTAAGCAGAATCTTTAGCAACATCAGTATGAATCCCTACTTATGAACATGATTTCTTAATGACAATGGTATAGTTAGCAGCAAAGCACTTGGGCAAAGGTTGTGAAAGGCACTAATAAATGCAAGTCTTTCCATAAACTACAGAAGATATCTTCACATGGTCCAAGTAAACAGGGAGCTAGAAGAACCAAAAGGCACCTGCAAATACCATGTATAGAGCTGGAACATATAATGGCAACAATCAGCTGTGGTCTGAAGTTCGGCTCTGCCTACCTTTAGGGCAGTATCTAATGCTGTCCTATTGAGAAGAGCACAAATTGGGAACTTTCCTTGCAAGCACATCATGCAATATCCATCCAACAACTAAATAGGTGAGCTGCTGTCATTGGGCTGCAAACACATTTCACTCCTTCAGCCTTGGCAAAGGTGGCCAAAAAGGATAGGCAAGCATTTCAGGTTTGAACTTTAAAAGTTAGTGGGATGTTTGGCATGGATCTCAATGAAATAGTTTTTAGAAAACTGTCTCAACTACAGTTATAACATTTTGTATCATAAGAACATAAGAAGTAGGAGCAGGAGTAGGCCATCTAGCCCCTCGAGCCTGCCCCGCCATTCAATAAGATCATGGCTGATCTGACGTGGATCAGTACCACTTACCCGCCTGATCCCCATAACCCTTAATTCCCTTACCGATCAGGAATCCATCCATCCGCGCTTTAAACATATTCAGCGAGGTAGCCTCCACCACCTCAGTGGGCAGAGAATTCCAGAGATTCACCACCCTCTGGGAGAAGAAGCTCCTCCTCAACTCTGTCTTAAACCGACCCCCCTTTATTTTGAGGCTGTGTCCTCTAGTTTTAACTTCCTTACTAAGTGGAAAGAATCTCTCCGCCTCCACCCTATCCAGCCCCCGCATTATCTTACAAGTCTCCATAAGATCCCCCCTCATCCTTCTAAACTCCAACGAGTACAAACCCAATCTCCTCAGCCTCTCCTCATAATCCAAACCCCTCATCTCCGGTATCAACCTGGTGAACCTTCTCTGCACTCCCTCCAATGCCAATATATCCTTCCTCATATAAGGGGACCAATACTGCACACAGTATTCCAGCTGCGGCCTCACCAATGCCCTGTACAGGTGCATCAAGACATCCCTGCTTTTATATTCTATCCCCCTCGCAATATAGGCCAACATCCCATTTGCCTTCTTGATCACCTGTTGTACCTGCAGACTGGGCTTTTGCGTCTCATGCACAAGGACCCCCAGGTCCCTTTGCACGGTAGCATGTTTTAATTTGTTTCCATTGAGATAGTAATCCCATTTGTTATTATTTCCTCCAAAGTGTATAACCTCGCATTTATCAACGTTATACTCCATTTGCCATATCCTCGCCCACTCACTCAGCCTGTCCAAATCTCTCTGCAGATCTTCTCCGTCCTCCACACGATTCACTTTTCCACTTATCTTTGTGTCGTCTGCAAACTTCGTTACCCTACACTCCGTCCCCTCCTCCAGATCATCTATATAAATGGTAAACAGTTGCGGCCCGAGTACCGATCCCTGCGGCACGCCACTAGTTACCTTCCTCCAACCGGAAAAACACCCATTTATTCCGACTCTTTGCTTCCTGTCGGATAGCCAGTCCCCAATCCACTTTAACACACTACCCCCAACTCCGTGTGCCCTAATCTTCTTCAGCAGCCTTTTATGGGGCACCTTATCAAATGCCTTTTGGAAATCCAAAAACACCGCATCCACCGGTTCTCCTCCATCAACCGCCCTAGTCACATCTTCATAAAAATCCAACATGTTCGTCAAGCACGACTTTCCCCTCATGAATCCATGCTGCGTCTGATTGATCGAACCATTTCTATCCAGATGCCCTGCTATCTCCTCTTTAATAATGGATTCCAGCATTTTCCCTACTACAGACGTTAAGCTGACCGTTAGGCTGAAATGTCATGAACAAAGGGTGGAGATGCCAGTGTTGGACTGGGGTGGGCACAGTAAGTAGTCTCATAGCACCAGGTTATTGGGCATGTGACAATGATTCACAATGCTGAATTGATTGCTGCCTTTCAAAAGCTGTCACTTGACAATAAAAGCCATTTAAAAAAAAACAGAATTCCCATCTTTAAATTTAACCATCAACCAAATCCTGTGCCCCTACAAATCTAAATCAGTACCTGAAGCTAAATTCACAACTGACCTTAGAATATTGTGTTTCAAATGGGTTTCCTTTGTTTCCTGCATGGATACATGCTTTATCTGGTCACAAACAAGTGTATAGAATTCTGGATAAAGTACACCCAAGCCTCCTCAGCTTTTGCTTCCATCTATCAAATTCAAAATTTGAAAGATACATCTCAACTCTTGGATTGGAGCATCTAATTGTGCTGTGGTCTCCCATTGCATTGCAGTTCTTAAATTTAAGTTTGTGACCCACTCTGCCATAAAAATGCATTATATCCATAAAAGCTGAGAAACATCCTCAATCGTAGATTGTTAAATTTGTGCCCGAAATGTCCAGACCAGAAGTGCAATTTTACAATGCATTCCGTCACAGGATGTGGTATCAGCAGCATTTTTACTCATTCCAATTGTCCTTCAGAATGCAAAGATTCTGACTCCTTGATGAGCATTATGGGAAAAATAAATGTTACTCTAGTCAGGCTGCAGATCCTGGCTGAATGGAACTATTCTGAATCCCAATACAGTTTTGAAACTGGAGGATCCACAACTGGCATCTTCTCAGCCTCAAAATAAATGTCATGAACAAAGGGTGGAGATGCCAGTGTTGGACTGGGGTGGGCACAGTAAGTAGTCTCATAGCACCAGGTTATTGGGTATAAACAAGCTTTTGGAGTGCTGCTCCTCATCAGGTGAGTGGGCTCCACTCACCTGATGAAGGAACAGCACTCCAAAAGCTCGTGATACCAAATAAACCTATTGGACTACAACCTGGTGTTGTGAGACTTAATAAACAAAGGAGACCTTTGCCTTCAATCAATCTCATCAAGGCATTTGACCACAAGAGCAGAGGCAGTGCAAGAATCTCCTGCAGCTATTCCCCTGCAAAACAGATATACCATTTTGAATACTGTTGAGGGGAATGGCCTCAGGGGAAAACAGGAACAACCAAATTTGTTGCATCATAATTGGCTCTAAGTGTGGGAATGCAATAGTTACAGGGGATTCAATTGTAAGAGTAATAAATAGGTGTTTCTGCTGCCTCAAACAAGATGCCAGAATGGCATGTTACGTCACTGGTGTTAGGATCAAGGATGCCTCCAAACAGTTACTGGACTTTTTGAAGGGGGAGGGTGATCAGCCAGTGGCCTTGGTACACATGGCATATGTTTAAAAAAAGAGTCCTAAAAGCAGAATTTAGGGAGCTGTTAGGAAGCAAGTTGAAAAAGAGAACCTCAAATGGCAGTATTCAAGATTACTCAGTGCCATGCACTAGCAGAATAGCTGGATATATCAGATGATTAGGGGCTGAAGAGATGTGCGAGGGAGAGGGTTTCAGATTCCTGTGACATTGGGACTGGTTTTAGGAGAACCAATACAAAATGGATCAGTTACATCTGGGTAGAACCAGGACTGAAGTCCTAGGGGGATTATTTGCTAGAGTGGATAGGATGGATTTAAACTAAAATGGCCAGGTTCCCATCCCCCATGCCAAGGAGTCAGGGAAAACAAAAACAAAAACAAAGGGGAATAAGAAAAGTGATAAGTGGAGAAATACAGGGCCAAAGTGAAAAATAGTGGGAATAGGACATGTTAAAAAGACAAGCCTTAAGGCTTTGTGCCTTAACACGTGCAGTAAAGTGAATGAATTAATTGTGCAAATAAAAACAGGCATGATGTAGTCAGGATTACTGACATGGCTGCAGGGTGACCAGGGATGGGAAATGAACACCCAGGGATAATCAATATTTAGAAAGGAGACAAAAAAGTAAAAACGTTAGCACCAATGATAGGTAGAGTTGAGAAACATAAGGGGCAAAAAACATTTGTGGGGGTTATATATAGACCACACTGTATTGATTTTGGGAATGGTATTAAACAGGAAATTAGAGCCATATGCAGTAAAGGAACATCTGTAATTATGGGTGACTTTAACCTGCATATAGATTGGGCAAATCAAATGAGTAACACTGTAGAGGAGGAATTCCTGGAGTGTATGCAGAATGTTTTTTCTAACAAATATGTTGAGGAACCAAGCAGGCCATCCTGGACAGGACATTGTGTAATGAGAAAGGAATAATTGGCAATCTAGTTGTGTGCGACCTCTCAAGGTCGAGCGATCATAATTACAGAATTCTTCATCAAGGTGGAGACTGACACAGATGATTGAGATCAGAATCCTGAATCTTAATAAAGGAAACTACAATGGTATGAGGTTATGATGGCTATGATGAAATGGAATTAAAGGGACGACAGTGGATTAGTGAGAGAGAACTGGAATAATTGTGTATTTTTGTCTAGTGCAAGAATAAAATGGAAAAGGTGGCCAAACTATGACTTAAGGGAAATGGTAGTATTAGAATCAAGGATGAGGCATACAAATTAGCCAGAAAAACAGACTTGAGGATTGGGAGCAGTTTATAATGCAACAAAGGAGGACCATGGGGACCAAAGAACAGTACAGCACAGGAACAGGCCCTTTGGCCCTCCAAGCCTGTGCCAATCACACATCCCTCTATTCCCCGTTTGTTCAGATGTCTATCAAGATAAGTCTTAAATGTGGCTAATGTAACTGCCTCAACCACCTCATTTGACAGTGCATTCCAGGCCCCCACCACCCTAAAAAAAACTTCCCCAGCACTTCTCCACTGAACCTTCCCCCCCCCTTATAATTGTCATTTCTACCTTGGAAAAAGCTTCCAACTACTCACCCTATCTATACCCTTCAATTTTATAAACTTCTATCAGGTTCCCCCCTCAGCCTCCATCTCTCAAAGGAGAAAAATCCCAGTTTATTCAATCTCTCCTCATAGCTAATACCCTCCATACCAGACAACACTCTGGTAAACCTTTTGTGCACTCTCCAAAGCCTCCATGTCCTTCTGGTAGCGTGGTGACCAGAATTGGACACAGTATTCCAAATGTGGCCTAACCAATGTTTTATACAACTAACATAATTTGCCAGCTTTTTTTTATGTCCCATCTGATGAAGGCAAGCGTGCCATATGCTTTCTTCACCACCTTTTCCACATGCTGCCACTTAAGAATCTGTGTCTATGGTCCTGATGATTCTGCCATTTTATCATTCCCACCCGATTTGGATCTACCAAAATGCATCACCTCACATTTGTCTGGGTTAAATTCCATCTGCCATTTCTCCGCCCAATTTTACAGCCCATCTATATCCTGCTGTATTCTAAATCTTCATCACTATCCACAACTCCACCAATCTTAGTATCATCCACAAACTTGCTAATCAGACCAGCTACGTTTTCTTCCAAGTCATTTGTATATATTACAAACAGCAGAGGTCCCAGCAGTGATCCCTGCGGAACACCACAGACCTCCATTCAGAAAAACACCCCTTCACTGCTATCTTCTGTCTATGGCCAAGCCAGTTCTGAATCCATCTAGCTAGTTCACCCTGATCCTGAGATTTAATCTTTTGCACCAACCTGCCATGAGGGACCTTGGGAGGGCAAAGGCACAAGAGTAAGCTTGCAAGGAACATATAAAAAGATTGGTGAAGGCAAATGTAGGCCCCTTACTGTCCCAAATAGGGGAAGGGAAGTTATAATGGGACCAAGGAAACAGGTGACCTACCAAATACATACTTTGGCTCCGTCTTCAAAAAAAAGGACAAAGAAAAACAGTGGTAGAATCATCATGGATTTACAAAAGGGAAATCATGTGTTGTAAAGTGTAGGTTGATTCCCCCCTCTGAGAACAAACACCAAAACACCCAAAGAGTACCTCACCTTATAATCTGTAAAAGTGTGAAGTGGTGTGACCTGCACTTCAGCAACATCTAGTTGTTAAATACCAAATAAATCCCTGACACTCAGATAAATTGTTGTGTGTTGATTTTAGACTAACAGTGAACAAACTAAATTAACAAACCAAATAAATCCCTTAACTATTCCCAAATAAAACAAGATTCTAAATGGTATGCTGTTACAATTCCCACTCATTAAAATAGAATTTAGTCACTCTGAATTACAACCAGATTTTCTGTCTTTCGGAATATTCTGGGCCTTCTGTGTCTGGAACTACATTGGTACCCTTGCTATCTAGATAGGTGCTCTCTCTAAGACGTAGGTGAAGCTATGAGAGCTAGCAATATTGCTGTGAGCTATCTCTAGCAGGTGGTTGTTGCTCTTTGTCCCACTGCTCCCCTTTTATATCTGTGATGTATCAATATTTTCCACAATAGGATAGTCCTAGGTTGTCAAAACCATCAGATTAAAATTTAATAGAACTCTGGTATCCAACTGCCTGATTCAAATTGAACCTGTTGTCTTGGTTAAAAACTGCTGCTTTGCCTTTTGCGAGTGTACTTACATTTGTACTTGCATTTTTTTTTAAAAAGCACCACCTTTTAAGAGACCATGCAACGCTTTCTCCCTAGCATTTTAGTTCGCAACACATTTGTTGATAAATCTACTAGAATATCTAGTTGATAAATCTACTAGAATTTGAGAATGCAAATAACACAGTGGATTTGGTGTATTTGAACTTTCAGAAGGCATTTGACAAGGTCCCAAACAAGAGATTAGCAAGTAAAATTAAAGCACATGGGATTGGAGTTTGAGAAATTAGATGGGTCAAATGATTAGGGGACAGGAAACTACAGCCAGGATTTTACAGCCTCACTCAGGTGAGACCAAAATTCCCACCCAAGATCAATGGAGATTTCCATTGTTGGACCCTTGCCTGTTTCGATTCCGTGGCAGGCAAGGTGGTAAACCTCTGGCTAAAGTGTTTTCCCCCCAAATGGCAGGCAATGACTAGTGGGGTACCACAGCAAACAGTGCCAGGACCCAAGCTATTTACAATATATATTAATGATTTAGATGAGGGAACCAAATGCAATATCTCCAAATTTGCAGATGCCAAAGCTGGGTGGGAGGGTGAACTGTGAAGATGATACAGGAGGTTTCAGTATGGTTTGGACAAGCTGAGTGGGTGGGCAAATGCAGTATAACATGGATAAATATCAGTTATCCACTTTGGTAGCAAAAGCAGAAAGGCAGATTTGGCTATACAAATGGAGGGAAATGTGCAATGAGACCTGGGTGTCCTTCCACACCAGTCGCCAAAAGGTAAGCATGCAAGTGCAGTAGGCAGTGAAGGAGGCAAATGATTGGTGGCCCTCAGAGAGGATGAGTACAGGAGCAGGCATTGTATAGTTTTGGTTTCCTCATTTGAGGAAGCATGTTCTTGATACAGAGGGCATGCAATGAAGGTTTACCAGACCGATTCCTGGGATGGCAGACTGACATATGAGGAGAGATTGAGTCAGTTATGATTATATTTGCTGGATTAAGAATGGGAAGGTGGGATCTCAGAAGCCTCTAAAATTCTAACAGGAATACACAAGGTACATGCAGGAAGAATGTTGCCAATGGTGGGCATGTCCAGAGTCAGGACTTACAGTCCAAGTATATGGGGGAAACCTTTTAGGGCAAAGAGGAGAAATTTCTTCAACGTGGTGAGCATGTGGAATTCACTACCACAGAAAGTTCATGGGATATGGGTTCACTGGCTGTACAAAATTACCCTTGAATTGAGCAGCTTGCAAGGCTATTTCAGAGAGCATTGAAGAACCAAGCATAATACTGAGGGTCTGGAGTCGGATGAAAACCAGATCAGGCATGACAGCAGATTTCCTTCCCTCCAGGACATTAGTAAATCAGATGAGTTTTTAACAAGACTGGACTTCAAAAATTTGAATTCAAATTTCCCCAACTGCCGTGGTAGGATTTGAACCAGAGTCCTGAGAATATCACCCTGAGTCAGTAGTCTACTGACAATATCACTAAAGTCATCATGCACAAATACCGCACCCTTGATGGAAATCTGGCTGGCTGACGTTGGCACCTTGCTGAAAATAAGCCTTCCTGTGTCTTTCCACCTTTCACCACTCATCCCAACAGCCAGCAATAGTGGCTTTGACCACCAAAAACCCCCAATTATGCTCATCTTCGGTACTGTTCCCTACTTGGAACATCTCAGCTTGTTCCAACCCTCTCATTCAATCCTAATTTCCTACACCCACCCAACAGCATCACAATATTGCATCAAAAATATCTCCACTTTCTGCAATCTTTGCAATAAAGAAACCAGTCATCCATGACAATTTCAACCTCCCCATCTCAATTTATGATGTTGCCTCTTCCCATTGGTCACCTTCTCCATATAAAAAAACTTTTATTCTCTCACCATGCCATCTCATTGCCTTGCTGCCTCTTGGAAAATACTCCCTTAATCCCAACTGTCTGGCTTTTGGCATTCCACACAATGACAGCTTTGAATCACCAATCTGCTCACGCCTTCACCTCCAACATTGATGCACAAATCTCCCCTTAAAACCATTGTCTCCTTCTCACCCTTGACATGCCTTTGGTAGTAACCCATAAGTTCAAGGGACACAGACCTTAATAAATATGGCAGACAGTCTGCTTCTCCATTCAATGTTCTGCTGTTGTCTGCCAAAATTGTTCAAAATTAAGGGCTATCCTTGAATGCAAACTTTTTCCCCCCTAATCGCTAACAATCTTAAATTCTATCTCACCTTCAGTTGGAGAAACGAGGAGCAGATTCTTTCGTCAGCAAAATTGAGACCCAAGCATGTGCTGCTTTCCTCCCATCTCAGCCCAATTTCTAATAGCAGCTCCCTTGCTCGAATTCATCTCTCTAGTTACCTTCACAACCCCTGAAGCCTCAGATCATCTTGTCCACAAAATCCACATTCAAATCTATTCCCATCCAACTGCTGACCACCTAGTTCCCATATTAGCTCATTTTGTTAATAGTGCACCCCTCAGGTACACTTTGGTTTATTGTCACATTTTTGGTATACAGTGAAGAGTATTATTTCTTGTATACTATACAAAGCATACCATACATAAAGGAAAGGAGAGGAGAGGGTGCCAAATGTAGCGTTACAGTCATAGCTAGGGTGTAGAGAAAGATCAATTTAATGCAAGGTAGGTCCATTCAAAAGTCTGATGGCAACAGGGAAGAAGCTGTTCTTGAGTCAGTTGGTACATGTTCAGACTTTTGTACCCTTCTCTCCTCTTCCCCCCCCGATGGAAGTGTGTATGTCCGGGGGCGTGGAGTCCTCAATTATGCTGCCTGCTTTTCTGAGGCAGCGGGAAGTGTAGATAGTGTCAATGGATAGGAGGCTGGTTTGAGTGATGGACTGGGCTTTGTTCACGACCTTTTGTAGTTTTATTTGCAGTCTTGGACAGAGTAGGAGCCATACCATGTAATGCAAACAATGCTTTTTAAGGTGCACATGTAAAAGTTGTCATAGCAGATTTGCAAAATTTCCTTCCTCCTGAGAAAGTAGAGGAGTTGGTGGATTAACTATATAGCGTCGGCATGGAGGGACCAGGACAGGTTGTTGATGATCTAGACACCTAGAAACCTGAAGCTCTCGACCATTTCCACTGAATTGGTCATGCTGCTTGTCCAACATACAATACTAATGAGTAGAAACAGAAATTCCCTCCAAATATATAGCAAGACAACTCAAGGCATCATCTAGACTCCACCACACCTTAGCTCCCTAGCCAATGAGTCCACCACTCTCCTGCCAAATTTCCAGAGTCTAAACCAAACATTTGGAATAATGGTGTCATTTAATTCAGAGATGGAACACTAAAACCACTTATTCCCACATAGTTAGACCAGAACAGGAACAGACGCTGCCACCCACCATGTTGTGCCAAACATGACACCAAATTAGCTAATCCCTTCTGCCCATCTTGGTCCATATCCCTTTACTCCTTGGATATTCACATGCTCATCTAAAAGCCCCTTAAAATACCCCCATCTCATCTGCCTGCACCACCACCCCTGGCAGCAAATTGCAGACACCTACCACTATATAAAATCCTCTTCAAACTTTCCCCCCCCTCACCTCAAGTGCATCCAATTCCAACCCTGTCACAGCTGGTCTACTGAACTACTTATCACTGGTTTATGTACCTTCATCTCAGCCCAAATACAACTGCTCTTTCCTCCTTCACAATACTCTTTAAACCTCACTTTAGTCAATGTCCTTGCATCGAATGTAGCTGGAGGCCTAATTGTACTTTATAATGCTCCTGTGAAAGTACCTTGGGACATTTCACTGCATTGAAAAATGCCAAAAAAATGCCAAGTTGTGGTGTCAGCTCTTTATTCAATTCACCCAATTATCCTGCTGTCCTTTTGGTCCTGTAAATTGTTACCCCCTCAACCATTTAACAAATGGGATATAGATATCTTTATAAAAACCAACTGTCTTGGTATGCTGTAATATCCCACTTAATTCTTATCTTAAATTTTAGGGAAATAATTTTTTTTAACGTGGTGGGTTTGTGCAACATACAATACTAACATTTGACCTCCAGTGTCCAATTTAAGTTACACCCATAACTAATTCAACCCTTAGGTACATAGATGACAAAGGTGAAATGCCAACAAGGAAACAGTCAACTGGTGGATCGATTTAAGACGTCACTTAGAATCAGGGAATGCCGTAGCACCAAAGACTGCTAGTTGCGAACATTTCACAACAAAATATTTTGGGTCTTCTTCATTTCCAGTTGTCTATGATTTCCAAATAAAGATGCTGGAGGTCACAGGGCAATTTTATTGTACTTGTCCACCGAAGACCCCCCCCCACCAGTTTATATATCAACCCTACGAGTTTGAAGAACAACAGAATCATAGAATCACTACAGTACAGAAAGAGGCCAGTCGGCCCATCAAGTCTGCACCGACCACAATCCCACCCAGGCCCTACTCCCATATCCCTACATATTTACCCACTAATCCCTCTAACCTACACATCTTAGGACACTAAGGGGCAATTTCAACATGGCCAATCAACCTAACCTACACATCTTTGGGCTGTGGGAGGAAACCGGAGCACCCGGAGGAAACCCACACAGACACGAGGAGAATGTGCAAACTCCACACAGACAGTGACCCGAGCCAGGAATTGAACCCAGGTCCCTGGAGCTGTGAAGCAGCAGTGCTAACCACTGTGCTACCGTCGATAAACTATCAAAGTTAATTTACTGCACTAAAAAAAAGGACGAGTACTGCCTTCCTTTCAAGTCACGTTGGGTCCTGTCACGGTAACACCCCTGGCTCTAGATCATTACAAAGGAGTATACACATGGCGAATTCACTCCCAGATAGAGGGGGAAGCGGAAGTTGTAAACGGAATTAAACGTTTGAGTCAATGGCATGGATCTTCCCAAGCACTAGTACAACCCCCCACCCTCCCCCTCCTCCTCCTCCTCTCCACTCCACCGTTCCCACCTCCCCCTTACCTTCACACTGAAGATCAATAAGAACCAATAGGAAGGGGAAATATGACAACACTTTAGTCAGACAGGCTCGTGGCGCCACCATTCCGGACACGGTAACGGGCCGGAGCCCTTTCAAATCGCCGGAGCGTGCGACAGTATCCCTGCTCCCACCTCCCTGAGCTCCGCGCGCGCTCTCAACGGCTCTGCCCAAAGTTGTCCGCTCTCCGAAGAACCCGCTCTCAATATACTTCCGCTTCTTTGCCCACCAGCCGCCAGCTCAAGGCCGCACTTAAAGCAACACCGTTCAATCGTGGTCTGTTCCGATTGGATAGCAAGGAACAGGTCACACCCACTTACCGCTGCTCTGATTGGATAGTGACCGTTCAGAGTCCCACCCACAATTTCTAAGCTGCACTACGTGGAGTTCAGACACAAGTTCATGCAGACAGGCTTGTATAGGATTGTTCACTGTCTTAAAGGCATAGAAACGAAACTGGCTCTCTTTGGAAATACAGTAAGAAGTCTCACAGGTTAAAGTCCAACAGGTTTATTTGGTAGCACAAGCCACAAGCTTTCGGAGCGCTGCTCCTTCATCAGGTAAGTCCTGTCACGGTCATTCAGAGCACTGCTCCTTCATCTGGTAAGTCCTGATGAAGGAGCAGCGCTCTGAAAGCTAGTGGCTTATGCTACCAAATAAACCTGTTGGACTTTAACCTGGTGTTGTGAGACTTTTTACTGTTTTTACCCCAGTCCAACGCAGGCATCTCCACATCATCTCTTTGGAAATGACAGTAGTAGAATGTATTTTGCTCTAGAACACGAATATCTCTCACGTTATATAGAAACTAGAAGCAGGGGTAGGCCATTCAGCTCTTCCAACTTGCTCCATCATTCATTCTGATCATGGCTGATCATCAGATTCAATATCCTGATCCCTCCTTCCACCTATATTCTGTGGGGCGGCACGGTAGCACAGTGGTTAGCACTGCTGCTTCACAGCTCCCGGGTTCGATTCCCGGCTCGGGTCACTGTCTGTGTGGAGTTTGCACATTCTCCTCGTGTCTGCGTGGGTTTCCTCCGGGTGCTCCGGTTTCCTCCCACAGTCCAAAGACGTGCGGGTTAGGTTAATTGGCCAGGTTAAAAAATTGCCCATTAGAGTCCTGGGATGTGTAGGTTAGAGGGATTAGCGGGTAAAATATGTGGGGGTAGGGCCTGGGTGGGATTGTGGTCGGTGCAGACTCAATGGGCCGAATGGCCTCCTTCTGCACTGTAGGGTTTCTTTCTTTCTTTCTATATCCCTTGATCCCTTTAGCCCCAAGAGCTATATGTAATCTCTTCTTAAAATCACAGTCATTTTTAAATTTCATTTTTATATTTAATTTTTATCCTTTATGAAATATGGGCATCACTGGCAAGGTCAACATTTGCTGTCCATCACTATTTCCTCTTGCACTTGCTAGACCATTTCAGAGGACAGTTAAGAGTCAACCACATTGCTGTGGTCTGGAGTCTCATGCAGTCTGAACTGGGTCAGTTTGGTAGATTTCTATTGTTAATTAGCATTACTGAACCAGGTGGGCTTTTACAACGACCCATGATACTGAAACTAGCTTTCAGTTCTAGATTTACTAATTTGATGGTGGGATTTGAACCCGTGCCCCCAGAGCTTTACCTTGGGTCTCTAGATTAACTAGTCCAGTAATATTACCACAACGTGACGTTGCCGGCGTTAGACAGGGGTAGGCACAATAAGTAGTCTCACAACACCAGGTGAAAGTCCAACAGGTTTATTTGGTAGCACGAGCTTTTGGAGCGCTGCTCCTTCATCAGGTGAGTGCAGGATTTGTTTCACAAACAGGGCATATATAGACACAAACTCAGTTACAAGATAATGGTTGGAATGCGAATCTGAACAGGTAATCAGTGTCTGAACAGGTAACCAACTCTTTACAACTTTCAACTCACATCATGCCCACAGTCTGGGATATAACGTGCAGGAGATGATTTCTGTTCAGATGGTAATCAGCCTCTAGTATTTCCACAGATTACAGTTCAGTTTTTGAATTGCACCTCTTCCTTTGAAGTTTCTTTGTCTATAAAGGTGGACTCATTTGTCAAGATATTTATACGCTATTGAGAAAAAATATTAGCATAGATTATGTGGAATCTGTATGGGTCGAGTTAAGAAATAATAAGGGGCAAAAAACAATTGTGGGGGTGTTATACAGACCGCCAAACTGTAGAGGTAATGTTTGGGAAAAATATTAGATAGGAAATCAGAGATGTATATGTTAAAGGAACATCTTAGGGCGGCACAGTGGTTAGCACTGCTGTCTCACAGCTCCAGGGACCTGAGTTCCATTCCCAGCTTGGGTCACTGTCTGTGCGGAGTTTGCACATTCTCACCATTGTCTGCGTGGGTTTCCTCCAGGTGCTTCAGTTTCCTCTCATAGTCCACAGCTGTGCGGGTAGATTGATTGGCCATGCTAAATTGCCCCTTAGTGTTCCGGGATGCGTAGGTGAGAGGGATTAGTGGGGTAAATATGTGGGGTGAATGGGATAAGGCCTGGGTGTGATTGTTGTTGGTGCAGACCCGATGTGCCGAATGGCCTTCTTCTGCACTGTAAGGTTTCTAAAAATTTTCTAAAATCTGTGATTAAAGGGGACTTTAATCTGCATTTAGATTGGGAGAGTCAAATTAGTCACAGTAAAATAGAGGAGGAAGTTCTGGAGTGTATACCGGATGGTTTTCTGGAGCAATATGTTGAGGAACCAACAAGGGAACAGGCCATCTTGGTATTGTGCAGTGAGAAAGGATTAGTTGGCAATCTAGTTGTGAGAGAACCCTTGGAGACAAGAGTATCGTAGAATTATTTGTCAACGTGGATAGTGATGTAGTTGAGAGATCAGGGTCCTGAATCTCAATAAGGGTAACTATGATGGTATGAAGCATGGATTGGCCATAATGCACTGGAAAACATTCCTGAAAGGAAAGACAGTGGAGAGACAAAGAACAAAGAACAGTACAGCACAGGAAACAGGCCCTTCGGTGCTCCAAGCCTGTGCCGCTCCTTGGTCCAACTGGACCAATCGTTTGTATCCCTCCATTCCCAGGCTGCTCATGTGACTATCCAGGTAAGTCTTAAACGATGTCAGCGTGCCTGCCTCCACCACCCTACTTGGCAGTGCATTCCAGGCCCCCACCACCCTCTGTGTAAAAAAGTCCCTCTGATATCTGAGTTATACTTCGCCCCTCTCACCTTGAGCCCGTGACCCCTCGTGATCGTCACCTCCGACCTGGGAAAAAGCTTCCCACTGTTCACCCTATCTATACCCTTCATAATCTTGTACACCTCTATTAGATCTCCCCTCATTCTCCGTCTTTCCAGGGAGAACAACCCCAGTTTACCTAATCTCTCCTCATAGCTAAGACTCTCCATACCAGGCAACATCCTGGTAAACCTTCTCTGCACTCTCTCCAATACCTCCACGTCCTTCTGGTAGTGCGGCGACCAGAACTGGACGCAGTACTCCAAATGTGGTCTAACCAGCGTTCTATACAGCTGCATCATCAGACTCCAGCTTTTATACTCTATACCCCGTCCTATAAAGGCAAGCATACCATATGCCTTCTTCACCACCTTCTCCACCTGTGTTGCCACCTTCACAGATTTGTGGACTTGCACACCTAGGTCCCTCTGTCTTTCTATACTCCTGATGACTCTGCCATTTATTGTATAACTCCTCCCTACATTATTTCTTCCAAAATGCATCACTTCGCATTTATCCGGATTAAACTCCATCTGCCACCTCTCCACCCAATTTTCCAGCCTATCTATATCCTGCTGTATTGCCCGACAATGCTCTTCGCTATCCGCAAGTCCAGCCATCTTCGTGTCATCCGCAAACTTGCTGATTACACCAGTTACACCTTCTTCCAAATCATTTATATATATCACAAATAGCAGAGGTCCCAGTACAGAGCCCTGCGGACAATAGCAGGCATTTAAGGAATGAATAGGTGAACTCCAGAAGTTGTTTACTCCTGTTTCGCATAAGAGTGGTAAGGGAACTGAAGCCAAACCATAGTTCACAATGGAAATTAGCGATAGTATCAGATTTAACAAAGACACTTACAAATTAGCAAGAATAAGCAATAGGCCTGAAGATTGAGGGCAGTTTAAAATTCAGCAAAGGAGAACCAAGGGATTGATTAAGAAGGGAGAAATAGATTTGCGGAGAGTGATGAGGATCATCAGAGGATATAGCAGGATATAGATCAGTTGGAGATTTGGGCGGAGAGATGGCAGATGGAGTTTAATCCGGACAAATGTGAGGTAATACATTTTGGAAGTCTAATACAGATAGGAAATATACAGTAAATGACAGAGTATTGATAATAAGAGTATTGATAGGCAGAGGGATCTGGGTGTACAAGTACATAGGTGACTGAAAGTGGCAACGCAGGTGGAGAAGGTAGTCAAGAAGGCATGCGACATGCTTGCCTTCATAGGCCGAGGCATTGAGTTTAAAAATTGGCAAGTCATGTTGCAGCTTTATAGAACCTTAGTTAGGCCATACTTGGAATATAGTGTTCAATTCTGGTCGCCACACTACCAGAAGGATGTGGAGGCTTTGGAGAAGATACAGAAACGATTTACCAGGATGTTGCCTGTTATGGAGGGCATTAGCTATGAGGAGAGGTTGGAGAAACTTGGTTTAGAAATCATAGAAATCATAGAAACCCTACAGTGCAGAAGGAGGCCATTCGGCCCATCGAGTCTGCACCGACCACAATCCCACCCAGGCCCTACCTCCACATATTTACCCACTAATCCCTCTAACCTACGCATCCCAGGACTCTAAGGGGCAATTTTTAACCTGGCCAATCAACCTAACCCGCACATCTTTGGACTGTGGGAGGAAACCGGAGCACCCGGAGGAAACCCACGCAGACACGAGGAGAATGTGCAAACTCCACACAGACAGTGACCCGAGCCGGGAATCGAACCCGGGACCCTGGAGCTGTGAAGCAGCAGTGCTAACCACTGTGCTACCGTGCCGCCCTATTTGTTTGTTCTCACTGGAACGACGGAAGTTGAGAGGCGATAGAAGTCTACAAGATTAAGAGAGGCATGGACAGACTGGATAGTCAGAAGCTTTTTCCCAGGGTGGAAGAGTCAAATACTAGGGGGCATAGGTTTAAGGTGCGAGGGGCAAGGTTTAAAGGAGATGTATGAAGCAGATTTTTTACACAGAGGGTGGTGGGTGCTGGAACTCACTGCCAGGGGTGGTAGTGGAACCGGATACGATAGTGAGTTTTAAGGGGCGTCTTGACAAATACATGAATAGGATGGGAATGGAGGGATATAGTCCCCGGAAGGGTAGGGGGTTTTCGTTAAGTTGGGCAGCATGGTCGGTGCAGGCTTTGAGGGCCAAAGGGCCTGCTTCTGTGCTGTAATTTTCTTTGTTCTTTAGAGTATTAAAGTAAGAAAGCAGGGAACATAAAAACTGACTGTAAAAGTTTCTATAGTTATGTAAAGAGAAAAAGATTGACAAAACGAACGTCAGTAACAGGAGAATTCATAATGGGGAATAACAAAATAGCCAAAGTTCATACTTTGCTTCAATCTTCACAAAGGAAGACATGAATAATGTACCAGAAGTTTGGAAAGAAACGTGTTTTAGTGAGGAGCTAAAGGAAGTCAGCATTAGTAGAGAAATGGTTTTGGAGAAATTGATGAGCTTGAAGGTGGATAAATCTCCAAGTCCTGATAATCTTCGTCCTAGAGTACTTAAGGAAGTGGCCCTGGAAATAGTGCTTTTCATGATTATTTCCCAAAATTCTTTGGACTCTGAATTGGTTCCTACAGATTGAAGGGTAGCTAATGTAAGCCCGCTATTCAAAGAGGGAGGTAGAGAGAAAACAGGGAACTATAAACCAGTGAACCTAACGTTGCTAGCATTATCTAGGATTTCAAACTCAGCATTTGAAAAGCAGTGGTATAATCAGACAAAGTCAGCATGGATTTACAAAGGAAAAATCATGCTTGACAAATCTATTGGAATTCTGAGGTCCAGGTGAGGGCAGCAGAGTGGCGAAGGTGATTGGCGGTTGCAGGTCATGTTTGCATAAGTGCAGTCACTGCGACCAGAAGGTGTTTGTGGAGGAGCTGCTGTGAAGGGACAGTTAAACCCCAAACACTACTTCAGTGTTTCCCTCCCTACCTCCTCCTCTTACCAAAAAAAAAAGTTGGCAGGAGGACCACAAGCAAGAAACAGGTGAGTTGAGATTCATTTAGCGTTTTACCTGTATAAGAGCAGTATGGCAGCTAGGGCAGTGGCATGCTCCTCCTGCCAGATGTGGGCGTTGTTAGGGAGCAATCTAGTCTCCCTAACAACTTTGTCTGCAGGAAGTGTGTCCAGTTGCAACTCCTCACGGACCGCATTGTTCGGTTGGAGCAGCAGGTGGATGCACTGCAGAGCATACAGGAGGCAGAGTGTGTGATCAGACACTAGTTACAGGGAGGTTGTCACACCACAGGTTCAGACAGGTAGATGGTGACTGCCAGGAGAGGCAGGCAGGTAGTGCAGGAGTCTCCTGTGCCTGTTCCCCTTTCAAGCAGGTATACCGTTTTGGATACTGTTAAGGGGGATAGCCTGTCAGGGGGAGATACCAGCAGCAGCCAGGCCTGTGACACCACAGCTGGTTCTCCTGTGGGACAGGGTCGGGCAAAGAGCAAGCGAGCAGTAGTAATAGGAGACTCGCTAGCTAGTGGCATTTCTGTGGCCGCAATCGAGACTCCAGGATGGTGTGTTGCCTCCCTGGTGCCAGGGTCAAGGACGTCTCTGAGCGCTTGCAGGACATTCTTAAGGGGGAGGGGGAGCAGCCAGAGGTCGTTGTACACATTGGTACCAATGACAAAGGTAGGAAAAGGGATGAGGTCCTGAAGTGTGAATATAGAGAGTTAGGCAGAAGGCTAAAGTGCAGGACCTCGAAGGTAGTAATTTCAGGACTACTACCGCTGCCTGTGCTAGTGAGAGTATGAATAGGAGGATTAGGCATGAAGGAGGAAAAATATACAGATGGATACACATAAGATGGTTGCCTGGCACACAAACAGTCACCTGGGAAAGAGACATTAAACGGACACTGACTTTCAGTACAAACAGCCACCTGAGATTAAAACATAAATGACAGACAGCTATCCAAAGTTAAACATGCAGGAATCAAATCCTACAGGAAGCCAGCCAGGGCTTAAATATAAGGACAATAGGGATAGATAATGAGATTAACTACAGGCGGGATCGGGAATACAAAATGCAGGAAAACCAATTACTGTAAACTACTGTATGAATAGACCGAAACTAAAGTAATTGATAGTCACTGACGTAGGAAATGTATCCATTCATAGAGCAATGTGATGTTAACATGCTTCTGTCTGTATTTGTCTATAACGATGTGTTTAACAATCAATCAACTACTTGATTACAATGATGTGATAATGGCTAGATGTCCGGTCCATCTATTGTGTAAAGGGTATAAAGATGGACTGCTCCCATTGTCTCATTAAGAGAAGGTAGCTGTCTAGAAGCACTGCGAAGTGCCAGTGCCTTTTCTCCACGAAGCTTCGTTAAATAAAACTGTATTGTTGAAACCTTCAAGCCTGACTCACAAAGTGGCATTTTTCCCACAATAGGCAGATGAATGCGTGGCTTGAGAGTTGGTGCAGGAGGCAGAGATTTAGATTTTTGGATCATTGGGATCTCTTCTGGGGAAGGGCTGACCTGTTCAAGAGGGATGGGTTACATCTGAACTGGAGGGGGACTAACATCCTGGCGGGGAGATTTGCTAGAGCCACTCAGGAGGGTTTAAACTAGTTTGGCAGGGGGGTGGGATCCAAAGCAGTAGGGAGACAGAAGAGAAGTTTGAGGACAGCACAGAAGTTAAGGAGAGCACATTAAGTAGTAAAAGCAGTGTCCATAATCCTAGTACCAGACAGATCAGGCAAAAGCAGGACAGAGAGCAAGGGAAGTCCAGATTAAACTGCATTTATTTCAATGCAAGAGGCCTGACTGGCAAGGCAGATGAACTCAGGGCATGGATGGGTACGTGGGACTGGGATATTATAGCAATTACTGAAACATGGCTAAGGGAGGGACAGGACTGGCAGCTCAATGTTCCAGGGTACAGATGCTATAGGAAAGATAGAACAGGAGGTAAGAGAGGAGGGGGAGTTGCACTTTTGATCAGCGAAAGCATCACGGCTGTACTGAGAGGGGATATATCCGAGGGTTCGGCCACTGAGTCGATATGGGTAGAACTGAGAAATAAGAAGGGGGAAATCTCTTTGATAGGGTTGTACTATAGGCCCCCAAATAGTCGGCGGGAAATTGAGGAGCAAATATGTAAGGAGATTACAGATAGCTCCAAGAAAAACAAGGTGGTAATAATCGGAGATTTTAATTTTCCCAACATTGACTGGGACAGCCATAGTATCAGAGGGTTGGATGGAGAGAAATTTGTTGAGTGTATTCAGGAGGAATTTTTCATTCAGTATGTGGATGGCCCAACTAGAGAGGGGGCAAAACTTGACCTCCTCTTGGGAAATAAGGAAGGGCAGGTGACAGAAGTGTTAATGAGGGATCACTTTGGGACCAGTGACTATAATTCTATTGGTTTTAAGATAGCTATGGAGAATGATCTGTCTGGCCCAAAAGTTAAAATTCTAAATTGGGGCAAGGCCAATTTTGATGGTATCAGGCAGGAATTTTCAAAAGTTAATTGGGGGAGTCTGTGGGAAGGCAAAGGGACGTCTGGTAAGTGGCAGGCTTTCAAAAGTGTGTTATCCAGGGTTCAGGGTAAACGCATTCCTCTTCGAGTGAAGGGCAAGGCTGGCAGATGTAGGGAACCCTGGATGACTCGGAATATTGAGGCCCTGGTCAAGAAGAAGAAAGAGGCACATGACATGCATAGGCAGCTGGGATCAAGTGAATCCCTTGAAGAGTATAGAGGGTGTTGGAGTAGAGTTAAGAGAGAAATCAGGAGGGCAAAAAGGGGACACAAGATTGTTTTGGCAGATAAGGCAAAGGAGAAACCAAAGAGCTTCTACAAATACTTAAAGGGCAAAAGAGTAACAAGGGAGAGAGTAGGGCCTCTTGAGGATCAAAAAGGTCATCTATGTGCAGATCCACAAGAGTTGGGTGAGATCTAAATTTCTCATCAGTATTTATTGTTGAGAAAAGCATGGATGTTAGGGAACTTGGGATAATAAATAGTGATGTCTTGAGGAGTGTACATATTACAGAGAAGGAGGTGCTGGACGTCTTAAAGCGCATCAAGGTAGATAAATCCCCGGAACCTGATGAAGTGTATCCCAGGACATTGTGGGAGGCTAGGGAGGAAATTGCGGTCCCCTAGCCGAGACATTTGAATCATCGATAGCCACGGGTGAGGTGCCTTTGTTTAAAAAGGGCTGCAGGGAAAAGCCTGGGAACTACAGGCCAGTGAGCCTCACATCTGTGGTGGGTAAATTGTTGGAAGGTATTTTGAGAGACAGGATCTACAGGCATTTAGAGATGGAAGGACTGATTAGGGACAGTCAGCATGGCTTTGTGAGTGGAAAATCATGTCTCACAAATTTGATTGAATTTTTTGAAGGGGTAATCAAGAAGGTAGATGAGGGCAGTGCAGTTGATGTTGTCTACATGGACATTAGCAAGGCCTTTGACAAGGTACCGCATGGTAGGTTGTTGCATAAGGTTAAATCTCACGGGAGCCAGGGTGAGGTATCTAAATGGATACAAAATTGGTTTCTTGACAGAAGTCAGAGGGTGGTTGTAGAGAATTGTTTTTCAAACTGGAGGCCTGTGACCAGTGGTGTGCCTCAGGGATCAGTGCTGGGTCAACTGTCATTTGTCATTTATATTAATGATTTGGATGAGAATATAGGAGGCATGGTTAGTAAATTTGCAGATGACACTAAGATTGGTGGCATCGTGGACAGTGAAGAAAGTTATCTCCAATTGCAACGGGATCTTGATCAATTGGGCCAGTGGGCTGACGAATGGCAGATGGAGTTTAATTTCGACAAATGCAAGCTGATGCATTTTGGTAGATTGAACCAGGGCAGGACTTACTCAGTTAATGGTAGGGCATTGGAGAGAGTTACAGAACAAAGAGATCTAGGGGTACATGTTCATAGCTCCTTGAAAGTGGAGTCACAGGTGGACAGAGTGGTGAAGAAGGCATTTAGCATGCTTGGTTTCATCGGTCAGAACATTGAATACAGGAGTTGGAATGTCTTGTTGAAGTTGTACAGGACATTGGTAAGGCCACACTTGGAATACTATGTGCAATTCTGGTCACCCTATTACAGAAAGGATATTATTAAACTAGAAAGAGTGCAGAAAAGATTTACTGGGATGCTACCAGGACTTGATGGATCGAGTTATAAAGAGAGGCTGGATAGACTGGGACTTTTTTCTCTGGAGCGTAGGAGGCTGAGAGGTGATCTTGTAGAGGTCTATAAAATAATGAAGGGCATAGATCAGATAGATAGTCATTATCTATTCCCAAAGGTAGGGGAGTCTAAAACTAGAGGGCATAGGTTTAAGGTGAGAGGGGGGAGATAGAAAAGTGTCCAGAGGGGCAATTTCTTCACACACAGGATGGTGAGTGTCTGGAACAAGCTGCCAGAGGTAGTAGTAGAGGCGGGTACAATCTTGTCTTTTAAAAAGCATTTAGAGAGTTACATGGGTATAGAGGGATATGGGCATATGCGGACAATTGGGATTAGCTTCGGGGTTTGAAAGAAAAGGGCGGCATGGACAAGTTGGGCCGAAGGGCCTGTTTCCATGCTGTAAACCTCTATGACTCTATGTGGATCTCACCCAAAATCATCGAGATGTCAATTTGCATGCATTTGCGTGCATCTCAATCTAATAACATGGTATTCTCCCAATCGTCCCACCTCACTTCCCTTAATGATTTCATTGGGGGGACCTCATACCGGCAGTAAAACACCTGCTCTAGAAAAGTCTGCTGCAAGTGCAGCAGTATCGAGGCTGAGTGAGGGGGTGGGGGTGAAGCAGCACTATAGTGGCAGTGCTGTTTCCCTCGGGGCCTGGGACTCAGCGCTGCCTTGGGCCATTAGTGCTGGGGTTCTGTGTGAGGGGGAGAGGGGGAGATTGGAGGAGTAGCTGGTTGGTTGGAGTCCCTGAGTGATGTAATGTCTCCCCCACTTATCCCAACCAAACCCATCTCCCCCACTTCATCCTCCTCCCCCCCCCCCCCCCCAACCAGGCTTCCAGAGTGGAAATGGACAATGGACTTCGTTATGCAGCCAATTGATGAGGCAGTCATTTTTATGGCTGCTGCTACTGCGAAAGAGGAGGAACTGCGGGCACTGCAAGGGCAGCTCAGACCACAGGCTGAAGCAGGATGAGAGGGAGGTGCCCCCGGAGGCAGAAGCCGACCTCCAATTGGCCCAAGGGGGAAGTAAGGTGAATGAGGATATGGAGACTCCAATAGTTCAGGAAACGCATGTCCTTTGAACAGCTTTTGGACAGTTGAATGTGAGGTTAATTGAGTCTGAGGGAATTGGTGATTGCGGAGTGGATTGGGCGGCTAGAAGAGAATTCCTGGTGGTATGCCGCACGTGGGTCCCCCACCTCCCTTTCCGGAGTTGCCTAATCCCTCAGCGCCTGTGGAAGGGGATTTGAAGCTAGCTGGAATAGTAACAATCGGTAGAGAAAGAGTTAAGATGATTTACACCCAATATGAGGATGCTAATAGTTTGATCATGTGTGGATGCAATTAACTGAAGTGAAATTAAGTATTATGATTTTGAGTGTGGATTTAAATTGAAAAGTATTTAATGTATTTTAATGGATTGAAAAGTATTTTCCTAGATATTAAGCTTTCAGTCAAAACACGCGAATTATGCAGAAAACTATGATATGGGTTAAAAACTGTGTAGAAAACATGATACAAGTTCAGAAACTCATAACTTAGTTAGTAAAGGAATAGAATGTTTCAAATTAGGTATAGTTAATGAAACCCATTAAATTAAGACCAGCCTTCTGGTCTCAACATCGAATTCAACAACTTCAGATGATTAGCTCTACCGCACCTCAACCCCTTTGTTTTCATTCTATTTTATTTAATTTTTTGCTGTTCTCTACCTTTTATTTCTTTATTGTCTTTCATCATTTTTCTCCCCCCCGCACCCCCCCCCCCCCCCCCGCCCTCCCCTCTTTCCCCCTACATTATCCCCCTTCCCTTACCTTTTCTCCCCCTTTGGTTCCACTTTTCTAAATTTTATCTCTGTCCCATCCATTCCCCCCACCCCACCAACATCCTCATCTGTCACAGCTTACCCTCTCATTTTAGCTTCTCTGCCATTTGGCCATTCACACCCTTTATTCTCTCTGTGACTGTCATTTGCAGTCTTTTCCCCTGGTTTCTGTGGCTATGACTCATCTTTTATTTCCCTCACTCTGCAGTATAAATATCTCCCACTTTCTATGCCTTTTAGCTTTGACAAAGGGTCATCTGGACTCGAAACATCAGCTCTTTTCTCTCCTTACAGATGCTGTCAGAACTGCTGAGATTTTCCAGCATTTTCTCTTTTAGTTTCAGATTCCAGCATCCGTAGTAATTTGCTTTTATCCAGTGGAAATCGGTATTGGAATAAATTAACAGAATGTCACTATATCAGGTGGCATATCACAATTGGCCGAGGTAATCTGTCATAAGATTGAGCATCTCCACATCATAATAAGATTGACATATCAATATAGAACATAGAACATAGAACAGTACAGCACAGAACAGGCCCTTCGGCCCACGATGTTGTGCCGACCTTCATCTGAAACCAAGATCAAGCTATCCCACTCCCTACCATCCTGGTGTGCTCCATGTGCCTATCCAATAACCGCTTAAATGTTCCTAAAGTGTCTGACTCCACTATCACTGCAGGCAGTCCATTCCACACCCCAACCACTCTCTGCGTGAAGAACCTACCTCTGATATCCTTCCTATATCTCCCACCATGAACCCTATAGTTATGCCCCCTTGTAATAGCTCCATCCACCCGAGGAAATAGTCTTTAAACGTTCACTCGATCTATCCCCTTCATCATTTTATAAACCTCTATTAAGTCTCCCCTCAATCTCCTCCGCTCCAGAGAGAACAGCCCCAGCTCCCTGGGAAATAGAATTGAATTAAGCAAATTAGTAGGAAAGACTGAGATAAGAAAAAAGTATAATTGTATTGAATTTTGGCTCGAAGTTTGAGTTCTTTGGAAAAGCTTTGTGGCACTCTGTGCTGCTTGGCAATCTGAAGGGCTCCCTTCGGCCATTGGTTAATATTTTTGTCTGTTTAATTGTATGTTTTAGATGTGTTTAATAAAATTTAGTATGCCTTAAGCTGAGACTTTGCCTTTGTGATATTTAATAAAAGAACACTTAGTTTTTTCTAAGAAATCAGGCCACCATTCGAAAATTCCCCACTTCAGCGCCCTTAGAACTTGTCCCTGTTCCGATGAATCCTGTGACTATCAGTCACAAGGAAGGCAAGGAATTACCAGGAGATTATGTTGATTGGGAAGGAATGAATGCCTTAAAGAACCTCACCTCCGTATGTAGTTCCAAATGCAGACTTAACCAGCCCCCACCAATGGATATTCTTGCATTATTAGAAAATGCTATGCCCATGAACCCCATTAAAACGGACCATTTGGGGCAAGGAGCAGGAGCTCAAACCCTCAATTACACTGCAAAGGACCCTTTGCATCAAAACAAAAAGAGTGTGGGGTAGTGAGCAGTGTGGTGTTACAGAATGGAGAGAGAAAGGAACAAGTCCTGTCACCATCCAGAAAATACTGTAAATTAATTGGCAAGATGCAAAAACCTCTTACAGATCTGCCTCTGTGCAGTAAGAATGGAGGGAAACTCAGTTCAGTCACATTTGGAACAAACTAATTAACAGTCTGGGGAAGAGTTTTGAATTGTTTCATTCTTGCGAAGTTACCTTTTCTTTCAGTTTTGAGTACAGTTTTGAATAAAGAAGAATGAAGACTATTGTCTTAATCTATTTCCTTTATTATATGAGTGTTTTATTTTCATTCAAGTTTAAATCGTTAAGATTTAATGAAAGCAAAATACTGTGGAGATTTTGTGTGTTGGGAAGCTTCCAAACTGAATGTGTGTATGTCTAATAAAGAATTTGTGTGGATTTTCTTGGATGTGTTGTTTGCATTAATGCTTTAATGTTTCCTCCCAACTTGTGATTTTACAACAGTAGTTTTGATAGAGTTTAATATCAAATGGGAGTTGTGAGTCAGATTGAAAGTATAATTTGAAACAAGATAAATATTTGGCATTCCCTAACCTTGAGTATAATTGTTACTGTCTAGAGATAGAGTCATTGAGGTTTACAGCATGGAAACAGGCCCTTCAGCCCAACTTGCCCATGCCGCCCTTTTTTTTAACTCTCAAGCTAGTCTCAATTGCCCGCATTTGGCCCATATCCCTCTATACACATCTTACCCATATAACTCTAAACACTTTTTAAAAGACAAAATTGTACCCGTCTCTACTACTACCTCTGGCAGTTTGTTCCAGACACTCACCACCCTCTGTGTGAAACAATTGCCCCTCTGGACACTTTTGTATCTCTCCCCTCTCACCTTAAACCTATGCCCTCTAGTTTTAGACTCCCCTACCTTTGGGAAAAGATATTGACTATCTAGCTAATCTATGCCCTTCATTATTTTATAGACCTCTATAAGATCACCCCTCAGCCTCCTACGCTCCAGAGAAAAAAGTCCCAGTCTACCCAGCCTCTCCTTATAACTCAAACCATCAAGTCCTGGTAGCATCCTGGTAAATCTTTTCTGCACTCTTTCTAGTTTAATAATATCCTTTCTACAATAGGGTGACCAGAATTGCACACAGTATTCCAAGTATGGCCTTACCAATGTCTTGTACAACTTCAACAAGACGTCCCAATTTCTGTGTTCAATGTTCTGACCAATGAAACCAAGCACGCCGAATGCCTTCTTCACCACTCTGTCCACCTGTGACTCCACTTTCAAGGAGCTATGAACCTGTACCCCTAGATCTCTTTGTTCTATAACTCTCTCCAATGCCCTACCATTAACTGAGTAAGTCCTGCCCTGGTTCAATCTACCAAAATGCATCACCTCGCATTTATCTAAATCAAACTCCATCTGCCATTCGTCAGCCCACTGGCCCAATTGATCAAGATAGAACATAGAACATAGAACATAGAACATTACAGCGCAGAACAGGCCCTTCGGCCCACGATGTTGCACCGACCAGTTAAAAAAAAAACTGTGACCCTCCAACCTAAACCAATTTCTTTTCGTCCATGAACCTATCTACGGATCTCTTAAACGCCCCCAAACTAGGCGCATTTACTACTGATGCTGGCAGGGCATTCCAATCCCTCACCACCCTCTGGGTAAAGAACCTACCCCTGACATCGGTTCTATAACTACCCCCCCTCAATTTAAAGCCATGCCCCCTCGTGCTGGATTTCTCCATCAGAGGAAAAAGGCTATCACTATCCACCCTATCTAAACCTCTAATCATCTTATATGTTTCAATAAGATCCCCTCTTAGCCGCCGCCTTTCCAGCGAAAACAATCCCAAATCCCTCAGCCTCTCCTCATAGGATCTCCCCTCCATACCAGGCAACATCCTGGTAAACCTCCTCTGCACCCTCTCCAAAGCCTCCACATCCTTCCTGTAATGTGGGGACCAGAACTGCACACAGTACTCCAAGTGCGGCCGCACCAGAGTTGTGTACAGTTGCAACATAACGCTACGACTCCTAAATTCAATCCCCCTACCAATAAACGCCAAGACACCATATGCCTTCTTAACAACCTTATCTACCTGATTCCCAACTTTCAGGGATCTATGCACACATACACCTAGATCCCTCTGCTCCTCCACACTATTCAAAGTCCTCCCGTTAGCCCTATACTCAACACATCTGTTATTCCTACCAAAGTGAATTACCTCACACTTCTCCGCATTAAACTCCATCCGCCACCTCTCGGCCCAACTTTGCAACCTGTCTAAGTCTTCCTGCAAACTACGACACCCTTCCTCACTGTCTACCACACCACCGACTTTGGTGTCATCAGCAAATTTGCTAATCCACCCAACTATACCCTCATCCAGATCATTAATAAATATTACAAACAGCAGTGGCCCCAAAACAGATCCTTGAGGTACACCACTTGTAACCGCACTCCATGATGAATATTTACTATCAACCACCACCCTCTGTTTCCTATCCGCTAGCCAATTCCTGATCCAATTTCCTAGATCACCCCCAATCCCATACATCTGCATTTTCTGCAGAAGCCTACCATGGTGAACCTTATCAAACGCCTTACTAAAATCCATATATACCACGTCCACTGCCTTGCCCCCATCCACCTCCTTGGTCACTTTCTCAAAAAACTCAATAAGGTTAGTAAGGCACGACCTACCTGCCACAAAACCATGCTGACTATCACCTATCAATTCATTACTCTCCAAATAACTATAAATCCTATCCCTTATAATTTTTTCCAACATCTTGCCGACAACAGAAGTGAGACTCACCGGTCTATAATTCCCGGGGAAGTCTCTGTTCCCCTTCTTAAACAATGGGACAACATTCGCTAACCTCCAATCTTCTGGTACTATACCAGAGGCCAACGACGACCTGAAGATCAGAGCCAGAGGCTCTGCAATCACTTCTCTTGCCTCCCAGAGAATCCTTGGATAAATCCCATCCGGACCAGGGGATTTATCTATTTTCAGACCCTCCAGAATATCCTGCACATCCTCCTTATCAACTGTAATACTGTCTATTCTACTCCCTTGCAACCCAGTGTCCTCCTCAGCTATATTCATGTCCCCTTGCGTGAACACCGAAGAGAAATATTGGTTCAATGCTTCACCAATCTCCTCCGGTTCCACACATAACTTCCCTCTGCCATCTATAACTGGCCCTAAACTTGCCCTAACCAACCTTCTGTTCTTGATCCCATTGCAATCCGAGATAACGTTCTTCACTGTCCACTATGCCACCAATCTTAGTGTCATCTGCAAATTTACTAACCATGCCTTCTATATTCTCATCCATATCATTAATATAAATGATAACTAACAGTAGATCCAGCACCGATCCCTGAGGCACACCACTGGTCACAGGCCTCCAGTTTGAAAAACAACCCTCAACAACCACCCTTTGTTTTCTGTCATCAAGCCAATTTTGTATCCATTTGGCTACCTCACCCTGGATCCCATGAGATTTAACCTTATGCAACAACCTACCATGTGGTACCTTGTCAAAGGCCTTGTAAAGTCCATGTAGACAACATCAACTGCACTGCCCTCATCTACCTTCTTGGTTACCCCTTCAAAGAATTCAATCAAATTTGTGAGACATGATTTTCCACTCACAAAGCCATGCTGACTGTCCCTTATCAGTCCTTGCGTCTCTAAATGCCTGTAGATCCTGTCTCTCAAAATACCTTCCAACAACTTACCCAATACAGATGTGAGGCTCACCGGCCTGTGGTTCCCAGGCTTTTCCTTGCAGCCCTTCTTAAACAAAAGCACAACATTTGCCATCCTCCAATCTCCAGGCACCTCACCTGTGACTATCGATGATTGAAATATATCTGCTAGGGGACCCTAGCCTCCCACAGTGTCCTGGGGATTTATCTACCTTGATGCGCTTTAAGACTTCCAACACCATCTTCTCTGTTATATGTACACTCCGCAAGACACCACTATTTATTTCCCCAAGTTCCCTAACCATAGAACCATAGAAAATTACAGCTCAGAAACATCCATGCTTTTCTCAACAGTGAATACTGATGAGAAATATCTAGGATCTCACCCATCTCTTGTGGATCCGCACATAGATGACCTTGTTGATCCTTAAGTCACACTCTCTCCCTAGTTACTCTTTTGCCCTTTTTGTATTTGTAGAAGTTCTTTGGATTCTCCTTTGCCTTATCTGCCAGAACAATCTTGTGTCCCCTTTTTGCCCTCCTGATTTCTCTCTTAACTCTACTCCTACACCCTCTATACTCTTCAAGGGATTCACTTGATCCCAGCTGTCTGTGCATGTCATGTGCCTCTTTTTTCTTCTTGACCAGGGCCTCAATATCCCAAGTCATCCATGGTTCGCTACTTCTACCAGCCTTACCCTTCACTCTAAATGGAATGTGCTTACCCTGAACTCTGGTTAACACACTTTTGAAAGCTTCCCACTTACCAGACTTCCCTTTGCCTTCCCACAGACTCCCCCAATTAATTGTCGAAAGTTCCTGCCCGATACCATCAAAATTGGCCTTGCCCCAATTTAGAATTTTAACTTTTGGGCCAGACCTATCATTCTCCATAGCTATCTTAAAACTAATGGAATTATGGTCACTGGTCCCAAAGTGATGCCTCACCAACACTTCTGTCACCAGCCCTTCCTTATTTCCCAAGAGGAGGTCACGTTTTTCCCCCTCTCTAGTCAGGCCATCCACAAAGTGAATGAGAAATTCCTCCTAAATACACTCAACAAATTTCTCTCCACCAAGCCTCTAACACTATGGCTGTCCCAGTCAATGTTGGGAAAGTTAAAATCCCCTACTATTGTCACCCTATTTTTCTTGGAGCTATTTGTAATCTCATTATATATTTGCTCCTCAATTTCCTGCCGACTATTTGGGGGCCTATAGTACAACCCTATCAAAGTGATTTCCCTGTTCTGATTTCTCAGATCAATCCATATAGACTCAGTGGGCGAACCCTCGGATATATCCCCTCTCACTACTGCCGTGATGTTTTCCTTAATCAAAAGAGCAATTCCCCCTCCTCTCTAACCTCCTGTTCTAGCTTTCCTATAGCATCTGTACCCTAGAATATTGAGCTGCCAGTCCTGTCCTTCCCTTAGCCATGTTTCAGTAATTGCTATAATATCCCAGTCCCATGTCCCCATCAATGCCCTGAGTTCATCTGCCTTGCCCGTCAGGCCTCTTACATTGAAATAAATGCAATTTAATCTGGATTTTCCTTGCTTTCTGTCTTGCTTCTGCCTGATCTGTCTAGTACTCGGATTACTAACACTGCCTTTACTATTTAATGTGCTCTCTTTAACTTCTGTGCTGTCCTCAACCTTTTCTTTTACTTCCCTACTGCTTTGGGTCCCACCCCCTGCCAAACTAGTTTAAACCCTCCTGAGTGGCTCTAGCAAATCTCCCCGCCAGGATGTTAGTCCCCCTCCTGTTCAGGTATAACCCGTCCCTCTTGAACAGGTCACCCCTTCCCCAGAAGAGATCCCAATGATCCAAAAATCTAAATCCCTGCCCCCTCTCAAGCCACCGCATTCAAAAGAACAAAGAAAGAACAAAAAAAATTACAGCACAGGAACAGGCCTTTCGGCCCTCCAAGCTTGCACCGACCATGCTGCCCAACTGAACAAAAATCCCCTACCCTTCCGGGGAACATATCCCTCTCTTCCAATCCTATTCATGTTTTTGTCCAGACATCCCTTAAAACTCACTATCGCATCCACTTCCACTACCTCCCCTGGCAGCGAGTTCCAGGCATCCACCACCCTCTGTGTAAAAAAACTTGCCTCGTACACCTCCTTTAAACCTTGTCCCTCGCACCTTAAACCTATGCACCCTAGTGTTTGACTGTTCCACCCTGGGAAAAAACTTCTGACTATCCACTCTGTCCATAACCCTCATAATCTTGTAGACTTCTATCAGGTCGCCCCTCAACCTCCGTCATTCTAGTGAGAACAAACCAAGTTTCTCCAACCTCTCCTCATAGCTAATGCCCTCCATACCAGGCAACATCCTGGTAAATCTTTTCTGTACCCTCTCCAAAGCCTCCACATCTTTCTGCTAGTGCGGCGACCAGAATTGAACACTATATTCCAAGTGTGGCCTAACTAAGGTTCTACAAAGCTGTAACATGACTTGCCAATTTTTAAACTCAGTGCCTTGGCCGGTGAAGGCAAGCATGCCGTATGCCTTCTTGACTACCTTCTGCACTTGGGTTGCCACTTTCAGTGACCTGTGTACCTGTACACCCAGATCCCTCTGCCTATCAATACTCTTAAGGGTTCTGCCATTTACTGTAAATTTCCTATCTTTATTAAACCTTCCAAAATGCATTACCTCACATTCATCCGGATTAAACTCCATCTGCCATCTCTCTGCCCAAGCCTCCAACCTATCTATATCTTGCTGTATCCTCCGATTGTCCTCATCGCTATCTGCAAATCCACCAACCCTTGTTTCATCCGCAAACTTACTAATCAAACCAGTTACATTTTCCTCCAAATCATTTATATATTATGAACAGCAAAGGCCCCAGCACTGACCCATGAGGAACGCCACTTGTCACAGGCCTCCATTGCTACCACTGCTACCCTCTGTCTTCTTTGACTGAGCCAGTTCTGTATCCACCTTGCCAGCTCACCTCTGATCCCATGCGACTTCACCTTCTGCACCAGTCTGCCATGAGGGACCTTGTCAAAGGCCTTACTGAAGTCCATATAGACAACATTCACTGCCCTACCATCATCAATCATCTTCGTCACTTCCTCGAAAAACTTGATCAAGTTAGATCATTCATCTGCCAAATCTCCCTATTCCTACTCTCACTAGCACGTGGCACCGGTAGTAGTCCAGAAATTACTACCTTTGAGATCCTGCACTTCAGCCTTTTGCCTAACTCTCTATATTCACACTTCACGACCTCATCCCTTTTCCTACCTATGTCGTTGGTACCAATATCTACAGCAACTTCTGGTTGCTCACCCTCCCCCTTAAGAACGTCCTGCAACCGCTCAGAGACGTCCCTCACCCTGGCACCAGGGAGGCAACACATTATCCTGGAGTATCGATTGCGGCCACAGAAACACCTGTCTGTGCTTCTAACTAGCGAGTCCTCTATTACCACAGCTCACTTGCTCTTTGCCCGACGCTGCTCTATAGCAGAACCAAGTGTAGTGCCACAGACCTGGCTGCTGCTGGTATCTTCCCCTGACAGGCTATCTTCCTCAACAGTATCCAAAACAGTATACCCTGTTTGAAAGGGGAATAGCCACAGGGTGTCTTCTGGAGGTCCACCTTCTGGTAGCAGTGACTGTGCCTATGCAAATCTTACCTGAAGCAGCCAATCAGCGTCGCCGCTCCGCTGCCCTCACCTGGACATAGATATAGGATATACATATATAACAATACATACGGGAAGTTTTGGAAACTAAATTGAAATTTTATAATCAAAGTATATAAATTGGAATTTGAAAATAACCATCTTGAACTTGGAATAATGCTGGGTTCAAATTGTGAAAGAAAAGGATTTAAAGCTCGCAGGAAATCATGTGCTTGCTCTCCTTTGCTTTTAGTCTTTGAAGGTGTGGTGATGTCACTACATTTGAAACTGGTCCACCTCTTTTGTTTTCTAACCGGCAGAGATTTCACTACTTTCAGTTTGATTCATTACATATCTAATTTGGTGATTGAGAATTTATATACACTGGAGATTATGAATTTTATATTTATTTTTAATTTGACAGATTTCTAGACCAAATTAACTCTTTTGGCTCCAAGATGAATGTATTCATTCCAGAACCAGGGGTTCTGAGGATTCAGGGTAGACCATTTAGGACGGAGGTGAGGAGACATTTCTTCACCCAAAGAGTGGTGAGCCTGTGGAATTCATTACCACAGGAAGTAGTTGATGCCAAAACATTGAATGTATTCAAAAGGCGGCTGGACAAAGCACTTGGGGCGAATGGGATCAAAGGTTATGGAGAAAAAGCAGGATTAGGGTATTGTGTTGGACGATTAGCCATGATCATAATGAATGGCAGAGCAGGCTCGAAGGGCCAAATGGCCTCCTCCTGCTCCTATCTTCTATGTTTCTATGTTTTTTTTGTGCTTTGTTTTTAAATAGGTGGATCGTGAATTGCAGATAATCGACAAGTCTAGCAGCTTCAAGACTTCAACATTGTTTGTCACAACATAGTGATGGACTGAGACGAAAAGGCTTTGTGGAAGAGTTTAACTCATTCTGATTTTTCCTGTTACTTTTTGAATTAATGTGACTGGTAACACAATTGTAGGCATTACTGTTTCTGATATTTAATTAATAGAATAGCAACTCATAAGGGAATAAATACATTTTATACAAATGGATACATACATTTTGACAAATAAAGGGTAATGGAAAGAGAGTCTGTATGAGTTTTGCATTTCAAGAAAATAAAACTTTTCTTTTGCTGTTGAAGAGAGATAAATTGAAACATATTCTCAGTTCATGATGTCACCATTTGAAGCTGGGATAAATTTTATAAAGTAATTTTTGTTTTGTGTGTTACTTATATTGAGTAAATGTTATCGAAGACAATGCACATGTGAACAGATAAAATTTGTTTTGATTCAAAGTACCTAAATGCTAGTAAGTTACAAGTATCCCAAATGCTTTTTTCTTTAAGCACAGCTCCGCACCGATTTACGGATTCATTGAAATTGACATTTCCATATGATTAGCAGGCCCGGGTCAGTATTCTCCAGGCCCACTAACACCACCCTCCACTCCACCCACCCCCGCCCCCCCCACCCCCACTGGGAGTGGTTCCTACCAGCGGGGTTTACAACTGCTCCCCATTAACAGGGGACAGGCATCCTCACCCCACTGATGGGGAGAGAGGCCATTGAGGCCCCCCTGGAGAGCGGGCCAAAGGGGGGGGGCCCCATTGAACAGTGCCAGCCTGGTGACCTGGCACTGCCCAAGGGACAAAATGGCACCATCTACCAGACACCTTGGCACTGCTCACTGGGCACCAGGCAGTTGGATCAGTTGGAGAGAGAGGGAGGAGGGCGATTGGGGCTGGCCATTGGGATAGGGGGGGGGGGGGGGAAATTGGGATGGGGCTGGCCATCAGGGTGGGGTGGGGGGGTGGGGTGGGGGGGTAGACTGAGGCTGGCCTGGAGGGTGGTCTGGTAGGCCAGCAATTGAGCAGTGGTGGTCTGGAAGACCAGCGATCAGAGGGGTTGCAGGGAAGGCCAGTGATCAGAGGCCAGCGATTGGGAGGACGGTGATGGCGGGGTGTGGGGGCAGTGCACATGAGATGATCTCTGCACTGACAGATCGACGCATGCTCTCTCTGCTTATCATTATGCTGCCAGCTTCTTGGGCGGGAATAGCCCTGCCCCCTGCTTTTCAGTGTGAAATCATGCTGAGGCACTCTGCATTGCACAGAGTGTTGGAGATTCATTCTGGTAAGTACACCCAAAAAGTGGGTGGGAAATACTCCTGTTTTTCCCCTTTTGGGCACTTAGTTTTGTTTTGGGAGAATCTGAGCCAGTGTTAAATCTGGGGAGTGTCAATGACATTGCAACAGATGACAGGATTTTCCTATTGTTTAATTATCTGGGATTATGGAATTCAAACCCTTAAAAGATGAATAAAATACACCATTTGTGCAGATCACGCTATTCATTAACTTAAAAAAGACATGAAGAGTTGATGAGATAATGGAGGAATTTTCTCTACAATTCGTTAAATTGGCATAAAAATCACTTGTGTTACTTCATACTTGAATAGTGGGCTAATTGAGCCTTAAAAGAATCGCATATGTATGCTAATAGGAGACACATGTTTGAGCTATGATATTGGGAATTAAGATTTACAGTGGTAGCTGTGACAAAGGGATTATGCAGTGTGGAGTAGAAAAGAATGGTGTACTGGTAGGATCTGGATTAGAGTGCTGAAAAAAAATCCAACCAATTAATAAATATGTCCCTATCCTCTCTATGACGCAGAATTAAATGTGGACTTTGATTGGGAAAGGAGGTTAGTTGCACTTGGGAGAGAGAGACAAGTGAAAGGATGTATGTAAAGGTAGGGTACATGGGAGATGGAACATACTGTGTACATGCTGACGGAGTAGAAAGACATTACAGTAGAGAAATTTGCCCTATGCATCACCCCACCTGCTGTTTTGGCAAGAATCGGACAAATTGACCTAATTGATGTACATGTTAGTGAGGGATCGCTTTGGGACCAAAGAACAGTGCAGCACAGGAGCAGGCCCTTCAGCCATCCAAGCCTGCGCCGATCATGATGCCTGCCTAAACTAAAACTGTATGCACTTACGGAGTCCGTATCCTTCCATTCCCATCCTATTCATGTATTCATCTAGTTGCCCATTAAATGCCGCTATCATACCTGTTCCAACCATCTCCCCGGGCAGCGCGTTCCAGACATTCACCACCTTCTGTGTAAAAAAAAACTTTCCTCGCACATCTCCTCTAAACTTTTCCCCACGCATCTTAAACCTATGTCCCACAGTACTTGACTTTTCTACCCTAGGAAAGAGCATCTGACTATCCACTCTGTCCATGCCACTCATAATCTTGGAAACCTCTATCAGGTCACCCCTCAACCTCTGTTGCTCCAATAAGAACAAATCGAGTTTATTTAGCCTTGCCTCATAGATAATACCCTTTAGACCAGGCAACATCCTGGTAAGCCTCCTCTGTACCCACTCCAAAGCATCCACATCCTCTGGCAGGGTGGCGACCAGAATTATACACAATATTCTAAAATATTCTAAAGGGCGGCACGGTAGCACAGTGGTTAGCACTGCTGCTTCACAGCTCCAGGGTCCCGGGTTCGATTCCCAGCTCGGGTCACTGTCTGTGTGGAGTTTGCACATTCTCCTCGTGACTGCGTGGGTTTCCTCCGGGTGCTCCGGTTTCCTCCCACATCCAAAGATGTGCAGGTTAGGTTGATTGGCCAGGTTAAAAATTGCCCCTTAGAATCCTGGGATGCGTAGATTAGTGGGTAAAATATGTGGGGGTAGGGCCTGGGTGGGATTGTAGTCGGTGCAGACTCGATGGGCCGAATGGCCTCCTTCTGCACTGTAGGGTTTCTATGATTTCTATGAAATGTGACGTTCACGAGGGGTCATAGGTTCAAGGTGAAGGGGGGGAGGTTTAACACAGATATCAGACGGACATATTTTACACAGAGGGTGGTGGGGGCCTGGAATGCGCTGCCAGGCAAGGTGGTGGAGGCGGACACACTGGGAACGTTTAAGACTTATCTAGACAGCCATATGAACGGAGTGGGAATGGAGGGATACAAAAGAATGGTCTAGTTTGGACCAGGGAGCGGCGCGGGCTTGGAGGGCCGAAGGGCCTGTTCCTGTGCTGTATTGTTCTTTGTTCTTTGAGGTCTAACTAAGGTTCTATACAGCTGCAGCATGGCCTGCCAATTTTTACACTCAATACCCCGATCGATGAAGGCAAGCATGCCGTATGCCTTCTTGACTACCTTATCCACTTGTGTTGCCACTTTCAGTGATCGATGGACATGAACACCCAGATCTCTCTGCCTGTCAATACTCCTGAGGGTTCTACCATTTACTGTATAATTTCTACATGCATTGGACTTTCCAAAATGCATTACCTCACACTTGTCCGGATTAAACACCATCTGCCATTTCTCTGCCCAAGTCTCCAACCAAGTATCTTGCTGTATCCTCTGACAATCCTCTTCACTATCCGCAACTCCACCAATTTTTGTGTCATCTGCGAACTTACTAGTCAAACCAGCTACATTTTCCTTCAATTCATTTATATATACTAACAACAAAGGTCCCAGAACAGATCCGTATGGAATACCACTAGTCACAACCTTTCATTCAGAAAAGCACCCCTCTGCTGCAACCCTCTGTCTTGTAAGCCAGTTCTGTATCCACCTTGCAGTATCCACCTCGGGTCACTGTCTGTGTGGAGTTTGCACATTCTCCTCGTGACTGCGTGGGTTTCCTCCGGGTGCTCCGGTTTCCTCCCACATCCAAAGATGTGCAGGTTAGGTTGATTGGCCAGGTTAAAAATTGCCCCTTAGAATCCTGGGATGCGTAGATTAGTGGGTAAAATATGTGGGGGTAGGGCCTGGGTGGGATTGATCCCAGTGACTTCATCTTTCATACCAGTCCACCATGAGCTTTATTGAAGTCCATGTATACAACATCCACTGCCTTCCCTCATCTATCATCTTTGTCACTTCCTTGAAAAACTCCATCAAGTTAGTAAGGCATGATCTCCCCTTCACAAAACCATGCTGTTTCCAAATGTGAGTAAATCCTGTCCCTAAGAATCTTTTCCAATAATTTCCCTACCACTGACGTAAGACTCACTGGCCTATAATTTCCTGGGTTATCCCTGCTGCTCTTCTTAAACAATGGAACAACATTGGCTATCCTCTAGTCCTCTGGAACTTCACCTGTAGTCAATGAGGATACAAAGGTTTCTGTTAAGTCCCCAGCAATTTCCGTCCTTGCCTCCCTCTGTACTCTGGGATAGATCCCATCAGGCCATAGGGATTTATCAACTTTAATGCTTTTTAAGACGCCCAACACCTCCTCCTTTTTGCTATTGACATGACCCAGAATATCTACACACCCTACCCTAGGCTCCTCATCCATCAATTCCCTCTCTTTGGTGAATGCTGAGGCAAAGTATTCATTTAGTATCTCGCCATTTTCCTTTGATTCCAAGAAGAGATCCCCTCCACTATCCTTGAGTAGACCAACCCTTTCCCTGGCTACCATCTTGGTCTTTACATGCGTATAAAATGCCTTAGGATTTTCCTTAATCCTGTGTGCCAAAGACTTTTCATGACCCCTTTTAGCCCTCCTAGCTCCTTCCTTAAGTTCCTTCCTAGTTCTTTATATTCTTCAAGGGCTTCATCTGTCCTAAGCCTTATAGGCCTTACAAATGCTTCCTTTTCCTTTTTGACAAGGCTGAATGCAGGGCTCCCGATACTTGCCACACTTATCTTTCGTCCTCACAGGCACATGCCGGACCAGTGACCATAATTCCATTAGTTTTAAGATAGCTATGGAGAATGATAGGTCTGGCCCAAAAGTTAAAATTCTAAATTGGTGCAAGGCCAATTTTGATTGAATTAGACAGGAACTTTCAAAAGTTGATTGGGGGAGTCTGTTGGCAGGCAAAGGGATGGCTGGTAATGGGAGGCTTTCAAAAGTGTGTTAACCAGAGTTCAGGGTAAGCACATTCCACTTAGAGTGAAGGGCAAGGCTGGTAGAAGTAGGGAACCCTGGATGACTTGGGATATTGAGGCCCTGGTTAAGAAGAATATGAAGGCAGATGACATGTATAGGCAACTGGGATCAAGTGGATCCCTTGAAGAGTATAGGGGGTGTAGGAGTAGAGTTAAGAGAGAAATCAGGAGGGCAAAAAGGGGACACGAGATTGCTTTGGCAGATAAGGCAAAGGAGTATCCAAAGAGCTTCTACAAATACATAAATGCAAAAGAGTAACTAGGGAGAGAGCAGGGCCTCTTAAGGATCAACAAGGTCATCTATGTGCAGATCCACAAGAGATGGGTGAGATCCTAAATGAATATTTCTCATCAGTATTTACTGTTGAGAAAAGCATGGATGTTAGGGAACTTGGGAAAATAAATAGTGATGTCTTGAGAAGGGCGGCACGGTAGCACAGTGGTTAGCACTGCTGCTTCACAGCTCCAGGGACCTGGGTTCGATTCCCGGCTTGGGTCACTGTCTGTGTGGAGTTTGCACATTCTCCTTGTGTCTGCGTGGGTTTCCTCCGGGTGCTCCGGTTTCCTCCCACAGTCCAAAGATGTGCGGGTTAGGTTGTTTGGCTATGCTAAAAATTGCCCTTAGTGTCCTGAGATGTGTAGGTTAGAGGGATTAGTGGGTAGATATATAGGGATATGGGGGTAGGGCCTGGGTGGGATTGTGGTCGGTGCAGACTTGATGGGCCGAATGGCCTCTTTCTGTACTGTAGGGTTTCTATGATTTCTATGAGTGTACATATTACAGAGAAGGAGGTGCTGGAAGTCTTAAAGCGCATCAAGGTAGATAAATCCCCGGACCTGATGAAATGTATCCCAGGACATTGTGGGAGGCTAGGGAGGAAATTGTGGGTTCCCCCGCAGAGATATTTGAATCATCGATAGTCACAGGTGAGGTGTCTGAAGATTGGAGGGTGGCAAATGCTGCATCTTTGTTTAAGAAGGGCTTCAGGGAAAAGCCTGGGAACTATCAGCCAGTGAGCCTCACATCTGTAGTGGGTAAGTTGTTAGAAGGTATTCTGAGAATCTACAGGCAGTTCGAGGTAAGGACTGATTGGGGACGGTCAGCGTGGCTTTGTGAGTGGAAAATCAGGTCTCACAAATTTGATTGAGTTTTTTAAAGGGGTAACCAAAAAGGTAGATGAAGGTAGTGCAGTAGATGTTGTCTATATGGACTTTAGCGAGACCATAACACCTAGGAGCAGAATTAGGCCACTCGGCCCATCAAGTCTGCTCCGCCATTCAATCATGGCTGATATTTTTCTCATCCCCATTCTCCTCCCTTTTCCCCATAACCCCTGATCCCCTTATTAATCAAGAACCTACCTATCTCTGTCTTAAAGACACTCAATGACCTGGCCTCCACAGCCTTCTGTGGCAAAGAGTTCCACAAATTCACCACTCTCTGGCTGAAGAAATTCCTCCTCATCTCTGTTTTAAAGGAGCATCCATTTAGCCTGAGATTGTGCCTCCAGTTCTAGTTTTTCCTACTAGTGGAAACAGCCTCTCCACATCCACTCTATCCAGGCCTCGTAGTGTCCTGTAAGTTTCAATAAGATCCCCCCTCATCCTTCTAAACTCCAATGAGTACAGACCCAGAGTCCTCAACCGTTCCTCATACGGCAAGCTCTTCATTCCAGGGATCATTCTTGTGGCAAGGCCTTTGACAAAGTATCACATGGTAGGTTGTTGCATAAGGTTAAATCTCACAGGATCCAGGTGAGGTAGCCAATTGGATACAAAATTGGCTTGATGAAAGAAAACAGAGGGTGGTTGTTGACAGTTGTTTTTCAAACTGGAGGCCTGTGACCAGTAGTGTGCCTTAGGAATCGGTGCTGGGTCCACAATTATTTGTCATTTATATTAACGATTTGGATGAGAATTTAAGAGGCATGGTTAGTAAGTTTGCAGATGACACCAAGTGGCATTGTGGACAGTGAAGAAGATTATCTAGGATTGCAACTGGACCTCGATCAATTGGACCAGTGGGCTGATGAATGTCAGATGGATTTAATTTAGATAAATGTGAGGTGATGCATTTTGGTGGATCGAACCTTACTCAGTTAATGGTAAGGTATCGGGGAGAGCTATAGAACAAAGAGATCTAGGGGTACAGGTTCATAGATCCTTGAAAGTGTAGTCACAGGTGGACAGAGTGGTGAAGAAGACATGCTTGGTTTCATTGGTCAGAATATTGAATACAGAAGTTGGGACGTCTTGTTGAGTTGTACAAGACATTCGTAAGGCCACACTTGGAATACTGTGTACAGTTCTGGTCACCCTATTATAGAAAGAATATTATTAAACTAGAAAGAATGCAGAAAAGATTTACTGGGATGCACTGGGACTTGATGTTTTGAGTTATAAGGAGAGGCTGGATAGATTGGGACTTTTTTCCCTGGAGTGTAGGAGGCTTAGAGGTCTATAAGATAATGAGGGGCGCAGATCAGCTAGATAGTCAAAATCTTTTCCCAAAGGTAGGGGAGTCGAAAACTAGACGGCATTTGATTGGATTTTGATTTAATTTATTATTGTCACATGTATTAACATACAGTGAAAAGTATTGTTTCTTGCATGCTATATAAAGCATGACGTTCATAGAGAGGGAAATGAGAGCATGCAGAATGAAGTGTGACAGTCATAGCTAGGGTGTAGAGAAAGATCAACTTAATGCAAGGTAAGTCCATTCAAAAGTCTGATAGCAGCAGAGAAGAAGAAGTTCTTGAGTTGGTTGGTACGTGACCTCAGACTTTTGTACATTTTTCCCAACGGAAGAAGGTGGAAGAGAGAATGTCCGGGGTCCGTGGGGTCCTTAATTATGCTGGCTGCTTTGCTGAGGCAGCGGGAAGTGTAGACAGAGTCAATGGATGGGAGGCTGGTTTGCGTGATGGATTGGGCTACATTCACAACCTTTTGTGGTTCCTTGCGGTCTTGGGCAGAGCAGGAGCCATACCAGGCTGTGATACAACCAGAAAGAATGCTTTCTGTGGTGCATCTGTAAACATTGGTGAAAGTCGTAGCCAAATTTCCTTAGTCTTCTGTGAAAGTAGAGACGTTGGTGGGCTTTTTAACGAGAGTCTGCATGGGGGGACCAGCACAGGTTGTTGGTGATCTGGACACCTAAAAACATGAAGCTCTCGACCCTTTCTACTTCGTCCCCGTTGATGTAGATAGGGGCGTGTTCTCCTTTACGCTTCCTGAAGTCGATGACAATCTCCTTCATTTTATTGACATTGAGAGAGAGATTATTGTTGCCGCACCAGTTCACCAGATTCTCTATCTCATTCCTGTACTCTACCTCATCATTGCTTGAATTTTCAACTCATCATAGGTTTAAGGTGAGAGGGGGGAGATACAAAAGGGTCCAGAATGGCAATTTTTTCACACACAGGGTGGTGAGTGTCTGGAACGAGCTGCCAGAGGTAGTGGTAGAGGCGGATACAATTTGTCTTTTAATAAGCATTTAGACAGTTACATGGGAACATAGAACATAGAACATTACAGCGCAGTACAGGCCCTTCGGCCCTCGATATTGCACCGACCTGTGAAACCAATCTAAAGCCCATCTAACCTACACTATTCCAGTATCATCCATATGTTTATCCAATGACCATTTAAATGCCCTTAATGTTGGCAAGTCCACTACTGTTGCAAGCAGGGCATTCCACGCCCTTACTACTCTCTGAGTAAAGAACCTACCTCTGACATCTGTCCTATATCTATCACCACTCAATTTAAAGCCATGTCCCCTTGTGCTAGCCATCACCATCCGAGGAAAAAGGCTCTCACTGTCCACCCTATCTAATCCTCTGATCATCTTGTGCCTCTATTAAGTCACCTCTTAACCTTCTTCTCTCTAACGAAAACAGCCTCAAGTCACTCAGCCTTTCCTCATAAGACCTTCCCACCATACCAGGCAACATCCTGGTAAATCTCCTCTGCACCCTTTCCAATGCTTCCACATCCTTCCTATGGCTCTGAAACTCAATCCCTCTACCAATAAAAGCTAACACACCGTACGCCTTCTTAACAACCCTATCAACCTGGGTGCCAACTTTCAGGGATCTATGCACATGGACACCGAGATCTCTCTGCTCATCCACACTACCAAGTATCTTACCATTAGCCCAGTACTCTGTATTCCTGTTACTCCTTCCAAAGTGAATCACCTCACACTTTTCCGCATTAAACTCCATTTGCCACCTCTCAGCCCAGCTCTGCAGCTTATCTATGTCCCTCTGTAACCTGCAACATCCTTCCGCACTGCCCACAACTCCACCGACTTTAGTGTCATCCGCAAATTTACTAACCCATCCTTCTACGCCCTCATCCAGGTCATTAATAAAAATGACAAACAGCAGTGACCCCAAAACAGATCCTTGCAGTACACCACTAGTAACTGAACTCCAGGATGAACATTTCCCATCAACCACCACCCTCTGTCTTCTTACAGATGGCCAATTTCTGATCCAAACCACTAAATCACCCTCAAACCCATGCTTCCGTATTTTCTGCAATAGCCTACCGTGGGGAACCTTATCAAACGCTTTACTGAAATCCATATACACCACATCAACTGCTTTACCCTTATCCACTTCTTTGGTCACCTTCTCAAAGAACTCAATAAGGTTTGTGAGGCACGACCTACCCTTCACAAAACCGTATTGACTATCCCTAATCAAATTATTCCTTTCAAGATGATTATAAATCCTATCTCTTATAATCCTTTACAAAACTTTGCCCACAATAGAAGTAAGGCTCACTGGTCTATAATTACCAGGGTTGTCTCTACTTCCCTTCTTGAACAAAGGGACAACATTTGCTATCCTCCAGTCTTCTGGCACTATTCCTGTAGACAATGACGACATAAAGATCAAAGCCAAAGGCACTGCAATCTCCTCCCTAGCCTCCCAGAGAATCCTAGGATAAATCCCATCTGGCCCAGGGGACTTATCTATTTTCACACTTTCCAGAATCGCTAACACCTCCTCCTTATGAACCTCAATCCCGTCTAGACTAATAGCCTGTATCTCAGTATTCTCCTCAACAACATTGTCTTTTTCCTGTGTGAATACGGACGAAAAATATTCATTTAGCGCCTCTCCTATCTCTTCGGACTCCACGCACAACTTCCCACTATTGTCCTTGACTGGCCCTAATCTTACCCTAGTCATTCTTTTATTCCTGACATACCTATAGAAAGCTTTAGGGTTTTCCTTGATCCTACCTGCCAAAGACTTCTCACGTCCCCTCCTGGCTCTTCTTCACTCTCTCTTTAGGTCCTTCCTGGCTAACTTGTAACTCTCAAGCGCCCTAACTGAGCCTTCACGTCTCATCTTTACATAAGTCTCCTTCCTCCTCTTCACAAGAGATTCAACTTCTTTAGTAAACCACGGTTCCCTCACTCGACCACTTCCTCCCTGTCTGACAGGTACATACTTATCAAGGACACGCAGTAGCTGTTCCTTGAACAAGCTCCACATTTCAATTGTGCCCATCCTCTGCAGTTTCCTTCCACATCCTATGCATCCTCAATCTCGCCTAATCGCATCATAATTTCCTTTCCCCCAGCTATAACTCTTGCCCTGCGGTATATACCTATCCCTTTCCATCGCTACAGTAAACGTAACCGAATTGTGGTCACTATCACCAAAGTGCTCACCCACCTCCAAATCTAACACCTGGCCTGGTTCATTACCCAGTACCGAATCCAATGTGGCCTCGCCTCTTGTTGGCCTATCTACATACTGTGTCAGGAAACCCTCCTGCACACATTGGACAAAAACTGACCCATCTAAAGTACTCGAACTATAGCGTTTCCAGTCAATATTTGTAAAGTTAAAGTCCCCCATAACAACTACCCTGTTACTTTCACTCCTATCCAGAATCATCTTTGCAATCCTTTCCTCTACATCTCTGGAACTTTTCAGAGGCCTATAGAAAACTCCCAACAGGGTGACCTCTCCTTTTCTGTTTCTAACCTCAGCCCATACTACCTCAGTAGACGAGTCCTCATCAAACCTCCTTTCTGCTACCGTAATACTGGATGGGTAGAGAGAGATATGGACTAAATGTGGGCAATTGGGACTGGCTTAGTGGTTAAAAAAGGGCTGTAAGCCACTGACTTTTTGTTAGGGAATGAATTACAATTAATGTCCTTAAAGAATTGAGGGAAATTTGAGTGAACATTGAGAAAATAATTTGGCAAATATTCTGAAACTAGATGATGAGTTGAAAATTCAGACAATAGGTGGGATAAGTATTTAAAGCATATAGAAACATAGAATCCCTACAGTGCAGAAAGAGGCCATTCGGCTCATCAGGTCTGCACCGACAGTTATCCCACCCAGGCCCTATCCCGGTAACCAAAGTATTTACCCTGCTAATCTCCCTGACACTAAGGGACAATTGAGCATCAACCTAACCTACACATCATGGGGCACTAAGGGCAATTTAGCATAGGCAATCAACCTAACCTGCACTTCTTTGGACTGTGGGAGGTAACTGGAGCACCCAGAGGAAACTTACACAGACAAGGGGAGAATGTGCAAATGTCCACACAGACAGTCACCAAGCCGGAATTGAACCTGGGTCTCTGGTGCTGTGAGGCAGCAGTGCTGACCACTGTGCCACCATGCTGCCCATATGTAAAAGGGGGATATGATTGAGGTGTATAAGATTATGAGGGGTATGGACAGGGTGAGTAGGGAACAACTGTTTCTCTTGGTTGAGGGGTCAATCATGAGGAACATAATTTTAGGGTAAGGGGCAGGAGATTCAGAGGGGATTTAAGAGAAAACCTTTTCATTCAGAGGCTTTGGGAATCTGGAATGCACTGCTTGGGAAGGTTGTTGAGGCCAAAAAATCATACAACCTTTAAAAAATATTGGATGAGCACTTGAAATATCATATTTAAGGAGATGGGACAAGTGCAGGAAAATAGGAATAGCACGTCTTTATTGGTAGGTATTGTCGGCACAGATTCAATGAGCCAAAGGGCCTTTTCTACACTCTATTGCCAGAATTTTACCAGCTTGCCTGTCCCGGAATCAGGGTCATAAAGTCATAGCGTTTTACAGCATGGAAACAGGCCCTTCGGCCCAACTTGTCCATGCCCCACTTTTTTTTTAAACCCCTAAACTAATCCCAATTGCCCGCATTTGGCCCATATCCCTCTATACCCATCTTACCCATATAACTGTCTAAATGCTTTTTAAAAGACAAAATTGTGCCCACCTCTACGACTACTCCAGACACTCACCACCCTCTGTGTGAAGAAATTGCTCCTCTGGACCCTTCTGTATCTCTCCTCTCTCACCTTAAACCTATGCCCTCTAGTTTTAGACTCCTCTACCTTTGGGAAAAGATATTGACTATCTAGCTGATCTGTGCCCCTCATTATTTTATAGACCTCTATAAGATCACCTCTCAGCCTCCTACGCTCCAGAGAAAAAAGTCCTAGTCTATCCAGCCTCTCCTTATAACTCAAACCATCAAGTCCCGGTAGCATCCTAGTAAATCTTTTCTGCACTCTTTCTAGTTTAATAATATCCTTTCTATAATAGGGTGATCAGAACTGCACACAGCATTTCAAGTGTGGCCTTACCAATGTCTTGTTCAACAAGACGTCCCAACTCCTGTATTCAATGTTCTGACCGATGAAACCAAGCATGCCAAATGCCTTCTTCACCACTCTGTCCACCTGTGACTCCACTTTCAAGGAGCTATGAACATGTACCCCTAGATCTCTTTGTTCTGTAACTCTCTCCAATGCCCTACCATTAACTGAGTAAGTCTTGCCCTGGTTCAATCTACCAAAATGCATCACCTCGCATTTGTCGAAATTAAACTCCATCTGCCATTCGTCAGCCCACTGGCCCAATTGATCAACATCCCATTGCAATTAGAGATAACTTTCTTCACTGTCCACTCTGCCACCAATCTTATTGTCATCTGCAAACTTACTAACCATGCCTCCTATATTCTCATCCAAATCATTCATATAAATGACAAATAAGAGTGGACCCAGCACTGATCCCTGAGACACACCGCTGGTCACAGGCCTCCAGTTTGAAAAACAACCCTCTACAACCACCCTCAGGCTTCTGTCAAGAAGTGACGCTCGGAGAACAGCATTCTCCGTTGGCCTCAGGCGGGAGCTTACGAGACTCGGACGTGCGTGCCAGTAAAATTCCGGCATATGACTATTTAACAAGAAACTTAAGGGAATTAATGAGGGAATTAAAGGTATCAAGAGAAACATAAGGTGGGATGATATCTGGGATTGGGGTGCAAATGTACAAATTCATCCATGAGTTCGTCTATATGTCACATGTTGCAGTATTAATCATCTTTACACTCCAGGATCAAGAAGAGAGACTGTGGTTGGAGAGCCAACTACAACAATGATTTCAGCAACAATAACAGCAATATTAGCTATAACTGTGACAATAAGAGTCAAGCATGCTGGGATTTTATAATCAAGATAGATGAGGTCATAAAAACTATTGCAAGCTGTGACCTGGCCTGTGGACTGTGACCTGACACTTCCTGTGCTAATGTGGTAAATCTCCGGAGGCAGAAGTCCCTTCACCAAAATCCCTTTAATTATAATTCCAACAGCAGTACACAGTGCTATCAGTGAGCATTCTACCTTCCTGGGAGATAAGAGGAATTGACACTCCCGGTTAAATACAAGGAAAAGGCTCCCTGATTGGCCCATCAATTGACTCCTTAATCAGGGAACTTTTTTCCTGTTGAACCAAATAAACGAAGTCAAATTAACTTAGGGACAACTCAAAAGGGGCATCTCCCTAAAAGGAGAGAAACTGCCCGAAACAAAAAACAAAGCGGAAAGGAAACTTAAAACATCAAATTAAAATGTGATCAAAGAGGGTCAAAATTACACCCCCGTGTAATACACGGAAGGCATCAACGGTGCCCTCGGACACCGCATGCTCCCTTTCCAGGGACACCCGGGCGCAAATGTAGCCGCGGTAGAGAGGCAGACAGTCGGGTTGGACGACCCCCTCGATTGCCCGCTGCCTGGACCTGTAGATAGCACACCTTGCCAGGCCCAGGTTCTCGAGGAGGTCCTCCTCCTTCCCCGCCCTCCCTCCACACCAGGTGCCCATAGATCAGGAGCTTGGGGCTAAAGTGTAAACAAAACTTCAATAAAAGGTTTTTGAGGAAACTGAAAACGTTGTGTAGCCTATGACACAGAACATAGACATGGTCCACGGACTCCACAAGATTGCAAAAGAAGGGACGCTTGGGAGCCTGCGACCCGGTACAACCGACGGCAACAAGGCCCATCAAAATGTAAGGTGTATCCGGGCGACAGGTGAGGACGCGGTAATAGAAGATGTGCAGCAGCAGCCCGTACAGGAAACGCCTCCGTGCGGTAGCAAATGGCACGGAAGGCATTTCCCCGAGGCGGATCAAGCTGTGGGGCACTTGACTTAGGAGAGGGGGGTCTAGGCTTGGGGCCAATGTGAAATTCTATCCGAGCAGGGGCACGCTCGGGCAGAATCCCACCACACAGTTGCGCCTCCTCGAGACCATGTATGCCTTTGGGTCCGAACACGACCGTCCTAAGGTCTTGGATGGCTTTGGCTGTGTGCCGGATGGCCACCCCCGCGTGCTCAGCCAGCTCATGGGGGCTCACCCAGCCTGCTCCTCCGCCACCCAGCATGTCCCCGATCCTGGTCACCCCGGCGTCCACAGCCCCCCTCTCCGCCAGCCACCTGAAGTTATCCGGCTGGAGGAGCGGATTCCTGAGCAGCGGCTCTTGCACGATAGCTGCTACTCCTGACAGGCGAGAGCCGCGGCACGGGGCAACCATGTTCCAGACTTTGAGAAGGTCCTGGTAAAAGACGGGCAACACCTGCAAGGAGGCCCGAAGACTCCCCAGATTTATGTACAGGAGCTGCATGGCATAATTCAGGCTGTGCACCTGGTGGAAGAAATACGTCGCCAGGGCACACCATCGTGGAGGATGTTCTGCAAGGTCTCGAGGCGGATGGTCACCACCTGAGTGCGAAGGCAGACCAGCACCTGACTGCCCACCCTAAGTGGGAAATACAGAACCTCAGCAGGGACCCAGTGCAGTCTGTTGACCCAGAAAAATCGGACGAGGGTTCTCTGGATGCTTGTGACAAAGTCAGGGGGAGGGATCACAGTGACCAGCTGGTACCACAGCATGGAAGCGATCAGCTGGTTTATGATGAGAACTTGCCATAAGACAGCACTCGGAGCAGTCTTTTCCAGCGACTCAGGCTAGCAGTGACTTTGGTCTCCAGCTCCTGCAGGTTTGCTGGCCAGGATTCCTCAGCCGGGCAAAGATGGACTTCCAAGGTGAAAGGCCTGAACTACTCCGGGAGGGGGTCCACCTGCCACGGACCAACCAGGAGTCCAGAGCACTTGGCCCAGTTGATCCTGGCAGAGGACGCAGCGGAGTACATAGTCTGGCACTCTTGCATCCTCCGCAGGTCAGCCTGATCCGTGAACATGAGGAGCACGTCATCGGCTTAAGCCAACAGGACCACCCCAACGCCCGGTCCGCGCAGAGTCAAACCAGACAACCTCCTCCGCAAGGGGCGCAGGAATGGCTCCATGCAAATCAAATACAGTTGGCCGGATAAGGGGCAGCCCTGGTGCACTCCTCTCCCAAAGCGAAGGAGTGCCATCAGGGACCTGTTCATTTTAATGAGACACTCTGCGGCCGAGTACAGTAATAGGATCCGGGCAACAAAGTGCATCCCGAACCCGAATGCCCGCAGAGTTCCAAGCAGATACTCGTGATCCACTCTTTCGAACGCCTTCTCCTGATCAAGGGACAGGAAGGCGTTCGACAGACTAGCCCTCTGGGAACGATGGATCAGGTCCCGGACCAGATAGAGGTTATCGTGTATTGAACGGCCCGGGATCGTGTAGGACTGGTCAGGGTGGATCATGTGGTCTAGCATGGAGCCAAGGCACATTGACATGGCCCTGGCGAAGATTTTATAGTCCGTGCTGAGGAGGGAGACCGGTTGCCAGTTTTTTAGCAGGCGGAGATCCCCCTTCTTGGGAAGCAGGGCAATGATGGCCCTGTGCCAAGAGAGCGGCATTTCCCCGGTTGCAAGACTCTCCCCCAGGTCCCCCACATAGTCGTCCCCCAGGACGTCCCAGACACCCTGAAGAACTCCACGGTCAGCCCGTCCAGCCCTGGGGCTTTCCCCCTGGAGAGGCTATCGAGAGTGCCAGTCAGCTCCCCCAGGTTTATAGGAGCGTCAAGCCTGCCAGCGCCCTTCGGGCTGACCTGCGGCAGGTCCTCTCACAAAATTCTGTGGGCATCCTTGCTGGATGGATCTGGAGAGAAGAGGGCAGTGTAGTAATTTCGGGCGATAGCCCTGATGCCACCCGGATCCGAGACGGGGGACCCATCATCAGCCAGCAGCATAAGGAGCTGCTGATGGGTCACCCGCCTTTTTTCCAGCGAGTAGAAGAAGGGGGAGCCGTGGTCCAGGTCCACGCGGAACTGGAGCCGTGACCTCACATACGCGCCAAGAGACCCGATGAGTTGCAGGTCCCGCAGCGCACCCTTCTTCTACCTGTATTCCAGCCACAGGGCCGGTTCCGCAACGGGCTGACTGAGATGTGACTCCAGATCGAAAACCTCCCGCTCCAACTCCTCGACCCTGGATTGCCGCCTCTTTGTCGACCCCCTCGCGTACTCCTGACAGAAGGTACGGATGTGAGTCTTGCCCACATCCCACCATAGCCCCAAAGAGGGGAAGCCTCCCCACTTCCTTTTTCAGCCAGCCCAGAAACAACGAAATGAGTCCAGGAACCACCTGTCCTCCAGCAACAGGTTGTTAAAGTGCCAGTATGCAGATCCCCCCCCGGACGCGAGACGGAACAAATTCTGCCCACATTAGGTGGTGGTCTGAGCACGGCACCTGCTTCATGGAAGCCGACGGGACACCAGACACGTACGTCCTCAAAATGTAGAGGCGGTCGAGTCTGGGCACTCTGGCTCCAGGCCTCACATAAGTGAAGGTTCTGGAACCAGGATGGAGATGTCTCCAGACGTCCACCAAGTTGTGGGTCCTGAACAGGTCCCGCAACTTCACCATCACTGGGGTGCGCAGCCAGGAGCCGGTGCGGTCCTGAGCCTCAAAGGTGCAGTTGAAATCCCCCACGAGGATATTGCATTCGCCCCCTTTGATGGTGAGATGAGTGGACACTTTCATGTAGAAAGTTGTTTGCTGCGGTCAAGCGGTTGGGGCGTAAACGTTCAGGAAGTGAATGACCACCCCCTCCTCATGGACCATCAAGTGCAGCAATCGGCCTGGCACAGGCTCCTTGACCCCCAAGATCTCTGGCTGAAAATGAGGGGCCACCAGGATAGCCATCCCACTAGAAGCGAGCGTGAGGTGGCTCATGTAGACCGTCCCCCCTCGCCACTCCAGGAGCCATTGGGCTTTGTTTCCTGGGAAGCTGCTACAATGCTGAAGGTTGGGGGGTGATGGTCTTTCCTCCTTTGAAACTTCCAGGGAGGCAGGAGTCCCTTTCACCAAAATCCCTTTTTTAAAAAAAACAACTTTAAACGACTCTAACAGTGCTAGCTGTTAGCAGTCTACCTTCCTGGGAGAGCAGAGGAACTGACACCCCCAGTTAAATACAAGGAAAAGACTCCCTGATTGGCCCTTCAATTAACACCTTAATCAGGGAACTCTTTTTTTTCCCCCAACCAAATAAACGAAACCAAATTAACTTAGGGACAACTCAAAAGGGCAGCTCCCTATAAGGAGGGGAACTGCCTGAAACAAAGCGGAAAGGAAACTTAAACATCAAATTAAAATGTGATTGAAAGGGTCAATAACACACCCCTGTCTCTGCGGAGTCAGTGGGCATGGAAGGCATCAACAGTGCCCTCAGACACCGCATGCTCCCTTTCCAGGGACACACGGCCGTGAATATAGCTGCGGTAGAGGGGCGGATAGTCAGGTTGGATGATCCCCTCGATCACCCGCTGCCTGGACCTGTAGATGGAACGCCTTGCCAGGCCCAGGGACAAGTTCATGAGGACGTCCTCCTCCTTCCCCACCCCTCTCCACACCGGGTGCCCGTAGATCAGGAGTGTGGGATTGAAGTGCAAATAAAACTTCAATAAAAGGTTTTTTTAGAAAACTGAAAAGGTTGTGCAGCCTATATCATATAACATAGACATAGTCCACGAACAAGGTTGCAAAAAGGGCACGCTTGGGAGCCTGTGAACTGGTACGACCTACGATTGTATGGTACTGCCGTGTGCAGCACCCTCCACCCCAGGTCCCCAAGATAGTGAGGGGAGATCCCTCCGTAGAGGGACCTCCGCCACCCGGCGGCAAAAAGACCCGCCAAGGTGTATCCAGGCGACGGGCGAGGACGCGATAGCACTCCTTAATCAGGGAGTTCATATTCCAATAGGCCAACCTCAATGGCCTGATTGAAGTCATCACCAGGTAGGGATAGTTATTTGGACCAAATTAGACATGTCAGAGCCATACCCATATAGGATTAAGGCTATGTAACCTAGTTGCCATTTATACTAAGATTATGGAGATGTTTATGGGTTACTCCATTGGCCTGATCGAATAACATGATCGGTTTCTGGTTTCCCTGAGTGTCAAGCAACTTTCTGGAAGATTGGGACAATTTGAGGATAAAGACATATAAAGACAGGCCTTTGTTTTCAGCGAGAACTTGGAGATCAAACATCACGAGTGTGCTCTGAAAGAACATCTTCAAAGAAGACAAAGAACCACATGGAAGAATCTACACTGGGGATGGACTTGGCCACTTTGTTCTGAACCGGGTAGTACTCATTTCAGAGTTCAGACTGAGAGTTTCAGTAAGAGTTAATGTTGAAGTGTCAGTGTTAAAGTGTTGCAACTGTTGTAAGCTTGAGTTTGGTACCTAAATAAACAAAGTTTAAGAGAATTTGAGTTAACTCCTGTCCTTTGGTCTAAACTAAGTACCTGCAAAGTAGTTTAAGTTTAAAGCTGAGTAACAGTCATTATGTTAAAACTTTTAGAAAGCTCTGATTACACCACATCTAGAGTATGGTGTCCAGTCTGGCAATCACACTTTAGAAAATATATCAAGATCATTGAGCGGGTGCATAGATTTACCAGAATTGTTTCAGGGATGGGGAATTCCAGCAACAAAGTTAGGTTGGAGAAGCTCTGGTTGTTCTCCATGGAACAAAGGAGATCGAGGGCAGATTTTTTGGAGGTGTACAAGATTATGACAGGTTTAGATGAGGTAGACAAAGAAGCTGTTCCCATGGTACAAATGATGTGGAGATGCCGGCGTTGGACTGGGGTGAACACAGTAAGAAGTCTCACAACACCAGGTTAAAGTACAACAGGTTTATTTGGTAGCAAATACCATAAGCTTTCAGTGCGCTGCTCCTTCGTCAGATGGAGTGGAAAAGAGTTTTTTCTATTTTTTTTTACACTGGGATGCCCTTTAAAAAAGGAGCATCGATCTTTTAAAAGCCAAGGTTGCTGGTAGGGTACATTCATTCAGAACCTACCCTGCCAGCCTGGGACCCGTCTCCTGGATGTTTATTTCAAAGTGTTCAAAATTTCAGGAAAACCTGGCCATGCAACTGGCGGACTACATCACTGCTTTTCCCACCCAAGGTGACACTTTGAAAAAAATCAAAAATTTTGCCCTTGCAAGTAGTAATGACCTGTAAGCCACTGCTCAAGAGGGTCTTTGGACTGAATGGATTGTTCTACAGTTAGCCACATGGACTCAATGGGTCAAATAGCCTCCTTCTATACTGTAATGATTCTGATTTGTGTAAGCGTGTATGGCAAGGAATATCTATGTATCGATACATTACAGTTTGAAGATGTGCCTCTTCTCAATTGAAGGTTTTGCAGTAAGGACATAACACAAATTGACGCACACTAGCTTCAGTACCCAGCAAATGGTGCAAGGACCCTGTTCCAATCCCCAGGCCATGCTATCATTTAACTATTAGGCAGCAGAACTTGCACTACTGACTGCAAGTTTGACTTATGGGAGTGACTGATAACCCTGAATTAACATCTGTTGCAGAAATCTCAAAATTCTATCATCCAAATATCTCTGTAATAATAAATTAAAATAGCATTTAAATTCAGGTCTTTTATGCAGAGCTTCTTAAAACGTGAATAGAGTCATAGAGGTTTACAGCATGGAAACAGGGCCTTTGGCCCAACTTGTCCATGCCGCCCTTTTTTTGGAAACCCCTAAGCTAATCCCAATTGCCCGCATTTGGCCCATATCCCTCTATACTCATCGTACTCATGTAACTATCAAAATGCTTTTTAAAAGACAAAATTGTACCCGCCTCTACTACTAGCTTGTTCCAGACACCACCCTCTGTGTGAAAAAATTGCCCCTCTGGACACTTTTGTATCTCTCCCCTCTCACCTTACACCTGTGCCCTCTCGTTTTAGACTCCCCTACCTTTGGGAAAAGATATTGACTATCTTGCTGATCTGTGCCCCTCATTATTTTATAGACCGCTATAAGATCACCCCTCAGCCTCCTACGCTCCAGAGAAAAAAATCCCAGTCTCTTCAGCCTCTCCTTATAACTCAATCCATCAAGTTCCGGTAGCATCCTAATAAATCTTTTCTGCACTCTTTCTAGTTTAATAATATCCTTTCTATAATAGGATGACCAGAATTGCACACAGTATTCAAAGTGTGGCCATACCAATGTCTTGTACAACTTCAACAAGACATTCCAACTCCTGCATTCAATGTTCTGACCGATGAAACCAAGCATGCCGAATGCCTTCTTCACCACTCTGTCCACCTGTGACTCCACTTTCAAGGAGCTATGAACATGTACCCCTAGATCTCTTTGTTCTGTAACTCTCCCCAACGCCCTACCATTAACTGAATAAGTCCTGCCCTGGTTCAATCTACCAAAATGTATGACCTTGCATTTGTTGACATTAAACTCCATCTGCCATTCGTCAGCCCACTGGCCCAATTGATCAAGATCCTGTTGCAATTGGAGATAACTTTCTTCACTGTCCACTATGCCACCAATCTTGGTGTCATCTGCAAACTTACTAACCATGCCCCCTATATTCTCATCCAAATCATTAATATAAATGACAAATAACAGTGGGCCCAGCACTGAACCCTGAGGCACACTGCTGGTCACAGGCCTCCAGTTTGAAAAACAACTCTCTACAACCACCCTCTGGCTTCTGTCAAGAAGCCAATTTTGTATCCATTTAGATACCTCACCCTGGATCCCGTGAGATTTAACTTTTGCAACAACCTACCATGCTGTACCTTGTCAAAGGCTTTGCTAAAGACCACGTAGACAACATCAACTGCACTGCCCTCAGCTACCTTCTTGGTTACCCCTTCAAAAAACTCAATTAAATTTGTGAGACATGATTTTCCACTCATAAAGCCATGCTGACTGTCCCTAATCAGTCCTTCCATCTCTAAATGCCTGTAGATCCTGTCTCTCAAAATACCTTCCAACAATTTACCCACCACAGATGTGAGGCTCACTGGCCTGTTGTTCCCAGGCTTTTCCCTGCAGCCCTTTTTAAACAAAGGCACAACATTTGCCACTCTCCAATCTTCAGGCACCTCACCCATGACTATGGATGATTCAAATATCTCAGCTAGGGGACCCGCAATTTCCTCCCCAGCCTCCCACAACTGGGATATACTTCATCAGGTCCCGGGGATTTATCTACCTTGATGCGCTTTAAGACTTCCAGCACCTCCTTCTCTGTAATATGTACACTCCTCAAGATATCACTATTTATTTCCCCCAAGTTCCCTAACATCAATGATAGTACAGTCCTTCCAGAATTCTGTGCATTCATATTAATATTTTCACTGATGTTTTTTCCTGTGCTATCCAAACCTGTGTTTTAACCTCTGCAGGAAATAAAGGCACAAAGTCAACTTTAAATACTTAAACACAATTTCCTTTATTCTGTAGCTACTTAAACAGTAAATACTTGCAATACATAAACCAAATACTCACTAGCTGTTACTTTACTTAAGGTTGATTTCCACTTGCTATTAAAACCTGGCCAGGATTTTATTGTCACATGGAATCAGCCCTTTGTCTTCTTCTTCCAGATGTTGTGTTTCCTTGTGAGCTTGGTTCCCGGGTTCTTCACATTGCCTTCTCAACAAGCTGTGTGTTAGCAGAGTTAAAACTCTAAATGTTCCTTGGTAATCAGCCAATAAATTGATCAGAGCTCCAATTGCATCGTTCGATTAGGCCAATCAAATCCAACCAGAATTGTGTCATCATTCTCTCCAGACCTCATCTCTAGACACCTTAAGTGAATTTTATTTACATTCCAATGCCCAGATAAGGAACACTGGCTCCCAAAAGTCTGTTCAGAACTCATCCTCGACAGGGACAAGCTGTTGAATCTGACACCTTCTGTCCTTTGACAAATTCCAGGCCACTGGCCACAATAAATCCCAGCATAGTGAAAAAAACAACTTTAACAAAAATAAATCAGGTTTTACTTGATTGAAGAACTTTCAGCGTATTAAAAGTTAAAACTCTATTCAGCCACCCTGTAAACACATAAATGGCTTCCTACACACAGGATACATTTCAAAATAAACAGTACCCAATTGAAAAAAATTGAAGTTTTTAAATTTCCTTTTATTAATCTTACCTTTGATGGGGTGGGGAAAAGAGTGCTTGCAGTTGTTCTTGTAGCACTAGCTCTGCACAAAATAGGATCTACAATCCTTCTTCCACCTGGCCCACAGATCTGTTTCTTACCTAATGCATTTGAGGGTTAATGATTTGGATGAGAGAACAAAATGTATCATGTCAAAGTTTGCAGATGATACCAAGTTGGGTGGGAGGGTGAACTGTGACGAGCATGCAGCATGATCTGGACAGGTTGGGTGAGTGGGCAAATCAATGGCAGATGCAGTATAATTTGGATAAATGTGGGGTTATTCACTTTGGAAGCAAAAACAAGGCGGCAGATTACTACCTGAATGGTTGTAAGTTGGGAGAGGGAAATGTGCAGCAGGACCTGGGTGTCCTTGTGCACCAGTCACTGAAGGTGAGCGTGCAGGTGCAGCAGGCAGTAAAGAAGGCAAATGGCATGTTGGCCTTCATTGCGAAAGGTTTCCAGTGCAGGAGCAGGGATGTTGCAATTATACAGGACCTTGGTGAGGCCACACCTAGAATATTGTGCGCAGTTTTGGTCTCCTTTTCTGAGGAAGGATGTTGTTGCTCTCGAGGGAGTGCAGCAAAGGTTTACCAGGCTGATTCCAGGGATGGCGGGATTGATTATGAGGAGAGATTGACTAGGTTAGGATTGTTTTCGCTGGAGTTCATACGAATGAGGGGGGAATCTCATTCTAACAGGATTAATTCTAACAGGACTAGACAGGATAGATGCAGGGAGGATATTCCCGATGGTGTGTGGGGGAGGGGGGGGGGGTCAGTGAGTCCAGAACCAGGGGTCACAGTCTGAGGATTCGCGGTAGACCATTTAGGACAGAGATGAGGAGAGTGGTGAGTCTGTGCAATTCAGTACACAGAAAGTAGTTGATGCCAAAACATTGAATGCATTCAAGAGGCAGCTAGATATAGCACTTGAAGTGAAAGGGATCAAACGTTATGGGAGAAAGCAGGATGAGGCTATTGAGTTAGATGATCAGCCACGATCGTGATGAATGGCAGAGCAGGCTCGAAGGGCCAAATGGCCTCCTCCTGCTCCTATCTTCTATGTTTTTTTTCTCATGTAATTTAGTTCATTTGAACCTTTCTCAATTTCAATCCAATTATTGGAAGGCATAGAATGTTATGTCCCTAGATTAGAGACTTGAATCATTTACTCTATTTCTCTCTTCATAGATGTTGCCTGACCTGTTGAGCATTTCCAACATTTTATTTAGATTTTCAATGATATTTTTGTTTTACATAGAATATTATTGCATGAAACAGATCACTAAGTCCATCAAGTCTGTGCCAAAGCTTTTTTTCCCCACAACAACAATCTAATGTTAATAGTTCTACTACCTTTGCCCCGGTAAGGTAAGCCCGTTTGCTTGAACTTATTGCCAGCTTAGAATCAGAATCCTACAGTGCAGAAGGAGGCCATTTGGCCCATCAAGTCTGTACCGATAACAATCCCACCCAGGCCCTATTCCCATAACTCCATACATTTACCCTAGCTAGTCCCCCAACAATCAGGGGCAATTTAGCATGGCCAATCCACCTACTTTCTCAGAAGACTAAGGAAATTTGGCATGTCAGCTACGACTCTCACCAACTTTTACAGATGCACCACAGAAAGCATTCTTTCTGGGTTGTATCACAGCTTGGTATGGCTCCTGCCCTGCCCAAGACCGCAAGGAACTACAAAATGTTGTGAATGTGGCCCAATCCATCACGCAAACCAGCCTCCCATCCATTGACTCGGTCTACACTTCCCGCTGCCTCGGCAAAGCAGCCAGCATAATCAAGGACCCCATGCACCCCAGACATTCTCTCTTCCACTCTTCTTCCTTTGGGAAAAAGATACAAAAGTCTGAGGTCTCGTACCAATCAACTCAAGAACAGTTTCTTCACTGCTGCTGTCAGACTTTTGAATGGACTTACCTTGCATTAAGTTTATCTTTCTCTACACCCTAGCCATGACTGTAACACTACATTCTGCACTCTCTCATTTCCTTCTCTATGAACGGTATCATAGAAATCATAGAATCTTACAGTGCAGAAAGAGGCCATTCGGCCCATCGGGTCTGCACCGACCACAATCCCACCCAGGCCCTATCCCCATATCCCTACATATTAATCCGCTAATCCCTCTAACCTATGCATCCCGGATCACTAAGGGGCAATTTAGAATGGCCAATCAACCTAATCCGCACATCTTTGGACTGTGGGAGGAAACCGGAGCATCCGGCGGAAGCCCACACAGACACAGGGAGAATGTGCAAACTCCACACAGACAGTGACCCGAGCCGGGAATCGAATCCACTGTGCTACCATGCCGCCCCTGTTTTGTCTGTATAGTGCGCAGGAAATAATACTTTTCACTATGTTAATACACATGACAATAGTAAATCAAATCAAAAATCTTTGGACTGTGGAAGGAAACCAAAGCACACAGAGGAAATCCACGCATAGAATCGCAGTGCAGAAGGTGGCAGAATTCAAACTAAAATACAATTCTAAATATTAAAGGAATATAGTCTTAAACTTGGTCTTCAAATGAAAAGCCTTTCCCTCAGGAGTCTCCAAATTAACAAAGTTGTCTTAAGAAGGAGGCATGGCTCAGGTACAAGCAGCTGGAATCAAGGGATTCCCTGGAGGTGTACAGGGGATACAGGAGTACACTCAAGAAGGAAATTAGGAGGGCAAAAAGGGGGCATGAGGTAGCTTTGGTTGAGAGGATTAAGATGAATCCAAAGGGATTCTTTAAATATAAAAAAGGAAAAAGAATAACTAGAGAGAGAATAGGGCCCCTCAAGGACCAAAGTGGACATACACATGTGGAACCGCAGGAGATGGGCGAGGTTCTCAATGAGTATTTCTCTTCTATGTTTACCGTGGAGAAAGACATGAAGATTTGGGAACATGGGAAAGTTAGTGGTGATACATTGGGGATAGTTCGCGCATTACAGTGGAGGTGATGGACATATTAAAATGTATGAAGGTGGATAAATCTCCTGGCCCTGACCAGGTATATCCAGGAACACTGAGACTAGAGAAGAAATTGTGGGAGTCCTGGCTGAGATATTTGCATCACTGTTAGCCATGGGTGAGGTACCAGAAGATTTTCCAGAGAGCACAGGTTTAAGATGAGGGGGGGGAGAGATACAAAAGGGGCAATTTTTTCACACAGAGGGTGGTGAGTATCTGGAACAAACTGCCAGAGGTAGTAGAAACGGGTACAATTTTGTCTTTTTAAAGCGTTTGGACAGTTACATGCGTAAGATGGGTACACAGGGATATAGGCCAAACGTGGGCAATTGGGACTAGCTTAGGGGGTGGTTTTAAAAAAAAAAGGGTGGCATGGACAGGTTGGGCCAAAGGTCCTGTTGCCATGCTGTAAACCTCTATGACTCTGACTGGAGGATAGCAAATGCTGTGCTCTTATTTAAACAGGGCTGCAAATAAAAACCTGGGAATTATAGACCGGTAATCTACTAGTGAGGATTCTGATATACAGGCATTTGGAGAGCCAGGGTTTGATTAGTAGTCAGCATGATTTTGTGCATGGGAGATAATGTTGGAGTTCTTTGCTGAAGTGACAGGAAGATTGATGAGGGCAGGATGGTAGACGTGGTCAATATGGACTACAGTAAGGCCTTTGATAAAGTTCCACATGGTAGGCTGCTCTGGAAGGTTAGGTCACATGGAATCCAGGGAGAGCTGGCAAATTGGATATACAATTGGCTTGATGGTAGAAAGCAGAGTGTTATGATGGAAGGATGCTTATTGGACTGGAGGCCTGTGACTAGTGGCGTGCCTCGGGGTCAGTGTTGGGCCCATTGCTGTTTGTTATCTATATCAACGATTTGGATGAGAATGTACAAGGCATGATCAGTAAGTTTGCAGATGACACTAAAATAGGTGGTATTGTAGACAGTGAGGAAGGTTATCCAAAATTGTAGCAGGATCTTGATCGGCTGGGGAAGTGGGCCGAGAAATGGCAAATGGAGTTCAATACAGATAAATGTGAGGTGTTGCATTTTGGAAAGTCAAATCAAGGTAGGTCTTTCACGGTGAATGTTAGGACTTTAGGGAGTATTATGGAACAGAAGGACTTTGAGAGTTCAGGTGCACGGTTCTCTAAAGATGGAGTCACAGTTAGATAGGGCAGTGAAGAAGGCTGTTGGCATGCTGGCCTTCATCAGTCAGGGCATTGAGTATAGAAGTTGGGAAGTTATGTTGCAGTTGTACAGGACATTGGTGAGGCCGCACTGAATTATTCTGTCCAGTTTTTGGTCACCTTGCTATAGGAAAGATGTTATTAAACTGGAGAGAGTGCAGAAGAGATTTACAAGAATGTTTGCCAGGACTCAAGGGATTGAGTTATAGTGAGAGATTGGACTTTTTTCTTTGGAGTGCAGGAGACTGAGGGGTTAAATTAAAGTTAATTTATAAGTCACAAGTAAGACTTACATTAACATTGCAATGAAATTACTGTGAAATTCCCCTAGTTGCCACAGTCTGGTGCATGTTTGAATCAATGCACGTAACCAGCATGTCTTTCAGAATGTGGGAGGAAAACGGAGCACCCGGAGGAAACCCACGCAGACATGGGGAGAATGTGCAAACTCCACACAGACTGTAACCCAATAAGTAAATCGAACTCGGGTCCCTGGTGATGTGAAGCAGCAGTGCTAACCACTGCGCTACCGTGCCGCTCGAGGGGTGATCTTATAGAGGTGTTTAGGATCATGAGAGGCATGAATAGGGTGAATGCACTCAGTCTTTTTCCCCAGGGTTGGGGAAATCGGGAACTAGAGAGCATAGGTAAGAGGGGAAAGAATTAATGGGAACCCGAGGAGCAGTGTTTTTTTCTTACACAGAGGGTGGTACGTCTGTGGAAATGGTTAAGGCAGGGACATTGACAACATTTAAAAGGCATTTGGACAGATACATGGATAGGAAAGGTTCAGAGTGATATGAGCCAAATGGGGTTAGCTTATATGGGCCTTTTGGTCAGCATGAACCACCTTGGGCTGAAGGGCCTGTCTCCGCGCCAGATATTCTACGATTCCATGGGAGATACATCGAGGCATGTCTTAATAGACCAAGCTTTGTGAAAATTTACTGATATCATCCCTTAGGAGTCTAACTCAGATCCTGAGAGTTATTTGAGTACGTGGCTCCTCAAGATAAGATACACTTGAGATTATAACCCCTTGTATGCTTCATTAATACATGTCTTTTATTGAAAATAATTACAGATTACTGCTTTTATATAAGAATTATAGATAGTAACTAAAGCTAATCATAATGTCAATAATGTAGTAAAATACATGCAATCTTTAAACCCACCATAGTCAGCAATATTATAGGATAATCAAACAAATAATAAAAAAGGTAATTATACTCACAAATCCAATATGACGATATTAGAATAAGCAAAATACTATGGATGCTGGAACCTAAAACAAGATCAGAGGATGCTGCAATGATATTAGATTTTGTTTCTGTCTTGGCCCGGGGGAATTCAACAAGGAATTTGATCCCTAATGTTGTTAAAATATGGCCGATTGCTGACTAATTAAGTGTCCTCAGCCATATGTCTTTTTAATAGGAATTTCAGCAGAATTTTAAAATGACTTTGAATGTTGGTGAGAGACGTCATCATATCTGAAGAGTGATCTTGGTTCATTAATACCTCGTTCATAAAGCTTTGGATTTTTGACAGGCAGCTTGACTGGCTGCTTTCTAATTTTCACAGTCTGAAGGATGCTTTCTTTACTTTATTATTGTTTATTTTTACTCTGGGCCTAATGCATTTTCTTTATTTTATTATTGTTTATTCAAATTAGCAGTCATTTTCATTAGAGTTTTTGACCTGGATTCTAACACAGTGTTTTATGAAGTCCACCTGGATCATAAATTTTGCACTTTGAATTTGGTTAGGGTGTTAAAGTCTGTTTTTCAGACACACTTACGTACTTGATGTAAAAGCAAAACACTGATCTTTAGAGGTAACCTAGTCCTTTATTTTCAAGCAAGTACAAGCTTTTTTGGAGGATCGCTTTTCTAACTTAGTACAGTGCTCTGAGTCTAGCCAAACGATTCTACCTCGAACAGGGGGGATGTCTCTCCCTTTATCCTCTTTTTACAGTAATTCGTCACGTACATAGTATTACTTCAGCCAAATCACGTGTTTAGCCATAGCAAAATACAAAGACAGTTGAAAAAACATAAATATGTCGAACCCCCCCCCCCCCCCCCCCTCCCTTCCCAACCCCAACCTTCACATTCCTTTGATAAGATGAAGGTGTTCTGTATGAACATCCCAGTTTGTGTAGTGGAACAAGAAACCTTTCTTCTTTCCGACTGGGATAGGTAATATTAAACTGCTGAATGCAGTAGCTATGGCCAACGGATATGGTTCCGTTTCTTATCAGGCAGATATCCTCTTTGTTGATTTTTTACAACAAAGTGGGGTCTGATCTATCGTAGTTGGGTTGGTAATGGTTCTTAAAAGAATTCCTCTCTGCAAGTTGAGTAATATTTTTGCCCGAAGGTACCTATAGAGGGGTGTCCTGTCGGTTAACCTTTATGAAGCCTATAGGATCGAACACAGCCCTCGTTCCGTTTTTAGTTTAGTTTTGATACAAAATCCATTTGATCATTTCCTGGGAGTTGAGAGGAATAGGGAACAGAGGAATCCCTTCTTTAGCATGTGGTGGTATATGTGAGCAGACCCAACACCCACTTACATTAAACTTTACAGCATACTCGTAAGACATAGACAAAAAAGGTGTTAGAGTGAAATCGCCCATTAGTAAGTCCTTCTTTCAGTCCATCTTTCCGTTGATCTGGTTGTCCTGGTGCCAGGAAAGTAGCCGAAAGGCCGAAGATGGTGAAGGTGATCCTCATGATTTATTAGCAGGAACTGGCGTCCACCGTCCACATCCATCCGAATGGATCCAGCGACTCCATCCCCCGACCTCAACCGCCACCGGAGCCCGGAGAAGCACCAGAAACGGTCCCCTTCACCCCGGTCCAAGCTTGGAGCGATCCCACTCTTGAATCAGCATGAAGTCTCCTATCTGCGGTTCAGGGTAGTAGTCCTGTGGGTCAGGATCTTGATCTGGCGTCCGTAGAGTTGATCCACTGTACCTGTGAACGAAGAAACTTTAAAGACAATGTTAGCTGCTGGAAGTACTTCTGCATTTCCTCTCCCATAACGTGTAAATCTATCTGGGTGGGCGGGCTTGTATTTGCATTCCAGGGTGTTCTGCTGGGTCGGCCATAAATGATCTCTGCCGCCGAGAGTCCAGTAGTAGAGTGGGGCGTTATTCTCATGTGGTAGAGGGCAAGGCTTTTAACCAATTTAGACTGGTTTCAGATGTTAGCTTGGCTCGCTTGGCTTTAAGGGCCCCATTGGCTCTTTCCACTATCCCTGCTGCCTGAAGGTGGTAGGCACAGTGGAATTGTTGTTGGATGTGTAACGCATCACACAATTCCTTATTGACTTTTCCTACAAAGTGGGGGCCATTATCTGAACTAATTTGTTGAGGCACCCCAAACCTTGGTATTACTTCAGTTAGCAACAATTTTACTACCGTCGAGGCCTTGTTGTTTGTCGTGGGGAAAGCCTCTATCCATCTACTAAATACATCAACAATCACAAGACAATACTTATAGCAATGTACACGCGGCAATTCAATAAAATCTAGCTGAATACATTCAAACGGTCCACCTGGCAAGGGTGTTCTTCCTGGTGAGCATCTCACCCCTTGACTGGCATGTCAAACATGATGCTATACGAGACTGGACTGCCTCAGCTAGTCGGGGGTGCCACCAGGTACAGAGCATAATACCACTCATTCCCTCCTTGCCAAGGTGGGTATCAGAATGAAGACAATCAATAAGCAAAGGCAACAAAGCATCAGGTATACACACTTGGCCGATTGGAGTAACCCAAAGGCCTGATGACGCAGAATGCGAACATCCATGCGTCTTCCAAATGTCCTTTTCAGAGGCAGGGGGGGTCCCCCTGTAAGCGCTGAACAGTGACAATATCTGGCATGCCCGTCGTGTTCGAAGAAAATTAAGCTCTTCATGTGAGCCAACCAAAGTATTACCTGCAGAACAACAAGGCAGTGAAAGATGTACCTAGACACTGCGCACTCTTAATACTTTTGTACAAATTCTAATACAAATAGTTTTTAATTTTTTCGTGAAGGGAACTTCAGTGATCATGTCACAGTGAGAGATCTAACCTTTTTTAAATAGGTAATTTTATTATTGATCCTGATTGGCAGATTATTAATTTATTCCCGAAAACATCAGTCCTTTTTAGGATAAATTTAATCCCTGTTAATATTGTTCAATATTCACACTGCAGTAACCGGTTCCCAGATGCAGGCATGGAGTTACTCTCAACAGTAAGTTGACCATTGTGGATTCAGGAGTGTTTACACAAACCACTTTCTGCCAATTTAATACAAATTGTCTGAATTCATTTCCAAATGTTTCAGCAAACTTAATTGCTAACCCTCAGAAGAAAAAACTGACCAATGTTGAAAATTATACTGGAAATTATTGAGCCAATGAGACATTTTTAAATTAAATTAGCTAAATGTAAATGACTACTGTACATAATGGGCCATTTACAGAGTAAACTTCAATTGGCTTTTATAGGACGGGGCATAGAGTATAAAAGTTTTGGTCTGATGTTGCAGATGTATAGAACGTTGGTTCGGCCGCATTTGGAATACTGCGTCCAATTCTGGTCGCCACACTACCAGAAGGAGGTGGAGGCTTTAGAGAGGGGGCAGAGGAGGTTTACCAGGATGTTGCCTGGTATGGAGGGGCTTAGTTATGAGGAGAGATTGGGTAAACTGGGGTTGTTCTCACTGGAAAGACGGAGGATGAGGGGAGATCTAATAGAGGTGTATAAAATTATGAAAGGCACAGATAGGGTGAACGGTGGGAAGTTTTTTCCCAGGTCGGTGTTGACGTTCACGAGGGGTCATAGGTTCAAGGTGAGGAGAGGGGGGCGGGGGTGGGGGGGAAGGTTTAACACGGATATCAGAAGGACACATTTTACACAAAGGGTGGTGGGGGCCTGGAATGCGCTGCCGGGCAAGGTGGTGGAGGCAGACACACTGGGAACGTTTAAGACGTATCTGGATAGCCACATGAACGGAGTGGGAATGGAGGGATACAAAAGAATGGTCTAGTTTGGACCAGGGAGCGGCGCAGGCTTGGAGGGCCGAAGGGCCTGTTCCTGTGCTGTATTGTTCTTTGTTCTTTGGCATCTTTCAAATTGATCTAAAAATGACTAGAAGAGTTGAGCCTCAATATACTGGTTACATTGTATCAGTTCCAGTTAACTCCAGTTTCATAAGCTTGTGTTGGTAATTGTGTTGCTATCTTCCCCCTACACATTATTTTCAATACCCTCTTAAGTTTGGTGTAGGTGCACTGGGAATACATGCTGAAGCAGCTGTTTTTTTAACTTGTACTTATATTTTTTAAACTCTTTCCTACAGTTGCACATCTTTATTTTGCAACCAACACTGAAAAGGCAAGGCTTCCTTCAGTTTTTCTGAGTGAAAATATTTTGGTATTACAAATATAAATTGTTTAATGAGCCACTTAAGTCTAGAAATTCAAAAATCACAACCACTGCATTCACTAACTTTATGTGCACCTCACCAGTATTTCTTCTGTTATACTGTAACTCCTGACAATTTTTGGGAAAATATTTGTTGCACAATGAGGCCAAATAGGGATTTGTTTGCAGTCCCTACAATGAAAGTAATTCATTGTACCTGGAGCACCCTGAAATATTTCTGTAGCAATGTCATCAGGTGCGGTGCAAATGCAAGTTTTTTTTTAACTGTTTGGTTGGGGTTGGATTTGGGGAGCGGTCGGAGCGCTAGGTTACCTTCTCCAATCCTCCTCCTCCTGTTGTTCATCAGTATCGGTATTTTGGAACAACATTGGCATGCCAGATATGTCAGGAGGTACCTCCGGTTTTTTATCTTTCCTTTGTTCGGCCTGCCGCTCTAATCCTTTTTCTTGGTTTCGTCTCTCATACTTCTCACATTCCCACTTCAACATTTCCCAGGTTTTAGAGTTTTTTTCATTATCACATTCACTGATCCCTCTCCTACGTGTATTATCCCCCCCCCTCCACCCCTCCCCAGCTGGCCAGCTTTGATTTCTCGGTCAATTCATCGGCTCTCTAATAGCCTCTTCTGTTTTAATACATTGATCCACATCTCAAGTTTCCCCGAATGGCCAATTTTCATTTCCCAGTTTTTTTAAACACCCTGGCAAGCTTCTGAGTAGCTCCTCGTCTTTCAGGTTTTCATGACACATTTTATATAAAGGGGTCCCATCCCCTGACTTATCCAAAGTTTGACCCATTGTTAAGAGATTTTGACCACTTGTGCTTCACGATCTGCAGTGCCTTGTTGCCTCTATGCACACTTCAATGTCCTGACCTTCGGTCCAAGGCTGCGCGTTTGAGGCAGGCACCTCCCTTCGATCGGCACAAGCAATCACGTTTCCAACTTCACCTAATTTTTTTTGAAAACAATTTAATAAATATTCCACAAGAACAAACAGGCTTTAACAATTCCTGCTTTCAATCTAATGCAACAACAACCACCTACATTCGACAAGCAACCAGACCACACAAACACACTGAAATACAGAAACTACTCAAATTATTAGGTCAACCTTAGATTTGTTCGAATCAATTTTCCAATTTGCCAATTAATTTATAATATTTCCCGAGGAATTTGAGAGAACATAGTTCCTTTCTCTCAAAAATCTATAACACACACTGCACACTCCCTCCCTTTTAAAAAAAACAAAAGCAATTACTACCGACCTAGGGAGTCGAACCTCAATTACTCCTGAACCTGGGGCCTCTAACCCTTAACCTCCCTCGGTGGGCTCCTGTGTACATCCACTTTCCTCAGTGGGCTCCTGTGAACATCCACCTTTAACACCTAACACTCAAACCAGGAGCCTCTATACCACCCGGCTTCCCTAACCCTCAAACCGGGGGCCTCTATACCACCTGGCTTCCCTAACCCTCAAACCGGGGGCCTCTATACCACCCGGCTTCCAACCCCTTACCTTTATTGGGCATCTCCTCAATTCCCAACCCGAATCTTAGACCAGTCAGTGTTCAAGGACGTAGGTCGTCTCAGAGTTCCGTCAACACAGAGCCTCGGGGGATGAGGGGTCGACTTGAGTAATAGGTTCAGAGAGAGAAACCAAGGTTTTAATCTTACCTTGTGGGCCTGTTCGTCTCACGTAACCGACACTCAGACGATCGCTTATTCAATCCGCCTCGGAGGACAGCTATATATCTTGGAAGCCTGCTTCGCAGCGCCAAATGTTAAAGTCTGTTTTTCAGACACACTTACGTACTTGATGTAAAAGCAAAACACTGATCTTTAGAGATAACCTAGTCCTTTATTTTCAAGCAAGTACAAGCTTTTTTGGAGGATTGCTTTTCTAACTCAGTACAGTGCTCTGAGTCTAGCCAAACGATTCTACCTCAAACAGAGGGGGATGTCTCTCCCTTTATCCTCTTTTTACAGTAATTCGTCACGTACACAGTATTACTACAGTATTACTTCAGCCAAATCACGTGTTTAGCCACAGCAAAATACAAAGACAGTTGAAAAAACATAAATATGTCGAAACCCCCCCTCCGGTTGCCATAGAAATCACACGTCCACCATTGCTCCAGTGTGAGATCATAAACGTTTCCCATATATCTTGGGACTCTATTTTGCACATAGAATGAATTTTATCTTTCAGAAACAAGGACACATTAGGAGTTGATATAGGGAATATGTTACCAGCACAAATTGTTCCAGGCAGTTTTAAGCTTATCAGCATTTGCAAGTTCAAAAGTTTGCTTAGCTCGCTCACATTTTTTTAGTTAAAAAACCAAGATCATATCAAATTCATGGGATGTTAACCCCTTAACATCTCATTGGGAAGCATAAGATGTTTCACTTCAGGTTCAAATGACCCACTAAAGGAGTTTTTATCAAACAAAGTTTATTTAAAAATACAGTTAACATACAGGAACCAATTACGAACAAGAAAACAACAACCATTATATCGTATAAACTTTAACTAAATACTGTTTCAATACAACAAAACCTTCTTATGAACGTACACCTGCCACAGGTTTAGCACAGCAAATAAGAATGCTTAAGTGATGCTATTGGGTTCTGCAGCTTTCTTGACACACACAAGCTTGAAGTCAGAACTGCCTCCCAAGAAAAACAGGGAGAAACAGACAGACAGAATGCTGCATCCAACTTTAAGTCAGCAGCCAGCAGCCCAAACTGAAAATGAAAGAACTCTTGTCACCTGACCTGTCAATCATTCTTCCTGCAACAATTCAAAAGGTTGTAAACTCCCAGAAAATGCATTAGGCTGAGAGTAAAAATAAATAAAACCCCATTTAAGCAGCAATTAAAGGACATCCAAGCAGGCAGCCCGCCACAACAAAAACAAAAAAGGTGGCTTACAAACTGCAAAAGAACACGATTTAGAATACATTTCCTAAAGAATCACAATTGCGAGATTTTATGTCAAGCTGCCATTTTATAGTGCTAACTTGGGATTAACACAGCAATGATTTAAATTTCCCATCAGATGTGTGAATTTTTTAATACTAGTAAGATGTTAGTATCATGCTTAATATTTATTTTAAAAATAAGTTGTGAACATCAATCACAACAAACTGTATTTGTATGGCACCTTTAATGTAGTAAAACATTCTAAGCTGTTTCACAAAAGTGTTATAAAAAAATTTGACTGGAGAACATACTGACATTTTTGGGTAGGAAACCAAAAGCTTAGACGAAAGAGTTGGGTTTTTGTGGAATGCCTTAAAGAAGGAAAGTGAAGTAGAAAACAGAGAAGCATATGGAGTGAATTGATGGGACAATTAAAATCAAGGATTTTTAAGAGGTCAGAACAGTCATCACAGAAGATCTTTGGGTTGGAGGAGGTTCTGGAGATAGGGAAAGGCGAGACCATGGGGGACCTGAAAATCATGATGATAATTTTAAAATTAAGACATTGCTTGACTAGGACATAAATTACATCAGCAAGCAAAGGGGTGAAGGTGACTTACTGGGCAGGATTTTCAGGCTATGCTCACTCTGAAACCAGAAAATCATTGGAGGCATCAGAGGTAACACTGTTTAAGTAGGAAGAAACCGAGACGGAAAACTGCACTGACTACTCTCTGCGTAAAGAATTTTATTCTCACCTCTACCTTAATTTTTATTATTTTATGCTACTGCCTTATAATAATCTCTGACTGTAGGAGCCAACATCTCACGACTAATTTTGCTACATTCCTTCATGTTTATGATGACATTTGACTGTCTCCACTCCCAAAGGAAAACTAATTGTCTCAAGTCTCCCCTCATAACTATAAACCTCCTATCTCTAATAACATTCCAGTGACACTTTTTCATTGTGTTATATCCTTCCTACATCGGGGTACCCACAATTGACAATAATAGTTCAACAGCAGCCAAACTAAAATTTTGTACAAATTCAACATTATCCTTCGCGTTCTAAAATTCAGTCTAAACATTCAAGGATTATGGCATTATCTGCTAAATGTATTGCTGTGTATCAGCACAATAAATTCGCTCATTTATGATGTGCTACCTTAACCTCTAAAACATCATTCTCTAACTCCTCTTCATTTTCTACACATTTGCCAAGCTCACTGCTTTATCTCTGTCCCCTGATAACACTGCTTCTAATTTGCCACACCTCCCAAACTGTTTGCAAATTCTGATCCTAGTCTGTTTACCTGGCGCAGATGATTTATAACGAAAGGCATCCGTAGAAGACGGAATACCTCATCGTTTATTTTGTCCACCTGCCAAGGTAAAAAAAATCCAATAATTTCAATTCTAAGATTGTTTATGGTTGTGAAGAAAATATTTAAATTGTACAAATAAAACATCAATATAAACATAGGCAGAATATCTGATTTTTTTTTCCTGTCGCAACTTGCGAAATATAATCGAAAAGCGAAGAAGCAGCAGAAGGGACGGAGACTGTAATTGGCCCAGGAAATCTGGCTGCTCGCTTCTCTTGAAAGCGGACATGACTGAAATTGTGATTCCATTTGATTGATGTCCTTTCCCTTTTATCAGTTGGATGTTGTTGTTTAAAAAGGGAACGCGAAAGCAAATTAGATTCTGATTGGTGAAAGCGAGGCCGTCATAATCGGACATTCAGCTCCGTTGCTAAGCAATGGAATACATGCGCAGGTGACCGTGATCAAAGGGCGGGTGGTGAACAGAAAGGGTTAACCGGTTAGAGCGGGCAGCGAGATTAACCAATTTGAGCGGGTTAACCGATAAAGTCGGTTTGATAAAGATAACCAGCTGGTGTGGGAGAGGGACAGCGGATGATTAACCAGTTTGATCGAGTTAACCTGTTAGAATGCGTGGGGAGGACGGAGAGACGGACCAACCTGTTTAACCAGGGAAAGGGAGAGACAGGTAAATCAATTTGAGCGCGTTTACCGGTTAGAGTTGAGGAGGGAAAAAAATAACCACTTTGATGGAGTAACACCGTTAAAGCGGGAAAGGAAGAGGGAAATTAACTGGTTCGACTGAGTTGACTGATGGGGGGTGGTGACAGTGATGAACAGGTTTAATTGGTTTGACAGTTAACCGGTTAGAGTGGGGGAAGAAGCTGGATATTAGCCACAATGTGAAGTTGTGGAGCCATTTTACCCATACAGTAAGTTCCATCATAGCTGTGTTTATTACTTACCATATACAGTAAATATTGAAGGAGCGGATGCTGGAAATCTGAAATAAAAACAGAAACTGCTGGGAATATCTAGCACGATAGGGTGGCACAATGGTTAGCACTGTTGTCTCACCGCACCTGGGATCTGGTTTATCCACAGCCTGAGATGACTGTGGATTTTGCATGTTTTCCCTGTATCTTACTTCTGATGCTCTGGTTTCTTCCCACAATCCAAAGATGTACAAGGATAGGTGGATTAGCTATGCTAAATTGCAGTTTAGTGTCCCAAGATGTGTAGGTTAGATAGATTAGCCATGGTAAATGTGTGGGGTTACGGGGATAGAGTGGGGGAAAGAGCCTGTGTAAGGTACGGCACGGTGGTTTGCACTGCTGCCAAGAACCTGGGTTCGATTCCCGGCTTGGGTGACTGTGTGGAGTTTGCACATTCTCCCCGTGTCTGCATGGGTTTTCTCCGGGTGTTCTGGTTTCCTCCCACTGTCCAAAGATGTGTGGGTTAGGTGGATTGGCTATGCTAAATTGCCCCTTAGTGTTAGGGGGACTAGTTAGGGTAAATAGAAAACCATACTGGGCAGACTGGGCGGCACGGTAGCAGTGGTTAGCACTGCTGCTTCACAGCTCCAAGGTTCCGGGTTCGATTCCCAGCTCGGGTCACTGTCTGTGTGGAGTTTGCACATTCTCCTCGTGTCTGCGTGGGTTTCCTCCGGGTGCTCCGGTTTCCTCCCACAGTCCAAAGATGTGCGGGTTAGGTGGATTGGCCAGGTTAAAATAAATTGCCCCTTAGAGTCCTGGGATGCGTAGGTTAGAGGGATTAGCGGGTAAAGTATGTGGGGGTAGGGCCTGGGTGGGATTGTGGTCGGTGCAGACTCGATGGGCCGAATGGCCTCCTTCTGCACTGTAGGGTTTCTATGATTTTCTTTGATAGAAAATTACAGCTCAGAAACAGGCCTTTTGGCCCTTCTTGTCTGTGCCGAATCATTTTTTGCCTAGTCCCACTGACCTGCACTTGGACCATATCCCTCCACACCCCTCTCATCCATGAACCCGTCCAAGTTTTTCTTAAATGTTAAAAGTGACATGGGGTTATTGGGATAGGGCCTGAGTGGTATTGTGGTTGGTACAGACTCGATGGGCTGAATGGCTTCCTTCTGCACCGTTTGATTCTCTGAAGGGTACATTGTCAGAGAGTTGGTGCAGACTCAATGGGCCGAATGGCCTCCTTCTGCACTGTAGGGATTCTATGATGAAAGGTCACAACCAGAAATGTTAACTCCATTTCTCTTTCCTCAGATGCTGTCAGAACTGTTGAGTATTTCCAACATTTTTCTGCTTTTATTGCGTTGTGATAGTTGGTTCCAGGATTAAATTTTTAAAAATGATTTTAGTGATTAAAATCTGCTGAATGTGGCAGATTGATTGTTGCAAGAGGATGTAAAATGGGGCAGATAGTAAAGATGGTACAATAAACAATGTGTTTCTGTTAGCAGACAGATTATCAGTTGCTTGTCTATCTGAGTTGTCAATTACCTGTCTGTTGCTGGACTCCTGTGGAAAAGTAAACTTTAACAAAATCAAATCTTCCAGCATATTTTTATGTAAGCTCCGTTAAAGATAAAATCAAAATATCCTCCAAATTTGGGGAATTTTTCAGTGCCACACTATTTGCATGGAATTGCCTTGAAGATATAATTTCAATTTTGGCTGAATTTAAGTTGTAATATATGGTGTCTGTTTTACTTGTAATCAGTGGTTATGTATGTACTTGACAGCCAATAATGAATACTATCCTTGCTGTGTGAGTATGCAAATTATAAGTTGTGCTTTCAAAGAAAAGTTGACGGAATAGCACAAGGAGCATTAAAATCCAGAGGTGGAAATCCTATCAAATCATCTTAGGCAGTCCCTGTAGATCGAAGGTGACTTGCTTCCATTTGGTTCCATGGATTCTGAGATGGCTGATAAATCCAGTGCGTAATCTGCAGATTCTGTCACATACTGGGAAGGTAGTTCTTGTAGGGTCAGACAGATGAGGAGTAGTTTAGAGTTTTGTGCGTGCTCTCTCTTGCCTTGACTTTGCCTTTGTAGGTGGGATTTTTCAATACTTCCCACTGGCTAGATTGTCCGGCCCTGCCAGAGACAATTCTTGTGGCAGGTTCCCTGGCAACAGGGTGGACAAGCCATGCAAAATACCGTAGACTTTGGAGCAACTGGAAGATCCTAGTGGCCAATGGCAAGCTGCCGCTGCCACCAGAAAACATGCTGCCTGTGTGTTTGTGATGAGGTTTCTTGATGTGCCCAGTGCCTTCCCAAATGAACCTTTGTGTTATCACTGACTTCTTACAAGCTAATCACAGGAGACTCAGAGCAGGTTACAATCATTTATTAAAGCATATGAAGGGAGAGTTAGCTCAACAACTGCTAAGGGATTTTCACAGTAACTTCATTGCAGCATTAATGTAAATCTACTTGTGATATGAATAAATAAACTTTTATCTTTATACCAAGCTTCGCATATACACAGACATCTGACTGTAAACTTAAACCTTTTCCCAGGTGATTTTAGTATAACAACCAAAGTACAAGAGTTGACTCAAATTCACTTAAACAAAACTTTCGCTTTATTCAATACGTTGGGTACCAAAACTCATAAATTCACAACATTGCAATACTTTAACTCATTTCAGTTTAACCCTCTGACTCTAACTACCTGGTTTGAGCGAGCTGGCCAAGTCTGCCCTCCGATGTAGATCTTCCCTGGTGGTTCTTTGTCTTCACTGAAGATGTTCTCCAGGGAACACTTGCGATGGTTGGTCTCATATTGTCGGTGGCGACGAAGGCTCAAACACATAATTTTACCCCTGAACTTTCCCAGGCTTCCAGAAAGTTCTGTGGCACTCAGCTAATTATATTGTTGGAAACTGATCACAATGTTTGATGATGGCCAATGGAGTTACTTATAAACAACTCCTTAATGTTTGTCCCAACTGCACATAGACCACCTAACCTCACCATATGTAGACATGGCAGGAAACCTTGGTGCTGAGAAGTCTAGCACAACCCAAATAACTGCCCTTATTTGGTCAACACAAAGTGTCAGGTTACAGCTCACAGGACAGGTCATGACTTCCAACAGCCTTATAACTTGCATTTGTGTTTAATTATAATTTGACCAGAGTTCCCAGCATGCTTGACTCTCATCAGAATTGCTCTCAGCTAATATTGCAGTTGTTGGCCATCTGGCCACACCAATAACAGGCATATCCTGTAATCATGATGTGGAGATGCCGGCGTTGGACTGGGGTAAACACAGTAAGAAGTTTAACAACACCAGGTTAAAGTCCAACAGGTTTATTTGGTAGCAAAAGCCACACAAGCTTGTGTGGCTTTTGCTACCAAATAAACCTGTTGGACTTTAACCTGGTGTTGTTAAACTTCTTACTATATCCTGTAATACCACACCTACTTCCTCTGCAGAGGCTTCTATTTTATCTTGGTATGATTATTGCCCCTGTCTCGAACTGGTATTAAGACAATGTTCTTGTTGTCTAACTCCATGACTTGCCATCCCCAAGCAGTCTTTGCAAAGTAACTAAGCACAGCTGGAGGTTCAGGTGATGTGCCTTTTAAGTTTTATAAAGGTCAATTGTTGCTAGAATATGCTCAATGCTGATTTTTGGAACAGAGATCTCTAATCCTTTCCTATTATTTCTCATTAATTCTTAACCCTCACTACGTAATCATATTTAAATCTCAAGCTTTATTATCTATTCCCCCCTAACACCTTTTGCCATTTTGGTCAGTCACAAACCAGAGACTCCCATGTGCCTGCAAGGATATTTGACTTTTTCTTTGAAGACATCACAAATTTGTTCCTGCTGTCCTCCGAGTATCTTGCTGTGCTTGAATTCCGAGTACAACAGTTGCTTCTGGGAGTCTGGTATGAGGCATTTGAATGACATGTTCTGCCCAGTGGAGCTTGTTTTGAGTGATTAGTACCTTGATGCTGGATGTATTGGGAGAGTTTTCTGCTGTTGGACCATCTTACTTGCCACCAGATTTGGAGGATCTTGTGAAGTTTTCTGTTCATGTTGCAGAGTAACGCCAACAACGTTGTACCAGCTGAGGTTACTCAATCTTCTCAATCTTGCCTTAGGTGTGGTGATCCTCAGGTTAAATCATCACCAGTCAGCTGTCCCACTCAAAGAGGAGAGCAGCCTATAATCATCTAGAACTATGGTAACTTTATCTTTACTTCTCCAGTGCTTTGAGATGCCTGCTGTTATGCTGTCCAAGTCTCAAAAGCATATAGCAGCACAGTCTGGGGTTTGAGATCTTGATCCTAGAGATTTATTTCCTCAATTGACTGAAGGTTGAGTTGGAGGCAATGATGAATTTTGTCATCTCAAACTATGTTGAAAGGAGGCTCCCAAGATATGTAAAGTGGTCCACATTTTCCAGGACCTCGTTGTTGATTTGAATCGATATAGGGGAGTATTCTGTTGTGGGAGCTGGTTTTCTGGGTGTTTAGTGAAAGGCCCATTTTCTGATATGCTTTGGATACTGAGTTGTCAAGCACCTGGAGCTAGGTTTCTGAGTGAGTGCACACGACACATCATCTGCATTTTGGATCCCAGTGACTGAAGTGGAGTAATTTTTGTTTTTGATTGAACGAGATATTGGTTGAATAGTTTCCCATCTGTTCTGTAAATTCTCTCTCTATGTTTGTGAGTAGTTTTTTGGAGGTGATGTGCAATATTGCAGCGAGGAAGAAGGTTGGTTTGATTATACAGCCATGTTTGACTCTAGATGTTACAATTGAGGTGACTTGATAGGTCAATTTAATAATGTTTTTGCAGTTATTTGCCCATGGGACCTTTTATCCTTTAGGTCTTGCCATTGTTTGTATGGTAAGAGTATGATTTATATTCTATCGTTTCAAAGAAAATCTTTCATATACATCATTTGAAGGTTAGTGGTGAAGCATTATACAATTTTACACCATTGGTTTTACTGCTATAAATGTCTGTAAAGAGTTACTACAATAAATATCTGGAATGGAAAAATGACATACAGTACTTTATAACTTGAATGTAATGCACGAAAATCCAAATTTTTATTTTTTATTAATCTAACAAAAAAGCAATGGAGTTTTTTAACATGAACTCAGCCGCCCAAATTGTGACTGAAAGGAAAAACTTGGATCAAGTAGAATTCAACAGATTTGAAAGTTGTTTAATTTGCCCCAATAATTTGCTGGATTGATAAATGTTCATAGTGTGTTATCCAAACATGACAATACATATATTGATAGAAACATAGAAAAACTACAGCACAAACAGGCCCTTCGGCCCCACAAGTTGTGCCGAACATATCCCCACCTTCTAGGCCTACCTATAACCCTCCATCCTATTAAGTCCCATGTACTCATCCAGGAGTCTCTTAAAAGTCCCTATTGAGTTTGCCTCCACCACCACTGACGGCAGCCGATTCCACTCGCCCACCACCCTCTGTGTGAAAAACTTCCCCCTAACATCTCCCCTGTACCTATCCCCCAGCACCTTAAACCTGTGTCCTCTCGTAGCAGCCATTTCCACCCTGGGAAAAAGCCTCTGAGAGTCCACCCGATCTATGCATCTCAACATCTTATATACCTCTATTAGGTCTCCTCTCATCCTACGTCTCTCCAAGGAGAAAAGACCGAGCTCCCTCAGCCTATCCTCATAAGGCATGCCACTCAATCCAGGCGACATCCTTGTAAATCTCCTCTGCACCCTTTCAATTATTTCCACATCCTTCCTGTAATGAGGCGACCAGAACTGAGCACAGTACTCCAAGTGGGGTCTGACGAGGGTCTTCTATAGCTGCATTATTATCCCCGGACTCCTAAACTCAATCCCTCGATTGATAAAGGCCAGCACACCATACGCCTTCTTAACCACCTCCTCCACTTGCGGGGCCGATTTTAGAGTCCTATGGACCCGGACCCAAGGCCCTTCTGATCCTTTACAGTACTAAGAGTCTTTCCCTTTATATTGTACTCCTTCATCCCATTTGACCTGCCAAAATGGACCACTATGCATTTATCTGGGTTGAAGTCCATCTGCCATTTCTCCGCCCAGTCTTGCATCCTATCTATGTCCCTCTGTAACTTCTGACATCCCTCCAGACTTTCCACAACCCCACCAACCTTCGTGTCGTCGGCAAACTTACCAACCCATCCCTCCACTTCCTCATCCAGGTCATTTATGACAATGACAAACAGCAAGGGTCCCAGAACAGATCCCTGGGGCACATCACTGGTGACCGACCTCCACTTAGAAAAAGACCCATCCATATACACTCTCTGCCTCCTTTGGGCAAGCCAGTTCTGGATCCACAGGGCAGCAGCACCTTGGATCCCATGCCCTCTCACTTTTTCTAGAAGCCTTGCATGGGGGACCTTATCGAACGCCTTGCTAAAATCCATATAAACCACATCTACCGCTTTCCCTTTGTCATTGCGTTTAGTCACATTTTTGAAGAACTCCGCCAGGCTCGTAAGGCACGATCTGCCTTTGACAAAGTCGTGCTGTGTATTCTTGAGCATACTAAACCTCTCTAAATGCTCATAAATCCTGTCCCTCAGGATCTTCTCCATCAGCTTACCATCCACTGAGGTTAGACTCACTGGTCGGTAATTTCCTGGGCTATCCCTATTCCCCTTCTTGAAAATAGGAACCACCTCTCCCATCTCCATCGACGACGCAAAGATCATCGCCAGAGGCTCTGCAATCTCTTCCCTCGCCTCCCACAGTAACCTGGGGTACATTCCATCCAGACCCTCCGACTTATCTATCTTGATGCCATTCAAAGATTCCAGCACAACCTCTTTGTTAAAGTCCACATATTCAATCTTTTCAGTCCACCGCAAGCCCGCAGTACATCCACCCAGGTCCTTCTCCTTTGTGAAAACCGAGGCAAAATACACATTAAGCACCTCTGCCATTTCTACTGGTTCCGTACAGACTTTCCTGCCTTCACCTTTTATAGGCCCTATTTCCTTCACGTCTCATCCTTTTACTCTTCACATATTTATAGAACACCTTGGGGTTCTCCTTAATCCTACCTGCCAAGGCTTTCTCGTGACCCCTTCTGGCTCTCCTAATTTCCTTCTTTAGTCCCTTCCTACAAGTCATATACTCATCTAGATCCCTATCTTCGCCAAGCTCTCTGAACCTTTTGTACGCTTTCCTTTTCTTCGCGACTAGGTCCCGCACAACTTTCGTGCGCCACGGTTCCTTTAACCTACCAACACCTCCCTGTCTGCTCGGAACGTTGTCCTGTAGAACTCTAGACAGACATTCCTTGAAAAACTGCCACCTCTCTTCAGTACATTTCCCCAAGAATACCTCCTTCCAATTTACTCCTCTAATTTGCTGCCTTATGTCTTCATATTTCCCCTTACTCCATATAAACGCTTTCCTAGCTAGCCTGATCCTCTCTTTTTCCAATGCAAGCATAAAGGAGATAGAGTTATGATCGCTATCCCCAAGATGCTCTCCCACTGAGAGATCTGACACCTGTCCAGGTTCATTGGTCAGTATCAGATCAAGTACAGCCTCTCCTCTTGTAGGCTTGTCTACATGCTGTGTCAGGAAACCCTCCTGAACACACCTAACGAACTCCTCCCTGTCCAATCCCCTTACCCTAGGGCTATTCCAATCCATGTTTGGGAAATTAAAGTCTCCCATCACAACAACTCTGCTATTACTGCATCTCTCCAGGATCTGTTTCCCTATCTGCTCCTCCAACTCCCTGTTACTATTGGGTGGCCTATAGAAAACTCCCAGCAAAGTGATCGACCCCTTCCCACTCCGAACTTCCACCCACAGAGACTCTGTAGACAATCCCTCCACAGCATACACCTTCTCTACAGCTGTGACACTATCCCTGATCAACAGTGCCACTCCACCCCCTCTCTTGCCTCTCTCCCTGACCTTCCTGAAGCATCTGAATCCCGGCACCTGGAGTATCCAGTCCTGACCCTGAGACATCCAAGTCTCCGTAATGGCCACCACATCACACTTCCAGGCATCGATCCACTCTCTGAGCTCATCCCCTTTATTCACTATGCTCCTGGCATTTCTTTTAATGGATATTTCTTTTAATGGAGTAAAACATCTCAAGGTACTTCATAGGATTTCCATTGACACTGAACTAAATAAACTAGTCATTAGGAGCTGTGACATAAAGCTTCAAGGTAAATTTTAAATAAGTCTTGGGAGGAGAGGTTGAAAGATCGAGTTTAGAGTAAAATTTCTAGATGGTGGAATGCACATCTGTGCGGAGAACAAGGAAGTGATGATTCAAAAGTGTCCAGCATTGGAAGGTTGTGGGATGATGTAGGAGGTTATAGATGTGGAGGGATGGGGCAATGAAGAGTTTTGTATACGAGATGTTAAAATTAAGGTATAAACCAATGTAAGTTAGTGAGCACTGGATATAGGGGTACTGAATTGGAATACAAACAGCAGACATTTGTTTAAACTTGAGTTAACATCGGGTGAGGATAGGAGGCTGGCTAGGAGATTGTGGGAATAATTGAATTTGGAAGTAACCAAAGCATAAAGGAGGGTTCCAATGTACCTGCTGCCTGTATTCATCCAGGTGGTGATGGGTAATCAATGGATATTCATACTCCCTTTTGTTCATGTACTTCATTTAAATTTATTTTCCAAGAAATGAGTTCATTGGTTTTCTTGTCAAAACATAATTCAAAAAAGGTATATTTATATGATACTTTTTATGACCACTTCGAATCATAGAAACCCCACGGTGCAGAAAGAGGCCATTTGGCCCATCGAGTCTGCACCGACCACAATCCCACCCAGGCCCTACCCCCATTAGGGGCGGCACGGTAGCACAGTGGTTAGCACTGCTGCTTCACAGCTCCAGGGTCCCGGGTTCGATTCCCGGCTCGAGTCACTGTCTGTGTGGAGTTTGCACATTCTCCTCGTGTCTGCGTGGGTTTCCTCCGGGTGCTCCGGTTTCCTCCCACAGTCCAAAGATGTGCGGGTTAGGTTGATTGGCCAGGTTAAAAAATTGCCCCTTAGAGTCCTGGGATGTGTAGGTTAGAGGGGTTAGTGGGTAAAATATGTGGGGGTAGGGCCTGGGTGGGATTGTGGTCGGTGCAGACTCGATGGGCCGAATGGCCTCCTTCTGCACTGTAGGGTTTCTATGACTTCTATGACTTCTATATGGCGGCACGGTAGCACAGTGGTTAGCACTGCTGCTTCACAGCTCCAGGGTCCCGGGTTCGATTCCCGGCTCGGGTCACTGTCTGTGTGGAGTTTGCACATTCTCCTCGTGTCTGCGTGGGTTTCCTCTGGGTGCTCCGGTTTCCTCCCACAGTCCAAAGATATGCGGGTTAGGTTGATTGGCCAGGTTAAAAATTGCCCCTTAGTGTCCTGAGATGTGTGGATTAGTGGGTAAATATGTGGGGGTAGGGTCTGGGTGGGATTGTGGTCGGTGCAGACTCGATGGGCCGAATGGCCTCCTTCTACACTGTAGGGTTTCTATGATGATTTCTATATCCCTACATATTTTACCCGCTAATCCCTCTAACCTAGCATCTCAGGACTCTAAGGGGCAATTTTTAGCATGGCCAATCAACCTAACCCACACATCTTTGGACACTTGACATCTCTAAGCACTTTACAGCTGATGAAACTGTGTTGTGATGATTCTGAGATTATAATGCCATAGAATGTCAAGGTGAGTGGTAAGATTTTCTATTTTTGGAGATGGTCATTTTCTAGCACTTGTGTATTACATGTTACTTGACAATTATCATCCCAAATCTAAATGTTGTCTAGGTCTTGCTCTACGTGATTATGGACTGCACGGTTTCTTGAGGAATCGAAAACTGCACCATCATCCATGAACATCCAAAGTTTGACACAAATGGAGGAAAGGTCATTGATGATGTTTGATCCTCTAGGAACTCCTGCAATGATCCCCTGAGCTGAGATGATTGATTTGCAACAACCAGAATCATCATCTTTTGTGCTGGGAGTTTTCCTTGATTTTCATTGACTTTGTGGCAAACTCAGTCAAATGTTGTTTGATGGTTAATTATTTTCACCTCATTCATAACTCATCCTAGAATTCACATCTTTTGTTCCTGTTTGGATTTAATGAGGACTTGAGGACTGGAGCAGAGTGGAACATACTAAGCATCATTGAGCAAGTTGCTGGCACGTAAAGATTTTTTGTTAGCATGGTCAGTGACAACTTTCATCACTTTGCTGATGATTGAGGGTAGTTTGATGGTAAATGGCTGGATTGGATTTGTCCTAATTTTTGTGGGCAGAGTGTACCAAGGCTGGTGCATTTTCTAGATGGTAAGAAGTCTCACAACACCAGGTTAAAGTCCAACAGGTTTATTTGGTAGCAAATACCATAAGCTTTCGGAGCACTGCTCCTTCGTCAGATGGAGTGGAAATGTGCTCTCAAACAGTGCAAACAGACAAAATCAAGTTGCAGAATACTGATTAGAATGCGAATCCTACAGCCAGCCAGGTCTTAAAGGTACAGACAATGTGGGTGGAGGGAACATTAAACACAGGTTAAAGAAGTGTGTATTGTCTCCAGACAGAACAGCTAGTGAGATTCTACAAGCCCAAGAGGGGCTAGATGCCAGTGTTGTAATTATATTGGAACAGTTTGGCTAGAGTACGGGTTTTAGCATTGCAGCCAGGAAGTTTTTGGGGATTTAAAGCCTTTGCATGGTACGTGGCAAGAATAAATTGGTTGAAGACTGACATCTGTCAATTCTTCACAGGCTGTGAGATGCAACTGAGTTTTTGCAAAAACCAGCTGAACCAGCAGTTTTGGGTAAATGACAAGCTTAAGACATCTGTGATTAACGAACTTACCCATTAACAGTTCTCTTTCTTTCAACATAACCATATTACGACCTTAGATATGGTTAGCCTGACTAGAACAAAGGGTATCTTGTGATTAGCTATTTTGTATCAGACTGCATGTGACCATGAGGATTGTAAAACTACATAAAGGGGGCACTGTCCCATTATTCAGCACGCCTTTGCTACCTGACTCTCAGCAGTGAGTGGAGGTTATGTAGCAAAGGCTTGCCAGCTTGCATATGCAAGAAGAATAAAGAACTTTTGAATCGGACAGCGGTTGGTGTTTTGCCTTTGTATCAAGGATGGAAGAATCTCACGAAAATGAACATAACAATTGGCGCTGCAGAGCAGGGTTCCAACATATACAGACGTCCTCTGAGGTGGACTGAATAAGTGATCGTCTGGGTGTCGGTGACGTGAGACGGACGGGCCCACAAGGTAAGATTAACCTTGGTCTCTCTCACTGAACTAATACTCAGTCGACCCCTCATCCCCTGAGGCCCTGTATTGACGGAACCCAGAGACGACTTACATCCTTGAACACTGACTAGTCTTACACCGGGTGGTTAGAGTCCCCAGGTTTATTCCGTAAGATAACGGAGGTTCAAGTCCCCCACACATACCTGGAGGTTAGAGTCCCCAGGGCTTTGGTATATCAAAACTGGGAGGTTTGAGTCCCCCGGTTGACCGGGGTTCGAGTCCCTAGGTCGGTAGAATTTGAGGTTCGAGTCCTCTCAGCCATAGTAACGGGTGGGAATTAGGTGAAGTTGGAGACGTGACTACTTTGTGCCGATCAAAAGGAAGTGCCTGTCTCAAACGCGCAGCCTTAGGCCGGTTGTTAAGAGGGGAAATGCTCCACATGAAGGTCAGGACCCTGAAGTGGGCGTAGGGACAACAGGACACTGAAGATCGTGAAGCACAAGTGGTCAAAGTCTTCTAACAATGGGTCAAACTTTGGATAAGTCAGGGGATGGGACCCCTTTATATAAAATGTGTCGTGAAAACCCAAAGGACAAGGAGCGACTCAGACGCTTGTCAAGGTGTTTAAACAAAAAACTGGGAAAGGAGAATTGGCCATTAGGGGGAACTTGGGATTTGGATAAGTGTATTAAAGCAGAGGAGGCTATTTGGAAACGCAATGCGGGAAGTAAATGGAAGGTTTTAATGTAATCTTGGAGGAAGAGAGCCGATGAATTAACTGAGAAATCAAAGCTGGCCAGCTGGGAGGATAATGCACATAGGAGAGGGATCAGTGGATGTGATAATAAAGGGAAGCCCAAACCTTGGGAAATGCTGAAGTGGGAATGTGAAAAGCATGAGGAGGACAAAAGAGATAGAGCAGAACAAGAGAGATTGGAAAAGGAGAGACGAGACCGAGAAAAAGGATTAGAGCGGCAGGCCGAACAAAGGAAAGACAAAAACCCGGAGGTACCTCCTGACATATCTGGTATGCCATTGTTGTTGCAAAGTACTGACACTGATGAACAACAGGAGGAGGAGGATTGGGGAAGGCAACCTAGCGCTCTGATCGCTCCGCAAATCCAACCCCAACCAGTCCAGGTCCAACCAACTCCACCTCCCCCGCCTTATACGCCAGAGTCTGAAATTCCCGTTCAAACTCCTGTTTTGCCGACCCCGACAACATCTGATGTCCCTGTCCAACAAACTACCTCAGGACCTGGCATCCGCCCTCACGAGGGCTCAACACAGGGACCGTTCACTGACCCGATAGCCTGTAGAACCCGATCTCGTACTACCCATACGAAACCTCGGGCTGAGGAAAAGCCGCATCCCTTTAAGACCCATCGGCGCCGACAAGATAATTACTCCAGTGATTCGGAAGACAGTGAGGATTATGATAGTCCCGATTCTCAGGGAAAGGAGGGTGACGACTGGGACGAAGAAGAAGATTATTACTACTCCCCTCGCCATAGGAGGGAGACTAGGGAGAGAGGTCCCCATAGGCCCCCAAAGGGACGTAACCAACAGTTCCCCAATTGCACAGTCCCCAATGCAGCGGCGGGGCAAGATGCCCCAGCTGCTCAACAGACCATGCAAGTTTATACTCCTTGGAAACCTCAGGAGATGTGCTTGATTATGTCCAATACCCCTAACCATAAGACAAGCCCAGAGGATTTCATAGAGTACATTGTGGGAACCATTCAAATGTACCAGGCAACCCCCCCCAGACCTCTTTAGCCTTTGTTGCATGGCCCTCATGCCCAGTGAATGTGCCAGATGGAAGACCCACCTGGAACACCAGGATTGGGCGGCCTTTTCAGGGGCTTTTAATCAGCTCCAGCAACAGATTACAACCATCAGGAATGCCCTTCAACGAACTTTACAGCAGCCGGTGGATGTCACCAAGGTGCTGGAATGTAAGCCTAAACCTGGAGAGGATGGACCCGATTATTGGGACTGTTTCTGTTCCACTTAATGTGACCTTTGCTGGGGATGCCGCTTACAATGGAGAGAATAGATCTCCCCAATTTAACGCCCTCCTGTTGCAATGCATTCCTGAGACATTAGCTGCTGCCATTCGTACTAACAATATAGACTGGCCTGACACCAGATGAGAAGGGCTCTAACTTATTATTGGAATCCTTTAAGGAATCAAAACCTACTAAAGTTAAGCACGAAATGGTGCAACGCCCTCTGCATCAACCGTGACCCTGCTCCGCCTGATCCCAGGCTGGCAGAAGGGTACCAAATGGAACCCCAGTATTGTGTCCCTGGATGGGTGGATAATTATGGGAAGGGTTATGTGACCCACCCGAACGGCCCTCATACTCCCCAATACGGACCCCCGTATGCACCGCACCCTCCATACCATGGACCGAGTCCTCCTCCACACCACCCTGTGCGAAGGGGGCCACCCCGACCAGGACAGGGTTGTTTTAACTGTGGCAGCCGGGATCATTAGCAGCGGGAATGCCCCCGCAACCAATCTCAAGGGGGGCCTCGGGGACTGAGACCGATGTTCTCTACAGCCAACCCATTTTCGGGATGACTACCCTCTTCCCATAACTTGGCAGTTTTGACTAGGGATCCCGGGGATGAACCAATGATCGACTTGGTGGTCCAGGGCCAGATTATTTCTTTTATGATTGACACTGGAGCCACCACGTCAACAATGGACACCTCATGTATGCGGCAACATGGATTTCAGCTTTCACCTGTCTCAGTGAACCTTAGCAGATTCACGGGGCGGGAATGAGCCTACCCCTTGACAGAGCCTCTAACGGTGGAGTTTGGCCCCCAGACCTGTGTTGTCCCATTCGCCTAAGCCCCGGAATTAGGAGTTAACTTAGCTGGGAGAGACTTATTGTGCCCCCTTCAGATTGAAATCCTCTGCCTCAACGAGGGCATCAGTATTAGGAGTGAACCAACTAAGTGACATTTTTGGGTCCACAGGTCCCCACAATGGTGGACGACCGACCTATCCCCGCAGGACTTTATTCTTCCCCTGCAAATTCCCCACCCTCATGTCACCCTGTGTTATGATCCTACCAGAGCCTCATTGGAATTGGCTGCCATTTTGCCCCTTACATTGACTCGTGTATGCCCGTCACTGTCATGGGCTTTATTGAGGGGAAGGAAGGGTCGGCCTTCCTTGTATAGGTCCTGCCTTATCTATGGCACCAATCGGGCCTCATGACCCCTCACATTACATTGACCGTCAATCCAGGATACAGGGCCAAATCCTTAGGGTTTCTGGCACGCCGATTGATTGAACAATCAGACCCCACTATTAAGGGCCCCCCACAACAGTTGCCTGATGGTCTCCTAAGATATTATTGCAGTTTCTTCACCGTGACTGACCCTTTACATCACCACCACCCACACCACAACCCCTCTGACGAACCCTCGGCGGACCTTTGGTCCGCTTCCAAACATGAGGTCGGGTTTACCCGTCTCCCCGGTTGAAGTACAGGTTGTCCTTGGAGCATCCCTTCCAGCAATACCTCAGTACCCCCTTAAACCTGAGGCAGAAAAAGGCATTACCGCCCTAGTGGAGTCTTTCCTACAACAAGGAATTTTGGTCCCCTGTCAATCACCCTGTAATACTCCTATCTTACCGGTCCCAAAGCCAGGCCGCCAGGAATGGCGGCTGGTCCAAGACTTACGTCAGATAAATAAAATAGTTAAACCCCTGCATCCCATAGTCCCGAATCCTGCCACCATCCTCAGCCATATCCCCCCAGATTCATGCGTGCTGACCCTGGTTGATTTACAACACGCGTTCTTTGCCATTCCTTTGGCTCAGGAATCCCAATATTTGTTGGCCTTCACCTTCCAGGGTCAACAATACACTTGGACACTTCTTCCTCAAGGCTTTATTCACTCCTCCCACCCTCTTCTCTCAACTCTACATCGCCAGCTCCAAAGTCTGGAGCTTCTTGATGGATCTACAGTCATCCAATATGTCGATGACTTGCTTTTGGCCAGTCCGACAGAATCTGCCAACATTGCAGACACAAACAGACTCCTAAATGCCCTCCACTTCTGGGGATATGTTGTCCCGGCTGCAAAGGTTAAACGTACGCAATGGCAGGTTCAATTCTTAGGGACCTTTCTCAGAGCTTCTGAGTGTTCCCTCACTGCCAAGCGCATCTCACCCACCCTCACGACTCCTTTGCCCTCTACTCTGAAACAGATGAGGGTCTTTTTAGGCCTGGTTAACTATTGCCGACAATGGCTGCCCAATGTTACTTTCTTAACTAAACCCCTGACTCCCCTTGCCTCCTGCAAGGCTCCAAAAACCTTTGTCCTTTCAGAGGAGTAACAGACTGCTTTTGGGGAACTAAAGACAGCCCTTGCCGCGGCCCCAGCTCTGGGAAGGCCATTATATGACAGGCCCTTCCAGCTTTACGTTAACGTCATGGAAGGATGTGCCACTGGAATCCTGACCCAGACTCATGGGGACTGCTGACGGCCAGTTGCATACTATTCCACTCGTTTAGATCCCGTTGCCCTACAAAATTGCAGCTACAAAATACTGTATTGGATTTTGAATTTGGCCTCAATTGTTCACTCAAAAATGTATGGTTATCTTATTTTATACTGTATGTTGGTGCATGGGATCAAGCAGGTGATATGCTCTGTTGTGTGGAAGATTTGAGGGAGTTTAAGACACACCTTGAGCAGACTTCATATAGCATGATGAGTGAAGCACAGATATAAGTCGTCCTTCAAATGAATATGGTACAAAGTTGCTTTCAAGCTATTTGCTAACTCATCAAATTCCTTTGCTGCAGCATAGGTTACTTAATGTTAGTGAAAAACTGGTGCGAGAATGGAAGAAGGAATCCACTCTAAAGTAGATGGGAACAGGGATCAGCCACTCAATTGATCTTGAGAAGCTTGTACCGGAATGTATCCTCAAATTTACAGAATGTTTACATCACCACCAGAATGGTTACATCAACAAAACTGAAATGCACTGTGTATTGAAGCACTTTAACAGACTTCATTGGAAACACAAAAGGATTTCTTAGTAAGAAGAATTGTGCAGTAGCGTATGGCAAGAGACCCGGGTTCAATTCCATCTTGGGTCACTGTCTGCGTGGAGTTTGAACATTCTCCCTGTGTCTACGTGGGTTTCCTCGGAGTGCTCCGATTTCCTCCCATAGTCCAAAGATGTGTGGGTTAGGCGGATTGGCCATGCTAAATTGCCCCTTAGTGTCGGGGGGCTAGCTAGGTTAAGTTCATGGGGTTATGTGGCCTGGGTGGGATTGTGGTCAGTGCAGACTTGATGGGGCGAATAGCCTCCGTCTGCACTGTAGGATTCTATGATGATGTGGAGATGCCGGCGTTGGACTGGGGTAAACACAGTAAGAAGTTTAACAACACCAGGTTAAAGTCCAACAGGTTTATTTGGTACAGTGAACAGAATTCCCACTCACCTGAAGAATGGGCTTGGGGCTTGGAGCTCCGAAAGCTTGTGTGGCTTTTGCTACCAAATAAACCTGTTGGACTTTAACCTGGTGTTGTTAAACTTCTTACTGGATTCTATGATGACATGAGTTGAACAATTCTATATGGAGTCTTTGAGGGTTTTTTCTATCTTTTGTCGAGTGGTATAAATCAAAGCTGCAGCAGTGTTTCTTAGTGCCAGCCATTTTTCTTAGCTAGTTGTTTACCTGCAGCAATTCTTTGCTACTTATCCAAGTTCCTTATTTTTAAATTTAAAGCCACAGCCCTTTTTGCTGCCAGCTCTGCATGACCATCTTGTTCTTTTTACTCTTTCTTTTTTAAACATTTGACTCAGCCTGTTATATATTTGTCCCTTTTGGCTCATCGTAGACCCTTGCTGTAATAATATATGCAAGAAAGTGATGCAATGTGAGGTAGAGCGGGAAGCAGAAGGTGTGACAGAAACGCCACACTAAAGTTACATTTATCTATCAAGTGTCCCCGAGTGTGATTCTCCAAATATACAACAGAACTGGTGGAGGAGATAATGGATGTCCTCTTGCTAAACCACTCGGAAGATGACGCTTAAGCAAAGAAAGGTCAGAAAAAGTGCAATTTTGCTCTGTGTGGGGAAAATCAGTTGGTATCGTGGACATCAGTAAAAGATACTTTGAAAAAACAGATTCTAGAGCTGGCTAAAGAAAACGACAGACTCTCCAACCTCACCTTGTATAATGGAACACTACTCTTCTCACCCTGAATTCTACATATTACCAACTTTTCTGGCAATACTTCTCTTAAACTACAGAACTCCTCCTCTCTTACCATCAAAAATTGACTTGCTCCCTTATCGCAAAATTTTAACCTCTTTACCTACTCCTCCTGTACACGAGTAAACTTTATCCACACAAGTAAATTCTTTAAAGGGATCTGGCAACTTCTTATCAATCAACTCCTGATCAGGCTGTACCTTCCTAGCTTCGATTGGACTTTCCTTTACCACTTTAACAAACCCCACTGGCTTACCATGTCAGTCTTCCCAGTGCTTTTCTTAAACCTCCAACACTGACTTTACATGGCCTAATTTATTACGGTAAAAACATCTGAAGCTTTTAATTTCCCTTCCACCCTCCTGGATTTCTTTTTTAACCTGAGGTGCACTATCTTTATTATCATAGAATCATAGAAATCATAGAAACCCTACAGTGCAGAAAGAGGCCATTTGGCCCATCGAGTCTGCACCGACCACAATCCCACCCAGGCCCTACCCCTATATCCCAACATATTTACCCACTAATCCCTCTAACCTACGCATCTCAGGACACTAAGGGGCAATTTTAGCATGGCCAATCAACCTAACCGGCACATCTTTGGACTATGGGAGGAAACCGGAGCACCCGGAGGAAACCCACGCAGACACGAGGAGAATGTGCAAACTCCGCACAGACAGAGACCCAAGCCGGGAATCGAACCCAGGTCCCTGGCGCTGTGAAGCAGCAGTGCTAACCACTGTGCTATCGTGCCGCCCCTCCACAAAACACATTGCCTGACAAGAGTGTGGAAAGGAGAGATAATTGTGACGATAGTACAGCATTTGAAATTGCCAGAAGCAGTCAGAATCGTTGGAAATGGCAAGAATTCAGTTACAAATGAAACACATTATCTCCACAAAATCTTCTTAACCACCTGAGTATTTCTCTTTTGCCCAGTTTTTACTTTTCACCGGCTGAAACTGTTGTCAGAAACCAACCTTTAATTTATGAACTAATTCATAATCGTCTGCCATTCTGCTACTCTCTCAGTTTTAACCCTCTGCTCTTCCACGAGTTCTCACTATGTCAGGAAGTGAATTTTTAAACTCCTCCAAAATAATCATTTCTCTAGCTTCATATGCCTGGTCAATTTCAAAGCCCTTATCCATGGATCAAAATTACTGTTTGATCCTTTCAAATTCTATGTACCTTTGACCTGGTTCTTTCCTTAGATTTCTAAATCTTTGTCTACAAGCTTCTGCCACTAACTTGCTGCCAAACTGCTTCCAACACATTGCCCTAAATGAAACTGAAAACCCAAAGGGAAAAAACCTATCACCTGACTGCCACAAACAAAACTGAAAGCCCTATCACCTGACTGCCACAGCTTAGACCCACCCCCCCGTGACATCGCTGAAGCTGTAAACTGCATGATTTTTAAAAAACCTTTCTTAAAGGTAAACTCACATGAAAAAAGCCAGAGCATTCTGCTGCTGAATGCTGGTGTAAAAACACAGTGACAAAGCTATAGGAAAAAAAGCAAGAATAAACTAACACAACATTTAAACAAAATAAAAGGAGAAATCGCCATACTGTACAATTGGGCCGAGAAGAGTTAAGTGACAGTCAGAAGAGAAGCTATCATTACATATGCTAGCCATTGCTGGTAACATAAACAGATACTTGGTAACTTCACTGCTGGAAGGACAGCCATTTGGGATGGAAGTTGACACAGGGGAAGCAGTCTCACTGGTGCCAGAGACTATCTACAATGAGAAATTCCAACACAATCTCTTAGGCCATCAAGGATAGTGCCGAAGATATACACAGGAGAAGTGGTTCTCCTGCAGAGCCATATAGAACTGGCTGTGCAGCTCAATGGGCATACAGCAAATATGCCTCTCCATGTAGTGAAGGGAAACTACACAGTGTTTGTAGAATCATAGAATCCTTACAGTGCAGAAGGAGGCCATTTGGCCCATCGAGTCTGCACCGACCACAATCCCACCAGGCCTTATCCCCGTAACCCCATGTATTTACCCTTGCTAATCCCCCATGATGGGTCATGCGTGGCTGGAGAAGATTTGACTGAAATGGACTGAAGTCCACATGATGGCCAATGGAGAATCAGGCCTCACGAAAACTTTAACAAAGCACATTTGTTTTCCATGGAGAATTAAGGAGCATGAATGACATTACAGTCAAACTAAAAATAAAAGACGGAAGTCAACCAAAATGTTTGAACCAAAATACCCCATATGCTATTGGGTCGAAGGTGGAAGCTGGCTTGGAGTCCGAGTCCAGGATTCTCTAAAGGTAAACTTGCAGGTTGAGTCCGTAATTAAGAAAGCAAATGTAATGTTGTCATTTATCTCAAGAGGCTTGGAATACAAAAGCAGGGATGTACTTCTGAGGCTTTATAAAGCACTGGTTAGGCCCCATTTGGAGTACTGTGAGCAATTTTGGGCCCCACACCTCAGGAAGGACATACTGGCACTGGAGCGGGTCCAGCGGAGATTCACACGGATGATCCCAGGAATGGTAGGCCTGACATACGATGAACGTCTGAGGATCGTGGGATTATATTCATTGGAGTTTAGGAGGTTGAGGGGAGATCTAATAGAAACTTACAAGATAATGAACGGCTTAGATAGGATGGACGTAGGGAAGTTGTTTCCATTAGCAGGGGAGACTAGGACGCGGGGGCACAGCCTGAGAATAAAAGGGAGTCACTTTAGAACAGAGATGAGGAGAAATTTCTTCAGCCAGAGAGTGGTAGGTCTGTGGAATTCATTGCCACAGAGGGCTGTGGAGGCCGAGACGTTGAGCGTCTTCAAGACAGAAATTGATAAATTCTTGATTTCTCGAGGAATTAAGGGCTATGGGGAGAGAGCGGATAAATGGAGTTGAAATCAACCATGATTGAATGGTGGAGTGGACTCGATGGGCCGAATGGCCTTACTTCCGCTCCTATGTCTTATGGTCTTATGGTCTAACTTGTGAAGACAAGAGTTTTGGAACCTGTCAGCATCAGTGAATGGGCCTTGCCTATTATTCTAGTCATCAAGTAAGGTGGCTCTATGAGGATTGGTGGGGACTTTAAGGTCACCATAAATCCAGTGTTATGTGCTGAGTAGTACACATTACCTCACATTGAGGACTCGTTTGTGGGATTGGTAGGAGGCCAAAACGTTTAGCAAAATTGACCTGAACTAGGCCCACTTGCAGATGAATTTGGACAAGAAGTCACAGGAATTTCTGACAATAGTGACATATAAGGGCTTGTTTTGGTACCGAAGATTGTGTTTAGTATCCTGCATTGTTTCAAAGAGCAATGGACGAGATCCTGAGTGGAGTCCAGTGCTATCTGGATGACATCCTAGTCTGGAAGAGAGGAAGAGGAACACCTTCAAAACTTGGAAACCACTCTCCACAGATTGGAAGAGAGTCCTTAAGGACAAGCGTGAGTTCTTGCAATCCTCCGCTGAGTACGTGAGATATATGATTGATGCCACCGGCCTTCCCAAATCTCTTTCTGAGGTTAAGACGATCACAGAGCTGCCTGAACAGATGCTGTTAGATCGGCTGAGATTTTCCAGCATTTTCTGTTCATATTTATTCCTGGGATTGTTGAATTATTATGGAAGATTTGTCCCAAACGTGGCAACAATTCTGAAACCATTATATAACCTCATGTGCTGGGACAATGGTAAGACCAGTGCAATGATGCCTTCCTACAGGCCAAAGAAGCGTTATTTAAGTCTGAAACTATGATGCACTTTTATCATACAGTTACAGTTAGCTTGTGATGCATCCTCTTATGGTGAAGGAGCAGTGGTCTCCCACATCTTGCCATCAGATGAAGAAAGACCCATTGTTTTTATTTCTCGAACCATAAGCAAAGCTGAGGGCGACTCTGACCAGATTGAAAGGGAAGCACGAGGGATCATCTTCAACATCAAGAAATTCCATCAGCTGCTGTATGAGAGAGAGTTTACATTGTGGTGATATAAACAGGGCCTAGTTTTAAGGCTGATAAAATTGGATATCCTAAATTAAAGAATTGGGCATATTGAAATCAAACACAGTCACACCGCAGGCAGGCCAATTGTACAATACACAAATGTGTCTGGGCCTGACCCATCAACCACCCATCAAAGGTCATTACACTCTACTTGAGACTTAGCAGGAGATCATGGCACCTCATTGAAATGCATCGCCCTATTGTTAGAAGCGCAGATTGAGCCAGACTTTCTGTCACCAAGAGTTCCTGTAGATACCTTATCTGATAACAAGTTCAACAACATGGAGATGGACACCTGGGGGGTGGACCCTGGTGTCCTGTCAGGCAGACATCAAAAAACCCACTGGGTGTTGGAACCCCCTCCTGGGACCTCATTGGCCAGAAGCCAGAGAAGTTTCTGGAAAGGCAAGCAGGCTGGGGGATAAAGGGACACACTTCAAGACACACAGGAGCGAAGACTCGACAGGGGAGATGGCCGTGACCATTCGGAAGACTGACCAGAGAAGGAAGGAAGGAAGAAGCGGCCATCGAGACTCACCTTCGTGATGACAGACCAGAGGGACTCAGAGAATCGGACCTGCAGTTCAACCAAACCATCTTTACGGGTAGTATACGTGAATCTGCTGGGGTATCCTCTTGTTTTATGTGGGTAATTTAAGGGTTAATAGTGTTATTATTAATAAACTTGTTGATCCTTTACTTGTGTTTGTCCTTTGTCCATCTTGCAAATAAGGGCACCGGGGTAAAACCTTGGAGTAAGTAAACTGGTTGAAAGTATCTGAGAATTAACAGGTACAACAATGGCACCCCAGATGGGACTTCGATAAGAAGTGATACGTTGCTCCGAAGTTGAACCTTCAACCCGGTATTCTCCAACACTCCGTCTGAGCCGGAATAAAGAGGGCAGCTGCCCCACGTGACGGCCAGTCTTAAGTGAGTGAAGGACTAATACAGATTCAACCAGTAAATTGGGCCATAAACCCGGTGTCTGTAACACAAGGTGGACAAACTGTGTAGTTAGAACTGGAATAGTCTAGGGAATTTGGGTAAAATCTACGGGAGGGAATTTAGTGAAAACCGGACCCCTCCCCCAATCCCTTACCTATACTCAAGTGACGAATCCTAAAAGGAAATAATTATGGCCAGTCATGCTGAATGGGAGGACCTCTGGGATTGGGGTTCAAATGTCCAAATCCACCCATGGGTCCGCATTCTGTCACAACTGGCCGTAATAGGAATCCTACTTATGGCAGTGTACCTAACCATCCTCACATTTAAGTGCGCCCAATGGAAGACCGCGCGCATACAACAATTGGAAGCGGAGGTAAACACACGAGAGGAAAGGAACCAAATCAATATGATACACATGAGCCAATTCCAGGCTCAATGTGATAAAGCCTGCCAAAAGGCACAGCGCGCTGTCCGTGAGAGAGAGGCTGCGCTGCAACAGGTAGAGGAAGTTAAACGTAAATGCAGCGACCTACAGGCTGCAGTAAATGTTTTGCACCAAGCAGGAGAAGTAAATATAGCCCGCGCAACAGACCACTCCAAATGCCTGCATGAGATTGAAGATTTAAAAGCACAACTAGCCATAAAAAGGCGTGTAATGTGTGCATACACGACTGAAACAGGGGATAGTGACCCAGGGGTAGAGTGGGGGATTTAGAAGAAGGTGCCTGCCATTATGCAACAGCTAGCGTCACTGCCAACAGGGGACTCCCACCTCCCTTCCCAGTAGTGGAACCAACGGCACCACCTAATCCGGCCCCCATCTGAGGAAACTCAGTCTCCGCTCCGAGTCCTTTTACCATCCCAATAAGCCTAGTCACTAATCCGGTTCCTGTACTGATGAATCCGGTCACCACCATCCGGTCACACCACAATCCAGTACCATCCTGTACTGATGAATCCGGTCCAACGACAGGACGGACAGAACCATAACGTGACTTATGTATCTCCATACACCATGACACAGCTCACTGACATAGCTAAAGTGATTGGAGTATTTGAACCCTCCGGGGATCCACATGCTCTCTTTGACCAGGTCACCCAATATCGTGTTTTAAACGGCCTAGACGAGGCAGAAGAGGTTAAACTTATTCTGTTATGTTTAAGTCCTGCCATCCGTTCCGCCCTACCCGAACCCCAGAACGTGGCCAGGGGAACCCTACCAGAAATGAAGGCGGCCATTCTGGCCACCATAGGCTACAATAGGGATGACCTGGTACAAGGCTTAAACTGAGTTTAGGAGTCCGGGGATAATGATGCAGCTATATAAGACCCTCATCAGACCCCACTTGGAGTACTGTGCTCAGTTCTGGTCGCCTCATTACAGGAAGGATGTGGAAAAGATTGAAAGGGTGCAGAGGAGATTTACAAGGATGTTGCCTGGATTGAGTGGCATGCCTTATGAGGATAGGCTGAGGGAGCTCGGTCTTTTCTCCTTGGAGAGACGTAGAATGAGAGGAGACCTAATAGAGGTATATAAGATGTTGAGAGGCATAGATCGGGTGGACTCTCAGAGGCTTTTTTCCCAGGGTGGAAATGGCTGCTGCGAGAGGACACAGGTTTAAGGTGCTGGGGGGTAGGTACAGGGGAAATGTTAGGGGAAAGTTTTTCATACAGAGGGTGGTGGGCGAGTGGAATCGGCTGCCATCAGTGGTGGTGGAGGCAAACTCCATAGGGTCTTTTAAGAGACTCCTGGATGAGTACATGGGACTTAATAGGATGGAGGGTTATAGGTAGGCCTAAAAGGTAGGGATATGTTCGGCACAACTTGTGGGGCTGAAGGGCCTGTTTTGTGCTGTAGTTTTCTATGTTTCTATGCTTCTAAAAACAGCCTATGCTGGCTGACTATGGAACCAATTTGTTGCGGTTTTTGGCCAATTAAATAGAGCCCAATTAAATGCACACCACCGGCTCACATGGATCCGGACCCTGATAGCACATGCCACCAAGGGGAGTCGGACAGCCTGAGAGAATTTTGATCCAGATGATAATACTCACACACAAGCCTGGGCCATCCACAAAATGACTCGTGTGTGGGAACGGGAAGTCAGACAAACAGACACCCCCAAGCTCACAAAACACGGAAAGATGAACCCAATCCACACAGATCCAGCCCGGTTTGGCGTAACGAAGGGGAAGGTGGAAATAGGGGACAGGGAAACTCAGGGCACCCACCCCCATATACCCCTGCCAATCATCGATACAGAAAACCGCAGCCCTGCGCAGAATCCCGATATATCCCCAACCCCAGGTACAGGGAACAAGACAAAGCCACTTTCAGATATCCACCCCCACAAGCGCAGTGTTACAACTGTGGCCAGATCGGCCATTTTGCCAGGGAATGTAGAGCCCCGCCCAGCCAGACCCCACAACCGCCCCAACGATTTCACAGAGGAGAACCCCGACCTATGGCACTGTTGATCAGGGATAGTGTCACGGCTGTAGAGAAGGTGGACGCCGTGGAGGGATTGACTACGGAGTCTCTGTGGGTGGAGGTTAGGAACAGGAAGGGGTCGGTAACGTTGCTGGGTGTTTTCTATAGGCCGCCCAATAGTAACAGAGATGTTGAGGAGCAGATGGGGAAACAGATCCTGGAGAGATGTAGGAATAACAGAGTTGTCGTGATGGGAGATTTTAATTTCCCAAACATAGATTGGAATACCCCTAGGGCTAGGGGTTTGGATGGAGAGGAGTTTGTTAGGTGTGTCCAGGAGAGTTTCCTGACACAGTATGTGGATAAGCCTACTAGAGGAGAGGCTGTATTTGATCTGGTGCTGGCTAATGAACCTGGACAGGTGGAGGATCTCTCGGTGGGTGAGCATCTTGGGGATAGCGATCATAATTCTATCTCCTTCACGATAGCATTGGAAAGAGATAGGATCAGGCAGGCTAGGAAAGTGTTTCTCTGGAGTAAAGGGAAATACAGTGTCATCAGGGAGGAAATTAGACGGGTAAATTGGAAGGAGGCATTCTTGGGGAAAAGTACCGAAGGAAAGTGGAGGATTTTCAAGGAATGTTTGTCTGGAGCTCTGCATGACAACGTTCCGATGAGACAGGGGGGTGTTGGTTGGGTACGGGAACCGTGGTGCACGAAGGTTGTGATGAACCTGGTGAATAAGAAAAGAGAGGCGTACAGAAGGTTCAGAGAGCTAGGAGGTGTTAAGGATTTAGAGGAGTATACGGGATGTAGGAAGGAGCTTAAGAAGGAAATTAGGAGAGCGAGAAGGGGTCATGAGAAGGCCTTGGCGAGTAAGATTAAGGAGAATCCCAAGGCTTTCTACAAATATGTCAAGAGTAAAAGGATGAGATGTGAAGGCATAGGACCCGTAAAAGGTGAAGGGGGAAAAGTTTGTGCGGGACCGTTAGAAATGGCGGAGCTGCTTAATGAATACTTTACCTCGGTATTCACGGTGGAAAGGGATCTGGGTGGTTGTACTGCTGGTTTGCGGTGGACAGAAAGGATCGAGCATGTGGACATAAAGAAAGAGGATGTGTTGGAACTATTGAATGGCATCAAGGTTGGTAAGTTGCCGGGACCGGATGGGATGTACCCCAGGTTACTGTGGGAGGCGAGGGAGAAGATTGCGGAGCCTTTGGCGATGATCTTTGCATCGTCGATGGAGACGGGAGAGGTTCCGGAGGATTGGAGGATTGCAGATGTGGTCCCTATATTCAAGAAAGGGAACAGGGACAGCCCGGGAAATTACCGACCGGTGAGTCTAACCTCAGTGGTTGGTAAGTTGATGGAGAGGATCCTGAGAGACAGGATTTATGATCATCTAGAGAAGTTTAGTATGATCAAAAGTAGTCAGCACGGCTTTGTCAAGGGCAGGTCGTGCCTTACGAGCCTGGTTGAGTTCTTTGAAAATGTGACCAAACACATTGACGAAGGAAGAGCGGTGGATGTGGTCTATATGGACTTCAGCAAGACGTTTGATAAGGTCCCCCATGCAAGACTTCTTGAGAAAGTGAGAGGGCATGGGATCCAAGGGGCTGTTGCCTTGTGGATCCAGAACTGGCTTGCCTGCAGAAGGCAGTCTGTGGCTGTGGAGGGGTCTTTCTCTGCATGGAGGTCAGTGACCAGTGGAGTGCCCCAGGGATCTGTTCTGGGACCCTTGCTGTTTGTCATTTTCATAAATGACCTGGATGAGGAAGTGGAGGGATGGGTTGGTAAGTTTGCTCTCGACACCAAGGTAGGTGGTGTTGTGGATAGTTTGGAGGGATGTCAGAAGTTGCAGCGAGACATAGATAGAATGCAAGACTGGGCGGAGAAGTGGCAGATGGACTTCAACCCGGATAAGTGTGTGGTGATCCATTTTGGCAGATCCAATGGGATGAAGCAGCAGTATAATATGAAGGGTACCATTCTTAGCAGTGTAGAGGATCAGAAGGACCTTGGGGTCCGGGTCCATAGGACTCTTAAATCGGCCTCGCAGGTGGAGGATGCGGTCAAGAAGGCGTACGGCGTACTGGCCTTCATTAATCGAGGGATTGAGTTTAGGAGTCGGGAGATAATGCTGCAGCTTTATAGGACCCTGGTTAGACCCCACTTGGAGTACTGCGCGCAGTTCTGGTCACCTCATTACAGGAAAGATGTTGAAGCCATTGAAAGGGTGCAGAGGAGATTTACAAGGATGTTGCCTGGATTGGGGGGCATGCCTTATGAGGATAGGTTGAGGGAGCTTGGTCTCTTCTCCCTGGAGAGACGAAGGATGAGAGGTGACCTGATAGAGGTTTACAAGATGTTGAGAGGTCTGGATAGGGTAGACTCTCAGAGGCTATTTCCAAGGGCTGAAATGGTTGCTACGAGAGGACACAGGTTTAAGGTGCTGGGGGGTAGGTACAGAGGAGATGTCAGGGGTAAGTTTTTCACTCAGAGGGTGGTGGGTGAGTGGAATCGGCTGACGTCGGTGGTGGTGGAGGCAAACTCGTTGGGGTCTTTTAAGAGACTTCTGGATGAGTAGATGGGATTTAATGGGATTGAGGGCTATAGATAGGCCTAGAGGTGGGGATGTGATCGGCGCAACTTGTGGGCCGAAGGGCCTGTTTGTGCTGTGGCTTTCTATGCTCTATGTCATTAGAAGAACCTGCCAAACAATGCATCACAACCCCGGTGGAGTCCTTTGACACCCCTTTCACTCCAATTAGACTCCGGACTGGAAGCATAACTGTGTCAGACCTCCCCAACTTGGGTTTGCAACACTGAATGGGATAGTGTAGGGAGACCCCTTGTAAAAGGCAAAGTAGGAGGCCGCCCCATCGAGTTCCTGTGGGACATAGGGGGATCCCGTACCACTCTTAACACATCCTGTGACCTCCGCTGCACTTGGTCTACCAGGAAAACAATAATGTTAAGTGGCTTTACGGGACATTTACAGGAAGGCTTGGAAACAGACCCATTAGAATTTCGACTGGGTAATATAATATGTCATCACCCAGCTATCTTGGTTAAACTCCACCCAGAGGCAGAGCACATTCTAGGGTCCGATCTGATGAGGAAAAGCAACCTATCGTTTGACCCCACTAACTGTTGCATTTGGCAAATGCCAACCACCTGTCCATCCCCAGTCGAGGTGGCCATCGGCAGATACATAGACCGAATATCTACTTTTGGAGAATTGTGGATCAGGCCCACAGAAATGACGGAAGACCCTGAAATACCCTGAAGCATAGGGTATATTAGCCAAACACACAAGCATTCGCCAGTCACAAGCATGACTGTGGCTGAATAACAGGGGAGGTAATCATAGAAGGTCCTGACCCTAAACCCCAAAGACAGTTCGGCTTCCCTAAGCAAGCTGAAGGGGAAGTGGCCAAGGTGATTAGCAGTTTATTAAAACAAGGAGTCCTGCGCCCTGTTGCTTCCACTAACAACTTCCCCATATGGCTGGTAAGGAAACCGGACGGTTCCTGGAGACTCACAATCGATTATCGAGCCCTAAATCAGACCACCCCCGTCACAGCCCCCACAGTGGCGACTAGCCCAGAAGCCATGATGAAACAAGCCCCACACGCAAAACTTTTCAGTGTTGGACATCAGTAATGGCTTCTGGTCAATTCCCTTAGATCACCACTGTCAATACAAATTTGCCTTCACGTTCCAGGGACAACAGCACACCTGGACGTGTTTACCACAAGGTTTTCATAACTCCCCCTCCATATTTCACCAGCGCTTAGCAAAAGGCTTGAAGGGATTCTCCAGACCAGAATGTTTGGTACAATATGTAGATGATCTCCTCTTACAGACTGAAACAAGAGGGGAACATCTAAAGTTATTGGATGAACTGCTGAACCTCCTCACTACATTAGGGTTAAAGGTAAATCCCAAGAAAGCCCAGATCATGAGACGACAGGTCTCTTACTTGGGTACAGTAGTGACTGAGGGAAAGCATGAGATAGAAAGGAAGCGAATCGAATCTGTAACACACCTTCCCTTACCAAAGGACGTGAGCTCCCTGCACTCCTTTCTGGGCTTAGAGGGGTACTGCCGCAACCACATAGACGGTTTCGCCACTAAAGCCGCTCCCCTGTCCAAACTTTTACGGAAAAACACCCCGTGGGTCTGGACTGCGCGACACGCACAAGCAGTCTCAGACCTCAAACAATCCCTTGCACAAGCCCTTGCCTTACAGGTACCCAACCCTGAACTCCCCTTTGCCCTTGAAGTAGCGGCCACTGACAGCACACTAGCTGCTCTGCTCCTCCAAGAATGGCACGGACGACTCGGCCCAATTGCTTACGCTTCCCGCATACTAACTCCGGTTGAACGAAGTTTTTCGGTGTGCGAAACCCACTTATTATCAGTTTTCTGGGCAATGCACCACTTTAACTACATAGTCGGCTTGAACCCTCTCACTATACTTACAGAACACATCCCCATACAACTATGTGGGAGGTCCTGGAGGCTCTTGGTCTCCCGGACGTCCATATCTGTGATGGGTGTGTCGAGCTGCGGTTCCTAAAGGACCATGTTAGAGAACTGGAACTAAGTGTGTTGATGAAGGTAGGGCAGTTGATGTCATATACATGGATTTTAGTAAGGCGTTTGATAAGGTCCCCCATGGTCGGCTTATGATGAAAGTGAGGAGGTGTGGGATAGAGGGAAAGTTGGCCGATTGGATAGGTAACTGGCTGTCTGATTGAAGACAGAGGGTGGTAGTGGATGGAAAATTTTCGGATTGGAGGCAGGTTGCTAGCGGAGTGCCGCAGGGATCAGTGCTTGGTCCTCCGCTCTTTGTGATTTTTATTAATGACTTAGAGGAGGGGGCTGAAGGGTGGATCAGTAAATTTGCTGATGACACCAAGATTGGTGGAGTAGTGGATGAGGTGGAGGGCTGTTGTAGGCTGCAAAGAGACATAGATAGGATGCAAAGCTGGGCTGAAAAATGGCAAATGGAGTTTAACCCTGATAAATGTGAGGTGATTCATTTTGGTAGGACTAATTTAAATGTGGATTACAGGGTCAAAGGTAGGGTTCTGAAGACTGTGGAGGAACAGAGAGATCTTGGGGTTCATATCCACAGATCTCTAAAGGTTGCCACTCAAGTGGATAGAGCTGTGAAGAAGGCCTATAGTGTGTTAGCTTTTATTAACAGGGGGTTGGAGTTTAAGAGCCGTGGGGTTATGCTGCAACTGTACAGGACCTTGCTGAGACCACATTTGGAATATTGTGTGCAGTTCTGATCACCTCACTATAAGTAGGATGTGGAAGCGCTGGAAAGAGTGCAGAGGAGATTTACCAGGATGCTGCCTGGTTTGGAGGGTAGGTCTTATGAGGAAAGGTTGAGGGAGCTAGGGCTGTTCTCTCTGGAGCGGAGGAGGCTGAGGGGAGACTTAATAGAGGTTTATAAAATGATGAAGGGGATAGATAGAGTGAACGTTCAAAGACTATTTCCTCGGGTGGATGGAGCTATTACAAGGGGGCATAACTATAGGGTTCGTGGTGGGAGATACAGGAAGGATATCAGAGGTAGGTTCTTTACGCAGAGAGTGGTTGGGGTGTGGAATGGACTGTCTGCAGTGATAGTGGAGTCGGACACTTTAGGAACATTTAAGCGGTTATTGGATAGGCACATGGAGCACATCAGGAGGATAGGGAGTGGGATAGCTTGATCTTGGTTTCAGATAAAGCTCGGCACAACATCGTGGGCCGAAGGGCCTGTTCTGTGCTGTACTGTTCTATGTCTATGTTCTATGCAGCTCGAGGATCTTCGTCTGATTAGGGAAAATGAGGAGGTGATAGACAGGAGCTATCAGCAGGTGGTCACACTGGGGCCACAGGAGGCAGACAAGTGGGTAACGTCCAGGAAGGGGAAAGCTCGGGTGATAGACAGGAGTACTTATTGTGAAGGGGCACATCCACCGGGTGCTCTCTGAGTACTGCTGGGGGGGACAGCCCACCTGGGGGAAGCAGCAGTGGCCGTGTCTCTGGAGCAGAGTTCGGCCCTGTAACTCAGAGGGCTAAGGAAAGGAGGAGGAAGGCAGTATTAATCGGGGACTCAACAGTAAGGGGGTCGGACAGGCATTTTTGCGGAGGCAGACGGGAGTCTCAGATGGTGGTCTGCCTCCCTGGTGCCGGGATCCGGGATGTCTCTGATCGCATCCCAGATATCCTGAGGTGGGAGGGAGAGGAGCCAGAGGTCATGGTACATATTGGTACCGCTGACATAGGTAGGAAGACGAAGGGGTCATGAAAAGAGAATATAGGGAGTTAGGTAAACAGTTGGGAAGGAGGAACGCAAAGGTAGTAATCTCAGGATTGCTGCCTGTGCCACGGGAAAGTGAGAGCAGGAATGGAGTGAGGTGGAGGATGAATGCGTGGCTGGGGGACTGGAGCAGGAGGCAGGGATTCAGGTTCCTGGATCATTGGGACCTCTTTAGGGGAAGGTGTGACCTGTACAAAAATGACGGGTGGCAATTGAATCCCAGGGGGACCAATATCCTGGCAGGAAGGTTGGCGAAGGCTACTGGGGAGACTTTAAACTAGAAAGGTTGGGGGGAGGGAATCGTGATGAGGTGACTGAGAGCGAGGAGGTTAGCCCGCAAATAGAGAAGGATTGTACACAGTGTAAGAGGGAGAATAGACGGGTGATGGAGAAGGGGAGAGCTCAGACCAAAGTTTGAGATGTGTCTATTTTAACGCCAGGAGTGTAGTGAATAAAGTGGATGAGCTTCAGTGTGGATCGATGCTTGGAAGTGTGATGTGGTGGCCATTACGGAGATTTGGGGACAGGGACAGGACTGGATACTTCAGGTGCCGGGTTTCAGATGTTTCAGAAAGGACTGAGAGGGAGGCAAAAGGAGGGGGGGGGGGGGGGGGAGTGGCACTGCTGATCAGGGATAGTGTCACAGCTGTAGAGAAGGTGGAAGCCATGGAGGGATTGTCTACCGAGTCTCTGTGGGTGGAAGTTTGGAGCGGGAAGGGGTCGATAACTTTGCTGGGTGTTTTCTACAGGCCGCCCAATAGTAACAGGGATGTTGAGGAGCAGATGGGGAAACAGATCCTGGAGAGATGTAGGAATAACAGGGTTGTCGTGATGGGAGACTTTAATTTCCCAAACATCGATTGGAATATCCCTAGGGTACAGGGTTTGGATGGGGAGGAGTTTGTTAGGTGTGTTCAGGAGGGTTTCCTGACACAGCATGTGGATAAGCCGACAAGAGGAGAGGCTGTACTCGATCTGGTACTGCCTGCTGAGCCTGGACAGGTGTCGGATCTCTCAGTGGGGGAGCATCTTGGGGATAGTGATCATAACTCTATCTCCTTTACGCTAGCATTGGAAAGAGATAGGATCAGGCAAGCTAGGAAAGTGTTATCTGGAGTAAGGGGAAATATGAAGCCATCAGGCAGGAGATTAGAGGCGTAAATTGGAAGGAGGCATTCTCGAGGAAAAGTACTGAAGTAAGGTGGCAGATTTTCAAGGAATGTTTGTCTGGAGTTCTGCATGACAACGCTCCGATGAGACAGGGAGGTTTTGGTAGGTTATGGGAACCGTGGTGCACGAAAGCTGCGCTGAACCTAGTGAGAAAGAAAAGGAAAGCGTACAAAAGGTTCAGAGAGCTAGGTGATGATAGGGATCTATATGAGTGTACGGCTTGTAGGAAGGGACTTAAGAAAGAAATTAGAAGAGCCAGAAGGGGTCACGAGAAGGCCTTGGCAGGTAAGAATAAGGAGAACCCTAAGGCGTTCTATAAATATGTGAAGAGTAAAAGGATGAGATGTGAAGGAATAGGACCTATAAAATGTGAAGGTGAGAAAGTCTGTACAGAACTGGAAGAAATAGCAGAGGTGCTGAATGAATATTTTACCTCGGTATTCACGGTGGAAAAAGACCTGGGTGGTTGTACTATAGGATTCAGGCGGACTGAAAAGATTGAGTATGTGGACATTAAGAAAGAGGATGTGTTGGAAATTTTGAATAGCATCAAGATAGATAAGTCGCCGGGACCGGATGGGATGTACCCCAGGTTACTGTGGGAGGCGAGGGAAGAGATTGCAGAGCCTCTGGCGATGATCTTTGTGTCATCGATGGAGACGGGAGAGGTTCCGGAGGATTGGAGGATTGCGGATGTGGTTCCTATATTCAAGAAAGGGAATAGGGATAGCCCAGGAAATTACCGACCGGTGAGTCTAACCTCAGTGGTTGGTAAGTTGATGGAGAAGATCCTGAGGGAGAGGATTTATGAACATTTAGAGAAGTTTAGTATGCTCAAAAGTAGTCAGCACGGCTTTGTCAAAGGAAAATCGTGCCTTACGAGCCCGGTGGAGTTCTTTGAAAATGTGACTAAACACATTGACGAAGAAAAAGCGGTAGATGTGGTTTACATGGACTTCAGCAAGGCGTTCGATAAGGTCCCCCATGCAAGACTTCTCGAGAAAGTGAGAGGGCATGGAATCCAAGGGGCTATTGCCTTGTGGATTCAGAACTGGCTTGCCTGCAGAAGGCACATAGTGGTTGTAGACGGGTCTTTTTCTGAATGGAGGTCAGTCACCAGTGGAGTGCCCCAGGGATCTGTTCTGGGACCCTTGCTGTTTGTCATTTTCATAAATGACCTGGATGAGGAAGTGGAGGGATGGGTTGGTAAGTTTGCCGACGACACGAAGGTTGGTGATGTTGTATATAGGTTGGAGGGATGTCAGAAGCTGCAGCGTGACATAGATAGGATGCAAGACTGGGCGGAGAAGTGGCAGATGGACTTCAACCCGGATAAATGTGTAGTGGTCCTTTTTGGCAGGTCAAATGGGATGAAGGAGTATAATATCAAGGGTAAGACTCTTAGCAGTGTAGAGGATCAGAAGGGCCTTGGGGTCCGGGTCCATAGGATTCTTAAATTGGCCTCGCAGGTGGAGGAGGCGGTTAAGAAGGCGTATGGTGTGTTGGCCTTCATCAATCGAGGGATTGAGTTTAGGAGTCGGGAGATAATGATGCAGTTTTATAAGACCCTCGTCAGACCCCACTTGGAGTACTGTGCTCAGTTCTGGTCGCCTCATTACAGGAGGGATGTGGAAATGATTGAAAGGGTGCAGAGAAGATTGACAAGGATGTTGCCTGGATTGGTTGGCATGCCTTATGAGGATAGGCTGAGGGAGCTCGGTCTTTTCTCCTTGGAGAGAGACGATGGATGAGAGGTGACCTGATAGAGGTGTACAAGATGTTGAGAGGTATAGATCGGGTGGATTCTCGGAGGCTTTTTCCCAGGGCTGAAATGGCTACTATGAGAGGACATAGGTTTAAGGTGCTGGGGAGTAGGTACAGAGGAGATGTCAGGAGTAATTTTTTCACTCAGAGGGTAGTGGGTGAGTAGAATCAGCTGCCGTCAGTGGTGGTGGAGGCAAACCCGATAGGGTCTTTTAAGAGACTTCTGGATGAGTACATGGGACTTAATAGGATTGAGGGTTATAGGTAAGCCTGTATATAAGCCTAGGTAGGTAGGGACATGACCGGTGCAACTTGTGGGCCGAAGGGCCTGTTTGTGCAGTACTTTTTCTATGTTCTATGTTCTGCTGCTGAACGGCCGAATTAGAGATGGGACGGTTAGTCAAAACCGTATTGCACGGTGGATACTCATGTTACTGGGTCGAGACATTGCGGTCAAACACACCCTGGTCCCCGTGGGCAGCACGGTAGCACAGTGGTTAGCACTGCTGCTTCACAGCTCCAGGGACCTGGGTTCGATTCCCGGCTTGGGTCACTGTCTGTGTGGAGTTTGCACATTCTCCTCGTGTCTGCGTGGGTTTCCTCCGGGTGCTCCGGTTTCCTCCCACAGTCCAAAGATATGCGGGTTAGGTTGATTGGCCACACTAAAAATTGCCCTTAGTGTCCTGAGATGCGTAGGTTAGAGGGATTAGTGGGTAAATATGTAGGGATATAGGGGTAGGGCCTGGGTGGGATTGTGGTCGGTGCAGACTCGATGGGCCGAATGGCCTCTCTCTGTACTGTAGGGTTTCTTTCTTTCTATTCCTGGCAGACAACCTAACCTACAGCGGGGAGCCCCATGAATGCCAGGTTCCGGCAATAAAAGACCCCAAGGGGCCATTTTTGCCAAAACAAAAGGGGGGAGCAGCCAGGGGAATCAGCCAAACCCAGGCTCAGGACAGTTTAAAAATTTTTGCAGATGGGACATCCATGGTGGAAGAGGGAAACAGGAGAACAGGATGCGGGATACACGTGGAAGACCAAGAAGGCCAGCCCCTCGGTATACAAGGTCATAGTCGACCACACGAAAGCCGGGTGGTATCATGTGAACCAAATGAAGGCATTCGGCTCCCAGCAAAATTTTCACTAATACCATGTCACCTTGGAAGGAGTCTTTGAGTCACAAGGAAGCCCCAACCTTCACCCCACAGCACTGGACCTAAACAACAGTCCACAATCTGTACCCCAGGTTATCAACCCCCACCCAGTATCCCCAGGAACAGCACACGCAACCTCGGTCCCCGCCCCAATTTACAGGGCTTCAGGAATAAAACCCCGGCCCAGGGGACCCCGACGGAAAGGATGGGGAACCCGCAAACCTTACCCCCTGTGGCACCCCTGGTACAGGGACTCCCAGAACCGTTTGACCCGGCGCTCACTACCAGAGGTGGTAATGCAGTGGGTACCTGGCAGCCAAGGCCGCCCACATAGGTTCCCTCCACTCAGAAAGAATCAGGACATCACAGTCCAGATTGTAAATAGCTTTATCTGTCCACTCCACGCATCACCCAATTGAAAAGGGTTTCTTATCTGCCCACGTTATCCTGCGTCATAATTTTCTGACACACCACAGTTTGGATGTGGGATGAAGAATCTGTTGTTATACTGTGCCATAGTCCTCCAACAACAAGGACACATGCCACATATCCAACATTTTATTTTCACGCTCTGCAAACTCCTTACCCCACTCAACCCCATCAACACTGATTGCCGACCAACCCTTCGTATGACACTGTTGGGCCTTTATTATTCCTTTACTTATTTCTTTTTTTTTAAAAAAAAGAGGAGTCATACGACATTCTACTAAAGAAAAGGAAAAGAGAATCAGATATTAATAAGAATTAACAGGTGCTACCTTGATCTCCCCCAGAATGAACTACATACTTCTCTGCTATCTGGGACTCCTCGTCTCAGACCGAACCACAGACACCACATCAACCAAAGACCAGAAGATCAGCCTACGATACCCCGGATATAAGTGGTTCACCCCACACCCGATGGAAGAAGGAATTTCTGCAAAGTAGTTTGGTTCGGTTTCAGTGTCATTCGGAGTCAGTTGGATGACGTCGGTTGTTATTCCCACCTTGCGGACACTGCCAAAGGAGTCTGTAATGAGAATGCTGTTGGGGTTCCTCTGGAATAGATCAGTCCTGTGCCCAGGGTTGGACTCGGCAAGGGCCATCCAACATCGGGAGAGGCTCTACAACCAAGAGCCTTGATACTCTCCCATCTGTATTTAATATGTATCGTCACTTGTCATTTTGTACTGTTTATTGCTTTGTTTTGTATATACCCGATTGACGTATTGTTTCTTATTTTTTAAAAATTATTTTACTTCATTTAAATTTGTTGGTACTATTGTGGGTTAGGGATGATACTGTCAACCCCAGATTCGGGGTACTCGCTTGTTGAGATGGTTTGGAGAGAATTGTGTGATCCGGTTCGCTGATGCTTATTGGATCAAGAGGAGGGAATGTGGTGATATAAACAGGGCCTAGTTTTAAGGCTGATAAAATTGGATATCCTAAATTAAAGAATTGGGCATATTAAAATCAAACACAGTCAAACCTCAGGCAGGCCAATTGTACAATACACAAACGTGTCTGGGCCTGACCCATCAACCACCCATCAAAGGTCGTTACACTCTACTTGAGACTTAGCAGGAAATCATGGCACCTCATTGAAATGCATCGGCCTATTGTTAGAAGCGCAGATTGAGCCAGACTTTCTGTCACCAAGAGTTCCTGTAGATACCTTATCTGATAACAAGTTCAACAACATGGAGATGGACACCTGGGGGGTGGACCCTGGTGTCCTGTCAGGCAGACATCAAAAAACCCACTGGGTGTTGGAAGCCCCTCCTGGGACCTCATTGGCCAGAAGCCAGAGAAGTTTCTGGAAAGGCAAGCAGGCTGGGGGATAAAGGGACACACTTCAAGACACACAGGAGCGAAGACTCGACAGGGGAGATGGCCATGACCATTCGGAAGACTGACCAGGGAAGGAAGGAAGAAGCGGTCATCGAGACTCACCTTCGTGACGACGGACCAGAGGGACTCAGAGAATCGGACCTGCAGTTCAACCAAACCATCTTTACGAGTAGTATACTTGAATCTGCTGGGGTATCCTCTTGTTTTATGTGGATAATTTAAGGGTTAATAGTGTTATTATTAATAAACTTGTTGATCCTTTACTTGTGTTTGTCCTTTGTCCATCTTGCAAATAAGGGCACCGGGGTAAAACCTTGGAGTAAGTAAACTGGTTGAAAGTATCTGAGAATTAACAGGTACAACACATTGCTGCTTACTATTTCACTCACTATTTTTGGATCACACACAAAAATTCCATCAATCGCTACAGTTTTTAAATTCATTTGTAGGGACATGGGCGTTGCTGGCTGGCCAGCATTTATTGCCCATCCCTAGTTGCCTGAGGGCAGTTAAGAGTCAACGACATTGCTGTGGCTCTGGAGTCACATGTAGGCCAGACTAGGTAAGGACAGCAGATTTCCTTCCCTAAATGACATTAGTGAACCAGATGGGTTTTCCCGACAATCGACAATGGCTTCATGGTCATCAGTAGATTCTTAGTTCCAGATATTTTTAATTGAATTCAAATTCCACCAGTTCCCGTGGCAGGATTCGAACCTGGGTCTCCAGAACATTAGCTGAGTTTCTGGATTAATAGTCTAGCGATAATGCCACTAGGCCATCGCCTCTCCTATGTAGGATGCAAAGGTGGGCATTCCTCCTGTCAATAATACTGAAATTGTCACTACCTTAAGTTCTTCAGACTGCTCGGACGTGGATATTTAATACTTAACCAAGTAGACAACACACTGGTCACCTCTATACAATGACCCTGTGCTCTCTCAGATGTATTGGAGATGGTTTTACAAGGAAAGACTTCAGGACTTAGGTGGTATTATAAACAGTGAGGAAGGTTATCAAAAATTTCAGCAGGATCTTGATCACCTGGAGAAGTGGGCTGAGAAATGGCAAATGGAGTTCAATCCTGATAAGTGTGGGGTGTTGCATTTTGGAAAGTCAAATCAAGGTAGGACTTTCACAGCGAATGGTAGGACCCAAAGGAGTATCGTGGAACAGAGGGACCTTGGAGTTCAGGAGCACGATTCTCTAAAGGTGGAGTCACAGGTAGATAGGGCAGTGAAGAAAGTTTTAGGCATGCTGGCCTTCATCAGTCAGGGCACTGAGTATAGAAGTTGGAAAGTTATGTTGCAGTTGGTGAGGCTGCACCTGGAGTATTGTGTTCAGTTTTGGTCGCCTTACTATAGAAAAGATGTTATCAAACTGGAGAGAGTACAAAAGAGATTTACAAGGATGTTGCCAGGACTCAAGGGACTGAGTTATAGGGAGAGATTGGACAGGCTAGGATTTTTTATTTGGAGCATATGAGACTGAGGGGTAATCTTATTGAGATGTATAAAATCATGAGAGGCATGGATAGGGTGAATGCACTCAGTCTTTTTCCCAGGGTTGGGGAATCGAGCACTGGAGGGCATTGGTTTAAGTTAAGAGGGGAAAGAATTAATGGAAACCTGAGGAGCAACTTTTTTACACAGAGGGTGGTACGTATGTGAAATGAGCTGCCAGAAGAAGTGGTTGAGGCAGGGACATTGACAATATTTAAAAGACATTTGGACAGATACATGGATAGGAAAGGTTTAGAGGGATATGGGCCAAATGCAGGCAAATGGGGTTAGCTAGATGGGCAATTTATTCGGCATGGACCAGTTTGCACCGATAGGCCTGTCTCTGTGCCGTAGATTCTATGATTTTATGACTCTATGACTAATGTCTAGCTGAAACCCTACCACTCCAGGAGAACGGATCTGCCAGTTCAGTCAGGGTGTCTCCTATGGAGGCTCAGAGTATTTATTTTACTATAATTGAGGAAAAGAGCATTAGAGGAGCTACTTTAAAGCTACTGCAGAGTCATACACATGAAGGAAATAGGAAGAAGTTATTTCTGGTGGCCTGGATGGCACGGTGACTCAGTGGTTAGCACTGCTGCCTCTCAGCGCCAGGGACCAGTGTTCATTTCCAGCCTTGGGTCACTGTCTGTGTGGAGTTTGCACATTCTCATATTCATTTTTGGGCTTCCTCTGGGTGCTCCGGTTCTCTCCCACAGTCCAAAGATGTGCTGGTTAGGTTGATTGGCCATGCTAAATTGACCCAAGAGTCGGAGTTAGCAGGGTAAATATGTGGGGTTATGGGAATCGGGCCTTGATGGGATTGTGGTTGGTACAGACTTGATGGGCCGAATGGCCTGCTTCTGCACTGTAGGAATTCTATGATTCTATGGACGTGATGCTGAAATTGAAGAGAAAGCCGGGACGTATTCTTCCTGTGCAAAGGTAAGTAACCTGCCATCTTTGGGATGCCTGCATCCATGAGAATGGCCTGAAGAGGCTTGGCAACATGTGCACATGGATTTTGCAGGACCTTTGAAAGGATTCATGTTTTACTAATTGTTGATGCTCACAACAAATGGCCAGAGGCTAGTGTGATGACATTTACCTCATCTGAGAAGACTATTGAGAAGCTGGGAGAAGTGTTTAGTCACTTTGGATTTGTAGAACAGCTGATGTGTGACAACAGACCTCAATTTGTCTTGCAGGCATTTGAGAACTTGCTACTAGAAACAGCATTCAAAACATTACATCTGTGCCATATCAATCTGCCATTCACGGATTAGCAGAATGTTCTGCCCAAACCATGAAACATGCTTTGAAAACAACCAAAGAACAAGGTACACTTATTCAACATGTCAACAAGTTCTTACTGGTCTATCGGAATACTGCACATTCCACAACTAAAGCCTCTCCTGATGAAAAGACTTCTTCATTCGATCTTCTAAAATCTCCAAAAACAAGGAGAGTGTGCGACAACAAGAAGCACAAGTAGAATGGCATGAAAGCTGGACAAAGCACAAAGTTTTCGAACAGGGACAAGGAATCCTGGCTTGGAATTACTCCTCAGAGGAAGGGTGGGTTCCTGTTCCAGTCTTTATGCTAACTGGATTTGTCTCTTGCACAATCCGGACCTCAAATGACATTATCTGGAGGAGACATGCTGGATGAGTTACTGGCTGGAAAAACAGATCTGCCAACGGGCGGCACAGTGGTTAGCACTGCTGCCTCACAGCGCCAGGGACCCGGGTTAGATTCCTTGGGTGACTGTGTGGCGTTTGCACATTCTCCCCATGTCTGCATGGGTTTCCTCTAGATGCTCCAGTTTCCTCCCACAATCCAAAGATGTGCGGGGTTAGGTGGATTGGCCATGCTAAATTGCCTCTTAGTTTTATGGGGACTAGCTAGAGTAAATGCATGGGGTTATGGGGATAGGACCTGGGTGGAATTGTGGTCAGTGCAGATGGGCTGAATGGCCTCCTTCTGCACTGTAGGGATTCTATGATTCTATGAAAATTGCAGTCTCTTTAGAATTTAGGTTCAGCTTTACCAAGTCAGGACTTTGCTCTGACCCCTACACCACCAGACATGGTTGAGGTTGTCAACGCCGGTTAAACCAACCACCACTGACATCAGTGTAAAGATGAAAACACCAGAGGTTTCTGTCAGTGTAAAGATGAAAACTCCAGAGGTTCACTCAACTGTGTACAATTCTGGTCACCACACGACCAGAAGGATGTGGATGCTTTGGAGAAGGTACAGAAGAGGTTTACTAGGATGTTGCCTGGTCTGGAGGGTATTAGCTATGAAGAAAGGTTGGATAAATTCGGTTTGTTCTCACTGGAACAACAGAGGTTGAGGGGTGACCTGATAGAGGTCTACAAGATTATGAGTGGCACAGACGGAGTGGATAGTCAGATGCTCTTTCCTAGGGTAGAAAAGTGAAGAGCTAGGGGACATAGGTTTAAGGTGAATGGGGAAAAGTTTAAAGGAGATGTGCGCGACAAGTTTTTTTACACAGAGGGTGGTGAATGTCTGGAACGCGCTGCCTGGGAAGGTAGTGGGAACAGGTACGAAAGTGTCACTTAAGGGGCAACTAGACGAATACATGAATAGGACGGGAATGGTGCATACGGTTTTAGTTTAGGCAGGCATCATGATCAGCTTGGATGGTCGAAGGCCTGTTCCTGTGCTGTACTTTTCTTTGTTCTTTGTTTGTTCTTTGAGGGCTAACTAAGGTTCTGTACAGTTGCAGCATGACCTGCCAATTTTTATACTCAATACCCCGACCGATGAAGGCAAGCATGCCATCTGCTTTCTTGACTACCTTATCAACCTGCTACTTTAAGTGATCAGTGTCAATACTCATAAGGGTTCTACCATTTACTGCATAATTCCTACATGCATTGGACCTTTCAAAATGCATTATCTCACACTTGTCCGGATTAAACTCCATTTGCCATTTCTCCGCCCAAGTCTCCAACCGGCCTATATCTTGCTATATCCTCTGACAATCTTCTTCACTATCCGCAACTCCACCAATTTTGTGTCATCTGCGAACTTACTAATCAGTAATCAGTATTAATTAGTTCATCTTTTCTTGTTCTACATTATCAGAGTCTGGTACTTTCTCAAATGGATCTATTCACCCAAAGAGGGGCATTTGGGTGAGTACTTTATTTTTCGCACTTTAATTAAAATGGGACATCCTCAGGTGTCGGGCCAGAGGCAGTGTCATGATAATTTTCTCCTCATTGTCAGATGTAATGTCGCACTTTCATTGACTTCATTTGAAAAGGATTTAAAAGGGAACAAAGAACAATTCGCAGGAACAGGTCCTTCGGCCCACCAAGACTATGCTGCCATATGACACCTTTCTAAACTAAAGACTTTATTCCTCTACGTGGTCCATATTGTATCTACTTCTATCACCTCCACTGGCAGCGTGTTCCGGATACTTACCGCACTCTGTGTAAAAGACTTGCCTCACACATCTCCTTTAACCTTAAACTATGCCCCCTAGTAATTGAGATTTCTACCCTGGGAAAAATACTCTGACCATTCATTCTAACTTTGTAAACTTCTATGGTATACGGTTTTAGTTTAGGCAGACATAAAGATCGGCACAGGCTTGGAGGGCTGTTCCTGTGCTGTACTTTCTTTGTTCTTTGTTTTGTTTTATCAGGTTGCCCTTCAGTCTCCGATATTCAAATGAAAACAAACAAAGTTTGTCCAATCTCTCCTCCTAGCTAATACCCGCCAAACCAGGCAACATTCTGATTAACTTTTTCTGTACCCTTTCCAAAGCTTCCACATCCTTCTGGCAGTGTGGCAACTAGAACTGTATGTAGTATTCCAAATGTGGCCTAACTAAAGTTCTATACAGTCGTTTCATGACTTGCCAATTTTTATACTCTATGCCCCGACTGATGAAAGTAAGCATGCCATATGCCTTCTTGACCACCTTATCCACTTGTGTTGCCACTTTCAGGAAACTGTGTGGACTCTTAGATCCTTCTATAAATGCTTCTAAGGATTCTACCATTTACTGTATACTTCCCTCCTGCATTAGACCTTCCAAAATGCATCACCTCGCATTTGTCCAGATTAAATTCCATCTGCCATTTCTCCACCCAAGTATCCAGCCTATCTATATATATATATATCCTGTTGTATCTCTGGCAATCCTCACTATTGTAAGAAGTCTCACAACACCAGGTTAAAATCCAACAGGTTTATTTGGTAGCAAATACCATAAGCTTTCGGAGCAGAGCTCCTTCGTCAGATGGAGTGGATATCTGTTCTCAAACAGGGCACAGACACAGAAATCAAATTACAGAATACTGATTAGAATGCAAATCTCTACAGCCAGCAAGGTCTTAAATGTACAGACAATGTGGGTGGAGGGAGCATTCAACACAGGTTAAAGAGATGTGTAAAGTCTCCAGACAGAACAGCTTGTGAAATTCTGCAAGTCCAGGAGGCAAGCTGTGGGGGTTACTGATAATGTGACATAAATCCAACATCCCGGTTTAGGCCGTCCTCATGTGTGCGGAACTTGGCTATCAGTTTCTGCTCAGCGACTCTGCGCTGTCGTATGTCGTGAAGGCCGCCTTGGAGAACGCTTACCTGAAGATCCAAGGCTGAATGCCCGTGACTGCTGAAGTGCTCCCCCACAGGAAGAGAACAGTCTTGCCTGGTGATTGTCGAGCGGTGTTCATTCATCCGTTGTCGTAGCGTCTGCATGGTTTCCCCAATGTACCATGCCTCGGGACATCCTTTCTTGCAGCGTATCAGGTAGACAACGTTGGCCGAGTTGCAAGAGTAGGTACCGTGTACCTGGTAGATGGTGTTCTCATGTGAGATGTAATCCTCACTATTCACAGCTTCCCCAATCTTTGTGTCATCTGCAAACTTATTAATCAGACCACCTGCATTCTCCTCTAAATCATTTTGTATATTACAAACAACAGGGGTCCCAGCACTAATCCCTGCGGAACATCACTGGTCACAGATCTCCAGTCAGAAAACACCCTTCAATCGCTACTCTCTGTCTTCTATGACCAAACCTAATGTAAGTTTTCTTATATGCATCTACATTTATAAACTATGAATCCGACCATTGATTTCACTTTGAAAAGTTTTAAGGCAACCCTCAGAGCTTAGTGTCTACAACACAGTATTTCAACTGGGGTTAGACAAGCCTCATGTACAAAATCATGATTTGTGTTCTATTCAATTGGGCATTACAGACCAAATTGCACTTGCTCTGTCTCTCCCTACTATGCTATTGACTTAAATAAACATGTAAACTTTGGGGAGCGGGATGAGCAGCAGGTAGTTATGGTCCTCTGTATTATGCAAAAGACATCCAGGAACTGGGGAAGGTGCAGGAATAGACAATAAAATTTAGCTGTGGTAAGGTACCCGATTAATGAAGAGAGACTGCAGAATCTGGAGTCCCTTACACTAAAGAGAAACTTCAGTCACTATTTTATTCAAATATTCAAGATCTTAAAGAGTTTAAACAAAATAATTGTTAGTGGAATCTATCAGCTCCCTTGTTGCCTACAGGTTTCCCAGGGGATTGAGTTGGACCTGGGCTTGTATTTGCAGTTGGGCCAGTTTTGTAAGGGGCGCAGGCACACCTTATTGAGATTATTGCTCACCTTCCTGTTTAATTTCATGTTCCTGTTCCCAGATGTAAGGCTTCTGTCAAGTTGATGCTAAGGCTTTTCCTGAGACCCTGCACAGTGCTAAGCTGATTTTAACATCATGTGTATTTATTCATCTCCAGGACTGTTTCCATCTTTGCACTGAATTTATGGCACAGATACAGACCATTTGGCCCAAAAGGTCAGTGCCGGCTGGCATTTATGCTCTACCCAAATCTTCCTCCACCTTTCCTCATCTTAATCTATCATCATAACCCTCCATTCCCTCTCCCTCTTTTACTTGTCTAGTTTCCCTGATATGCAGTAGTAGCGAATTTCACATTCTCATCAGTGTTTACTAAAGATGTTTCTGCTGAATTTTGTATTGGATTTCCAGGTATTGTTGACCTTTAGTTATGCTCTTTCCCACAAGCGTTTTAAATCCAAAATATATTGGATCCCACGCCTATTTTGTAAATACCAAGAAAAATCATAATATTGCAGACTATGCTATACCTTGCAGGTATTTTACAATTAATACAGGGATGTTTAGTCGCATGCCGATTTCATTTTGTGCTATTCAGTGGATCTGCCTTCGTTGAACACATTTTAATTCTATTAGGATGATAGCACACTTAAATTCTAATGTAGCTGAATCTTGTTTTCCTTCTTCATAGGAATAATTAATATTGAATGCCTACTTTCTGCTTTGCAGCACTTAGTTGTTTATTTTTCTGTTGCTCTGTTCTGTGTCGCACTTTAGTTTCACTCTATTTAATTGTTGCAGTGATTTATAGCGGATAGTATTTTTCCTGGTTACCATGACAGCGGGAGGGACATCCCGTCAGATTGACGAATAGCACAAAGAGAGAGAGAGAGGTGTCAGGTGGGGATGGCTGTTGCAGTAATAGATCTTTGTAACCTTGGCAGTTTCATCAATAATCGCTACGAAAGAGGATTTTCATAACGACATGAAAAGGAAATTCAGATAGGTAAAACACCAGGAAGTGTGCCGTTAACTAGGATGCATATATGTGAGTGATCAGCATATTTCAGTTACGTATTATGTCTAGTTTTTAGGTTTGAGCAATATTTGAATGAATTTATCTATCAATAATATAGCTATTCAGTTTATCTGACCTTTTCTTCATCTCGTTCTAGGATGTGGTCGACTGGGATATCGGCAGCACCTTTTTCTCACGATCTGCTTTCAGACAGCACGCCGTTGCCATCAGCATTAACAGCAGGTGTGCGCGGAGGTCAACTTCCTCTGTTTAAATTCAAAAATCGTCATGAAACTGTCAATTGGAGACGCATCAGTGCCATTGATGTGGACAGAGTGGCCAATGAACTGGATTTTGTCACTTTGCAGGAAAATATAATGAATATCACCTTTTGCAACCTTGATCCTGAAAAATGTCCTTATTGTCAAAACTCGCTGGATCCCACCTTACTGAAAATCTTCAAATTGGCACAACTCACCATAGAGTATCTACTTCATTCTCAGGAATATCTTGCATCTAATTTGCAGATATATGAAGAAAAATTGCAAGCATCAGAATTTGGAAAAGAGCAAATGAAAAAGGAACTTTGCCAATTGGCTAATGAGATGAAGTCTCAGAAAGAGGAATGTAAACGCAGGAAGCAAATAATTTCTACTCAACAGCTGATGCTCCAGTCTGGTGCTAATAATTATTATAAGGTATGAAATATATAAGAAACTGAATTCGGTCAATTCAAAATCATAAAAGTTTTCATTGTTACAAGTGAGGAACAATGTTTATATTAAGGAGGTTACATAATACATAAAAGGTTAAATCATAAATTTGAAATAGAATTGTTTTTTAATATACCTCAGTATTAGTTTATTAACATCATCTATGTGAGGGTAGGTTGACCTAATGGTGTCTGGATATTTCCTCATAGAATCATAGAAACCCTACAGTGCAGAAAGAGGCCATTTGGCCCATCGAGTCTACACTGACCACAATCCCACCCAGGCCCTACCCCCATATCCCTACATATTTACCCGCTAATCCCTCTAACCTACGCATCTCAGGACACTAAGGAGCAATTTTAGCATAGCCAATCAACCTAACCCGCACATCTTTGGACTGTGGGAGGAAACCGGAACACCCGGAGGAAACTCACGCAGACACGAGGAGAATGTGCAAACTCCACACGGACAGTGACCCAAGCCAGGAATCGAACCCAGGTCTCTGGAGCCTTTCCACTTTCCTTTCCTGGCACAACTCCACTTTCCTGGAGCCTTTCCTTTCCACTTTATAGTCCAGATTTAAATGATAAAAATATTGACCAGCATTTAGGCCTATATTTAATCCTTTCTGTTTCTTTTCTTTATGTACACTAATAATTACACAATCTTGTTCTTTCTTGTAGATACATAGATTTTGATATTTTCATATTGGTACAAATGTGTTTGGTTACTGAAGTGTGCTACATTACATTGCGTATACAGACACACACTTGCATAAAAGATCATTTTGCTTTATCATTCACAAAAAGCTTTTGGAGAAGATACAGGGGGACAGGATACATGCACATTTGGAAGAAACTAGCTCGTGACAGGCAGCATGGTTTTATACGGGGAAGATCATGTCTGATCAACTTGATTGAGTATTTTGAAGAGGTGGCAAATATAATTGATGAGGGAAGGACTGTAAATGTAGTTTATATAGACTTTAATAAGGCGTTTAACAAGGTCCCACATGGCAGACAAAGACAAAAGTTAAAATCACACGGGATTAGGGGTGGGCTGGCTAGATGGATACAGAACTGGCTTGGTCATAGAAGGCAGAGAGTAGTGGTGGAAGGGAGAAGATTTTTTTTCAGTTAGCGCATCATGACTGGTATGAGCTTGGAGGACTGAAAGGCCTGTTCCTGTGCTGTACTTTTTAATGTTCTTATAACATTCAAGGCTTTCGGTCTAGTGCTGGTAGATGAGATTAGGTAGAAGGTCAGGTGTTTCTCATGTGTTGGTGCCAAAGGGCCCCTTCGGCACTGTATGATTCCATGATCCTATGATGCTATGATCCTATTCACTGTTGGCTCTCCAGTCTCCAATTTTCGCACTCTAAAGATAATACTCAGTGTTTCTTTCTACAACTAGGCGTAATTTGATTATGCACTCATCAAGGTACATGATGCAAAAGCTATTGATCTTTCTTCCTCTGATGGTAGTATATGTGACACCACTGCTCCAACTCCATATGGTGAGGCATCACAGGTAAGTTGTAGTGGTAACTTTGAAATGTACCAACACTTCTGACTTCTTCAGGGCTTCCTTAACTGGCTGATATGTGTTTTTGCACTCTGGTGTCCATTGCCAAGCTTGTTTTGTGCACAACAAATTCTGCAATGATTTAAGTAGGGTTGCTACATTCTAAACAAATTTCCCATAATAATTATTGATCTTAACTGTGTTCTATTCATTGGTCATGGGATCTCCACGATAGCCTCCATCTTCTTGGGTGCCTTGTGTAAACGCTTGATCGATCACATGGCCTAATGTCATAATCCAGGTCAGAAACACCAAGGTATTTTATGAAGTCAGCCTAGACCATAAGTTTTGCACTTTGAATTTGGCATGGATAAACATAAAATGTTTCACCCCAGGTATGATTCAAATGACCCACTAAGTAGCCTTTATCAAAATTTATTTAAGAATACACTTAACATATAATAAGACAATTAGCACTAACTTTTACCAATTACAAACGAGAAAGAAACAACCATGATATTGTATATACTGTAACAGCTAAAAATACTATTACAACACAAACACCCCTACAATCATACACCCCTGTTCTAGGCTTACCACAGAAAGTAAGCATGCGCACATGATGCTGGATCTTGCAGCTTTGAAACACTTGCTGTGAATTAGTCCTTTGGATCGAGAATTGAAACTCTGACTTCCCGTCCTGAAGCTCCCAGCACACCTCAGGGTAGAGATAAAGCCACTGCTCACCTCTAGCTTCTAGCTAGCAAACAACTGACAGCAAAATTTTACCTTCAACTGGGCTAGGGTCTGGGATGTCACTGAAAGGATGCAGGGCATCCTGAAAGGGGAGGGTGATAAGGCAGAGGTCATGGTACATGTTGGTACTAATGACATAGATAGAAAGAGGGATGAGGTTTTGCATCAAGAGTTCAGGGAGTTAGGCAGTAGACTGAAAAACAAGACGTCTCAGGTTGTAATCTTTGGATTATTCCCAGTGAGAGTTTTAACAACACCAGGTTAAAGTCCAACAGGTTTATTTGGTAGCAAATGCCATTAGCTTTCGGAGCGCTGCTCCTTCGTCAGATGGAGTGGAAGTCTGTCCACATCATTATTCCCAGTGCCACATGCTGGAAATAGGAGAATAGTGCAGATGAATGAATGGCTTTAGAATTGTTGCAGGAGGGAGGGTTTTGGATTCATGGATCACTGGGATCATTTCTGGGGAAGATGGGACCTGTACAAGCGTGACAGTCTACATCTAGGGGAATTTCACAGTAACTTCATTGCAGTGTTAATGTAAGCCTTACTTGTGACTAATAAATAAACTTTAACTGAACTAGTGTGGGACTAACATCCTTGTGGGATGTTTTGTCAGTACTGTTGGGAGGAGTTTAAACTAATTTGGCAGGGGGAGGATACGCAGATTGTTAGCAGAATAAGGGCACAGAATCCTACAGTTAAACAATCAAGTCACAGGGAGTGCAGCTGTAAAATTCAAGGGAGTAAGGCCAGACTGGATGGCCTCTACTTTAATGCTAGGAGTATTTCTGGTAAAACAGACGAGTTAAGGATGATGATTGATCCATGGAAGTGTGATATAGTAGACCAGGTTGAAGGGCACAATTGGCAACTCAACATTCCGGGATATAGAATCTTCAGGTGAGACAGAGGAGGGGGTAAAAGAGAAGGAGGCATTGCATTATCAATTAAGGAGTCAATTACTGCACTAAGGAGAGATGATATCTTGGAGCGGGCATCAAATTAAGCTTTGTGGGTAGAACGAAGGAATACAAAAGAGGTAGCCACATTCTTAGGTGTTTATTATAGGCTCCCAGATAGCAGGATATTGAGGGGCAAATGTGTGCACAATTTGCGGAGGTGTGTAAAAACAATAACAATAGGGTTATTATGTTAGATGATTTCAACTTTCCCAGCATTAACTGGGATAGTCATAGTGTTAAGGGCTTGTAAGGAGTAGATTTCTTGAAATGTGTACAGGAGAACTTTTTAGATCAATATGTAGAGGGTCTAACAAGGGAAGAAGCTGTGCTGGACCAAATGAAGCAGGACAGGTAGTTGAGGTGATGGCGAGGGAACATTTTGGTGATAGCAATCACAACATGGTACAATTTAAGCTTGTTGTGGACAAGGAAATAGAAGGAAAGTTACAAAAACAAGTTTTGGATTGGAGGAGAGTGGATTTTAGTAAAATAAGGCAGGATCTGGCTAAAGTAGACTGGGAACAGCTACTAATGGGAAAATCTACAGAAAAACAGTGGGTGGGCATTCAAAAAAGAAATGGAGAGGGTGCAAGCCCTGCATGTTCCCTCCAGGGAGATAGGACGGAGTAACAAACCTAGAGAACGTAAGAACATAAGAAATAGGAGCAGGAGTAGGCCATCTGGCCCTTCGAGCCTGCCCCGCCATTCAACAAGATCATGGCTGATCTGAAGCGAATCAGTTCCACTTACCCGCCTGCTCCCCATAACCCCTAATTCCCTTATCGATCAGAAAACTATCTACCCGTGATTTAAACATATTCAACGAGGAAACCTCCACCACTTCAATGGGCAGAGAATTCCAGAGATTCACTCCCCTCTGAGAGAAGAAGTTCCCCCTCAACTCTGTTCTGAACCGGCCCCCCCTTATTTTGAGGCTGTGCCCTCTAGTTCTGGTTTCCCTTCTAAGTGGAAAGAATCTCTCCACCTCTACCCTATCCAGCCCCTTCATTATCTTATATGCTCTATAAGATCACCCCTCATCCTTCTAAACTCCAACGAGTACAGACCCAATCTGTTTAATCTCTCCTCATAAGCTACACTCCTCATCTCCGGTATCAACCTGGTGAACCTTCTCTGCACTCCCTCCAAGGCCAATATATCCTTTCAAAGAACAAAACAAAGAACAATACAGAACAGGAACAGGCCCTTCGGCCCTCCAAGCCCGCGCCGCTCCCCGGTCCAGGATTGAATCCTGAATCCAGGATCCCCGCCCAATTTTCCAGCCTATCTACATACCAATATCCTATCCATCGAGCTGTCCCTCACAGCTACGATGCTTTGTTCATTACAACCTATTAACTCACCCCCACCCCCAAATAAGGGGACCAAAACTGCACACAGTACTCCAGTTGCGGCCTCACCAGTGCCTTGTACAGTTGCAGCAAGACCACCCTGCTTTTATATTCTATCCCCCTCGCGATAAAGGCCAACATTCCATTCGCCCTCCTGATCACCTGCTGCACCTGCAGACTGAGTTTTTGCGATTCGTGCACAAGAACCCCCAGGTCCCTCTGCACAGTCGCACGATGTAATTTTTCTCCATTTAAATAATATTCCAATTTACTATTATTTCTTCCAAAGTGGATAACCTCACATTTGCTAACGTTATATTCCATCTGCCAGATCCTCGCCCACTTGCTCAGCCTATCCAAATCTCTCTGCAGACTTTCCGCGTCCTCCACGCAATTCGCTTTCCCACTCACCTTCGTGTCATCAGCAAACTTGAATACCCTACATTCAGTCCCCTCCTCCAGATCATCTATGTAAATGGTAAACAATTGAGGCCCCAGCACCGATCCCTGCGGCACGCCACTGGTCACCAACTGCCAACCAGAAAAGCACCCATTTATCCCAACTCTCTGCTTCCTGTTAGATAGCCAATCCCCAATCCACGCCAACACCTTACCCCTAACTCCGTGTATCCCAATCTTCTGCAGCAACCTTTTGTGAGGCACCTTATCGAACGCCTTCTGGAAATCTAAAAACACCACATCCACCGGTTCCCCTCTGTCAACCGCACTAGTGACATCTTCATAAAAGTCCAGTAGATTCGTCAAACACGACTTTCCCTTCATGAATCCATGCTGTGTCTGCTTGATCGAACCATTCTTATTCAGGTGCTCTGTTATTTCCTCTTTAATAATGGACTCTAGCATCTTCCCAACTACGGACGTTAAGCTAACCGGCCTGCAGTTACCCGCCTTTTGTCTACTTCCTTTTTTAAACAGTGGCGTAACAGTAGCTATTTTCCAGTCAGCCGGCACTACCCCAGAGTCCAGCGAATTTTGATAAATTACTACTAACGCATCTGCTATTACCTCAGCCATTTCTTTCAGTACCCTGGGATGCATTCCATCCGGGCCCGGGGACTTGTCTACCTTCAGTCCTATTAGTCTACCAAGCCCCACCTCCTTAGTAACAGTAATTGTATTAAGGACCTCCCCTCCCACCAACTCTCGATCTCTAATATTCGGCAAACTATTTGTGTCTTCCACCGTGAAGACCGACACAAAGAACTTATTTAAAGTCTCAGCCATTTCCTCGTTTTCCACTATTAAATTCCCCCGCTCATCTTCCAAGGGTCCAACATTCACTCTAGCCACTCTATTCCTTTTTATATACTTGTAAAAACTTTTACTATCATTTTTTATATTTTGAGCTAGTTTAGTTTCATAATCTATCTTTCCTTTCTTAATCGCTTTCTTAGTCGTTCTTTGTTTTTCTTTAAAGCTTTCCCAATCCACTAATTCTCCACTATTTTTGGCCACTCTGTACGCATCTGATTTTATTTTAATACTTTCCTTTATTTCCTTCGTTATCCACGTCCGGTTATCCTTTTTCTTACAGTCCTTCTTTATCACCGGAATATATTTTTGCTGAGTACTTAAAAAAATCTCCTTAAAAGTCCTCCACTGTTCCTCAGCTGTCCTACCTACCAGTCTGCTCGCCCAGTCTACATTAGCCAATTCCACCCTCATCCTATCGTACTCCCCTCTGTTCAAGCAGAGGACACTGGTTTGGGACCCTACTTTCTCACCCTCCATCTGTATCAGAAATTCCACCATATTATGATCACTCATCCCAAGAGGATCCTTCACAAGAAGATCCTTAATCCTACCTGTCTCATTGCACAGAACCAGATCCAAGATAGCTCGCTCTCTCGTAGGTTCTGTAACATACTGTTCAATGAAACAATCCCGACAGCATTCCAAGAACTCTTCCTCAAGCCCTCCACGTCCAATTTGAGTCGACCAATCAATATGTAGGTTAAAATCCCCCATGATTATTGCCGTTCCACTTTTGCACGCATCCATTATTTGCTTGTTTATAGCCCTCCCCACCTCTAAGTTATTATTTGGGGGCCTATAGACCACGCGTACCAGTGTCTTTCTCCCCCTACTATTCCTTATCTCCACCCACAACGATTCCACGTTTTGCTCCTTAGAGCCTATGTCGTCTCTCACTACCGTCCTGATATTATCCTTTATTAACAAAGCTACCCCACCTCCTTTTTCTACCTGTCTATCCTTCCTAAATGCCTGATAACCCTGTATATTCAGTTCCCAGTCCCGGTCACCCTGCAACCACGTTTCTGTGATGGACACTAGATCATATTCATTTGTATGGATTTGTGCCATCAACTCATTTACTTTGTTTCGAATGCTTCGTGCATTCAGGCAAAGTGTCTTTATGCCAGCCTTTATCTGGACCCGGTTTGTTGAAGCGCTACTAACATCTCCCAAGCCCTCTCCCCTTTAGCTAGTTGTTTATTCACTATACTCCTGGCATTAGAGTAGACACATAGGAAGAACCATGGATGACCAGAGATATTCAGGATATGATGATGAAGAAAAGAAAGGCTTTTAACAAGTACAAGGGGAGCAAATCAGCAGAGAAATCTAGAAAGTGCAGGATGGAGCTTAGAAAGTAATTAGGAAAACAAAGCGGGCTATGAATAGGCTCTGGTTGGTAAAAGTAGAGACAATCCCACGATATTCCATAAATATAGCAATGGGAAGAGGATTACCAGGGAAAGCGTGGGGCCCATTAGGGACCAACAGGGCAATCTGTGGGTGGAGCCAGAGGACATTGGTAGAGTGTTGAATGAATACTTCACATCTGTCTTCATTCACGAGAAAGAGGTTAAAGGTATGGAATTCAGGGAGAGAAACTGAGAGGTTCCTGAGCAAGTTGACATAGGGAAGGTCAAGATATTGGAGGTGTTGGCAGCCTTAAAATTGGATAAATCTCCATGTGCAGATGAATTGTGCCATAGACTGTTGTGGGAGGCAATGGGCTTTGACACAAATTTTCAGTTCCTCTCTGGCCACGGGGGTGGTGTCAGACAATGTGAAAACAGCTAATATGGTTCCGTTATTTAAAAAGGGTGGTAGGGATAAGCCAGGGAACTATAGACCAGTGAGTCTCACGTCAATGGTAGGGAAACTATTGTAGAAACCAATTAGAGAGGCAAGCCTTGATCAGGGATAGTTAGCATAGCTTTTAGAGGGAGGTCATTCCTCACAAATTTCATTGAATTTTTTGAGGAGGTGAACAGGGGTGTAGATGAGGATAATGCAGTTGATATAGTTTATATGGATTTCAGCAAAGCCTTTGACAAGGTCCCACATGGGAGACTTGTAAAGAAAGTAAATGGACATGGGATATAGGGTAATTTGATAAAGTGGATTCAAAATTCGCTCAGTTTTAGGAGACAGAGAGTGATGACACAAGGCTGCTTTAGTGACTGGAAACCAGTGTCCAGTGGTGTACCACAGGCAGTTGTGTTGGTGCCCCTATTATTCGTCATTTGTATAAATGACGTTGATGACTATGCAGAGTAGGATTTGTAAGTTTGTGGATCACTGGAAGATTCTAGAAGATTGGTCAGGTTGTTAACAGTGAGGCTGAGTGTCTTGGGCCACAAGAAGATATAGACGGAATGGTCAAATGGACAGGTAAGTGACAGATGGAATTTAACCCTGAAAAGTGTGAGGTGATACACTTTGGAAGGAATAATTTGACAAGGAAGTACTCAATGAATGGCAGGACATTAGGAAGTTCTGTGGAACAAAGCAACCTTGGTGTGTTTGTCCACAGATCTCTGAAAGCAGAAGACATAGAGTCATAGAATCATAGAATCCCTAAGAAGGAGACCATTCGTCCCATCGAGTCTGCATCGAGCACAATCCCACCCAGACTCTATTGCCCATATCCCTCATTTTTACCCTGCTAATCCCCCTGACACTGTGGTCAACGTACCATGGCCAATCAACATAACCACACATCTTTGGACTGTGGGAGGAAACCGGAGCACCCAGAGGTAACCCACGCAGACACAGGGAGAATGTGCAAACTCCACACAGACAGTGACCCGAGACCGGAATTGAACAAGGGTCCTTGGCGCTGTGAGGCCGCAGCGCTAACCACTGTGCTGCCTGAGTCATAGAGGTTTACAGCATGGAAGCATGCCCTTCGGCCCAATTTGTCCATGCCGGCCAATTTTTATCACTAAGCTCGTCCCAATTGCCCGCATTTGGCTCATATCCCTCTATATCCATCTTACCCATGTAACTGTCTAAACGATTTTTAAAATACAAAGTTGTACCCATCTCTACTACTGCTGCCTCTGGCAGCTTGTTCCAGACACTCACCACCCTCTGAGTGAAAAGAATTGCCCCTCTGGACCCTTTTGTATCTCTCCCTTCTCGCCTTAAATCTATGCCCTCTCGTTTTAAACTCCCCTACCTTTGGGAAAAGATGTTGACTATCTACCTTATCTCTGCCCCTCATAATTTTTGTAGACCTCTAAAAGATCACCCCTAGGCCTTCTACGCTCTAGGGAAAAAAGGTCCCAGTCTATCCAGCCTCTCCTTATAACTCAAGTCATCAAGTTCTGGTAGTATCCGAGTAAATCTTTTCTGCATTCTTTCTAGTTACTTTAGTAGGGTGGTGAAAAAGGCATATGGGACACTTGCCTTTATCAATTGAGGCATAGATTACAAGAGCAGAGAAGTCATGTTGGGGTTGTACAGAACTTTGGTAAGGCCACAGCTAGATTACTGTGTGCACTTCTGGGAGCCACATAGGAAGGATGTGATTTCACTGGGGTGGGTGCAGAGGAGATACACCAGGATGCTGCCTGTGATGGAACATTTAAGTTATGAAGAGAAGTTGGATAGGCTTAGGTAGTTTTCATTGGAGCAGGGAAGACTGAGGGGCGACCTGATTGAGGTGTACAAGATTATGAGGGACATGGACAGTGTGGATATGGAGCAGCTGTTCCCCTTAGTTGAAGGGTCAGTCATGAGGTGACATAGGTTCAAGGTGAGGGGCGGGAGTTCGAGAGGGGATGTGAGGAAAATCTTTTTTACTCAGAGGGTGGTGACTGTCTGGAAGGCACTGCCTGGGTGGGTGGTAGAGGCGGGTTGCCTCACATCCTTGAAAAAGTACCTAGATGAGCACTTGGCATCATACCATTCAAGGCTATGGGCCAAGTGCTAGTATTAGGTGGGAGTTCAGGCATAATTGTATTCTAGCCATTTCCAATAATTATGACTGTTTTTGGCAATTTGAAATGCTGAGCTATCACCACAATTATCTCCGCCTTCTTTATGCAATCAGGTAATGTCAACTGCAACGTTTTTACCCAAAAGCTTTGTTTTAGTCATCTTTTGCAAACCACCTTGAGTGACTTCTTCCACCCCAGGAACTTCTTAGCTTCTAAAAGAGCTATTATTCCACTCGGTACTTCTTATTTAAACTTGAATGCAACACCTGAAAAGAAAACACAAATATGCTCACCACTTTGAATCCAATAATCCCAAAGCAAACAAAGAGTATGGATTTTAAACCCTGTAAAAGAACCCCCAATTGCTATCATAGAATTCCTACAGTGCAGAAGGAGACCATTCGGCGTATTAGTTCTGCACTGACTCCCTGATAAAGCATCTTACCCAGGCCCTAGCCTCATTATCCCATATATTTAACCCTTAACCTACACATCTTGAGACACTACGGGGCAATTTAGCATGGCCAATCAACCTAACTTGCATACCTTTGGACTGTGGGAGGAAACCGGAGCACCCAGAGAAAACCCACGCAGACACAGGGAGAACGCGCAAACTCCACACAGTCACCCAAGGCCAGAATTGAACCCGGGTGCTTGACGTTATGAGCCAGCAGTGCTTACCACTGTGCGACCATGCTGTCCTTTATAATCCAAGTCAGAAACTCCAAGATATTTTATGAAGTCAGCCAAGACCATAATTTTTGCACTTTTATTTGGCAAGGGTAAGTATAAGATGTTTCTCTCCAGGTATGATTCAAATGACCCACTACGGAGCTTTTATAAAACAAAGTTTATTTCCCCCATATAATAAGACAACTAGCACTAACGTTTACCAATTACAAACGAGGACAAAAAAAACATGATATTGTATGTACCTTAACAACTAAAAATACTGCTTCAACACAAACACCCCTACAAAAATACATTCCCGTTTTAGGCTTAGCACAGAAAGTAAGTATGCTCATGTGATGCTGGATCTTGCAGCTTAGTAACACCTACTAAGAATTAGTCCTTGGATGGAGAATTGAAACGCTAACTTCCCTATCCTGGAGTTCCCAGCACACCTTAAGAAAGAGATAGAGCCACTGCTTGTCCCTAGCTTTGAGCTAGCAAACCACAAAACTTTCACTCCAGGGAGGCAAGAAAGACTGTTTCCAGTCTGCAGTCCAAACAGCTTCTAACTAGCCAGCAGCCAGCAGAATTTCCAATATCAGGGATACACAAACACTGTTTTCAGTCTGGAGTCCAAAAAGCTTCTGTGAAACTGAAAGTGACTCTTAGATTTTCCCTGTGAAAAAAACTGTTCCACCTGACCTGTCAATCATTCTTCCCCCAACAATTCAAAAAAGTTCATAACACTCAATAAGGCCTATTATATGACTTTAGCAACAATAAAAGGACATTGGCTCAAAGAGCTTGGTGCAATAACAAAAAATAACAGGCCTGCCTTCGAATTGCAGAGAACATGCTTAAAATACATTTCTTAAAGGCACAGTAGTGTCACACTAAATATTGTATTGGCATTTGAAGGAAGTCACAGTTATCTTTCCTGATGCGAAGACCATGCATCTGAAGGCATTTCACTGTGGATTCTAGGTTATATAAGTATTCCTGTTTGTTGGTACCAGTTGTCAAGTTAACATTGTTCCCCCTGCAGACCATCTTAAGATCTCAACATGGACCGTTGAAATAAAGGGGGTGCTGATGATATCCCAAAAGGCCATCTCTTATAGTGGAATAGGCCTTTATGTGTTAAAATGGTAAGCAGGTGTTGAGATTTAGCTACAACATTCATTTGCAGGTCGGCCTGTCATAGGTCAATTTTGCTGAACTTCTGTCCTCCTAAGCTTGTTAGCAAATCCTCAATCAAAGGTAGTGAGTATTATTCCGCACATAGGACTGGATTGGTTGTTGTTTTGAAATCTCTGCAAGTGCGTATACTCCTATCCTACTTCATTACAGTCAGAATTGGTCATTAGTACTGATGGGTTCTCAGACTCCTGTATCTATAAGTCTCATTAATTCAGATTCCACCTTTGGACGTATGGCATAGGGCACTGTTCTTTCCTTGAGACTCTTAGGCTGGCTGTTTTGTTTGATCTTAGGTGCCACCTATACTCTTTTCATACTCAAATGTCCTCAAATACCATACTGTATTTCTGAATTTCTTCAAGATGTTCTGTAGATCTGTTTTAGAATCAAAGTAATCTGTTCACAGGACTCCAGTTCAACTTTATTTTCTCAGGCCCAGATAGGCCGAAGGGAGCTGGAAAACATGGAGAGGGCCTAGGGGTGATCGGTGGGGTGAGAGGGGTCCCGCTGTCACTTTGCAGACAGGATCGGTCTGGGATGGAGGGAGGGCAGCCGATTGGGGTGGGCTGGGGGGGGGGGGGCGGGGGGTGGCGGGGGGGGGAGAGGTCTGTCTAGGGGAGGGGTCAGTGGGTGGGGGGGGGGTTTGCCAGAGGGTGGAGGGATCACCACTGCTAGGGGGTGGGGGGGTGGGCTGTACATCGGGGTGCTCCGGGATGGGGGGGTCAGGGCTGGCCAGGGAATTGTGTGGGGGCCACGATCGGGCCGTGGGGGGGCTGGAGGGGCAGCACTGCGGGGGTCCCGGGTTGGCCAGCGATCGGGCTGGCCAGCAAACGAGGAGTCTGACAGATCGGGACTACAGCGCATGCGCAGAGTTCCATAACTGTCAAACTCTGGCGCAAATAGGCCCCGCCCCCTGGGTTTTTAATGAGATTCATGACTGGAACCTCTGCAGTGCACAGAGTGCGGAGATTCAGGTGAGAAGCTAAACTGACAAAACAGTCGGGATTTAGAACAGTTTTGCCACCAACTCAACACTTTTGGGAGAATTGGGAGGGGGTCCCGCCCAAATTCTAAACTGGGGAAGTGCTGAGTTTAATAAAATCAGATATGATTTGGCCAGAGTGGAGTGGAAGCAGACACTTTGAGGTAAATTTGTGACAGAAGAGTAGGATGCATTCAAGAAGGAAATAGGGAGAGTACAGGGCCAACATGTTCCAATGAAGAAAAAGGGTGGGAGCAACAAATCCTGTGAACCCTGAATATCAAGGCATCTACAACATTGGATGAAGAAAAAAAGGGAGGCTTATAGCAGACATTGAGGGCTCAAAACAGCAGAAGTCCTAGAGGAGCATAGAATGTGCGAGAAGGAAATTAAAAATATAATTAGGAGAGCAAAAAAGGGATAAGAAAGAATACTGGCAGGTAAAATAAAGAAAAATCCTTACTTGTTTTACAAGTACATTAAAGGTAAAGGGATAAAGTAAAGAGTGCCAGGGACCCGGGTCCAGGTTGAGACTTGGGTGACTGTCTGTGTGGAATTTGCACATTCTCCCTGTGTCTACATGGATTTCCTCTGGGTGCTCCGATTTCCTCTCTCAGGCCAAAGATATGCAGGTTAGATGGATTGGTCGTGGTAAATTGTCCCTTAATATCCAAAGATCTGTAGTTTAGGGGGATTAATGGGGTAAATACATAGGGTTATGGGGTAAGCCTGGGTATGAGTTGGTGCAGATTCGACAGGACAAATGGCCTCCTTCTGAATTCAGTGATTCTATGATAATTCAGGAAAGAGTAGGGTCCATTAAAGACCACAATGGTGATTTGTGTGTGGAGCTGGAGGACATAGGTAGGGTTCACAAGTGAGAGAGAAGCATAGAAATCAGGGAGGAGTGTGATACAATTTTAAAAAAATAACACAGAGCGGAAATTCTGAGTGGTCTGGCAGGCTTAGAAGTAGGTAAATTTCCAGGACCAGATGAAATACATCTTGGGCTGTTGAGTGAGGCGAAGGAGGAAATAGCAGGAGCGCTGGCAATAATTTTCAATTCCTCAATGACCACAGGAGAGGTGTTAGAAGTCTGGAGAACAGACAATATGGTACTATTATTCAAGCAGGGAGAAAGGGATTAACCAGGAAACTACAGGCCAATCAGCAGCTATTGGAAGCAATTCAGAGAAACAGAATTAATTGCATTTGGAGAGGCAGGGATTAATCAAGGACAGTCAGTATAGTTTTGTTAAGGGGAGGATATGTCTGACCAACTTGATTGAATTTTTCAAAGAGGTGATCAGGTGTGTAGATGAAGGAAATACATTTGACATAGTCTAGTTGGACTTCAGCAAAGCTTTTGATAAGGTCCTTCATTGGTGACTGAAATCGAGAGCCCATGGGATCTAAGGAAATTTGGCAAATTGGATCCAGAATTGGCTGAGTGGCAGGAAGCAGAAAGTGATGGTCAAGGGGTATTTTCCAGACTGGAAGCCTGGGTCCAGTGGGGTCCCTCAGGGATCAGTTTTGGGGCCCTTGCTGTTTGTGGTTTATATAAATGATTTAGACTTGAATGTAGGAGGGCTGATCATTAAGTTTGTGGATGATACAAAAATTGGTGGGGTGGGAGATAGTGAGGAGGATAGCCTCAGATTACAGGATGATAGACACGGGCTGGTCAGATGGGCTGAATAATGGCAAATGGAATTCAATCTGGATAAGGATAAGGTGATACACTTGGGCAGAACAAGCGAGGTGAGATAAACAGTCCAACTAGGGAAGGGGCCATACTGGACCTGGAATTGGGGAATGAGCCCAGCCAGGTGGTCGATGTTTCAGTAGGGGAGCAGTTTGGGAACAGTGACCACAATTCAGTAAGCTTTAAGGTACTGATGGATAAAGAAAAGTGTAGTCCTCAAGTTAAGATGCTAAACCGGGGGAAGGCTAATTACAACAATTTTAGGCAGGAATTGAAGAATGTAGATTGTGGGCAGATGTTTGCGGACAAATCAACATCTGGCATATGGGAGGCTTTCAAGTCTAAATTGATAGGGATTCAGGACCGGCATATTCCTGTAAGGATGAAGGATAAGTATGGCAAGTTTTGGGAACCTTGGATAACGAGAGATATTGTGAGCCTAGTCGAAGAGAAAAAGGAAGCATTTGTTAAGGCTAGGAGGCTGAGAACACACGAAGCATGTGTGGAATACAAGGAAAGTAGAACGAAATTTAAGCAAAGAGTAAGGAGGGCTAAAAGGGGTAAAAAAAAAGTCATTGGCCAGCAGGATTAAGGAAAATCCCAAGGCTTTTTATACATATATAAAGAGCAAGAAGGTAGTCAGGGAGAGGTTTGGCCCACTCAAGGACAGGGAAGGGAATCTATGCATGGAGCCAGAGGAAATGGGTGAGGTATTAAATGAGGACAAAATGAGCCACATGCTAGATAGGTAGAAAACTGGCTTGGCCACAGGAGACAGAGGGTAACAGTCGAAGGGTCTTTTTCCGGTTGGAGGTCTGTGACCAGTGGTGTTCCGCAGGGCTCTGTACTGGGACTTCTGCTATTTGTGATATATATATAAGTGATTTGGAAGAAGGTGTAACTGGTGTTATCATCAAGTTTGCGGATGACACGAAGATAGCTGGACTTGCGGATAGCGATGAACATTGTCGGACAATACAGCAGGATATAGATAGGCTGGAAAATTGGGCGGAGAAATGGCAGATGGAATTTAATCCAGATGAATGCGAAGTGATGCATTTTGGAAGAACTAATGTAAGACCATAAGACCATAAGACATAGGAGCGGAAGTAAGGCCATTCGGCCCATCGAGTCCACTCCACCATTCAATCATGGTTGATTTCAACTCCATTTACCCGCTCTCTCCCCATAGCCCTTAATTCCTCGAGAAATCAAGAATTTATAAATTTCTGTCTTGAAGACGCTCAACGTCTCGGCCTCCACAGCCCTCTGTGGCAATGAATTCCACAGACCTACCACTCTCTGGCTGAAGAAATTTCTCCTCATCTCTGTTCTAAAGTGACTCCCTTTTATTCTAAGGCTGTGCCCCCGCGTCCTAGTCTCCCCTGCTAATGGAAACAACTTCCCTACGTCCATCCTATCTAAGCCGTTCATTATCTTGTAAGTCTCTATCAGATCTCCCCTCAACCTCCTAAACTCCAATGAATATAATCCCACGATCCTCAGACGTTCATCGTATGTCAGGCCTACCATTCCTGGGATCATCCGTGTGAATCTCCGCTGGACCCGCTCCAGTGCCAGTATGTCCTTCCTGAGGTGTGGGGCCCAAAATTGCTCACAGTACTCCAAATGGGGCCTAACCAGTGCTTTATAAAGCCACAGAAGTACATCCCTGCCTTTGTATTCCAAGCCTCTTGAGATAAATGACAACATTACATTTGCTTTCTTAATTACGGACTCAACCTGCAAGTTTACCTTTAGAGAATCCTGGACTAGGATTCCCAAGTCCCTTTGCACTTTAGCATTATGAATTTTGTCACCGTTTAGAAAATAGTCCATGCCTCTATTCTTTTTTCCAAAGTGCACGACCTCGCACTTGCCCACGTTGAATTTCATCAGCCACTTCTTGGACCACTCTCCTAAACTGTCTAAATCTTTCTGCAGCCTCCCCACCTCCTCAATACTACCTGCCCCTCCACCTATCTTTGTATCATCGGCAAACTTGGCCAGAATGCCCCCAGTCCCGTCGTCTAGATCGTTAATATATAAAGAGAACAGCTGTGGCCCCAACACTGAACCCTGCGGGACACCACTTGTCACCGGTTGCCATTCTGAGAAAGAACCTTTTATCCCAACTCTCTGCCTTCTGTCTGACAGCCAATCGTCAATCCATGTTAGTACCTTGCCTCGAATACCATGGGCCCTTATTTTACTCAGCAGTCTCCCGTGAGGCACCTTGTCAAAGGCCTTTTGGAAGTCAAGATAGATAACATCCATTGGCTCTCCTTGGTCTAACCTATTTGTTATCACTTCAAAGAACTCTAACAGGTTTGTCAGGCACGACCTCCCCTTACTAAATCCATGCTGACTTGTCCTAATCTGACCCTGCACTTCCAAGAATTTAGAAATCTCATCCTTAACGATGGATTCTAGAATTTTGCCCACAACTGAGGTTAGGCTAATTGGCCTATAATTTTCCATCTTTTTTCTTGTTCCCTTCTTGAACAGTGGGGTTACAACAGCGATTTTCCAATCCTCTGGGACTTTCCCTGACTCCAGTGACTTTTGAAAGATCATAACTAACGCCTCCACTATTTCTTCAGCTATCTCCTTTAGAACTCTAGGATGTAGCCCATCCGGGCCCGGAGATTTATCAATTTTCAGACCTTTTAGTTTCTCTAGCACTTTCTCCTTTGTGATGGCAACCATATTCAACTCTGCCCCCTGACTTTCCTGAATTGTTGGGATATTACTCATGTCTTCTACTGTGAAGACTGACGCAAAGTACTTATTAAGTTCCTCAGCTATTTCCTTGTCTCCCATCACTAGATTACCAGCGTCATTTTGGAGCGGCCCAATGTCTACTTTTGCCTCCCGTTTGTTTTTAATGTATTTAAAGAAACTTTTACTATCATTCCTAATGTTACTGGCTAGCCTACCTTCATATTTGATCCTCTCCTTCCTTATTTCTCTCTTTGTTAAAATTTTCATTCACTTTTTTTTTCCCTGTGTGTTTAAAGGGGCAATTATGAGTGTGAGGCCAGTATGTTGTTCCCAATGTAGGATGTGGGAGGTCCTGGAGGCTCCTAGCCTCCCGGACGACCATATCTGTGCTGGGTGTGTTGAGCTGCGGTTCCTAAGGGACCATGTTAGGGAACTGGAATTGCAGCTCGAGGACCTTCGCCGGGTTAGGGATAGTGAGGAGGTCATTGACAGGAGCTATCGGCAGGTGGTCACACCGGGACCACGGGAGGAGGGTAACTGGGTAACAGTGAGGAAGGAGAAAGCTCAGTTGATGGTGAGCACCCCGGTGGATGTGCCCCTTAATAATAAGTACTCCTGTCTGAGTACTACTGGGGTGGACAGCCCACCTGGGGGAAGCAGCGGTGGCAGTGTCTCTGGAGCTGAGCCTGGCCCAGTAGTGCAAAAGGGTAAGGAAAGGAGGGTAGTGCTAATTGGGGACTCTACGGTGAGGGGGTCAGATAGGCGTTTTTGCGGACACAGACGGGACTCTCGGATGGTGGTTTGTCTCCCTGGTGCAGGGGTCCGGGATGTCTCTGGTCGAGTCCCAGAAATCCTGAAGGGGGAGGGAGAGGAGCCGAAGGTCGTGATGCATATAGGTACTGCTGACATAGGTAGGAAGAGGGAAGGGGTCATGAAAAGAGAATATAGGGAGTTCGGTAGACAGCTGAGAAAGAGGAATGCAAAGGTAGTAATCTCGGGATTGCTGCCTGTGCCGAGTGAGAACAGGAATCGGTGGAGAATGAATGCGTGGCTGAGGGACTGGAGCAAGGGACAAGGATTTGGGTACTTGGATCATTGGGACCTCTTTAGGGGCAGGTGTGACCTGTTTAAAAAAGACGGGTGGCACTTGAATCCCAGGGGAACCAATATCCTGGCGGGAAGGTTGGCTAAGGCTACTGGAGAGACTTTAAACTAGAAAGGTTGGGGGGAGGGAATCGAAATGAGGGGACTGAGAGCGAGGAGGTTAGCTCGCAAATAGATAAGGAATGTAAACAGGGTAAGAGGGAGGTTAGACGAGTGATGGAGAAGGGAAGTGCTCAGGCTGAAGGTCTGAGATGTGTCTATTTTAATGCCAGGAGTGTAGTGAATAAAGTGGATGAGCTTAGAGCGTGGATTGCTGCTTCGAATTGTGATGTGGTGGCCATTACGGAGACTTGGATGTCTCAGGGACAGGACTGGGTGCTTCAGGTGCCGGGTTTTAGATGTTTCAGGAAGGACAGGGAGGGAGGCAAGAGAGGGGGGGGAGTGGCACTGTTGATCAGGGATAGTGTCACGGCTGTAGAGAAGGTGGACGCCGTGGAGGGATTGACTACGGAGTCTCTGTGGGTGGAGGTTAGGAACAGGAAGGGGTCGGTAACGTTGCTGGGTGTTTTCTATAGGCCGCCCAATAGTAACAGAGATGTTGAGGAGCAGATGGGGAAACAGATCCTGGAGAGATGTAGGAATAACAGAGTTGTCATGATGGGAGATTTTAATTTCCCAAACATAGATTGGAATATCCCTAGGGCTAGGGGTTTGGATGGAGAGGAGTTTGTTAGGTGTGTCCAGGAGAGTTTCCTGACACAGTATGTGGATAAGCCTACTAGAGGAGAGGCTGTACTTGATCTGGTGCTGGCTAATGAACCTGGACAGGTGGAGGATCTCTCGGTGGGTGAGCATCTTGGGGATAGCGATCATAATTCTATCTCCTTCACGATAGCATTGGAAAGAGATAGGATCAGGCAGGCTAGGAAAGTGTTTCTCTGGAGTAAAGGGAAATACAGTGTCATCAGGGAGGAAATTAGACGGGTAAATTGGAAGGAGGCATTCTTGGGGAAAAGTACCGAAGGAAAGTGGAGGATTTTCAAGGAATGTTTGTCTGGAGCTCTGCATGACAACGTTCCGATGAGACAGGGGGGTGTTGGTAGGGTACGGGAACCGTGGTGCACGAAGGTTGTGATGAACCTGGTGAATAAGAAAAGAGAGGCGTACAGAAGGTTCAGAGAGCTAGGAGGTGTTAAGGATTTAGAGGAGTATACGGGATGTAGGAAGGAGCTTAAGAAGGAAATTAGGAGAGCGAGAAGGGGTCATGAGAAGGCCTTGGCGGGTAAGATTAAGGAGAATCCCAAGGCTTTCTACAAATATGTCAAGAGTAAAAGGATGAGATGTGAAGGCATAGGACCCTTAAAAGGTGAAGGGAGAAAAGTTTGTGCGGAACCGTTAGAAATGGCGGAGCTGCTTAATGAATACTTTACCTCGGTATTCACGGTGGAAAGGGATCTGGGTGGTTGTACTGCTGGTTTGCGGTGGACAGAAAGGATCGAGCATGTGGACATAAAGAAAGAAGATGTGTTGGAACTATTGAATGGCATCAAGGTTGGTAAGTCGCCGGGACCGGATGGGATGTACCCCAGGTTACTGTGGGAGGCGAGGGAGGAGATTGCGGAGCCTTTGGCGATGATCTTTGCATCGTCGATGGAGACGGGAGAGGTTCCGGAGGATTGGAGGATTGCAGATGTGGTCCCTATATTCAAGAAAGGGAACAGGGACAGCCCGGGAAATTACCGACCGGTGAGTCTAACCTCAGTGGTTGGTAAGTTGATGGAGAGGATCCTGAGAGACAGGATTTATGATCATCTAGAGAAGTTTAGTATGATCAAAAGTAGTCAGCACGGCTTTGTCAAGGGCAGGTCGTGCCTTACGAGCCTGGTTGAGTTCTTTGAAAATGTGACCAAACACATTGACGAAGGAAGAGCGGTGGATGTGGTCTATATGGACTTCAGCAAGGCGTTCGATAAGGTCCCCCATGCAAGACTTCTTGAGAAAGTGAGAGGGCATGGGATCCAAGGGGCTGTTGCCTTGTGGATCCAGAACTGGCTTGCCTGCAGAAGGCAGAGAGTGGCTGTGGAGGGGTCTTTCTCTGCATGGAGGTCAGTGACCAGTGGAGTGCCCCAGGGATCTGTTCTGGGACCCTTGCTGTTTGTCATTTTCATAAATGACCTGGATGAGGAAGTGGAGGGATGGGTTGGTAAGTTTGCTGACGACACCAAGGTAGGTGGTGTTGTGGATAGTTTGGAGGGATGTCAGAAGTTGCAGCGAGACATAGATAGAATGCAAGACTGGGCGGAGAAGTGGCAGATGGACTTCAACCCGGATAAGTGTGTGGTGATCCATTTTGGCAGATCCAATGGGATGAAGCAGCAGTATAATATGAAGGGTACCATTCTTAGCAGTGTAGAGGATCAGAAGGACCTTGGGGTCCGGGTCCATAGGACTCTTAAATCGGCCTCGCAGGTGGAGGATGCGGTCAAGAAGGCGTACGGCGTACTGGCCTTCATTAATCGAGCGATTGAGTTTAGGAGTCGGGAGATAATGCTGCAGCTTTATAGGACCCTGATTAGACCCCACTTGGAGTACTGCGCGCAGTTCTGGTCACCTCATTACAGGAAAGATGTTGAAGCCATTGAAAGGGTGCAGAGGAGATTTACAAGGATGTTGCCTGGATTGGGGGGCATGCCTTATGAGGATAGGTTGAGGGAGCTTGGTCTCTTCTCCCTGGAGAGACGAAGGATGAGAGGTGACCTGATAGAGGTTTACAAGATGTTGAGAGGTCTGGATAGGGTAGACTCTCAGAGGCTATTTCCAAGGGCTGAAATGGTTGCTACGAGAGGACACAGGTTTAAGGTGCTGGGGGGTAGGTACAGAGGAGATGTCAGGGGTAAGTTTTTCACTCAGAGGGTGGTGGGTGAGTGGAATCGGCTGACGTCGGTGGTGGTGGAGGCAAACTCGTTGGGGTCTTTTAAGAGACTTCTGGATGAGTACATGGGATTTAATGGGATTGAGGGCTATAGATAGGCCTAGAGGTGGGGATGTGATCGGCGCAACTTGTGGGCCGAAGGGCCTGTTTGTGCTGTGGCTTTCTATGTTCTATGTTCTATGTTGTTATCCTCTGTTGTTTTTATAGCCTTCCCAATCTTCTGACTTCCCACTACTCTTTGCCACATTATAGGCTCTCTCTTTTGCCTTGATGCATTCCCTGACTTCCTTTGTCAGCCATGGCTGCCTAATCCCCCCTCTGATAACCTTTCTTTTGTTTGGGATGAACCTCTGCACTGTGTCCTCAATTACTCCCAGAAACTCCTGCCATTGCTGTTCTACTGTCTTTCCCACTAGGCTCTGCTTCCAGTCGATTTTTGTCAGTTCCTCCCTCATGCGCCTGTAATTACCTTTATTTAACTGTAGAACCTTCACATCTGATTCTGCCTTCCTTCTTTCAAATTGCAGACTGAATTCTACCATATTATGATCACTGCTTCCTAAGTGTTCCCTTACTTTAAGATCTTTTATCACGTCTGGCTCATTACATAACACTAAGTCCAGAATAGCCTGTTCCCTCGTGGGCTCCATCACAAGCTGTTCCAAAAAGCCATCCTGTAAACATTCAATGAATTCCCTTTCTTTGGGTCCAATGGCAACATTATTTACCCAGTCCACCTGCATATTGAAATCCCCCATGATCACTGTGACCTTGCCTTTCTGACATGCCCTTTCTATTTCGTGGTGCATTTTGTGCCCCTGGTCCTGACCACTGTCAGGAGGCCTGTACATAACTCCCATTATGGTTTTTTTGCCTTTGTAGTTCCTTTGTAGGGGGGAGTTATACAATAAATGGCAGAGCCACCAAGAGTATAGAAACACAGAGGGACCTAGGTGTGCAAGTCCACAAATCCTTGAAGGTGGCAGCACAGGTGGAGAAGGTGGTGAAGAAGATGTATGGTATGCTTGCCTTTATAGGACGGGGTATAGAGTATAAAAGCTGGAGTCTGATGTTGTAGCTGTATAGAACACTGGTTAAGCCACATTTGGAGTACTGCGTCCAGTTCTGGTTGCCGCACTTAGGAAGGATGTGGAGGCTTTAGAGAGAGTGCAGAGAAGGTTTACCAGGACGTTGCCTGGTATGGAGGGTCTTAGCTATGAGGAGTGATTGGGCTTGTTCTCCCTGGAAAGATGGAGAATGAGGGGGAGACCTAATAGAGGTGTACAAAATTATGAAGGGTATAGATAGGATGAACAGTGGGAAGCTTTTTCCCAGGTCGGAGGTGACGATCACGAGGGGTCACGGGCTCAAAGTGAGAGGGGCGAGGTATAACTCAGATATTAGAGGGACGTATTTTACACAGAGAGTGGTGGGGGCCTGGAATGCGCTGCCAAGTAGGGTGGTGGAGGCAGACACGCTGGCATCGTTTAAGACTTACCTGGATAGTCACATGAGCAGTCTGGGAATGGAGGGATACAAACGAATGGTCTAGTTGGACCAATGAGCGGCACAGGCTTGGAAGGCTGAAGGGCCTGTTTCCTGTGCTGTACTGTTCTTTGTTCTTTTGAGTACTTTGCGTTAGTATTCACCAAAGAGAAGGACTTGGTGGATGATGAGTCTGGGAAAGGATGTGTAGATAGTTTGAGTCATGTTGAGATCAAAAAAGGAGGAGGTATTGGGGTTCTTGAGAAACATTAAGGTAGACAAGTCCCCAGGGCCTGATGGGATATACCCGAGAATACTGAGAGGCAAGGGAGAAAATTGCTGGGGTCTTGAGAGAAATCTTTGTATCCGCACTGGCTACAAGGGAAATCCCAGAAGATTGGAGAATAGCCAATGTTGTTCCTTTGTTTAAGAAGGGTAGCAAGAATAATCCAGGTAATTACAGGCCGGTGAGCCTTACATCAGTGATAGGGAAATTATTAGAGAGGATTCTTTGAGACAGGATTTATTCCCACTTGGAAATAAGTGGACATATTAGTGAGAGGCAACGGCACGGTAGGGACCTGGGACCCAGGGACCTGGGTTCGATTCCCGGCTCGGGTCACTGTCTGTGTGGAGTTTGCACATTCTTCCTGTGTCTGCGTGGGTTTCCTCCGGGTGCTCCGGTTTCCTCCCACAGTCCAAAGATGTGCGGGTTAGGTTAATTGGCCATACTAAATTGCCCCTTAGAGTCCCAGATGCGTGCGTTAGAGGGATTAGCGGGTAAATATGTAGGGATATGGGGATAGGGCCTGGGTGGGATTGTGATCAGTGCAGACCCGATGGGCCGAATGGCCTCTTTCTGCACTGTAGGGTTTCTATGGTTTTGTGAAGGGGAGGTTATGTCTCACGAACTTGATCGAGTTTTTTGAAGAAGTGACAAAGGTGATTGATGAGGGTAGGGCAGTGGATGTTGTCTACATGGACTTCAGTAAGGCCTTTCACAAGGTCCCTCATGGCAGACTGGTACAGAAGGTGAAGTCGCATGGGATCAGAGGTGAGCTGGCAAGGTGGATACAAAACTGGCTTGGTCAAAGAAGATAGAGGGTAGCAGTGGAAGGGTGCGTTTCAGAATGGAGGACTGTGACAAGTGGCGTTCCTCAGGGATCAGTGCTGGGACCTTTGCTGTTTGTAATATATATAAATGATTTGGAGGAAAATGTAACTGGTTTGATTAGTAAGTTTGCAGACGACACAAAGGTTGGTGGATTTGCGGATAACGATCAGAGGACATAGCAGGATATAGATCAGTTGGAGACTTGGGCGGAGAGATGGCAGATGTGAGGTAATGCATTTTGGAAGATCTAATGTACAGTAAATGGCAGAACCCTTAAGAGTATTGATAGGCAAAGGGATCTGGGTGTACAGGTACACAGGTCACTGAAAGTGGCAATGCAGATGGAGAAGGTAGCCAAGAAGGCATACGGCATGCTTGCCTTCATCAGCCTGGGCTTTGAGTTTAAACATTGGCAAGTCATGTTGCAGCTTTATAAAACCTTAGTTAGGCCACACTTGGAATATAGTGTTCAATTCTGGTCGCCACACTACCAGAAGGATGTGGAGGCTTTGGAGAGGGTACAGAAAAGATTTACCAGGATGTTGCTTGATATGGAGAGCATTAGCTATGAGGAAAGTTTGGAGAAACTTGGTTTGTTCTCACTGGAACGACGGAAGTTGAGGGCCTGATAGAAGTCTACAAGATTATGAGAGGCATGGACAGAGTGGATAGTCAAAAGCTTTTTCCCAGGGTGGAAGAGTCAATTATTAGGGGGTTTACTAGGGGTTTAAGGTGCGAGGGGCAAGGTTTAAAGGAGATGTGCGAGGCAGATTTTTTACACAGAGGGTGGTGGATGCCTGGAACTGTTTGCCGGGGGAGGTAGTGGAAGTGGATTTGGTAGTGACTTTTAAGGGGCGTCTTGACAAATACATGAATAGGTTGGGAATAGAGGGATATGGTCCCTGGAAGGGTAGGGGGGTTTTAGTTAAGTCGGTGCAGGCTTGGAGGGCCAACATGCCTGTTCTTGTGCTGTAATTTTCTTTGTTCTTTGTTGTTTGTCAGAGAAAGCGTGAGTGTGTGTGTGAGAGAGAGAGAGAGAGAGAGAGCGTGGGTGTGCATGTTAGATAGAACGTGGGTGTGTCTGAGAGAGAGAGCGCGAATGTGCATGTGAGAGAGAGAGTGGGTGTGCATGTCAGAGAAAGCGTGGGTGTGGATCTGAAAGAGAGCATGCGTGTGCATGTTAGAGAGTGTTGGTGTGTATGTGACAGAGTGTGTTGGTGTGCGTTCGCGCGTGGGTGTGGGAGAGCACGTAGTTGTGAGAGAGAATGGCTGTGCATGTGAGAGAGAACGTGGGTATGTATGTGAGGGAGAGCATGGGTGTGTATATCAGAGAAAGCGTAAGTGTGTGTGAGTGAGAGAGCGTGGGTGTGCATGTTAGATAGAACATGGGTGTGGATGAGAGAGAGAGTGGATGTGCATATGAGAGAGAGAGTGGGTGTGTATGTCAGAGAAAGTGTCGGTGTGTATCTGAGAGAGAGCATGCGTGTGCATGTTAGAGAGAGCGTGGGTGTGTGAGTGAGAGTGCGCGTGGGTGTGTATGAAAGAGAACATGGGTGTGTATGAGAGAGAGAGTGTGGATGTGTTTGTGAGAGAGAGCGTGGGTATGTATGTGAGAGAGAGCGTGGGTGTGTATGTGAGAGTGAGAGTGCGCGTGGGTGTGTATGAGAGAGAACATGGGTGTGTATGAGAGAGAGAGTGTGGATTTGTTTGTGAGAGAGAGCGTGGGTGTGTATGTGAGAGAGAGCGTGGGTGTGCAGGTGAGAGAGAGCGTGGGGGTGTGTGTGTGTGAGAGAGCGTGGGTGTGTTTGAGAATGAGAGAGCGTGGGTATGTATGTGAGAGAGAGCGTGGGTGTGTATGTGAGAGAGAGCGTGGGTGTGTATGTGAGAGAGAGCGTGGGTGTGTATGTGAGAGTGAGAGTGCGCGTGGGTGTGTATGAGAGAGAACATGGGTGTGTATGAGAGAGAGAGTGTGGATTTGTTTGTGAGAGAGAGCGTGGGTGTGTATGTGAGAGAGAGCGTGGGTGTGCAGGTGTGAGAGAGCGTGGGTGTGTTTGAGAATGAGAGAGCGTGGGTGTGCATGTTAGAGATAACATGGGTGTGCATGTTAGAGAGAGCGTGGGTGTTTATCTGAGAGATAGCGTGGGTGTGTACGTGAGAGGGAGCGTGGATGTGCATGTGAGAGAGCGTGGGTGTGCATGTGAGAGAGAGCGTGGGTGTGTATGTGAGAGAGAGTGTGGGTGTGTATGTGAGAGAGAGTGTGGGTGTGTATGTGAGAGAGAGTGTGGGTGTGTACGTGAGAGCGAGCGTGGGTGTATGTTAGAAAGAGCGGTGGTGTGTGTGTGAGAGAGTGCATGGGAGTGTGTATGAGAGAGAGAGTTGATGAGCATGTTAGAGAGAATGTGTGTGTGTATTTGATAGAGAGCATGGGTGTGTATTTGATAGAGAGCGTGGGTGTGTATGTGAGAGAGAGCGTGGGTGTGTATGTGAGAGAGAGCGTGGGTGTGTATGTGAGAGAGAGCGTGGGTGTGTATGTGAGAGAGAGCGTGGGTGTGTATGTGAGAGAGAGCGTGGGTGTGTACGTGAGAGAGAGCGTGGGTGTGTACGTGAGAGAGAGCGTGGGTGTGTACGTGAGAGAGAGCGTGTGTGTGTACGTGAGAGAGAGCGTGGGTGTGTACGTGAGAGAGAGCGTGGGTGTGTATGTGAGAGAGAGCGTGTGTGTGCGTGTTAGAGAGGGCGTGACTGCATGTTGGAGAGTGCTGGGGTGTGCATGTTACAGAGAGTGTGGTTGTGCACCTTAGAGAGTGCATGGGTGTGTATGGGTAAGAGAGAGCATGGATCTGCATGTTAGAGAGGGCGTGGTTGTGCATGTGAGAGAGAGCGTGGGTGTGTATGTGAGAGAGAGGATGCGTGTGCGTGTGAGGTAGAGTGTAGATGTGCATGTTAGAGAGAGCGTGAGTGTGCATGTTAGATGGAGCATAGGTATGCACTTGAAAGAGCGTGGGTGCGCATGTTAGAGAGTGCGTCGTGCATGTTAAAGAGAGCGTGGGTGTGTATGTAAGAAAGAGCATGGGTGTGTGTGTGTGAGAGGGAGCGTGGGTATGTGTGCGAGAGGGAGCGTGGGTATGTATGCGAGAGGGAGCGTGGGTGCGTATGTGAGAGGGAGCGTGGGTGCGTATGCGAGAGAGAGTGTCGGTGTGTTTGTGAGAGAGAGCTTGGGTGCGTATGTTAGAGAGGGTGTGGCTATGCAAATTGGAGAGAGCGTGGTTCTGCGTGTTAGAGAGAGTATGGGTGTGTTTGAGAGAGAGAGCGTGGGTGTGCATGTTATAGGGCATGGTTGTGCGTGTTATACAGAGTGTGGGTTTATATGAGAGAGAGAGAGTGTGTGGGTGTGCATGTTAGAGAGAGCTTGGGTGTGTTTGAGAATGAGAGAGCATGGGTGTGCATGTTAGAGAGAGCTTGGGTGTTTATCTGAGAGATAGTGTGGGTGTGTACGTGAGAGCGAGTGTGGGTGTGTACGTGAGAGCGAGCGTGGGTGTGTATGTGAGAGAGAGCGTGGGTGTGTACGTGAGAGCGAGCATGGGTGTGTACGTGAGAGCGAGCGTGGGTGTGTACGTGAGAGCGAGCGTGGGTGTGTACGTGAGAGCGAGCGTGGGTGTGTACGTGAGAGCGAGCGTGGGTGTGTATGTGAGAGAGAGCGTGGGTGTGTACGTGAGAGCGAGCGTGGGTGTGTACGTGAGAGCGAGCGTGAGTGTGTACGTGAGAGCGAGCGTGGGTGTGTACGTGAGAGCGAGCGTGGGTGTGTATGTGAGAGCGAGCGTGGGTGTGTATGTGAGAGAGAGCGTGGGTGTGTATGTGAGAGAGAGCGTGGGTGTGTATGTGAGAGAGAGCGTGGGTATGTATGTGAGAGAGAGTGTGGGTGTGTATGTGAGAGAGAGCGTGGGTATGTATGTGAGAGAGAGTGTGGGTGTGTATGTGAGAGCGAGCGTGGGTGTATGTTAGAAAGAGCGGTGGTGTATGTGCGAGAGAGTGCGTGGGAGTGTGTATGAGAGAGAGTGTTGATGTGCATGTTAGAGAGAATGTGGGTGCGAATGTGAGAGAGCGTGTGTGTGCATGTTAGAGAGAATGTGGGTGCGAATGTGAGAGAGAGCGTGTGTGTGCATGTTAGAGAGGGCGTGACTGCATGTTGGAGAGTGCCTGGGTGTGCATGTTACAGAGAGTGTGAGAGAGAGCATGGGTGTGTGTGTGGGAGCGTTGGTGTGTACGCGAGAGAGAGCGTTGCTGTGCTTGTTAGAGAGAGCGTGGGTGTGCATGTTAGAGAGAGTGTGGGTGTGTATGAGAATGAGAGAGCGTGGGTGTGCACGTTAGAGAGAGCATGCGTTTGCATGTTAGAGAGAGTGTGGGTGTGTATGGGTAAGAGAGAGCATGGATCTGCATGTTAGAGAGAGCGTGGTTGTGTATGTTAGGGGGAGCATGGTTGTGCGTGTTAGAGCATGGGTTTGGATGAGAGAGAGAGAGTTTGTGGCTGTGCATGTAAGAGAGAGCGTGGGTGTGTATGTGAGGGAGAGCATTTGTATGTGTGTGAGAGAGAGCGTGGGTGTGTATGCAAGAGAGAGAGTTGGTATGCATGTTCGAGAGAGCGTGGGTGTGCATGCTAGAGAGTGCATGGTGTGTATGAGTTAGAGAGTGCGTAGATCTGCATGTTAGAGAGAGCGTGGGTGTTTATCTGTCAGATAGTATGCGTGTATGTGTGAGAGAGAGTGTGGGTGTGCACGAGAGAGAGCGTTGCTGTGCTTGTTAGAGAGAGCGTGGGTGTGTATGAGAATGAGAGAGCGTGGGTGTGTATGTGAGAGAGAGCGTGGATATGTGTGTGAGATCCTGGGTGTGTACGCGAGAGAGAGCATTGGTGTGCATGTTTGAGAGAGCGTGGGTATGTATGTGAGAGAGAGCGTGGGTGTGTGTGTGTGTGAAAGGGCAAGGGTGTGTATGTTAGGTGTGTGTGTGAGAGAGAGCGTGGGTGTGTTTGTGAGAGAGCGAGTATGTGTAAGAGCGAGTGTAGGTGTGTATGTTAGAGTGACCATGGGTGTGTATGTGGGAGAGAGCGTGGGTGTGGATGTGAGAGAGCGAGTATGTGTAAGAGAGAGTGTAGGTGTGTATGTTAGAGTGACCATGGGTGTGTATGTGGGAGAGAGCGTGGGTGTGGATGTGAGAGAGCGAGTATGTGTAAGAGAGAGTGTAGGTGTGTATGTTAGAGTGACCATGGGTGTGTATGTGAGAGAGAGCGTGGGTGTGTGTGTGTGTGTGTGAAAGGGCAAGGGTGTGTATGTTAGGTGTGTGTGTGAGAGAGAGCGTGGGTGTGTATGTGAGAGCGAGCGTGGGTGTGTATGTGAGAGAGAGCGTGGGTGTGTATGTGAGAGAGAGCGTGGGTGTGTATGTGAGAGAGAGCGTGGGTATGTATGTGAGAGAGAGTGTGGGTGTGTATGTGAGAGAGAGCGTGGGTATGTATGTGAGAGAGAGTGTGGGTGTGTATGTGAGAGCGAGCGTGGGTGTATGTTAGAAAGAGCGGTGGTGTATGTGCGAGAGAGTGCGTGGGAGTGTGTATGAGAGAGAGTGTTGATGTGCATGTTAGAGAGAATGTGGGTGCGAATGTGAGAGAGCGTGTGTGTGCATGTTAGAGAGAATGTGGGTGCGAATGTGAGAGAGAGCGTGTGTGTGCATGTTAGAGAGGGCGTGACTGCATGTTGGAGAGTGCCTGGGTGTGCATGTTACAGAGAGTGTGAGAGAGAGCATGGGTGTGTGTGTGGGAGCGTTGGTGTGTACGCGAGAGAGAGCGTTGCTGTGCTTGTTAGAGAGAGCGTGGGTGTGCATGTTAGAGAGAGTGTGGGTGTGTATGAGAATGAGAGAGCGTGGGTGTGCACGTTAGAGAGAGCATGCGTTTGCATGTTAGAGAGAGTGTGGGTGTGTATGGGTAAGAGAGAGCATGGATCTGCATGTTAGAGAGAGCGTGGTTGTGTATGTTAGGGGGAGCATGGTTGTGCGTGTTAGAGCATGGGTTTGGATGAGAGAGAGAGAGTTTGTGGCTGTGCATGTAAGAGAGAGCGTGGGTGTGTATGTGAGGGAGAGCATTTGTATGTGTGTGAGAGAGAGCGTGGGTGTGTATGCAAGAGAGAGAGTTGGTATGCATGTTCGAGAGAGCGTGGGTGTGCATGCTAGAGAGTGCATGGTGTGTATGAGTTAGAGAGTGCGTAGATCTGCATGTTAGAGAGAGCGTGGGTGTTTATCTGTCAGATAGTATGCGTGTATGTGTGAGAGAGAGTGTGGGTGTGCACGAGAGAGAGCGTTGCTGTGCTTGTTAGAGAGAGCGTGGGTGTGTATGAGAATGAGAGAGCGTGGGTGTGTATGTGAGAGAGAGCGTGGATATGTGTGTGAGATCCTGGGTGTGTACGCGAGAGAGAGCATTGGTGTGCATGTTTGAGAGAGCGTGGGTATGTATGTGAGAGAGAGCGTGGGTGTGTGTGTGTGTGAAAGGGCAAGGGTGTGTATGTTAGGTGTGTGTGTGAGAGAGAGCGTGGGTGTGTTTGTGAGAGAGCGAGTATGTGTAAGAGCGAGTGTAGGTGTGTATGTTAGAGTGACCATGGGTGTGTATGTGGGAGAGAGCGTGGGTGTGGATGTGAGAGAGCGAGTATGTGTAAGAGAGAGTGTAGGTGTGTATGTTAGAGTGACCATGGGTGTGTATGTGGGAGAGAGCGTGGGTGTGGATGTGAGAGAGCGAGTATGTGTAAGAGAGAGTGTAGGTGTGTATGTTAGAGTGACCATGGGTGTGTATGTGGGAGAGAGCGTGGGTGTGGATGTGAGAGAGCGAGTATGTGTAAGAGAGAGTGTAGGTGTGTATGTTAGAGTGACCATGGGTGTGTATGTGAGAGAGAGCGTGGGTGTGTGTGTGTGTGTGTGAAAGGGCAAGGGTGTGTATGTTAGGTGTGTGTGTGAGAGAGAGCGTGGGTGTGTTTGTGAGAGAGCGAGTATGTGTAAGAGGGTGTGTAGGTGTGTATGTTAGAGTGAGCATGGGTGTGTATGTGGGAGAGAGCGTGGGTGTGGATGTGAGACAGCGTTGTGGATGAGAGAGAGGATGGGTTTGTATGTGAGAGAGGTCATGTTTGTGCATGTTAGAGAGAGCGTGGGTGTGTATGCAAGAGAGAACGTGGTTGTATATGTGAGAGTGTGTGCATGTTAGAGAGAGCGTGGGTATGCATGTTAGAGGGCGTGGTTATGCATGTTGGAAAGAGCATGGGTGTGTATGTCAGAGAGAGCGTGGGTGTGCATGTGAGACAGAGTCGTTGTGGACGTGAGAGAGAGCATGGATTTGTAGGTGAGCGAGAGCGTGGGGGTATATGTGAGAGAGATCGTACATGCATATGTGAGAGAGTGCGTGGGTGTGTTTGTGAGAGAGAGCTTGGGTCTGCATGTTAGAGAGAGCGTGGTTGTGTGTGTTAGAGCCTGGGTTTGGATGAGAGAGACAGTGTGTGCGTGTGCATGTGAGAGAGAGCGTGGGTGATTATCTGAGAGATTGCATGGGTGTGTATGTGAGAGAGCGTGGGTTTGTATGTGAGAGAGGGCATGTTTGTGCATATTAGAGAGAACATTGGTGTGTATGTGAGAGAGAGCATGGGTGTGTAGGCGAGAGAGAATGTGGTTGTGTTTGTGAGAGAGCGAGTATGTGTAAGATAGCGTGGGTGTGTTTTGATGTGTTTGGGAGAGCGCCTGGTTGTGCCAGAGAGCGTGTGTGTGCATGTGAGACAAAGCCAGGTTGTGTATGTGAGATAGAGCATGTGTGTGTGTGAGGGAGAGCATGGGTGTGCATGTTAGAGAGTGTGGATTTGTATGTGAGAGAGCATGTGTGTGTATGTGAGGGAGAGCGCAAGTGTGCATGTTAGAGAGAGCATGGCTGCACATGTTTCAGAGTCCGTGTGTGTGTATGTTAGAGGGAACGTGGGTGTGCATGTTGGAGGGAACATGGGTGTGCGTGTTGGAAGGAGCACGGGTGTTCATGTTAGGAGGAGCATGGGTGTGTAGGAAAGGAAGGATAGGAAAGGTAGGATTCGAGAGCCGTAGATAACCAGGGAAATTGAGGATCTGATCAAAAAGAAAAGAGAGGCGTACGTTAGGTCCAGGCAACTGAAAACAGATGGAGCTCTGGAGGAATACAGAGAGAGTAGGAAAGAACTCAAACGGGGAGTTAGAAGGGCAAAAAGAGGTAATGAAATGCTCTTGGCAGACAGGATTAAGGAGAATCCTAAGGCTTTTTATTCAGATGTTAGGAACAAAAGAGTTGTCAGGGAAAAAGTTGGACCTCTCAGGGACAAAGGAGGGGAATTATGCTTAGAACCCAAGGGAATAGGGGAGATCCTAAATGAATACTTTGCATCGGTATTCACAAAGGAGAGGGACTTGTTGACTGGGAGTGTCTCAGAGGGAGATGTTGACCCGTTAGAGATAATCCCCATTACAAGGGAGGGAGTGTTAGGTTTTTTAGGTAACATTAAAACTGACAAATTCCCAGGGCCTGATGGCATCTATCCTAGACTGCTCAGGGAGACAAGAGATGTAATCGCTGGGCCTCTGACGGAAATCTTTGTCTCTTCATTGGACACAGGTGAGGTCCCTGAGGATTGGAGGATAGTGAATGTGGTACCGTTATTTAAGAAGGGTAGCAGGGATAACCCGGGTAATTATAGGCCAGTGAGCTTGACGTCCGTGGTAGGGAAGTTGTTGGAGAGGATTCTTAGAGACAGGATGTATGTGCATTTAGAACGGAACCATCTCATTAGTGACGGACAGCATGGTTTTGTAAGAGGGAGGTCGTGCCTTACAAATTTGGTGGAGTTTTTTGAGGAAGTGACAAAAACGGTTGACGAAGGAAGGGCCGTGGATGTCGTCTATATGGATTTCAGTAAGGCATTTGACAAGGTCCCTCATGGCAGGTTGGTTAAGAAGGTTAAGGCTCATGGGATACAAGGAGAGGTGGCTAGATGGGTAGAAAACTGGCTTGGCCACAGGAGACAGAGGGTAACAGTCGAAGGGTCTTTTTCCGGCTGGAGGTCTGTGACCAGTGGTGTTCCGCAGGGCTCTGTACTGGGACCTCTGCTATTTGTGATATATATAAATGATTTGGAAGAAGGTGTAACTGGTGTTATCAGCAAGTTTGCGGATGACACGAAGATGGCTGGACTTGCGGATAGCGATGAACATTGTTGGACAGTACAGCAGGGTATAGATAGGCTGGAAAATTGGGCGGAGAAATGGCAGATGGAATTTAATCCAGATAAATGCGAAGTGATGCATTTTGGAAGAACTAATGTAGGGGGGAGTTATACAATAAATGGCAGAGCCATCAAGAGTATAGAAACACAGGGACCTAGGTGTGCAAGTCCACAAATCCTTGAAGGTGGCAGCACAGGTGGAGAAGGTGGTGAAGAAGGCATATGGTATGCTTGCCTTTGTAGGACGGGGTATAGAGTATAAAAGCTGGAGTCTGATGTTGCAGCTGTATAGAACGCTGGTTAGGCCACATTTGGAGTACTGTGTCCAGTTCTGGTTTCCGCACTACCAGAAGGACATGGAGGCTTTAGAGAGAGAGCAGAGAAGGTTTACCAGGATGTTGCCTAGTATGGAGGATCTTAGCTATGAGGAGAGATTGGGTAAACTGGGCTTGTTCTCCCTGGAAAGATGGAGAATGAGGGGAGACCTAATAGAGGTGTATAAAATTATGAAGGGTATAGATAGGGTGAACAGTGGGAAGCTTTTTCTCAGGTCGGGGGTGACGATCACGAGGGGTCACGGGCTCAAGGTGAGAGGGGCGAGGTATAACTCAGATATCAGAGGGACGTTTTTTACACAGAGAGTGGTGGGGGCCTGGAATGCGCTGCCAAGTAGGGTGGTGGAGGCAGACACGCTGGCATCGTTTAAGACTTACCTGGATAGTCACATGAGCAGCCTGGGAATGGAGGGATACAAATGAATGGTCTAGTTGGACCAATGAGCGGCACAGGCTTGGAGGGCCGAAGGGCCTGTTTCCTGTGCTGTACTGTTCTTTGTTCTTTGTATGTGAGAGAGAGCATGGGTGTGTATGTGAGAGAGAGCGTTGGTGTTTATGTGAGAGATAGCATCAGTGTGTGTGCGAGAGAGAGCATGGATGTGTATGTGAGTGTGCGCTTGGGTGTGAGAGGGCGCATGGGTTTGGGAGAGCGTCTGGTTGTGAGAGAGAGCATGGGTGTGTACGAGTTAGAGAGAGCGTGGGTGTGTATGTGCGAGAGAGCGCGTGTGTGTGTGTGTGAGAAGGAGAGCATAGATGTGTATGTTAGAGAGAACGTAGGTGTGCATGTCGGAGGGAGCGTGGGTGTGCATGTTAGGGAAAGCGTTAGTGTGAGCGTGGTTGTGTTTGTGAGAGCATGGGTGTGTATGTGAGAGAGCGTGGGTGTGCATGTTAGAAAGGGCATGGTGTGTGAAAGAGAGAGTGGATGTGCTTGTTCGAGAGAGAGTGGGTGTGCATGTTAGAAAGAGCATGGGTGTGTATGTGAGAGAGACCGTGGGTGTATATGTGGGAGAGAGCGTGTGAGTGCGTGGGTGCGCATGTTAGAGAGAGCATTAGCGTTAGAGAGAGTTTCTGTGGGACAGGGTGGTGGGATGAGAGCCTGGGGAAGGGTGATCTGGTTGGAGGGCCCAGGTCGGTTTGGTGGGGGAATGGTACCTGCACTTGCTCCTGGGGTGCAGGTGGATGTGTGTTGGTTGCAGCTCCCTCACTGCACAGCACCAGCTAAGTGAAGCGGGCTGCGATTAAGGCATCCCTCGTTGCTCTTTCCTGCCAGACACCTGGCATCGCCACCTGCCCTCCTTCCTCTGGCTCCTCATATGGCGGCACGCCCACCTCGCCTCCTCACCTCTCCTTCTCCTCCTCCTGCTCCAGCTGGTCTCCCCGCTGCTGGGCGATGTTGTGCAGAGCGCTGAAAATTATGATTATGCGTGAAGCACGCACAGGTGGGACCCTCCAGAGCGGCCTTAGCAGCAGAACCACATTTTAAGCAGGCCGATGCACCGCTCTACTGTGGACCGGGTGGCTGCATGGGCCTCATTGCAGCGAGTCTCCACCTCAGTCTCAGGCCTCCACAGAGGCGTCATCAGCCATGACCTTAGCGGATAACCCTTATTACCCATCCCGGCAGCCTGGGCTGGTCTTCAACGAGGCCAGGGATGTGCGACTGCCTGAGGACAAGCTGTCACGGACACTCTCTCGATGGCGTACATGATCTGCATGAGATGGTCACATACAATCTGCATATTTAGGGAGTGGAACCCTTTTCTGTTGACGAATGGCTGTGGTGCTCCATGTAGAACAAGGTGATGTGTGTCCCATCCACTGCTCCCTGTACATTCGGAATCCATGCAATGGCTGCAAAGCCAACAGCCCAGGCCTCCTGCTGTGCATGGCCCACATCAAGTACTGTCCTGCCCGGGCATACAGGGCATCTGTGACCTGTCGCACACATCTGTGAATGGAGACTTAGGAGATCCCACTGAGGTTGCCACTGGGTGCCTGAAATGACCCAGATGCAAAAAAGTTCAGGGCAGCTGTAATCTTAACTTCCACAGGGAGTGGGTGGCTGCCCCTCCCCTGAGGTGCCAGGTGTGCGAGCACCTCACATAAGTGCCGCACCGTGCTCTTGGAGAGCCGCAGCCGGCACAGCACATCGCCTCTGAGAGGGCCTCAAATGAATTCCGGGGCCTGGACCTCCTTGTCCTCTGCACCCTCCGTCTTCTGTGTACCATTTCAGGTGACTGCCCACCTATCTCCGGGCCCTCAGCGGCAGCCCCCTGCCCTCCTTCCTGATTGGCTGCTCCTGCGCTGGTCTCCCCACACCCTCCACCTCCTGAACCGCCTCCTCCTCTTCCTCCTCCTCATCTGCCACCATAATGGCTCCAAATCTATCAGTCCAAGATGCATCTGCACAGTAGGGTTTGGAAAGAGCGAAGGTTGGCAGTTTAATGCCATTGGCTGCATAGACCCAGCACCATCTCAATCCCTCAGTTGTTCCATTCCCCCCACTTGTGGGTGCTGGCAACACCACACAATCCATGGTGCCATGCGTGACCTGATTAGGTTGTGTGAAATTCCCGTCATGACAAATGCTGGCACAGATTATGCAGGTCTGTGTGCAGCCATGGGCACTGCGCATCCTTGAGCCATTGCCATGTGTGCAACTGCAGCATCCGTTACAGGCATGTGTTGCTGGTCAGTGTCATGGGGCAGGGACAGACTGCAAATCATCACCAGATGGGTGCCCAGTGACAGCAGAATACATGCAGTCTATGTCCGAACCTCTGCACCCCGGCCTGGAGCACCAGCTGCTTGATGTGGTTAGGCCTCAGTCATCACATGGTGCACACAACCACCCACCTCCACAGCCCTCCGGAACCCTAGCACTCACTGCAGTCCCTGACCACACCCCGTGGCAAGACAATTCCATTGCAGAGTGGTCTCAAGGCGAAGGCTGAGCAGGACTCCTTCAGAGCCCTGCCTCCACAGAGCTCTGAGAAAATAGAAGCCCCCCCTCCCTCCCTCCCCGCCACCACAGATATCACTGGTCCACTGATCCACCTGAAGACAGCCAGGAGGAAGTCCACCAAGCATCTCCATGGCCTGTCTGCAACATCCCCCGCTCGCTTCAGGCCCACAACACTTACCTCCTCACGCCTGCTCAATGCTGCCATACGAGGTTGAGACCTTTATATACCTACTCTGATTTGCTCCAAAGTGAAATCATGCTAAAGAGGTGGGAGATGCTAACATGGAGATTGCCATGTCGATCCCGATAATAGCATGCTAAAATATGGTAAGTGATGCAAATTAGCAGTAGGCCGGTTTTCAGCGCGGTCCCAACGGCGCCAACTTTTTTCGGTTGGGAGATGCGCACGCTTGCGGGGATCCTGCGAAATGGCTGACATGCGCATCTCCCGACCCGCCAAAAAATTATTGGGTCGGAATGGGAGAATTTCCCCCTAAGTGCATAAGATTGGGCACGATAACTCACCCAGAAAACGGATCAGGAACTCTCCCACTTTCATGCCAGGTTGATACTGAGAATCAATCTTGTAAAATTCCTCCCATAGTCTCTGTATCAAGAATGAAAAGTGTGACTTTTCCCAGACATCAGTCCAATATTTGGATCATATTATTGAAGGTAAAGGCCAGCATAAAGCACTTAAAAAGCTGGAAGCTACTTTAGAAGCACCACATCCAAAGATGAACTAATTTGGTGCTCTCGTGCTCACCAATTGTCATTTCAAAATTATTTTTCAGAATCATTTCCAGAAGTAACAACTTCTTTAATCCTTTGTGTTGTGAACTACTATGGAAGACTTAGTTGAATCTGAGTTGTCTGATGATTATGTCCATTCTATTATACTACATGGGAATAATGCATAATTAGTTCCAGAGAAAAAGTGTCTACTGAAATTCTGATTTGATTTGATTTATTATTGTCACATGTATTACCTTACAGTGAAAAGTATTGTTTCTTGTGCGCTATACAGACAGAGCATACCATTCATAGAGAAGGAAATGAGAGAGTGCAGAATGTAATGTTACAGTCATAGTTAGGGTGTAGAGAAAGATCAACTTAATGCAAAATAGGTCCATTCAAAAGTCTGATGGCAGCAGGGAAGAAGCTGTTCTTGAGTTGGTTGGTACATGACCTCAGACTTTTGTATCTTTTTCCCAAGGACGGAAGAGGGTGGAAGAGAGAATGTCCAGGGCGTGGGGTCCTTAATTATGCTGGCTGCTTTGCTGAGGCAATGGTAAATGTAGACTGAGTCAATAGATGGGAGGCTGGTTTGCATGATGGATTGGGCTATATTGATGACCTTTGGTAGTTTATTGCGGTCTTGGGCAGAGCAGGAGCCATACCAAGCTGTGATACAACCAGATTTGAATGCTTTCTATGGTGCATTTGTAAACGTTGGTGAGAGTCGTGGCTGACATGCCAAATTTCCTTAGTCTTCTGAGAAAGTAGAGGCATTGCTGGGCTTTCTTAACTATAGTGTCAGCATGGGGGACCAGGATAGGTTCTTGGTGATCCGGACACCTAAAAACTTGAAACTTTCGACCCTTTCTATTTTGCCTGTGTTGATGTATATGGGGCATGTTCTCCTCTACGCTTCCTGAAGTCGATGACAATCTCCTTCATTTTGTTGACATTGAGGGAGAGATTATTGTCGCCGCACCAGTTCACCAGATTCTCCATCTCATTCCTGAATCATGCTGCTGGGGTCAAGGACAGCCAAATTCCAGAACTTTGTATATAACCAAAGAGGAATAGACATCTTCCTGATTGACTTTTTTTTATTGATGGTGCATTGTACTGTGTCTAGAATATTATTGGTCCTATGTATAACCTCGTAGTAATTTGTTGTTATGACCACAGAAGAGGGAAGGTTGTTATCTATTTAAGTGGTTGCAGATTGCTTTAAGATCTGATCACATGATTTGATGGTGTGGCCATTGCACAGGCTGCTGTTTTTATTTCAGTTTGTACTCTGTACAAGCAAAAGCTCCTCAAATAAACCTTATTGTTGTTTGTTTGAATCTATGTGTGCAAACCACGTATTTTCCTTTCGTTTAAAACCCACTACCCCTAACATAGTTAGGATGTTACACAAATAAAACTTACAATTTATAGATTTCCTTTATTTAATCTTTATATTTTGAAATGTATTCTCATATTGGATGCAGCTTTTCTGTGGTTATCATTGAGACAGTCACCAAGCAAGCCAATCAAGAAAACATAGTATAAGCAGCAGAAATTCTAGACATGCTGTGCCATTAATCAAGTTTGTAAGGAGTTTCAGAATAAAAGTACTGAATTTAAATAGATTTATTTAGGCAGAACCTTTTAGTAATAAAACAGTATGTAATATTCCACAGGTATTTGGTTGTGAGTTTCCATCTCTCTAAGTTTTATTTTTCTCTTTACTCACCATAAAGAATTTATACTATAAATAGATTGACTCTAAAGGTAATGCTGATCTGTGCATGGAAGATCACACCTCACAAATTTGTTAGAGATCTTTGATGAAGTGACGAGGAAGATTGATGAGGGCAGGGTGGTAGACGTAGTCTATATGGATTTCAGTAAGGTCTTTGATAAGGCTCCACATGGTAGGCTGCTCTGGAAGGTTAGATCGCATGGAATCCAGGGAGAGCTAGCAAATTGGATACACAATTGGCTTGATGGTAGGAAGCAGAGGGTAATAGTGGAAGGATGCTTGTTAGACTGGAGGCCTGTGACTAGAGGTGTGCCTCAGGGGTCAGTGCTGGGCTCATTGCTGTTTGTTATCTATATCAATGATTTGGATGAGAATGTACAAGGTATGATTAATAAGTTTGCAGGTGACACTAAAGTAGGCAGTATCGTGGACAGTGAGAGAGGTTATCAGAAATTGCAGCAGGACCTTGATCAGCTGGAGAAGTGGGCTGAGAAATGGCAAATGGAGTTTAATATAAATAAGTGTGAGGTATTGCATTTGACAAGGTGCCTCACGGGAGACTGCTGAGTAAAATAAGGGCCCATGGTATTCGAGGCAAGGTACTAACATGGATTGACGATTGGCTGTCAGACAGAAGGCAGAGAGTTGGGATAAAAGGTTCTTTCTCAGAATGGCAACCGGTGACAAGTGGTGTCCCGCAGGGTTCAGTGTTGGGGCCACAGCTGTTCTCTTTATATATTAACGATCTAGATGACGGGACTGGGGGCATTCTGGCCAAGTTTGCCGATGATACAAAGATAGGTGGAGGGGCAGGTAGTATTGAGGAGGTGGGGAGGCTGCAGAAAGATTTAGACAGTTTAGGAGAGTGGTCCAAGAAGTGGCTGATGAAATTCAACGTGGGCAAGTGCGAGGTCTTGCACTTTGGAAAAAAGAATAGAGGCATGGACTATTTTCTAAACGGTGACAAAATTCATAATGCTAAAGTGCAAAGGGACTTGGGAGTCCTAGTCCAGGATTCTCTAAAGGTAAACTTGCAGGTTGAGTCCGTAATTAAGAAAGCAAATGTAATGTTGTCATTTATCTCAAGAGGCTTGGAATACAAAAGCAGGGATGTACTTCTGAGGCTTTATAAAGCACTGGTTAGGCCCCATTTGGAGTACTGTGAGCAATTTTGGGCCCCACACCTCAGGAAGGACATACTGGCACTGGAGCGGGTCCAGCGGAGATTCACACGGATGATCCCAGGAATGGTAGGCCTGACATACGATGAACGTCTGAGGATCGTGGGATTATATTCATTGGCGTTTAGGAGGTTGAGGGGAGATCTAATAGAAACTTACAAGATAATGAACGGCTTAGATAGGATGGACGTAGGGAAGTTGTTTCCATTAGCAGGGGAGACTAGGACGCGGGGGCACAGCCTTAGAATAAAAGGGAGTCACTTTAGAACAGAGATGAGGAGAAATTTCTTCAGCCAAAGAGTGGTAGGTCTGTGGAATTCATTGTCACAGAGGGCTGTGGAGGCTGAGACGTTGAGCGTCTTCAAGACAGAAATTGATAAATTCTTGATTTCTCGAGGAATTAAGGGCTATGGGGAGAGAGCGGGTAAATGGAGTTGAAATCAACCATGATTGAATGGTGGAGTGGACTCGATGGGCCGAATGGCCTTACTTCCGCTCCTATGTCTTATGGTCTTATGGAAAGCCAAATCAAGATAGGAGTTTCATGGTGAATGGTAGGGCCTTAAGGAGTGTGGTAGATCATTAGGTGCATGGTCTCTGAAAATGGAGTCACAGGTAGACAGGGCAGTGAAGAAGGCTTTTGGCACATTGGCCTTTGATTTGATTTATTATTGTCACATGTATTAGCATACAGTGAAAAGTATCGTTTCTCGCGTGCTATACGTACAAAGCATACCGTTCATAGAGAAGGAAATGAGAGAGTGCAGAATGTAATGCGAGTTATAGCTACGGTGAAGAGAAAGATCAACTTAATGCACGGTAGGTCCATTCAAAAATCTGATGGCAGGGAAGAAGCTGTTCTTGTGTCTTTTGGTACGTGACCTTAGACTTTTGTATTTTTTTCCTGACCTGAAGGTGGAAGAGAGAATGTCCAGGGTGCATGGGGTTCTTAATTATGCTGGCTGCTTTGCCGAGGCAGCAGGGAGTGTAGACAGAGTCAATGGATGGGAGGCTGGTTTGCGTGATGGATTGGGCTACATTCATGACCTTTTGTAATTCCTTGCGGTCTTGGGCAGAGCAGGAGCCAGACCAAGCTGTGATACAACCAGAAAGAATGCTTTCTGTGGTGCATCTGTAGAAGTTGGTGAGAGTCGTAGCTAACATGCCAAATTTTCTTAGTCTTCTGAGAAAGCAGAGGCCTTCAGTCAGGCCATTGAGTATAGAAGTTGGGAAGTTATGTTACAGTTGTACAGGATTCTGGTGAGACCACACATGGAGTATTATGTTCAGTTTTGGTAACCTTGCTATAGGAAGGATGTAATTAAACTGGAGAGAGTGCCGGAGCATGGTCTGGACATCATCCGACCTCCGAAACCAAACCGCAGCCTGACAGCGACCCGGAACACCGACCGCATAGACCCATCTACTGCACAGGAACCATAAACAAGGCAACAAATCTTCCATCCACACATAGACCAAGGTGAAGAACCTCACTGAACACACCTGTACCCTTAATACCGCAAACTACTCTCACCGCCTCCCAGGCACGAAAAGAAGCTGTCACTTCAGGAAGTGCAGGAAACATTTAGGCCTGCAGGTGAGAATGAAACAACATGGTCCCAAGGCTTACTCCAGGCAAATGTCCAATTTCTTGAAAACAAGCTAGACAAACTTAAAGACAGACTCACTTTTCAAAGGGAACTAAGAGACTGCTGTGTACTCTGTTTCACGGAAATATGGGTCTTTCCTGCTTCACCAGACTGTGCCCTACAACCAGACAGCTTCTCAATCTGCTGAATGGACCATACAGTGGCCTCAGGCAAGGCTAGGGGAGGTGGGGTCTGCCTTCTAATCAACACCTCTTGGTGCCTAGACATAGCAACACTGGCGAGTTTCTGCTCCCTGGACCTAGAATACCTGACGCTGAAATGTCGCCCCTATTACCTTCGCAGGATTTCACCTCTGTTATCCTGACAACAGTTTACATCCCACCCCATGTGGACATGAAGACTGCGCTGGATGAAATATATACCACCACAAATAGCTTTCAGACAAAACATCCTGAGGCCTTGTTCATTATGGTTGGGGACTTCAATCAGGCCAAGCTCAGGACCGTCCTACCACCAACATGTCTCCTGTTCCTCCAGAGGATCAAACACCCAAGACCACTGCTACACAAACATCCGACATGCCTACCGCTCTATTGCCTGCCCACACTTTGGCAAATCAGATTGCAAGGCTGTGCTCCTGCTCCTGGCTTACAAGCAAAAACTGAAATAAGAACAAAGAAAAGAACAAAGAAAATTACAGCACCGGAACAGGCCCTTCGGCCCTCCAAGCCTGCACCGACCATGTTGCCCGACTGAACTAAAATCTCCTACTCTTGCGAGGACCATATCCCTCTATTCCCAATCTATTAATGTTTTTGTCAAGACGCCCCTTAAAAGTTGCTATCGTATCTGTTCCACTACCTCCTCCGGCAGCGAGTTCCAGGCACCCACCACCCTCTGTAAAAAAACTTGCCTCGTACATCTCCTTTAAACCTTGTCCCTCGCACCTTAAACCTATGCCCCCTAGTAATTGATTCTTCCACTCTGGGAAAAAGCTTCTGACTCTATCCATGCCCCTCATAATCTATCAGGTCGCCCCTCAACCTCCATCATTCCAGTGAGAAGAAACCTTGTTTCTCCAACCTCTCCTCATAGCTAATGCCCTCCATACCAGGCAACATCCTTAAATAAATCTTTTCTGTACCCTCTCCAAAGCCTCCACATCCTCTGGTAGTATGGTGACCAGAATTGAACACTATATTCCAAGTTCGGCCCAACTAATGTTCTACAAAGCTGCAACATGACTTGCCAATTTTTAAACTCAATGCCCTGGCCGATAAAGGCAAGCATGCCGTATGTCTTCTTGACTACCTTCTCCACCTGCGTTGCCACTTTCAGTGACCTGTGTACCTGTGCACCCTGATCGCTCTGCCTATCAATACTCTTCAGGGCTCTGCCATTTACTGTATATTTCCTATCTGTATTAGACCTTCCAAAATGCATTACCTCATATTTGGCTGGAGTAAACTCCATCTGCCATCTCTCCAACCAAGTCTTCAACCGAGAGGAGGACCTCTGATGGTCCTCATCGCTATTTGCAATTCCATCAACCTTTGTGTCATCTGCAAACTTACTAATCAAACCAGTTACATTTTCCTCCGAATCATTTATATATATATTACAAACAGCAAAGGTCCCAGCACTGATCTCTGAGGAATGCCACTTTTCACAGCCCTCCATTCAGCAACGCACCCTTCCACTGCTACCCTCTTCTATGACCGAGCCAGTTCTGTATCCACCTCGCCAGCTCATCTCTGGTCTTGTGCAACTTAGAAACATAGAAAAACTACAGCACAATACAGGCCCTTCAGCCCACAGAGGTGTGCCGAACATGTCCCTACCTTAGCGATTACTAGGCTTACCTATAACCCTCTATCTGACTAAGTTCCATGTACTTATCTAAAAGTCTCTTAAAAGACCCTATCGAATCCGCCTCCATCACCGTTGCTGGCAGCCCATTCCATGCATCCACCACCCTCTGAGTGAAAAACTTACCCCTGACATCTCCTCTGTACCTACTCCCCAGCACCTTAAACCTGTGTCCTCTTGTGGCAACCATTTCAGCCCTAGGAAAAAGCCTCTGACTGTCCACTCGATCAATACCTCTCAACATCTTATACACCTCTATCAGGTCACCCCTCATTCTCCGTCTCTCCAAGGAGAAAAGACCGAGCTCACTCAACCTATCCTCAACCCAGGCAACATCCTTGTAAATCTCCTCTGCACCCTTTCTATTGGCTTCCACATCCTTCCTGTAATGAGGCAACCAGAACTGAGCACAGTACTCCAAGTGTGGTCTGACCGGTTATAGACCAGTTAGTCTTACTTCGGTGGTTGGTAAATTGATGGAAAAGGTCCTTAGAGATGGGATTTACGACCATTTAGAAACATGCGGATTAATCCGGGATAGTCAGCACGGATTCGTGAAGGGCAAGTCGTGCCTCACAAATTTGATTGAAGTTTTTGAGGAGGTAACTAAGTGTGTTGATGAAGGTAGGGCAGTTGATGTCATATACATGGATTTTAGTAAGGCGTTTGATAAGGTCCCCCATGGTCGGCTTATGATGAAAGTGAGGAGGTGTGGGATAGAGGGAAAGTTGGCCGATTGGATAGGTAACTGGCTGTCTGATCGAAGACAGGGTGGTGGTGGATGGAAAATTTTCGGATTGGAGGCAGGTTGCTAGCGGAGTGCCACAGGGATCAGTGCTTGGTCCTCTGCTCTTTGTGATTTTTATTAATGACTGAGAGGTGGGGGCTGAAGGGTGGATCAGTAAATTTGCTGATGACACCAAGATTGGTGGAGTAATGGATGGGGTGGAGGGCTGTTGTAGGCTGCAAAGAGACATAGATAGGATGCAAAGCTGGGCTGAAAAATGGCAAATGGAGTTTAACCCTGATAAATGTGAGGTGATTAATTTTGGTAGGACTAATTTAAATGTGGATTACTGGGTCAAGTGTAGGGTTCTGAAGACTGTGGAGGAACAGAGAGATCTTGGGGTCCATATCCACAGATCTCTAAAGGATGCCACTCAAGTGGATAGAGCTGTGAAGAAGGCCTATAGTGTGTTAGCTTTTATCATAGAAACGGGCGGCACGGTAGCACAGTGATTAGCACTGCTGCTTCACAGCTCCAGGGTCCCGGGTTCAATTCCCGGCTCGGGTCACTGTCTGTGTGGAGTTTGCACATTCTCCTCGTCTCTGCGTGGGTTTCCTCTGGGTGCTCCGGTTTCCCCCCACAGTCCAAAGATGTGCGGGTTAGGTTGATTGGCCAGGTTAAAAATTGCCCCTTAGAGTTCTGAGATGCGTAGATTAGCGGGTAAATATGTGGGGGTAGGGCCTGGGTGGGATTGTGGTCGGTGCAGACTCGATGGGCCGAATGGCCTCCTTCTGCACTGTAGGGTTTCTATGATTTCAACCCTACAGTACAGAAAGAGGCCATTTGGCCCATCGAGTCAGCATCGACCACAATCCCACCCAGACCCTACCCCCATATCCCTACATATTTTATCCACTAATCCCTCTAACCTATGCATCTCAGCACACTGAGGGGTAATTTTTAGCATGGCCAATCAACCTAACCCGCACATCTTTGGACTGTGGGAGGAAACCGGAGCACCCGGAGAAAACCCATGCAGACACGAGGAGAATGTGCAAACTCCACACAGACAGTGACCCAAGCCGGGAATCGAACCCAGGTCCCTGGAGCTGTGAAGCAGCAGTGCTAACCACTGTGCTACCGTGCCGCCCCATTTTATTAACAGGCGGTTGGAGTTTAAGAGCCGTGGGGTTATGCTGCAACTGTACAGGACCTTGGTGAGACCACATTTGGAATATTGTGTGCAGTTCTGGTCACCTCACTATAAGAAGCGCTGGAAAGAGTGCAGAGGAGATTTACCAGGATGCTGCCTGGTTTGGAGGGTAGGTCTTATGAGGAAAGGTTGAGGGAGCTCGGGCTGTTCTCTCTGGAGCGGAGGAGGCTGAGGGGAGACTTAATAGAGGTTTATAAAATGATGAAGGGGATAGATAGAGTGAACGTTCAAAGACTATTTCCTTGGGTGGAGGGAGCTATTACAAGGGGGCATAACTATAGGGTTCGTGGTGGGAGATATAGGAAGGATATCAGAGGTAGGTTCTTTACGCAGAGAGTGGTTGGGGTGTGGAATGGACTGCCTGCAGTGATAATGGAGTCAGACACTTTAGGAACATTTAAGCGGTTATTGGATAGGCACATGGAGCACACCAGGATGATAGGGAGTGGGATAGCTTGATCTTGGTTTCAGATAAAGCTGTGCACAACATCGTGGGCCGAAGGGCCTGTTCTGTGCTGTACTGTTCTATGTTCTATGTTCTATACAGCTGCAACATTATCTCATGACTCCTAAACTCAATTCCTCGATTGATGAAGGCTAGTACACCATACGCCTTCTTAACCACAGCCTCAATCTGCACAGCTGCTTTGAGTGTCCTATGAACTCGGACCCCAAGATCCTTCTGATCTTTCACACTGCCAAGAGTCCTATCATTAATATTATATTCCGCCATCCTATTTGACCTGCCAAAATGAACCACCTCACAATTATCTGGGTTGAACTCCATCTGCCACTTCTCCGCCCTGTCTTGCATCCTATCAATGTCTCGCTGCAACTTCTGACATCCCTCCACACTATCCACAACACCTCCAACCTTTGTGTCATCAGCAAACCTACCAACCCATCCCTCCACTTCCTCATCCAGGTCATTTATAAAAATCACAAAGAGTAAGGGTCCCAGAACAGATCCCTGGGGCACTCCACTGGTGACCGACCTCCATGCAGAATATGACCCATCTATAACCACTCTTTGCCTTCTGTGAGCAAGCCAGTTCTGGATCCACAAAGCAATGTCCCCTCAGATCCCATGCCCCCTCACTTTCTCAATAAGCCTTGCATGGGGCACCTTATTAAATGCCTTGCTGAAGTCCATATATACTACATCTACTGCTTTTCCTTCATCAATGTGTTTAGTCACATCCTCAAAAAGTTCAATCAGGCTCGTAAGGCATGATCTGCCTTTGACAAAGCCATGCTGACTATTCTTAATCATATTATACCTCTCCAAATGTTCATAAATCCTGCCTCTCAGGATCTTCTCCATCAACTTACCAACCACTGAGGTTAGACTCACTGGTCTATAATTTCCAGGGATATCTCTACTCCCTTTCTTGAATAAAGGAACAACATCTGCAATCCTCCAATCCTCCGGAACCTCTCCCGTCTCCATTGATGATGCAAAGATCATTGCCAGAGGCTCAGCAATCTCCTCCCTCGCCTCCCACAGTAGCCTGGGATACATCTCATCTGGTCCCGGCAACTTATCTAACTTGATGCTATTCAAAAGCTCCAACACATCCTCTTTTTTAATATCTACATACTCAAGCTTTTCAGTCCGCTGCAAGTGTGCACTACAACCACCAAGATCCTTTTCCATAGTGAATACTGAAGTAAAGTATTCATTAAGTACCTCTGCCATTTCTTCCGGTTCACTCTGCCATTTCTTGCTCTTCACATACTTGTAGAATGCCTTGGGGTTTTCTTTGACCCTGCCTTCGCATGACCCCTCCTGGCTCTCCTAATTTCCTTCTTAAGATTCTTCCTATTAGCCGTATACTCTTCTAAATCTCTAACATTACCTAGCTCTCTGAACCTCTTGTAAGCTTTTCTTTTCTTCTTGATTAGATTCTGTGGTGAACCATAGATGGTTACCACTATGGGTACTTGTACATATGTTACTCTTGTTACTGTTGGGGTTAGGGTTTGGGTGTTCCACCTGTTATTATTGTTTATGTGGTACACTCCGTTCGGCTCCGCCTTCTTACAGGAGTATAAAGGTCACTGCTACTTCCTAGTAGCCCTTAGTTTGGGATAATATTGTTAAGTAGTGTGCTCCAATCTTGTTGTGAATAAAGGCCGGGTACGTCCTAGCCTCCCGTGTGAATCAATCGCGCATCAGATTCATTACAGCCTTTGTATACCACGGTTCCTGTAACCTACCATAACTTCCCTGTCTCAATGGAATGTTGCTATGCAGAACTCCAGACAAATATTCCCTGAAAATTTGCCACATTTCTTCCGTACATTTCCCTGAGAAAACCTCTTTCCAATTTAAGCCTCCAATTTCCTGCCTGATAGCCTCATAATTCCCCTTACTCCAATTAAACACTTTTCTAACTTGTCTGATCCTATCTCTCTCCAACGCTATTGTAAAGGAGATAGAATTATGATCACTATCTCCAAAATGCTCTCCCATTGAGAGATCTGACACCTGCCCAGGTTCATTTCCCAATACCAAATCAAGTACAGCCTCTCCTCTTGTAGGCTTATCTACATACTGTGTCAAGAAACGCTCCTGAACACACCTAACAACCTCCCCCCCATCTACACCCCTCACTCTAGGAAGTTCCAATCAATATTTGGGAAATTAAAATCTCCCATCATGACAATTCTGTTATTATTACACCTTTCCAGGATCTGATTCCCTATCTGCTCCTCAACATCCCTGTCACTATTGGGCGGCCTATAGAAAACACCCAGTAAAGTTATTGACCCCATCCTGTTCCTAACCTCCACCCACAGAGACTCCGTAGACAATCCCTCCATGGTGTCCATCTTTTCTGCAGCTATCTCTGATCAACGGTGCCACTCCCCCACCTCTTTTGCCTTCCTCCCTGTCCCTTCTGAAACATCCAAAGATGTGCGGGTTAGGTTGATTGGCCAGGTTAAAAATTGCCCCTTAGAGTCCTGAGATGCGTAGGTTAGAGGGATTAGTGGGTAAAATATGTGGGGGTAGGGCCTGGGTGGGATTGTGGTCGGTGCAGACTTGATGGGCCGAATGGCCTCCTTCTGCACTGTAGGGATTCTATGATATCTGAAACCCGGCACTTGAAGTAACCAGTCCTGTCCCTGAGTCATCCAAGTCTCTGTAATGGCCACCACATCATATTTCCAAGTAGTGATCCACTCTCTAAGCTCATCCACTTTGTTCACAACACTCCTTGCGTTAAAATAGACACATCTCAAACCTTCGGTCTGAGCGCTCCCCTTCCCAATCACCCGCCTATCCTCCCTCTCACACTGTCGGCAAGCTTTCTTTATTTGTGAGCTAACCTCCTCTCTCCCAGTCACTTCAATTTGATTCCCACCCCCCAACCATACTTGTTTAAACTCTCCCCAGTAGCCTTAGCAAACCTCCCCGCCAGGATATTTCTCCCCCTGGGATTCAAGTGCAACCCGTCCTTATTGCACAGGTCACACCTGCCCCAAAAAAGGTCCCAGTGATCCAGAAACCTGAATCCCTGCCCCCTGCTCCAATCCCTCAGCCACGCATTTATCCTCCACCTCATTCCATTCCTACTCTCACTGTCGTGTGGCACAGGCAGCAATCCCGAGACTACGGTAGCACAGTGGTTAGGTAGCACAGTGGTTAGCACTGCTGCTTCACAGCTCCAGGGTCCTGAGTTCGATTCCCGGCTCGGGTCACTGTCTGTGTGGAGTTTGCACATTCTCCTTGTGTCTGCGTGGGTTTCCTCCGGGTGCTCCGGTTTCCTCCCACAGTCCAAAGATGTGCGGGATAGGTTGATTGGCCAGGTTAAAAATTGCCCCTTAGAGTCCTGGGATGTGTAGGTTAGAGGGATTAGTGGGTAAAATATGTGGGGGTAGGGCCTGGGTGGGATTGTGGTCGGTGCAGACTCGATGGGCCGAATGGCCTCCTTCTGCACTGTAGGGTTTCTATGTTTCTATGTTTTTTTACTACCTTTGCGGTCCTTCTTCTCAACTCTCTTCCCAACTCTCCTTTCAGGACCTCTTCCCTTTTCCTACCTGTGTCATTGGTACCAATATGTACCACAACCTCGGGCTCTTCTCCCTCCCACTTCAGCATATCCTGGATGCGATCAGAAACATCCTGGATCCTGGCACCAGGGAGGCAAACTACCATCCGAGTTTCTTTTCTGCGTCCACAGAATCGCCTGTCCAACCCCCTCACTATAGAGTCCCCTATTACTACTGCCTTCCCCTTCCTTTCCCTACCCTTCGGAGCTACAGGGCCGGACTCTGTGCCGGAGGCACGGCCACTATTGCTTCCTCCAGGTAGGCTGTCCCCCCCAACAGCACTCAAACAGGAGTACTTATTGTTAAGGGGCACAGCCTCTGGGGTACTCTCTAGTACCTGACCTTTCCCCTTCCCCTTCCTAACCGTGACCCACTTGTCTGCCTCCCGTGGCCCCGGTGTGACCACCTGCCTGTAACTCCTCTCTATCACCTCCTCATTCTCCCTGACCAGACGAAGGTCATCGAACTGCAGCTCTAGTTGCCTAACGTGGTCCCTTAGGAGTTGCAGTTCCACGCACCTGGCGCAGATATGGACGTCCGGGAGGCTAGGAGACTGCAGGACCTCCCACATCCGACACCAAGAACAACAAACTGGCCTCACAATCATAATTCCCCCTTTCTTCAAATAACACAGGAAACAACTAAGAACTAAACCTACCCTGCCTCACCCATTCCCGCCTAAGCCCGTTGAGCCAAAGCCCTACAGCCTTCACTCTGCTACCTGCTCACTCCACTGCCTGCTAACGACGCTGCCCGCTGGATAGTGCTGCCTGCTCTTTAAACCTCACGCGCACTACTGGCTGACTTCAGGCACCTGCGCAGTCAAAAAAAAACCCCTGTCTCTGCTCTGTATTCCTTCTCCTTTAAATGTCGCCGCTCTGTCTTCCTGCTCTTTAAACTGTGTTCGCTCTGTATTCCTTCTCTTTTAACTGTCTCCGCTCTGTGTTCATCTTCATCTTCTGCACCAGTCTGCCATGTGGGACCTTGTCAAAGGCTTTACTGAAGTCCATGTAGATAACATCCCCCGCCCTACCCTCATCAATCTTCTTCGTCACTTCCTCAAAAAACTCGATCAAGTTAGTGAGACACGACCTGCCCTTCACAAAACCATATGCTAATACATCCACTTATTTCCAAGTGGGAAATGAGCCTCGAAAAATCCTCTCCAATAATTTCCCTACCACCGATGTAAGGCTCACCGGCCTGTAATTACCTGGATTATTCTTGCTACCTTTCTTAAACAAAGGAACAACATTGGCTATTCTCCAATCCTCTGGGACCTCCCCTGATGCCAGTGAGGATACAAAGATTTCTCTCAAGGCCCCAGCAATTTCCTCCCTTGCCTCTTTCAGTATTCTGGGGTATATCCCATCAGGCCCTGGGGACTTGTCTACCTTAATGTTTGTCAAGAACTCCAATACCTCCTCCTTTTTGATCTCAACATGATTCAAACTATCTACACACCCTTTTCCCAGACTCATCATCCACCAAGTCTTTCTCTTTGGTGAATACTGACACAAAGTACTCATTTAATACCTCGCCCATTTCCTCTGGCTCCACTCATAGATTCACTGCCCTGTTCTTGGGAGAATCCGATAAAGAAAGTCATGCAATGTTGGTCTGAGAAATCGGATGATCTCCTGTGGGGCTACTTCGAGTTAGTGGACTGGTCAATATTTAAAAACTCAAGGACCTACCTGAACGAGTACGCCATTTCAGTAACTGGGGGAGGTAGTGGAAGGACGTAGTGGGGGAGGTAGTGGAAGCAGATACGATAGTGAGTTTTAAGGGGCACCTTGAATAGGATGGGAATAGAGGGATATGCTCCCCAGAAGGGTAGGGGGTTTAGTTCAGTCGGGCAGCATGGTCGGTGCAGGCTTGGAGGGCTGAAGGACCTGTTCCTGTGCTGTAATTTTCTTTGTTCTTTGTTCATTAGCAAGTATGTAGAAGACTGTGTGCCAAAGAAGCAAATCTGTGTGTTTCCCAACCGGAGACTTTGGATGAATAGGGTTGCTGAGGTCCAGGTCTGAGGCGTTCAAATCAGGCAACCCAGACCTATATAGGAAATCCAGATACGATCTATGGAGATCCATCAAATGCGCCAAAAGACAGTATTGGACCAAGCTAGAGTCCCAGACTAGCCACATGGACCCCCACCGACTATAGCAAGGTATGCAAGACATAACAGGCTACACAATGAAGGCATGTAAAATTGCCGGCACCAATGCACCCCTCTCTGATGAGCTCAATGCGTTCTATGTCTGTTTTGAGCAAGAGATCAGCGAGAGCATGCCTTCCACCCCAGAAGCCTCAGCCGAACTGATATCCAAGGTCACTATCGCAGACATCAGATCAGCCTTCTCGAATGTCAGCCCATGGAAAGCGACAGGCCTGGATGGGGTACCTGGACGAGCACTCAGATCCTGGGCAGACCAGCTGTCGGAGGTATTCGCAGACATCTTTAACCTCTCTTTACAACAATCTGAGGTCCCTATCTGCTTCAAGAAGACGACTATCATCCCTGTACCAAAGAAAAGCCAGGCAGCGTGTCTTTATGTCTATTGCCCGGTGGCTCGGATATCCATCATTATGAACTGCTTCTAAAGGTTAGTCATGGCAGGAATCAATTTTGGCCACCCAGGTTGCCTGGATCCACTGCGTTTTGCCTATCGCCACAACAGGCCCACAGCAGCTGCCATCCCCCTGGCCCTGTACTCTACCCTGAAACACCTGGATAACAAAGACACCTATGTCAGACTCCTATTTAGTGACAACAGCTCAGACTTCAACCATTATTCCTACAAAACCCATCTCCAAACTCTATGGCCTGAGGCTCAGCTTCTCCCTCTGCAACTGGATCCTAGACTTCTGAACCCACACACCGCAATCAGTAAGGATAGACAGCAACAGCTCCTCCATGATCATCCTCAACACTAGTGCCCCACATAGCTGTGTCCTCAGCCCCTTACTATACTCCCTGTACACCTGTGACTGTGTGGCCAAATTCCCCTTCAACTCTATTTTCAAGTTTGTTGATGATACCACCGTCGTGAGTTGGTTCTCAATGATGAGACAGAATTCAGGAACGAGATAAAGAATCTGATGAACTGGTGCAACGACAATAATCTCTCCCTCAATGTCAGCAAAATAAAGGAGATAGTCATCGACTCACAGGAAGTGTAATGGAGCACATGCCCCTGTCAACATCGACGGGGATGAAATGGTCCTGAGCTTCAAATTTCTCGGTGTCCAGATCAACAACCTGTCCTAGTCTGTTCATGCCGACGCTATAGTTAAGAAAGCCCACCAAAGCCTCTACTTTTGCAGGAGACTAAGGAAATTTGGCATGTCCGATATGACTCTCACCAACTTTTACAGATGCACCATAGAAAGCACTTTGTCTGGTTGTCTCATAGCTTGGTATGGCTCCTGCTCTGTCCAAGACCGCAAGAAACTACAAAGGGTCATGAACGAAACCCAGTACATCACTCAAATCAGTCTCCCATCCATTGATTCTGTCTATATTTCCCGCTGCCTCGGAAAAGCAGCCAGCGTAATGAGGACCCCACACACCCCAGATGTACTGTCTTCAACCTTCTTTAACTGGATTATGGTACAAACGTCTGAGGTCACATACCAACTGACCCAAGAACAGCTTCTTCCCTGCTGCCATCAGACTTTTGAATGAACCGACCTCATATTAAGTTGATCTTTCTCCATACCCTAGCTATGACTGCAACACTACATTCTGCACCCTCTCCTTTCCTTCTCAATGTACGGTATGCTTTGTCTATATAGCATGCAAGAAACAACACTTTTCACTGTATACTATGTAACAATAATAAATCAAATCAAATCAAATAAGCAGCAATGATAGACAGAGCTATGCAATTCCACAGCTAACAAATCAAATCTAAACTCTGCATTCCTGCCACATCTAGCCATGAATGGTGGGGGACAATTTAAAAAATCACTTGAGAAAGAAGCTCCCAACTATCCCCAGTGATGATGGAACCCAGCACATCAATTCAAACGATAAGGTGCAGAAGTGCCAAGTTGATGCTCCATCTTGGCCTCTTCCGGAGGACCCCAGTATCACAGTGGCTAGTCTTCAATCAATTTGATTCACTCTATATGATATCAAGAAATAGATGAAGGCACAAGATACTACAAAGGCTATGGGCCCCGATAATAGCAATAGTACCGAAGACTTGTGCTCCAGAACTTGCTGCACCCCTTGCCAAGGCTCATCCAGTAAAGCTACAACACTGGCATCTACCCAGCAATGTGAAAAATTGCCCTCTATACAAAAAGCAGGACAAATCCAATCCAGCCAATTATGAAATCATTAGTCTGCTCTCAAGCTGTGAACAATCAACAGAGCAATCAAGTAGCAATTATAACTATATAAGTTTATTTATTTACTGCCACAAGTAGGCTTACATAAACACTGCAGTAAAGTTACTGTGAAAATCCCCGAGTCGCCATACTCTAGCGTCTGTTTGGGCACACTGAGGGAGAATTTAGCATGGCCAATGCACGTCGTTCGGACTCTGCACGTCGTTTGGACTGTGGGAGGAAACTGGAGCACCCAGAGGAAACCCCTGCAGACACGGGGAGAACATGCAGACTTCGTACAGACTGTGACCCAAGCCAGGAATCAAACCCGGGTCCCTGGTGCTGTGAGGCAGAAGTACTAAACACTGTGCCACTGTGTCACCCATTCTGTTCACTGATGCTCAGTTTGGTTTTCTGTCGGGGCACTCGGCTCCTGACCTCTTTACAGCCACGGTTCAATCATGGACAAAAGAGGTGAGGTGAGAGTGACTGCACTTGACATCAAGGCTGCCTTTGACCAACTGTGGTATCAAGGAACCCTGGCAAAATTGGAGTTAGTAAGAATCTGGGGAGAAAACGTTCCACTGGTTGGCAGAAAAGAAGATTGTTGTGGTTATTGGAGGCAGTGGCATAGTGATATTGTCACTGGATGAGTAATCCACAGACTCAGGTTAATGCTGTGGGGAAATCTGTCATCTTTACTGGTCAAGTCTATATGTGATTTCAGATCTTCAGCAATGTGGTTGACCTTTAATTGCCCTCAGGGATGAGAGATAAATGTTGGCCCAGCCAGCAATGCCCACATCCCATGATCAAGTAAAAAAAAAAATCTCAGCTCCACGATATCTCAGGGGAAAGTTCTAGGCCCAACCGTCTTCAGCTGTTTCATCAATGACTTACCTTCCATCATAAGATCAGAAATGGGAACATTTGCTGATGGTTGGATGATGTTCAGCACCATTGGTGACTCCTCAGATACTGAAGCAATCAATTTTCAAATGTAGCAAGGGCTAGACAATATGGAGGTTTGGGCTGGCAATTGGCAACTAACATTTGCAACACACAGGTGCCATGCAATGACTATCTCCAACAAGAGAGAATCTAACCATTGTCCCTTGGCATTCAATGGCATTAATATTGCTGAATCCCTCACTTTTAATATCCTGGTGGTTACCATTGATGAAGAAACTAAACTGGACTAGCCATATATATGGCTACGAGAGCAGGTTGAATGCTCGGAATTCTGCTACCTCACCTCCTGACTCCCCAAAGCCTGTCCACAATCTACAAGGCATAAGTCAGAGAGTGTGATAGAATAGCCTCCTCTTGCCTGGATGAGTGAAGCTTTAAATGCACTCAGAAGGTTGACGCCATCCAGGATAAAGCTTGATTGGTACCCCGTCCACAAACAATCACCCTCTCTACATTTGTAACAGTATGTACCATCTACAAGATGCACTCCAGGAACTTACCAAGGCTTGTTAGACAGCACCTTTCAAACCCATGACCACTACTATCTAGAAGGAAAAGGGCAGCAGATACATGAAACACTACCACCTGGAAGTTCACCTCCAAACCACTGAGTTGGAAATATATCACAATTTCTTCACTGTTGCTGGGTCAAAATGCTAGAACTCCCTCCCAAATTACACTGTGGGTGTACCTACATCATATAGACTGCAGTGGGTTCAAGAAGGCAGCTCATCACCACCAGGACAATTGGGGATGGGCAATAAAAGCTGGCCTAGCTAGCAAAGCCTGCATCATATGATTGAAAAAAATTCTATCCCAATAAACAATAAGTAAACTGCTTACAACACTAAGCCTGAGGCCAGACCCACAAACTTCTTGCAAATTCTATCGCTGATATTCTGCAGTCTGAATGCAGGAGAATTATTTTACCTTATTTAATAATCTTATAAAACCTAGAAGCCACAAGAAGGTACAGTTTGCCAACTAATTAGCTTTCAATATGAAATTCCTATAATGTTTTCATTAATCGTTTTCTTTTTGCTGTTACAATATATGTTTAAAATATAGTTTTTGTTTTTTTTAAATAACTAAAGATAAAAAGGACACCTATGTCAGATTCCTATTTATTGACTACTGCTCAGCCTTCAACACTATTATTCCCCCGAAATTCATCTCCAAACTGCACCTCCCTCTATGGCTGGATCCTGAACTTCCTAACTCTCAGACCCCAATCAGTTAGGATAGGTAACAACACCTCCTCCATGATCATCCTCAATACCGGTGCCCCACAAGGCTGTGTTCTGAGACCCCTACTATACTCCTTATAGCCCTATGACTGTGTGGCCAAATTCCCCTCCAATTCGATTTTCAAGTTTGCTGACAACGCCATCGTAGTGGGTCGGATCTCAAACAATGAGAGACAGACTGCAGGAATGAGATAGAGAATCTGGTGAACTGGTGCAGCAACAATAATCTCTCCCTCAATGTCAACAAAACGAAGGAGATTGTCATCGACTTCAAGAAGCGTAAAGGAGAACATGCCCCTGTCTACATCAACAGGGACAAAGTAGAAAGGGTCGAGAGCTTCATGTTTTTAGGTGTCCAGATCACTAACAACCTGTCCTGGTCCCCCCATGCCGACACTATAGTTAAGAAAGCCCACCAGGCCCTATTCCCGATTCCCATAACTCTATGCATTTACCCTAGCTAGTCCCCCGACAATAAGGGACAATTTAGCATGGCCAATCCACCTACTTTCTCAGAAGACGAAGGAAATTTGGCATGTCAGCTACAACTCTCACCAACTTTTACAGATGCACCAGAGAAAGCATTCTTTCTGGTTGTATCACAGCTTGGTATGGGCTCCTGCTCTGCTCAAGACCACAAGGAACTACAAAAGGTCATGAATGTAGCCCAATCCATCACACAAACCAGCCTCCCATCCATTGGCTCTGTCTACACTTGCCGCTGCCTCAGCAAAGCAGCCAACATAATTAAGGACCCCACGCACCCCGGACATTCTCTCTTCCACCTTCTTCCGTCAGGAAAAAGATACAAAAGTCTGAGGTCATGTACCAACCGACTCAAGAACAGCTTCTTCCCTGCTGCTGTCAGACTTTTGAATGGACTTACCTTGCATTAAGTTGATCTTTCTCTACACCCTAGCTATGATTGTAACACTACATTCTGCACTCACTCGTTTCCTTCTCTATGAACGGTATGCTTTGTCTGTATAGCACGCAAGAAACAATACTTTTCACTGTATGTTAATACATGTGACAATAGTAAGTCAAATCAAATCAAACTATAAATTGAAATTTATTGCTGAAAAAACAGACATGTCAAAGCTTTTTGTCTTGTAATCATCAGAATACTTTTCAAGAACAGTCAGTCACAATCAACTGGTGCATTCTCCATGGCAACATCTCTGTCAATCAGGGTCCACTTGCTTTCCACCAGCACTTTTTTCTCATACAGTGTAAATTGTTGTTTTCCTCTTATACTGGTATTGTTGCAAAGTGTCCTGTTGAGTGCAAGAGAAAAAACTTTTCAGCAATACTAAAATTCTGTACAGCTAAATAACTAATAGAAATTTATTTGAATAAAGATTGCTGCTCCTCATCAGGAAAGAAATTCACTGCATTTTGAACACTGCTGTTCAATGCATATTTATAAATTTTCTTTTTTATTTTCAGTGCCAATATTGTGAAAAAACGTTTATGAACAGTTTTTTTATGCAAGGTCACATTCAACGTCGGCACCCAAATCATACTGATGTTGGTAAGTGATCTTCAATAATATAATCCAGTTTATCTAATTTCCCATGACACCTTTTGTTCCTCCATCTTGCTCTAAACTAAAGACAGAGGCTGGGATTGTCTGATCTCATTCGCCCTGCCACCACTGCCAGCAAGAACAAAGAATTTGGTGGTCAACCAAAACTTAATGCACTGCAGCGGGACTGGAGAATCCCAGCCATGGGCAAACTAGAGAATTCCAGCCACAGTCGTAAAACACAACAATCTTATAAGCTTCATAATTCGAACACTAAGCTCCTTGGACTTTAGAAGAATGAGAGGTGATCCCATAGAGCAGAATCATAGAATCAAACAGTGCAGAAGGAGACCGTTCAGCCCATTGAGTCTACATCAACCACAATCCCACCCAGGCCTATTCCCGTAACCCCACATATTTACCCTGCTAATCCCCTGACATTAGGGTCAATTTAGCATAGCCAATCAACCTAACCCGCACATCTTTGGAGTGTGGGAGGAAACCAGAGCGCCCGGAGGAAACCCATGCTGACACGGGGAGAATGTGCAAACTCCACACAGTGACCTGAGGCCGGAATTGAACCTGGAACCCTGACGCTGTGAGGTAGCAACGCTAACTACTGGGCTACCGTGCTGCCCAACCATATAGGATTCTGAGGGGGCTTCAAACATATAGGATTCTGAGGGGGCATGAAAGAGTAGATGTTGAGGAGTTATTACTCCTGATTTGATGGTCTAACTCTAATCTCAAATAAAGGCATTGATCATTTAAGACTGAAATTAGGAGGAATTTGTTGACTCTAAGAGTTGTGGAACTTTGGAATTCTCTGCCTCAGACGGCTGTGGATGCTCAATTGTTAAGTACATTCAAGGCTGAGAAAGAGTTTTGAATTCTAGGAGAATCAATGGATATGGTAATCAGGTGGGAAAGTAAAGTTCAGATAAAGATCAACCATGATCTTGTTGAATGGAGAATTAGTCTAGATGGTTATTTGACTGATTCTGCTTCTATTTGTTTTATTCTCATATTCTTAAACATGCTTTGTTTGATATAAGAATATAGGCCGGGATTCTCCCAAAAACATTCTTAGTGCCAAATTCGCTCAATCGCTGGCCAGCCCCGCAACCCCCCATCACTGGCTTGCAGAGCCCCTCACCCCCCAATTGCTGGCCTCCCCAATGTCTCCGGGCCGGCACCGATCTCCCTGACTGCTCCCCCCCCCCCCCCCCCCCCCCCCACCTTGCAGCTCCAATCCCACCGGCAGCCTCCCCCACCCCGATGGCCAGCCCTGATCAGCCCCTTTCCTCCCTCTGCCTGATGGGCAGTGCCAAGGTGCCCCTTGGGCATTGCCAGTTTGCCCCTCGGGCAGTGCCAGGGGGCAAATGCCCCCTCCTCCCCCCACACCCGATCTCTTGGGGAAGCCTCCGTGGCCTCCCTTCACTCCAGCGGGTTTGGGCCGCCAGTTCCCCATTAGCGGAGAGCTGTTGTAAATCTTGCTGGAGTGAACCACTCCTGGCCCATGGCGAGGTGGGGGGGCATCGGCGGGGGGGGCGGGGGGGGGGGGGGGGTGGGGTGGTGGAAGAGGCTCGCGGGCCTGGAAAATTGAGTCCTTTAATAGGATGCAGATTTAAATTTTAATATTTTAATCGGCTCCACTTCGATTTCCGGCGAGGAGTTGACAACGCAGAAATCCTGGGCCCGGAGGCATGCGGACACCATGGCACTAAACGACCTCCACTGGTGTCACACGGCCCACTGGCAGTGCAATGGGCTGGGAGAATCACTCCCATATTCTTTGAGCCCAAAACTTTTAAGTAGATTTTCAAAGATACATTTGTGAGATTGCAATGAAAATACCTTTTAACTTGCATATTTGATAGTAATGTTTTATAGCCAACCTAATTGTACTTTGTTTTTTTTGTACCAAGTAGATTCTTTTTATCTATCTAGTTTTAAAGATGAACTGTCTGTCTAGTTGTTTTCTGATGCTTTTAGATTTCTTTCTGTTCTTATGCTTTGTTCTCCATTCTGATCATCTGGAACTTCTGGATTTCAAACATTGGTCTTAAGACTTGTTTCAAATATTAAGATTCAATATATATTCAAAAATCATTTTATGTAATTGTTATGTTAATAGAAAAGCAGAAGAATCAATCGGACAAAATCAAGGATGAAATAGATCAACTGAAAAAGCAATTGCAAAATACTCAGTCCCAGTTGGAAGCTGAGAAGCAGCTATATTTTACAAAACATTCTCAGGTATGGTAACTCAAGTGCAAATCGTGATAAACTGACTTAAACAAATTTTTACTTTATCCTCTATACTCCAGTGGATAAAAGCCTAACCTGTCCAACTTTTCTTCATAAGCCATCCCACTCATTCCTGGTATTCATCTGTAAACCTTCTCTGAAGTGGTTCTTATGCATTTACATCCTTCCTTAAATAAGTAGACCAGAATTGTTTAACCCTTTTGCTCCAGGGGCCACATAGAACATAGAACAGTACAGCGACTATGAAGGAATGGTGATATATTCCAAGTCAGTATGGTGAGTGGCTTGGAGGGGAATTTGCAGGTAGTGGTGTTCCCATGTATCTGCTGCCCTTGTCCTTCTAGATAGAAGTGGTCATTGATTTGGAAGGTGATGTCTAAGGTGAATTGCTGCAGTGCATCTTGTAGATTGTACACACTGCTGCTACTGAGCGTTGGTGGTGAAAGTAGTGGATGTTTGTAGATGTGGTGCCAGTCAAGCAGGCTGCTGTGTCCTGGATGGTGTCAAGCTTCTTGAGTGTTGTTGGAGCTGCATCCATCCAGGCACGTGGGGAGTATTCCATCGCAGTCCTGACTTGTGCCTTCTAGATGGTGGATAGACTTTGGGGAGTCAGGAGGTGAGTTACTCGCCGCAATATTCCTAGCCTCTGATCTGCTCTTGTAGCCACTATGTTAACGTGGTGAGTCAGGTTGAGTTTCTGGTCAATGGTAACCCCAAGGATGTCGACAGTGGGGGATTCATAGAACCATAGAAAATTACAGCTCAGAAACAGGCCTTTTGGCCCTTCTTGTCTGTGCCGAACCATTTTTTGCCTCGTCCCACTGACCTGCACTTGGACCATATCCCTCCACACCCCTCTCATCCATGAACCCGTCCAAGTTTTTCTTAAATGTTAAAAGTGACCCCGCATTTGCCACTTTATCCGGCAGCTCATTCCAGACTCCCATCACCCTTTGCGTGAAGAAGCCCCCCCTAATATTCCCTTTAAACTTTTCTCCTTTCACCCTTAACCCATGCCCTCTGGTTTTTTTCTCCCCTAGCCTCAGTGGAAAAAGCCTACTTGCATTCACTCTATCTATACCTATCAAAATCTCCCCTCATTCTTCTGCGCTCCAGGGAATAAAGTCCCAACGTATTCAATCTCTCTCTGTAACTCAGCTTCTCAAGTCCCGGCAACATCCTTGTGAACCTTCTCTGCACTCTTTCAACCTTATTTACACCTTTCTGTAACTAGGTGATCAAAACTGTACACAATACTCTAAATTCGGCCTCACCAATGCCTTATATAACCTTACCATAACACTCCAACTTTTATACTCGATACTCCGATTTATAAAGGCCAATGTACCAAAGGCACTCTTTACGACCCTATCCACCTGTGACGTCACTTTTAGGGAATTCTGTACCTGTATTCCCAGATCCCTCTGTTCAACTGCACTCTTCAGAGTCCTACCATTTACCCTGTATGTTCTACTTTGGTTTGTCCTTCCAAAGTGCAATATCTCACGCTTGTCTGCATTAAATTCCATTTGCCATTTTTCAGCCCATTTTTCTAGTTGGTCCAAATCCCTCTGCAAGCTTTGAAAACCTTCCTCACTGTCCACTACACCTCCAATCTTTGTATCATCAGCAAATTTGCTGATCCAATTCACCACATTATCATCCATATCATTGATATATATGACAAACAACAATGGACCCAACACCGAACCCTGCGGCACACCACTAGTCACAGGCCTCCACTCAGAGAAGCAATCCTCCACAACCACTCTCTGACTTCTTCCATTGAGCCAGTGTCTAATCCAATTTACTACCTCCCCATGTATACCCAGCAACTGAACCTTCCTAACTAACCTCCCAAGAGCGACTTTGTCAACATCCACCACCTTCCCTTCATCCACTTTCCTGGTAACCTCCTCGAAAAACTCTAATAGATTGGTCAAACATGACCTACCACGCACAAAGCCATGTTGACGCTCCTGTCTATAAGTCCCTGTCTATCCAAATATTTGTAAATCCTATCCCTTATCACACCTTCCAATAACTTGCCCACCACCGACGTCAAACTTACTGGCCTATAATTTCCCGGATTTCTCTTGGAACCTTTTTTAAACAACGGAACAACATGAGCCACCCTCCAATCATCCGGCACCTCCCCCATGAATACTGACATTTTAAATATGTCTGCCAGGGCCCCTGCAAGTTCAACACTAGCTTCCCTCAAGGTCCATGGGAATACCCTGTCTGGTCCTGGGGATTTATCCACTCTGATTTGCCTCAAGATTTGCCTTTAATCTGTAAAGGTTCCATGACCTCCCTACCTGTTTGCCCTATTTCCGTAGACTCCATGCCCGTTTCCTCAGTAAATACGGATGCAAAAAAACCATTTAGTAGCTCCCCCATCTCTTTTGGTTCCATACACAGTCTACCACTCTGGTCTTCAAGAGGACCAATTTTATCCCTCACTATCCTTTTGCTCCTAACATTCCTATAGAAGCTCTTTGGATTTTCCTTCACTCTGTCTGCCAAAGCAACCTCATGTCTTCTTTTAGCCCTCCTGATTTCCCTCTTAAGTAGCTTCTTGCACTTTTTATACACCTCGAGCATCTGATCTGTTCCTTGCTGCCTGTACATTTCATACAACTCTCTCTTCCTCTTAATCAGTGTTACAATCTCCCTCGAGAACCAAGGTTCCTTATTCCTATTTACTTTGCCTTTAATCCTGACAGGAACAAACAAACTCTCAAAATTTCTCCTTTGAAGGCCTCCCACTTTCCATTTACATCCTTACCAGAGAACAGCCTGTGCCAATCCACACTTCCCAGATCCCTTCTCATTTCATCAAATTTGGCCTTTTTCCAGTTCAGAACTTCAACCCGAGGACCAGATCTATCCTTATCCACGATCAGGTTGAAACTAATGGCATTATGATCACTGGATCCAAAGTGTTCCCTCACACTCACATCCATCGCCTGCCCTAACTCATTTCCCAATAGGAGATCCAATATTGCATTCTCTCTAGTTGGCACCTCTATATACTGATGTAGAAAATTCTCCTGAACACATTTTACAAACTTTACCCCATCTAAACCTTTAACAGTATGTGAGTCCCAATCTATATGTGGAAAATTAAAATCCCGTACTATCACATCTTTGTGTTTCTTGCAGTTGTCAGCTATCTCTCTGCTGATTTGCTGCTCCAATTCTCGCTGACTATTGGGTGGTCTATAATACAACCCCATTAATGTGGTCATACCTTTCCTGTTTCTCAGCTCCACCCAGCGGGGCTCTGTAGACAAGCTCCCTAATCTATCCTGCCTGAGTACCGCTTTGTAACATTTTCCCTGACCAACAATGCCACCCCCCCACCTTTTATCCCTCTGCCTCTATCCCGCCTGAAACATTGGAACCCCGGAACATTGAGCTGCCAGTCCTGCCCCTCCTCTAGCCAAGTTTCACTAATGGCTATAATGTCATATTTCCATGTGTCTATCCACGCCTTCAGCTCATCTGCCTTCCCCACAATACTCCTGGCATTGAAATAGACACACCTCAAAAGGTTATTTCCGCCACACTCAACCCTTCCATTTGTGATTTTACTTGAACTAACCTGTCTTTTTACCCCTGCTCCACTATCTGCTCTGGCACTCTGGTTCCCATCCCCCTGCAAATCTAGTTTAAACGCTCCCCTATAACACTAGCAAACCTCCCTGCAAGTATATTGGTCCCCTTGTAGTTTAGGTGTAACCCGTCTCTCTTGTACAGGTCCCACCTGCCCCAGAAGTGGTCCCAATGATCCAAGAATCGGAAGCCCTGCCACCTACACCAGTTCCTCAGCCACGTGTTCATCCGCCCAAGCATCCTACTCCTACCCTCACTGGCACGTGGTACAAGTAGCAATCCTGAGATTACTACCTTCGGGGTCCTGCTTTCTAACTTCCTTCCAAGCTCTTTGTACTCACTCTTTGGGACCTCCTCACTCTTCCTACCTACGTCATTTGTACCGATGTGTACCACGACATCTGGCTGATCACCTTCCCACTTTAGAACACTGTGCACACGATCAGAGACATCCCTGACCTTGGCACCTGGGAGGCAACAAACCATGCGGGAGTCTCTGTCCCGACCACAGAACCTCCTGTCCCTACCTCTGACCATTCAGTGATGGTAATACCATTGAATGTCAATGTCAAAGACAATGTTGTCGAGGAGAATACTGAGATACAGGCTATTGGACTAGACGGGTTTGAGGTTCATAAGGAGGAGGTGTTAGCAATTCTGGAAAGTGTGAAAATAGATAAGTCCCCTGGGTCGGATGGGATTTATCCTAGGATTTTCTGGGAGGCTAGGGAGGAGATTGCAGAGCCTTTGGCTTTGATCTTTATGTCGTCATTGTCTACAGGAATAGTGCCAGAACACTGGAGGATAGCAAATGTTGCCCCCTTGTTCAAGAAGGGGAGTAGAGACAACCCTGGTAATTATAGACCAGTGAGCCTTACTTCTGTTGTGGGCAAAGTTTTGGAAAGGATTGTAAGAGATAGGATTTATAATCATCTGGAAAGGAATAATTTGATTAGGGATAATCAACACGGTTTTGTGAAGGGTAGGTCGTGCCTCACAAACCTTATTGAGTTCTTTGAGAAGATGATCAAAAAGGTGGATGAGGGTAAAGCAGTTGATGTGGTGTATATGGATTTCAATAAAGCATTTGATAAGGTTCCCCACGGTAAGCTATTGCAGAAGATACGGAGGCATGGGATTGAGGGTGATTTTGCGGTTTGGATCAGAAATTGGCTAGCTGTAAGAAGACAGAGGGTGGTGGTTGATGGGAAATGTTCATCCTGGAGTTCAGTTACTAGTGGTGTACCGCAAGGATCTGTTTTGGGGCCACTGTTTGTCATTTTAATAAATTACCTGGATGAGGGCGTAGAAGGATGGGTTAGTAAATTTGCAGATGACACTAAAGTCAGTGGAGTTGTGGACAGTGCGGAAGGATGTTGCAGGTTACAGAGGGACATAGATAAGCTGCAGAGCTGGGCTGAGAGGTGGCAAATGGAGTTTAATGCAGAAAAGTGTGAGGTGATTCACTTTGGAAGGAGTAACAGGAATACAGAGTACTGGGCTAATGGTAAGATACGTGGTAGTGTGGATGAGCAGAGAGATCTCGGTGTCCATGTGCATAGATTCCTGAAAGTTGGCACCCAGGTTGATAGGGTTGTTAAGGCGGACGGTGTGTTAGCTTTTATTGGTAGAGGGATTGAGTTTCGGAGTCATGAGGTCATTTTGCAACTGTACAAAACTCTGGTGCGGCCGCACTTGGAGTATTGCGTACAGTTCTGGTGGCTGCATTATAGGAAGGATGTGGAAGCATTGGAAAGGGTGCAGAGGAGATTTACCAGGATGTTGCCTGGTATAGTGGGAAGGTCTTATGAGGAAAGGCTGAGTGACTTGAGGCTGTTTTCGTTAGAGAGAAGAAGTTTAAGAGGTGACTTCATAGAGGCATACAAGATGATCAGAGGATTAGATAGGGTGGACAGTGAGAGCCTTTTTCCTCGGATGGTGATGGCTAGCATGAAGGAACATAGCTTTAAATTGAGTGGTGATAGATATAGGACAGATGTCAGAGGTAGGTTCTTTACTCAGAGTAGTAAGGGCGTGGAATGCCCTGCCTGCAACAGTAGTGGACTTGCCAACATTAAGGGCATTTAAATGGTCATTGGATAAACAGATGGATGATATTGGTTCATCCATGGTTCACGAAAGAGGTAGAATGTCTTGTGAAAAGGAAGAGGGAAGCTTATGTAGGGATGAGGAAACAAGGTTCAGATGGCTCGATTGAGGGTTACAAGTTAGCAAGGAATGAGCTGAAAAAGGGGCTTAGGAGAGCTAGGAGGGGAAACGAGAAGTCCTTGGCGGGTCGGATCAAGGAAAACCCCAAGGCTTTTTACTCTTATGTGAGGAACAAAAGAATGACCAGGGTGAGGTTAGGGCCGGTCAAGGACAGTAGTGGGAACTTGTGTATGGAGTCAGTAGAGATAGGCGAGGTGATGAATGAATACTTTTCTTCAGTGTTCACCAAGGAGAGGGGCCATGTTTTTGAGGAAGAGAAGGTGTTACAGGCTAATAGGCTGGAGGAAATAGATGTTCGGAGGCAGGATGTCCTGGCAGTTTTGAATAAACTGAAGGTCGATAAGTCCCCTGGGCCTGATGAAATGTATCCTAGGATTCTTTGGGAGGCATGGGATGAGATTGCAGAGCCTTTGGCTTTGATCTTTGGGTCCTCGCTGTCCACGGGGAGGGTGCCAGAGGACTGGAGAATGGCGAATGTTGTTCCTCTGTTTAAGAAAGGGAATAGAAATGACCCTGGTAATTATAGACCGGTTAGTCTTACTTCGGTGGTTGATAAATTGATGGAAAAGGTCCTTAGAGATGGGATTTACGACCATTTAGAAAGATGCGGATTAATCCGGGATAGTCAGCACGGATTCATGAAGGGCAAGTCGTGCCTCACAAATTTGATAGAATTTTTTGAGGAGGTAACTAGGTGTGTTGATGAAGGTAGGGCAGTTGATGTCATATACATGGATTTTAGTAAGGCGTTTGATAAGGTCCCCCATGGTCGGCTTATGATGAAAGTGAGGAGGTGTGGGATAGAGGGAAAGTTGGTCGATTGGATAGGTAACTGGCTATCTGATCGAAGACAGAGGGTGGTGGTGGATGGAAAATTTTCGGATTGGAGGCAGGTTGCTAGCAGAGTGCCGCAGGGATCAGTGCTTGGTCCTCTGCTCTTTGTGATTTTTATTAATGACTTAGAGGAGGGGGCTGAAGGGTGGATCAGTAAATTTGCTGATGACACCAAGATTGGTGGAGTAGTGGATGAGGTGGAGGGCTGTTGTAGACTGCAAAGAGACATAGATAGGATGCAAAGCTGGGCTGAAAAATGGCAAATGGAGTATAACCCTGATAAATGTGAGGTGATTCATTTTGGTAGGACTAATTTAAATGTGGATTACAGGGTCAAAGGTAGGGTTCTGAAGACTGTGGAGGAACAGAGAGATCTTGGGGTTCATATCCACAGATCTCTAAAGGTTGCCACTCAAGTGGATAGAGCTGTGAAGAAGGCTGTGTGTTAGCTTTTATTAACAGGGGGTTGGAGTTTAAGAGCCGTGGGGTTATGCTGCAACTGTACAGGACCTTGGTGAGACCACATTTGGAATATTGTGTGCAGTTCTGGTCACCTCACTATAAGAAGGATGTGGAAGCGCTGGAAAGAGTGCAGAGGAGATTTACCAGGATGCTGCCTGGTTTGGAGGGTAGGTCTTATGAGGAAAGGTTGAGGGAGCTCGGGCTGTTCTCTCTGGAGCGGAGGAAGCTGAGGGGAGACTTAATAGAGGTTTATAAAATGATGAAGGGGATAGATAGAGTGAACGTTCAAAGACTATTTCCTCGGGTGGTTGGAGCTATTACAAGGGGGCATGACTATAGGGTTCGTGGTGGGAGATACAGGAAGGATATCAGAGGTAGGTTCTTTACGCAGAGAGTGGTTGGGGTGTGGAATGGACTGCCTGCAGTGATAGTGGAGTCAGACACTTTAGGAACATTTAAGCGGTTATTGGATAGGCACATGGAGCACACCAGGATGATAGGGAGTGGGATAGCTTGATCTTGGTTTCAGATAAAGCTCGGCACAACATCGTGGGCCGAAGGGCCTGCTCTGTGCTGTACTGTTCTATGTTCTATGTTCTGTGTTCTATTGGAATAGTGTAGATTAGATCGGCTTTAGATTGGTTTCACAGGTCGGCGCAACATCGAGGGCCGAAGGGCCTGTACTGCGCTGTAATATTCTATGTTCTATGGTGCATAAATCAGAAAAAGCTAGTGGTTAGAGTGTCTCTTATTGGTGATGGTCATTGTCTTGCATTTGTGTGGTGCCTGCACAAAACCATGTTGACTTTCCCTAATTAGGCCATGCTTTCCCAAATGCTTGTAAATCCTATCCCTAAGAATCCTCACCAATAGCTTCCAACCACTGATGTGAAACTCTCTGGTCCATAATATCCGGATTATACCTGGCACAAATGAAAATGGTTCTGGTGTTTGGAAGTCAATCATCTGCAATTAGGTTAGGTGGAATGGCCATGCTAAATTGCCCCTTAGTGTCAGGGGGACTGGCTAGGATAAATGCATGGGGTTATGGAGATAGGACCTGGCTGGGATTGTGGTTGGTGCAGACTCAATGGGCCGAATAGCCTCCTTCTGCACTGTAGGATTCTATGACTATGATCTCAGTTCCAAGACATCACTGCAAGTATTCCTCAGGGTAGTGTTCCAGGACCATCCATCTTCAGCTGGTTTATCAATGACCTTGCTTCCATCATAAGGCTGGGAATAGGGATGTTGGCTAATGATTGTATAATGTTCAGCACCATTCGCGATTCCTCAGATATTGAAGCAGATCATGTCCAAATGCAGCAAGACCTGGGCAATATCCATGCTTGGGTTGACATGTGGCAAGTAACATCCGGGCCACACAAGTGCTAGGCCATAAGACTATAAGAAGTAGGAACAGAGGAAGGCATCGAGTCTGCTCTGCCACTCAATGAGATGATGACTGGTCTGATGTGATACCTCTCAACTCCACTTTCCCACCTTATCGTAATAACCTTTGATTCATTTACTGATGAGAAATCTGTCTACTACTGCCTTTAACAAACTTAACAACCTGGTCTCTGCAGCCCTGTGCAGTAAAGAATTCCACAAATTCACTACCCTCTGAGGGAAGAAATTTATCCTCGTCTGTCTTGAATGGGTGACCCCCAACTCTGAGATTATGCCCTCTGGTCTTAGATTTTCCTACGAGGGGAAACAACCTCACATCCTCTATCCTGTCAAGCTCCCTGACAATGTCTCAATAATGTCACCTCTTATTGTTCTGAACTTCTGTGAGTTGTTATGAAGGGGGAGGTTGATCTCCTCTCTGAGAACTAACACTCATAGAATCATAAAAGCCCTACAGTGCAGAAAGAGGCCATTTGGCCCATCAAGTCTGCACCAACCAGAATTCCACCCATCCCTATCCCCGTAGCCCCACGTATTTACCCTGCTAGTCCCCCTGACACTAAGGGGCAATTTACCATGGCCAATCAACCTAACCTGCACATTCTTGGACTTTGGGAGGAAACCCGAGCACTCAGAGGAAACCCACGCAGACACGAGGAGAACGTACAAACTCCACACAGACAGTCCCCAAACCGGGTCCCTGGCGCTGTGAGGCAGCAGTGCCAACCACTGTGTCACTGTGCCACTCAACCACACAAAGAGAAGTACATCACCTCATAATCTGTTAAAGTGTGTGAGATGGGGTAACATCTGCGCTTCAGCAACTTTTAGTAGTTAAATCAAAATAACTACCTGAGACTGTCTCTGTAAAAGCAACAAGTAACACTTTATTTATCTAACTAACAATGAACAGGTTAACTAAACCATTAACAAACCGAATAAAACACTATTCTAACAGAATGCTGTTTAGATAAATACAATTCCCACTTATTAACAAAAGAAATAGAATTTTTAGTCACTCTCAAAATACAACCAGGTTTAGAATCATAGAAACCCTACAGCACAGAAAGAGGCCATTCGGCCCATCGAGTCTGCACCGACCACAATCCCACCCAGGCCCTACCCCATATCCTTACATATTTACCCGCTAATCCCTCTAACCTACACGTCTATATGGATTTCAGTAAGGCATTTGACAAAGTCCCACATGGCAGGTTGGTTAAAAAGGTTAAGGCTCATGGGATACAAGGAGAGGTGGCTAGATGGGTAGAAAACTGGCTTGGCCACAGGAGACAGAGGGTAGCAGTCGAAGGGTCTTTTTCCAGCTGGAGGTCTGTGACCAGTGGTGTTCCGCAGGGCTCTGTACTGGGACCTCTGCTATTTGTGATATATATAAATGATTTGGAAGAAGGTGTAACTGGTGTTATCAGCAAGTTTGTGGATTACACGAAAATGGCTGGACTTGCGGATAGCGATGAACATTGTCGGACAATACAGCAGGATATAGATAGGCTGGAAAATTGGGCAGAGAAATGGCAGATGGAATTTAATCCAGATAAATGCGAAGTGATTTTGGAAGCACTAATGTAGGGGGGAGTTATACAATAAATGGCAGAGCCATCAAGAGTATAGAAACACAAAGGGACCTAGGTGTACAAGTCGACAAATCCTTGAAGGTGGCAGCACAGGTGGAGAAGGTGGTGAAGAAGGTATATGGTATGCTTGCCTTTATAGGATGGGGTATAGAGTATAAAAGCTGGAGTCTGATGTTGCAGCTGTATAGAACGCTGGTTAGGCCACATTTGGAGTACTGCATCCAGTTCTGGTCGCCGCACTACCAGAAGGACGTGGAGGCTTTAGAGAGAGTGCAGAGAAGGTTTACCAGGATGTTGCCTGGTATGGAGGGTCTTAGCTATGAGGAGAGATTGGGTAAACTGGGCTTGTTCTCCCTGGAAAGACGGAGAATGAGGGGAGACCTAATAGAGGTGTACAAAATTATGAAGGGTATAGATAGGGTGAACAGTGGGAAGCTTTTTCCCAGGTCGGAGCTGACGATCACAAGGGGTCACGGGCTCAAGGTGAGAGGGGCGAGGTATAACTCAGATATCAGAGGGACGTTTTTTACACAGAGAGTGGTGGGGGCTCTTGCCACTCTATTCCTTTTTATATATTTGTAAAAGCTTTTACTATCATTTTTTATATTTAGAGCTAGCCTAGCTTCGTGACCTATCTTTCCTTTCTTTATCGCTTTCTTAATCGTTCTTTGTTGTTTCTTAAAGTTTTCCCAATCTTCCGATTCTCCACTATTTTTGGCCACTCTGTACGCATCGGTCTTTAATTTAATACTCTCCTTAATTTCCTTTGTTATCCACGGCTGGTTATCCCTTTTCTTACAGTCCTTCTTTATCACCGGAATATATTGTTGCTGAGTACTGAAAAGGATCTCCTTAAAAATCCTCCACTGTTCCTCAGCTGTCCTACCTACCAGTCTGTTCTCCCAGTCCATCTTAGCCAATTCAGCCCTCATCCTATTTACTTCCCTCTATACAAACAGAGGACACTGGAATGGGACCCTACTTTCTCCTCTTCCATTTGTACCAGAAATTCGACCATATTGTGATCACTTGACCCAAGAGGGTCCTTCACAAGAACATCCTTAATTCTACCTACCTCGTTACACATTACCAGATCTAAGATAACTCATTCCCTCGTCGGTTCTGTAACATACTGTTCAAGGTAACTATCCCGACAGCATTCTAGGAACTCTTCCGCCATCCCACCCCTTCCAACTTGAGTCAGCCAATCAATATGCAGGTTGAAGTCCCCCATGATTATTGCTGTTCCGTTTTTGCACGCATCCATTATTTGCTTGTTTATAGCCCTCCCCACCTCAACATTATTATTTGGGGGCCTATAGACCATGCCTACTAGTGTCTTTCTCCCCCTACTATTCCTTATCTCTACCCATAACGATTCCATGTTTTGTTCCTTAGAGCCTATGTCATCCCTCACTACTACCCTGATATTATCTTTTATTAACAGAGCTACCCCACCACCTTTTCCTTCCTGTCTATTCTTCCTAAATGCCTGATACTCCTGGATATTCATCTCCCAGTCCTGGTCTCCCTGCAGCCACGTTTCTGTAATGGCCACTAGATCATACCCATTAGTGCTGATTTGCACCATCAACTCATTAACTTTGTTCCGAATGCTTCGTGCATTTAGGCAAAGTGTCTTTATTCTAGCTTTTATCTGGACCCGATTTGATGAAATGCTATCAACCTCTCCCTCGCCCTCTACTCCTTTAACTATTCGAATGCCCTCATTCACTTGCACTCGCTCCCTCTCCTCTACCACTGATTTCATAATTCCTCTTACCTCTGCACCCTCCCCCCCATAAATTAGTTTAAAGCCCTATCTACAGCCCCAGTGATCCGATTCACTAGGACTCTGGTCCCAGCATGGTTCAAACGGAGACCATCCCATCTATACAGGTCCCATCTGCCCAAATACTGGTGCGAATGCCCCATGAATTCGAACCCATTCCTCCCACACCAATCCTTGAGCCACGCATTCATCTCCTTAATCCTATTAACCATGCGCCAATTCGCGCGTGGCTCAGGTAGTAATCCAGAGATTACCACCTTGTTGGTTCTGCTTTTTAATTTGTTCCCCAGCTCTTCGTACTCCTGCAGATCCTTAGTTCCTGTTCTGTCTTTGTCATTGGCACCTACATGGACCACGACAACTGGATTTTCACCCTCCCACTCCAAATTCCTCTGCAGCCCAGATGATACATCCTGGACCCAAGCACCAGGCAGGCAACACAACCTACGGTATTCCTTATCCTGGTCACAGAGAACAGTGTCTATGCCCTTAACTACACTATCCCCAATTACTACTATATTTCTCTTTGATTTCTCCGTTGCAGCAGCACCCTGCACCCTGGTACTGCCGACAGTTTGCTCGTCCTTCTCGCAGTCATTTTTCCCATCTACACAAGATGGCAAGAACCTCAAATCTGTTGCACAGATTTAAGGGCTGAGGTTCTTGGGACTTTACCTCCCGCAAACTACTTCCTTTCTTCCCTCCCACTGCCCACCTTCTTCCCCCCACTGCCCGCCTCACCCGCAGCCACTCCCTGTTGTCCCTGACCCCCAGCTAAGCTAGTCAGTCTAAGGGGCGTGACTTTCTCTTTATACACATTATCCAGATAGCTCTCCCCTTCCCTGATAAGCCTCAGTGTCTGTAGCTCAGAGTCCAGTTCATCTACCTTGAGCTGGAGATCCTCCAGCAACCAGCACTTACTGCAGACATGGTCCCTGGGGTCCACCTTGGGGTCCATTTGCTCCCACATCATGCAGAAACAGCATATTACATATCCCTCCATACCAATTTACCTTGTATAAGTTGGTGTAATTTAGAAGTGAAACCCTACCCTGCCTCTGCCTGTCCTCACCGAAGCCCTGTGAGCCAAAGCCCTTACAGTTCACACTCTACTCCCCACTCACGACGCTGCCCGCTCCCGACGCTGCCCGCTCAAAAGTGCGGCCTGCTTTTAAACCCTCCAAAAACCTTCCCAGGCTTCTCCTGGGCCTACTTCCTGTTTTGGAAAAAAAACCCTCCGATTTTTAACACAAATTTAACTGAAAAATAAATAAATCAAATGCAGAAACACACTCCCTTACCCTCAGCCTGCTCCTGTGGAACAATGTGCTACAAGGTTACGCTTCAGTAAGGACACAATGCAACACCTGTGGCATGTCCTTGCAGATCTGGCACTTTGTGGGGGAGGAAAACAACCCGCTTCTGGTGGCATTGAAAGTGATGACAGTCCTTACTTTGTATGCCTTTGGGTCATTGCAGGGCTTGAGTGGGGACTTAGATAGAAAATAGATAGAAACCCGACAGTGCAGAAGGAGGCCATTCGGCCCATCGAGTCTGCACCGACCACAATCCCACCCAGGCCCTACCCCCACATATTTACCCGCGAATCCCTCTAACCTACGCATCTCAGGACTCCAAGGGGCAATTTTTAACCTGGCCAATCAACCTAACCTGCACATCTTTGGACTGTGGGAGGAAACCGGAGCACCCGGAGGAAACCCACGCAGACACGAGGAGAATGTGCAAACTCCACACAGACAGTGACCCGAGCCGGGAATCGAACCCGGGACCCTGGAGCTGTGAAGCAGCAGTGCTAACCACTGTGCTACCGTGCCGCCCCGTGCTACCGTGCCTTGTGTGACATTTCGCAGTTGTTGACCAAACATGCATCCGGGAGGCCAGTACATCCATTTTGACTGGAGCCAGGCCCAACAAGATGCCTGGGCTGAAAGCTCCGCCATTGCAGGCATGCCACAGAAGGCTATAGATGTCACACATGTTGCGCTTTGTGTGGAAGCAGGGAGTGCCCTTTTTCAATGGGAAGGAGTTCCACTTCTTGAACATGCAGCCAACATCCTGGAGATGTGTGCATGCTTCTTGGGGACTGTATATGACAGCTACATCCTGAGGTAATTGGACAATCCCCAGCTCTTTGAGGACCACCCTGGGCTGCCGGGATGGCTGGGGGTGATAAGGGCTGATAAGGGATAAAGGATACAAGGCTAATGATGCCAATGTGGAGACAGAGACCTAATATAATGAGGCCCACGTCCATCATCTAGCAATGCATCAGCCTGCTGAAGATGCGGTTCCGCTGCCTGGACTGCTCTGGTTGGGCACTGCAGTACAGCCCCCAGAGGATCTCCCACATTGTGGTCATCTGCTGGGCACTCCACAACCTGGCAGAGTAGTGTGGTGACAGTCTGGATGAGAAGGAGGAGGACCAGGCAGATACCCTAGCAGAAGAGGCAGACCAGGAGAGTGTGGAGGACAAGGCTGAGGATGACCTGCAGAATTTTGGACTGGCGACGACGGCAATGATCTGTCAGGCCAGGAGAACCGGTGAGGCCCTCATCACCACTAGGTTTGCACATTAGAAGGCATGGTGTCTGGCAGCTGCAACCACCTCGCCATTCACCCCCCTTCCCCTTCCTCCAGCCCCGACCAGGAGCCCTTCAAATTCCCCTCCATAACCCTTGTTCAAACTCCTGACAGGACACAATCCCCGCCCCCAGCCGGAGGATCGCACTGACATCACAGTAGGGTGATGAGCCTGAGTTTGCCGTGCCAGCAAGTGACTTGTCCAGGCAAGAGGGTTTTGATGACTTGCTGTGAGGCAAGCTGTGATGCTACCCTGGTGCTGCCAAAGTCTGACTCCTGCCTGTCCTCAGAATGCACCCAGATGCCCGGGCCTATGACCGAGTGAGAATCAGGGTCATTACCATGCGTTGCAATGCTTCAAGCTGTGGTGTAGGAGGGTGGTTGGACTGTTTCCTTTGGCGCAGCAGAGGCTGAGCGGGGGACATGGTTGGGGTGCATGGGTTCGTGGGGGCTGTGCATAGGGAGCAGCTGTTCCCTTGCTTGGGGAAGCTATGATGAGGAGGCACAGTTGCAAGGCACGGGACGGGGTCTCAGCGGGATCTGTGGGGACAGTCCGCATCCAGCGCTGGTGGTGGTCTGGAATGCACGACTGGTGACGGCAGTGGGGGGCGATAACCTTGTGACCAGTCCACATACTCGGCTGAGCACTGGGAGAACCACAGCATCCACAGATGCTGAGAGATGGGATTCATGCAACTTCAGTGGCAGTTATCGTCAGAACAGACTTGGTGGGCTGAAAGGCCTTGCCCGTGCTTCACAACGCTGCATCACTCTACAGGTGCGGGTGGGGGTATGAGGCTCCCGTGGCAGATGGGTCACAGGCAGAGGAGCTGTGGCTGCAGAGTGCAATAATCTTTAACTGATATGATTTACAGTGCATTCTATCCCTAACTACAGTGTCTGCCTTTACCCCTTGGGACAGCGGACCAGCATCTTGGTGACCCTACAACTTCTTCATCCTACAATGTCTGCTGCTATGTCTAAGTGACTCCCCAGGATGCATATCAGAGGTGGAGTCAGTCAGCTGGGTTCCATTCACTGTGGCTTTTGATGCCCTTGATGCGCATCCCCTGGAGGGCTGGGACCTATGTGGGGGACCAGGCCGACTTTTGAATGTCATGGATCAGCTGTGTTCCTGAGATACTCCCATGAAATGGCAAGGCAGCTGGATTGAGCTCCAGAAGCCTCTTTGTTACCTGACATTGCCAGTCCTGGAGGCGCAGCTGACTGCACCATGGTGCAAGCCCTCAGTGATAGCCCCTCGAGTCTGGACTAAGCTCTGGAGCCCCTCACCAATTGCCCTCTCTGTCTGGGTCACGCTCTGGATCCCTTTTGCAATTGGCCACTGCGACCATTACCCCAGGCCCAAAGCAATGGTCCTCAGCCATGTCTTGGACCGTGCCACCCATAGCTACCATTTCCTGTGAAAGGCTTTCCACTTGCAGTGTTTGCCTGGGTACCACGCAAGTTGACACCATCTCCTTCAACTGGATGCTTTTAGACTCTTCTAAATAGCCTCACAGCTGCTGGAATGTCTCCGACATCCCCTCCTGCAATCCCTGGCTCTGCTTCTCCATCTCCAGCAGTTCTGTGAGAACCTTTTACAGCGGCCCAGCATCTGGCTGGGACTAGTTGTTTCCTTGGATCTGGCAGACCTCCACCTGCCCAATCCCTTTGATGTTCCTGCCTCCACCTGATATGCATCAGCAGCTATGTGATGCTCACCAGAAAGTGATCCCTCTGTCTCTAAGTGCACCCACCAAAGCGTGAGTCTCTGTGCTGGTGGATACTGTGGGTGATGCCTCTGATGCCTGGTTGATGGCTTCCTCAGGGCATTTCTTTGAGGTATTCGTGAGGGTCCCGGGAGAGGGGGGGTGCCGACTCCTGAGGGCCTGGCCTCATCCGATGTTACTCCTGCAAGTGAAGAGACATGGGTAAGTACCAGGGAGGAACGAATGTGCAATTTGGAACTTACCTGACAAAGGTCTACATGGATGAAGGTATTGTGGGATCCTTACTTCTGTGGTGGGGCACGCTGACATCACAGTCACTCACAACCCCTTCAGGTGCTTCCCTGTTTTTCAAAGAAAGTCAGGAGATGCAATCAGGGATTCCACTGCATGTCTTCTCCTGCTTTCTGCGATTATGCGCCATCTTCTCCTGCGGAGACATAAGGGGATGATTGAGACTTGAATGTGAGCACGGGGTGTCAGGGAATGGATCAAGGTGAACATTCTAGGTGTGATGGACGGGACTGATGCCAGGGTGAGACACCCTTGCAGCTCGAATCAAGTTGGTCACCTTTCAGCATTGGCCTCTGGTCCTGCGTGCCAATGATGTGGAGATGCCAGTCCTGCGTGTCAAACCAAAGGTACTGACTGCCGTGGCCACTGCATCCCAGGCTGCATTGGAGTCTTTGCTCCTGTGTTGTCTTCCTGTCTGGGGGTACAGGATGGCCCGCCTCTTTTCCACGGTGTTCAGCAGCAGTCCGAGCTCTCCTGCCGCAAACCATGCAGCTGGTCTACCTACTGCCATCTTCTTGGTGTGAGTGCAGCGGGAGCATTTAAATGTAGCCCCCCCTTGTTAACGCCACACAGCTGCGACCACTTCAAGTGAAGCACATGCTTGGAGACTCCATAATGGCATGTTTCATGTGGAACATCTTTTAGTGCACTAAGTATCAGTGGATTGCTGTGTGGAGTGTGTCGAAGAGCCCAGCACGAATCATAAGACCATAAAATATAGGAGCAGAATTAGGCCATTCAGCCCATCGAGTCTGCTCTGCTGTTCAATCATGGTTGATAAGTTTCTCAACCCCATTGATTCGATTTGATTTATTGTCACATGTATTGATATACAGTGAAAAGTATTGTTTCTTGCACGCTATACAGACATGCTATTCTCTTCTCTTTTTCCCACAACCTTTGAACCCCTTACCAATCAAGAACCTATCTACCTCTGCCCGAAATATACTCAATGACCTGGCCTCCACAGCCTTCTGTGGCAATGAATTCCATAGATTCACCACCCTCTGGCTGAAGAAATTCCTCCTCATCTCTGTTCTGAAGGGTTGTCCCTTTACTCTGAAGCTGTGCCTTCAGATCCTAGTCTTGATTACTAATGGAAACATCTTTCCCACATCCACTCTATCCAGGCCTTTCAGTATTCTGTAAGTTTCAATGAAGTCCCCCCTCATCCTTCTAAGCTTCGTCGAGTACAGACCCAGAGTCCTCAATCGCTCCTCATACATCAAGCTTTTCACTCCTGGGATCATTCTTGAACCTCCTCTGGACTCTCTCCAGGGCCAGCACTTCCTCCTTAGATACAAGGCCCAGAATTGCTCATAATACTCCAAATGTGGTCTTACGAGAGCCTTATAAAGCCTCAGCAGTCCATCCCTGCTTTTGTATTCTAGTCCTCTGGAAATGAATACTAACATTGCTTTTGCCTTTCTAACTTCCAACTCAACCTGCAAATTAACCTTAAGAGAATCCTGAATTAGGATTCTCAAGTCCCTTTGCACTTCCGATTTCTGAATCCGCTCCCCACTTAGAAAATACCAGAAGTGCATAACCTCACACTTTCCCACATTGTGTCCATCTGCCACTTCTTTGCCCACTCTCCTAACATATCCAAGTCCTTCTGCAGCCTCCCCATCTTCTCAATACTACCTGTCTCTCCACCTATCTTTGCATCATCTGCAAACTTAGCCACAATGTCCTCAGTTCCTTCATCTAGATCATTGATGTATAAAGTGCAAAGTTGTGGTCTCAACACTGACACCTGCGGAACTCCACTAAGTCACCCACTGCCATCCTGAAAAGGACCCTTTTATCCCCACTCTGTCTTCTGCCAGTCAGCCAATCTTTTACCCATGTTAGTACCTTGCCTCTAACACCGTGGGCTCTTATCTTACTCAGCAGCGTCCTGTGCGGCACCTTGTCAAACGCCTTCTGGAAATTCAAGTAGATAACATCCACTGGCTCTCCTTTGTCTAAACTGCTCGTTCCCTCGTCAAGAATTCTAACAGATTTGTCAGGCATGACTTCCTCTTGATGACTTCGCCCTCTTTTACCATGCACTTCCAAATTATCCGAAATCTCATCCTTAATAATGGACTCTAAAATTTTACCAACGACTGAGGTCAGGCTAAATTGGCCTGTAATTTCCTCCCTCCCTTCTTAAACTAGTGTATTAGAACCATAGAACCATAGAAAATTACAGCTCAGAAACAGGCCTTTTGGCCCTTATTGTCTGTGCCGAACCATTTTTTGCCTAGTCCCACTGACCTGCACTTGGACCATATCCATTTGGACCATATTACATTTGCGATTTTCCAGTCCCCTGGGATCCTCCCTGACTCCAGATCATCACCAATGCCTCCACTATCTCTTCAGCTATCTCCTTCTGAACTCTGGAGGGTAGTCCATCTGGTCCAGGTTATTTATCCAGCTTCAGACCTGTCAGCTTCCTAGCACCTTTTCCTCAGTAATGACCATCATAATCAGCTCTGCCCCTGACTGTCTTGAATTTTTGGTATGTTACTGGTGTCTTCCACTGTGAAGACTGACACAAAGTGCCTATTAAGTTCCTGTGCCATTTTTTGGTTCCCCATTACTACTACTCCAACATCACTTTCCAGTGGTCCAATGTTCACCCTCTCTTACCCTTTATATATCAAAAAAAACTATTGCAATCTTCTTTTATATTTCTGTCTAGCTTGCCCTCACATTTCATCTTCTCCCACCTTATTTCTTTTTTAGTTGTCCTCATTTGGTCTTTAAAAGCTTCCCAATCCCCTGGCTTCCCATTCATTTTCACCACATTGTATGCTATTTCTTTTATGCTGTCCATGACTTCCCTCATCAGCCATGGTTGCCTCATCCTCCCCTTGGTATGCTTCTCCTTTCTTGTGATGAAATTTTGATGTGTCTTGTGAATTATTCCCAGAAACTCCTGTCATTGCTTTTCCACCGCCTTTCCTGCCAGGCTCTTCTCCCAACAAATTCTGACCAGCTCCTCCCTCATGCCTCTATAGTTGCAATACCATTACATTTAATTCCAGCTTCTCCCTCTCAAACTGCAGGATAAATTCTATCATATGATGGTTACTGCCTCCTAAGGGTTCCTTCACCTTAAGCTCCCTTATCAAGTTACACATCACCAAATCCAGAATTACCTGTTTCCTTGTGGGTCCCACCACAAGCTGCTCCAAAAGCCATCTCGTAGGAATTGCACAAATTCCTTTTCTTGGGATACACTACCAACCTGAGTTTCCCAGTCCACCTGCATATTGAAGCCCCCTATGATTGAATTTTTTGAGGAGGTGAGCATGGGATTTCATATTGTAAAAGGGACATCCATTCTCCACAATAACTGAATATTATTCAGTAGATGAGGGAAGTGCAGTTGAGTAGTTTGTATGGATTCTAATCTATGCCATAAGCTGATTTACTTCATTTCGTGTACTGCGCGCATTCAATTTCAGCACCTTCACCTGCATTAATCACCCCCCCTTCTGTGCCTGAAGTTAGATTCCTAACTCTTTCCAAACACTCTGTCCTATTATTTATTCTGGAGACTATAATAACATCTCCTGAGCTCTCAAAGAATGAAGAACAAAGAAAATTACAGTACAGGAGTAGGCCCTTCGGCCCTCCAAGCCTGCGCCGACCATGTTGCCCGACTGAACTAAAACCCCCTACCCTTCTGGGAATCATATCCCTTTATTCCCATCCTATTCATGTGTTTGTCAAGACGCTCCTTAAATGTCACTATCATATCCGCTTCCACTATCTCCCCCGGCAATGAGTTCCAAGCACCCACCACCCTCTGTGTAAAGAACTTGCCCTGTACATCGCCTTTAAACTTTGCTCCTCGCACCTTAAACCTTTGCCCCCTAGTAATTGATTCTTCCACCCTGGGAAAAAGCTTCTGACTATCTACTCTGTCCATGCCCCTCATAATCTTGTAGACTTCTATCAGGTCGCCTTTCAATTCCGTCGTTCCAGTGAGAACAAACCAAGTTTCTCCAACCTCTCCTCATAGCTAATGCCCTCCATACCAGGCAACATCCTGGTAAATGTTTTTTGTGCCCTCTCCAAAGCCTCCACATCATTCTGGTAGTGTGGTGACCAGAATTGAACGCCATATTCCAAGTGCGGCCTAACTAAGGTTCTATAAAGCTACAACATGATTTGCTAATTTTTAAACTCAATACCCCGGCCGATGAAGGCATGCCTTCTTGACTACCATCTCCACCTGCATTGCCACTTTCAGTGATCTATGTACCTGTACACACAGACCCCCCTGCCTATCAATACTCTTAATGGTTCTGCCATTTACTGTAAATTTCCTATCTGTATTAGACCTTCCAAAATGCATTAATTACATCACATTTGTCCGGATTAAACTCGATCTGCCATCTCACTGCCCAAGTCTCCAACCGATCTGTATCCTGCTGTATCCTCTGACGCTCCTCATCGCTAACCGCAATTCCACCAAACTTTGTGTCATCCGCAAACTTATTAATCAAAACAGTTACATTTTCCTCGAAATCATTTATATATATTACAAACAGCAAAGGTCCCATTATTAATCCCCGAGGAATGCCACTTGTCACAGCCCTCCATTCAGAAATGCACCCTTCCACTGCTACCCTCTGTCTTCTATGACTGAGCCAGTTCTGTATCCATCTTGCCAGCTCACCTCTGATCCCATGCGATTTCACCTTCTATACTAGTCTGCCATGAGGAACATAGAAACATAGCAGATAGGAGCAGGAGGAGGCCATCTGGCCCTTCGTGTCTGCTGCGCCATTCATTATGATCATGGCTGATCATCCAACTCAATAGCCTAATCCTGCTTTTTCGCCATAATCTTTGATCCCATTCATCCCAAGTGCTATATCCAGCCACCTCTTGAATACATTCAATGTTTTGGCATCAACTTTTTCCTGTGGTAATGAATTCCACAGGCTCACCACTCTTTGGGTGAAGAAATGTCTCCTCACCTCCGTCCTAAATGGTCTACCCTGAATCCTCAGACTGTGACCCTGGTTATAAGTCTCTATGAGATCCCCCCCCTCATTCGTCTGAACTCCAGTGAAAACAATCCTAACTAAGTGTGTAGATGAAGGTAGTGCAGTTGATGTCATATACATGGATTTTAGTAAGGCGTTTGATAAAGTCCCCCACGGTCGGCTTATGAAGGAAGTAAGGATGTGTGGGATAGAGGGAAGTTTGGCTGATTGGATAGGTAACTGGCTATCTAACAGAAGACAGAGGGTGGTGGTGGATGGAAAATTTTCGGACTGAAAACTGGTTACCAGCGGAGTGCCACAGGGATCAGTGCTTGGTCCTCTGCTATTTGTAATTTTTATAAATGACTTGGAGGAGGGGGCTGAAGGGTGGATCAGTAAATTTGCTGATGACACCAAGATTGGTGGAGTAGTGGATGAGGTGGAGGGCTGTGGTAGGCTGCAAAGAGATATAGATAGGATGCAGAGCTGGGCTGAAAAATGGCAAATGGAGTTTAACCCTGACAAATGCGAGATGATTCATTTTGGTAGGACAAATTTAAATGTGGATTACAGGGTCAAAGGTAGGGTTCTGAAGAATGTGGAGGAACAGAGAGATCTTGGGGTTTATATCCATAGATCTCTGAAGGTTGCCACTCAAGTGGATAGAACCGTGAAGAAGGCCTATAGTGTGTTGGCGTTCATTAACAGGGGGTTTGAGTTTAAGAGCCGTGGGGTTATGCTGCAACTGTACAGGACCTTGGTGAGACCACATTTGGAATATTGTGTGCAGTTCTGGTCACCTCACTACAAGAAGGATGTGGAGACACTGGAAAGAGTGCAGAGGAGATTTACCAGGATGCTGCCTGGTTTGGAGGGTAGGTCTTATGAGGAAAGGTTGAGGGAACTTGGGCTTTTCTCTTTGGAGCGGAGGAGGTTGAGAGGAGACTTGATAGAGGTTTATAAGATGATGAGGGGGATAGATAGAGTGAACGTTCAAAGACTATTTCCTTGGGTGAATGGAGCGGTAACTAGGGGACATAACTATAGGGTTCATGGTGGGAGATATAGGAAGGATGTCCGAGGTAGGTTCTTTACGCAGAGAGTGGTTGGGGTGTGGAATGGACTGCCTGCAGGGATAGTGGAGTCAGAAACTTTAGGAACATTTAAGAAGCTATTGGATAGGCACATGGAGTACTTCGGGATGATAGGGAGGAAATAGCTTGATCTGGGTTTCAGACAAAGCTCGGCACAACATCGTGGGCCGAAGGGCCTGTTCTGTGCTGTACTGTTCTATGTTCTAACCTCGTCATACATCAGTCCTGCCATCCCAAAATCAGCCTGGTAAATCTTCTTTGCACTTCTTGAGAGCAAGAACATCCTTCCTCAGAAAAGGAGACCAAAACTGCACACAATACTCGAGCTGTGCCCTCACCTAGGCCCTGTATAATTGCAACAACACATTCCTGCTCCTGTACTCGAAAACTCTCGCAATGAAGGCCAACATGCCATTTGCCTTCTTTACCACCTGCTGCACCTGCATGCTTTACCTTCAGTGACTGGTGCACAAGGACACCCACGTCCTGCTGCACACTCCCCTGTCCTAATTTACAGCCATAAATTTTGTCAAAGGCCTTGTCAAAGTCCATCGAGACAACATCCACTGCCCTACCCTCATCAATCATCTTTGTCACTTCCTTGAAAAACTTGATCAAGTTAGTGAGACACGACCTCCCCTTCATAAAACCAAAACTGTTAAACTTTTTTCATTATTTTCCATGCAGTTGAACCCACCGCCCCATACGCTAACCTGCGATGTTTTCCATTAACGATTATACTACTTGTAGTTTTACACTTCCCTTCCTCCCACTTGCTCGTTTAAAGTCCTTGTGACCACCCTATTTATCCTTTCCGTTAGAATGCTGGTCCCAAATCGGTTCAAGTGGAGACCGTCCCAACGGTACAGATTCCTCCTGTTCCAATGCCAGTGCCCCATGAAATGGAACCCCTTTTTTCCACACCACTCCTTTAGCCACGTTCCCTAATTTTCCCTAATCTTCCCAGTTTCCTCATCCTTATGCCAATTCACACATGGCTTGGGTAGTAATCCAGAAATTATAAACCTTGAGGACCTGTCCTTTAATTTAGTTCCTAGTGCTTGATAGTCCCCAAACAGGTCCTCTTTCCTAGTCTTGCTTATGTTGTTTGTCCCAACATGGACCACATCCACTGGATCCTCCCACTCCAATATCCTTTCAAGCCAATCAGAGATGTCCCTCACCCTGCATGCAACATTCCATGTGGGACTCTTGATCTTGCTCACAAAGGATGCTATCAATCCCCTAATTATGGAATCCTGTACAACTACCATTTGTCTTTTTGCTCCTCCCTCTTGAATGGCCTCCTGTACCACGGTGCTGTGGTCAGCTAGCTTATCCAGCCTACAGCACCTTTCCTAATCCACTCATGTACCTCACACCTGTTGGACCCCTTCCGGATGTGCCGCAGCATCTGAAGCTTAGACTCCAGTCCATCAATTGTGAGCCGAGGTTCTTTGAGGAACCAACACTTGCTGCAGATGTGGTCACTGCAGCTTGCAATGGGATCTTCCATCTCCACATCATGGCTCCCACATCATACAGCTACAGCACATCACCTGCCCAACCATCTCTACTCAGCTATTTAATTTCTTAAAATTAGTTTTGCAGTGTTTTTCTTCGAATTTAGCACAGACGTCACTTTTCCAAATGTAACCCTTACAAACTATAAACCGTAAGAATTACCTCTGAAAGTATAAGTGAAAGAACGATTAAATACTTAGCTGACCTTACCACTTACTGATTGACACTTTCCGTTGCATTCTCTACGACTGCAGCAGGGCAAGACCACAGCTAGGATTTAAAAGTTAGAAAGCAAGGAAACAAAACAGAAAGCACCTCTTTCCCCTCAGCACCGAATTCCCACCCCGCTCGAAATTTCAGAGGATGTGGTCTCACTCCAGATGAAGTCACTCTCCCACTGGTCATGTGCAAGCTCACTAAATCACTTCATTATTCTCACTATTATGACACTTCGAAATTGTTTGGGAGAATTCCGCCTATTGTGTCATCATTACAGGCTAATAGGCTGGAGGAAATAGATGTTCGGAGGGAGGATGTCCTGACAGTTTTGAATAAACTGAAGGTCGATAAATCCCCTGGGCCTGATGAAATATATCCTAGGATTCTTTGGGAGGCAAGGGATGAGATTGCAGAGCCTTTGGCTCTGATCTTTGGGTCCTCGCTGTCCACGGGGATGGTGCCAGAGGACTGGAGAATGGTGAATGTTGTTCCTCTGTTTAAGAAAGGGAATAGAAATGACCCTGGTAATTATAGACCGGTTAGTCTTACTTCGGTGGTTGGTAAGTTGATGGAAAAGGTCCTTAGGGATGGGATTTACAACCATTTAGAAAGATGCGGATTAATCTGGGATAGTCAGCACGGATTCGTGAAGGGCAAGTCGTGCCTCACAAATTTGATAGAATTTTTTGAGGAGGTAACTAACTGTGTTGATGAAGGTAGGGCAGTTGATGTCATATACATGGATTTTAGTAAGGCATTTGATAAGGTCCTCCATGGTTGGCTTATGATGAAAGTGAGGAGGTGTGGGATAGAGGGAAAGTTGGCCGATTGGATAGGTAACTGGTTGTCTGATCGAAGACAGAGGGTGGTGGTGGATGGGAAATTTTCGGATTGGAGGCAGGTTGCTAGTGGAGTGCCACAGGGATCAGTGCTTGGTCCTCTGCTCTTTGTGATTTTTATTAATGACTTAGAGGAGGGGGCTGAAGTGTGGATCAGTAAATTTGCTGATGACACCAAGATTGGTGGAGTAGTGGATGAGGTGGAGGGCTGTTGTAGACTGCAAAGAGACATAGATAGAATGCAAAGCTGGGCTGAAAAATGGCAAATGGAGTTTAACCCTGATAAATGTGAGGTGATTCATTTTGGAGGACTAATTTAAATGTGGATTACAGGGTCAAAGGTAGGGTTCTGAAGACTGTGGAGGAACAGAGAGATCTTGGGGTTTATATCCACAGATCTCTAAAGGTTGCCACTCAAGTGGATAGAGCTGTGAAGAAGGCCTATAGTGTGTTAGCTTTTATTGATGTGGAGATGCCGGCGTTGGACTGGGGTAAACACAGTAAGAAGTTTAACAACACCAGGTTAAAGTCCAACAGGTTTATTTGGTAGCAAAAGCCACACAAGCTTTCGAGGCTCTGAGCCCCTTCTTCAGGTGAGTGGGAATTCTGTTCACAAACAGAACTTATAAGACACAGACTCAATTTACATGAATAATGGTTGGAATGCGAATACTTACAACTAATCCAGTCTTTAAGAAACAAAACAATGGGAGTGGAGAGAGCATCAAGACAGGCTAAAAAGATGTGTATTGTCTCCAGACAAACCGGGATATTGGGTTTATGTCACACTATTTCACATAAATATTTCTGCTTTTTTCCTCCTGAGTCTTTATCATGCGATCCTAGAATCAGAATTTATGTCACACTATTTGTAACTCCCACAGTTGCGTGGACCTGCAGAGTTTCACTGGCTGTCTTGTCTGGAGACAATACACATCTTTTTAGCCTGTCTTGATGCTCTCTCCACTCCCATTGTTTTGTTTCTTAAAGACTGGATTAGTTGTAAGTATTCGCATTCCAACCATTATTCATGTAAATTGAGTCTGTGTCTTATAAGTTCTGTTTGTGAACAGAATTCCCACTCACCTGAAGAAGGGGCTCAGAGCCTCGAAAGCTTGTGTGGCTTTTGCTACCAAATAAACCTGTTGGACTTTAACCTGGTGTTGTTAAACTTCTTACTTAGCTTTTATTAACAGGGGGTTGGAGTTTAAGAGCCGTGGGGTTATGCTGCAACTGTTCAGGACCTTGGTGAGACCACATTTGGAATATTGTGTGCAGTTCTGGTCACCTCACTATAAGAAGAATGTGGAAGCGCTGGAAAGAGTGCAGAGGAGATTTACCAGGATGCTGCCTGGTTTGGAGGGTAGGTCTTATGAGGAAAGGTTGGGGGAGCTAGGGCTGTTCTCTCTGGAGCGGAGGAGGCTGAGGGGAGACTTAATAGAGGTTTATAAAATGATGAAGGGGATAGATAGAGTGAACGTTCAAAGACTATTTCCTCGGGTGGAAGGAGCTATTACAAGGGGGCATAACTATAGGGTTCATGGTGGGAGATATAGGAAGGATATCAGAGGTAGGTTCTTTACGCAGAGAGTGGTTGGGGTGTGGAATGGACTGCCTGCAGTGATAGTGGAGTCAGACACTTTAGGAACATTTAAGCGGTTATTGGATAGGCACATGGAGCACACCAGGATGATAGGGAGTGGGATAGCTTGATCTTGGTTTCAGATAAAGCTCGGCACAACATCGTGGGCCGAAGGGCCTGTTCTGTGCTGTACTGTTCTATGTTCTATTACCACTTGCTTTTCCACCTGTTTTTGTGTCATCTGAAAACTTGGCAATGGTACCGTCACTGTTTCCCAGGGGATCCATAACTTTGGGATTGGTTATTAAACCTGCCTCATTACAGATCCAACATAGCCTGATCCTTGGCTGGAATTACAACCTATTTTTTCTAGGAAATTATCCTGAATACACTCTATGAATTCTTCCTCGTGGCTATCTGTCAATTTCATTTTCTCAATCCACATGAAGAATAGAGTTACCCACCATTAATGTATAGCCTGTTTTACATTAGCTCATTATCTCTTGATTTATTCTTTGTCCTACTTAGTTCTTTGTGTAGTTGATGTTGTCTGCATGGACTTTTGCAAGGCCTTTGACAAGATACCCCATGGTAGGTTGTTGCATAAGGTTAAATCTCACGGGATCCAGGGTGAGGTAGCCAAATTGACAGAAGACAGAGGGTGGTTGTAGAGGGTTGTTTTTCAAACTGGAGGCCTATGATCAGCGGTGTGCCTCAGGGATCGATGTTGGGTCCACTGTTATTTGTCATTTATATTAATGATTTGGATCAGAATTTAGGAGGCATGGTTGGTAAATTTGCAGATGACGCCAAGATTGGTGGCATAGTGGACAGTGAAGCAGATTATCTAGGATTGCAATGGGATCTTGATCAATTGGGCCAGTGGGCTGATGAATGGCAAATGGAGTTTAATTTAGATAAATGCGAGATGATGTATTTTGGTAGATCGAACCAGGGCAGGACTTACTCAGTTAATGGTAGGGCATTGGGGAGAGTTATAGAACAAAGAGATCTAGGGGTACATGTTCAAAGATTCTTGAAAGTGGAGTCACAGCTGGACAGAGTGGGGAAGATAGCATTTGGCATGCTTGGTTTCATTGGTCAGAACATTGAATACATGAGTTGAGAAGTCTTGTTGAAGTTGTACAAGACATTGGTAAGGCCATACTTGGAATACTGTGTACAGTTCTGGTCACCCTATTATAGAAAGGATATTATTAAACTAGAAAGAGTGCAGAAAAGATTTACTGGGATGCTATCAGGACTTGATGGTTTGAATTATAAGGCGTGGCTGGATAGACTGGGACTTCTTCTCTGGAGCGCAGGAGGCTTAGGGTGATCTTAAAAGCGGTCTATAAAATAATGAGGGGCAAAGATCAGCTAGATAGTCAAAATATTTTCCCAAAGGTAGGGGAGTCTAAAACTGGAGGGCATAGGTTTAAGGTGAGAGGAGAGAGATACAAAAGGGTCCAGAGGGGCAATTTTTTCATACAGATGGTGGTGTGTGTCTGGAACAAACTGCCCGAGATAGTAGTAGAGGCGGGTACAATTTTGTCTTTTAAAAAGCATTTAGACAGTTACATGGATAAGATGGGTATAGAGGGATATGGGCGAAACGCAGGCAATTGGGATTATCTTAGTCAGTAAAAAAAGGACAGCATGGACAAATTGGGCCAAAGACCCTGTTTCCAAGCTGGAAACCTCCAAGACTCTATGACTCTATCGTACCACTACGGTTAGGAATCCTATAAATGACTTCGACCAGTGTCTTCTTCTCCTTATTTCTTACCTCCACCCAAATGGATTCCACATATTCCAGTCCAAGATCATTTCTTGCTATCATATTTATTCCATCTCGTACTAACAAGGCTACTTCACCACTCTTTCCTTCCTGCCTGTCCTTATGAAAAGTCACGTTGTCCTGAATATTTCGTTCCCAGCTTTGATGTCCTTGTAACTATGTCACTGTCATGGCTATACGATCATGCCCATTAACTTCAATTTGTGCCGTAAATTCATTTACTTTGTTTTGAATACTATGCATTTAAGCAGAGCCATTAATTTTGCCTTGTGACCATTTTTTCCCATTTTGACCCTATTTGGTTTTTTTTACATTGTACACTCTGTCCCTTCCTGTCACACTTTGAATATTATTAACTAAATATCTGACTTGCAATGCTGCCATATCAAAACAGAGTTAAGGGGAAACTACTTCTCCCAAAGGGTTGTGAATCTGTGGAATTCACTACCCCAAGGTGCAGTCGATGTTGGGACAGTGAGTAAATTTAAGAAGGAGTTAGACAGATTTTTAATTGGTAATGGGTTAAAAGGTTATGGGGAGAAGGCAGGAAAATGGGGATGAGGAGCATATCAGCTATGATTGAATGGCGGAGCAGACTCGATGGGCCGAATGGCCTAATTATGCTCCTATCTCTTCTGAACTTATATCCTTTTGCTCTGTAAGGCTACATATCCCCTTTACAGAACCATCCCCCTTTCTTTAAATTTAAAGCCCTCTCTACTTCTCTGGTTCTGTTGTTTGCAAGAACACTGGTTCTAGTGTGGGTTGATGTAGGCCATCCTAACGGTACAGCCCTCACTTTCCCAAAATTAATGCTAGTGCCTCGCAAACCGAAACCCACATCTCCCACACCAGTCTTTGAGCCACATATTCATCTTTCTTATTTTATGTACCCTATGCCAATTTGCATATGGCTCAAGTAATAATCCAGAGAAATATAACCTTGAAGGTTCTGATGTTTAATTTGGTGCCTAGTTCCTCAAACTCTCTATGCAGAACCTTTTTCCTCATTCTACCTATGTTGTACGTATGGACCATGACAACTGGATCTTCCCCCTCCCACCGCGAGTTCCTCTCCAGCCCAGAGCAGATGTCCCAAACCCTGGCAATGGGCAGGCAACACTGCCGTCTAGACTCAGTTTCTTGCTCTGAGGCAATTACCTCAGGGCAAGAGAGGATCTAACCATTGCCCCTTGACATTCAATAGTAATATCATCGCTGAATTCCCCACTATCACATCCCTATGTTTACCATTAACCAGAAACTAAACTGGACAAGCCAAATGTAGCTACAAATAATGTAGCTACAAAAGTAGGTCAAAGGTTAGGAATCCTGTGGTGAATAACTCACCTCCCCATAAAGATCCTGTCTTGAAAATATATCCCCATTTCCAGATTGTTGGCTTCCCAGAAGTGCAGGGATTTATTGACTGTACACTTGGTTCCCCATTCTTCAATGCATCAAGGAGGCCTGATTATTAACTGCAAAGGCTTTCATTCCCTGGATGTAAAGCTAACCTGCGACTACATAAGGCGCATATTGTACTAGGTTCCCAGGGAGCATCCATGATATCTTCATCCGTGGCCACTCACAGATAGGCGAAGTATTTGAGGGAGCGCAGCGGCTAAAAAGATTATTCCTCAGGGACAAGGAGTACCCACTGAGGATGCCTAAGCAGAGGCCTCCAAATGCAGAAGAGACTCAATATAATGAGGGAACTCACGCTTTGGTCGAGCAATCTATTGGGGTTTGAAGGTGCGATCCCAGTGCCTGGACTGCGCAGGTGGAGTGCTGCAATACAGTCCCTAAAGGATTTTGTGCATTGTGGTTTTGTGCTGCACCATCCAAAACCAGGCACTTCAATGGGATGAGGAGGTGGCCGAGGAGCAAGTGGATGAGCAGCACATTTCCTCTGATGAGGATGATGTTGAGGTGGCCAACAATAGCAAAGCCCTGGAGGAGGCAGATGAAGGCTATAATGCGGTGGTAAGAGGCCTTCAGCGTGAGAAAGACCCCATTACTGTTACTTGCTGCTTCCCTGTTAGTTAGCCAATCTTCTATCCATGTCAGAATGTTACCCCCAATACCATGAGTTCATATCCTCTGCAGGAGCCTTTTGAGCAGCACCTTATCAGATGCCTTGTGAAAATCCAAATATACAACATCAACTGGTTCTCCTCTATCTACTCTGGCTGATACCTAAAGAACAAAGAACAAAGAACAGTACAGCACAGGAAACAGGCCCTTCGGCCCTCCAAGCCTGTGCCGCTCCTTGGTCCAACTAGACCAATCGTTTGTATCCCTCCATTCCCAGGCTGCTCATGTGACTATCCAGGTAAGTCCTAAACGATGTCAGCGTGCCTGCCTCCACCACCCTACTTGGCAGCGCATTCCAGGCCCCCACCACCCTCTGTGTAAAAAACATCCCTCTAATATCTGAGTTATACTTCGCCCCTCTCACCTTGAGCCCGTGACCCCTCGTGATCGTCACCTCCGACCTGGGAAAAAGCTTCCCACCGTTCACCCTATCTATACCCTTCATAATCTTGTACACCTCTGTTAGATCTCCCCTCATTCTCCGTCTTTCCAGGAAGAACAAGCCCAGTCTACCCAATCTCTCCTCATAGCTAAGACCCTCCATACCAGGCAACATCCTGGTAAACCTTCTCTGCACTCTCTCTAATGCCTCCACGTCCTTCTGGTAGTGCGGCGACCAGAACTGGACGCAGTACTCCAAATGTGGCCTAACCAGCGTTCTATACAGCTGCATCATCAGACTCCAGCTTTTATACTCTATACCCCGTCCTATAAAGGCAAGCATACCATATGCCTTCTTCACCACCTTCTCCACCTGTGTTGCCACCTTCAAGGATTTGTGGACTTGCACACCTAGGTCCCTCTGTGTTTCTATACTCCTGATGACTCTGCCATTTAACTCCTCCCTACATTATTTCTTCCAAAATGCATCACTTTGCATTTATCCAGATTAAACTCCATCTGCCACCTCTCCGCCCAATTTTCCAGCCTATCTATATCCTGCTGTATTGCCCGACAATGCTCTTCGCTATCCGCAAGTCCAGCCACCTTCGTGTCATCGCAAACTTGCTGATTACACCAGTTACACCTTCTTCCAAATCATTTATATATATCACAAATAGCAGAGGCCCCAGTACAGAGCCCTGCGGAACACCACTGGTCACAGACCTCCAGCCGGAAAAAGATCCTTCGACCACCACCCTCTGTCTCCTATGGCCAAGCCAGTTTTCCACCCATCTAGCCACTGCTCCTTGTATCCCATGAGCCTTAACCTTCTTAACCAACCTGCCATGTGGGACTTTGTCAAATGCCTTACTGAAATCCATATAGACGACATCCACGGCCCTTCCTTCATCAACCGTTTTCGTCAGTTCCTCAAAAAACCTCAAAGAATTCGAGTGAATTTGTCAGACATTAATTCCCCTTCATGAAACCATGCTGACTCTGCTTGATCAGATTATGACTTTCCAAATGCACTTCTATTCTTTCCATAATAATTGATTCTAATACTTTTCCAATTACTGAAGATGGATTAACTGGCTTGTCGTTTTCTAAGTTTTGCCTCATTCCTTTTCTAAATAAGGGTACAACATTGGCCATTTTCCAATTCTTTGGCACAGTCCCAGGATTTTTGGAAAAAACCTACCGATGCTTCCACGATCTCTGTAACCACCTCCTTTAAGATTCTGGGGTGTAAACCATCGGGTCCAAGGGACTTTTCTTTATTCATTTGTGGGACACAGGTGTCACTGGCTGGCCAGCATTTATTGCCCATCCCTAGTTGCCTGAGGGCAGTTGACAGTCAACCACATTGCTGTGGCTCCAGAGTTACATGCAGGCCAGACCAGGTAAGGACGGCAGATTTCCTTCCCTAAAGGACATAAGTGAACCAGATGGATTTTTCAGACAATCGACAATGGTTTCATGATCATCAGTATATTATTAATTCCAGACTCTTTTTTTTATTGAATTCAAATTCCACCATCTGCCGTGGCGGTTTCGAACCAGGGTTCCCAGAATATTAGCTGATTTTCTGGATTAATCATCTAATGATCATACCACCAAGCCATCGGCTCCCCAAGGAGGCTTTAACCCCATTAGTTTGCCTAGAACTAATTTTCTGACGATGGTGACAGTATTTAATTCCTCCCCTGTATTTTTTCCTATTTCTAGGATGTTTGTAGTATCCTTTACATTGAAGACTGATGCAAAATATCTATTTAACTCCTCTTTTCTTTCTTCCCATAATTACATCCCCAGTTTCATTCTCTAAGGGCCCAATGCTTTCTTTTACTTCTTCTTTTCATTTAATGTAGTTTAAAAAGCTCTTATTGTCTGTTTTTATGTTTCTCTCTCGCTTGCACTTATTGCTGGAATTTTCTGGTCCTGCCAACAGTGCATCCCCACTGGGTTTCCTGGTGGTGTGGGGTAGTCACTGGGAAACGCCCAGTGGGACCCGAAGATCCTGTCACCAGCAAATGGAGCACTGCCTCCTGCTGTGAAAAACATACCGTGGTGAGGGCAAGATGTCCCCCCCCAGAGGGTGCTAACTTCCCAATAATTGGCAGAGCGCTGGATCGGGCGAAACCTCACGTGTTTCACAGCCAACTCTTCTTGCCAGATCTAATGACACTCTGTTCAATTTCAAAGGCTGGTGCTGTTCACACTGTAAGAAGTCTCACAACACCAGGTTAAAGTCCAACAAGTTTATTATGTAGCACAAGCCACAAGCTTTCGGAGCGCTGCCCCTTCATCAGGTGAGTGGGAGTTCTGAATCACGAGGAGGCATAGATTTAGGGAGAGAGACAAGAGATTTAGAACATAGAACATAGAAAAAATACAGCACAAACAGACCCTTTGGCCCACAAGTTGCGCTGGTCATGTCCCTACCTACCTAGGCTTATATATAGGCTTACCTATAACCCTCAATCCTATTAAGTCCCATGTACTCATCCAGAAGTCTCTTAAAAGACCCTATCGAGTTTGCCTCCACCACCACTAACGGCAGCTGATTCCACTCACCCACCACCTTCTGAGTGAAAAACTTACTCCTGACATCTCCTCTGTACCTACTCCCCAGCACCTTAAACCTGTGTCCTCTCGTAGCAGCCATTTCAGCCCTGGGAAAAAGCCTCCGAGAATCCACCCGATCTATACCTCTCAACATCTTGTACACCTCTATCAGGTCACCTCTCATCTTTCGTCTCTCCAAGGAGAAAAGACCGAGCTCCCTCAGCCTATCCTCATAAGGCATGCCAACCAATCCAGGCAACATCCTTGTAAATCTTCTCCGCACCCTTTCAATCATTTCCACATCCCTCCTGTAATGAGGCGACCAGAACTGAGCACGGTACTCCAAGTGGGGTCTGACGAGGGTCTTATAAAGCTGCATCATTATCTCCCGACTCCGAAACTCAATCCCTCGATTGATGAAGGCCAGCACACCATACGCCTTCTTAACCACCTCCTCTACCTGCGAGGCCGATTTAAGAATCCTATCGACCCGGACCCCAAGGTCCTTCTGATCCTCTACACTGCTAAGAGTCTTACCCTTGATATTATGCTCCTTCATCCCATTTGACCTGCCAAAATGGACCACTACACATTTATCCAGGTTGAAGTCCATCTGCCACTTATCCGCCCAGTCTTGTATCCTATCTATGTCACGCTGCAGCTTCTGACATCCCTCCAACCTATCCACAACATCACCAACCTTCGTGTCGTCGGCAAACTTACCAACCCGTCCCTCCACTTCCTCATCCAGGTCATTTATGAAAATGACAAACAGCAAGGGTCCCAGAACAGATCCCTGGGGCACTCCACTGGTGACCGACCTCCATTCAGAAAAAGACCCATCTACAACCACTCTCTGCCGTCTGCAGGCAAGCCAGTTCTGAATCCACAAGGCAACAGCCCCTTGGATCCCATGCCCTCTAACTTTCTCGAGAAGTCTTGCATGGGGGACCTTATCGAACTCCTTGCTGATGTCCATGTAAACCACATCTACCGCTTTTCCTTCATCAATGTGTTTAGTCACATTTTCAAAGAACTCCACCGGGCTCGTAAGGCACGATTTTCCTTTGACAAAGCCGTGCTGACTACGTTTGAGCATACTAAACTTCTCTAAATGTTCATAAATCCTGTCCCTCAGGATCTTCTCCATCAACTTACCAACCACTGAGGTTAGACTCACCGGTCGGTAATTTCCTGGGTTATCCCTATTCCCTTTCTTGAATATAGGAACCACATCCGCAATCCTCCGGAACCCCTCCCGTCTCCATCGACGACGCAAAGATCATCGCCAGAGGCTCTGCAATCTCTTCCCTCGCCTCCCACAGTAACCTGGGGTACATCCCATCCGGTCCCGGCGACTTATCTATCTTGATGCTATTCAAAATTTCCAACACATCCTCTTTCTTAATGTCCACATACTCAATCTTTTCAGTCTGCCTCAATCCTGTAGTACAACCACCCAGGTCTTTTTCCACCGTGAATACCGAGGTAAAATATTCATTAAGCACCTCTGCTATTTCTTCCAGTTCTGTACAGACTTTCTCACCTTCACCTTTTATAGGTCCTATCCTTCACATCTCATCCTTTTACTCTTCACATATTTATAGAACGCCTTAGGGTTCTCCTTAATCTTACCTGCCAAGGCCTTCTCGTGACCCCTTCTGGCTCTTCTAATTTCTTTCTTAAGTCCCTTCCTACAAGCTGTATACTCATCGAGATCCCCATCATCGCCTAGCTCTCTGGACCTTTTGTACGCTTTCCTTTTCATTTTGACTAGGTTCAGCGCAGCTTTCGTGCACCACGGTTCCCGTAACCTACCAAAACCTCCCTGTCTCATTGGAACGTTGTCATGCAGAACTCCAGACAAACATTCCTTGAAAATCTGCCACCTTACTTCAGTACTTTTCCTCGAGAATGCCTCCTTCCAATTTACGCCTCTAATCTCCTGCCTGATGGCTTCATGTTTCCCCTTACTCCAGATAAACACTTTCCTTGCTTGCCTGATCCTATCTCTTTCCAATGCTAGCGTAAAGGAGATAGAGTTATGATCACTATCCCCAAGATGCTCCCCCACTGAGAGATCCGACACCTGTCTGGGCTCATTAGCCAGTACCAGATCGAGTACAGCCTCTCCTCTTGTAGGCTTATCCACATGCTGTGTCAGGAAACACTCGTGAATACACCTAACGAACTCCTCCCCATCCAAACCCCTTACCCTAGGGATATTCCAATGGAGGGGATTTGGGAAAAATATCACTGAGATTGATGGGAATCTGGAATGCACTGCCTGGGATGGTAGTGGTGTCCAGAAACATTACAACCTTGAAAACGTATATGGATGAGCTCTTCAAATATCATAATATTCCAGGATATATGACAAGTGCTGGAAAATGGGATTAGCGTGACTTTAGTGGTAGTTATTCTTGGTGCAGACTCGATAGGATGAAGGGTCTTTTCATGAGCTGTACAACTCTATAGCTGTGACTCTATGACTGTCACCACTTTTCCTTCCACTAAACCCATCTCTAGAGATAACACAGTCACTGCTCTTTTCCTTTTATTCCCATGTCTTCCTTTTTTTGCTTTCACCTTTTCTGCCTTTTGTTTCTACCTCAGTTTTCATTTCTTCTAACTCCCTGCTCAGGTACCCATCTCCCTGCCATACCAGTTTAAAGCCTCCCCAACAGAACAAGCAAACACCCCTGCAGGTATATTAGTCCCAGACCTGATATGTTCAAGGCTGAGATAGACAGCTATTTGATCAGTAATGGAATCAAGGGTCATGGAGATAAGGTGGGAATGTGAAGTTGAGGATTATTGTATCAGATCAGTCATGCTGATTGAATGACAGAGCAGACCTGATGGGCCAAATTGCATACTTTTGCTCCTTTATCTTATAGTCTCTCCTGTTCTTTCCGCCCACCACTGGCGTGTGTTGGAAGGATTTTTCAGGTTGATACTCAAGCTGCTGGCCGTGTTATGAATGCATTTTCCTTGGTCATTAAATACTGAGGTGGGACTTGAACCGAGGGCTTCTGGCTCAGAGGCTGGGACTGCCCCACAAGATCTCCATACAGTCGGGTTCAGTTAAATACTCATTTGTCTCTTTGATGGTTACATCACAATGGTTAATATTGTTAAAATTTTTAATTTAAATGAATATGTGTGCAAAGCTAGAAAATCAGCATAAGCTGATCAGCAACATCAATAAAATAACAAACTTAAATGAACTGTTTTTTCATAAATGACCTGGATGAGGAAGTGGAGGGATGGGTTGGTAAGTTTGCTGACGACACCAAGGTAGGTGGTGTTGTGGATAGTTTGGAGGGATGTCAGAAGTTGCAGCGAGACATAGATAGAATGCAAGACTGGGCGGAGAAGTGGCAGATGGACTTCAACCCGGATAAGTGTGTAGTGATCCATTTTGGCAGATCCAATGGGATGGAGCAGCAGTATAAAATGAAGGGTACCATTCTTAGCAGTGTAGAGGATCAGAAGGACCTTGGGGTCCGGGTCCATAGGACTCTTAAATCGGCCTCGCAGGTGGAGGATGCGGTCAAGAAGGCGTATGGCGTACTAGCCTTCATTAATCGAGGGATTGAGTTTAGGAGTCGGGAGATAATGCTGCAGCTTTATAGGACCCTGGTTAGACCCCACTTGGAGTACTGCGCGCAGTTCTGGTCACCTCATTACAGGAAAGATGTTGAAGCCATTGAAAGGGTGCAGAGGAGATTTACAAGGATGTTGCCTGGATTGGGGGGCATGCCTTATGAGGATAGGTTGAGGGAGCTTGGTCTCTTCTCCCTGGAGAGACGAAGGATGAGAGGTGACCTGATAGAGGTTTACAAGATGTTGAGGGGTCTGGATAGGGTGGACTCTCAGAGGCTATTTCCAAGGGCTGAAATGGTTGCTACGAGAGGACACAGGTTTAAGGTGCTGGGGGGTAGGTACAGGGGGGATGTCAGGGGTAAGTTTTTCACTCAGAGGGTGGTGGGTGAGTGGAATCGGCTGACGTCGGTGGTGGTGGAGGCAAACTCGTTGGGGTCTTTTAAGAGACTTCTGGATGAGTACATGGGATTTAATGGGATTGAGGGCTATAGATAGGCCTAGAGGTGGGGATGTGATCGGCGCAACTTGTGGGCCGAAGGGCCTGTTTGTGCTGTGACTTTCTATGTTCTATGTTCTATGTTAATTCAAAATAATTGATTTTACACATGCTAATTTTAAATAAAGCAATTGTTGACAATTGGACACAACCTCTGAAATGCTGATTATTTTTATAATTTACACCACAGCATTCAAAACAATAACTAAACCAATTGGGCACATTGGCACTACTATTGTACCATAGCTGATATGCTTTTTTATTTCACTCCAGTGAGACAGAATCTTGCTGTCAGTTCAAGTAAGCACATGGAACAGCCCAGCACTGCTCACAGCCAGTATGAATTATTGATTCTCTCAGGGATGACTGAATTATTCCCTACTTAAGGAAGGCCTGTTTTCTTTTGCCAATTTCAGCCAATGTTTTAATATTTTCAGACACAAATTCAGGCTATGATCAAGAGTCAGTAAAGAGGAAATCATGCACAAAAAATGTTAAGCTATCAGCTTTTTGTGCCATTAATTCATATCTACACTTATTAACCAGAAAAATATGTTCCTGTATCTTTATCAAAATGTTACATAGTATATTGGTAATAAGGGTTCTGGAAGGATGAGTTTGAAACATTGCAGATACTCAGATGCTTCTATGTTATTCCACTTCTGAGATCTGATTTTGCATTGAGGTCTATTTGGATATAGCTAGAAGAGAAGAATGCACATGCAGAGGTTTTGCAAGTGCAGTGATTCAGTCATGCATTTGTCCTGAGAATTGTGCTATTTCTATTGGCTATCTTTCAGCTATCTTTGAAGTTGATAAAACACTTTGATACATTTGTTTTGCACTTTATGGACTTAACATTGCTGGTTTACTTTAGGAACTTGAAAGTAGAATAATGAAAGAAGAGGAAACAACCAAAAACTTTGAAAGATGGAGGGATGAAGAAAAAAAGAACCTGAATTATGAAATGGAGCAAATGAAAGAAATGTTCACTAAAGAGTTTAAAGAAATGACTCAAAAGAATGCTGCATTAGAAGCAGTTAAGTAAAACTTTTAAGATCGTGAGTGATAGTAACAAGGTGGATGTGGAGAGGATGTTTCTTCTTGTTGGAAAATCTAGAACGAGGAGTCACTGTTTAAAAATAAGACACAGATGAGGAGAACATTTTTCTCTGAAAGTGTTGTAAGCTTTCATAGAATCTCTACAATGCAGAAGGCGGCCATTTGGCCCATCGAGTCTGCCCCGATCACAATCCCACCCAGACCCTATTCCCGTAATCCCACAGATTTACCCTGCTAATCCTCCTGACACTAGGGTCAATTTAGCATGGCCAATCAACCTAACCTGCACATCTTTTGGAATTTTCTTCCTCAAAAGGCAGTGGAAGCAGAGTCTTTGAATACTTTTAAGGCAGAGCGAGATAGATTCTCAATTAACAAGGGGTGAAAGGTTATTAAAGGTAATGGGAATGTGGATTTGAGGTTATAATCAATTCAGCCACAGTCATATTGAATAGTGGAGAAGGCTCAAAGGACCAAGTGGCCTACTTCTGGTCCTAATTTGTACATTTGAATATAAACAACTTGAAATAATTCCTCAGGTGCCTGTGTTCCTTCACCAGATTCCCTTTATTCACAAACTTTATTCTACTCCTGGAATGCTTCAGGTACAAAGTCAGAATCAGGAGTGTCAGTGGACCTGACACTCCCATATTTATAAACAAGCGAGGCTCCCTGATTGGGCAGGAAATTATGACCTCAATCCGGAACCTCATACTCCAAGAGGCCAACCTCATGGATCTTGTTGAAGTCATTACATCCCTCCCCCCTAAGTCCGAGGAACCTCGGGGGTTCATGCACCTCATGGGTCTCTTGCGACCTTTCAGTGTTGGGTGAAGATTTTCCAACTTGGCGTCCGATGTGGGAGGAATGTATCTATCAGGTGTCCGTCTCTTATGATGCAAGCACTGGGGTTCTGGTTCGCTCCCTTCCTCGGGTGGAAGGGGAGTAGCCGCAACTTTGTCTGCAGTGTTCATTTTGGACTGGGAGGTCCTAACTGTGGGCGACGGAGTGGCGGGGCTGGCCGATCTGGGAGGACTCTCCTCGGCTCTTGTCCCGCTGGGCATGGTTGGCTCCTGGACGAGCTGTGATTTTGAGGCCCTCACCTGGTCCAGATATTTTTTCATGATGGCTTCACCCACACAGACCCTGTCCTAGAATCCATTGCTCCTGGTAACCATGCAGGACCTCTTCCGGGGCAGGTGGGACCTGTACAAGAAGGACGGGTTGCATCTAAACTGGAAGGGCTGGGAGGTTTGCTAGTGTCACATGGGAGGATTTAAACTAGTTTGGAAGGGGGGTGGGAACCAAAGCAAAGGTGAATTAGCTGAAGGGAAACCAGAGAGTAGGCCAGTCAGACTCAGAGAAAAAGCAGGCAGGGTGAGGTTGCTAATCAAAGAGGGTCTGGTGGACTGAAATGCATTTGTTTCAATGCGAGAAGTGTAACAGGTAGGGCAGATGAACTTAGAGCTTGGAATAGTACTAGGAACTATGATGTTGTTGCCATTACAGAGACTTGGTTAAGGGAAGGACAGGATTGGCAGCTTAACATTCCAGGATACAGTTGTTTCAGGTGGGATAGAGGGGGATGTAAAAGGGGTGGGGGAGTTGCACTACTGGTTAAGGAGAATATCACAGCTGTACTGCATGAGGACACCTTAGAGGGCTAGATAGCGAGGCAATATGGGTAGAGCTCAGGAATAGGAAGGGTATAGTCACAATGTTGGGGATTTACTATAGGTCACCCAACTGCCAGCGGGAGATAGAGGAACAGATATGTAGGTAGATTTTGGCAAGGTGTAAAAGTAACAGGATTGTTGAGGTGGGAGATTTTAACTTCCCCTATATTGACTGGGACTCACTTAGTGCTAGGGGCGTGGATGGGGCAGAGTTTGTAAGGAGCATCCAGGAGGGCTTCCTGAAACAGTATGTAGATAGTCCAACTAGGGAAGGGGCCATACTGGACCTGGTATTGGGGAATGAGCCCGGCCAGGTAGTTGATGTTTCAGTATGGGAGCAGTTCGGGAAGAGTGACCACAATTCAGTAAGCTTTAAGGTACTGATGGATAAAGATAAGTGTAGTCCTCAAGTTAATATACCGAATTGGGGAAGGGTAATTACAACAATATTAGGCAGGAACTGAAGAATGTAAATTGGGAGCAGATGTTTGAGGGCAAATCAACATCTGGCATGTGGGAGGCTTTCGAGTGTAAGTTGATAGGGATTCAGGACCGGCACATTCCTGTAAGGGTGAAGGATAAGTTTGGCAAGTTTTGGGAACCTTGGATAATGACAGATATTGTGAGCCCAGTCAAAAAGAAAAATGAACCATTTCTCAAAGTCAGGAGGCTGGGAACACACGAAGCAAGTGTGGAATACAAGGAAAGTAGAAAGAAACTTAAGCAAGGAGTAAGGAGGGATTAAAGGGGTCACAAAAAAGCATTGGCCAGCAGGATTAAGGAAAATCCCAAGGCTTTTTATACATACATAAAGAGCAAGAGAGTAGCCAGGGAGAGGGTTGGCCCACTCAAGGACAAGGGATGGGGGAGTTGGGGGAGTCTGTGGGAAGGCAAAGGGTCGCCTGGTAAGTGGGAGGCTTTCAAAAGTGTGTTAACCAGGGTTCAGGGTAAGCACATTCCTCTTAGAATGAAGGGCAAGGCTGGCAGAAGTAGGGAACCCTGGATGACTCGGGATATTGAGGCCCAGGTCAAGAAGAAGAAAGAGGCACATGACATGCATAGGCAGCTGGGATCAAGTGAATCCCTTGAAGCGTATAGGTGTAGGAGTAGAGTTAAGAGAGAAATCAGGAGGGCAAAAAGGGGACACAAGATTGTTTTGGCAGATAAGGCAAAGGAGAATCCAAAGAGCTTCTACAAAAACATAAAGGGCAAAAGAGTAACAAGGGAGAGAGTAGGGCTTCTTAAGGATCAATAAGGTCATCTATGTGCGGATCCACAAGGGATGGGTGAGATCCTAAATGAATATTTCTCATCAGTATTTACTGTTGAGAAAAGCATGGATGTTAGGGAACTTGGGGAAATAAATAGTGATGTCTTGAGGAGTGTACATATTACAGAGAAGGAGGTGCTGGAAGTCTTAAAGCGCATCAAGGTAGATAATCCCCGGGACCTGATGAAGTGTTTGAATCATCGATAGTCACGGGTGAGGTGCCTGAAGATTGGAGAATGGCTAATGTTGTGCCTTTATTTAAAAAGGGCTGCAGGGAAAAGCCTGGGAACTTCAGGCCAGTGAGCCTCACATCTGTGGTGGGTAAGTTGTTGGAAGGTATTTTGAGAGACACTATCTACAGGCATTTAGAGACGCAAGGACTGATTAGGGACAGTCAGCATGGCTTTGTGAGTGGAAAATCATGTCTCACAAATTTGATTGAGTTTTTTGAAGGGGTAACCAAGAAGGTAGATGAGGGCGGTGCAGCTGATGTTATCTACATGGACTTCAGCAAGGCCTTTGACAAGGTACCGCATGGTAGGTTGTCGCATAAGGTTAAATCTCACGGGATCCAGGATGAGGTATCTAAATGGATACAAAATTGGCTTCTTGACAGAAGCCAGAGGGTGGTGAAAGAGCGTTATTTTTCAAACTGGAGGCCTGTGACCAGCGGTGAGCCTCAGGAATCAGTGCTGGGTCCACTGTTATTTGTCATTTATATTAATGATTTGGATGAGAATATAGGAGGCATGGTTAGTAAGTTTGCAGATGACACAAAGATTGGTGGCATAGTGGACAGTGAAGAAAGCTATCTCCGATTGCAACAGGATCTTGATCAATTAGGCCAGTGGGCTGATGAATGGCAGATGGAGTTTAATTTCGACAAATAGAACATAGAACATAGAACATTACAGCGCAGAACAGGCCCTTCGGCCCACGATGTTGCACCGACCAGTTAAAAAAAAACTGTGACCCTCCAACCTAAACCAATTTATTTTCGTCCATGAACCTATCTACGGATCTCTTAAACGCCCCCAAACTAGGCGCATTTACAACTGATGCTGGCAGGGCATTCCAATCCCTCACCACCCTCTGGGTAAAGAACCTACCCCTGACATCGGTTCTATAACTACCCCCCCTCAATTTAAAGCCATGCCCCCTCGTGCTGGATTTCTCCATCAGAGGAAAAAGGCTATCACTATCCACCCTATCTAAACCTCTAATCATCTTATATGTTTCAATAAGATCCCCTCTTAGCCGCCGCCTTTCCAGCGAAAACAATCCCAAATCCCTCAGCCTCTCCTCATAGGATCTCCCCTCCATACCAGGCAACATCCTGGTAAACCTCCTCTGCACCCTCTCCAAAGCCTCCACATCCTTCCTGTAATGTGGGGACCAGAACTGCACACAGTACTCCAAGTGCGGCCGCACCAGAGTTGTGTACAGTTGCAACATAACGCTACGACTCCTAAATTCAATCCCCCTACCAATAAACGCCAAGACACCATATGCCTTCTTAACAACCTTATCTACTTGATTCCCAACTTTCAGGGATCTATGCACACATACACCTAGATCCCTCTGCTCCTCCACACTATTCAAAGTCCTCCCGTTAGCCCTATACTCAACACATCTGTTATTCCTACCAAAGTGAATTACCTCACACTTCTCCGCATTAAACTCCATCCGCCACCTCTCGGCCCAACTTTGCAACCTGTCTAAGTCTTCCTGCAAACTACGACACCCTTCCTCACTGTCTACCACACCACCGACTTTGGTGTCATCAGCAAATTTGCTAATCCACCCAACTATACCCTCATCCAGATCATAAATAAATATTACAAACAGCAGTGGCCCCAAAACAGATCCCTGAGGTACACCACTTGTAACCGCACTCCATGATGAATATTTACTATCAACCACCACCCTCTGTTTCCTATCCGCTAGCCAATTCCTGATCCAATTTCCTAGATCACCCCCAATCCCATACATCTGCATTTTCTGCAGAAGCCTACCATGGTGAACCTTATCAAACGCCTTACTAAAATCCATATATACCACGTCCACTGCCTTGCCCCCATCCACCTCCTTGGTCACTTTCTCAAAAAACTGTGAGGTGATGCATGCATTTTGGTAGATTGAACCAGGGCAGGACTTACTCAGTTAATGGTAGGGCGTTGGGGAGAGTTACAGAACAAAGAGATCTATGGGTACATGTTCATAGCTCCTTGAAAGTGGAGTCACAGGTGGACAGAATGATGAAGAAGGCATTCGGCATGCTTGGATTCATCGGTCAGAACATTGAATACAGGAGTTGAGACGTCTTGTTGAAGTTGTACAAGACATTGGTAAGACCGCACTTGGAATACTGTGTACAGTTCTGGTCACCCTATTATAGAAAGGATATTATTAAACTAGAAAGAGTGCAGAAAAGATTTACTAGGATGCTACCGGGACTTGATGGTTTGAGTTATAAGGAGGGGCTTGATAGACTGGGACTTTTTTCTCTGGAGCGTAGGAGGCTGAAGGGTGATCTTATCGAGGTCTATAAAATAATGAGGGGCAAAGATCAGCTAGATAGTCAATATTTTTTCCCAAAGGTCGGGGAGTCTAAAACTAGAGGGCATAGATTTAGGGTGAGAGGGGAGAGATAGAAAAGTGTCCAGAGGGGCAGTTTTTTCACACAGAGGGTGGTGAGTGTCTGGAACAAGCTACCAGAGGTAGTAGTTGAGGCGGGTACAATTTTGTCTTTTAAAAAGCATTTGGACAGTAACATGGGTAAGATGGATATAGAGGGCTATGGGCCAAATGCGGGCAATTGGGATTAGCTCAGGGGTTTAAAAAAAGGGAGGCATGGACAAGTTGAGCCTTATATCAGTGGTAGGGAAATTATTGGAGAGGATTCTTCAAGACAGGATTTATTCCCACTTGGAAATAAAAAAAAGTGGGCATATTAGTGAGAGGCAACATGGTTTTGTGAAGAGGAGGCCATGTCTCACTAACTTGATTGAGTTTTTCGAGGCAGTGACGAAGATAATTGATGAGGGTAGGGCGGTGGATGTTGTCTACATGGACTTCAGTAAGGCCTTTGGCAAGGTCCGTCATGGCAGACTGGTGCAGAAGGTGAAGTCGCATGGGATAAGAGGTGAGCTGGTAAGGTGGATACAAAACTGGCTCGGTCATAGAACACAGAGGGTAGCAGTGGAAGGGTGCGTTTCTGAATGGAGGGCTGTGACAAGTGGCATTCCTCAGGGATCAGTGCTGGGACCTTTGCTGTTTGTAATATATATAAATGATTTGGAGGAAAATGTAACTGGTTTGATTAGTAAGTTTGCGGACGACACAAAGGTTGGTGGATTTGTGGATAGCGATGAGGACCATCAGAGGATACAGCAGGATATCGATCAGTTGAAGACTTCGGCTGAGAGATGGCAGATGGAGTTTACTCCGGACAAATGTGAGGTAATGCATTTTGGAAGGTCTATTACGGAGAGGAAATATACAGTAAATGTCAGAACCCTTAAGAGTATTCATAGCAAAGGGATCTGGGCGTACAGGTACACAGGTCACTGAAAGTAGCAATGCAGGTGGAGAAGGTAGTCAAGAAGGCATACGGCATGCTTGCCCTCATCGGCCGGGGCATTGAGTTTAAAAATTGGCAAGTCATGTTGCAGCCTTATAGAACCTTAATTAGGCTGCACTTGGAATATAGTGTTCAATTCTGGTCGCCACACTGCCAGAAGGATGTGGAGGCTTTGGAGAGGGTACAGAAAAGATTTACCAGGATGTTGCCTGGTATGGAGGGCATTAGCTATGAGGAGAGGTTAGAGAAACTTAGTTTGTTCTCACTGGAACGACGGAGGTTGAGGGGCAACCTGATAGAAGTCTACAAGATTATAAGAGGCATGGACAGAGTGGATAGTCAGAAGCTTTTTCCCAGGGTGGAAGAGTCAATTTTTAGGGGGCACAGGTTTTAGGTGCGAGGGGCAAGGTTTAAAGGAGATGTATGAGGCAGATTTTTTACACAGAGGGTGGTGAGTGCCTGGAACTCGCTGCCGGGGGAGGTAGTGGAAGCGGATACAGTAGTGACTTTTAAGGGGCGTCTGGACAAATACATGAATAGGATGAGAATAGAGGGATATCGTTCCTGGAAGGATAGGGGATTTTAGTTAAGTCGGGCAGCATGGTCGGTGCAGGCTTGGAGGGCCGAAGGGCCTGTTCCTGTGCTGTAATTTTCTTTGTTCTTTGTTCATTGGCATAATTTTTTATCAAAACGTTTTCACCGGCCTCCAATTATTCTCAAAGAGTGAAGAATAAAGAAAATTACAACACAGGAACAGGCTCTTCAGCCCTCCAAATCTGTACCAACCATGCTGCCTGTGTGAGCTAAAACCCCTTACCCTTCCAGGGACCATATTCATCTATTCCCATCCTATTCATGTATTTGTCCAGACGCCCCTTAAATGTCACTATGGTATCTGCTTCCACTACTTCCCCCAGCAGCAGGTTCCAGGCGCCCACCACCCTCTGTGTAAAATACTTGGCTTGTACAACTCCTTTAAACCTTGCCCCTCACACTTAAACTTATGCCCCTGAGTAACTGACTCTTCCACCCTGGGAGAAAGCTTCTGACTATCCAATCTATCTGTGTCCCTCATAATCTTGTCGACAGGTCGCCCTTCAACCTCCGTCGTTCCAGTAAGAACAAACCATGTTTCTCCAACCTCTCCTCATAACTGATGCCCTCCATACCAGGCATCATCGTGGTAAATCTTTTCTGTACCATCTCCAAAGCCTCCACATCGTTCTGATAGTGTGACGACCAGAATTGAACACTGTATTCTAAGTGCGGCCTAACTAAGGTTCTGTAAAGCTGCAACATGACTTGCCAATTTTTAAACTCAGTGCCCTGGCCAATGAAGGCAAGCATGCTGTATGCATTCTTGACTACCTTCTCCATCTGCGTTGCCACTTTCAGTGACCTGTGTATCTCAACATCCAGATCCCTCTACCTATCAATACTCTTAAGAGTTCTGCCATTTACCGAATATTTCCCATATAGACCTTCCAAAATGCATTACCTCTCATTTGTTTGAATTAAACTCGATCTGCCATGTCTCCGCCCAAATCTTCAATCGAACTATATCCTGCTGTATCCTCTGACGATCCTCATCGCTATCCGCAATTCCACAACGTTTGTGTCGTCCGCAGACTTGCTTATCAAACCAGTTACATTTTCCTCCAAATCATTTATATATATTACAAACAACAAAGGTGCCAGCACTGATCCCTGAGGAACGCCACTAGTCACAACCCTCCATTCAGAAACACACCCTTCCATTGCTACCCTCTGTCTTCCATGACCGAGCCAGCTCTGTATCCACCTCGCCAGCTCACCTCTGATCCCAAGTGGGAGTAAATCCTGTCTCAAAGAATCCTCTCCAATAATTTCCGTACCACTCATTTAATGCTTACCACCCTGTAATTTACCTGGATTATCCTTGCTACCCTTCTTAAACCAAGGAACAACATTGGCTATTCTCCAGTCCTCTGGGACCTCCCCTGTAGCCAGTGAGGATACAAAGATTTCTCTCAAGGCCCCAGCAATTTCCTCCCCTCCCTCTCTGAGGTATATCCCATCAGGCCCTGGGAACTTTCCTACCTTAATGTTTTTCAGGACCCTCCATACCTCTTGCTTTTTGATCTCAACATGACCCAAACTATCTGCGCACCCTTTCCCAGACTCATCACCCACTGATCCCTTCTCTTTGGTGAATACTGACGCAAAGTATTAATTTAATACCTCGCCCATTTCCTCTGCCTCCACGCATAGATTCATATCCCTGTCCTTGAGTGGGCCAACCCTCTCCCTGGCTACCCTCTTTCTCTTTATATATGTATGAAAAGCATTGGGATTTTCCTTAATCCTGCTGGCCAATGACTTTTCGTGACCCCTTTTAGTGCCCCTACTCCTTGCTTAAGTTTCTTTCTACTTTTCTTGTATTCCACACTTGTTTTGTGTGTTCCCTGCCTCCTAGTCTTGACAAAGGCTTCCTTTTTCTTTTTAGCTAGGCTCACAATATCTCTTCTTATCCAAGGTTTCTGAAATTTGCCATACCTATCCTTCATCCTTACAGGCATGTGTTGGTCCTGACTTCCTATCAACTTACACTTGAAAGCTTCCCACATGCCAGATGTTGATTTGCCCCCAATCTACATTTTTCAGTTCCTGCCTAATATTGTCTCATGACTGCTATTGTCGTGGCCTTTGTGTTGAGCTTTTTGTTGTTATTCCACCCTCACCTGCCGCCCCCCTCCCTCCCAGGTTTGGGAAGAGCAAATTTAATCTGGTGCTGAATCATAGAGCCATAGATGTTTATAGCATGAACACAGACCTTTCAGCCCAACTTGTCCATGCCTCCCAGTTTTTACCACTAACTAGTCCCAATTGCCCGCATTTGGCTCATATTCCTCTATACCCATCTTACCCATATAACTGTCTAAATGCTTTTAAAACGACAAAATTGTACCCACCTCTACTACTGACTCTTGCAGCTCGTTCCAGACACTCACCACCCTCTGAGTGAAAAAATTGCCCCTCTGGGCACTTTTGTATCTCTCCCCTCTCACCTTAAACCGATTCCCTCTCGTTTTAGACTTCCCTATCTTTGTGAAAAGATGTTGACTATCTATCTTATCTATGCCCCTCATTATTTTATAGACTTCTATAAGATCACCCCTAAACCTCCTATGCTCCAGAGAAAAAAGTGCCAGTCTATCCAGCCTCTCCTTATAACTCAAACCATCAAGTCCTGGTAGCATCCTAGTGAATCTTTTCTACACTCTTTTTAGTTTAATAATAACCTTCTATAAGAGGGTGACCAGAACTGTACATAGTATTCCAAGTGTGGCATAGTATTCTAAATCTTGTACAAGGCATCCCAATTCCTGTATTCAATGTTCTGACCAATGAATCCAAGCATGTCAAATGCTTTCTTCACCACTCTGTCCACCTGTGACTCAACTTTCAAGGAGCTATGAATTTGTACTTCTAGATCTCTTTGTTCTATAACTCCCCCAAGCGCCCTACCATTAACTGAGTAGGTCCTGCTCACTAAGATCTCCTAAAGTGCATCACCTCGCATTTATCTAAATTAAACTCCATCTGCCATTCGTCAGCCCATTGGCTCAATTGATCAAGACCCCGTTGCAATCCTAGATAACCCTCTTCACTGTCCACTATGCCACCAATCTTGGTGTCATTTGCAAACTTACTAACTATGCCTCCTAAATTATCATCCAAATCATTAATATAAAAAACAAATAACAGTGGACTCAGCACCGATCCCTGAGGCACACCGCTAGTCTCACAGGCCTCCAGTTTTAAAAACAACGCTCCACAACCACCCTCTGTCTTCTGTCGTCAAGCCAATTTTGTATCCAGTTGGCTACCTCACCCTGGATCCCATGAGATTTAACCTCATGCAACAGCCTACCATGCGATATCTTGCTAAAGGCCTTGCTAAAGTCCATGTAGACAATGTCGCCTGCACTGTCCCGATCTACATTCTTCGTCACCCCTTCAAAAAACTCAATCAAATTCGTGGGACATGATTTTCCACTCAAAGCCATGCTGACTGTCCCTAAATCAGTCCTTGCCTCTCTAAATGCCTAAATGTCTCTCAGAATACCTTCTAACAACTTACCACTACAGACGTTAGGCTCACCAGTCTGTAGTTCCCAGGCTTTTCCGTGCAGCCCTTCTTAAACAAAGGCACAACATTTGCAACCCTTCAAGCTTCAGGCACCTCACCTGTGGCTGTCGATGATTAAAATATCTCTGCTAAGGGAGCGCAATTTCATCCCTCGCATCGCACAATGTCCTGGGATACATTTCATCAGGTCCTGGGGATTTATCTACCTTGATGCGCTTTAAGACTTCCTGCATCTCCTTCTCTGTAATATGTACACTCCTCAAGACAATACTATTTATTTCCCGAAGTTGCCTAGTTGTCTGCCCATGAGCAATTCTGCGGGCGCTATTCCATTGGTGGCATGGGAGTTTGTTCTATAATTGAATAACCAATGGGAGAGCTTGATGTCCATTGATGCTGCCAGCTTTAAACCAACTTTTAAAGTCTGGACCGCTCTCTCCGCGAGGCTGTTCGATTATGGATGGTAGGGTGCTGTCCTGAATTATCAATTCCCATTCGACTTCAATTCCCATTCGACTGGCTGGCAAAAGCCGGTCCATTGTCAGAGACCAGCACCTCTGGGATCCCAGGCATCAAAAATGAGGTGCAAAGTTTCTCTACTGTTATCGTTATGAGACCAAATTCACCATATGGATGTCCATCCACTTGGACTGGGCATCTAATAGGACTAGAGACATCAAGCCAATGTGTGGGCCTGCATAGTCTATGTGCAGCTGCGTCCATGTTCTACCTGGCCATTTTCACAGCTGTAGGGGAGCTGTTGGTGGCAACTTTGACCTTGCTGGCATTCCTGGCACCAACCCATGAGCCGCTAGGTCCACGTCCATTTCGGGCCACCAAACATAGCTTCTGACCAGCATCTTCATTTTGGTCACTCCTGGGTGGCCGTGATGTAGTTTAGCCAGTATGGCACGGCGGCCCTGACTCTAAAAAATCACTCGTGCCATATTCTACAGTGAACAGCTCTCTTCTACTCCAATAATGGTGGAATTGGGGCTGGCCTGGCCTTTCCATTTCTCCCGTCAGTATTAAGTGTTTAACTTTTGCGAGGACAGAGTCCTTTTGCATCCAAAGACGTGTATTATATGCGTCCACTGGGAGGGTATCCATCGGGTGGGGGAGTTTACTAAAGGCAGCCTACTTAAGGCATCTGTATTTGCCAATTCGCCTCCTGGCTGGTGCTCCAACCAATAGTTGTAAGCAGCCAATAATAAAGCTCACCGTTGAATAGGGGGCTGATGCTATTGGCGGCACCACTTTATCTTCTCCTAACAGTCCCAATAATGGCTTGTGATGGGTGGCAATCAGAAATTTCCACCCATAAAGGTATTGATAGATTTTTTTAACTTCAAATATTCCCACCAACCCTTTTTTCAATGTGGGCGTACTTTCTTTCCAGTATGGCCAAGGTCCTGGCAGCATATGCTATTGGGCATTCCTCTCCATTTGGCCACCTATGTGCTAATACCACCCCAATGCTGTAGGGAGATGCATTGCAGGTTAGTACTAACTTTTTTCTGGGATTGTAATGTACAAAGGCATTTGACGATGACAGTTGTTGCTTTATTCTCCTAGAAGCCAAGTCTTGGTGGACAGAGCACTCCCAAGCTTGACTCTTTTTTAGTAGTTGATGTACTGGAACCAAGATGAAGGCCCAGTTTGGTATAAATTTTCCGTGGTACATCACCAGCTCTAGAAACGACTAACTCCTGGATGGACATGGGAGCCAGGGCTTCTTTTATTGCCTGGACCCAGTCCTCCAAAGGATATAAGCCCAACTCGGCCAGGTAGGTCACTTGAGGCACCAGGAGCATGCATTTGTTCCTTCTTACGTGCACTCTGGCCATCAAAAAAACAATGAAGAACTTTCTCCAGGTTCTGTAGAAGTTCTGCCTTTATCTTACCTGTAATGAGAACTTCATCCAGATAATGGCCACCTGGGGTAAATGTTCTAAGAAGTTCTCCATTGTTCCTTGGAAGATTGAGCAGGCTGATGATACCCCAAAAGGTAACCTTGATAGAGGCCCTTTGGAGTATTGATGGTGGAATATTGCTGCGAATAAGCATGCCTCATATCTAATTTCGAGAATAGGAATCCCCCTGCCGACTATGCATACAAATCCTCGATCCACAGAATTGGGCATTTGTCCAATTGTGAATAACGGCTTATTGTTTGTTTAAAGTTCAAAGACGGACTGAACCATCTGGCTTCAAAATAGGCATGATGTGGAAATGCCGGTGTTGGACTGGGGTGAGCACAGTAAGGAGTCTAGCAGCGCCAGGTTAGGGTCCAACAGGTTTGTTTGGTGGCGGACACCACTGGCTTTCAGGGCGCTGCTCCTTCGTCAGATGGGGTGGAGGTCTGCTCTCAAACAGGGCACAGAGACACAAAATCAAAAAATCTTTTTTGATTTTGTGTCTCTGTGCCCTGTTTGGGAGCGGATTTTCGCTGCATCTGGCGGGGGAGCGGCGCTCCGAGGGCCGGTGGCATTTGCTACCAGGTGAGCCAGTTGGACTTTAGCCTGGTGTTGTTGGACTCCTTACTGTGTTCAAAATAGGCACCATAGGTGCTGTCCATTCCGCAAACTGGGCAGGTTTAATGATACCTTCTCATTCCAGTCTTATAATTTCTGTTTCCACTTACTCCCTTAAAGCAAACGAGACTAGGTGGGCCTTGGAAAATCGCAGGACTGCTTCCTGGTTGACATGTAAGGTTGCCTTGGCTCCTTTTATGGTTCCTAGCCCTTTTCGGAAAACTTCTGGATATTTGAGCAGGACTTCTTTCAATTGACCATTTTCTAAAAGGAAGATGTTTACCCAATCCAGGTGGATTTCTCAACCAGTTGTGCCTCATTAGGCTCGAGCCCAAGCCCTTCACCACCATGAATGGTAACTGAGCCAGTTGCCTTTCGTAGGAGACAGGAGCAAAGGTTGTGCCCACAATTCTCAGAGGTTACGCTATGTAAGTTCTCAGTCTTGCCAAAGTCTTGGTTAAAGTTAAGGGTTGAAGTCCAGTTCAAATTTTACTGAACAATGATTCTCCGACCACCGATACTGCTTTGCCTGTATCAATCTCCATTAATACCGGATGTCCATTTAATCTTACAGTTACTTTAATTGGGTCCGATTTGAACATTGCTATGCAGTTTAATTGTTTCACGTCTGATGTATGTGGACCTTCCAGGGTGTGCACTCTCTTGGACACCAGCCTACATGTCGTTTTCGTAAACCTAGGTCTTGAAGGCTCACTTAGCTGCTCCGACTCTGCACATTGGCAACAATTACAATGACTTGCCGGGCGGAACTCTGAAGGGACTGTTGACTGCCTGGTCAAAGTTTGATGTGGAGAGGCCAACGTTGGACTGGGATGGACACAGTAAGGAATCTCACAACACCAGGTTTATTTGAATCATGAGCTTTTGGAGCACTGTTCCTTCCTCAGGTAAATTGGGTTTATAGACACAGACTCAATTACAAGATAATGGTTGGAATGCGAGACTTTATAAGTAATGAAGTCTTTACAGGTACAGACAAAGTGAGTGGAGAGAGAGATAATCACAGGCTAAAGAGGTGTGAATTGTCTCAAGCCAGGACAGTTAGTGGGATTTTGCAAGCCCAGGCCAAATGATGGGGGTTACATATAGTGTGACATGAACCCAAGATCCCGGTTGAGGCCGTCCTCATGCATGCAGAACTTGGCTATCAGTTCCTGCTCGGCGATTCTGCATTGTCGTGTGTCTTGAAAGCCGCCTTGGAGAACGCTTACCCGAAGATCAGAGGCTGAATGCCCTTACTGCTGAAATGTTCCCCGACAGGAAGGGAACACTCCTGCCTGGTGATTGTCGCGCAGTGTCTGTTCATCCGTTGTAGCGTCTGCATAGTCTTGCTGGTGTACCATGCCTCAGGACATTCATTCCTGCAGCGTATGAGGTAGACAATGTTGGCAGAGTAGCATGAGTATGTACCATGTGCCTGGTGTTCTCACGTGTGATGTTGGTATCCGTGTCGATGATCCGGCATGTTTTGTAGAAGTTGCCGTGGCAGTGTTTTGTGGTGTAGTGGTTGCTGTTCTCCTGAAGGCTGGGTAGTTTGCTGCGAACAATGATCTGTTTGAGGTTGCGTGATTGTTTGAAGGCAAGTAGTGGGGGTGTGCCTTGGTGAGATGTTCGTCTTCATCGATGACATGCTGAAGGCTCTGAAGAAGAGGTCGCAGTTTCTCTGCTCTGGGAAGTACCGGACGACGAAAGGTACTCCGTCAGTCGTGTCCCGTGTTTGTCTTCTGAGGAAGTCGGAGGTCTATGATAGGGGAAAGCTATAGAGATGGGAAGATTTAGGAAGGCGATCTCAAACTTTTAAAAAGGGGCGGTACGGTGGCACCGTGGTTGGCACTGCTGCCTCACAGCGCCAGGGACCCAGGTTCAATTCTGGCCTCGGGTCACTGTCTATATGGAGTTTGCACACTCTCCCCATGCCTGCATAGGTTTCCTCAAGGTGCTCCGGTTTCCTCCCACACTCCAAAGATGTGCGGGTTAGGTTGATTGCCCATGCTAATTAACCCTAGCATCAGGGAGATTAGCAGGGTAAATATGCGGGGTTACGGGAATAGGGCCTGAATGGGATTGTGGTCGGTGCAGACTTGATGGGCTGAATGGCCTCTTTTTGCACTATAGGGATTCCATTAAAAAAATTACATTATTTCTCCCACATAGGGCGGCACGGTAGCACAGTGGTTAGCACTGCTGCTTCACAGCTCCAGAGACGTGGGTTCGAATCCCGGCTCGGGTCACTGTCTGTGTGGAGTTTGCACATTCTCCCTGTGTCTGCGTGGGTTTCCTCCGGGTGCTCCGGTTTCCTCCCACAGTCCAAAGATGTGCGAGCTAGGTTGATTGGCCATTCTAAATTGCCCTTAGTGTCCCGGGATGCATAGGTTAGAGGGATTAGTGGGTAAATATGTGGGGATATGGGGATAGGGCCTGGGTGGGATTGTGGTTGGTGCAGACTTGATGGGTCAAATGGCCTCTTTCTGCACTGTAGGATTCTACGATTCTATGATTCTATACCAAACAGTCTCTTAGCATCTCATTAGGTGTTACCCCGAATTCACATGCTTCCACCAGTTGTCTCAACCTTGTTAGGAAACCCGTAACAGACTCCCCCATCTCCCATAGTGCTGAATAAAACCGCTCTCTTCTCAGGGTCAAAGGTGGCTTTGGGTCATAATATTACCTCACTAGGTCCGCTAATTCCTGGAAGGTTTGGTATTTGATGCCTCTGGCAAAGTTGAATTGCAAAAAACAGCAAATGTAGATGGTCCACAAGCGGTCAGAAGAACGACCCTTTTCTTTTCATCTGCCATAATGTCATTGGCCCTCAAAAAGTAACTCATGCATTTCACATATTGGGCCCAGTATTCCACAGCAGGATCAAAAGAGTCCAGTTTCCCGAACATAGGCATGAAACCTGAAAATGGCTTACCTCAAGTGAAGCAGGTCGTTAGCGAGCAAGTTCCTTATGATTGTTCTTTTTCCTCCTCGCCACTGAAATAACCTTTCAGAGGCCAGTGTCCTTCACCAGATTCCCTTTATTTACCATCTCTATTCCACTTCTGGGGGTGGTGGGGGGGGGGGTGGTCTCCCATCCCGCCGCGCTAATTTTCTAGTGCAGCCGGGTGGGAGAATCTCGCGGCCAAGCATGCGCGAAATTCGCACGTGTTCCTGCCACATGCGCATCTCCCAGCGCCGGATTTCCGCCACCAGATCCACGCTGGAAACTGGTGGGAAGGCAGGTAAGTAATTTAAATCCCTATTTACATATATTTTTGATGTAATTAGTGGGCTTGGGACTGAATTCTCTGGGCCGGCTAGCCTCTCCCACCCTACCAGATTGTTTTATTCTAGCAGGGTTTGCAGTAGCTCCATACTTTCGAGGAGCTAGTGGCCCGACCCCACTGGAGTGACGGGGGGGGGGGGGGGGGGGGGGGGGGGAGCGGGGGCGAGGGGAGAGGAGAGGGGGGCATTCGGGGCCCACGCAGGCGGTCGGGCGGGGAGTTCCTCCCTGGGCATGGACACCCTGGTAGTACCAGCCTGAGCCCCCTGGCACTGCCCAAGAGGCAAAGTGCCAATGCTCAGGAGGTACCTTGGCACAGCCCATCGGGCATAGGGCAGTGCCGGGGGCAGGGCCTGATGGGGAGGAATTGGTGATGGTTGGGGTTCCTGCTGCCAATCTGCATTGGGATCAATTCGAACAGGAGGGAGGCCAGCAACTGGGGCGGGTTGGGAGGGAGGTCAGCCAGAGGGGGAGTTTGCCGGGGGCGGGTTTGCCTGTGGGGTCTGCCTTTGGGGGTGTCTGCACTGAGGGTGATGAGGGAGGCTGAAGATCGGTGCAGGCCAGGACCAGACGACGGGGGGTTGGGGGGGGGGGGGGGGGGGTTGGGGGGGGGCGGGGGGGGCGGAGGTGGTCGAGGCTGGCCCGGGAATGGTCTGGTGGGCTGCGATCGTGCCGTGGTGGGAGTTGGGGCACTTGCGGGATCCCGGGCTGGCCAGCGATCGAGCCCTGCCCCCTGAAATTTAACAATATGCATTGCACAGAGTATGGGCGATGCCTTTTGAAACACCCGCTGAAAAAACCAGCGTGAATTACTCCAGTTTTCCCGCGAATAAGAATTTTGTTTCAGAGATTTCCACCTCTAGAGTGCTTCAGTTACAAAGTCAGAATCAGAAGTGCCAGTGGACTTGACACTACCATATTTATATGCAGGTGAGACTCCCTGATTGGGAAGCCAATTATGACCTCAATCAGGGATATTGTTTGTGTTAAACCAAATAAACAAAATCAAACTAACTTAAGGGATCTCAGTCAGGGAGCTCATGCTCCAAGAGCCCAACCACATTTGTCTTGTCGAAGTCATTACACAAGTGATTTCCAAAGCTGTATCATAATATTCTTGCTTTTCTTGTACTGGCAGATGGGTGACTGTTACAACATTATCAGAATATGAGCTTTCTTTATGCGTTCTGTTGAAAGTTGTGTTCATGGATTGTGTTACTGATTATTCGTCCCAATTATTTATCTTTAAGGAAACTTAGTACAGTAGCCTTCATTTCTGTTTATATAATAATCTATTCATCATAATTAAATTGTAAGTTGCTGAGACATTGGCCCAGATTTTACAGTCAGAATAATGGTGAGACTAACAGCGTTCACCACAATTACATAGGCAATGGCTCGCATCTATTGGGCACAGTTCAGCATGAAAATCAGGAAATAACTGTCTGAGTTACCACAAGGTTAGGAACACCAGCACCTCACTGAGAGATTGGGGTGTTCACATGCATTAAGCGAAAATTTGTAGCACTTTCTAGATATTCATTAAATATGGCAATAATGTTAGGCCTTGTCCATTCAAATATATGATTTTTTAGAAGTGTGGAAAGTCTTAATTATTACTAAACAACCTTTCTAGCTCTGAGAAGCAGTGAGTAATATTGTGGAGTCCTATTTCCTGAAGTTTCCTATGAACCATAATCTGGATATGGTAACCTTTTGAAGATCGCTTCAAAATACCTTACCCATGATCTTCCATCCACCCTCAGTGGCCCATCACACACCAGTACACACTCTGTACAGAATCAGTCAACCCTATAGGAGCAATGGCATATGTAAAAATTCTTTTAAAAAAGCCATACATGATTTGCTTAAACAAACTGCTGCTGTAACAACCCTATAAAAGTGTCAATCAACCAAACGTTTAAAGCATGAACAGTAAAAACTATAAGCACTGTTCTTTATCTTCTGAAAATAAACACTGAACCAGTGACAAACTAGATCACAGAAGACAGTTTGTAAAGTTATCAGTCAAGCAATATTTTTCCTTATCTGCATCAGTTTTAACAAAGCAAAGCTTCAATGAAAGTCTGAGCTCTTAACATCCAGGATGTTAAGTATATTTATTTTTGATTCATTATGTATCCTGTTAAGGAACTTCTGCAGATAAAGAGTACAAGTTTGCAGCTTAAATCTAGCCTTGGAGCTTTGAAAAATGAACATGAACATGGCATTCAGGAGGAAAGCCAACAACATCAACAGGAAGTGAAGGATCTTAAGAATATTTTAGAAAAACAGGTATGGTTACTTTACTATAAAAACAGAAAATGCTGGATAAACTCGGGTCAGGCTGCATCTGTGGAGAGGAAAACAGAGCTAACATTTTGAGTCCATATGACTCTTCTTCAGAATTTAAGAGGGGCAGAAATATAATATAGTTTGGTGCAGGACGTGGGGCAGAATAGGAAGTTAGGGAGAGGTCAGGTGTAAGAAGAGATTGACAACAATTGACACAAGACAAAGGAGGAGGCATTAATGGTGGCATTAAGGACTAAGGAAGTGCTGATAGAGGCATAAAGGTAAGATGGCAAAATGTCTTCATGGAAGAATAAAGGTCAGTGCTCAGTGAAAGTAAAACTAGACAGATGACCCTGTGGGGAAGGATGTGAGGGGGAAGTATTGACATTGAGATAAACCAAAGAAACAAAAACAAAAAGGGAGTCAAGATGGAGGGGAATGTTCACAGTCTAAAGTTGTTGAACACCTTGTTGAGACCAGAAGGCTAGAACATGTTCGATCAGAAAATGGAATGTTGTTCCTCTTGTTTGTGTTGCACTTCGCTGGAGCATTGACATAGGCCAAGGACAAAAATGTATGCACGAGAGCTAGATACGGTCACCCAATCTGCATTTAGAATCATACAGTGCAGAAGAGGGTGTTTGGCCCATCGAGTCTGCACCGAAACACGAGAAACACCTGACCTCCAACTTAATCTCATTTAGCAGCACTTGGTCCATAGACTTGAATGTTATGATGTGCCAAGTGCTCATCCAGGCACTTCTTAAAGGATGCGAGGCAGCCCGCCTCTACCACCCTCCCAAACAGCACATTCCAGACCAGGCTGTTGAAGACTTAGTTCCAGATTTCTGTGTCTCACTATCAGTCAGGGTAAACATAGAAACATAGAAAATGGGAGCAGGTGTAGGATATTCAGCCCTTCAAGCTGCTCTGCCATTCAGTATAATCACAGTTGATCCTCTATTTCAGCACCATGCCCCAATACTCTCCCCTACCTCTTGACACCTTTAGAGTATAGAAAATCAGTTATTCCCTTCTTAACTATATTCAATGACTTGGCCTTTACAGCCTTCTGTGGCAGAGAATTCCATAGGCTGCCCTCATCTCAGAATTAGTTTCTCCTCCTGGTTAGATGATTGGCCATGTGAAATTGCTCAAGTGTCCCAAGATATGCAGATTAGATAGATTAGCCAAGGGAAATATATAGGTTAATGGGGACAGGGCCAGGGAGAGAGCCTGGGTAAGATGCTCTGTCAGAGAGTTGGTGCAGGCCAATGGTAATCTTCTGCACTGAAGGGATTCTATGATTCTATGTTTCATCTCAGTCCTAAATGGCTTACCCATTGTGTGAGACTGTGGCCCCTTGGTCCAGACCCCTGGTCAGAGGAAACAGCATCCTTACATCCAATCAGCCTTGCCCTGTTTCAGTTAGATCCCCTCCCATTCCTCTCTTCATACAACAATCCTGCCATCTCAAGTAGCTGCTATGTTAAGCTATCAGAATGCTGAATCAGACTTTGGCAATAAAGCTGGTGTTGTGGCACCCAGAAAATGAAAGTATGAACCTCTCCCTTGGAAATGATATGATACCCATTATTCCAGATTGGACAAATCCAATCCAACCAACTATCACCACACTAGTCTACCTTTGATTATCAACACTGTAATAGAAGGTATGATTGCCAGTGCTATCAAGCAGTACTCACACAACAATATCCTATTCATCAATGTTCAGCTAGGTTGTATTAGAATGCGAACCCTTGGTATCTACCTTGAAGCAGAGGTACGTAACCTCATCCCCCTGGAAGGTATGTTTCTCTCGTTTTAAGCAGATGTCCACTTCTTTAAATCTTTTGAGGACCTCTTCAAGGTTTGCCTGTGTTCATCAGGGGATGCTCCAACAATTAGGACATCATCTAGGTATACCAGCACTCAAGGTATTCCTTGCAACAAAGCTTCCATAGTATGCTGGAGAATGATGTGATGGCCCGATGACACCCCAAATGGCAGAGGAATATACTGCACCCTTTGTGGGTGTTAATGTTGACCAGCGTTTGGGAGTCTTCATCTAACTCCAGCTGCTGCTAAACATGGCTGAGATCTAATCTGGTGTACTTAAGGCACCCTGCTAATTTTTCATAGAGGTCCTCAATCCTCAAAATGGGGGATTGATCTATCTGAGCTCCTCAGTTTACAATTCACTTACAGTCTCCACAGATTCTCATAGTACAATCAAGCTTCAATGTCGGCACAGTCCATTCAGAAAACTGAACTGGTCTTCTAATATTTTTAACACCACTTCCATTTAATGAAGAAGTGCAAGTGGGGCGGCACGGTGGCACAGTGGTTAGCACTGCTGCTTCACAGCTCCAGGGACCTGGGTTCGATTCCCGGCTTGGGTCACTGTCTGTGTGGAGTTTGCACATTCTCCTCGTGTCTGCGTGGGTTTCCTCCGGGTGCTCCGGTTTCCTCCCACAGTCCAAAGATGTGCGGGTTAGGTTGATTGGCCATGTTAAAATTGCCCCATAGTGTCCTGGGATGCATAGATTAGAGGGATTAGTGGGTAAAATATGTAGGGATATGGGGGTAGGGCCTGGGTGGGATTGTGGTCGGTGCAGACTCGATGGGCCGAATGGCCTCTTTCTGTACTGTAGGGTTTCTATGATTTCTATGATTTCTATAAGTGACTGGGCGAGCTCGAAAGGAATTTGGTGTAGTCTTGGGGTTCAAGTAAATTTTGGCTTTGGCTTCTTTTATTCAGCCCAGTTCCTTCCAGAAAACTTCTGAGTATCTGCACAGGAGCTTTTGAAAACTCCATCCTGAACATTTAATATCTCCATCCAATCTAATTGTATTTGTTTCAACAAGTCTTGACCCATGAGACAAGGTCTGTGTTATACAAACGTATGAGTTTTAAACTCTACCTGCAAATAAAGACACAAAGTCAACTTTAGACACTTAAAACACTACTTCCTTTATTTTGTAACTACTTAGGCAATAGTAAACACTTGCAATGTATGAACCAAATGCTCACTATCTGTTACTTCACTTAACTTCCACTTGCATATGAAACCTGGCTGGGATTTCGCCACATAGTTGTCAACCTTTCTCTTGTTCCCAATGTTGGCTCTTCCTATGAACTTTGGTCACTGGGTTCTTCAATGTGTTATCATTCTTACACCCTAAAAGCTCCTTGCTGACTAGCCAATGAATTGAATCAAAAACCTGGTATAATTAGGCCACTCAAATAGAGCCAGCACAGAAGCGTGGGACCCTCCAGATCCTATCGTGGTTAGGTCTTAAGTGCATATAGCTCACATTCCAATGCCCATAAAAGGAAACACTGGCTCCAAAAGTTCTGTAACCAACTTCCTCAGCTCAGGATAAGCAGTTACATCCAACACCTTGTGTCCGTTGATAAGTTTCAGGCCAGCTTGGCCACAGGAAGTCCCAGCATATTTAAAAACCAACTTTGACCAAAAATCAAGTTTGTTTCATTGAAGATCTTTCAGCATATTAAAAATTAAATCTCTGCAGGCCATTTGGCCACAGTCTCTCCTCTTGATCCTTGAAGCCACAGGCAGAATGAATCACCTACTATGACCAAATCTATATGCAACTGTAACTCAAACCAATCAACTAACTTCATTCAAATTACACAATGTCAATGTTATATTACACACATCACTTAATATATTATATATGACATTCTTTTTTTACACCATCATATATCTTCATTCAACCATTTAGTTAACTCTTTCTTCCATTTAATAAACCTTATTGTTAACACAATTAAATATAACAAGGTAAAATTATTAATAATACTGCAGCAAAGAACAAAGAAAATTACAGCACAGGAACAGGCCCTTCGGCCCACCAAGCCTGCACTGACCATGTTGCCCGACTTAACTAAAACCTCCTACCCTTCCGGGGACCATATCCCTCTATTCCCATCCTATTCATGTATTTGTCAAGATGCCCGTTAAAAGTCACTACCGTATCCGCTTCCACTACCTCCCCCGGCAACGAGTTCCAGGCACCCACCACCCTCTGTGTAAAACATCTGCCTCGTACATCTCCTTTAAACCTTGCCCCTTGCACCTTAAACCTGTGCCCCCTAGTAATTGACTCTTCCACCCTGGGAAAAAGCTTCTGACTATCCATTCTGTCCATGCCTCTCATAATCTTGTAGACTTCTATCAGGTCGCCCCTCAACCTCCGTCGTTCCAGTGAGAACAAACCAAGTTTCTCCAACTTCTCCTCATAGCTAATGCCCTCCATACCAGGCAACATCCTTGTAAATCTTTTCTGTACCCTCTCTAAAGCCTCCACATTCTTCTGGTAGTGTGGCAACCAAAATTGAACACTATATTCCAAATGCGGCCTAACTAAGGTTCTATAAAGCTGCAACATGACTTGCCAATTTTTAAACTTAATGCCCCGGCCGATGAAGGCAAACATGCCATATGCCTTCTTGACTACCTTCTCCACCTGCATTGCCACTTTCAGTGACCTGTGTACCTGGACACCCAGGTCTCTTTGCCTATCAATATTCTTAATGGTTTTCCCTTTTCCTGTATATTTCCTATCCGTATTAGACCTTCCAAAATGCATTACCTCATATTTGTCCGGATTAAACTCCATCTGCCATCTCGCCGCCCAAGTCTCCAACCGATCTATATCCTGTTGTATCCTCTGATGGTCCTCATCGCCATCCACAAATCCACCAAACTTTGTGTTGTCCGCCAACTTACTAATCAAACCAGTCACATTTTCCTCCAAATCATTTATATATATTACACAGTAAAGCATGAGATATTATTCGGACCCAAGGAATTTGTATATTGGAAACCCAATTCCAGAATTCATCCCACCAACTCATTTCCTTTCTCTCCTTAATATTCTGACCAATGGTCTTAGCAGTTTGTTTCACTTGAATGAAAATTTGATAAGCAGTCGCTAACCATGCTCTAATGTACTTCAAATGTCCAGTTAGTGGGTTGATAGTAGTATTATATTGCTCAAAATATTCACCTAAAGTGCCCTTTAGTTCATCCGTTACATTTAATATCGACCCTTGTCTTTGATGTATTTCAACCAATTCAATATAGCCTATTCTTGCTGGTATTTGTGGAGTAACACAAAAGATAGTGTGGACAATGTTAGAAATTAGAGCTCCAAACTGATAATGGAATAGTAATGTACTGTTCACCCTTTCCTTTATAAGCTACTTCAGTAATGTCAGTATCTAGACACCTTACTTTCATAATACATTTAAATTGTCATCAACTTTAAACCCACAAGAAGCCTGTTCACTTCAATATATGAGATATGAACAAACAATTATTCTTTCTGAGTGTTGGCAGCCTGTTAAAGTAGTACCCAGCAAATTTCCCTCACTTTCTACAACATATGGGACATATGTTATATATAGATGGGACATTATCATATCCCATCTATATACCATCCATAATAATACCAATGTTCTGAACCTTTGATACTTTCATGCCATTGCATCCATTGCAATCATAGAAACATAGAAACTAGAAGCAGGAGTAGGCCATTCAGCCCTCCGAGCCTGCTCCGCCATTCATTTTGATCATGCCTGAATTCAATATCCTAATTCTCCCCTTTCCCCCATACTCCTTGATCCTTTTAGCCCTTAGCATTATATCTAATTTATTTCTGAAATCAGACAACGTTTTGACCTCAACTACATTTTGTGGTAGTGAACTCCATATATTCGCCACCCTCTTGGTGAAGAAATTTCTCCTCATCTCAGTTCTAAAAGGTTTACCCTTTATCCTCCAACTATGACCCCTAGGTCTGGAGTCCCCCACCATTGAGAACATTCTTTCTGAATCTACCCTGTCTAAACTTGTTAGAATTTTATAAGTTTCTGTGAGATCACCTCTCACTCTTCTAGACTCCAGTGAATATAATCCTAACCGACTTAGTCTCTCCTCATATGACAGACCTGCCATCCCAGGAATCAGCATGGTAAACCTTTGCTGTACACTCTCTATAGTAAGGATGAATCATTGGAATCCCTACTGTTATCCTAAAGTCTTATGTAACTTTCCATCACAATTATTCTCAAACCATACCTTGGTCAATCGTCGAAATTGATATTGAGATACATTAGAATCTCTTTGCCCATGATTTAAATAATCCAATTGTACATTACTAATCCAAGAAGCCTGTTCCACATTCTCTCTAAGTTGTTCTAACACACAATTCCCATAAACAATACATAAGGTTCTATTCTGCTGTTTCCTATCATCAATTGCCTTGTATTTAATAATTTATGAATAAGTTTAGCATGCCCTTCTAATACCGTCACCATATATTTATTAGCATGTTGTAGGAACAAAGATCCTGGTGCAGCATTCTGATTATTGTTACTTATCTCAGCCATTGCAGAATCACAGATTACTACAGTGCAGAAGAGGCCCTTCAATCCATCAAGTCTGCACTGACGCATGAAATGCCCTGACTGGCCCACCTAATCCCACTTGCCAATACTTGGCTCATAGTCTTGAATGTTATGGTGTGCCAAGTACTCATCCAGGTACTTTTAAAGGATGTGAGGTATCCCGCCTCCACCACCTTCCCAGGCAGTGCATTCCAGACCATCACCACCCTTTGAGTAAAAACGTTTTTCCTCAAATCCCCCCAAGCCTCCCACCCCTCATTTTTAATTTATGTCCCCTCGTAACTGACCCTTCAACTAATAAACTAATTATTAATAAATTATTAAATACAAGGCACTTGATGATGGGAGCAGCTGTTCCCTATCCACCCTGTCCATGCCCCTCATAATCTTGAACACTTCAATCAGGTCACCCCTCAGTCTTTTCTGTTCCAGAGAAAACAACCTAAGCCTATCCAACCACTCTTCATAACTTAAATGTTCCATCCCAGGAAGCATCCTGCTGAACCTCCTGTGAACCCCATCCAGTGCATTCATGTCCTTCCCATAATGTGGCGACCAGAATTGCACACAATACTCCAGCTGTGGCCTCACCAAAGTTCTGTACAATTCATCATGACCTCTCTGCTTTTGTAATCTATACCCCGATTGATAAAGGTGAGTGTGCCATATGCCTTTTTACCACCCTATAGAGTCATAGAGGTTTACAGCATGGAAACAGGCCCTTCGGCCCAACTTTTTACCTGCCTTTTCGCCTCCAGAGATCTATGGACAAACACGCCAAGGTCCCTTTGCTCTTCGGAACTTCCCAGTGTCAGACTTTTCATAGTATACTTCCTGGTCAAATTACTCCTTCCAAAGTGCATCACCTCACATTTTTCAGGGTTAAATTCCATCTGCCACTTATCTACCCATTTGACCATCTCGTCTATATCTTCCTGTAACCACACAGCCAATCTTTGTGTCATCGGCAAACTTGCTGATCCCACCCCCCACTAGTAATCAATGTCATTTATATAAATGACAAACAATAGGGGGCCCAGCACAGATCACTGTGGTCCTGCCACTGGTCATTGGCCTCCAGGCACTAAAGCAGCCTCTGTCTCCTACTGCTAAGCCAATTATGAATCCACCTTGTTACTCTGTATCCCATGTGCATTAGCCTTCTTAATAAGTCTCCCATGAGGGACGTTGTCAAAGGCTTTGCTGAAATCCATGTAAACTACATCAACTGCACTACCCTCATCCACACACTTGGTTACATGCTCAAAACATTCAATCAAATTTGTTAGGCATGACCTCCTTCTGACAAAACCACGCTGACTATCCCTGATCAAACCTTGCCTCTCCAAATGGAGATAGATTCTCTCCTTCAGAATCTTCTCCAGTAGTTTCCCAACCACAGACGTGAGACTCACTGGTCTGTAGTTCCCTGGCTTGTCTTTACAACCTTTCTTAAATCGTGGGACCACATTAGCTGTTCTCCAGTCCTCTGGCACCTCCCCAATGATGTGGAGATGCCGGCGTTGGACTGGGGTAAGCACAGTAAGAAGTCTCACAACACCAGGTTAAAGTCCAACAGGTTTATTTGGTAGCAAATACAATAAGCTTTCGGAGCTTGCTGCTCCTTCGTCAGATGGAGTGGTCTCTGTTCTCAGAGACACTGAACAGAGACCACTCCATCTGACGAAGGAGCAGCAAGCTCCGAAAGCTCATTGTATTTGCTACCAAATAAACCTGTTGGACTTTAACCTGGTGTTGTGAGACTTCTTACTGTACCTCCCCAATGGCCAGGGAGAAATTAAAAATTTGGGTCAATTTCCTCCCTTGCCTCCCACAACAGCCTGGGACACAATTTATCCAGACCTGGAAATTTGTCCACTTTTAAGCCCGCCAACACCTCCAATATCTTGTCACTCCCATGATAATTTTCTCTAGAGCCTCACAGTCTCTCTCTCCTCGAGTTCCATAACTACCTCCTCATTCTCATGGATGAAGACAAATGACAAATATTCGTTTAACACCCTACCAATATCCTTTGCCTCCACCCACAGACTTCCCCCTTGGCCCCTAATGGGCCCTACTCTTTCCCTGATTATCCTCTTCCCCCTGATATACTTAGAGAATATTTTAGGATTTTCCCTACTTTTACCAGCCAGAGCTTTCTCCTATCCCCTCTTTGCACCCCTAATTGATTTCTTAAGCTCTATCCTGTACTTTCTGTACGTCACTAATGCCTCCGCAGACTTACTCCCCTTATACTTGTTAAAAGGCATTTTGGAACACACTCTGATTCCTTTTCCGTATAGGCTTTATGATATAAATCGTTTATCATCTCATCTTTCTGTTGTAACTCCATTAATCTCTCAGAACTAAACATTTCTGCCTGATCCTCTACCTGCTTAGGTTTTCCTTTACCATCTCATCAAACAGAGTGTCAGCTAACTGGACTTCAACTCCTTCATCTTTCTCTTTTGTTCTCCCTTCCTGTGTTAAATTATGGCTGTGTGAACTTGTCACCACACAGTCTGGACAAATTCCAGGGTATTTTTCTTTTAATTCATCAGTCCCCTGATTTTCTTCTGGCTTTTCCACTGCAATAGGCATCGCTCCCATCTGTGATCCATCTATATTGTTTCCAAGGATAAGTAAGTTTTCCATCACTTCCATTATCACTTCCCCAGTTTTGATTGAACTTTACAGCCTTTTTTTTCACAGGGGAATACTACTCCTGTCTCCATTTATTCCACAGATTACCACTCTCTCGGGTAATTTTTCAGGAGTGCAAATATTCTCACCTCTTAATATGAGAGACAGACTAGCTCCCATATCTCTCAATATTTTAACTTCTTTACCTACTCCCCCTGCTCTACCTGAGTAAACCTTACCCACACAGGTGAAGTCTTTGAAAAGATTGGACACTATTTTACTGTCCAGCCCATGCCTAGGCTGTGTATGCTCCTTCAGCTCTTCGAATTCTCTCAAGATTTCCTTCACTGCTTTAACTAATCCCACTAGTTGAGCATCTTTTACCACATCCCTTTTCCCAGTGACTTTCTTAAGCCACCAGCACTATGCCTTTGAGTGTCCCACATTTTTACAATGAAAACACCTGAGGTCTTTCACATCTTTTCACCCCCTTGGGTTTCATTTTTCCATAGGTGGTAAACTGTTCCCAGTGTGATCTACTTTTTGTTTTTCATTGAAAGATCTCCCTCTTTCCCAATTTCTATGCCTCACGGAATAAAATTGCTGTCGGAGGCTAGATTTCAATTTATGTACTAATGTGTGTTCATCTGCCATTGCTGCAGCTCTTCTCGCTATTTCAACTTTCTGTTCCTCAACATGAGTTCTTATGGAAGTGAGTTTTTAAACTCCTCCAGCAGAATAATATCTTTAATAGCCTCATATGTCTTTTCTATCTTTAATGCTCTCACCCATCTATCGAAGTTGCTTTGCTTAATTAAAGTAAAGTTTATTTATTAGTCACAAGTAGGCTTACATTAGCACTGCAACTAAATTACTGAGAAAATCCCCTATCTGTCACATTCCGACGCCTTTTTGGGTACACTGAGGGAGAATGTAGCATGGCCAAAGCACCTAACCAGCACGTCTTTCAGACCAAGATTGGTGGCATAGTGGACAGTGAAGAAAGTTATCTCCGATTGCAACAGGATCTTGATCAAATGGGCCAGTGGGCTGATGAATGGCAGATGGAATGCCATAAATGCGAGGTGATGCATTTTGGTAGATTGAACCAGGGCAGGGGCGGCATGGACAAGTTGGGCCGAAGGGCCTGTTTCCATGCTGTAAACCTCTATGACTATGACTTATTCAGTTAATGGTAGGGCGTTGGGGAGAGTTACAGAACAAAGAGATCTAGAGATACATGTTCATAGCTCCTTGAAAATGGAGTCACAGGTGGACAAAGTGGTGAAGAAGGCATTCAGCATGCTGGGTTTCATCGGTCAGAACATTGAATACAGGAGTTGGGTTGTCTTGTTGAAGTTGTACAAGACATTGGTAAGGCCACACTTGGAGTACTGTGTACAGTTCTGGTCACCCTATTATAGAAAGGATATTATTAAACCAGAAAGAGTGCAGAAAGGATTTACTCGGATGCTACCCAAACTTGATGGTTTGAGTTATAAGGAGAGGCTGGATAGACTGGGACTTTTTTCTCTGGAGCGTAGGAGGCTGAGGGGTGATCTTATAGAGGTCTATGAAATAATGAGGGGCACAGATCAGCTTGATAGTCAATATCTTTTCCCAAAGGTAGGGGAGTCTAAAACTAGAGGGCATAGGTTTAAGGTGAGAGGAGAGAGATACAAAAGTGTCCAGAGGGGCAATTCTTTCACACAGAGGGTGGTGAGTGTCTGGAACAAGCTGCCAGAGGTAGTAGTAGAGGCGGGTACAATTTTGTCTTTTAAAAAGCATTTAGACAGTTACATGGGTAAAAATGGTATAGAGGGATATGGGCCAAATGCGGGCAATTGGGATTAGCTTAGGGGTTTAAAAGAAAAAGGGCGGCATGGACAAGTTGGGCCGAAGGCCTGTTTCCATTCTGTAAACCTCTATGACTCTATGTCTGTGGGAGGAAACCGGAGCACCCGGGGGAAACCCACGCAAACACTGGGAGAACGTGCAGACTCCGCACATAGAGTGACCCAAGCCAGGAATCGAACCCGAGTCCCTGGCGCTGTGAGGCAGCAGTGTTAACCACTGTGCTACCATGCCACCCCAAACTAAATATATGTCTGACCTGGTTCCTTCCTTACATTTCTGAACCGCTGTCTATATGCTTCTGGTACCAATTCGAAAGCACTCAAGACAGCCTTCTTCACTTCTTCATACTTTCCTGACACATCAGTTAGGGAAAGGGCCATACCGGACATGGTATTGGGGAATGAGCCTGGCCAGGTGCTCGACATTTCAGTAGGGGAGCAGTTTGTGAACAGTGACCATAATTCAGTGAGCTTTAAGGTACTGATGGATAAAGACAAGTGTAGTCCTCAGGTGAAGGTGCTAAACTGGGGGATGGCTAATGACAATAATGTTAGGCAGGAACTGAAGAATGTAGATTGGGGCAGACGTTTGAGGACAAATCAACATCTGGCATGTGGGACGCTTTCAAGTGTAACTTGATAGGAATTCAGGACTGGAACATTCCTGTAAGGCTGAAGGATAAGTTTGGCAAGTTTCGGGAACCTTGGATAACGAGAGATATTGCGAGCCTAGTTAAAAAGAAAAAGGAAGCATTTTGTAAGGGTAGGAGGCTGGGAACACACAAAACAAGTATGGAATACAAGAAAAGTAGAAAGAAACTTAAGCAAGGAGTCAGGAAGGGTAAAAGGGGTCACGAAAAATCATTGACCAGCAGAATTAAGGAGAATCCCAAGGCTTTTAATACATATATAAAGAGCAAGAGGGTAGCCAGGGAGAGGGTTGGCCTACTCAAGGACAGGGGAGGGAATCTATGCATAGAGCAAGAGGAAATGGATGAAGTATTAAATGAGTACTTTGCGTCAATATTCACCAAGGAGAAGGAATTGATGGATGATGAATCTGGGGAAGGATGTGTAGATAGTTTGGGTCATGTTGAAATCAAAAAGGAGGAAGTATTGGGGGCCTTGAAAAACACCAAGGTAGACAAGTCCCCAGGACCTGATGGGATATACCCCAGAATACTGAGAGAAGCAGGGGAGGAAATTGCTGGGGCCTTGAGAGAAATCTCTGTATCTCTGTTATTGGATAGACACATGGAGCACACTAGAATGATAGGGAGTGGGATAGCTTGATCTTGGTTTCGGAAAAGGTTCGGCACAACATCGTGGGCCGAAAGGCCTGTACTGTGCTGTACTGTTCTATGTTCTATGTATCCTCACTGGCTACAGGGGAGGTCCCAGAAAATTGGAGAATTGCCAATATTGTTCTTTTGTTTAAGAAGGGTAGCAAGGATAATCCAAGTAATTACAAGCCGGTGAGCCTTACGTCACTGGTAGGGAAATTATTGGAGAGGATTCTTCAAGACAGGATTTACTCCCACTTGGAAATAAGTCGACATAGTAGTGAGAGGCAACATGGTTTCATGAAGGGGAGGTCGTGTCTCACTAACTTGATCGGGTTTTTCGAGGAAGTGACGATGATGATGAGGGTAGGGCAGTGGATGTTGTCTCCATGGACTTCAGTAGATGAAGTCACACAGGATCAGAGGTGAGCTGGTAAGATGGATACAGAACTGGCTCGGTCATAGAAGACAGAGGGTAGCAATGGAAAAGTGTGTGTCTGAATGGAGGGCTGTGACAAGTGGCATTCCTCATGGGGAATGAGCTGGGACCTTTGCTGTTTGTAATATATATAAATGATTTGGAGAAAAATGTAACTGGTTTGATTAGTAAGTTTGCGGATGCGACGGCACAACATTTAGTGGAATTGCGGACAGCGATGAGGACCGTTGGAGGATGCAACAGAATGTAGATCGGTTGGAGACTTGCGCAGAGAGATGGCAGATGGAGTTTAATCTGGACAAATGTGAGAGATAATGCATTTTGGAAGGTCTAATACAGATGGGGAATATACAGTAAATGGCAGAGCCCTTAAGAGTATTGATAGGCAGAGGGATCTGGGTGTACAGGTACACAGGTCACTGAAAGTGGCAACGTAGGTGGAGAAGGTAGTCAAGAAAGCATACGGCATGCTTGCCTTCATCGGCCGGGGCATTGAGTTTAAAAATTGGCAAATCATATTGCAGCTTTATAGGACCTTAGTTTGGCCGCACTTGGAATATTGTGTTCAATTCTGGTTGCCATACTACCAGAAGAATGTGGAGGCTTTGGAGAGGGTACAGAAAAGATTTACCAGGATATTGCCTGGTATGGAGGGCAATAACGATGAGGTTGGAGAAACTTGCTTTGTTGTCACTGGAACGATGGAGGTTGAGAGGTGACCTGATAGAAGTCTACCAGATTATGATTGGCATGGATGGAGTGGATAGTCAGAAACTTTTTCCCAGGGTGGAAAAGTCAATTACTAGGGGGCATAGGTTTAAGGTTCGAGGGGCAAGGTTTAAAGGAGACGTACAAGTTTTTTTTTGCACAGAGGATGGTGGGTGTCTGGAACCCACTGCCGTGGAAGGTAGTGGAAACATATACGATAGTGAGTTTTAAGGGGCGTCTGGACAAATGCATGAATAGGATTGGAATAGAGGGATATGGTCTCCGGAAAGGTAGGAGGTTTTAGTTAACACGGGCAGCATGGTTGGTGCAGGCTTGGCGGTCCGAAGGACCTGTTCCTGTGCTGTAATTTTCTTTGTTCTTTGTTCGTTGTATCTCCTCTGACAGTGCTGCAAACACCTCCTTAGCCCTGCCTACCAACTAGGTCTGAATTAACATTACCCATACCTCCTCTAGCCATTTCATCTGTGTAGCCAAGTTCTTAACGGAGATGAAAAAAGGCTTCTATGTCTTTTTCATCAAATCTTGGTAATGTTTGGACATATTTGTATATATTCCGATCAGGCGGTTGGCTACACTGAGCATGCTCACCATCATTTCCATCTTGTACTTTAACTTCTGTCATTTGAAGTCCTTTTCCTTTAACTTCCAACTTCATCTTTTCCAATTCAAACCGTCTTTCTCTTTCTTCTTGTAGGGCTTTCCTCTCTTTCCTTCTCTCTTTCTTCTCTTTCTAACTCCAGCCTTTTAAGTTCACCTTCTAACTCCAATCGTCTCATTTGCAATTTATTTTTTCTAACTCCACTTCACTTGACTGTTTCTCTGATACACCTAAAAGCTTGGCTATCTCCATTACAATTTCAGCTTTCCTATTGTCACTGGTTCAACCCAATTTTAGCATGTTTGCCAATTCTACAAGTGTTCCCTTTTTCTAAACTTTTTTGGCAAATTTGGGAAGCATCTTCAACCCCCAGAACCTCTTTAGCAATGTTAAGAGCCATTTCCCCACTTTGGATTTAACCGGCTTGTTGTCGGTTAACAGATCTTCCACTTCTCAAGTAAGGTTTATTTAAAGATCTAGGATTCTTCAAATCCAAGACATGAGCCCCCAACCTGTTATGAAGGGGAGGTTGATCCCTCTCTGAGAGCTAACACCAAAACCCCCAAGGAGGAGCACCTCCCTTCATAATCTGTTAAATAGTGTGTGAGAAGGGGTAATATTTGTGCTTCAGCAACTTTTAGTGATTAAATCAAAATAACTACCCGAGACTCTCTGTAAAATCAACAAGTAACACTTTATTTATCTAACTGTGAACAGGTTAACTAAACTAGTAACAAACTGAATAAAACACTATTCTAACAGAATGCTGTTTCGATAAATACAATTCATACTTATTAACAAAAAAATAGAACTTTTCGTCACTCTCAAAATACAACCACGTTTGTTGTCTTCCGAAACCTTCTGCCTTCTTTCTGGAATAGAACATTACAGCGCAGAACAGGCCCTTCGGCCCACGATGTTGCACCGACCAGTTAAAAAAAAACTGTGACCCTCCAACCTAAACCAATTTCTTTTCGTCCATGAACCTATCTACGGATCTCTTAAACGCCCCCAAACTAGGCGCATTTACTACTGATGCTGGCAGGGCATTCCAATCCCTCACCACCCTCTGGGTAAAGAACCTACCCCTGACATCGGTTCTATAACTACCCCCCCTCAATTTAAAGCCATGCCCCCTCGTGCTGGATTTCTCCATCAGAGGAAAAAGGCTATCACTATCCACCCTATCTAAACCTCTAATCATCTTATATGTTTCAATAAGATCCCCTCTTAGCCGCCGCCTTTCCAGCGAAAACAATCCCAAATCCCTCAGCCTCTCCTCATAGGATCTCCCCTCCATACCAGGCAACATCCTGGTAAACCTCCTCTGCACCCTCTCCAAAGCCTCCACATCCTTCCTGTAATGTGGGGACCAGAACTGCACACAGTACTCCAAGTGCGGCCGCACCAGAGTTGTGTACAGTTGCAACATAACGCTACGACTCCTAAATTCAATCCCCCTACCAATAAACGCCAAGACACCATATGCCTTCTTAACAACCTTATCTACTTGATTCCCAACTTTCAGGGATCTATGCACACATACACCTAGATCCCTCTGCTCCTCCACACTATTCAAAGTCCTCCCGTTAGCCCTATACTCAACACATCTGTTATTCCTACCAAAGTGAATTACCTCACACTTCTCCGCATTAAACTCCATCCGCCACCTCTCGGCCCAACTTTGCAACCTGTCTAAGTCTTCCTGCAAACTACGACACCCTTCCTCACTGTCTACCACACCACCGACTTTGGTGTCATCAGCAAATTTGCTAATCCACCCAACTATACCCTCATCCAGATCATTAATAAATATTACAAACAGCAGTGGCCCCAAAACAGATCCCTGAGGTACACCACTTGTAACCGCACTCCATGATGAATATTTACTATCAACCACCACCCTCTGTTTCCTATCCGCTAGCCAATTCCTGATCCAATTTCCTAGATCACCCCCAATCCCATACATCTGCATTTTCTGCAGAAGCCTACCATGGTGAACCTTATCAAACGCCTTACTAAAATCCATATATACCACGTCCACTGCCTTGCCCCCATCCACCTCCTTGGTCACTTTCTCAAAAAACTCAATAAGGTTAGTAAGGCACGACCTACCTGCCACAAAACCATGCTGACTATCACCTATCAATTCATTACTCTCCAAATAACTATAAATCCTATCCCTTATAATTTTTTCCAACATCTTGCCGACAACAGAAGTGAGACTCACCGGTCTATAATTCCCGGGGAAGTCTCTGTTCCCCTTCTTAAACAATGGGACAACATTCGCTAACCTCCAATCTTCTGGTACTATACCAGAGGCCAACGACGACCTGAAGATCAGAGCCAGAGGCTCTGCAATCACTTCTCTTGCCTCCCAGAGAATCCTTGGATAAATCCCATCCGGACCAGGGGATTTATCTATTTTCAGACCCTCCAGAATATCCTGCACATCCTCCTTATCAACTGTAATACTGTCTATTCTACTCCCTTGCAACCCAGTGTCCTCCTCAGCTATATTCATGTCCCCTTGCGTGAACACCGAAGAGAAATATTGGTTCAATGCCTCACCAATCTCCTCCGGTTCCACACATAACTTCCCTCTGCCATCTATAACTGGCCCTAAACTTGCCCTAACCAACCTTCTGTTCTTGACATACCTATAGAACGCCTTAGGATTCTCTTTAACCCTATCCGCCAAAGTCTTCTCATGTCCCCTTTTAGCCCTTCTAAGCTCGCTCTTCAACTCCCTCTTAGCCAATCTAAAGCTTTCTAGTGCACTACCCGAGTGCTCACGTCTCATCCGAACATAAGCCTCCTTTTTCTTTTTAACCAACAAAGAAACTTTTTTGGTGCACCACGGTTCCCTAGCCCTACCAATTCCTCCTTGCCTGACAGGGACATACCTATCACAGACTCGCAGTAGCTGCTCCTTGAAAAAACTCCACATGTCGGACGTTCCCAGTCCCTGTAATCTCCTAGTCCAACCTATGTTTCCTAATTCTCTCCTAATAGCCTCATAATTACCCTTCCCCCAGCTAAAACCACTGGCCCGAGGTTCATGCCTATCCCTTTCCATCACTAAGGTGAACGTAACCGAATTGTGGTCACTATCACCAAAATGCACACCAACTTCCAAGTCTAGCACCTGGTCTGGCTCATTTCCCAGCACCAGATCCAATATAGCCTCACCTCTAGTTGGCCTGTCTACATACTGAGTCAAAAAACCTTCCTGCACGCTTTGAACAAAAACTGACCCCTCTAACGAGCTAGAGCTATAACAATTCCAGTCAATATTAGTCAAGTTAAAATCCCCCATAACAACTGCCCTATTACTTTCACTCCTAAGCAGGATTGACTCCGCAATCCTTTCCTCAACCTCTCTAGAACTTTTAGGAGGTCTATAAAAGACTCCCAACAGGGTGACCTCTCCTCTCCTATTTCTAATCTCCGCCCATACTACCTCAACAGATAAGTCCTCATCAAACCTCCTCTCTGACACTGTGATACAATCTCTGACCAATAATGCTACCCCTCCCCCTCTTCTACCTCCTTCCCTACTTCGACTAAAACATTTGAACCCCGGGACCTGCAGCATCCATTCCTGCCCCTGCTCTATCCATGTCTCTGAAATAGCCACAACATCGAAGTCCCAGGTACTGATCCACGCTGCAAGTTCACCCACTTTATTGCGAATACTCCTGGCATTGAAGTATACACATTTCAAACCCTGCTCCACCCCACCTCTGCAATGCCGTGCATTGCAGTCCCCATCCATGCATCCCTCACTTTCAGCCCCACTACTCAGGATCCCTCCCCCCCCCAATCTCTGGCTTCTTTTGCTATCTTCAATATCGGGATGAGGCTTTCTTTTAAGACATAACTACAGCTGAGAGCCAGCCAGTTTCTCCCTCTCTCTGAGAGCTAAACTAAGCTGTCATTCAGCAGGTGACAGGTGCTCTTCTCCTCCAGTTTGCCATTGCCCCATTTCTTATACCCCCAGATGACATAGCAACATCCCCACAATAGGATTGGTTTACACGTTACCAAAACATCAAATTCAAATCTGATAGGCTACTGTTATTCAAATGCCTAGTTTAAACTGATTGGGCAAACTTTGAAAACAGCCTGTTATATTGGCAACACTACTGCCAAGCCTCTCAATACAATGTTTCAGTCTGTGTACTCTATATGCACCTGCAATTTCCCTTTGTACAGAAAAAAACTACCTTTTTTAACAGACAATGCAATTTTACAACTCTTAGCATTTTACAATTTTTAAATAATTTTACAAACACTAACTTCACAACACATGGAACAGTATCTGTTACCCCTCATCGAGGGTCTCTTTAGTGGCCTGGCTGGTGGAAAAATAATTCACTAAGATGGATCTTTCCCAAGCATACCTGCAAGTGGGGGGTGGCTGAAGATTCACAACCGTTGTTAACGATTGTCACCAAAATGGATTGTTTCGCTACAAGTGACTTCCGTTTGGAATTACATGAGCTCCAGCCATTTTGCAGAGGGCAATGGACCAAATTCTAAGTGGTTTTCAGGGGGTGCAGTGCTACTTAGACGACATATTAATCACATGTTACTGACGAGGAACATTTACATAATCTGGAAGAGACGCTGAAGAGGCTGCAAGAACACAGTCTGCAAATTCAGAGAGACAAATGCAAATTTTTCAAAGACTCAGTGGAGTACCTGGGTCACGTCAATGACGGCGAGGGATTGCATAAGGCTCCGAAGAAACTGCGAGCTATTACGAAGGCACCCAGACCGGGGGATATGTCACACTTGAGGTCCTTTCTGGGACTGATCAATTATTATGGCAAATTTGTGCCGGATCTAGTGACAGTATTGAAGCCTCTGCATTGATTACTGATGAAAGATCAGACATGGCAATGGACGCCGGAATGTGAGAAGGCCTACCAAGTGGCAAAGGAGGCTTTGAAGGAATCTGGGGTGTTGATACACTTTAATCCAAAGTCATTCAACTGGTATGTGACGCATTGCCATATGGGGTGGGAGCGGTTCTTTCCCATGTGACAGATAATGGGGAAGATCAACCCATCGCTTTCGCATCGCGATCACTCTCTAAAGCAGAGGGAAATTATGCCCAAATTGAGAAGGAGGCGCTTTGTATCATTTTTGGATCCTACTAATGGACCACAGACCGCTCAAGAATTTTGGGTCCACATTCAGCTATTCCATCAATGGCGGCCACGAGGTTGCAAAGATGGGCCTTGATCCTATCAGCACATTCATATGCGATCCCATATCGACAGTTGGACCAACACGCCAACACCGACGTGTCATCGAGTCTGCCTTTGTCAGGGTGTGGAGATGCCGTTAGAGAGGATTCCGAGGAGATGGTGAAGATAATGTATTTTTCACAAGATAGTAAAGTTCCGACTACAGCTGCAAATGTTAAGCAAGCCACAAGAAAATACCCCATACTGGAGAGGAATGACTTATCACAGGAATGACCCAGAGTTGAGGCCCTATTTGAACCGACGTGGGAAATGTCAGGTACAGGATGGTTGCTTTTTGAGGGGTATGCAGGTTATTATCCCAACCGTGTTGAGGAAGAAGGTGCTGGAGCAGCTGCACCAAGGATACCCAGGGATGGTACAGATGAAGGAGGTGGCCAGGAGTTACATTTGGCCAAACATTGATGCTAACATAGAAGAGAAAGCAAGAGCGTGTGTAGCTTGCTCCCAAATTCGGAAAGCATCACAAGCATTAGTAGTTACGAGTGGCTATGGATGCATACTCTAAGTGGCCAGAGGTGAAATGCATGAAAACAACTAACACAGAAGCGACCCTGGACAGGCTTGACGACATGTTCGGCAGGTTTGGTTACCAAGAGGAAATGGTGAGTGACAATGGGCTACAGTTTGTGTCATGGGAATGGACTGGTGAGCCAAACATGCAAAACTGCGAGCCTTTCAAAAGGATGAAATCATCCTAGTGAGGAATTATGCACCGGGGAGGGAGTGGGTTCCAGCAGTAATACTGACCAAGACTGGACCGCTGCCCTACACTGTGGAAATGCAAGATGAGTTGCTGAGGCATAGACTTGCGAACCAGTTACTGACGGCACCATATCAAGGAGTGAAAACACCAGCAGGGGAGATGGAGATGGTTCAGCCAGAACTGGCAGAAGTTCCCGAGGAAGGGACCAAGGGACGCATAGCTACATCTTTGGCTGTTGAGCTGGGAGCACCGGTAGAAGTGAATGTTGATGCGTACATGGAAGAATTATCGGAGCCACGATCACAGAAGAGGGACCGAAGGCCGGTCCCAGCTCCCAGGAAACAACCTCCATGGTCGGTCTCCAGACCAATTGATCGTGTCTATATAACGTCAAATGAATGTTATTACTGTCTGTAATGTGCAAATAGATTATTGTTATTTCTGGATGGGGATTGCTATTTAGAAGGGAGGTGTGCTATATATGCAGGGTGCAGCCCCCTTTAAGAGGAAGGGTCAGATGACCCGGTGTGTGGGTGACCTGCCCGGGAAACTCCCCGACAGCCACTGGAGGGCTGGAGTGCGAGGAGCATAGTTCTTCAATAAACCCTATCGTTCCTGTGGCTTGCCTTTGGTGTGACTTCTTTGGAGCTAACTTCCAGGTAGTTTCAGACTTAACACCTTGAAATTCACTTGTATCTTGCTCAACACATTCATTCACCTGGGCCATCTCTACAGCCTTTTCCAAAGAGATATTACTCTCAGCCATCAGTTTTTAAAAATATTTTGAAGCTGTTTATTCCGCAGACCAAGCAATCTCTTAATGGCACGGTGGCACAGTGATGAGCACTGCGGCCTCACAGTGCCAGGGACCTGGGTTTGATTCCAGCCTTGGGTGACTGTCTTTGTGGAGTTTGCACGTTTTCCCCATGTCTGTGTGGGTTTCTTCCAGTTGCTCCAGTTTCCTCAAACAGTTCAAAGATGTGCAGGCTTAATAGATTGGTCATGCTGTATTGCCCCTTCATGTCCCAAGATGTGTAGGTTAGGGGGATTAGCTGGGTAAGTACGTGGGGTTACAGGAATAGGGCCCTGTTAAGATGCCCTGTCAGACAGTCAGTGCAGATTTGATGGGCCAAATGCCTTCTTCTCTATTATAGAGGTCCTATGATTCTATGATTTCAATTTGTGCCCACAAATCATCTGCCTTGTTCGTCAGACTCCTTGCATTAAAAGAAATACCATCCAATCTTGCCAAACTCTGTTGTGGCCTTATAACTTCCATGCCTTCCTAACTCACTTGTTCTCTTTTCTAATTTTGGCTGTGCATCTCCTCCTGCTCAACCGTCTCTCAGGATCCAACCCCCTGCCAAGTTAGTTTAAACCCACCCCAACAGCACTAGCAAACCTCCCTGCTGTTTTGGGCTTCCCCATAATTTAGGATGGGGATTATTCATCGAGCTTCCTCCTCTAGTTAGTTGTTTTAATTGTCCATACCATTCTCTGGTGCAGACACAATGGACCAAATGGTCTCTTGCGCTGTGACCATTCTGTGATTCTTGACTGGATATGGCAGGATTTCAAAGTTTTGATATGAGCTGTTGGTTGTGAGATTATGGTAGGTTGGTGCAAAAGGTTGGATCTCATGGGATAAAAGGGGAGGTGGCTAGATGGGTGGAGAACTGGCTTGGTCACAGAAGACAGAGGGTGGTAGTGGAAGGGTCTTTTTCCGGCTGGAGGCCTGTGACTAGTGGTGTTCCGCAGGGCTCTGTATTGGGACCTCTGCTGTTTGTGATTTATATAAACGATCTGGAAGAAGGTGTAACTGGGGTGATCAGTAAGTTTGCGGACGACACGAAAATGGCTGGACTTGCAGATAGTGAGGAACATTGTCAGAGGCTACAGAAGGATATAGATAGGCTGGAAATTTGGGCAAAGAAATGGCAGATGGAGTTCAATCCAGATAAATGCGAAGTGATTTTGGTAGAACTAACGTAGGGGGGAGCTATACGATAAATATGGCAGAACCATAAAGGGTGTAGATACGCAGAGGGACCTGGGTGTGCAAGTCCACAGATCCTTGAAGGTGACGTCACAGGTGGAGAAGGTGGTGAAGAAGGCATATGGCATGCTTGCCTTTATAGGACAGGGCATAGAGTATAAAAGTTGGGGTCTGATGTTGCAGTTGTATAGAACGTTGGTTCGGCCGCATTTGGAATACTGCGCCCAGTTTTGGTCGCCACACTACCAGAAGGACATGGGGCTTTAGAGAGAGTGCAGAGGAGGTTTACCAGGATGTTGCCTGGTATGGAAGGGCTTAGTTATGAGGAGAGATTGGATAAACTGGGGTTGTTCTCACTGGAAAGACGGAGGATGAGGGGTGACCTAATAGAGGTGTATAAAATTATGAAAGGCATAGATAGGGTGAACGGTGGGAAGCTTTTTCCCAGGTCGGTGGTGACGTTCACGAGGGGTCATAGGTTCAAGGTGAAGCGGGAGAGGTTCAACACGGATATCAGAAGGACATATTTTACACAGAGGGTGGTGGGGGCCTGGAATTCGCTGCCAGGCAAGGTGGTGGAGGCAGCCACACTGGGAACGTTTAAGACTTATCGAGGTAGCCATATGAACGGAGTGGGAATGGAGGGATACAAAAGAATGGTCTAGTTTGGACCAGGGAGCGGCGTGGGCTTGGAGGGCCGAAGGGCCTTGTCCTGTGTTGTATTGTTCTTTGTTTTTTGTTCTTTGTTATTACTTAACTCTATCTATTACACATTGCTTCTGTTGTTTGGCATGCAACTAGCCCTGCATTGTAACTTTACGAGATTGACACCTAATTTTTATGTTGCTCCTGGCATGTTCTCCTGCACTCTTCATTGAACCAAACTTAATGGAAGGTAGATTGAGGGCTATGCCGAATTATGAGTTTACAGATTGTGTTTGAATATAATTTTGCTTCTTGTGGTTGTGGTATCATTCTCCATTGATGTAGGGAGGCCACAGAGCCAAATGTCTGCCGTCAATGGCACCCGGCACCACTGGGAAGCCTGCTGCCCTGGTGAACCGATATACACTCTCATCCTGGTCTTCCCTCCTCGTGGAGAAGAGGATGAAATTCCCTCTTCTTCTCTGCAGCACCTTGTCACCTGCTGGATACTTACATTAATGGCAATTTTAAGATCTTCCTAATGTTGCCAGCTCTGCATGGATGGAACCTTTTGTGAAGGAGGAAAGCTCAATTATGACCTTCAGTAGTACTGGCTGTCCTCACCCTGGTTTGGAGCTCCAGGATCTTATGAAGGAAATGTTTCTCCATTACTAGCCCCTTAATAAAGTGAAGACTCCTGAATTGAGGCATTGCTGCTGGCTTTTACCAACGTACAAGCAGTATGTTCCTGGAAGACCCACTCAGTGCATGCCTTTTGAAGGAGGACCCTCCTTTTCTCTCTCCTTGCTGAAGATTCCTCCCTGCTTGTCCTATTGATGTTGCAGAGCAAGTTGGCAAGTGGTGTTCCTGCCTCCATACTTTGCAAAGCCTATGTAATTCTCTTGGCCTCTCCTTGGCTAACAGAAACCTTCATTCTCCTCCAGAAACTCAGTACAGTGCTGACATCAACTTGGCTTGAATACAAGTAAGTTGAAAGCACATTAGTGACAACTTAGTGAATGGCCATACAGATTATCCACAAATGCACCAACCTTTGTGTCGTCCGCAAACTTACTAATCAAACCAGTTACATTTTCCTCCAAATTATTTATATATATTACAAACAGCAACGGTCCCAGCACTGATCCCTGAGGAATGCCATTTGTCACAGCCCTCCATTCAGAAATGCACCCTTCCATGCTACCCTCTGATTTCTTTGTCCGAGCCAGTTTTGTATCCACCTTGCCAGCTCACCTCTGATTCCATGCGACTTCACCTCCTGCACCGGTCTGCCATGAGGGACCTTTTCAAAAGCCTTACTGAAGTCCAGGTAAATCCACTGCCCTATCCTCATCAATCATCTTCGCCACTTCCTTGAAAAACTTGATCAAGTTGGTGAGACACGACCTTCCCTTCACAAAACCATGTTGCCTCTTAGCATTTTACATTTTTAAAATCCCATAGCTAAATTAAGTTGTGATCCACATTACATCAAATTATCCTATTTCAAATATGGTTCTCCAACAGCAATCTGCAGTGTTTGCTGAGAGGTTAGCATTACAGGAACACAAATCTCCTAACTGAAATGGTACTGATCCTGTTGAATACTACCTTAACTTTCTATGGTGAATTTACTGTCAATTAATTCTGAGATTGCTGCTGCTTTCACAATGCTAATCATCCAGCAAAATGATTTTTGCAGTTCTCTCTTCCATAGCACAAGCTGCTGAACAATTTACATTAATAATACCAAGCAATATTAAACTCTCCATTACTTTAGCAGCAAATTCTGGGCTGTAAACATGCCTGATTTCATTCACCGTTCCAGCAACATTTTTGTGTGCTGAATCCTATTTGAACACAACCTGAATATCCATTGATCAGTTTTCCAGTTCTAAATCTGAAAATTTTCTTACATAAATTCGGAACATAGAAAATTGTGAAATTAATTCCTTAGCTCACCCATTTTTTTTGTATTATTTGGAAGGCTTAGGGTGCAATTTTCCCAACATTGCAGAGTGTTGGATCAGGCAAGAAAAGCTGTGTGAAACTCAGTGACTTCACAGGTGCCTTTACTTGTCTGATTTAACAGCACTCTGCGCAATTTCAAATTGCTGGTGAGGATCACACAGCCAGCTGGAGGAACGAGGCCTATCCGTGATGATAAAACTGGGATTCTGAGATTGGGGCTCAATTTATGTTAATTTATTAAAATATATGGAAATCAGGTTCACACCCACAAAGGGTCCCATCACTGACAGACAGTGGTGGTGGGGATGTTGGGGGTTGGGAAGCCGAGAAGCTCTTAAACTGAGATCTCGCAGGTGCAAATCTCATTTTTGGCCGCTTGTGAGATCTGGCAGCCATTACAGGATTTGTGTCCATGATCCACGGGGCTGCTAAATTGTGGTCTTAATGTCCAAAAGGATTTTTTCTTTGAGCTAGATTGAAGCGATGAAATAAAATGTAAGAACCATTAAAAACAACAATAGTTATAAAACAACAACATTGCTCTTTTATATAGTTTTATATAGTTACTGTTGTCTGGAATGTAAACCTGACGTTCCTGTGCTTGGGCATCTTAAGATTGTGGCTTTTGACAGCTCTTATGTTTTTAACTATTTAAGGCACAGATAGGAAACAAAGTCATTCTATGTTTGAGCTGTGAGGGGAAAAGAAATGAGACGGGGGCACACGGCCTCAATAATTTAAGTAGTCGGCATCTCGTGTCTCTGGCCTTGAGGTTACACTGTAAATATTAGTGTTTAAACAGTGAACGCATTGGTGTGCAATCATTTGTGGCCTATTTTAATGTGCGCCGTTCATGGATGAGCGAGTTAACACCTTCATAAAGTAGCCCACCAAGTGATTGCTGAAGATTCACGCTGCGCACTTTCAGTGTACGGCTCGACAAGGTAAAGAGCATGTGCAGAACAAATTCTATTTTCCTTGAGCCACGAACCAAAGGCATTATGCTGGCAGATCACTTGTTTAGAAGGGGCAATCACCTCTTAAATATTAATTAGGAGAACTGCTCCAAAAGTCCCAGGAGTGCTTTTTTTCCACGTGGACAAAGTTTGGAATCCCTGAGATGAACACATGGGATTTATATTGTCTGCGGTTTAGGGGAAAATAGCAGTGTTCATAGCGTTTGGATTCCAGTGAACCCGTTGCTTAATGGACTATTGATTCGCCCAGTTACGAGCTGTAAAGGCACTTTTGCTTTAATTGCAGGGTCTCGCTGGCAACTTCAGAAGGATGCTGATTGAACGCTGCTATGTTAAGGGAGCCATGCAATGTTACGCAAAAGGGCAGGTTGTCCCTGCGGACCTCCTTGTGGCTCCGTGAGAAATGAGGGTAGGGGGTAGAGGAGCTGGGAAGTTGTTGGAGAAATGCGGGAGGGGCAGGGAATCCGGAGTACGGTAGAGTAAAAGAACCACAGAACCTTCCTGCCGCTTGAATATAAGACATAGACATAGGAGCGGAAGTAAGGCCATTCGGCCCATCGAGTCCACTCCACCATTCAATCATGGTTGATTTCAACTCCATTTACCCGCTCTCTCCCCATAGCCCTTAATTCCTCGAGAAATCAAGAATTTATCAATTTCTGTCTTGGAGACGCTCAATGTTTCGGCCTCCACAGCCTTCTGTGGCAATGAATTCCACAGACCTACCACTCTCTGGCTGAAGAAATTTCTCCTCATCTCTGTTCTAAAGTGACTCCCTTTTATTCTAAGGCTGTGCCCCCGCGTCCTAGTCTCCCCTGTTAATGGAAACAACTTCCCTACGTCCATCCTATCTAAGCCGTTCATTATCTTGTAAGTTTCTATTAGATCTCCCCTCAACCTCCTAAACGCCAATGAATATAATCCCACGATCCTCAGACGTTCATCGTATGTCAGGCCTACCATTCCTGGGATCATCCGTGTGAATCTCCGCTGGACCCGCTCCAGTGCCAGTATGTCCTTCCTGAGGTGTGGGGCCCAAAATTGCTCACAGTACTCCAAATGGGGCCTAACCAGTGCTTTATAAAGCCTCAGAAGTACATCCCTGCTTTTGTATTCCAAGCCTCTTGAGATAAATGACAACATTACATTTGCTTTCTTAATTACGGACTCAACCTGCAAGTTTACCTTTAGAGAATCCTGGACTAGGACTCCCAAGTCCCTTTGCACTTTAGCATTATGAATTTTGTCACCGTTTAGAAAATAGTCCATGCCTCTATTCTTTTTTCGAAAGTGCAAGACCTCGCACTTGCCCACGTTGAATTTCATCAGCCACTTCTTGGACCACTCTCCTAAACTGTCTAAATCTTTCTGCAGCCTCCCCACCTCCTCAATAGTACCTGCCCCTCCACCTATCTTTGTATCACAATATATCACGCTTGTCTGATTTTGCTGCCTCCCAGGATTAGTTTCGGTCATACAGTCTTGCTACCGCAGTCACCCGGTAATGGATCTGGCCGGTGCAGGCGCGATGGGCCGAATGGCCTCCTTCTGCACTGTAGGGATTCTATGAAATTTCATATATACATATTTCTAAATAGGTAAGCTAAAAACTTGAAAACATGTATAATGACTAAACAAACATCAAATAGGTCACAATAACCTTTGATCCCAAAGGAGAGACAGCAATTTATAAATGTAACAACTTTCACTGAAGCACTGTTGCAATGATCCTGAAGTAGTTTTCATTTAGTGGAAACATCATTCCCAAGTAGGTAACCACTTAAATCTTCCCTCCAGAATATTGGGATTCAGAGCCATTAGAAATTCAATAAATTGTATTGTAACTTTGTAACTATATGTTTGGGCTACATATTGTAACAATTGCAGTTGAATTCATGTTCATATGTTTATTTTAATTATATTTTATTACATTCATAAAGCAATTTCAATAGATTTGGTGACATATAGTACAACGTTAACAATGGTATTTTGGAAGCCAAAAGTCAAAAATAACTTGCAGTTGAAAGCCTTGTTGATGAAGCTGTTTTAAATTTTGTTAGCTTAACTTTGAGTGTAACAAGCCAAAATGTTATGTTTTGTCACAATCCCTTCAGATCACATGACTTTCATACAGGTCAGCAACAGCAGCTGACATATGTATATTTACTCATGGATTATATGATGGAGAAGTGAAAATTATAAATGATTTGGATCTAAATGGTTGTTTCCTTCCACCACAATGCTACTGGTGTTTATTTTATTCATTTAGGCGATGTGAGCTTTGCTGGCCAGACCAGCGCTTATTGCCCACCACCAATTGCCCTTAAGAAGATGGTGGTGAGCTTCTTTCTTGAACCATTGCAGTCCCTGGGATGTGGGTACACCCACTGCAATTTTAGGGAAGAGTTCCAGGATTTTGACACAGCGACAGTGAAAGAATGGTTATCTACTGGTTATATATGTTTATGGTTATGGAATGGTTATAAATGGTTATATATGGCCCTAGATGAATATAGGAAGTAAGTGCAAGAGAGAACTTAGGAAAGCAATTTGAAGATCAAGAAGGAGGCATGAAAAAAGACTTGTGAAAAAGATTAGGGAGAATCCTAAGTTATTCTTTAAATATGTTAAGGGGAAGAAGTTAACCAGGGAAAGAGTAGGGCCCCTTAGAGAGCAAGGGGGAAATCTGTGTGTAAAGCTGCAGGACATTGGAAGGGTGTTAAATTAATACTTCTCACTGGTCTTCACTCAGAAAAGGAGAACATATGTACAGCATTCAGGAAAAGGGACTGTGAGGAATGTGCATGGTTTCACAAAGGAAATGAGGAAGTATTGGAGACTCTGATGGGCTTAAAAATGGACAAATCCCCAGGCCCGGCTGAATTGCATCACAGGCTGCTGTGGGAGGCAAGTCAGGAAATTGCAGGTGCTCTGACACAAATTTTTAATTCCTCTCTGGCCGCGGGGGCAGTCATGATGTGGAGATGCCGGCGTTGGACTGGGGTGAACACAGTAAGAAGTCTCACAACACCAGGTTAAAGTCCAACAGGTTTATTTGGTAGCAAATACCATAAGCTTTCGGAGCGCTGCTCCTTCGTCAGATGGAGTGGAAATGTCTGTGCCCTGTTTGAGAGCACATTTCCACTCCATCTGATGAAGGAGCAGCGCTCCGAAAGCTTATGGTATTTGCTACCAAATAAACCTGTTGGACTTTAACCTGGTGTTGTGAGACTTCTTACACGGGGGCAGTGACAGAGGACTGGAGGATGACTAATGTGGTTCCACTTTTCAAGAAGGGTGGTCGAGATGAACCAGGGAATTACTTACCTGTGAGTATCGCATCAGTGGTAGGGAAACTAGTGAGAAAATTCTGAAGGAGAGAATTAATATCTACTTGGAAAGGCGTGAGTTAATTAGGAATAGTCAGCATGGCTTTGTCAGAGGGAGGTTATGCCCAACAAGTTTGTTCGAATTTTTCAAAAATGTGAGCGAGCGTGCGGATGAGGGAAGTGCAGTTGATAGAGTTTACATGGATTTTAGCATGGGAGGCTGATTGAACAGGTTGAAGCACTGAATTCAGGGAAACTTGGTGGGATGGATCTGAAACTGGCTTAGTAATAGGACACGAAGGGTAGTGACAGAATACTGTTTGAATGACTGGAGGCTGGAGGCCAGTGTTCAGTGGTGTAACACCAGGTTCACTGCAGGGGCTCTTATTGTCTGTTATATTCATCAATGATATAGATTATAATGATTGTAATGAATTTAAACAATAAACCGTTATTCACAGCTGTAAAGCAACAGCTATCATCGAATGTCTTAGCACATTATGATCCTAGAAAAGAGTTAGTGCTAATCTGCGATGCGTCTCCTTTATGGGAAAAATTTGGCATAAAATTTGTGATTCTCACCGATCGAAAACCGCTACTGGGGTTACTAAGAAAAGACAAAGCAGTGCCATCGATAGCATTGCCCATATAGAACGATGGGCATTATTATTCGCTACCTAGAACTATCAGTTGGAGCAGCGGCTGGGAGGCCCAGTGGCAAACGCAGATGCCTTGAGTAGGCTGCCTCTTGCAGACACCCCACCGATGGTACCACAAGTAGAAGAGACGATAATGATCATGAATTTTCTGGAGACCCTTCCAATGGCCGCACATAATATACATCTTTGGACACAAAAGGACGCTGTCCTCGCAAAAGTTAAACAATTAGTGCTGATGGGGGAAACGGAAAGACCAGTACTGCCCCAATTCCACCCATATCTGAGTAGAAGAGAGCAGCTCACTATGGAAGATGGCATACTGCTATGGGGGGGCACAAATGCTTGTTCTGAGTCAGGGCTACCGTTCTATACTGGCTGAACTACTCCATGGACATCCTGGATTATCTAAAATGATGATGTTGGCAAGAAGCTATGTTTGGTGGCCTTGAATGGAAGGGACATAGTGAATTGGTGCCAGCAATGCCAACAAGGACAAATGTTGCCATGAGCAGCTCCCCCATACCCATGGGAATGGCCAGGTAGATTGACCATGATCTTAGCTGCATATGGATTATGCAGGCCCATTCATGGGCTCGATGTCATTGTGGACATCCCACTCCAAGTGGTCGGATATCCATAGGGTGCATCTGGTGACCACAACAATAACAGTAGAGAAGCTTTGCACCTTTTCAACACATGGGATCCTGGAGATGTTGGTCTCTGACAATGGGGCATCTTTTGCCAGCCAGAAGTTCACCAGGTTCATGAAGTCAAATGGGATTCGACGGCACTGTACCATCTATTGTCGAACAGCCTCGTGGAGAGAGCAGACTTTAAATGATGGTTTAAAAAATAGCCAGCAACCTCAATGGACACCAAGCTCTCCCATTGGTTATTTGATTAGAGTACAAACCCCATGCCATGATGGGGTTAATGCCCATAGGATTGTTCATGGCGGAGGTGACAAATGAGGAGGTCAGCGGTGTGTCAGGCTGATGCCCTTGTAAACTAAAATAATCAGATTTTCATCTGAGCAGAGAATAAGGACATATTTTAATCATTTATTTAACCTTGTCCACATAGTGATACAATCAAAACCTGAATGCAATCTACAGTAATTAGGTTGAACAGATGGCAGCAGTAAATTTCATGGAATCCCTTCAGTGCAGAAGGAGGCCATTCGGCCATCGAGCCTGCACCGACAACGATCCCACCCCGACCCTATCTCTGTAACCCCATATATTGACCTTGCTAATCCCCCTGACACTAATGGACAATTTAGCATGGCGAATCCACCTAACTCGCACATCTTTGGAGTGTGGGAGGAAACCGGAGCACCTGGAGGAAACCCACACAGACACGGGAAGAATGTGCAAACTCCACACAGACAGTGACCCAAGCTGGGAATGGAACTCGAGTCCCTGGTGCTGTGATGCAGCAGTGCTAACCACTGTGCCACCTTGCTGCCGTTTCCTGCTTAGGCGAACCAGACATTCAGCTTCTCTTCAGCCTATCCCCGTAACTGAAGTTCATTATCCCTGGCACTATCTTCATATTTCTCCTGCACTTTCTCAAAGTCTTGACATCCTTTCTAAAGTGAGATTCACAGAACTGAATTCAGTACCCCAGCTGAGACTTAGCCAGTGTTTTATAAATGTTTAGCGGCTTGTGTTTGTATTCTGTTTCGCTATTAATAAAGCTAAGGATTCTATTATGCTTCAGGAACAGCTTTCTGAACAGCCTTGCCACCTTAGAAGATTGTGCAAATGCATCCCATGTCTCTATGCTCCTCAGCCATCTTTAAAATTGTACCATTTAATTCATTTTGCATTTCACTATTCCCACCAAAATCTGTCACATTTTCTGCATTAAATTTTATCTGCCATGTGTCTGCCCATTACATCAATTTATAAACTCGCAAAGTCTGTTATTTGCCTCCTCATTGTTTAGGTTTGTACCTTCTGCAAATTTTGAAAATTTGCCCTATATCCAGATGCTGGTCAAATATGCGAATCAAAATGAGCAGTGGTCAAGTTAAACTGGTAGATGACACTACTCCCTCCATTCAGAAAAACAATCATACACCACTCTCTTTTTCTGTAACTTATTTCATTTACATCTATGCTGCTACCTTCCCTTTAATCCCATGGGCTTTAATTTTCCTAACAATGCTATTATGTGATGCTTTGTCAAATGCATTTTATAAGTCCATATGCATCAACTGCATATGGACTTGCGGACGATACAAAGGTTGGTAGAATTGCGGATAGTGATGGGGACCGTCAGAGGATACAGCAAGATATAGATTGATTGGAGGCTTGGGCAGAGAGATGGCAGATGAAGTTTAATCCGGACAAATGTGAGGTAATGCATTTTGGAAGGTCTAATATATACAGGAAATATGCAGTAAATGACAGAACCCTTAAGAGTATTGATAGGCAGAGGGATCTAGGTGTACAGGTGCACAGGTCACTGAAGGTAGTCAAGAAGGCACACAGCCTGCTTGCCTTCATCAGCTAGGGCATTGAGTTTAAAAGTCATGTTGCAGTTTTATAGAACCTTAGTTAGGCCGCACTTGGAATATAGTGTTCAATTCTGGGTGCCACACTACCAGAAGGATGTGAAGACTTTGGAGAGGGTACAGAAAAGATTTACCAGGATGTTGCCTGGTATGAAGGGCATTAGCTATGAGGAGATGTTGGAGAAACTTGGTTTGTTCTCACTGGAACGACGGAGGTTGAGGGGCGACCTGATAGAAATCTACACGATCATGAGGGGCATGGACAGAGTGAATAGTCAGAAGCTTTTTCCCAGGGTGGAAGAGTCAATTACTAGGGAACATAGGTTTAAGGTGCGAGGGGCAAGGTTTAAAGGAGATGTACGAGGCAAGTTTTTTACACAGAGGGTGGTGGGTGCCTGGAGCTGTCTGCCGGAGGAGGTAGTGCAAGCAGATACAATAGTGACTTTTAAGGGGCGTCTTGACAAATACATGAATAGGATGGGAATAGAGGAATATGGTCCCAGGAAGAGTAGGGGGTTTTAGTTCAGTCAGGCAGTGTTGTAGGGAAAAATCCCTGTACCAGGGCATTCAAGGAAGTCGAGTCGCAAGGCAAGGTTCAAAGCTGGCTACCCCTGTAGCCAGCTTAGAAACAGTGCTTGGCCACATTGATCTCAATAGTTATACATTTGCTCTGGATATTTATAGGAATCCAAATTCGAGTGGGAACATTTGCTCATACATTTTTACAATCCTTATAAAGTGGCCTGTCTGGTCAGGAGGTTCCCTGGGAGGCTTGTCAATTTGCATCTGTATGGTGTGTGTCCGTGTTAATGGGACTGCCTGTTCTTGCCCCGGTGTTTTAATGTGTTTCCCATTATCCTCTCGATGTGTCCCCTTATCTAAATCGACCTCTACTGTTTTGTGTCTGTATTCTATGCTTGCGAGATTAGGTGTTAATGTCATTTTGTCCTGCTGTGTGTAGGGGGATTTAATCTAATCTTTTATTCTTTTTATCCTAGTTTATTAAGTTTCTTTGCCTGCCTTGGCCATTTTATTCCTGTAATATTTTATTGACAGTCCGGTTATGCCATATAACCCACTCCAGGTCTTGACTCGCAGATATCCCGATCTTCTGGCCAAAGGCCGGTTTAAAATGCAGCTTCGTGCTGTTGCTGGGCAGAATAAGGATCTTTTGTCGGCTTTGAAATTAAAGGTCTCTCAGCTGTGCAGAGGGGGATTTAAACGATTGTCCATTCGGGTGTTCCCCTCTGCATTGTGGGCACGTTATGAATGGTGCCAATCAGTCCAATAAATGAATATGTTTAATGAGGTGAATATTGATGAGATAATAAAAATATGGCTTTTGGAAAATGGCCTACTTCAGTCCCTCCTCTCGTCCAGGGGGTCCCATTCATGGCTGACCCCCCATGGACGATCTTCAGAGGTACAGTGACTTGTACAGATGTCGTCCTTGCCGTTGTTCCTCTTCCTCTGTAGTGTGGTTAAATTCTTGCATCTGGATACTGGCAGTGGGTAGCATTCTTGATGCAATATTCGCACATATCACTTTAATACAGGTTAGGCCCAGGCAGAGTGTGAACAGGATGGCTACTACTAGGATTAATCCCTTCATAATATATGCTCCCCAAACTGTGTTAAACAGCCACCCTAACCACCCATCAGTCCCTGTAAATCCCTGTTTAAAGCTATCCAATTGCTTTTGTATCCCGGACATGGCTGCTGTTATGTTTAATGTCTCGTCGTGTACATATGTGATGCATTTTCCTTTGATGATGGTGCATACCCCTCCTTGTCTGGCTAGCTGATAGTCTACTGCATATCTCGTTTGTTGTGTGTATAGTCTGAGTTCTGCGAGTTCTTGGTCAATTGCACCCAGTGCTTGTAGGGTGTTGTTTCCTAAAATGGTCAGTCCACATATGAAGAAAGTCCTATTACTGGCGCTGATCACCCCTGCGGCGCCTCCTAGGGATAGTGTCCCCAGAAATCCATACCCCAGAGAAGACCCTAATGTGACAGGGGCCTGCCAGTCGGCGCAGAGTGCTGCGCTGATGGCCCTGGTCACTATGTGTTTCTGGACCTGCCCTTCGCTTGGGCACGGAACCGTGAGAGGTCTGATTGTCCCTACGGAAAAGAACCTTGGAGGCCTGTCTGTGGCCGTCATGTATACATTTTTGAATAAAAACACATAACCTTCTTCAACCTGATAACATGCATTACCCCGGGGCCGTTTGACCACATGGTCCCATGTTGTGGAACCTTCCCTCCCCCGGGACTGTCCACTTGATTGTACCCCTTGGTGAGAATCAAATGGGTATGTCCCCGAGGCTGAGCTTACGTGGGTGCCGTTGCACTTGCCACACATAAGCTGCCTACCCGCGGTGACTGCAATGCATTTTTGTTGCTTGCGGTCACAAGTGAAGTGTCCTTCCCGGACCCGGCACTCCTGGACAGCACAATGTGCCTCAGCGCACGAATCATTTTTAGGGACAAAGGCATGCACGCACCCCATCCCTCTCCCTTAAAACATTGTGGGTAGTTCCCATGTGTCTCCTCCTGTTGGGGTCCCATCCCCCCGAGAATTCCCGGCTCAGTGAGCTCTACACACCTTCCTTGTATCCCTTGTTTAAAGTACCCAATATGTTCCTTGCAGGGTGCCCCCGATGTGTCAATAGTGAATAACTCTTGTGGGAGCCACCCTGGTGTTGCGATGAATAGGGAGTTTACTGATCGCGCTGAAGGGTAACAAGCGGTCCTATTCCCATAGATCTGGATGTGTGTTTTCAGGAATAGGTTTTCTTCCATGATTGGTGGTTCTGCTCCCCTAACCCCCATGTGTTGGAGCGTATTTACAATGGTCATGGTTATTATCAAATATGTCCCTGTTCCCATATCGTTTTTTTTTTCAACAGTATTTTTACAGTTATAGTATATACAGAAAATAAACAGGCAATCAAATTAAAAGTAGTTTGTTCCGACGTCTTGATAGTAGATCTGGTCCTAGTTCCTGTGGAATTTGAACGAACGAAAACGGTATCTTTAGTTCATTTGTCTTCATACAGCTTTAATTGGGTCCAATGTTTCCAGACCCCCTGTCCCCTTATATCTATACAGGCACAGGTATCTCCGCTAATAATGACCTCGTAAGGTCCGTGCCATCTTGGGGCAAATCCTGGTTTTGCAGGAAGCACTTTTGTTAATACCCGGCTCCCGGCTTTTGGGACCTCTGGTAATATTTCTGAGTCCTCCTCTGTATCGACCTGTGCCTGATTAAAAATTACGGACCGGCGCATCCCCTTCAATTGGGTGCTAAGGTCTCGGATGTATTGACGGATCTTATCCTTTATCGGACCCACATCTGTCCAGCCTGTAATAATGTTTTCGGGTAAGTGCATTACTCGCCCGGTCATCAGCTCGTATGGAGTCAAGCCGGTAGTTCGATTTGTGGTCGCCCTAAGCCTCATCAGAACTGCAGGTAGGACTTCTGTCCAATTTCTACCTGAGGATTGCATTGCTTTTGCCATGGTTATTTTTAGAGTCCGATTCATCCTCTTCACCATCCCGGAACTTTGTGGGTGATAGGGGATGTGAAATTTCTAATAGTTGGCAAATGTTTTTCATAACCTTTCCTGTGAAATGTGTTTCCTGGTCCGAATCAACTTGGATTGGCATCCCCCATCGGGGAATGACTTCTGCTGCCAATATCCTGGCTACCGTTAGGGCTGTTCAATTGGTTGTGGGGAATGCTTCTACCCACCTGGTGAATTGATCTACTATTACCAGGCAGTATGTTTTCCCGTGAGAGGGGGGCAATGGTCCTATGAAGTCCATTTGTATCTGTTCCCAGGGTCCCTTTGGTCTGGGTTGGTGTCCCATCTTTACCTTTATGGGCTTTCCGGGGTTGTGCTGTGCACATATAGTGCATCTGCGGCAGTATGCAGCCACATCCCGTCCCAATCCTTTCCACCACCACTCTCTCCCCAGGCTCTGTATCATTGCATCCCTGCCTGTATGGGGAAGTCCGTGGTGTAGTTCCAGTAATGTGTTCTGGATACATCCTGGTGCCAATACCCGGTTATCTTTTCTCCACATCCCGTCAGTCCCTTTAACTGCGCCCAGCTCCTCCCATCTATCTCGTTCTTGTTGGGGAATGTCCCCATGTAATTTCTGTATGTCAATTTCTTCCGGTTCTACCACTATCGCTGCGAGGGGCAGGCTTTTAATGTCGCTGTTTTCTAGTGCTTGCTGTGCCGCTGTGTCTGCGGCTTGATTCCCTTTGAAATGAATCCACCCCGGGGTGTCCCTTCCGGGTTCCCGCTGGTGGGCTTTTATTTTAATTACTGCGGCCTCTGTAGGTTGTTCACTAGCTGCTAGCAGCGCCCTTATCTGCTGTTGGTGTTTAATGGGGGTACCTCCTGTAGTAATGAACCCCCTTCTCCCCCATGCGGACATGTAATCATGGATCACACCAAACGCGTATTGGCTGTCTGTATACACATTTACTGTTTTCCCTGCTGCTAATCTTAAGGCTTGGGTGAGGGCAACTAATTCTGCTACCTGAGCGGACTGACCCCCGTCAATCCGTCCTGATTCTAGGGTTTCCAGGTTCTGGTCTACTACTGCCCACCCTGTCCTTGGTGATCCGGATACATATTTGCGGGACCCATCCACATAGAAGGTCTTATTTGCTGTTGGAAGGGGTTCGTCTCTAATCTTTCCTTCCTTGCTATCTTTGTCAATTTCTCCACAGCTGTGCGCTTCCCCAATATCTAAAATCCCTTCCGCGGGGTTTTCTCCCGTGTCCCTAATGATGGTGACTGACTTGTTAGGTGGTAGGAGTGTGGCCTCCCACCTTGCCCTCCTTATATTTGAGACTGTTTTGAGTTTGCCCATGTTTAGCGTTTCTACCAATGTATGTTTTATGTGTAGCACAATATCTCCTGTCATGACAGTGGGCTCACTTATCCTCACAGCCCATGCTGCACAATCTAGGGCGGCTATGCACCTGGGCATCCCGGTGACTACTGGTCCCTCAGCCGTTGAATAATACCCTACGGGTCTCTTTCTATCTCCATGAGTCTGTGCCACTACGGCAGAATAGAAGCCGTCCTGGTTGTCACAGAAGATGTCGAACTTCTTGCTTCCATCTGGCAGTCCCTGCCCTGGGGCTGAAACTAACCGAGCTTTCAACTCTGCATATGCTGTCTCTTGCTCTTGTCCCCACTCTATACTTTCCAAGGCTGGCTTTCCTCCCTTCACTAGTCTCTGAATTGGCTCCGCGATTCTTGCGAAGTCAGGGATAAAACTCCTACTGTAATTGAATAGTCCTAAAACTTTTCGGACCCCTCTTACTGTAACTGGTCGCGGCATTTCTTTAATCATGGTTTTGCGATCTGCGGGCATTTCTTTAATTCCCTGGGAAATTAGGTGTCCTAAGTCCAGGACCTGGGGTTTTGCAATTTGTGCTTTATGTGGGCTGACTTTCAGCCCGGCTTTTGCCAATCCTTCTAGTACTGCATACAGGGCTACCTTGTGCCCTTCTTCTGTTTTGGACGCTATTAACACATCGTCCACATACTGGAGGACCGTATTGTCCTCATGATTCTGACAAACGTAAAATTGCATTGGAATATACTTGTGGTTGATTTCTACTAGTGTGGTTTCGCTAAGATAGGCGGGTATTCTCTCTCCCCCTACCCCGGTTATGTGTATTCTTTTGTTGGTCAGTGGCAGGGGTAGGTTTGTAATTGATATGGCTGCCCCCGTATCTACTAACATGTGGCATTCCCTACCCCCTACCAAGGCTTCTACATATATTCTCTCCCCCTCTTTCCTGTTTTGGATGGGAGCTACGGGCTGTGAGATTTCGACCAGTGTTGGCCGATAAGTGGGGTGGACGGACACCGGCTTTTGTCGGGATTCACTGTCTTCTGTGGGCGTGGCTACACTAATCCTCTCTTGTCTCCCATCTCCCTGGTTTGGGGTCTCTTCTAGTCACCCTAGTGGATTCCGGGAATGTGGTGGCCCCGGGGTTGGTCTATAGTTGTCTTGGGGTCTCCCATGTTTCCCCCAACATGTTGCCTCGGTGTGCCCTGCCCTGTGGCAGTGGTCACAGCGGGGTCCGCCATTCTCGGGTTTCCCTTTGAATGGTGCTTCCCTGCAGAATCTAGCCATATGCCCTGGCTGGCCACATGTGTAGCAGCTGAGCCCGGTTCTCCCCTTATCTCTGTTATGGGGGATTCCAGTTCTCTCTCGTCTGGGCTTTGTCTGGGAAACCTTCCCTTCTTTTATCCCGCTAGCCCAGCTCGTCATAGTCTTGGGATGCTATCACCCCCATCTTAAGGATTTCTTGGTGTACCTCTGATAGCCCGTCCTTGAATGCCTGGATAAAAGCCCTGTCTCTCCTATCCACATTGTCCTGTCCTGAACATTCCCTATATACCTGGAATAATCTCTCTCCAAATTCCGATGCACTTTCCTTGTTTAGTATTTGTGATCCTGCTCCAATTAGTGGGGGAGTTCCCTAAGACCCGTTGGATTTCGGTCTTAAATAATGTGAAGGGTGCCTGCTGGTCGTCTATCTCAGCCGTTGTAGGAACGGCATGTGTCCACCTTCCTCCATTATAGTCCTGTGCTGCTTGGGCCGCTGGCCCTCCTGCCACCAACCTCCATTTATCCGCTGGACAGGCTGCCCTGACCAGCTGGTGTATGTCCCTTAAATGTAACTGGTGTCCTACCCAGAGTGAATCTAATTCGCCCCAAAATCCCAGGTTTGCGCTTCTGGGTTTTAACTTCCCTAGGGATGCCATAATCTGCTGCCTTTCCCCTGGTGTAAAAGGCTTATAGGTTGCTTTTGGTTGTGCTAACGTCCCTCCTCTGGTGACTAGCGCTAGATTATAATTTTTTATGTCTCCTTCTGATACTGGAGCGGTTGTATGTTTCTGCACTGACTCGTATGAGCGCCGAGGGTCCGTTTCCTCTGATCTCTGCGTTATCTCCACAGTGTGGCTTCTGTGTTCTAATTTCCTCACTCTCTCCTGCAATACCTTAATTTGTTCTGTCTCTTTGTGTCTCTCCTCCATGGAGGCATTTACCTTCTCAATTAGTCCAGCTAACTGGGTCACTAATATTACTCCCATTACTTTTGTTTTGTCCCGTTTAACTCCGTCTACCCACTTTCTCTGATCTTCTAAAGTTTGTGATGCGTTCCACCCGTTCCGTTTCATCTTTGCAACAATCGCTTCTCTGGCTAACAGATACTTAAAAATGAGAGCTACTGCAGTTTCTCCCTCAATAACGTGGTCTGCCATTTTTCTGTCTAGCAGTCCTGCAACCCCCGTATGCTGGTTCCAACAGTAAAAGTGCCCCAACTCTCTCTCTCTTATCTCCTGTCACTGATACTGCTCCAGCACCGTCTGTATTGCTGTAGGGTCTCGTAGTGGGGTCCCAGTGGGTCTCTTCCCCTGTGCTCCCCCAACTATTCCTGACACCTCACGCTTGGTCTGTTTTGTGTTGTCTTATTGGGATGTGTGCTGGTCTTTTAGTGGGTTTGTCGGCCCCTGTCCCCAGCCCCTTTAAGTACAACGCCTCCCGCTTGGCCACCACCTCCACTAGCAAGGTTGATCCGTTACCCCAAAAAGGGAGTTTCAGCTCCCTGGTACCCTGCTATGGACTGTGGTGTTCCCTACAGACGAACAAGGTTATCAAACTCCGCCCGGGTCCCTAATGGATTCTCCGTCGTTGTGTCTCTTGGTCAGGATGGATCGGGTCCCCTCTTCCTCAACACTTACACATATGTATCTGTTATCAAAGCCCCTGTTATAATTAGTAACTGTATCGACTCTGAGGTTGTTCGTCCCCTCAGAGTCTGTGTTGTTACCCGATTTACACTGTCCGTGCCTTGCACCCTGAGTGCCTGTGCCTCTTAGCGCCCGTTTCAAAACCCAACCTTAGCGTGGGAGATTTCTCCTCTTAACGTCCAGTTTAGGGTAGGGCACCTTGAGTCAAGCACTCCCTTGTCCTATTGCCTTGGCACAGACAGCGGTTTCGTCTACAATCCTGGGTTAGTTACACCAATTAGTTCTGCATGCGGTTCTTATCTTTATATTAGTCTTAATTCCTTATTCCCGTTATCAAATAGCCCAAAACCTGTTATCTTTACCTCTGGTCCTCTATTTCTATTAAAGTTACTTACCTTCTTCCACACGGTCGTTCTGACCTATACCTCTTTAGTGCAGAATTCTGTTTCAATTTAAAAAACTTAGGCAAGATTATACAGTTCTACAAGACAACAATATTTAAAACGGACAAACCCTAACCCTTAAAGGTACCTCACTTTGAACGGAGACTTGTACTCGCCCTTGGCTGCTCTGGATTTTTATCAGATTCGTTTAAATTTGATCCCGGCTTCCAGACCGTGGCCACCAGTCAGAAGTCAGATATCAAATCCTGAGCCGACTACGCCATTTGTTGTAGGGAAAAATCCCTGTACCAGTGCATTCAAGGAAGTAGAGTCGCAAGGCAAGGTTCAAAGCGTTTTTCTTTATTGTACAATTACTGGGAACCCAGGGAGACCCCTGTAGCCAGCTTAGAAACAGTGCTTGGCCACGTTGATCTCAATAGTTACACATTTGCTCTGGATATTTATAGAAATCCAAATTTGAGCGGGAACATTTGCTCATACAGTTTTACAATCCTTATAAAGTGGCCTGTCTGGTCAGGAGGTTCCCCTGGAGGCTTGTCAATTTGCATCTGTATGGTGTGTGTCCGTGTTAATGGGACTGCCTGTTCTTGCCCCGGTGTTTTAATGTGTTTCCCATTATCCTCTCGATGTGTCCCCTTATCTAAATCGACCTCTACTGTTTTGTGTCTGTATTCTATGCTTGCGAGATTAGGTGTTAATGTCATTTTGTCCTGCTGTGTGTAGGGGGATTTAATCTAATCTTTTATTCTTTTTATCCTAGTTTATTAAGTTTCTTTGCCTGCCTTGGCCATTTTATTCCTGTAATATTTTATTGACAGTCCGGTTATGCCATATAACCCACTCCAGGTCTTGACTCGCAGATATCCCGATCTTCTGGCCAAAGGCAGGTTTAAAATGCAGCTTCGTGCTGTTGCTGGGCAGAATAAGGATCTTTTGTCGGCTTTGAAATTAAAGGTCTCTCAGCTGTGCAGAGGGGGATTTAAACGAATGTCCATTTAAATTCAATCACAAATTTGTGCTGACTTAATTTTTTAAATTTCATACTGTACTTTTCAAAATGTAGGATTAACTGGATTACTCTTCAAAAGAGAAAGCCTAACATTGATTGGCTAAATAGTTCCACCTAATCCCCATATCCCTTAATTTCCCTAGAGGCCAAAAATCAATCCGTCCATCTGTCCATCCGTCAGTCAGTCCATCCGTCCATCCGTTCCTCCCCATCAATCCATCCCTCCACCCACCCCTCCATCCATCTCTCCATCCATCCCTCCATCTGTCCCTCCATCCATCCGTCCATCCATCCCATCTCCCTGTCCCTTCATCCCTCTCTCCATCCATCCCTCCAACCGCCCCTCCCTCCATCCCTCCCTCCATCCATCCATCCATACATCCCTCCATCCATCCCTCCCACCGTCCCTCCATCCATCGCTCCATCCATCCCTCCCCCCTCCCTGTCCCTCTATCTGTCCCTCCATCCGTCCCTCCATCCCTTCCTTTTTTCTTTCCTTCGGGGTGAAGAATTCCAAAGATTCGCAACCCTCTGAAAGCAGCAATTCCTCATTAGCTGAGTCTTAAATGATTGGTTTGGAAGGTGTTGTCAAAGTATCATTGCTGGGTTGTTGCAGTGCATCTTTTGCATTGTGCTCACTGCTACTGCAGTGCAATGGTGGCAGAGAGAATTAATGTTTAATGTGGTGGATGAGGTGCCAGTCAAATGGGTTGCTTTGTCCTGGATGGTATCAAACTTCTTGAGTTTTGTTGGTGCTGCACTTACCTAAGCAAGTGTAGAGTATTGCATCACATATCTGATTTGTGAGTCAGAACACAATAGTTGGAGACAATACACACCTCTTTAACCTGTGCTTAACCCTCTCTCCACTCACATTGTCTGTACCTTTAAGACTTGATTACATGTAAAGACTTGCATTCCAACCATTATCTTGTAAATTGAGTTTGTGTCTATATATGCCCTGTTTGTGAACACAGCTCCTCACTCACCTGATGAAGGAGCAGCGCTCCAAAAGCTTGTGCTACCAAATAGACCTGTTGGATTTTAACCTAGTGTTGTGAGACTCCTTACTTCACATAGGAAGACATAAATAATGTACCAGAAGTTCTAAGAGAAACATGCTTTAGTGAGGAGCTGAAGGAAATCAGTATTAGTAGGTAAATGGTTTTGGGGAAATTGATGGGATAGAAGGTGGATAAATCTCCAGGGTCTGATAATCTTCATCCCAGAGTACTTTTAAAGGAAGTGGCTCTGGAAGTAGTAGATCCATTGGTGGTAATTTTTCAAAATTCTTTGGACTCTGGACTGGTTCCTACAGATTGGAGGGTAGCTAATGTAAGTCTGCTATTCAAAAAGGGAAGTAGAGAGAAAACGGAACTATAGACCAATGAGCCTAATGTCAGTGCTGGGGAAGTTGCTAGAGTATTATCAAGGATTTCATAGCTCAGCATTTGGAAAACAGTGGTATAATCAGACAAAGTCAGTATGGATTTTCAAAGGGAATATCATGCTTGATGAATTTATTGGAATTCTTTGAGGATGTAACCAGCTGATCAAGGAGAACCACTGGATGGGGTCCAATTAGACTTTCAGAAGTCTTTCGACAAGGTCTCACAAAGCACGCTACTATGCAATGTTAAGGCTGATGGGATTGCAGGTAGTGTTTTGAGATGGATAGAAAGCTGGTTAGGAGGACAGGAAACAATGAGTTGGCATAAATGGGTCTTTTTCAATTGGCAGGCCGTGATTAGTTGGGTACCGCAGGGATCTGTGCTTGGATCCCAACTGTTCAATTATATGTTAATGATTTGGAAAAGGGAACTGAATGTATTATCTCCAAGTTTGCAGATGGTACAAAGTTGGGTAGGAGGGTGAGCTCTGAGGAGGATGCAGAGATGCTTCAGCATGTGGGCATATGCATGGAAGATGCAGTGTAATGTGAATAGATGTGAGGTTATCCACTTCAATAGCAATAATAAGAAGGCAGATTATTATTTGAATGGGTGTAAGTTGAGACCTTGGTGCGCTTGTACATCAGTCGCTGAAAGTAAGTGCACAGGTACAGCAGACAGTAAAGAAGGCAAATGGTATACTGGCCTTCACAGCAAGAAGATTTGAGTATAGGAATAGAGATGTTTTACTGAATCTGGATAGGATGTTGGTGAGGCCACACCTGGAGTACTGTGTGCAATTTTGGTGGCCTTATCTGAGGAAGGATGTCCTTGCTATAGAGGGAGTACAACAAAAAGTTTACCAGGTTGATCCCTGGGATTGCAGGTCTGCCATATGAGGAGAGACCAAATTGGTGAGGATTATATTCGTTGGAGAGAGTATCTCATAGAAACTTATAAAATTCTAACAGGTTCAGACAAGATAGATTCAGTAAGAATGTTCCTGATGGTGGGGCAACCCAGAACTAGGAGTCATAGTTTAAGAATAAGGGGTAAATCATTTAGGACTGAGGTGAAGAGAAATGTCTTCACCTTGCCGGGGGGGGGGGGGGGGGGGGGGGGCGATGGGGGGGGGGGGGAATCTGTAGAATTCACTACCACAGAATGTAGTTGAGGCCAAAACGTTGTGTGATTTCAAGGAGAAATTAGATAAAGCTCTTGGGGCTGAAGGGATCAAGGGATATGGGGGGGAAGGTGGGATCAGGGATATAGAATTTGATCATCAGCCATGATCAAAATGAATAGCACAACAGGCTCGAAGAGCCAAATGGCCAACTCCTGCTTAGAACCATAGAACCACAGAAAATTACAGCTCAGAAACGGGCCTTTTGGCCCTTATTGTCTGTGCCGAACCATTTTTTGCCTAGTCCCACTGACCTGCACTTGGACCATATCTCTCCACACCCCCCTCATCCATGAACCCGTCCAAGTTTTTCTTAAATGTTAAGTGGCATTTGCCACTTTATCCGGTAGCTCATTCCACACTCCCACCACTCTCTGCATGAAGAAGCCCCCCCTAATATTCCCTTTAAACTTTTCTCCTTTCACCCTTAACCCATGCCCTCTGGTTTTTTTCTCCCCTAGCCTCAGTGGAAAAAGCCTGCTTGCATTCACTCTATCTATACCCATTAAAATCTTGTACATCTCTATCAAATCTCCCCTCATTCTTCTACGCTCCAGGGAATAAAGTCCCAACCTATTCAATCTCTCTCTGTAACTCAGCTTCTCAAGTCCCGGCAACATCCTTGTGAACCTTCTCTGCACTCTTTCAACCTTATTTACATCCTTCCTGTAACTAGGTGACCAAAACTGTACACAATACTCTAAATTCGGCCTCACCAATGCCTTATATAACCTTACCATAACACTCCAATTTTTATACTCGATACTCCAATTTATAAAGGCCAATGTACCAAAGGCACTCTTTACAACCCTATCCACCTGTGACGTCACTTTTAGGGAATTCTATACCTGTATTCCCAGATCCCTCTGTTCAACTGCACTCTTCAGAGTCCTACCATTTACCCTGTACATTCTTCTTTGGTTTGTCCTTCCAAAGTGCAATGTCTCACACTTGTCTGCGTTAAATTCCATTTGCCATTTTTCAGCCCATATTTCTAGCTGGTCCAAATCCCTCTGCAAGCTTTGAAAACCTTTCTCACTGTCCACTACACCTCCAATCTTTGTATCATCAGCAAATTTGCTGATCCAATTTACCACATTCTCATCCAGATCATAGATATAGATGACAAACAACAATGGACCCAACACCGATCCCTACGGCACACCACTAGTCACAGGCCTCCACTCAGAGAAGCAATCCTCCACAACCACTCTCTGGCTTCTTCCATTGAGCCAGTGTCTAATCCAATTTACTACCTCCCCATGTATACCCAGCGAATGAACCTTCCTAACTAACCTCCCATGAGGGACCTTGTCGAAGGCTTTGCTGAAATCCAGGTAGACAACATCCACCGCCTTCCCTTCATCCACTTTCCTGGTAACCTCCTCGAAAAACTCTAATAGATTGGTCAAACATGACCTACCACGCACAAAGCCATGTTGACTCTCCTGTCTATAAGTCCCTGTATATCCAAATATTTGTAGATCCTATCCCTTATCACACCTTCCAATAACTTGCCCACCACCGACGTCAAACTTACTGGCCTATAATTTCCCGGATTTCTTTTGGAACCTTTTTTAAACAACGGAACAACATGAGCCACCCTCCAATCATCCGGCACCTCCCCCGTGAATACTGACATTTTAAATATGTCTGCCAGAGACACTAGCTTCCCTCAATGTCCATGGGAATACCCTGTCCGGTCCTGGGGATTTATCCACTCTGATTTGCCTCAAGACAGCAAGCACCTCCTCCCCTTTAATCTGTAAAGGTTCCATGACCTCCCTACCTGTTTGCCCCATTTCCGTAGACTCCATGCCCATTTCCTCAGTAAATACGGATGCAAAAAAACCATTTAGTATCTCCCCCATCTCTTTTGGTTCCATACACAGTCTACCACTCTGGTCTTCAAGAGGACCAATTTTTTTCCCTCACTATCCTTTTGCTCCTAACATACCTATAGAAGCTTTTTGGATTTTCCTTCACTCTGTCTGCCAAAGCAACCTCATGTCTTCTTTTAGCCCTCCTGATTTCCCTCTTAAGTAGCTTCTTGCACTTTTTATACACCTCGAGCATCTGATCTGTTCCTTGCTGCCTGTACATTTCATACAACTCTCTCTTCCTCTTAATCAGTGTTACAATCTCCCTCGAGAACCAAGGTTCCTTATTCCTATTTACTTTGCCTTTAATCCTGACAGGAACATACAAACTCTGGACTCTCAAAATTTCTCCTTTGAAGGCCTCCCACTTTCCATTTACATCCTTACCAGAGAACAGCCTGTGCCAATCCACACATCCCAGATCCCTTCTCATTTCATCAAATTAGGCCTTTTTCCAGTTCAGAACTTCAACCCGAGGACCAGATCTTTCCTTATCCGATCAGGTTGAAACTAATGGCATTATGATCACTGGATCCAAAGTGTTCCCTCACATTCACATCCATCGCCTGCCTTAACTCATTTCCCAATAGGAGATCCAATATCGCATCCTCTCTAGTTGGCACCTCTATATACTGATGTAGAAAATTCTCCTGAACACATTTTACCAACTCTACCCCGTCTAAACCTTTAACAGTATGTGAGTCCCAATCTATATGTGGAAAATTAAAATCCCGTACTATCACAATTTTGTGTTTCTTGCAGTTGTCAGCTATCTCTCTGCTGACTTGCTCCTCCAATTCTCGCTGACTATTGGGTGGTCTATAATACAACCCCATTAATGTAGTCATACCTTTCCTTTTTGTCAGTTCCACCCACAGGGCCTCTGTAGACAAGCTCCCTAATCTATCCTGCCTGAGTATCGCTGTAACATTTTCCCTGACCAACAATGCCACCCCCCCCACCTTTTATCCCTCTGCCTCTATCCCGCCTGAAACATTGGAACCCTGGAACATTGAGCTGCCAGTCCTGCCCCTCCTGTAGCCAAGTTTCACTAATGGCTATAATGTCATATTCCCATGTGTCTATCCACGCCTTCAGCTCATCTGCCTTCCCCACAATACTCCTGGCATTGAAATAGACACACCTAAAAAGACACACTCAACTCTTCCATTTGTGATTTTGCTTGAACTAACCTGTCTTTTCACCCCTGCTCCACTATCTGTTCTGGCACTCTGGTTCCCATCCCCCTGAAAATCTAGTTTAAACGCTCCCCAATAACACTAGCAAACCTCCCTGCAAGTATATTGGTCCCCTTGTAGTTTAGGTGTAACCCGTCTCTCTTGTACAGGTCCCACCTGCCCCAGAAGAGGTCCCAATGATCCAAGAATCAGAAACCCTGCCCTCCACACCAGTTCCTCAGCCACGTGTTCATCCGCCCAAGCATCCTACTCCTACCCTCACTGGCATGTGGTACAGGCTTCTATTTTTTATGTTTCTATAATTACCAAATCATGGAGTGAAAACTATACTATGTACCTGTAAGATTATTGGTTAAGTATTGGTGACAAAATGCAGAGAAGTATCAAGAAAATCTTCGAAAAAAGGGGCAGTCATAGGCAACTAGGGTGGAGCCGATCCTCAACATGACTTGGTTATCTCAGGGTCAGGACTGGGTACTTCAAGTGCCGGGTTTCAGATGTTTCAGGGGGGACAGGGAAGGAGGCAAAAGAGGTGGGGGAGTGGCACTGTTGATCAGGGATAGTGTCACAGCTGTAGAAAAGATGGAAGGATTGTCTACGGAATCTCTGTGGGTGGAAGTTAGGAACAGGAAGGGGTCGGTAACTTTACTGGGTGTTTTCTATCGGCCGCCCAATAGTAGCAGAGATGTGGAGGAGCAGATTGGGAAGCAGATTCTGGAGAGATGTGATAATAACAGAGTGGTCGTGACGCGAGATTTTAATTTCCCAAATATCGATTGGAATATCCCTAGGGTAAGGGGTTTAGATGGAGAGGAGTTTGTTAGGTGTGTTCAGGAGAGCTTCTTGACACAGTATGTGGATAAGCCTACAAGAGGAGAGGCTGTGCTTGATTTGATATTAGGGAATGAACCTGGGCAGGTGTCAGATCTATCAGTGGGAGTGCATTTTGGGGATAGTGATCATAACTCTATCTCCTTTGCACTAGCATTGGAGAGAGATAGGATCAGCCGAGCTAGGAAAGTGTTTATCTGGTGTAAGGGCAACTATGATGCTATTAGGCAGGAAATTAGAGGCATAAATTGGAAGGAGGTTTTCTCAGGGAAATGTACGGAAGAAATGTGCAAATTTTCAAGGAAAATTTGTCTGGAGCTCTGCACGACAATGTTCCGGTGCGACAGGGGAGTTATGGGAGGTTACAGGAACCGCGGTGCACGAAAGCTGTAATGGATTTAGTCAGGAAGAAAAGAAAAGCCTACAAAAGGTTCAGGGAGCTAGGTAATGTTAGAAATCTAGAAGAGTATATGACGAGTAGGAAGGAACTAAAGAGGGAAATTAGAAGAGCCAGGAGGGGACATGAGAAGGCCTTGGCAGACAGGATAAAGGAAAACCCCAAGGCATTCTACAAGTATGTGAAGAGCAAGAGGATAAGATGTGAAGGAGTAGGACCTATCAAATGTGACGGTGGGAAAGTCTGCATTGAACCGGTTGAAATAGCAGAGGTATTCAATGAATACTTTGCTTCAGTATTCACAGTGGAAAAGGATCTTGGTAGTTGCAGTGCAGACTTGCAGTGGACTGAGAAGATTGAGCATGTGGGCATTAGGAAATTGGATGTGGTTGCGGTGACGGAGACATGGTTAAAAGAAGGACAGAACTGGCAGCTGAATATTCCGGGGTACAAGTGTTTTAGGCAAGACAGAGGAGGGGCTAAAAAAGGTGGGGGAGTAGCGGTATTAGTTAGGGAGCATATTACAGCGGTGCAGAGGGTGGACAATTTAGAGGGGTCATGTAATGAGTCGCTGTGGGTGGAGCTCAGAAACAGGAAAGGTGCAATCACTATGCTGGGGGTATACTACAGGCCACCCAACAGCCCACAGGAAGTGGAGGAACGGATATGTCAGGAGATTCTGGATATGTGCAGACTTCAATTTCCCTGGTATAGACTGGGAAGTGCTTAGGGCTGCGGGTCTGGATGGGGAGGAATTTGTAAAATGCGTACTGGAAGGTTCTTTGGAACAGTATGTAGATAGCCCAACTAGAGAGGGGGCTATACTGGATCTAGTTCTGGGAAATGAGCCCGGTCAGGTCGTCAAAGTTTCGGTAGGGGAAAATGTGGCAAATAGTGACCACAACTCTGTTAACTTTAGGATAGTAATGGACAAGGACGAGTGTTGTCCTAAGGGTAGGGTGCTAAATTGGGGGAGGCTAACTATAGCCGGATTAGGCAGGAATTGGTGGCCGTTGATTGGGAGAGGCTGTTCGGGGGTAAGTCCACGTCTGGCATGTGGGAGTCTTTTAAGGAACAGTTGATAAGGCTGCAGGACAGGCATGTGCCTGCAAAAAGGAAGGATAGGAAAGGTAGGATTCGAGAGCCGTGGATAACCAGGGAAATTGAGGATCTGATCAAAAAGAAAAGAGAGGCGTACGTTAGGTCCAGGCAACTGAAAACAGATGGAGCTCTGGAGGAATACAGAGAGAGTAGGAAAGAACTCAAACGGGGAGTTAGAAGGGCAAAAAGAGGTCACGAAATGTTCTTGGCAGACAGGATTAAGGAGAATCCTAAGGCATTTTATTCATATGTTCGGAACAAAAGAGTTGTCAGGGAAAAAGTCGGACCTCTCAGGGACAAAGGAGGGGAATTATGCTTAGAACCCAAGGGAATAGGGGAGATCCTAAATGAATACTTTGCATTGGTATTCACAAAGGAGAGGGACTTGTTGACTGGGAGTGTCTCAGAGGGAGGTGTTGACCCGTTAGAATCTCCATTACAAGGGAGGAAGTGTTAGGTTTTTTAGGTAACATTAAAACTGACAAATCCCCAGGGCCTGATGGCATCTATCCTAGACTGCTCGGGGAGACAAGAGATGTAATTGCTGGGCCTCTGACGGAAATCTTTGTCTCTTCATTGGACACAGATGAGGTCCCTGAGGATTGGAGGATAGCGAATGAGGTACCGTTATTTAAGAAGGGTAGCAGGGATAACCCGGGTAATTATAGGCCAGTGAGCTTGACGTCCGTGGTAGGGAAGTTGTTGGCGAGGATTCTTAGAGACAGGATGTATGTGCATTTAGAACGGAACCATCTCATTAGTGACGGACAGCATGGTTTTGTAAGAGGGAGGTCGTGCCTTACAAATTTGGTGGAGTTTTTTGAGGAAGTGACAAAAACGGTTGACGAAGGAAGGGCCGTGGATGTCTTCTATATGGATTTCAGTAAGGCATTTGACAAAGTCCCTCGTGGCAGGTTGGTTAAGAAGGTTAAGGCTCATGGGATACAAGGAGAGGTGGCTAGATGGGTAGAAAACTGGCTTGGCCACAGGAGACAGAGGGTAGCAGTCGAAGGGTCTTTTTCCGGCTGGAGGTCTGTGACCAGTGGTGTTCCGCAGGGCTCTGTACTGGGACCTCTGCTATTTGTGATATATATAAATGATTTGGAAGAAGGTGTAACTGGTGTTATCAGCAAGTTTGCGGATGACACGAAGATGGCTGGACTTGCGGATAGCGATGAACATTGTCGGACAATACAACAGGATATAGATAGGCTGGAAAATTGGGCGGAGAAATGGCAGATGGAGTTTAATCTGGATAAATGCGAAGTGATGCATTTTGGAAGAACTAATGTAGGGGGGAGTTATACAATAAATGGCAGAGCCATAAAGAGTATAGAAACACAGAGGGACCTAGGTGTGCAAGTCCACAAATCCTTGAAGGTGGCAACACAGGTGGAGAAGGTGGTGAAGAAGGCATGTGGTATGCTTGCCTTTATAGGACGGGGTATAGAGTATAAAAGCTGGAATCTGATGTTGCAGCTGTATAGAACGCTGGTTAGGCCACATTTGGAGTACTGCGTCCAGTTCTGGTCGCCGCACTACCAGAAGGACGTGGAGGCTTTAGAGAGAGTGCAGAGAAGGTTTACCAGGATGTTGCCTGGTATGGAGGATCTTAGCTATGAGGAGAGATTGGGTAAACTGGGCTTGTTCTCCTTGGAAAGACGGAGAATGAGGGGAGACCTAATAGAGGTGTACAAAATTATGAAGGGTATAGATAGGGTGAACAGTGGGAAGCTTTTTCTCAGGTCGGGGGTGACGATCACGAGGGGTCACGGGCTCAAGGTGAGAGGGGCGAGGTATAACTCAGATATCAGAGGGACGTTTTTTACACAGAGAGTGGTGGGGGCCTGGAATGCGCTGCCAAGTAGGGTGGTGGAGGCAGACACGCTGGCATCGTTTAAGACTTACCTGGATAGTCACATGAGCAGTCTGGGAATGGAGGGATACAAACGAATGGTCTAGTTTGACCAATGAGTGGCACAGGCTTGGAGGGCCGAAGGGCCTGTTTCCTGTGCTGTACTGTTCTTTGTTCTTTGAAAGAGGATGTGTTGGAGCTGTTGAAAAGCATCAAGTTAGATAAATCGCCGGGACCGGATGGGATGTACCCCAGGTTACCGTGGGAGGCGAGGGAAGAGATTGCTGATCCTCTGGCGATGATCTTTGTATCGTCAATGGAGATGGGAGAGGTTCCGGAGGATTGGAGGATGGCGGATGTGGTTCCGTTATTCAAGAAAGGGAGAAGAGATAGCCCAGGAAATTATAGACCAGTGAGTCTAACCTCAGTGGTAGGTGAGTTGATGGAGAAGATCCTGAGAGGCAGGATTAATGAACATTTGGAAAGGAATAGTATGATCAGAAGTAGCCAGCACGGCTTTGTCCGAGGCAGATCATGCCTTACGAGTCTGAGTTTTTTGAAGATGTGACTAGACACTTAGACGGGGGAAGAGCGGTAGATGTGGTTTATATGGATTTCAGTAAGGCGTTTGATAAGATGCCCCAGGCAAGGCTTATGGAGAAAGTGAAGGGGCATGGGATACAAAGGGACGTTGCTTTGTGGATTCAGAACTGGCTTGCCCACAGAAGGCAAAGAGTGGTTGTAGATGGGTCTTTTTCAGAGTGGAGGTCGGTCACTAGTGGGATGCCCCAGGGATCTATTCTGGGACTCTTGCTCTTTGTGATTTTTATAAATGACCTGGATGAGAAAGTGGAAGGATAGGTTGGCAAGTTTGCTGATGACACAAAAGTTGGAAGTGTTGTGGATAGTGTAGAGGGATGTCAGCAGTTGCAATGAGACATAGATAAGATGCAAGACTGGGCAGAGAAATGGCAGATGGACTTCAACCCAGATAAGTGTGTGGTGGTTCATTTTGGCAGGTCGAATAGGATGGAAGAATATAATATTAAGGGTAAGACGCTTGGTAGTGTGGAAGAACAGAGGGATCTTGGGGTCCGGGTTCATAGGACACTCAAAGTGGCGTCGCAGGTAGAGGCTGTGGTTAAGAAGGCGTATGGAATACTGGCCTTCATCAATAGAGGAATTGAGTTTAGAAATCGGGAGATAATGCTGCAGCTGTATAGGACCCTGGTCAGACTCCACCTGGAGTACTGTGCCCAGTTCTGGTCACCTCATTACAGAAAGGATGTGGAAGCCATAGAACGGGTGCAGAGGAGATTTACGAGGATGTTGCCGGGATTAAGTGGTATGCCTTATGAGGATAGGTTGAGAGAGCTTGGTCTATTCTCCTTGGAGAGGTGAAGGATGAGAGGTGACCTGATAGAGGTGTATAAGATGTTGAGAGGTATTGATAGAGTGGATTCTCAGAGGCTTTTACCCAGGGCTGAAATGGTTGTCACGAGAGGCCACAGGTTTAGGGTGCTGGGGAGTAGGTATAGAGGAGATGTTAGGGGTAAGTTTTTCACTCAGAGTGGTGGGTGCGTGGAATCGGCTGCCGGTAGTGGTGGTGGAAGCAGATTCGATTGAGTCTTTTAAGAGACTTTTGGATAGGTTCATGGAAGTTAGTAAGATAGAGGGTTATAGATGAGCCTGGAAGGTAAGGAAATTGTTCGGCGCAACTTGTGGGCCGAAGGGCCTGTTTGTGCTGTAGCTTTTCTATGTTCTATGGAAGTTGTTTAACATGATGTGGAGATGCCGGCGTTGGACTGGGGTAAACACAGTAAGGGTTTTAACAACACCAGGTGGAGTGGATGGAGCAGCGCTCCGAAAGCTAATGGCATTTGCTACCAAATAAACCTGTTGGACTTTAACCTGGTGTTGTTAAAACTCTTACTGAGTTGTTTAACAAGCAGCTCTTGAATTGGCACTGTCGAAAGAATTGCAGACAATGACTGCCAATATTATTAAAGCTATCGAGAACAAACTCGACTTTTTGGAACAGAAGTTCAGCGCCCATATGGCTAAACTGGGTGGCATGGTGGCACTGTTGCTTCAAAGTGACGGGGACCCTTGTCTGTGTTGTTATGGTCCTGGTCAGATACTCCAAAAGGAAGCATTCGTCAAAGCTTGGAGGCTGGGAACACGAAGCAAGTGTGGAATACAAGGAAAATAGAAAGAAACGTAAACAAGGAGTAAGAACATAGAACATAGAAAGCCACAGCACAAACAGGCCCTTCGGCCCACAAGTTGCGCCGATCACATCCCCACCTCTAGGCCTATCTATAGCCCTCAATCCCATTAAATCCCATGTACTCATCCAGAAGTCTCTTAAAAGACCCCAACGTCTTTGCCTCCACCACCACCGACGTCAGCCGATTCCACTCACCCACCACCCTCTGAGTGAAAAACTTACCCCTGACATCTCCTCTGTACCTACCCCCCAGCACCTTAAACCTGTGTCCTCTCGTAGCAACCATTTCAGCCCTTGGAAATAGCCTCTGAGAGTCTACCCTATCCAGACCTCTCAACATCTTGTAAACCTCTATCAGGTCACCTCTCATCCTTCGTCTCTCCAGGGAGAAGAGACCAAGCTCCCTCAACCTATCCTCATAAGGCATACCCCCCAATCCAGGCAACATCCTTGTAAATCTCCTCTGCACCCTTTCAATGGCTTCAACATCTTTCCTGTAATGAGGTGACCAGAACTGCGCGCAGTACTCCAAGTGGGGTCTAACCAGGGTCCTATAAAGCTGCAGCATTATCTCCCGACTCCTAAACTCAATCCCTCGATTAATGAAGGCCAGTACGCCGTACGCCTTCTTGACCGCATCCTCCACCTGCGAGGCCGATTTAAGAGTCCTATGGACCCGGACCCCAAGGTCCTTCTGATCCTCTACACTGCTAAGAATGGTACCCTTCATATTATACTGCTGCTTCATCCCATTGGATCTGCCAAAATGGATCACCACACACTTATCCGGGTTGAAGTCCATCTGCCACTTCTCCGCCCAGTCTTGCATTCTATCTATGTCTCGCTGCAACTTCTGACATCCCTCCAAACTATCCACAACACCACCTACCTTGGTGTCGTCAGCAAACTTACCAACCCATCCCTCCACTTCCTCATCCAGGTCATACCTTTAGCCCAAGGAGGGCTAAAAGGGGCCAGCAGGATAAACGAAAATCCCAAGGCTTTTTATACATATATAAAGAGCAAGAGGGTAGCCAGGGAGAGGTTTGGCCCACTCAAGGACAGGGGAGGGAATCTATGCGTGGAGCCAGAGGAAATGGGCGAGGTATTAAATGAATACTTTGCGTCAGTATTCACAAAAGAGAAGGACTTGGTGGATGATGAGTCTGGGAAAGGGTGTGTAGATAGTTTGAGTCATGTTGAGATCAAAAAGGAGGCGGTATTGGGGTTCTCGAGAAACATTAAAGTAGACAAGTCCACAGGGTCTGATGGGATATGCTCCAGAATACTGAGAGAGAGGCGAGGATGAAATTGCTGGGGCCTTGAGAGAAATCTTTGTATCCTCACTGGCTACAGGGGAGGTCATGATGTGGAGATGCCGGCGTTGGACTGGGGTAAACACAGTAAGAAGTTTAACAACACCAGGTTAAAGTCCAACAGGTTTATTTGGTAGTAAAAGAGCTCCGAAAGCTTGTGTGGCTTTTACTACCAAATAAACCTGTTGGACTTTAACCTGTTGTTGTTAAACTTCTTACAGGGGAGGTCCCATAGGATTGGAGAATAGCCAAAGTTATTCTTTTTTTAAGAAGGGAAGCGAGAATAATACAGGTAATTACAGGCCGGTGAGCCTTACATCAGTGGTAGGGAAATTATTGGAGGGGATTCTTCGAGGCAGGATTTATTCCCACTTGGAAATAAGTGGATGTATTAGTGAGAGGCAACATGGTTTTGTGATGGGGAGGTCGTGTCTCATGAACTTGATCGAGTTTTTCGAGGAAGTGACGAAGATGATTGATGAAGGTAGGGCAGTGGATGTTGTCTACATGGACTTCAGTAAGGCCTTTGACAAGGTCCGTCATGGCAGATTGGTGCAGAAGGTGAAGTTGCATGGGATTAGAGGTGAGCTGGCAAGGTGGATACAAAACTGGCTCGGCCAAAGAACAGTAAGAAGTCTCACAACACCAGGTTAAAGTCCAACAGGTTTATTTGGTAGCAAATACCATAAGCTTTCGGAGCAATGCTCCTTCGTCCGAAGGAGCATTGCTCCGAAAGCTTATGGTATTTGCTACCAAATAAACCTGTTGGACTTTAACCTGGTGTTGTGAGACTTCTTACTGTGCTTACCCCAGTCCAACGCCGGCATCTCCACATCGGTCAAAGAACACAGAGGGTAGCAGTGGAAGAGTATGTTTCTGAATGGAGGGCTGTGACAAGTGGCATTCCTCAGGGATCAGTGCTGGGCCCTTTGCTGTTTATAATATATATAAATGATTTGGAGGAAAATGTAACTGGTTTGATTAGTAAGTTTGAGAATGACACAAAGATTGGTGGATTTGCAGATAGCGATAAGGTCCATCAGAGGATACAGCAGGATATAGATCAGTTGGAGACTTGGGTGGAGAGATGGCAGATGGGGTTTAATGCAGACAAATGTGAGGTAATGCATTTTGGAAGGTCTAATAAAGATAGGAAATATACAGTAAATGGCAGAACCCTTAAGAGTATTGATAGGCAAAGGGATCTGGGTGTACGGGTACACAGGTCACTGAAAGTGGCAATGCAGATGGAGAAGGTAGTCAAGAAGGCATACGGCATGCTTGCCTTCATTGGTTGGGGCATTGAGTTTAAAAATTGGCAAGTCATGTTGCAGCTTTATAGAACCTTCATTAGGCCGCACTTGGAATATAGTGTTCAATTCTGTTCGCCACACTACCAGAAGGTTGTGGAGGTTTTGGAGAGGGTACAGAAAAGATTTACCAGGATATTACTTGGTGTGGAGGGCATTAGCTATGAGGAGAGGTTGGAGAAACTTGGTTTGTTCTCACTGGAACGACGGAGGTTGAGGGGCGACCTGAAAGAGGTTTACAAGATTATGAGAGGCATGGACAGAGTGGATAGTCAGAAGCTTTTTCAGAGTCAATTACTAGGGGGCACACCTTTATGGTGCGAGGGGCAAGGTTTAAAGGAGATGAACGAGGCAGATTTTTTTACACAGAGGGTAGTGGGTGCTTGGAACTTGTTGCCGGGGGTGGTAGTGGAAGTGGATATAGTAGTGACTTTTAAGGGGCGTCTTGACAAATACATGAATAGGATGGGAATAGAGGTCCCCAGAAGGGTAGGGGTTTTAGTTAAGTCGGGCAGCATGGTTGGTGCAAGCTTGGAGGGCCGAAGCCCCCCTGAACCAAATTCTGCATCTTGAATTTGGCTAGGATAAGCATGATGGCCGGAATTCTCCCAAAAAATTCTAAGTGTCGAATTCAAGGGATAACTGGTGTAATTAATGCTGTTTTTTTCAGTGGGAGTTCACACTCAAATCTCCCACACTCTGTGCAGAGGCCACCAGTGTGATATCATTAAGTCTCAGGGTGCGGGGCCGATCCCTGCCATGGAGGCTGAAACCAGCGGGCCTCTGTATATACACAGTGGCCCCGAATTGTCAGCCTCCCGTTTGCTGGCCAACTCAATCACTGGCTCCGCCAGCCCCCATGGCCTAATTGCGGCCCCATGACCATTCCCGGGCCAGCCCCGCCCCTCCCCATGCCCCCCCTCCTCCCACATCCCCCCCACTCTTGGCCAGGAGTGTCCCAATCTCCAGCCCCCCCCCCCCCCCCCCCCGCCCCATGATGATTCCCCCACCCCGGCTGACCCCAGTACCCGGCAGACCAGCACCTGACCCCCCCCCCCCCCCCCCCCCAGTGGCGTCGTCCTAATAGTTCCCCAAAAGTGGGGACCTACTGTAAACCCCGCTAGAGTGAAACACTCTGGCGGGGTGGGAGAGGCTAGCGGGCCCATAGAATTCCGCTCTGGGCTCGCCAATCACATTAAAAACAGATTTAAAATATATTAAAATGACTTACCTGGTCTTCCCGCCGGTTTCCAGTGCAGATCTGATGGTGCCGGAAATACAGTTTTGGGGGATGTGCTTCTGGCGGGAATGCACTCCTACACATACCCGGCCATGAGATTCTTCCACCCCGCTGTGCTAGAAAATTAGTGTGGCGCGGTGAGAGAAAATCGTCCCCGATATGTTCCACTTCAGGTGTGATTCAAAAGACCCACTAAGGGAGCTTTTATCAAACAAAGTTTATTTAAGAATCTAGTAAACAAGCATAGTACGAAAAGTAGCAAGAACCTTTATCAATTATAAACAAGAAACAAAGCAACCACTATAATGTATAACTCTTAATAAATATCTCTAATGTGTTCCAATTAAAACCAAAACCCATAGACAACAAAAACCCTTTTCACGGGTTTAACACAGCACAGACTACTGTTCACATGATAATGGAAATTTGAGTGCCTTGGTTGAGTCTGCACTTCTCTTGGCTCACTGCAAGTGGTTTGAAGAGAAGACAACTTCCCAAAGCACCAGAGAGACTCTGGTCCAGCCCCCAACAATATATTTTCTACTCCAGGAAGGCTTTCAGCTGAACAACAGAATTTCCCAAAACCAGAGAGAGACATTGCTTTCAGTCTGATAGCCACTCCCTCCTAAACTCTACTCAATACCTGCAGCTCAAAACTGAAACTGAAAATCAATCCTTGTCATCTGACCTGCCCACGGTTTATTTTCCTCTCAACAATGACATCACCTAAGGCTGTGAGCATGATTTTTAAAAAATCTCTTAAAGGTACACTGACAGTGTTAAAGGTACACTGTGGCATTTGTATGTTATCACCGTTTTAATTTGATTTGATTTATTATCACATGTATTAACATACAGTGAAAAGTATTGTTTCTTGCGCATTATACAGACAAAGCATACCATTCATAGAGAAGGAAATAAGAGAGTGCAGAATGTAGTGTTACAGTCATAGCTAGGGTATAGAGAAAGATCAACTTAATGCAAGGTAAGTCCATTCAAAAGTCTGACAGCAGCAGGGAAGAAGCTGTTCTTGAGTCGGTTGGTACGTGACCTCAGACTTTTGTATCTTTTTCCCGACGGAAGAAGGTGGAAGGGAGAATGTCTGGGGTGCGTGAGGTCCTTAATTATGTTGACTGCTTTGTCGAGGCAGCGGGAAGTGTAGACAGTCAATGGATGGGAGGCTGGTTTGCATGATGGATTGGGCTACATTCACGACCTTTTCATAGAAACCCTACAGCACAGAAAGAGGCCATTCTGCCCATCGAGTCTGCACCGACCACAATCCCACCCAGGCCCTACCCCCATATTCCTACATATTTACCCACTAATCCCTCTAACCTCCGCATCTCAGGACACTAAGGGCAATTTTAGCATGGCCAATCAATCTAACCCGTACATCTTTGGACTGTGGGAGGAAACCGGAGCACCCGGAGGAAACCCACGCAGACACGAGGAGAATGTGCAAACTCCACACAGACAGTGACCCAAGCCGGGAATCGAACCCAGGCCCCTGGAGCTGTGAAGCAGCAGTGCTAACCACTGCGCTACCGTGCCGAACTTTTGTAGTTCCTTGCGGTCTTGGGCAGAGCAGGAGCCATACCAAGCTGTGATACAACCAGAAAGAATGCTTTCTATGGTGCATCTGTAAAAGTTGGTGAGAGTCATAGCTGATATGTCAAATTTCCTTTGTCTTCTGAGAAAGTAGAGGTGTTGGTGGGCTTTTTTAACTATCGTGTCAGCATTGGAGGAACTTGAAGCTCTCGACCCTTTCTACTTCATCCCCGTTGATGGGCATGTTCTCCTTTACGCTTTCTGAAGTCGATGACAATCTCCTTAGTTTTGTTGACATTGAGGGAGAGATTATTGTTGCTGCACCAATTCACCAGATTCTCTATCTCATTCCTGTACTCTGTTTCATCATTGTTTGAGATCCGCGCACTCTGGTGGTGTCGTCAGCAAACTTGAAAATCGAATTGGAGGGGAATTTGGCTGCACAGTCAAAGGTGTATAAGGAGTATAGTAGAGGGCTGAGAACACAGCCTTGTGATGCACCAGTGTTGAGGATGATTGTGGAGGAGATGTTGTTGCTTATCCTTACTGATTGTGGTCTGTGAGTTAGGAAATCCAGGATCCAGTAACAGAGGGAAGTGCCAAGGCCCAGGCCACGGAGTTTGGAGATGTGTTTCGTGGGAATAATGGTGTTGAAGGCTGAGCTGTACTCTATAAATAGGAGTCTGAGATAGGTGTTCTTGTTATCTAGGTGTTCCAGGGTTGAGTGCGTGATCAGGGAGATGGCATCTGCTGTGTACCTGTTATGGCAGTAGGCAAACTGTAGTGGATCCAGGTAGTCTGGGAGGCTGGAATTGATTTGTGCCATGGCTAGCCTTTTGAAGCACTTCATAATGATGGATGTCAAATCCACCGGCCGATAGTTATTAAGGCACGCTGCTTGGTTTTTCTTAGATACCAGGATGATGGTCATCTTCTTGAAGCAGATAGGGACCTCAGATTGTTGTAAAGAGAGGTTGAAGATGTCTGCGAATTCTCCCGCTGGCTGATCTGCACAGGATCTGAGTGCTCGTCCGAGAACCTCAACCAGGCCAGTCGCTTTCTGTGGGTTGATCTTCGAGAAAGCTGCTCAGACATATGCAATAGTGACCCCAGAAAAAGGTTCATCCAAGGCTTCCAGGGTGGAGGGCATGCTCTCGCTGACCTCTTGCTCAAAACGGGCGTAGAATTCATTGAGCTCATCAGGGAGGGGTCCATTGGAGCTGACGATTTTACATGTCTTCATCTTGTAGCCTGTTATGTCTTGCAGACCTTGCCATAGTCGGTGGGGGTCGGTGTGGCTAGCCTGGAACTCTTGCTTGGTCCAGTACTGTCTTTTGGCATCTTTGATGGATCTCCTTAGATCGTATCTGACTTTCTTGTATAGGTCAGTGTCGCCTGACTTGAACGCCTAAGACCTGGACTTCAGCAAGCAGTGGATATCCCTGTTCATCCATGGTTTCCGGTTGGAGAACACACGGATTTGCTTCTTTGGCACACAATATTCTACACACTTACTAATGAAGTCAGTTACTGTAGTGGCATACTCGTTCAGGCTGGTTGCAGAGTTTTTAAATACTGACCAGTCCACTGACTCCAAGCAGCCCCATAAGAGATCATCCAATTCCTCAGACCAACATTTTACAACTTTCTTTGATTGATGTTCCCACTTCAGTTTTTGCTTGTAAGCCGGGAGCAGGAGCAGGCGATAGAGTGGTAGGCATGTTTGATATTTGTGTAGCAGTGGTCTTGGATGTTTGGGCTTCTGGTGGAACAGGAGATGTGTTAGTAGTAACTTGGTAGTACGCTCTTGAGCTTGGCCTGATTGAAGTCCCTGGCCACAATGAACAAGGCCTCGGGATGTTTCATCTCAAGGCTATTCATAGTGGTGTATATTTCGTCCAGCACGATCTTCACGTCCGCATGGCATGGGATGTAAACTGCCATCAGGATAACGGAGGTGAACTCCCGAGGAAGGTAGTAGGGGGCGGCATTTTAGCGTCAGGTATTCTAGGTCTGGGGAGCAGAAAGTTATGATGTGGAGATGCCGGCGTTGGACTGGGGTAAACATAGTAAGAAGTTTAACAACACCAGGTTAAAGTCCAACAGGTTTATTTGGTAGCTTGTGTGGCTTTTGCTACCAAATAAACCTGTTGGACTTTAACCTGGTGTTGTTAAACTTCTTACTGAGCAGAAAGTTGCCAGTGTTGCTATGTCTAGGCACCACAAGGTGTTGATTAGGAAGCAGACCCCACCTCCCCTAGCCTTGCCTGAGGCTGTTATGCGGTCCATTCGATGGTTGTAGGGCACTGTCCGGTGAAGCAGGAGTGAGCCGTGTCTCTGTGAAACAGCAATCCCTCAGTTCTCTTTGGAAAGTGAGTCTGACTCTAAGTTCGTCTCATTTGTTTTCCAGAGATTGGATATTTGCAAGCAGTAAGCTGGGGACCGCGTTGTTTCACTCTCACCTGCAGGCCTGCACGTTTTCCACGCTTCCTGGAGTGACGGCTTCTTTTCAAGCCTGGGAGACAGTGAGAGTGGTTTGCAGTGTTAAGGGTATGGTTGTGTCTAATGAGGTACTTCACTCTGGTCGGTGTGTGGATGGAGGATTTGTTGCCTTGCTTGCAGTTCCTGCGTTGGTAGATGGATCTGCGCGATCGGGCGTTCTGGGTCGCTGTCAGACTTTGCCTGTCATTGGATATCCAGACCACGCTCCGGCGTGAACAGGTCAAAGGCCGGTAAGTGGGTGATGTCCCTGGGATCGTGGTTGCGAATGAGTCCGTGTATCAGGGTCCACTGGGTCACTGCCAGGTCGGGGTCTTCCTTCAGAGGTTGGAAGATCTCTAGACCTGCATGTAAATTTAAAAGAGCAGTGTTAGTGATTGTTAGGCTGTGAGAGTTTATTTTTCAGAGTGTGGGGTGACTGTCGAAGGAGGGAGTGGGGGGAGTGCTTGGAGCCTGCAGGAGGTCGCAGCTGTCCAGGCCAGAGTAGTTGGGGGCTGGGGGGAGGGCTCCAGCCTCAGGGATGCAGGTCTGGTTGTTGGGGACCAGCAGAGTGCAGATTCCGGCTCCTGCGGCATTTTCCTGGGCTTTAGGAGTCCTCCGAGTATAGGCTAGGCTTCTCGGGCGTTTTCCTGATGTGTGGAAGCCGGTGTGGAGGAATCCCCAGCTCTGGGGCTGCAACACCAGCTGCTGCTCACTTGTGGGTGGCTGGTCCAGGTCAATCTCAGGTCAGTCAGATCGGGTGTCTCCAGAATGCTAAAGATCACCAAATCTGTAAGAAATTGCATTAAAGCATTGTTAGAGAGTTCAAGAGAGTTAGAATAAAGTTTTAGAAGCAGAGAACGAGGGTAAAAGATAGAATTAGAAGGTATGCTGGGCACAGCTTGCAAGAAGTCATCTCGCTCCGGTGCCATCTTGAGACAAAAAAAAACCGTTATCCCCAGGTGCTCCGGTTTCCTCCCATATTCCTAAAATGTGCAGATTAGGTGGATTGGCACTGATAAATTGCCCCTTTGTGTCAGGGGGATTAGCAGGGTAAATACGTGGAGTCACGGGAGTAGGGCCTGGGTGGCATTGTTTTTGGTGCAGGCTCGATGGGCCGAATGACCTCCTTTCTGCACTGGAGGGATTCTATGATCCTACTAAGTGGGACCTGCATCATTGGTCCTCCTTACCGATATGATAGGATTGGATTGATTAAGATGAATGTGTTGCCCAGGTTGCTCTATGCATTGCAATACAACTTAGCTTGCTATCGGCAAAGGTCCTAAAGGAAGTTAATCATAGAATTCCTAGAGTGCAGAAGGAGGCCATTCAGCCTATTGAGTCTGCACTGATCACAATCCCACCCATGCCCTATCCCCATAACCCCATGCACTTACCCTAGCGAGTCCCCCTGATACTAAGGGACAATTTATCATGGCCAATCCACCTAACCCGCACATTTTTGGACTGTGGGAGGAAACCAGAGCACCCGGAGGAAACCCACGCAGACACGGGGAGAACATGCAGACTCCACACAGACAGTGACCCAAGCCAGGAATCGAACCCAGGTCCCTGGCGCTGTGAGGCAGCAATGCTAACCACTGTGCCACCGTGCCACCCCAATGGGATACTCAGTTCTTTTATATGGAATAAGAAGCAACCTCACTTAAAGCTAGCTAAGCTGCAGCTTCCTAGCAGGTGCCGAGTATTAAAATGTATCAGTTAGCCTCCACCTCAGATATGTGAGAATGGATTAGAGGGGACCCTTCCCCTATATGGTTTGATATTGAAGCCGATCAGTCGTCATACTCCTTACAGTCCCTCTTGTTTCTGAGAGGTGCCAAGGCTGTGTTGGACAATGTGATAATCCTCTTGTTATTAATACTATGGAAACATGGAGGGTGGTCCACAGCCTAGAGGGGAGATCTAATCCATCTTCCACACTTTCTCCTATTCATGATGTGGAGATGCTGGCATTGGACTGATGTGGGCAAAAAGTCTCACAACACCAGGTTAAAATCCAACAGGTTTATTTGGAATAACGAGCTTTTGGAGCGCTGCTCCTCTTTAAAAGACAAAATTGTGCCCACCTTTACTACTGCCTCTGGCAGCTTGTTCCAGACACTCACCACCCTCTGTGAAAAATTGCCCCTCTGACCCTTTTGTATCTCTTCTTTCTCACCTTAAACCTATGCCCTCTAGTTTTAGACTCTCCTACGTTTGGGAAATTATGTTGACTATCTAGCACAGCACAGGAATGGGCCCTTTGGCCCACCAAATCTATGCCAACACAGATGCTTCTCCAATCTAATATTTTCTTGCCTCTATGTGATCCATATCCCTCTATTTCCTGCCTATTCATGTATCTATCCAGATGCCTCTTGAACGTTGTGATAGAATCTGCTTCCACCACCTCCTCCGACAACGTGTTCCAAGTGTGAAAAACTTGCCCCTTAAATGTGTTTTAAACTTTCCTCCTCTCACTTTCAACCTATGCCCCCGAGTAATTGACCCTTCGACCCTGGGAAAAAGACTCTGACTATCTACTCTATCCGAGCCTGTCATAATCTTGTAAACCTCTATCAGGTCCTCCTCATCTTCCGATGCTCCAATGAAAACAATCCAAATTTGTTCAACAATTCTTCATAGTCCATATCCTCCACACCAGGCAACATCCTGGTAAATCTCTTCTGCACCCTTTCCAATGCATCAGTACCCTTCTGGTAGCGTGGCGACCAGAATTGTTTACGACACTCCAAATGCGGACTAACCAGTCTTATACAGCTGCAACATGAGTTTCAATTCCTATACTCAACTCCCCGACCGATGAAGGCCAGCATGCCATACGCCTTCTTGACAACCTTGTCCACCTGAGTTGCCAGCTTAAGGGAACTGTGGATCTGCACGTCTAGATCCCTCTGTATGCTAATATTTCGAAGGGCTCTACCATTTACTGCACACTTTCCTTCTGCAGTACACCTTCCAAATTGCATCTCCTCACATTTGTCTGGGTTAAATTCCATCTGCCATTTTTTGGCCCAGGCCTCCAGTCGATTTATATCCTGCTGTATTCTCTGACAATCCTCACTATCTGCTTCTCCCCCAATTTTTGTATCATCTGCAAATTTATTAATCAGACCATCTACATTTTCCTCCAAATCATTTATATATATTACAAACAACAAAGGCCCCAGCACTGATCCTTGTGGAACACCACTTGTCACAGCCTCCAGTTAGAAAAGTATCCTTCCACTGCTAGTCTTTGCTTTCTATGCCCAAGCCAGTTTTGCATCCATCTTACCAGCTCACCTCGGATCCCATATGACTTCACCTTCTGTATCAGCCTGCCATGAGGAACCTTATCGAAGGCTTCACTAAAGTCCATGTCTACAACATCCACTGCCCGGCCCTGGTCAATATTTCTTGTCACTTCCTCAAAGAACTCAATTAAGTTTGTGAGACATGACCTCCCCTTCACAAAACCATGCTGCCTATCGCTAATAAGCATATTCTCTTCCAGATGTGAGCACATCCTGTCAGTGAAAACCTTCTCCAATAATTTCCCCACCACTGTAATTTCGAAGATTGTCTCTTCTGCCCTTCTTAAACAGTGGAACAATGTTAGCTACTCTCCAATCCTCTGGTACCTCGCCCATGGCTAAAGAGGATACAAATATTTTGGCCAAGGCCTCAGCAATTTCTTCCCTCACCTCTCTCTGTATTCTGGGATAGACCCTATCTGGCCCTGGGGACTTGTCCACCTGAGTTTTTTCGAAACCTCCAGTACCTCCTCCCTTTTTATCTCAACAAGTCCTAGAATGTCAACATCCTCCTTTCTGCACTCACCATCCAGCACATCCTTTTCCTTTGTGAACACTGATGCAAAGTACTCGTTAAGAACCTCATCCACCTCATCTGGCTCCACACACAAATTCCCTCCGCTGTCCTTGAGTGGACCTACCCTTTCCTTTGCTACCCTCTTCCTCCTTATATACGCATAAAAAGCCTGGGGATTCTCCTTAACCTTGCCTGTCAAGGACATTTCATGGCCCCTTTTTGCCCTCCTACGTCCCTGTTTAAGCTCTTTCCTGCTATCTTTGTATTCAAAGATCAAAGAACAGTACTGCACAGGAACAGGCCTGTCGGCTCTCCAAGCCTGTGCTGATCATGATGCCTGCCTAAACTAAAACCGTATGCAGTTACGGAGTCCGTATCCTTCCATTCCCATCTTATTCATGTATTCATCTAGTTGGCCCTGAAATGCCGCTATCATACCTGCTCCCACCACCTCCCCGGGCTGCATATTCTAGACATTCACCACTTTCTGGGTAAAAAACTTGCCTCTATAAGGTTGTTGTGATAACCTCCTTCATTCACCACCCTCTGTGTAAAATGCTTGCCTCCCACATCTCTTCTAAACTTTTCTCCACGCACCTTAAACCTATGTCCCCTACACAAAGGTTGGTGGATTTGCAGATAGCGATGAGGACCATCAGAGCATACAGCAGGATATAGATCGGTTGGAGACTTGGGCAGAGAGATGGCAGATGGAGTTTAATCCGGACAAATGTGGGGTAATGCATTTTGGAAGGTCTAATACAAATAGAAAATATACAGTAAATGGCAGAACCCTTAAGAGTATTGATAGGCAAAGGGATCTGGGTGTACAGGTGCACAGGTCACTGAAAGTGGCAATGCAGGTGGAGAAGGTAATCAAGAAGGCATATGGCATGCTTGTCTTCATCGGCCAGGGCATTGAGTTTAAAAATTGGCAAGTCATGTTGCAGCTTTATAGAACCTTGGTTAGGCCGCACTTGGAATATAGTGTTCAATTCTGGTCGCCACACGACCAGAAGGATGTGGAGGCTTTGGAGAGTGTGCAGAAAAGATTTACCAGGATGTTGCCTGTTATGGAGGGCATTAGCTATGAGGAGAGGTTGGAGAAACTTGGTTTGTTCTCACTGGAATGACGGAGGTTGAGGGGAGACCTGATAGAAGTCTATAAGATTATGAGAGGCATGGACAGAGTGGATAGTCAGAAGCTTTTTCCCAAGGTGGAAGAGTCAATTACTAGGGAGCACAGCTTTAAGAGTGCGAGGGGCAAGGTTTAAAGGAGATGTATGAGGTAGATTTTTTACACAGAGGGTGGTGGGTGCCTGGAACTCGTTGCTGGGGTAGGTCTTGGAAGCTGATACGGTAGTGACTTTTAAGGGGCATCTTGACAAATACATGAATAGGATGGGAACAGAGGGATATGGTTCCTGGAAGGGTAGGGGGTTTTAGTTAAGTCAGGCAGCATGGTTGGTGCAGGCTTGGAGGGCCAAAGGGCCTGTTCCTGTGCTGTAATTTTCTTTGATCTTTGTTCTTTGTATTTGACTTTCCTACCCTTGGAAAGAGCATCTGACTATCCACTCCCTCAACCTCCATCGTTCCAGTGAGAACAAACCGAGTTTATCCAACCTCTCCTTATAGCTAATACCCTCCAGACCAGGCAACATCTTGGTAAACCTCTATTATACCCTCTCCAAAGCATTCACATCCTTCTGGTAGTGTGGCGACCAAAATTGTGCACACTATTCTAAATGAGGCCGAATTAAAGTTCTGTACAGCTGCAGCATGACCTGCGAATTTTTATACTCAATGCCCCAACCGATGAAGGCAAGCATGTCGTATGACTTCTTGACTACCTCATCCACCTGCGTTGCCACTTTCAGTGATCAGTGGACATGTATTCCCAGATCTCTCTGCCTGTCAATACTCCTCAGGGTTCTACCATTTATTGTATGATTCCTACATATATTGGACCATCCAAAATGCATTACCTCACAGTTATCCGGATTAAACTCCATCTGCCATTTCTGTGCCCAAGTTTCCAACCAGTCTATATCTTGCTGCATCCTCTGACAATCCCCTTCACTATCCACAACTCCATCAATTTTTGTGTCATCTGCGAACTTACTAATCAGACTAGCTAATATATATATTCCTCAAGAGCCATATCTGTTTTCAATTTCCTGTAATTTATGTATGAAATCATAGAAACCCTACAGTGCAGAAGGAGGCCATTCGGCCCATCGAGTCTGCACCGACCACAATCCCACCCAGGCCCTACCCCCACATATTTACCCGCTAATCCCTCTAGCCTTCACATCTTAGGATTCTAAGGGACAATTTTTAACCTGGCCAATCAACCTAACCCGCACATCTTTGGACTGTGGGAGGAAACCGGAGCACCCGGAGGAAACCCACGCAGACACGAGGAGAATGTGCAAACTCCACACAGACAGTGACCCGAGCCGGGAATCGAACCCGGGACCCTGGAGCTGTGAAGCAGCAGTGCTAACCACTGGCAATTACGGAGACTTGGATGAAAGAAGGGCATGACTGGCAGCTTAGCATTTCAGGATTTAGATGCTTCAGGTGAGATAGAGAGGGTGACAAAAGAGATGTGGGTGTTGCTTTACTGATTAGGAAGAGTGTCACAGCTGAACAGAGGGAGGCACAGTAAGAAGTCTCACAACACCAGGTTAAAGTCCAACAGGTTTATTTGGTAGCACGAGCTTTAGCAAGACTGGGATTCCTTTAGTGCCAGGGACTTGGACGGGGAAGAGTTTGTTCAGTGCGTCCAAGAGTGCTTCTTCAGGCAATATGTAGATAGTCCAACTCGGGGAGGGGTTATCTTAGACCTGGTTCTGGGAAACGAGCCCGGACAGGTGATTGATATCTCAGTGGGGGACCATTTTGGGAACAGTGATCACAATTCTATAAGTTTCAAGATACTTTCAGAAAAGGAAAGAAGTCACACTCACCTGATGAAGGGGCAGTGCTCCGAAAGCTCGTGCTACCAAATAAACCTGTTGGACTTTAACCTGGTGTTGTGAGACTACTTACTGTGCCTCCCTCTGTTCAGCTGTGACACTCTTCCTAATCAGTAAAGCAACACCCTTTTGTCACCCTCCCTATCTCACCTGAAGCATCTAAATCCTGAAATGCTAAGCTGCCAGTCATGCCCTTCTTTCATCCAAGTCTCCGTAATTGCCACAATATCATAGTTCCATGTCGAAATCCAAGCTTTAAATTCACCCACTTACCTGTCATACTCCTTGTGTTAAAGCAAACACACCTCAGACCATCTGTCCTGTCATGATTTGTACACTCCCTGCGTTTTATTTTTCTTAGCCTTACTGGACCCATTAACTGAGTTCTCCACAGCGTCTGTAATCTGTACTCTGGCCCTTCTTGACTTTTGTCTTTGGTTTCTTTGCTTTCCACTTTTCCCCTTACTGCCTTTTATTTCTGTCCCCACTTTACTTCCCCTTGACTTCCTGCATTGGTTCCCAACCCCGTGCCACATTAGTTTAAACCCTTTCCAACAGCAGTAGCAAACACTCTGCCTTGGATATTGGTTCCAGTCCTGCCCAGGTGCAGACTGTCCAATTTGTACTAGTCCTACCTCCCCGAGAACCGGTTCCAATGTCCCAGGAATTTGAATCCCTCCCTCTTGCACCATCCCTCAGGCCACGTATTCATCTTAGCTATCCTGATGTTTCTACTCTGACCAGCATGTGGCACTGGTAGCAATCCTGAGATTACTTTTGAGGTCTACTTTTTAGTTCAACTCCTAACTCCCTAAATTCAGATTGTAGCACCTCATCCCATTTTTTACCCATATCGTTGGTGCCTATATGCACCACAACAGTTGGCTGTTCACCCTCCCCTTCCAGAATGCTCTACAGCCACTCTGAGACATCCTTGGCCCTTGCACCAGGGAGGCAACATGCCATGCTGGAGTCTCGTTTGCGTCCGCAGAAATGCCTGACTGTTCCTCCTACAATTTAATTCCCTATTACAATAGCTCTGCCACTCTTTTTCCTGCCCTCCTGTGCAACAGAGCCAACCATGGTGCCATGAACCTGGCTGCTGCCACCTTCCCCTGGTGAGCCATCTGCCCTAACAGTATCCAAAATGGTATATCCGTTTTGAATGGAGATGACTGCAGGGAACACCTGCACTGCCTTCTTACTTTTCCTCTGTCTGGTGGTCACCCATTCCCTATCTCCCTCAGTAATTTTTATCTGCGGTGTGACCAACTCACTGAACCTACTATCCATGACTTCCTCAGCATCGTGGGTGCTCCAAAGTGAATCCATGCGCAGTTCCAGAGCTGTCAACTAGTCTAACAGGAGCTGTAGAAGGGCTCCTGAATTCCCACATTGCACAAGAGGAGCATGACATGGGTCTGGGATCACCTGCCATGAGAGCGGTATGATTTAGGGGCTGTTGATCTTGGGGATGGATTGTTGGTTAGAACCAGGTGCAGGCATGGCTTCCTGTGTTTTTGTCATTTGCAAGAGTCGTACCAAATCACGGTGCTGCAGCCGTGGTTTGGTACAGTGGGTGGACTGGAATGGTATCAGTCCAGCTGTCAGATGCATCCGTTCTTTTTCTGTCTTTTCTGGCATCTGGAAGTCTTCTGAGGTTGATGGGGAGCAGTGTTTGTGTCAGGCTGCTACCTGGTTTCAGTGGATTCTGTGGTTTTATTGTACTGGCTGGTTATTGTGAGCGGTGTGGATAGGCCATCATCTGAACTGACTGGCCCTGGTGGAGGCAGTGGTTCTTCTGGGAGTTGTTAAGGTTTTGGTGTCATCTCCACTGGAGGTGCTGTGGTAATCTGTGCTATGGGTTGGTCTGGCCCTTGGATCATTTCAGGGACTTGAAAAGCAAAAGAACTGACCTGTGCCATGAGCAGGGAAGAGGGTGCAATGAATTGGGTTGCTGTTTTGTAATTGGGCTTTCGGGATGAGGCATTTCTGGCTGTCCGGGAACCTTCTGCCAGTGCTACGTGAATTTCTGTGCGGTGTGATGCCACTGACTGGCAAATCATATCGAACAGTATGTACCTTCAGTCATTCGCAGCAAACAAACTACTGACTGTATCTAGCCAGCCCATCTATGTAAAACTCAAAACAATGACCAACATTAGATGTGATTCTGTGATTGGACAAAACTTGCTAAACAATCCTGATTTTGTTAAGAATTACACGAAAACCAATTCAAGATTGTCATTTTTAAAAATTCATTTGTGGGATATGGGCGTCGCTGGCTGGCAGCCCATCCCTAGTTGCCCTTGAGAAGGTGGTGGTGAGCTACCTTCTTGAATCGCTGCCATCCATGTTCTGTGGGTTGACCCACAATGGCGTTAGGGAGGTAATTCCAGGATTTTGACCCAGCAACTGTGAAGGAATGGTGATATATTTCCAAGTCAGGATGATGAGTGGCTTGGAGGGGAACTTGCAGGTGGTGGTGTTCCTATGTATCTGCTGCCCTTATCTTTCTAGATGGAAGTGGTTGTGGGTTTGGAAGGTGCTGTCTAAGGATCTTTGGTGAATTGCTGCAATGCATCTTGTAGATAGTACACATTGCTGCTACTGAGTGTCGGTGGTGGAGGGATTGAATGTTTGTAGATGTGGTGCCAATCAAGCAGGCTGCTTTGTCCTGAATGGTGTCAAGCTTCTTGAGTGTTGTTGGAGCTGCACCCATCCAGGCAAGTGGGAAGTATTCCATCACCTTCCTGACTTCTGCCTTGTAGATGGTGGATGGGCTTTGGGGAGTCAGAAGGTGAGTTACTCGTCACAGTATTCCTAGCCTCTGGCCTGCTCTTGTAGCCACTGTGTTTATGTGGTGAGTCCAGTTGAGTTTCTGGTCAATAGTAATCCCAAAGATGTTGACAGTGGGAGATTATGTGAGGGTAACACTATTGAATTGCGGATAGCGAAGAGCATTGTCGGGCAATACAGCAGGATATAGATAGGCTGGAAAATTGGGCGGAGAGGTGACAGATGGAGTTTAATCCGGATAAATGCAAAGTGATGCATTTTGGAAGAAATAATGTAGGGAGGAGTTATACAATAAATGGCAGAGTCATCAGGAGTATAGAACCACAGAGGGACCTAGGTGTGCAAGTCCACAAATCCTTGAAGGTGGCAACACAGGTGGAGAAGGTGGTGAAGAAGGCATTTGGTATGCTTGCCTTTATAGGACGGGGTATAGAGTATAAAAGCTGGAGTCTGATGATGCAGCTGTATAGAACGCTGGTTAGGCCACATTTGGAGTACTGCGTCCAGTTCTGGTCGCCGCACTACCAGAAGGACGTGGAGGCATTGGAGAGAGTGCAGAGAAGGTTTACCAGGATGTTGCCTGGTATGGAGGGTCTTAGCTATGAGGAGAGATTGGGTAGACTGGGGTTGTTCTCCTTGGAAAGACGGAGAATGAGGGGAGATCTAATAGAGGTATACAAGATTATGAAGGGTATAGATAGGGTGAACAGTGGGAAGCTTTTTCCCAGGTCGGAGGTGACGATCACGAGGGGTCACGGGCTCAAGCTGAGAGGGGCGAAGTATAACTCAGACATCAGAGGGACGTTTTTTACACAGAGGGTGGTGGGGACCTGGAATGCGCTGCCAAGTAGGGTGGTGGAGGCAGGCACGCTGACATCGTTTAAGACTTACCTGGATAGTCACATGAGCAGCCTGGGAATGGAGGGATACAAACGATTGGTCTAGTTGGACCAAGGAGCGGCACAGGCTTGGAGGGCCGAAGGGCCTGTTTCCTGTGCTGTACTGTTCTTTGTTTTTGTTCTTTGAATGTCAAGGGCAGTGGTTAGAGTGTCTCTTATTGGTGATGGTCATTGCCTGGCATTTGTGTGGCACAAATATTACTTGCCACCTGTCAGCCCAAGCCTATATATTGTCCAGATCTTTTTGCATTTGAACATAGACTGCTTGGGCTCATAGTATGGCTCATTTACACATTCTAGACTCCGCATACATTCACACACAGGGTCCTATTAGACTGAAGGCTTTGTCCATACATTGTGCATCTCTTGTCTAAACAAAAACTTGACAGATAACCATTCCTTGGTTCATTCCCCCAGCAATTTCTTGTCCAATCAGAATCGACTTGCCTGGTTAGAATGTGAACAAAAAATTGGCAGTTAACTGCTCCCTGTTGCATTCTCCATGGCAACACCTCTGCCAATCAGAATTCACTTGTCAACCATTCAGCACTCTCTTCTCACGCAGTATAAATTATTGCTCCCTTCACTGTTATCTTGCAATCTGTCCTGATTAATGCAAGATGGAAAGCTTGGACAGCATGTCTCTTTTTTCAGCAATACTCAGGTTATGAATGACAAAAATATTGTATTCATTTGTATTAAAATTCTTGCCTACATGAGTACTTTATATCCAACTTCCTATTCGTTGATGATTTTAGGTGTTTTTTAAGTCCGTATTGAATAATATCAACTTTATTTTTGCAAATATTCATAATGGAAATTTCCAACATAATCTGTTCACTACAGTTATGCTGTACCTAAATACATTGAACCTCAAGTGCTTCTCATCCTCAAGGTGATTGCTATTAAACAAACAACTCCAGAAACAGGGCGGCACAGGGACCTGGGTTCGATTCCTGGCTTGGGTCACTGTCTGTGTGGAGTTTGCACATTCTCCTCGTGTCTGCGTGGGTTTCCTCCGGGTGCTCTGGTTTCCTCCCACAGTCCAAAGATGTGCGGGTTAGGTTGCTTGGCCATGCTAAAAATTGCCCTTTAGTGTCCTCAGATGCGTAGGTTAGAGGGATTAGCGGTTAAATATGTGGGGGTGGGGCCTGGGTGGGATTGTGGTCGGTGCAGACTCGATGGGCCCAATGGCCTCTTTCTGCACTGTAGGGTTCTATGAACTATTCTACATACATCTATCATCATACAAGCAGCAATCTTGCATTTTTATATTGCTAATTGAGGGTGGAATGTTGGATTGTACATGAAACATTTTGAATTGCATAATTGAAAAAGGCATATATTACAGGGTTAGCATCTGGGATGATAATGCAATGTCCTCCAAGGACTGCACAAGAATGCCAGGTTAAATTATATCCTAATGTTGGACTCTAATCCAGAGGTGAAAATACTTCTGACTAAGCCGAACGAAGGCATTACATATTTTTTGAGTGATAATGTAATTACTGCCAGAATATATCCACACTAAATAAATATCAGAATTGAACATGATTTATCTGTACTTTCATTTATAGGAACAGAAGTGGACTTCAGAAATAAACACCCTTTTTGAAAGACACGACCATGAGAAACATCAGGTAATTTTTATTGGAATTTTTAAAAGAATACTCATCTGAATACTGACATATTAAAAAAATCATTTTTACAAATATTAAGGGGGCTGACAACTGGTTTGCTGGTGCACGCCATTGTTAATATGTAAATTGTACAGTAACTTGTGACAAGGAGGAGATCCCTGTGAGTTTTAAATCATCGTACGTTGTTGTACAATTTGTGCTGTTCCACTATTAGTCTCATGAAACAGGATAGCTCATCCTCAACCTCACTATTAGTTCTGTTATAAAGCAGAGGTAGATCCCCCTCTGAGAACTAACACCGAAACACCCAAAGAGGAGTACCTCGCCTTATAATCTGTAAAAAATGTGTGCATTGGTGTGACCTACTCTTCAACAATCCTCGTGGTTAAATACAAAAATAAATCCCTGACACTCACTCTAAAATCAACAGATAACAATTTATTTATTTAACTAACAGTGATCAAATTAACTAAACTATTAACAAACTGAATAAATCCTTTTTAACTATTAACTGTTAATGGTGGGGGGTTGGGGTGAGTTATAGAACAAAGAGATCTAGGGATACAGATTCATAGCTTCTTGAAAGTGGAGTCACAGGTGGACAGAGTGGTGAAGAAGGCATTCGGCATGGGTGGTTTCATTGGTCAGAACATTGAATACAGGAATTGGGACGTCTTGTTGAAGTTGTACAAGACATTGGTAAGACCGCACTTGGAATACTGTGTACAGTTCTGGTCACCCTATTATAGAAAGGATATTATTAAACTAGAAAGAGTGCAGAAAAGATTTACTAGGATGCTGCTGGGACTTGAAGGTTTGAGTTATATGGAGAGGCTGGATAGACTGGGACTTTTTTCTCTGGAGCGTAGGAGACTTAGGGGTGATCTTATAGAGGTCTATAAAATAATGAGGGGCATAGATCAGCAAGATAGTCAACATCTTTTTCCCAAAGGTAGGGGAGTCTAAAACTAGAGGGTATGGGTTTAAGGTGAGAGGGGAGAAATACAAAAGGGGCCCGAGGGGCAGTTTTTTAACACAGAATGTGGTGTTTGGAACAAGCTGCCAGAGGTAGCAGTCGAGGCAGGTACAATTTTGTCTTTTAAAAAGCATTTAGATAGTTACATGGGTAGGATGGGTATAGAGGGAAATGGGACAAATATGGGCAATTGGGACTAGCTTAGTGGTTAAAAAAAGGGGGCGACATGGACAAGTTGGGCTGAAGGGCCTGTTTCCATGCTGTAAACCTCTATGACTCTATTCCCGAATGAAACAAGATTCTAATGGTATGCTGTTCCAATAAATACAATTCCCACTCATTAACAAAAGTAGAATTTAGTCACTCTCTAAATTACAACCAGGTTTTGTGTTTTCCGAAATATTCTGGGCCTTCTCTGTTGATTCTTCTGTCTGGAACTTCTTTCTTCTTTGGTACTGTTATGAAGGGGAGGGTGATCTCCTCTCAGGGAACTAACACTCAACCATTCAAAGAGAAGTAACTCCCTTTCATAATCTAATGAAGAGTATGTGAGAAAAAGTACGATCTGCCTTCAACAATTTTGAGTGGTTAAATGAAAATAACTACCTGAGACTCTCTCTTTAAAAAGAAACAAGTAACATTTTATTTTATCTAACTAACAGTGGACAGGTTGACTAAACTATTAACAAACCAAATAAAACACTATTCTTATGGAATGCTGTTCAGATAATTACAATTCCCACTTATTAACAAACAAAAAAAATAGAATTTTTATATATTCTCAAATGTCAATCAAGTTTGTAGTCTTCCTGGAATCTTCTTTCTTCTTTGCTTCTGTTCTTCTGAGATGAAATGAGACTTTCTCTTGAGACATAAAATTTGGCTGTTACACTGACAAGAGAGTTGTCTGTCTGTCTCTCTCTCTCTAGCTGTGAGCTGTGGCAGGCTGCTGGCAGAGGCAATGACTGCCTTTCTGGCAGTTTTCTGGAGCTGGGAGTGGTTTTATACCACCTATGACAGACCAAAATCCCTACAATAGGATTGGTTTACAATTTATCAAAACACCAAATTCAAATTTGATAGGCCGTTGCTGTACTAATGCCTTTTTCAAATTGATTGGTTAAAATTCAAAAACATGTTCTGATTCAAATGCCTAAAGTCTGTTACCAAAGCAACCCTATTGTTTTTGCCTGGTACATTATTTCAGTCTGTACTGGATGCCCCTGCAGCTCCTCAGCACAAAAAAAAACAAAGCTTTTTATAATTTTATAAACACTAACTTCACAACAGTACTTTTGCTAGCTCAATCGTGTTTTCTTTAAGACATATATGAAAGATGAGGATATGAGAGCCGACAATACTCTCTCTCCCGAGAGAGAGCTGTGAGTTGTTATCTCTGGCAGGTGGCAGTTGCTCTCTCTTCTTGCCCACTGTCCCTTTCTTTTATACCCGTGATGACATGTCAATATTTCCCACAATAGGATTGGTCCGAGGTTGTCAAAACCATGAGATATAAATTTAAAAGTTTCTTGGTATCTAAATGCCTGATTCAAATTGATTGGTTTAACTAAAAAAATTCAAAAGCCTGTTGTCTCAGTAAAACTGCTGCTTGGCCTCGATAGAACCATAGACCATAGAACCATAGAAAATTACAGCTCAGAAACAGGCCTTTTGGCCCTTCTTGTCTGTGCCGAACCATTTTATGCCTAGTCCCACTGACCTGCACTTAGACCATATCCCTCCACACCCCTCTCATCCATGAACCCGTCCAAGTTTTTCTTAAATGTTACCACTTTATCCGGCAGCTCATTCCACACTCCCACCACTCTCTGCGTGAAGAAGTCCCCCCTAATATTCCCTTTAAACTTTTCTCCTTTCACCCTTAACCCATGCCCTCTGGTTTTTTTCTCCCCTAGCCTCAGCGGAAAAAGCCTGCTTGCATTCACTCTATCTACACCCATCAAAATCTTATACACCTCTATCAAATCTCCCCTCAATCTTCTACGCTCCAGGGAATAAAGTCCCAACCTATTCAATCTCTCTCTGTAACTCAGCTTCTCAAGTCCCGGCAACATCCTTCTGAACCTCCTCTGCACTCTTTCAATCTTATTTACATCCTTCCTGTAACTAGGTGACCAAAACTGTACACAATACTCCAAATTCGGCCTCACCAATGCCTTATATAACCTTACCATAACACTCCAACTTTTATACTCGATACTCTGATTTATAAAGGCCAATGTACCAAAGGCACTCTTTACGACCCTATCCACCTGTGACGTCACTTTTAGGGAATTCTGTACCTGTATTCCCAGATCCCTCTGTTCAACTGCGCTCTTCAGAGTCAAAGATACAAATGTTTCAGTTTGGGCTCTCTATGTACTTGCATTTTTTAAAATCTCTAAGCACAGAAAAAGCACCACCTTTTAAAGGGACTATGCAATGCTTTACCCCCCAGCATTTTACAATTTTATCATTTTTACAGACACCAAATTCTAACTTCCTACCTCCCAATCTATGATTACTCTACTTCACAACATTTGCAAGACATTTCTGTATTTGCATTATAATTAGAAATTAACTTCCTGCAGTGATTTTCAGTATGGTACTGAAAAGCATAATTATTTTTCCAATTGGAAGCTACAGATTGTTACTTCTTATTCTATACCTGATTTGACCCTCTTTCACTTCTTCCTTTTTTTTGATGAATCCTTAAAGCAATTGATTAGGAAGATAGACTGTTAGTCCCAGATGCTCCATTGCCCTCAATTTGCTATCATCAGCTCACAGATCCAGCATCTTGCAGTCTATGGGGGTGATTCTCCCCAAAAAATTCTAAGTGCTGAATTGGCGGAAAAAATGGTGTAATTCACGATTGTTTTTTCAGTGCAACTTCAGATTCGAATCTCTCTCACTCTGTGCAATACAGAGGTCACAACCGTGAATATCATTGAAAGCTCGGGGGTAGGGCCTATTCACGCCAAAGAGGCTGAAATCGGCGGGATGAGTGGGAACCCGCACATGTGCACATCTCTGGGAGATCGTTGAAAAGACCTCCCAGCATCGAGATCACTGCCCTCCAACCCCCACAAACATCGCTGGCCTCATCGCTGGCCCCCACAATTCCGATACAGACATCGCTGGCCACATCACTGCCCCCCCACAACCCCCAAACAGACATCGCTGACCACATCGTTGCCCCCCACAACTCCCAGACATGGCTGCTCACTCACCCCATGCCCCCACTGATCTGGATAACATGGATATCCCATCCCTCCATCCCTTGAACATATTGATCTCACTGCTGCCCTGCAGAGAATTCATGCTGTGCACCCCCTGCTTGCAAGCATTCCTCTCTTGAATGGGAGCCCTGTGTATTGCACCTCCCCCAGACACAGCACCTTATTGATTGGGAACCCTGAGTATTGCACTCCCCCCGGACACAGCACCTTACTGAATAGCAGCCAATCAGCACCCCGAGGGATGCATGACACTCAATTGAAACCAGCCTTTGAAATTTCTCACAAGGAATTGTTGCCATCTGGCCCGTCTCTGAGCGATTGCAGGACATTCTTAAGGGGGAGGGTGAGCACCCAGAGGTCGTTGTACATATTGGTACCAACGACATAGGTAGGAAAAGGGACGAGGACCTGAAATGTGAATATAGAGAGTTAGGCAGAAGGCTAAAGTGCAGGACCTCGAAGGTAGTAATTTCAGGACTGCTACCGCTGCCACGTGCTAGTGAGAGTATGAATAGGAGGATTAGGCAGATGAATGCCTGGCTTGAGAGCTGGTTCGGGGGCAGGGATTTAGATTTTTGGATCATTGGGATCTTTTCTGGGGAAGGGCTGAAGTGAAAGAGGGAAGGAACTGAACTGGAGGGGGACTAACATCCTGGCAGGGAGATTTGCTAGAGCCACTTGGGAGGGTTTAAACTAGTTTGGCAGGGGGGTGGGATCCAAAGCAGTAGGGAGACAGAAGAGAAGTTTGAGGACAGCACAGAAGTTAAAGAGAGCACATTAAGTAGAAACATAGAAAAACTACAGCACAAAACAGGCCCTTCGGCCCCACAAGTTGTGCCGAACATATCCTTACCTTTTAGGCCTACCTATAACCCTCCATCCTATTAAGTCTCATGTACTCATCCAGGAGTCTCTTAAAAGACCCTATTGTGTTTGCCTCCACCACCACTGACGGCAGCAGATTCCACTCACCCACCACCCTCTGTGTGAAAAACTTCCCCTCAACATTTCCCCTGTACCTACCCCCCAGCACCTTAAACCTGTGTCCTCTCGTAGCAGCCATTTCCACCCTGGGAAAAAGCCTCTGAGAGTCCACCTGATCTATGCCTCTCAACATCTTATATACCTCTATTAGGTCTTCTCTCATCCTACGCCTCTCCAAGGAGAAAAGACCAAGCTCCCTCAGCCTATCCTCATAAGGCATGCCACTCAATCCAGGCAACATCCTTGTAAATCGCCTCTGCACCCTTTCAATCTTTTCCACATCCTTCCTGTAATGAGGCGACCAGAACTGAGCACAGTACTCCAAGTGGGGTCTGACGAGGGTCTTATATAGCTGCATCATTATCCCCGGACTCCTAAACTCAATCCCTCGATTGATAAAGGCCAGCACACCATACACCTTCTTAACCACCTCCTCCACCTGTGGGGCCGATTTTAGAGTCCTATGGACCCGGACCCCAAGGTCCTTCTGATCCTCTACAGTACTAAGAGTCTTTCCCTTTATATTGTACTCCTTCATCCCATTTGACCTGTCAAAATGGACCACTACGCATTTATCTGGGTTGAAGTCCATCTGCCACTCCATCCGCCCAGTCTTGCATCCTATCTATGTCCCTTTGTAACTTCTGACATCCCTCCAGACTATCCACAACCCCACCAACCTTCGTGTCATCGGCAAACTTACCAGCCCATCCCTCCACTTCCTCATCCAGGTCATTTATGAAAATGACAAACAGCAAGGGTCTCAGAACAGATCCCTGGGGCACACCACTGGTGACCGACCTCCATTTAGAAAAAGACCCATCTATACACACTCTCTGCCTCCTTTGGGCAAGCCAGTTCTGGATCCACAGGGCAGCACCCCTTGGATCCCATGCCCTCTCATTTTTTCTAGAAGCTTTGCATGGGGGACCTTATCGAACGCCTTGCTAAAATCCATATAAACCACATCTACCGCTTTCCCTTTGTCAATGTGTTTAGTCACATTTTCAAAGAACTCCACCAGGCTCGTAAGGCACGATCTGCCTTTGACAAAACCATGCTGAGTATTCTTGAGCATACTAAACCTCTCTAAATGCTCATAAATCCTGTCCCTCAGGATCTGCTCCATCAGCTTACCAACCACTGAGGTTAGACTCACCGGTCGGTAATTTCCTGGGCTATCCCTATTCCCCTTCTTGAAAATAGGAACCACATCCGCAATCCTCCAATCTTCTGGCACCTCTCCGGTCTCCATCGACGACGCAAAGATCATCGCCAGAGGCTCTGCAATCTCTTCCCTCGCCTCCCACAGTAACCTGGGGTACATCCCATCCGGACCCGGCGACTTATCTATCTTGATGCCATTCAAAGATTCCAGCACAATCTCTTTGTTAAAGTCCACATACTCAATCTTTTCAGTCCACTGCAAGGCCGCAGTACATCCACCCAGGTCCTTCTCCTCTGTGAAAACCGAGGCAAAGTACTCATTAAGCACCTCTGCCATTTCTACTGGTTCCATACAGATTTTCCCGCCTTCACCTTTTATAGACCCAATTCCTTCACGTCTCATCCTTTTACTCTTCACATATTTGTAGAACACCTTAGGGTTTTCCTTAATTCTACCTGCCAAGACCCTCTCGTGACCCCTTCTGGCTCTCCTAATTTCCTTCTTTAGTCCCTTCCGACAAGCCGTATACTCATCTGGAGTAGTAAAGGGAGTTTCAGTAATCCGAGTATCAGACAGATCAGGCAAAAGCAAGACAGAGAGCAAGGGAAGTCCAGATTAAATTGCATTTATTTCAATGCAAGAGGCCTGACGGGCAAGGCAGATGAACTCAGGGCATGGATGGGTACGTGGGACTGGGATATTATAGCAATTACTGAAACATGACTAAGGGAGGGACAGGACTGGCAGCTCAATGTTCCAGGGTACAGATGCTATAGGAAAGACAGGACAGGAGGTAAGAGAGGAGGGGGAGTTGCACTTTTGATTAGGGAAAGCATCACGGCCGTACTGAGAGGGGATATATCCGAGGGTTCGGCCACTGAGTCGATATGGGTAGAACTGAGGAATAAAGAGGGGGAAATCACTTTGATAGGGTTGTACTATAGGCCCCCAAATAGTTGGCGGGAAATTGAGGAGCAAATATGTAAGGAGATTACAGATCGCTCCAAGAAAAATAGGGTGGTAATAGTTGTGGTGAACCATCGTTGGTTCCCACTGGATAGTACTGAGCCAGGGTCTGGCCAGTACTACAAGGATGTACATATGTTGCTGTTGGGTTAGGGATGGGTTGTGCTACTTGTTGCTGTTGGGGTTAGGGTGGGGTTGTTACATCTTTGTATTGTAGTGTTGTGGTACATCCCAGTCGGGCTCCGCCTCCTGGGAGAGGTATAAAGGTTCCTGCTCTGTCTGGGACCCCTCAGTCTGGGATCGTGTATATAATTGATAGCTGCTTTGTTACAGCAAATAAAAGCCTTTATTTCCTGAGCATCAAGCCTCGTGTATGATAACGCGCATCAATTTTATTTGCTGTAAATAAACTCTCGTCGAAGAAAAAAAGAGAGAGTATGGAGCAGATACTGAAGCCGGAACGCCTTACACTAGATCCACGTGCGGTGGGCGCCTCTAACACCTTCGACCACTGGCTGAAGTGTTTCGAAGACTACCTGGCAGCCTCCGCAGTGGTCACCACAGATGATGACAGACTCCGGGTCCTCCATGCGAGGGTAAGCGACACTGTCTACCTCGCGATCCGTGCAGCCACCGATTACACAAAGGCCCTCGAGCTTCTGAAGAAGCGTTATATCAAACCGCCCAACGAAATACACGCTCGTTACCTCTTAGCCACTCGACGACGGCAGTCTGGCGAAACGATGGAGGAATACGCGAACGAGCTCCTACAGCTAGCCAGGGGCTGTAACTGCAAAGCTGTGTCGGCTGAGCAGAGTATGAACGACCTCGCCCGAGATGCGTTTGTGGCGGGAGTCGGTTCGTCGTACATTCGACTTAAACTACTGGAGAAAGGTAACCTTAACCTTACCCAGGCAATAGAGCTAGCGGAGATGCTGGAGACGGCCTCCAAAAGCCTAGTATTGTATCCTGAAGACCACGTGGAGACAACGTGGCAGGAGCAGTCGCCAATCCCTCCTCGTCCCTCGGGTTCGAAATGCTGCGTAATGGCGTGCTCACACTCGGGCCAGACGACGGCAGCAGCTCCGGGTGGCCCGTGGTGTTACTTCTGTGGGGGAGCGAAGCATACTCGGCAACGGTGTCCCGCTAAAGCTGTGTTGTGCTCCGCCTGCGGTAAGAAGGGGCACTATTCGAAAGTGTGCCGATCTAAATCTAGGAACAGCAGTGCGGCCTGCGATTCCTCAGAGCCCGGTTCTTCGTCGTCGAAATCATCGAGGGTTTCGTCCACGTGCGAGGTCAGGATGACGCCATGACAGTCGACGGAGTTGGAGATGTGTGACCACCAGGGGTCGCTGAGTTTGGCGCCATCACCCACGTGCGACCTATGGGAGCGGCCATGTTGGTCGGCACCGACCGCGAACGACCAGCAGGGGTCATCCTCGTCGATTTCAGCTGCCTGCAGTGGCGCTCATGAACCAACTGTGGCGTCGATCATCCTGGACCAGGCCAAGCCTCATAGACTTGACAAATCTATGATGAACATCCAGGTAAATGACCACTTGATTTATTGTCTGTTTGACAGCGGGAGCACTGAGAGCTTTATCCACCCAGACACTGTGAAGCGGTGTGGACTCCGGATTCAACCTGTCAAACAGACAATTTCTATGGCATCGAGGTCCCGGTCTGTCACCGTGCTAGGGAGTTGCGTGGTAACTTTAACGGTGCAAGGCACAGTTTACGAGCGTTTCAAGCTCCTAGTGTTGCCGCACCTTTGCGCGCCAATACTTCTCGGACTTAACTTCATGGTCCACTTGAGGAGTGTAACCCTACAGTACGGTGGGCCACTCCCTTCACTTTCAGTGGGAGAACAGCTGCCTCCAAATTGCCTGTAGCCTCTCGACGCTGAAGATCACCACACCCTCCCTGTTCCAGAATCTTGTGCCAGGCTTCAAGCCCATTGCGACTAAGAGTAGGCGTTACAGCGCTGAGGATCGGATCTTCATTCGATCTGAGGTTCAGCGGCTCCTCAAAGAAAGGATCATTCAACCCAGCGCTAGTCCGTGGAGAGCGCAGGTCGTGGTGGTCAAGAGCGGGAACAAACCCCGGATGGTCATTGACTATAGTCAGACCATTAATCGATACACGCAGCTGGATGCGTATCCCCTCCCGTGCATATCCGACATGGTCAATCAGATTGCGCAGTACCGGGTGTTCTCCACCATAGACCTCAAGTCTGCCTACCACCAACTCCCCATTCGCCCAGAGGACCGACAATACACGGCTTTTGAGGCAGATGGTTGCTTGTATCACTTTCTCAGGGTTCCCTTTGGTGTCACCAATGGGGTCTCAGTCTTCCAACGTGCTATGGACCGAATGGTGGACCAGAACGGGCTGCGGGCTACCTTCCCGTACCTGGATAATGTCACCATCTGTGGCCATGACCAGCAGGACCACGACACGAATCTCCTGAATTTCCTACACACTGCATCTCGCCTGAACCTGACCTACAACAGGGAGAAGTGTGTGTTTCGTACGCGCCGTTTAGCCATCCTAGGATACGTGGTGGAAAACGGGGTCATTGGCCCTGATCCAGACCGTATGCGCCCCCTTTCTGAACTTCCCTTGCCCACTAGTGCAAAAGCACTGAGAAGATGCTTAGGCTTCTTCTCTTATTATGCGCAGTGGGTTCCCAATTACGCGGACAAAGCCCGTCCGTTCATTAAGTCCACTACTTTTCCCCTAACGCCAGAGGCCCGATTGGCCTTCGATAAATTAAAAGCCGACATCGCGAAAGCTACGATGCACGCTGTTGACGAGTCCATCCCCTTTCAGGTGGCGAGCGATGCATCTGATTTCGCCCTGGCCGCCACACTTAACCAGGTGGGCAGGCCCATCACATGTTTTTCCCGCACCCTCCAAGGCCCCGAAATCCGGCATTCAGCGGTGGATAAGGAGGCCCAGGCCATTGTGGAGGCCGTCAGGCACTGGCGCCATTACTTGGCGGGAAAACGGTTCACCCTGATCACGGACCAGCGGTCCGTGGCGTTCATGTTTAATAACACGCAGAGGGGCAAGATCAAGAATGACAAGATCTTGCGGTGGAGAATTGAACTCTCCACCTATAACTATGACATCATGTATCGTCCAGGGAAACTCAATGAGCCCTCGGATGCCCTCTCGCGTGGAACATGCGCTAGTATACAGGAGGACTGTTTGCAGGCTCTCCATAATGACCTATGCCATCCTGGGGTCACTCGGCTCGACCACTTTATAAAAGCCCGCAATCTGCCCTACTCGGTGGAGGACGTCAGGTCCATAACAAGAAGCTGTCGGGTATGCGCGGAATGCAAACCGCACTTTTACCGACCTGACCGGGCACATTTAGTCAAGGCCACCCGTCCCTTCGAGAGATTGAGTGTCGATTTTAAGGGCCCCCTTCCCTCAACAGATCGGAATGTGTACTTCCTCAACATCATTGACGAGTACTCTAGATTCCCTTGTGTTGTTCCCTGCTCTGATACATCCGCTGCCACGGTTATCAAGGCATTCCGTGATCTTTTTACCCTGTTCGGGTACCCCGGTTACATTCACAGCGACAGGGGCTCGTCGTTCATGAGCAATGACTTGAGGCAATACCTGCTCTCATGCGGGATTGCCTCTAGTAGGACCACGAGCTACAACCCTAGGGGTAACGGACAGGTGGAACGTGAGAATGCTACAGTCTGGAAGGCTGTCTTACTGGCGTTGAAGTCAAAAAGCCTTCCAGTCTCCCGTTGGCAAGAGGTGCTCCCTGATGCGCTCCATTCTATTCGCTCACTCCTGTGTACGGCAACCAATGCTACTCCCCATGAGAGGATGTTTTCATTCCCTCGGAAGTCTTCCTCGGGGACCTCATTACCGTCTTGGTTGACGTACTCAGGACCTGTCCTCCTGCGGCGACATGTAAGGGCCCGCAAGTCCGACCCGTTGGTCGAACAGGTCCATCTCCTCCACGCCAACCCTCAGTATGCCTATGTGGCATACCCTGACGGGCGAGAGGACACGGTCTCGATCCGAGACCTGGCGCCAGCAGGGGATGTAGCAACCCCTGTCACTCCCATACCCCCTGTTACAAACCCCTTAACTCTTGTTTCCCCCCCCGGACACGGCGCGGTCAGCATCGGGACCATTGCTTAACCCTTTTACTCCTGTGCACAGCTTGCCTGAGTCCAGAGGATGGTCGCCACTTCAGGGCGTGTCGGGACTCCATGGATTACCGTCACCTCGGGGTCAACCGGCCTGTGAGTCTGTGGAGGAACAGCTGGACATCGCCTTGGGGAGAACGCCACCGCAAGTGCCTACTCCGGTGTCACCGCCGGTATTGAGGAGGTCACAACGACGGTGCGGTCCCCCTGACCGTCTGAACTTATAGACTGATGACAAATTATTCTGTTTTTGTACCCCGCCGGCCTTTGTTTTCAAAGGAGGGGTGAATGTGGTGAACCATCGTTGGTTCCCACTGGATAGTACTGAGCCAGGGTCTGGCCAGTACTACAAGTATGTACATATGTTGCTGTTGGGTTAGGGATGGGTTGTTCTACTTGTTGCTGTTGGGGTTAGGGTGGGGTTGTTACATCTTTGTATTGTAGTGTTGTGGTACATGCCAGTCGGGCCCCGCCTCCTGGGAGAGGTATAAAGGTCCCTGCTCTGGCTGGGACCCCTCAGTCTGGGATCGTGTATATAATTGATAGCTGCTTTGTTACAGCAAATAAAAGCCTTTATTTCCTGAGCATCAAGCCTCGTGTATGATAACGCGCATCAATAGTCGGAGATTTTAACTTTCCCAACATTGACTGGGACAGCCATAGTATTAGAGGGTTGGATGGAGAGAAATTTGTTCAGTGTATTCAGGAGGGATTTCTCATTCCTCCTGAATACATCTCATTCCTCATTTCTCATGTGGATGGCCCAACTAGAGAGAGGGCAAAACTTGACCTCCTCTTGGGAAATGAGGAAGGGCAGGTGACAGAAGTGTTAGTGAGGGATCACTTTGGGACCAGTGACCATAATTCTATTGGTTTTAAGAAAGCTATGGAGAATGATAGGTCTGGCCCAAAAGTTAAAATTCTAAATTGGGGCAAGGCCAATTTTGATGGTATCAGGCAGGAACTTTCAAAAGTTAATTTGGGAAGTCTGTGGGAAGGCAAAGGGGTGTCTGGTAAGTGGCACGCTTTCAAAAGTGTGTTAACCAGGGTTCAGGGGAAACACATTCCTCTTAAAGTGAAGGGTAAGGCTGGCAGAAGTAGGGAACCCTGGATGACTCTGGATATTGAGGCCCTGGTCAAGAAGAAGAAAGAGGCACATGACATGGATAGGCAGCTGGGATCAAGTGAATCCCTTGAAGAATATAGGGGGTGTAGTAGTAGAGTTAAGAGAGAAATCAGGAGGGCACAAAGGGGACACGAGATTGTTTTGGCAGATTGTTTTGGCTGTGGGCGGCACGGTAGCACAGTGGTTAGCACTGCTGCTTCACAGCTCCAGGGTCCCGGGTTCGATTCCCGGCTCAGGTCACTGTCTGTGTGGAGTTTGCACATTCTCCTCGTGTCTGCGTGGGTTTCCTCCGGGTGCTCCGGTTTCCTCCCACAGTCCAAAGATGTGCGGGTTAGGTTGATTGGCCAGGTTAAAAATTGCCCCTTAGAGTCCTGGGATGTGTAGGTTAGAGGGATTAGCGGGTAAATATGTGGGGGTAGGGCCTGGGTGGGATTGTGGTCGGTGCAGACTCGATGGGCCGAATGGCCTCCTTCTGCACTGTAGGGTTTCTATGATTTCTATAAGGCAAAGGAGAATCCAAAGAGCTTTTACAAATACATAAAGGGCAAAAGAGTAACAAGGGAGAGAGTAGGGCCTCTTAAGGATCAACAAGGTCATCTATATGCGGATCCACAAGGGATGGGTGAGATCCTAAATGAATATTTCTCATCAGTATTTACTGTTGAGAAAAGCATGGATGTTAGGGAACTTGGGAAAATAAATAGTGATGTCTTGAGGGGTGTACATATTACAGAGAAGGAGGTGCTGGAAGTCTTAAAGCGCATCAAGGTAGATAATCCCCGGGACCTGATGAAGTGTATCCCAGGAAATTGTGGGAGGATAGGGAGGAAATTGCAGGTCCCCGAGCCGAGATATTTGAATCATCGATAGTCACGGGTGAGGTGCCTGAAGATTGGAGAATGGCTAATGTTGTGCCTTTGTTTAAAAAGGGCTGCAGGGAAAAGCCTGGGAACTACAGGCCAGTGAGCCTCACATCTGTGGTGGGTAAATTGTTGGAAGGTATTTTGAGAGACAGGATCTACAGGCATTTAGAGACACAAGGGCTGATTAGGGACAGTCAGCATGGCTTTATGAGTGGAAAATCATGTCTCACAAATTTGATTGCGTTTTTTGAAGTGGTAACCAAGAAGGTAGATGAGGGCAGTGCAGTTGATATTGTCTACATAGACTTTAGCAAGGCCTTTGACAAGGTACCGCATGGTAGGTTGTTGCATAAGGTTAAATCTCACGGGATTCAGGGTGAGGTATCTAAATGGATACAAAATTGGCTTCTTGACAGAAGCTAGAGGGTTATTGTAGAGAGTTGTTTTTCAAACTGGAGGCCTGTGACCAGCGATGTGCCTCAGGGATTAGTGCTGGGCCCACTGTTATTTGTCATTTATATTAATGATTTGGATGAGAATATAGGAGGCATGGTTAGTAAGTTTGCAGATGACACTAAGATTGGTGGCATAGTGGACAGTGAAGAAAGTTATCTCCAATTGCAACAGGATCTTGATCAATTGGGCCTGTGGGCTGACGAATGGCAGATGGAGTTTAATTTAGACAAATGCGAGGTGATGCATTTTGGTAGATTGAACCAGAGCAGGACTTAATCTGTTAATGGTAGGGCGTTGGGGAGAGTTACAGAACAAAGAGATCTAGGGATACATGTTCATAGCTCCTTGAAAGTGGAGTCACAGGTGGACAGAGTGGTGAAGAAGGCATTCGGCATGCTTGGTTTCATTGGTCAGAACGTTGAATACAGGAGTTGGAATGTCTTGTTGAAGTTGTACAAGACATTGGTTAGGCCACACTTGGAATACTGTGTGCAATTCTGGTCTCCCTATTATAGAAAGGATATTATTATTCTAGAAAGAGTGCAGAAAAGATTTACTACGATGCTACCGGGACTTGATAGATTGAGTTATAAGGAGAGGCTGGATAGACTGGGACTTTTTTCTCTGGAGCGTTGGAGGCTGAGAGGTGATCTTATAGAGGTCTATAAAATAATGAGGGGCACAGATCAGCAAGATAGTCAATATCTTTTCCAAAAGGTAGGGGAGTCTAAAACTAGAGGGCATAGGTTTAAGGTGAGAGGGGAGAGATGGAAAAGTGTTCAGAGGGGCAATTTTTTCACACAGGGTGGTGAGTGTCTGGAACAAGCTGCCAGAGGTAGTAATAGAGGTGGGTACAATATGTGTGGGATAGAGGGAAGTTTGGCCGATTGGATAGGTAACTGGCTATCTAACAGAAGACAGAGGGTGGTGGTGGATGGAAAATTTTCGGACTGGAAACCGGTTACCAGCGGAGTGCCACAGGGATCAGCGCTTGGTCCTCTGCTATTTGTAATTTTTATAAATGACTTGGAGGAGGGGGCTGAAGGGTGGATCAGTAAATTTGCTGATGACACCAAGATTGGTGGAGTAGTGGATGAGGTGGAGGGGTGTTGTAGGCTGCAAAGAGATATAAATAGGATGCAGAGCTGGGCTGAAAAATGGCAAATAGAGTTTAACGCTGACAAATGCGAGGTGATTCATTTTGGTAGGACAAATTTAAATGTGGATTACAGGGTCAAAGGTAGGGTTCTGAAGAATGTGGAGGAACAGAGAGATCTTGGGGTTCATATCCATAGATCTCTGAAGGTTGCCACTCAAGTGGATAGAGCCGTGAAGAAGGCCTATCGTTTGAGTTTAAGAGCCGTGGGGTTATGCTGCAACTGTACAGGACCTTGGTGAGACCACATTTGGAATATTGTGTGCAGTTCGGGTCACCTCACTATAAGAAGGATGTGGAGACGCTGGAAAGAGTGCAGAGGAGATTTACCAGGATGCTGCCTGGTTTGGAGGGTAGGTCTTATGAGGAAAGGTTGAGGGAACTTGGGCTTTTCTCTTTGGAGTGGAGGAGGTTGAGAGGAGACTTCATAGAAATCATAGAATCCCTACAGTGCAGAAGGAGGCCATTCGGCCCATCGAGTCTGCACCGACCACAATCCCACCCAGGCCCTACCCCCACATATTTACCCGCTAATCCCTCTAACCTACGCATCTCAGGACTCTAAGGGGCAATTTTTAACCTGGCCAATCAACCTAACCCGCACATCTTTGGACTGTGGGAGGAAACCGGAGCACCCGGAGGAAACCCACGCAGACACGAGGAGAATGTGCAAACTCCACACAGACAGTGACCCAAGCCGGGAATCGAACCCAGGTCCCTGGAGCTGTGAAGCAGCAGTGCTAACCACTGTGCTACCGTGCCACTTGATAGAGGTTTATAAGATGATGAGGGGGATAGATAGAGTGAACGTTCAAAGACTATTTCCTCGGGTGAATGGAGTGGTAACTAGGGGGCATAACTATAGGGTTCATGGTGGGAGATATAGGAAGGATGTCCGAGGTAGGTTTTTTACTCAGAGAGTGGTTGGGGTGTGGAATGGACTGCCTGCAGTGATGGTGGAGTCAGAAACTTTAGGAACATTTAAGAAGCTATTGGATAGGCACATGGAGTACTTCGGGATGGTAGGGAGGAAATAGCTTGATCTGGGTTTCAGACAAAGCTCGGCACAACAACGTGGACCGAAGGGCCTGTTCTGTGCTGTACTGTTCTATGTTCTAATATTGTCATTTAAAAAGCATTTAGATAGTTACATGGGTAAGATGGGTATAGAGGGATATGGGCCAAATGCGAGCAATTGGGATTAGCTTACGGGTTTTAAAAACAAAGGGCGGCATGGACAAGTTGGGCCAAAGGGCCTGTTTCCATGCTGTAAACCTCTATGACTCTGTGATTATATGATTGGCTGAAGTCACCACATCTGCACTCCCCTAATAAGCCAGAGCTGTATATAAGCTGCAAGAATGGACACACAGCCAGTCACGCCACGAAGATGCCTTCGAAGAAACCAGCTCCAAGATTTGCCGAGGCTGACCAGGACCGCCTGCTTGATGCTGTGGAGGAGAGGCACCAGTGGATCCTCCCCAATCAGGGCCCTCTGCCCAAGGCGTGCAGCTGCCAAGGTATTGTGGGAGGAGGTGGCAGATGCACTAAACGCCAGGAGCCTGACACCTCGCTCCGGCCAGCAGTGCAAAAAGAAACTGTACAACCTCCTTCGAGCAGCAAGGGTGAGTGAGCATCCCACTTTGAAACCCGCACATGTTTGGCATGGATCTCAAACCATACTTAGACACCTGAAGGGCATGCAACAAGGCCCCCTTCCCCCAGGAACAGCATCTAACCCCTTCCCCTCACCCCTCAACAATCATTCTTCAGTGGTGACCTTTTCCCCGAAACTGCCAGCACAACATTCAAGACACAGGCACACATTGCACACCATGCACTTCAATATATTAATGCTTGCTATCCACCTTATATTCCCACAGGAGAAAAGCATGCATAACCACCGGGAGAGGGCACAGACTGATGGTGGTGTGCCTAACCTGCAGCAGCTGGCCAGCTTCGAACAGTGTGCCACGGAGCTGGCAGAGGATGATGTGGCATCCAGAATGGTGATGGACAGCCAGGTCGGCATCCAGCATGCAAGTGAGCATCAGTGTAGCCCTCAACCTAGGTCCTCCTTGAACTAAGTGAGATGCTGCGTGTACCTCCCTCCCCCTAATGTGTGTTCTTTATTGCAGCTCTGGACCCAGACGAACCCAACCCTTCGGGCGTTGACGCCCCCCCTGATGCCGTCCAGCAAACTCCCCACGACCCCCGGACGACACCTCGGAGGGATGCTCTGAAGAATCCTCCAAGGACAGCACCAGTGAAGCAGCACCAGCATCTACCACACAACCCACCAACACAATTTTGTCATTTAAAAAGCATTTAGATAGTTACATGGGTACGATGGGTATAGAGGGATATGGGCCAAATGTGGGCAATTGGGATTAGCTTAGGGGTTTAAAAAAAAAGGGCGGCATGGACAAGTTGGGCCGAAGGGCCTATTTCCATGCTGTAAACTTCTATGACTCTATGTCTCTATAACACAGAGACTATCACCACGGTGGGTACTTTTAGTGTTGAGGCTTCTGGGTCACTTACTGGTGGGCACATCACAGACACTGATGTACATCAGGTGGAGGCGGGTACATCCGATGGCTCGGCCACAAGGAGGTCTGTTGGAGGCGAGGATTCAGCTGTCCCCAAGTCAGATGCCAGGCTTCACGGTTTGTTCATCCCAAGGCTGGTGGAGATGCATCAGCAAACCCGGGGAGTTGTGGAAGGGCTGTCAGCAACCATGCTGCAACTGCAAGGCTGTTTAGGGGAGTCCAACAGAGTGCTGTTGCAGGAGGTGGTGCCGACACAGCTTGCGAACCAGGCTGGCACTGCAAGGGTGGCGATCGCAGGGGAAAGTCTGGCTCAGAGATCTGTCCTCATGGGTGACAGTGTTCAGGCCATCCTGGAGACACAGCGGACCATGGGCATGGGTGTCGGGGCATGTGGGAGACACTGCTGACCATTGCTGGGACTCTCGCCGGCATTCTGGAGACACAGCGGGCCGTGGCTGTGAGCCTCGACAACTTAGCCCAAACTCAGGGGGCTACTGCTCAGGGGTTCCAGAGCCAGGCTTGCTCACAGAATGCTGTAGCAGAGGGGCTCTAGGGCCTGGCCCAGTCTCAGAGGGCCAGTGCTGAGGGATCACAGACCACGGGGCAGATGCATCTGCGTTTCCAGGACTGGCAGAACCAGGTGTCATCAGAGCTTCTGAAGCTCAGTCCAGCTACCCTGGCATCCCATGGAGTGTCCCCGGGGCCTCTAGGCACCCCAAGGGAGGAGGAAGGGCTCGAGTCCATACTGGGGCCTTCCAGCCAGGAGATCCCAGACGACCCAAAACCTTTGATTCGCCCTTCCTCACACTGGGGCATCTCAGGGCCAGCTAGATGAACAGAGTGGCACAGAAACAGTGTTCTCCACTAGTCAGCCAGAGTCCTCCAGGTCCCAGCTACCTAGGGGGCGTCCGCCAAGGGCATCATAAGCAACGGGGCGTGCATCACAGCTGGACACCTCCACCTCCGATGCGCATCCAGGGTAGCACCTAGAAGAAGCAGTAGGACACACAATGTTAGAAAGTTCTAGGTTCACGAAGAGGACATGGGTGAAGGTCACCAATAGTCAGGGTTTCTACGTCACTAATATTAAGAGCACAAAACACTTTATTTGCACCTCACAACTGTGACTAATGTGTCTCTGATTCTCCCCCCTACAGATCTGAGTCGTCCCCATTCCCATGCACAGAGATGCTGCCTGTTGTGCCTTGCAAGACTCAACAACGTGCTACAGTGTGCCTGCCCTATCTTCTCCAACATCCACCAGACCCTTGGTGCAAGTGCCCCCACTCCCCCGCCACCTCCACTGGGATCCCACAAAATGGCCGATACACTTGTGCGGCCATTGACAGGTGGCCCCTGACTCAGGTGGCCATGGGTAGGATGTAGTGGGTCTTCCAGGATTGGCAGGGCCAGGTGACGCCGGAGCTTCTGGAGCTCATTGCAGAAGCACCGCTGTCCTCACAGGACAGGGCTCACAGGAATCCCAAGGCCTTGAGCCCATGCTGGAGCTTCCAGCCAGGAGACTGTGGCTATGGATACACCTTCTGACTCCCCACTTCCTGACACTGAGGCATCTAGGGGCAGAGGAATGAAGAGGGTGTCATGGAAACGTCCCAGACACCTGGAAGCCAGCCAGGGCCCTCAAGGTCCAGGGCCTCCAGAGGGCGCCCGGCATGCAAATCACAGGCAACGGGGCGAGGTAGGCAGCTGGCCCCCTCCACCTCTGATGTACATTCTGGGAGACGTGGCCTACCACATAGTGGTAGGCCACGTAAGGTTAGGAAGTTGTAGTTGCACTAAGATGGCTAGTGAAGTGTTGCACTTGTCAGATAGATCTTAGACATAGAACATAGAACATAGAACAGTATAGCACAGAACAGGCCCTTCGGCCCACGATGTTGTGCCGAGCTTTATCTGAAACCAAGATCAAGCTATCCCACTCCCTATCATCCTGGTGTGCTCCATGTGCCTATCCAATAACCGCTTAAATGTTCCTAAAGTGTCTGACTCCACTATCACTGCAGGCAGTCCATTCCACACCCCAACCACTCTGCATAAAGAACCTACCTCCGACATCCTTCCTATATCTCCCACCACGAACCCTATAGTTATGCCCCCTTGTAATAGCTCCATCCACCCGAGGAAATAGTCTTTGAACGTTCACTCTATCTATCCCCTTCATCATTTTATAAACCTCTATTAAGTCTCCCCTCAGCCTCCTCTGCTCCAGAGAGAACAGCCCTAGCTCCCTCAACCTTTCCTCATAAGACCTACCCTCCAAACCAGGCAGCATCCTGGTAAATCTCCTCTGCACTCTTTCCAGCGCTTCCACATCCTTCTTATAGTGAGGTGACCAGAACTGCACACAATATTCCAAATGTGGTCTCACCAAGGTCCTGTACAGTTGCAGCATAACCCCACGGCTCTTAAACTCCAACCCCCTGTTAATAAAAGCTAACACACTATAGGCGTTCTTCACAGCTCTATCCACTTGAGTGGCAACCTTTAGAGATCTGTGGATATGGACCCCAAGATCTCTCTATTCCTCCACAGTCTTCAGAACCCTACCTTTGACCCTGTAATCCACATTTAAATTAGTCCTACCAAAATGAATCACCTCACATTTCTCAGGGTTAAACTCCATTTGCCATTTTTCAGCCCAGCTTTGCATCCTATCTATGTCTCTTTGCAGCCTACAACAGCCCTCCACCTCATCCACTACTCCACCAATCTTGGTGTCATCAGCAAATTTACTGATCCACCCTTCAGCCCCCTCCTCTAAGTCATTAATAAAAATCACAAAGAGCAGAGGACCAAGCACCAATCCCTGTGGCACTCCGCTCGCAACCTGCCTCCAGTCCGAAAATTTTCCATCCACCACCACCCTCTGTCTTCGATCAGATAGCCAGTTACCTATCCAATCGGCCAACTTTCCCTCTATCCCACACCTCCTTACTTTCATCATAAGCCGACCATGGGGGACCTTATCAAACGCCTTACTAAAATCCATGTATATGACATCAACTGCCCTACCTTCATCAACACACTTAGTTACCTCCTCAAAAAATTCTATCAAATTTGTGAGGCACGACTTGCCCTTCACGAATCCGTGCTGACTATCCCGGATTAATCCACATCTTTCTAAATGGTCGTAAATCCTATCCCTAAGGACCTTTTCCATCAATTTACCAACCACCGAAGTAAGACTAACCGGTCTGTAATTACCAGGGTCATTTCTATTCCCTTTCTTAAACAGAGGAACAACATTCGCCACTCTCCAGTCCTCTGGCACCACCCCCATGGACAGTGAGGACCCAAAGATCAAAGCCAAAGGCTCTGCAATCTCATCCCTTGCCTCCCAAAGAATCCTAGGATATATTTCATCAGGCCCAGGGGACTTATTGACCTTCAGTTTATTCAAAACTGCCAGTACATCCTCCCTCCAAACATCTATTTCCTCCAGCCTATTAGCCTGTAACACCTTCTCTTCCTCAAAAACATGGCCCCTCTCCTTGGTGAACACTGAAGAAAAGTATTCATTCACTTTCGGAATCGCAATTTGAGGAGCCCTATGCATCTCTCCACTATTCGCGGGTGGCCTCGGCTCACTGTCTGTGTGGAGTTTGCACGTTCTCCCTGTGTCTGAGTGGGTTTCCTCCGGATGCCCCGGTTTCCTCCCATACTCCAAAGGTGTGCAGCTTAGGTTATTTGGCCATGGTAAATTGCCCCTAGTGTCAGGGGATTAACAGGCTAAATATGTGGGGTTACGGGAACAGGACCTGGGTGGGATTGTGGTCGGTGCAGACTCGATGGGCCAAATGGCCGCCTTCTGTGGTGTAGGGATTTTATGAGATGGGCCTCGATATAGCGGGTCTCCGCCTCAGTCACAGGCCTCCGCAAAGGCGTCATCAGCCATGTCTGAAACGGGTAACCCATACCATCCAAGAGCCACCCCCGCAGCCTGGGGCTCCTCCTCAAATGCCTCCAGTATGTTAGAGCTACTGAGAATGAAGCTGTCATGCACGCTGCCAAGGTGTCTCGCGCCGTCATGCATAATGTTCATATTGTGGTCACACACCAGTTGGACATTCAGGGAGTGGAACCCCTTTCTGCTGACGCGGAACCTTGAGGGCGACTTGGTGCATCGATAGCCCCCTGTACATTAGGCACCCCCCAATGGCCACAAAACCTGCTGCCCGGGTTCCTGCTGGGCCTGGTCCAGGTTAAATTTGATATACTGCCCAGCCCGGGCAACTAGGGCTTCCATGACCTGCGTGACAAAGGTTTGCACAGCTGACTGAGAAATGCCACATACATCTCCGCTAGGGATTTGGAAGGAGCTAGTTGCATAAAAGTTCAGAGCGGCCGTCAATTTGACAGCCACCGAGAGTGGGTGCCCCCCACCCCCCGCCTCGAGGTGCCAGACCCTGCAACAGGTGGCACAGGTGTTGCACTGTGTCCTTTCGGAGGCGGGGTTGTCGGCAGCACATGGTGTCTGATATCTGTTCAAATGACACTCATGCACAGAACTGCAGGGGTCTCTGCTCCCTCCTTCTCCTGTGCCCCCCTCTGGGTGAATGGCAGCCACCTCCTGCCTCTCGTGGTCATCTCCCTCTACTCCTGCAAGTTGTAAGGCCTGGACCTCCTGTGCCCGCAATTCTTTCTCCTGCTCCTCCTCCTCAGCTCCAGCAGCAACCAAAAGAACAGCAAGGTCAATCGGTCACATTGCAAAAGCCATCTCGTCACTCTGAAGGGGGGAGTGGGGTTGGAGATAGAGAGGAACACATGTAGAGGTTAAGGAATGCTGCTTGCCCCTAGCCCAGCAACATACATAAGAACATAAGAAATAGGAGCAGGAGTAGGCCATCTAGCCCCTCGAGCCTGCCCCGCCACTCAATAAGATCCTGGCTGATCTGAAGTGAATCAGTTCCACTTACCCGCCTGCTCCCCATAACCCTTAATTCCCCTACCGATCAGAAATCCATCTATCCGTGACTTAAACATATTCAACGAGGTAGTCTCCACCACTTCAGTGAGAATACACTGTCCATATTGCCCATTTCCCCACCCACATGCTCCCCAGAATCACAGACCTCCATTCCCCCACCCACATGCTCCCCAGAATCAGACCCCCATTCTCCCACTCACATGCTCCCCAGAATCATAGACCCCCATTCCCCCACCCACATGCACCCAGAATCACAGACCTCCATTCCCCCATCCACATGCTCCCCAGAATCACAGCTCCTCGAAAAGTTCAGAGGCTGCAGCCGTATAATTTGCAAGGGCTTTGTGCACATCCTTCAGCTGGCAGAGTGCTGAGTGCACTGGGACTCAGCAGCATCCACAAGACCTGAGGTCAGTGCTGAAACCCAGGTGCATGCTGCAAATTGGACACCCTGCTGAGCAACAGCCCCCCCACCCACCCACACACTCACAGAGCCCCCACTGACCCGAGAAGTACAATGGCCACAACAAAAGGACCCCCGTAAGTAGCAGAGAGCCGTCGGACGCTAGGCACTTACGTCCTCACTAACCCTCACTGATGGATCGCCCAAATTGGACTTTTATGGAGCATGTCTGTTTCATGCTGATTCCGAATGGGCAAACACAGTAGTAAAGTTAAGTCAAAGGAAATGCATTTAAATGGCCGTCGTGACTGTTTTGGGCACGGTCCTGATCGCGGCCATTTTCAAGCTTTGGTAAAGGGGAAACCGGCCCCGAGGTGGTCGCAGATCGTGCTACTCACCTCACGCCCGACTTTACCAAGTTTTGGTTGATGCCTCAATAGTAAAATCGGGCCCTTTAACTCTTAACTGAACAACAACTTTACTCAATTTTAAGTCTTAACTACACATTAACTTTAACTGAACATCAGCTTTAATTTAACTGAAAATAGATACTACCGAGTTTAGAAAAAACCTTGGCCAAAAAGTATCCTGATCTATCTTCTTCTCTGAGGAAATTCCTTCAGACCACACTCTTTTTCCGATGGTTAGTCTCTATAGAGTTGTCATTGACACATGTCTTTTATCCATAAATCCTCCACTTGCTTCCAGAAGATTCTCTGTCATTCAGCCAACTGTGTAACCAGAAACTGATCGCTTCTCGTCCTTTTGGCTAAGATCAAGTGTAGTATGGATCGCCTGCACTTGGTTGAGGTCATTAGGTTACGCTGAGGCTTCATATGTTTTATATAAAGCAATTTTTAAAAGCGGCATCTCGGCCTTTTGGCTAAGATGCAAATGAGCTCAAGTCTTGGAGGAGGATCCTCCCCCTTCTCCAATCAGCTTGACTCATGTAGATCAGGCCCAGGACAGGGTGGTTTTGGTCTCCCGTCCTGTCTTGTCAGCCTGGATCTGAAATGTCTCAACTTGTTGAGACTCTGAATTGGATTTGATTTGATTGAATTGGAAAAGTATTAAAAAAAACCCAGAAACTGATCTCATGGTTCGAATATCCAATGAAATTATTTGCAAACGATGCCATTATGCTTACTTCACATGACATGTACAACACATGATGGCAATAAATCGAAGCCACAATGTCTGAGTCAATGTAAACAACTTATCTGGTCAACACAGGAAGCTTCAGATCACAGCTCCCAGACCAAATACCTGACTCAAGAGCAGTTTTACGACCTGCATCTGGTTTTAATTATAAATTGACCAAAAATCTCAGCATGCTTAACTCTCAGTCAGAATAGCAATTGTAAAGCCACTATTGCCATTATTGTTGTTAAATCATTGTTGTAGCAGTTCTTTCTCCATCCACATGTGAGATTTAATTATAGTAATAGTATTGAATGTCAAGGGGTAATCGATAAATTTGCTCTTGCTGGAGAAGGTACTGGCACTTGTGTGGTGTTGTTACATGGGTTGCGAATTTGAGTTTGTGAAGTTGGAATGTGATGTTGATAACGATGTAAAAATTTGTAAAAATGCTAGCTGGAAAAAAAACTTTGCGTGGTCCCTTTAAAAGCTGATTTTGTTTCAGTGCTTAGAGGTTTAAAATGCAAAGTGCATCCAAAGTCCAAGCTGAAACATTTGTATCAAAAAATCAAGCAGTAGTCTTGACAAAGACAACCTGTTGTTGAACAAAGAACAAAGAATAGTACAGCACAGGAAACAGTCCCTTCGGCCCTCCAAGCCTGTGGCGCTCATTGGTCCAACTAGACCATTTGTTTGTATCTGCTCATGTGACTATCCAGGTAAGTCTTAAACGATACCAGCGTGTCTGCCTCCACCACCCTACTTGGCAGCGCATTCCAGGCCCCCACCACTCTCTGTGTAAAAAACGTCCCTCTGATATCTGAGTTATACCTCGCCCCTCTCACCTTGAGCCTGTGACCTGTCATGATCGTCACCTCCGACCTGGGAAAAAGCTTCCCACTATTCACCCTATCTATACCCTTCATAATTTTGTACACCTCTATTAGTTCTCCCCTCATTCTCCATCTTTCCAGGGAGAACAAGCCCAGTTTACCCAATCTCTCCTCATAGCTAAGACCCTCCATACCAGGCAACATCCTGGTAAACCTTCTCTGCTCTCTCTCTAAAGCCTCCATGTCCTTCTGGTAGTGCGGCGACCTGAACTGGACGCAGTACTCCAAATGTGGCCTAACCAGCATTCTATACAGCTGCAACATCAGACTCCAGCTTTTATACTCTATACCCCGACCTATAAAGGCAAGCATACCATATGCCTTCTTCACCACCACCTCCACTTGTGCTGCCACCTTCAAGGATTTGTGGACTTGTTTCTATACTCTTGATGGCTCTGCGATTTATTGTATAACTCCCCCCTACATTAGTTCTTCAAAATGCATCACTTCGCATTTATCTGGATTAAATTCCATCTGCCATTTCTCCACCCAATTTTCCAGCCTATCTATATTCTGCTGTATTGTCCGACAATGTTCATCCCTATCTGCAAGTCCAGCCATCTTCATGTCTTCCGCAAACTTCCTGATAACACCAGTTACACCTTCTTCCAAATCATTTATATATATCACAAATAGCAGAGGTCCCAGTACAGAGCCCTGCGGAACACCACTGGCCACAGACCTCCAGCCGGAAAAAGACCCTTCGACTGCTACCCTCTGTCTCCTATGGCCAAGCCAGTTTTCTACCCATCTAGCCACCTCTCCTTGTATGAGTTGCTTGAATTTTGTCCAATCAATTTAAAGCATGCACTCGGCTACCAAGAACCTACAGGATTTGAATTTGATGCTGTTGACAACAGCAGACCAATCTTATTTTAGGAAAATTGATAGGTCATCACAGGTATAAAAGAGAGTGAAAGGGGGAAACAGTAGTTAGCAACTGCCACCTCCCAAATCTCAAGAGGAAGAGAGCAGCTCTCCACCCTGCCAACTTTATATGTCTCTTAAGAAAACTCATCATCTAACCAGTGAAAGGTACCAAATCAAAAATAACTCACAGACAGAGAAATCAACCAAGAAACTCCAGAAGGTTCCAAAAGACACAAGATCTGGTTGTATATTTTTTGAGAGTGACAACATTCTGGTTATTTTTGTTAATCAATGGGCATTGTATTTATTTGAACAGCATTCCAGTAGAATCTTTTTTTTTGTTGATATTTTACTTGTTTGGTTAAGGTTCTCTATTAGTTAAATAAAGAAATTGTTAAATGTTCATTTTAAAGTGAGTGTCAGGTATTTCTGTTAGTTAACCACTAAATGTTATTGAAGGACAGTTCACCTTCCCATACACTTTTAACAGATTACGAGGTGAGGTATTCCTCTTTGGGGGACTTGGCGTTATGTATAAAAAGAGGATTAACCTCTGTGTCATAACACTTGCCACCTTTCAGCTGAAACCTGAAAGTTATCCCAGTCTTGAGAGAAGAGCAAGAATTATCCACGTTTTGCTGTATATGGACATGAATAATTTGCAAATGGTACTGAGCACTATGCGACTCACCAAAATCCCCCTGCTTCAGACCTTTGGTTGGGGTTTGGGGGGGGGGGGGGGGGGGTCATTGATGAAGCAGCTAAAGATGGTTGGCCCCAGAAAATGTTGTGCTGAGCATGACAACCTGTGGCGAGTTATCCCCCTGATCCCCACTGACTTCAATTTTGCTAGGAATTCTTGATGTCACATATGCTGCCTTGATTTTCACTCACCTGATGAAGGAGCAGCGCTCCGAAAGCTTGTGATACCAAATAAACCTGTTGGAGTTTAACCTGGTGTTGTGAGACTTCTTACTAGATTTTCGGGACAGTCACTGTGGCCTCACCTCTGGCATTCAGTTTTTTAATGCATATTTTGCCCGAGGCTGTAATGAGGTCTACAATTGACTTCTGACTTCTAGGCGGCACAGTAATAGTGGTAAGCACCGCTACTTCACAGTACCAGGTTCAATTCCGGCCTTGGGTGACTGTGTGTGTGGAGATTGCATGTTCTCCTTGTGCCTGCGTGGGTTTCCTCTGGGTGCTCCGGTTTCCTCCCACACTTCCACTGTTAGGTTGATTGGCCATGGTAAATTGCCCCTTAGTATCAGAGGGACTCGCAGGGTAAATAAGTGGGGTTACAGGAATAGGACATGGGTGGGATTATTGTCAGTGCAGACCCGATGGGCTGAATGGCCTCTTTCTGTATTGTAAGGATTCTGTGATTCCGAGTGGCTCTGGCAGAAACCTGGTAAACAAGTTATAGGTGAGTAGGGTCCATTTGATAGCTCTTTCAACAATAACTGCCATCGTATTGCTGATGATTGAGTGTAGACTGATGGGAGATTAGAATTGCCCTGCCATTTGCGGACAGGATAGACTTGTCGGTAGATGCTAATGTTCTAGTTGTAATGGAACACCTTCATTAGGGCGCTGCTAGTTCTGGAGTGTTTAGTACTGCAGCCAGGATGTTGGCCCATAACATTTGCTGTGTCTAATGCCTTTATCTAATTTCTTTGTCTAATGCCAAGTATCACCTGGGGTAAATCAAATTTTTTGAAGATTGGCACCTGTGGTGTTAGGGACCTGAGGAGGAAGTTGAAAAGGATAATTGACTTGACACTTTTGACTGAAGATGGTTACAAATCCTTCATTCCTGTCTTTTTCACTGACATGCTCGTTTCCACCATTATTGAGGAATCATAGAATCATACAGTGCAGAAGAGGCCCTTTGGCCCCTCGAGTCGGCACTGACACGCAAGAAACACCTGACTTCCTACCTAATCCCATTTACCAGTACTTGGTCCATAGCCTTGAATGTTCTGACATACCAACTGCTCATCCTGGTACTTTTTAAAGGATGTGAGACAACTCACCTCTACTACCCTCTCAGGGAGTGCATTCCAGACCATCACCACCTTCTGGGTAAAAATGTTTTTCCTCACATCTCCCCTAAACCTAAACATGTGAATGTGTGTGGTGCCTCCTCCTCTGATTAGTTGTTTAATTGTCCACCACCATCATGACTGGATGTGGCAACACTGCAGAGCTTTAATCTGATCCATTGATTGTGGGATCACTTACCTCCATGCTGCTAAAGTTTTGTTTTATTCTTATGTGGGACATGGGCATCACTGGCTGGCCAGCATTTATTGCCCATCCCTAGTTGACATTTAGAAGGTAGCGGTGAGCTGCTTTCTTGAATTGCTGCAGTCCATGTGCTGTAGGTTGACTCACAATGCCGTTAGGGAGGGAATTCCATGATTTTGACCCAGCAACTGCGAAGGAACGACAATATGTTTCTAAGTTAGGATGGTGAGTGGCTTGGAGGGGAACTTGCAGGTGGTGTTGTTCCCATGTATCTGCTGCACTTGTCCTTCTCGATGGGAGTGGCCTTTCTATCCCACCATGTAAGATGTTAATAATTATGATGAATTTTTGAGGTCCTGACACGGTTCCTTCTGGGACACCACAAATAATAGCCTTCCCATTAATAGGAGTCTCCTCCTTCAAGTATCACATCCTAAGAGAGCATTGGTGACAATGGACTTCCATTAGACTGATTTGCCATCGTACTCCGCAGTATTTCTGATCAGGAAACTTTCCCACTCTTACTGCCTGACATCAGGCATATTGGAAGGATTTACATCCTTCTGATAATCAACCTGGTTGGCTGCATTCATTAGTCCTGAAGAGGTACTTGAACCTAGAGCTTCTGGCCCAGAAGTAGGGGTAACTACTACTGGACTACAAGACCCTTGTCCATTAGAGCACCTATCTGTCTACCTCCTGCCACTCAACTCTTAACCAATAATATGACTTCAGTACCATGCGCTACCTCTTTAGCTTATAGTCTTTATTAGGGACTATATCAATTACCTTCTAGCAGTCCATATTAATAAGATCCATAGACATCCCCTTGTTCACTACTCCAGTTAACTCTTCAAAAAATTCAACCTGTCTGGATCTCTCTGATCAGCTGAACATTTTCATTGGGGTGATCTTAAACCCATGCTCTCTGTCAGCAGAATTGGCAGGAAGGGCTCAAGATCCGGTGAAACCTAGAAGTTGCGAATCTCGCTGGCAAGATCACGATTTCCGATTTTCGCCACCCCTCGCCAGCAACATAATCAGGTTCATGCTCATAATGGGTGAGAACCTGATTTACATTCATTTAAATAAATCTGAATGTCATTAACCAACCCCCTCTTGCAAGATCTTCCCTGCTCACTAAATTTTCGTACCTTGCCGAAGTGACATTGGTGAGGTTTACAAAAGCTTCACCCAGATATGAACCTGTTGTGAGTATCCCTTTGGAAGTACAAAGGTGAGTATAGCCCCTGGGGAAGAGGGAGATGCCAAACATGGGGCAGGAAATTAAGGGAATTTGAGGAAAATACTTTTTCCTCCAGAGGGTAGTGGGAATCTGGAACCAAGTGCCTAAAAGGGTGGTAGAGGTGGGAACCATCACAACATTTAAGAAGCATTTAGATGAGCCCTTGAAACACCATAGCATATAAGGCTACAGACCAAGAGCTGGAAAATGGGATTAGAATAGATAGGTGCTTGATAGCCAGTGCAGACAGATGGGCCATAGGGCCTCTTTCTGTGCTGTGAAACTCAATGACTGTAAAAACATTCTGACCTCCATTACTTTTGTCACCACATTGGGCTGCCATGGAGACCAGAGCAGTCTCATTGAGTGACCTTCAGACTAAAATTGCAGTCATGGCTCAATGGCATCACCGGAGTCTGGTGTGCGCAAACAAATATACCATTTTGGATAATGTTGGGGGAGATGGGCTATCAGGGGATAACAGCAGCAGCAGCCAAAGCAGTGGCACCACGGCTGGCTCTGTTGTTAAGCAGGGAGGACGAGAGCAATAGTTATAGGGGACTCTATAGTTAGGGGTGCAGGTAGGTGCTTCTGTGGATGTGAAAGAGACCCCAGGATGGTATGTTGCCTCTCTGGTGCCAGGGTCCAGGATGTCTCTGAATGATCAGAAAGCATTCTGAAGGGAGAGGGTGAACAGCCAGAGATTGTGGTACATATTGGTACTAATGACATAGGTAGGAAGAGTGATGTGGTCCTGCAGCAGCAGTTTAGTGAGTTAGGTAGAAAGTTAAAAAGCAGGATCTCTAGGGTTGTAATCTCAGGATTACTCCCTGTGCCATGTGCTAATGAGGCTAGGATTAGGAAGATAGTGCAACTCAACACATGGCTAAACAGCTGGTGTAGGAGGGAGGGTTTCAGATATCTGGACCATTGGGGTCTCTTCTGGGGCAGATGGGACCTGTACAAGAAGGATGGGTTGCATCTAAATTGGAAGGGCATAAATATTCTGGCCGGGAGGTTTGCTAATGTCACAGGGGAGGATTTAAACTAGTTTGGCAGGGGGGTGGGAACCAAAGCAAAGGTGAATTAGCTGAAGGGAAACCAGAGAATAGGGCCAGTCAGACTCAGAGAAACAGCAGGCAGGGTGGGGTTGCTAATCAAAGCGGTGGATAGAGGAACAGATATGTAGGCAGATTTTGGCAAGGTGTAAAAGTAACAGGGTTGTTGTGGTGGGAGATTTTAACTTCCCCTATATTGACTGGGACTCACTTAGTGCTGGGGGCGTGGATGGGACAGAGTTTGTAAGGAGCATCCAGGAGGGCTTTTGAAACAGTACGTAGATAGTCCAACGAGGGAAGAGGCCATACTGGACCTGGAATTGGGAAATGAGCCCGGCCAGGTGGTCGATGTTTCAGTAGGGGAGCAGTTCGTGAACAGAGACCACAATTCAGTAAACTTTAAGGTACTGATGGATAAAGATAAGTGTAGTCCTCAAGTGAAGGTGCTAAATTGGGGGAAGGCTAATTACAACAATATTAGGCAGGAACTGAAGAATGTAGATTGGGGGCAGATGTTTGAGGGCAAATCAACATCTGGCATGTGGGAGGCTTTCAAATGTAAGTTGATAGGGATTCAGGACCGGCACATTCCTGTAAGGATAAAGGATAAATATGGCAAGTTTTGGGAACCTTGGATAACTAGAAATACTGTGAGTCAAAGAGAAAAAGGAAGCATTTTTCAAAGCCAGGAGGCTGGGAACACACGAAGCAAGTGTGGAATATAAGGAAAGTAGGAAGAAACTTAAGCAAGGAGTAAGGAGGGCTAAAAGGGATCATGAAAAAGCATTGGCCAGCAGGATTAAAGAAAATCCCAAGGCTTTGATATTTGAGTCATGTTGAGATCAAAAAGGAAGAGGTATTGGGGTTCTTGAGAAACATTAAGGTAGACAAGTCCCCAGGGCCTGATGGGATATACCCCAGAATACTGAGAGAAGCAAGAGAGGAAATTGCTGGGGCCTTGAGAGAAATCTTTGTATCCTCACTGGCTACAAGGGAGGTAAACACAGTAAGAAGTTTAACAACACCAGGTTAAAGTCCAACAGGTCTATGTGGTAGCAAAACCCACACAAGCTTTTGGAGCCCCAAGCCCCTTCTTCAGGTGAGTGGGAATTATTTTGCTACCAAATAAACCTGTTGGACTTTAACCTGGTGTTGTTAAACTTCTTACTGTGTTTACCCCAGTCCAACGCCAGCATCTCCACATCATTACTAGGGAGGTCCCAGAGGATTGGAAAATAGCCAATGTTGTTCCTTTGTTTAAGAAGGGTAGCAAGAATAATCCAGGTAATTACAGGCCGGTGAGCCTTACATCAGTGGTAGGGAAATTATTGGAGAGGATTCTTCGAGACAGGATTTATTCCCACTTGGAAATAAGTGGACATATTAGTGAGAGGCAACATGGTTTGTGAAAGGGAGGTCATGTCTCACAAACTTGATCGAGTTTTTCGAGGAAGTGACGAAGGTGATTCATGAGGGTAGGCAGTGGATGTTGTTCTACATGGATTTAAATAAGGCCTTTGACAAGGTCCCTCATGGCAGGCCGGTGCAGAAGATGAAGTTGCATGGGATCAGAGGTGAGCTGGCAAGGTGAATACAAAACTGGCTTGGTCAAAGAAGACAGAGGGTAGCAGTGGAAGGGTGCGTTTCTGAATGGAGAGCTGTGACAAGTGGCGTTCCTCAGGGATCAGCGCTGGGACCTTTGCTCTTTGTAATATATATATAAATGATTTGGAGGAAAATGTAACTGGTTGATTAGTAAGTTTGCGGACGACACAAAGGTTGGTGGATTTGTGGATAGCGATGAGGACCATCAGAGGATACAGCAAGATATAGATCATTTGGAGACTTGGGCGGAGAGATGGCAGATGGAGTTTAATCCGGACACATGTGAGGTAATGCATTTTGAAAGGTCTAATACAGATGAGAAATATACAGTAAATGGCAGAACCCTTAAGAGTATTGATAGGCAAAGGGATCTGGGTGTGCAGGTACACAGGTCACTGAAAGTGGCAATGCAGGTGGAGAAGATAGTCAAGAAGGCATACAGCATGCTTGCCTTCATTGGCCGGGGCTTGAGTTTAAAAATTGGCAAGTCATGTTGCAGCTTTATAGAACCTTAGTTAGGTCGCACTTGGAAAATAGTGTTCAATTCTGGTCGCCACACTACCAGAAGGATGTGGAGGCTTTGGAGAGGTTACAGAAAAGATTTACCAAGATGTTGCCAGGTATGGAGGGCATTAGCTATGAGGAGAGGTTGGAGAAACTTGGTTTGTTCTCACTAGAATGACAGAGGTTGAGGGGCGACCTGATAGAATTCTACAAGATTATGAGAGGCATGGACAGAGTGGATAGTCAGAAGCTTTTTCCCAGGGTGGAAGAGTCAATTACTAGGGGGCACAGGTTTAAGGTGCGAGGGGCAAGGTTTAAAGGAGATATGCGAGGCAGATTTTTTACACAGAGAGTAGTGGATGCCTGGAACTCGTTGCCGGGGGAGATAGTGGAAGCGGATACAGTAGTGACTTCTAAGGGGCATCTTGACAAATACATGAATAGGGTGGGAATAGAGGGATATGGTCCCCAGAAGGATAGGGGGTTTTAGTTAAGTCGGGCAGCATGGTCAGTGCAGGAGGGCCGGAAGGGCCTGTTCCTGTGTTGTAATTTTCTTTGTTCTTTTGTTCTTTGTTCCACGTAAAATCCTCGTGGGTGACCATCTTGCTGACTCAAAAAAGGAGTTCAAAATCATATCAGAGGGACTCTAACTCTCCTCCAATTCCAACAGGGATAGTTTAAATTCAGCCCTTTAGTGTTTATGGTTGTAGTACTAAGACTGAGTGGCCTGTTTCTGCACCTTATATACTATTTCCTTTGTAATACCTGAAAATATTTTGTTACGCATGATCTAGAGATTGCAAAAGCAGATGGATAAATATTATAGTATAATAGTATACATAGTATTATTTGTGCAAGTTAAAGTATTTCTTAAATTAAGTCATCATCAATTTTTGTGCCTTATAGCTACAACTTGAAATAGAAAGTCTGATGTCATCGATTACAAAAAATCAGGAAGAAAGCTCCTGCTACTATAAGAAAAAAATTAAAGAACTAGGTCGAAAACTACATGATCAGCATCAACTGATAACTCAACAGAAGGAAGAGGTTAGATCCATTCAACTAAATCTTACATGTAATAATTAGCTAGCAATTTTGCCCAATTTCTCTCAAGTGGGTCCCAAGACATAGAATCCCTTCAGTTCAGAAAGAGGCCATTTGTCCATCAAGCTTGCACCGATAACAATTCCACCCATTCCACCCAAGTATTTACTCTGCTATTTCCCCTGCCACAAAGGGGCAATTTAGCATGGCCAGTCAACCTAACCTGCACAACTTGAAGCCAGAGCACCCGGAGGAAATGTGCAGACACCGGGACAGTGATCTGAGGCCGGAATTGAATCCGGGTTCCTGGTGCTGTGAGGCAACAGTATTAACCACTGTGCCACCCTGCACTTCATATTTCTGAGTTAGGTGCAAACAATCTTAGTTGTATAGTAGAGATGAGGTTGGTTACCTGGCTCTAGTGATCTAACATTGTGTGCTGATTTTTTTTGGCTGAGGAAACTGGGCTTGATGGCTTCAAAAGATCCTGTATTGCAAATAATAGTTAGCACAGTAACTATTGTATTTTAAAGTCACAGAGCCATAGAGGTTTACAGCACGGAAACAGGCCCTTTGGCCCAACTTGTCCATGCCGCCCTTTTTTTTAAAACCTCTAAGCTAGTCCCAATTGCCTGCATTTGGCCCATATCCTTCTATACCCATCTTACCCATGTAATCGTCTAAACGCTTTTTAAAAGACAAAATTGTACCCACCTCTACTACTACCTCTGGCAGCTTGTTCCAGACACTCACGACCCTCTGTGTGAAAGATTTGCCCCTCGGGACACTTTTGTATCTCTCCCCTCACACCTTAAATCTATGCCTTCTAGTTTTAGACTCCCCTTCCTTTGGGAAATGATATTGACTTTCTAGCTGATCTATCTCCCTCATTATTTTATAGATCTCTATAAGACCTCTATAAGATTTTAAAGTGATTAGCTTAATTATGCTGCAAAAACAAAAGAATGAAAAGGTTAGTGGAGCTTTATTAGATAAGAAAATCTCCCAAGTGCCTTTGATGATGTCACCACGTAATCATGGGACACACTACAGAGAGATAAATTGGTTCACAATACATAACATCCCTCCTCTTTAGTCGAGTAGTGTGACAACTAAGATTAACTTTAACTCTTACTCAGTATGAATAATAATTAATTTACCAAGTATCATTATGTACAGTTTTATGTATATTCAATCAGGATGAAAGTCTTTTATGTAGATGTTGGTTCACTTAGGCAGAATCTGATATTCAGGAGTCTTTGCTTTTATGCTCTCTGTTCAACATTTGGCTCAGGAACATCATCTGATAAGGTTGGTTCTTCAGCTTCGCCAGATGCTATTGGTTCAACTGGTATAGAATCTGAATTTGATGAAATTGTGATGATAGGTTCAGGTATTTCCAAACCTTGAGGATCAGATGTTGGCCTTTCAGATATGGACTCTGCAAATTCTCTTTTTGAAGTGAGGATTTGATCTGTATATCTCCTCCAAACTCTCTTGTCATCAGTTTACACTGTATAAGCAATAGGCCCTGTCTTTGTAATAGGTGCTCACTTCTCACTTGAAGAATAGTTTCTCACTAAAACTCTTTCTGATTAGTGTTGATCAGGGGATCAACACTAATGTTTGTTCATGGCGAGTAACTTAGCTTTGTTATTGTTGCGCTACTCTAGTAGAAGTGCTGGGCGATAAGAGCAAACCAAATTTGGTCCTCAACTTCCTGTGTAAAAACGGTATTGCTGGCAAGTTTGGGGTTGTTGCATGGACTGTGTTTCTGTAGGATATGAGAAAATTGTTTACTCTTTTGGCAAACAGTCCTTCATACTTTGATGCTTTAATGGCATTCATCAATGACTGCACCAACCTTTCCACCAATCTATTGGTGGAAGGCTGATAAGGTGCAGTTTTGATATGCTGTATGCCATGGTTTCTGAGATTGTCCACAGGTTCTCTTGACATGGTAATGATATAATTGACTCTTCCACCCAAGGAAAAAGCTTCTGACTATCCACTCTGTCCATGCCCCTCATAATCTATTATCATAGAAACCCTACAGTACAGAAACAGGCCATTCGGCCCATCGAGTCTGCATCGATCACAATCCCACCCAGGCCCTACCCCCATATCCCTACATATTTTACCCGCTAATCCCTCTAATCTACGCATCCCAGGACACTAAGGGGCAATTTTTAGCATGGCCAATCAACCTAACCCGCACATCTTTGGACTGTGGGAGGAAACCGGAGCACCCAGAGGAAACCCACGCAGACACGAGGAGAATGTGCAAACTCCACACAGACAGCGACCCAAGCCGGGATTCGAACCCAGGTCCCTGGAGCTGTGAAGCAGCAGTGCTAACCACTGTGCTACCGTGCTGCACGGTAGGATATTATTAAAGGACGAAAGGACGAAAGGATATTATTAAACTAGAAAGAATGAAGAAAAGATTTACTAGATTTACTGGGACTTGATGGTTTGAGTTACAAGGAGAGGCTGGATAGACTGGGACATTTTTCTCTGGAGCGTAGGAGGCTTACGGGTGATCTTATTGAGGTCTATAAAATAATGAGGGGCATATATCAGCTAGATAGTCAAAAGTAGGAGATTCTAAAACTAGAGGGCATAGGTTTAAGATGAAAGGTGAGAGATACAAAAGAGTCCGGAGGGGCAATTTTTTCACACAGTGGGTGGTGAGTGTCTGGAACAAACTGCCAGAAGTAGTAGTAGAGGTGGATAAATTTTTGTCATTTAAAAAGCGTTTAGACAGTAAGATGGGTAAGATGGGTATAGAGGGACATGGGCCAAATGCGGGCAATTGGGACTAGCTTAGTGGTTAAAAAAAAGGGGCGGCATGGACAAGTTGGGCGGAAGGGCCTGTTTCCATGCTGTAAACCTCTATGACTCTATGACTCTATGAACTGAGTCCCGTTATCACGAACTAATTGCTTTAGCTTGTCAAACCATGCAAATACTATATAGAAACATAGAAAGAAAGAAACATAGAAAAACTACAGCACAAAACAGGTCCTTCGGCCCCACAAGTTGTGCCGAACATATCCTTACCTTTTAGGCTTACCTATAACCCTCCATCCTATTAAGTCCCATGTACTCATCCAGGAGTCTCTTAAAAGACCCTATTGAGTTTGCCTCCACCACCACTGACGGCAGCCGATTCCACTCGCCCACCACCCTCTGTGTGAAAAACTTCCCCCTAACATTTCCCCTGTACCTACACCCCAGCACCTTAAACCTGTGTCCTCTCGTAGCAGCCATTTCCACCCTGGGAAAAAGCCTCTGAGAGTCCACTCGATCTATGCCTCTCAACATCTTATATACCTCTATTAGGTCTCCTCTCATCCTACGTCTCTCCAAGGAGAAAAGACCGAGCTCCCTCAGCCTATCCTCATAAGGCATGCCACTCAATCCAGGCAACATCCTTGTAAATCTCCTCTGCACCCTTTCAATCTTTTCCACCTCTTTCCTGTAATGAGGCGACCAGAACTGAGCACAGTACTCCAAGTGGGGTCTGACGAGGGTCTTATATAGCTGCATCATTATCCCCGGATTCCTAAACTCAATCCCTCGATTGATAAAGGCCAGCACACCAAACGCCTTCTTAACCACCTCCTCCACCTGCGGGGCCGATTTTAGAGTCTTAAGGACCCGGACCCCAAGGTCCTTCTGATCCTCTACAGTACTAAGAGTCTTTCCCTTTATATTGTACTCCTTCATCCCATTTGACCTGCCAAAATGGACCACTACGTATTTATCTGGGTTGAAGTCCATCTGCCACTTCTCCGCCCAGTCTTGCATCCTATCTATGTCCCTCTGTAACTTATGACATCCCTCCAGACTATCCACAACCCCACCAACCTTCGTGTTGTCGGCAAACTTACCAACCCATCCCTCCACTTCCTCATCCAGGTCATTTATGAAAATGACAAACAGCAAGGGTCCCAGAACAGATCCCTGGGGCACACCACTGGTGACCGACCTTCTAATTGTTCAATTGTCTTTTCATTAGTCATTGATTTCAGCATCATGATTCTGGGCCATTAGGAATTGGGGCGGCACGGTAGCACAGTGGTTAGCACTGCTGCTTCACAGCTCCAGAGTCCCGGGTTCGATTCCCGGCTCGGGTCACTGTCTGTGTGGAGTTTGCACATTCTCCTCGTGTCTGCGTGGGTTTCCCCCGGGTACTCTGGTTTCCTCCCACAGTCCAAAGATGTGCGGGTTAGGTTGATTGGCCAGGTTAAAAAATGTCCCTTAGAGTCCTGGGATGCGTAGGTTAGAGGGATTAGCGGGTAAAATATGTGGGGGTAGGGCCTGGGTGGGATTGTGGTCGGTGCAGACTCGATGGGCCGAATGGCCTCCTTCTGCACTGTAGGGTTTCTATGTTTCTATGTTTCTATGAATGTGCGTCACCCTCTGACATTGAACATATATCCTGCAGTTGGTCCCACAAAGTCAATATAAACTCTTTGCCAAGGTTGTCTCAGTTAATTCCATGGGTGAAGTGGTTGAAGAGGTGGAGTATTTTGTATCCTAGCACAAGGCTGACAATGGCCTACCCTTTCTGCAATCTGTGAGTTTAGTCCTGAAATATCTACTTTCAAGTTCTTTCATACATATGACTCCTGAACGTCCTTCGTGGAGTTGATCCAGTATATGACTTCGAGCATGGAGGAATGATCACTCTAATTTCCCATAGAAGTGCTCTTGCTCTGTTTTTTTGTTCGATATGGCTTGAATTCTAGATTCATCCTCTATTTATCCAGCAGTGAACAAAGAAATTACAGAACAGGAACAGGTCCTTCGGCCCTCCAAACCTGCATCGATCATGCTGCCCATCTGAACTAAAACCCCCTACGCTTCCGGGGACCATATCCGTCTATTCCCATCCTATTCATATATTTGTCCAGACATCCATTAAAAGTCACGATTGTATCTGCTTCCACGACTTCCCACAGCAGGGAGTTCCAGGCATCCACCACCATCTGTGTAAAAAACTTGCCTCGTACATCTCCTTTAACCTTTCCACTCGCAACTTGAACTTATGCCCCTAGTAATTGACTCTTCCATCCTTGGAAAAAGCTTCCGACTATCTACTCTGTCCATGCCCCTCATAATCTTGTAGACTTCTATCAGGTCGCCCCTCAACCTCCATCGTTCCAGTGAGAACAAACCGAGTTTATTAAACCTTTCCTCATAGCTAATACCCTCCAGACCAGGCAGCATCCTGGTAAACCTCTTCTGTATCCTCTCCAAAGCCCCCACATCCTTCTGGTAGTGCAGAACACTATATTCCAAGTGCAGCCTAACCAAGGTTCTATAAAGGTGCAACATGACTTGCCAATTTTTAAATTCAGTGCCCCGGCCGATGAAGGCAAGCATGCTGTATGCCTTCTTGACTACCTTCTCCACCTGCGTTGTCACTTTCAGTGACCTGTGTACCTGTACAGATCCCTCTGCCCATCAATACTCTTAAGGGTTCTGCCATTTACTGTACATTTCCCATCTGTATTAGACCTTCCAAAATGCATTACCTCACATTTGTCCAGATTAAACTCCATCTGCCATCTCTCCGACCAAGTCTCCAAACGATCTATATCCTGCTGAATCCTCTGACGGTGCTTATCGCTACCCGCAATTCCACCAACCTTCGTGTTGTCCGCAAACTTACTAATCAAACCAGTTACATTTTCCTCCAAATCATTGATATATATTACAAACAGCAAAGGTCCGAGCACTATCGCTGAGGAACACCACTTGTCACAACACTCCATTCCATCCTGTAAAATTTCTGGTCAAAGGTAACACCCAGGATGTTGACAGTGGGGGAATTCAGCGATGGCAATTCCTTTGAATGTCAAGGAAAGATAGTTAAATTCTGTCTTGTTGGTGATATGATGTGGAGATGCCGGCATTGGACTGGGGTAAACACAGTAAGAAGTTTAACAACACCAGGTTAAAGTCCAACAGGTTTATTTGGTGTGGCTTTTGCTACCAAATAAACCTGTTGGACTTTAACCTGGTGTTGTTAAACTTCTTGTTGGTGATAGCCATTACCTGGCACTTGTATGGCACGAATGTTACTTGCCACTTGTCAGCCAAAGTCTGGGTAATGTACAGGTCTTTGCTGAAGACTGACATCTGTAATGCTGGGGAACTCTGGAAGAGCCGAGATGTCTCATCCATTTGGACATGAACTGCTTCAGTATTTGAGGAGTTGCAAATGGCGCTGAATTCCCATGTGCTGAGGCCACAGCTGGAGTACTGTGTGCAGTTCTGGTCACCATATTATAGGAAGGATGTAATTGCACAGGAGGGGGTGCAGAAGAGCTTCGCCAGGATGCTGCCAGGATGGAACATTTAAGTTATGAAGAGAGATTGGATAGACCTGTGTTGTGTGTGGCTTTTGCTACCAAATAAACCTGTTGGACTTTAACCTGGTGTTGTTAAACTTCTTACTGTGTTTACCCCAGTCCAACGCCGGCATCTCCACATCTTGTATTCATTGGAGCAGAGAAGACTGAGGGCAAAATTGATTGAGGTGTACAAGATTATGAGGGGCATGGACAGGGTTGAAAGGAGCAGCTGTTCCCTTAGTTGAAAGGTCAGTCATGAGGGGACATAGTTTCAAGGTAAGGAGTAGGAGTTTTAGGGGGATGTGAGGAAAATCCTTTTTACTCAGAGGGAGCTGATGGTCTAGAATGCGCTGCCTGGGAGAGTGGCAAAGGCAAGTTGCCTCACATTCTTTAAAAAGTACCTGGATGAGCACTTGGCACCTCATAACATTCAAGGCAAGTGCTGGCAAATGGGATTAGGTGGGAGGTCAGGTGTTTCTCGAGTGTCGGTGCAGACCAGCGGGCAGGCCGAAGGGCCTCCTCTGCACTGTATGATCTATGATTGTGCAACCATCAGCAAACATTTCCACAAGTGTTTTTATGAGGAAAGAAAGGAAGCAGCTAGGTATCCCCTTTGAAGTGAAAAACACCATCTTTTAATCTCTGTCCTAAATAGATGACACCTTATTTTTAAACAGTGATCCCCAGTTCTATATTCTCCCACAAGAGGAAACACCTTCACATCTACCCTGTCATACCCACTCAGGATCTTACATGTTTCAATCAAGTTGCCTCAGCCTTGTGGGTATGGTTCAAGTTAGAAACTCCAAAGTGTTCTATGGAGCCTGCCTGGATCATAAGTTTTGCAAATTGAATTTGGCTGGGACAAGCATGAGATGTTTCACTTCAGATATGATTCAAGTGACCTAGTAGGGAGCTTTTATTAAACAAAGTTTATTTAAGAATATAGTTAACAAGTATAATAAGAAAATTAGCAAGAATTTTTATCAATTGCTAACAAGAAACAATCAAGCATGATAGTGTATAACCCTTGCCAAAGGTATCTACAATGTTCCAATCAAACCAATCCCACAGACAAAAGACTCTTTAACATAGCACAGACTAATGCTCATGTGATACTGGAAATTGAGTCCTTTGGTTGAAGTCTGCAGTTCTCTGGATTCACTTCGAACAGTTTGAAGACAAGACAGCTTCCTAACATACCAGAGAGACTCTGGTCCCCAGTGAAGCCCCCAATAACAGCAGATTTTCACCCTTTAGGAAAACAAGATCTTGTTTTCAGCTAACCAACAGAATTTTCAAAACAATACGTAGAGAGGGAAAACATTTCGTTTTAACTTGCTGTCCCTTCTAAAACCTAACTGCAGCTTAGATCTGAAAATAAAAGAAAAAAACTGTCCAAAAACACATCTCTGTCCTCCTAACAATGCAGGATCATAAAATTAATCCCAGAGTAAAAACAAACAACCCCATTTAAACCACTTAAGTAGCAATTAAATGAATCATCAGAGTCAGCTCAACAACAATGACATCACTGAAGCTTTTGATTTTGATTTGATTTATTATTGTCACATGTATTGGTATACAATGAAAAGTATTATTTCTTGCGCATTATACAGACAAAGCATATTGTTCATAGAGAACAAAAGGAGAGAGTACAGAATGTAGTGTTACAGTCATAGCTAGCGTGTAGAGAAAGATCGACTTAATGCAAAGTAGGTCCATTCAAAAGTGTGATAGCAGCAGGGAAGAAGCTGTTCTTGAGTCGGTTGGTGCATGACCTCATCTTTTGTATCTTTTTCCAGACGGAAGAAGGTGGAAGAGAGAATGTCTGGGTTGCGTGGGGTCCTTAATTATGCTGGCTGCTTTTCCAAGGCAGCGGGAAGTATAGACAGTGTCAATGGCTGGGAGGCTGGCTTGAGTGATGGACTGGGCTTCGTTCACGACTCTTTGTAGTTTCTTGCTGTCTTAGATAGAACAGGAGTCATACCAAGCTCTGATACAACCAGAAAGAATGCTTTCTATGGTGTATCTGTAAAAGTTGGTGAGAGTTGTAGCTGACATGACAAATTTTCTTAGTCTTCTGAGAAAGTAGAGGCGTTGGTGGGCTTTCTTAACTATAGTGTTGGCATGAACAGATCAGGACAAGTTGTTGGTGATCTGGATACCTTAAAACCTGGCACCCTCGACCATTTCTACTTCGTCCCCATTGATGTAGACAGGGGCATGTCCTTCACTATGCTTCCTGAAGTCGATGACTATCTCCTTCATTTTGTTGACTTTGAGGGAGAGGTTATTGCCATCGCACCTGTTCACCAGATTCTTTATCTCATTCCTGTGCTCCGTCTCATCATTGTTTGAGATCCGAACCACCATAGTGTCATCAGCAAACTTGAAAATCGAGTTGGAGGGGAATTTGGCTACATAGTCATAGGTGTATAAGGAGTATAGTAAAGGGCTGAGGATACAGACTTGTGGGGCACCGGTGTTGAGGATGATCGTGGAGGAGATGTTGTTGCCTATCCTTACTGATTGTGTCTTTGGGTTAGGAAGTTCAGGATCCAGTCGCTGCGAGCTAAGAAACCACTGAAGCTGTGAGAGCTGCAGAAATCATGTTTTAAAAAAAACATTTCTTGAAGGTACACTAACGTCACACTTGCCTATCCAATCTTTCCTCCTAGGTCAACCTGCCCATTCCAGGTATTAGCTTGTGAAATCTTCACTGAACTGCTTCCAACTCTTTCATATCCTTCCTTACATAATGTGACCAATTCTGTACAGAGTACTCCAGATGTTGTCTCACTAGTGCTCTGTATAACTTACTGAAGTCGGTAAAAATACCACTTGAGGCTGGTATGAGTCAAAATAGAGTAGGCTTTATTCTCACAAGCTTATGGGAGAACTTGACCCCTTGAAAGCGGAAGCCAAAGTTCTCTCTGAACACAAGAAGCGTGGACCTTTATACATCAGCGGCACGGTAGCACAGTGGTTAGCACTGCTGCTTCACAGCTCCAGGGTCCCAGGTTCGATTCCCGGCTCGGGTCACTGTCTGTATGGAGTTTGCACATTCTCCTCGTGTCTGCGTGGGTTTCCTCCGGGTGCTCCGGTTTCCTCCCACAGTCCAAAGATGTGCGGGTTAGGTTGATTGGCCAGGTTGAAAATTGCCCCTTGGTGTCCTGGGATGCGTAGGTTGGGGGGATTAGTAGGTAAAATATGTGGGGTGGGATTGTGGTCGGTGCAGACTCGATGGGCCGAATGGCCTCCTTCTGCACTGTAGGGTTTCTATGATTTCTATGATCAGGGTTCCCAATACAAGTCATGAAGCAAAGTCCAGTTAACAGTCCTTGATCATAAATTATAGTTCCTTTAACAGCTTCTGATAGTCTCTAATCATAAACCAGAGTGTAACTGGTATCCTTGGGTAATAAAGTACAATTCTCCTGGTAGTTGTAGTCAAGATGAAACCTCTGGTCCCCCGCTCTTCCCGCGGCCTTTCCTTTGAAGTGACTGTGTGCGATTGCAGCTGTCCCAGTGGGAGTCCTCCATCAAACGGCTATTCTCGCACTCTACCATTTGGTAGCTGCTTCCTTTGTTTAAATCATACACAAGCCTATGGAAAAAGTAAGACTTACAACCCTACATCTACATTTAACTGTCTGTTTTATCAGAATGATATAAACAAGCAAGGGAACCATGAACAAATGGCTTATACTACTAAAAGTTAAAGATGAAAGACATGAACAAATGGCTCATACTACTACCAGGAGCAATATAAACAAAGGGGAGACTAGCCATAAGGAAGGGTTATGTTTGTGATACATTCCAGGTACAAAGTTCAACCTTTTAGGTACAAAATACATTGAGTACAAAAAAACATTAACCCTTTCTCTTCTTCACTTACAATAATACTTTTGTATTAAATTCTCATCACATTAAAAAGATAACATTTTATTAGCTTTCCTAATTACTTGCTGTGCCTGCATACTAATCTTTTGTGATTCAAGCAGTAAGACACCTAGATCCCTTAATCTCAGAGCTCTGAAATTTCACCATGTCTTTTTTCCTTCCTGCCAAAATGGACAATTTAGCATTTTCCATATTATACTCCATTTGCCAGTTCTTTTCCCACTCACTTAACCTATCTATTTTGCTTTATAGCCTCCTTGAGGCCTCTTCACAACTTACTTTCAAACCCACCTTTGCATATCAGCAAATGTAGCAAGCATGACCACTGTCCCTTCATCCAAGTCACGTATATAGATTGTAAAAACTAGAGTCTTCAGAACTGATCCCTGTGGCATACGACTCTTTATATTCTGCCAACCAGAAAAATACCCTATTTATAGCTACTCAGATTCCCATTAGCTAGCCAATCTTCAATCCATGTCAAGATGTCACCCCCTACAATGAACTTATATTTCATGCAATAACCATTGACCTTTGCAAATGCCTTCCAGAAATCCAAGCACAGTACATACACCAGTTCCTCTTTATCCACAACACATCTGGGGGGCGATTCTCCAAAAGTGCTGAATGGTGGAAAAATTGTTCTAGATGACGACTGTTTTTTCAGTGCAGATTCAGGACTGCATCTCCCCATTCTGTCACTGCAGAGGTCACAATCGGGCATCTCATTAAAAACCCAGGGGGACGGGGCCTATTCGCGCCGGAGTCTGACAGCTCCGGATCTCTGCGCATGCGCAGTAGTCCCAATCTGTCAGTCTCCCCGTTTGCTGGCCAGTTCGATCGCAGTCTCCCCGCAGTGCTGCCCTCCAGCACCCCCCCACAGCCTGATCGCGGCCCCCATGACAATTCACGGGCCAGCTCCAACCACCACCCCACCCCCCCATCCCGGAGTGCCCCAATGTCCAGCCCACCACCGCCTTCCCAGCAGTGGTGATCCCCCCACCCCCCTGATTCCCCCCAGCCCCCTCACCCTGGCAGACCCCCTCCCCCCCGCTGACCCCCACTGCGGTCAGGCCCCCCCCCCCACCTCCCTCCCGGCAGACCACCACCCCTCCCCAGCCCCCCCCAATCGCTGGCCTTCCTCCAGTCCAGACCGATCCCCATGCAGAGTGGCAGCGGGACCTCCCACCCGTACTGATCGCCCCCCCTAGGCCCCGCCCCATTGGCACTGCGCCTTGGGCAGTGCTGAGGGGCACAGGCTGGCACTGCCAGGGTGCCCATGCCTAGGGGCACCACACCCCGCCACCCAAACCACGGGGGGGGGCAGTTGCCCCCCCCCCTTCATTCCGGCAGGGTCTCCCGCTAGTACCCCGAATATGGGGGGCTACTCTAAACTCCACCGGAATGACGTACTCCTGGCGGGGTGGGAATTTCAATTGGACCCAGCAAGTTCCCGATAATCACATGCAAAACACATTAAAGAAGATTCAAATCACTTACCTGTCTTCCTGCCGCTTTCCAGCGTGGTCTGGACTTCGACTGTTCTCCGGCTCTGGGAGATGCGCATGTGTTCCCGGCACATGTGCAAATCCTGGAAAAAGGCCGACGACACGATTCTCCCGACCGAACTCACCAGAAAAGTTGCGGGTCATGATGGGAGAATCGGGCCCCTGATTCCTTCAAAGAACTCCAATAACTTGGTCGAGAAGAAAAGGAAAGCGTACAAAAGGTTCAGAGAGCTTGGCGAAGATAGGGATCTAGATGAGTGTACGGCTTGTAGGAAGGAACTAAAGAAGGAAATTAGGAGAGCCAGAAGGGGTCACGAGAAGGCCTTGGCAAGTAGAATTAAGGAAAACCCGAAGTCGTTCTATAAATATGTGACGAGTAAAAGGATGCGACGTGAAGGAATAGGGCCTATAAAAGGTGAAGGCGGGAAAATCAGTACGGAACCAGTAGAAATGGCAGAGGGTGCTTAATGAGTATTTTGCCTCGGTTTTCACAGAGGAGAAGGACATGGGTGGATGTACTGTGGGCTTGCGGTGGACTGAAAAGATTGAGTATGTGGACTTTAACAAAGAGGTTGTGCTGGAATCTTTGAATGGCATCAAGATAGATAAGTCGCTGGGTCCGGATGGGATGTTCCCCAGGTTACTGTGGGAAGTGAGGGAAGAGATTGCAGAGCCTCTGGCGATGATCTTTGCATCGTCGATGGAGACGGGAGAGGTGCCGGAGGATTGGAAGATTGCGGATGTGGTTCCTATTTTCAAGAAGGGGAATAGGGATAGCCCAGGAAATTACCGACCGGTGAGTCTAACCTCAGTGGTTGGTAAGCTGATGAAAGATCCTGAGGGACAGGATTTATGAGCATTTAGAGAGGTTTAGTATGCTCAAGAATACTCAGCATGGCTTTGTCGAAGGCAGATCGTGCCTTACGAGCCTGGTGGAGTTCTTTGGCCTCCTTCTGCACTGTAGGGTTTCTATGTTTCTATGATTTCTATGATTCTAAACCTGGTTTCCATTTCACAAAGTCATGTTGACTCTGCCTGATTGCCTTGAATTTTTGAGTTCCCTGCAATAACATCTTTAATAGCTTCTAACATTTTCTTTATGACACATATTAAGCTAACAGGTATGTAGTTTCCTGCTTTTTGTCTTTCTTCCTTTTGAATAAAGGAGTTATGTTTGTTATCTTGCATTCTAACGGGACCCTTCCCGAATCCAAGAAATCTTGAAAAATTAAAGTCAACGCATCAACTATCTTACAAGTTACTTCTCTTAAAACTCTTGACTAAACTCCACCAGGAGCCAGGAATTCGTTGTCCTCCACCCCCAACAGTTTGCTAAGTACCACAGCTGTAGAGAAGGTGTATGCTGTGGAGGGATTGTCTACAGAGTCTCTGTGGGTGGAAGTTCGGAGTGGGAAGGGGTCGATCACTTTGCTGGGAGTTTTCTATAGGCCGCCCAATAGTGACAGGGAGGTGGAGGAGCAGATAGGGAAACAGATCCTGGAGAGTTGCAATAATAGCAGCGTTGTTGTGATGGGAGACTTTAATTTCCCAAACATAGATTGGAATATCCCGAGGGTAAGGGGATTGGATGGGGAGGAGTTCGTTAGGTGTGTTCAGGAGGGTTTCCTGACACAGCATGTGGATAAGCCTACAAGAGGAGAGGCTGTACTTGATCTGATACTGACCAATGAGCCTGGACAGGTGTCAGATCTCTCAGTGGGAGAGCACCTTGGGGATAGCGATCATAACTCTATCTCCTTTATGCTTGCATTGGAAAAAGAGAGGATCAGGCAAGCTAGGAAAGCGTTTATATGGAGTAAGGGGAAATATGAAGACATAAGTGTTAGATTTGGTTGTGGGAGAGCAATTTGGAGATAGTGACCACAATTCGGTGTCTTTTGTTATTGCAATGGAGAGGGATAGGGCCGTACGGCAGGGCAAGGTTTACAATTGGGGGAGGGGTAATTATGATGCGATTAGGCAAGAATTAGGGGGCATAAGTTGGGAACAGAAACTGTCAGAGAAAGGAACTAATGAAAAGTGGAATTTTTTCAAGGAACAAATACTGGATGTCCTTGATAGGTATGTTCCTGTCAGGCAGGGAGGAAATGGCCGAGTGAGGGAACCATGGTTCACAAAAGAGGTGGAATGTCTTGTGAAAAGGAAGAGGGAAGCTTATGTAGGGATGAGGAAACAAGGTTCAGATGGCTTGATTGAGGGTTACAAGTTAGCAAGGAATGAGCTGAAAAAGGGGCTTAGGAGAGCTAGGAGGGGACATGAGAAGTCCTTGGCGGGTCGGATCAAGGAAAACCCCAAGGCTTTTTACTCTTATGTGAGGAATAAAAGAATGACCAGGGTGAGGTTAGGGCCGGTCAAGGACAGTAGTGGGAACTTGTGTATGGAGTCAGTAGAGATAGGCGAGGTGATGAATGAATACTTTTCTTCAGTGTTCACCAAGGAGAGGGGCCATGTTTTTGAGGAAGAGAAGGTGTTACAGGCTAATAGGCTGGAGGAAATAGATGTTCGGAGGGAGGATGTCTTGGCAGTTTTGAATAAACTGAAGGTCGATAAGTCCCCTGGGCCTGATGAAATGTATCCTAGGATTCTTTGGGAGGCAAGGGATGAGATTGCAGAGCCTTTGGCGTTGATCTTTGGGTCCTCGCTGTCCATGGGGATGGTGCCAGAGGACTGGAGAATGGCGAATGTTGTTCCTCTGTTTAAGAAAGGGAATAGAAATGACCCTGGTAATTATAGACCGGTTAGTCTTACTTCGGTGGTTGGTAAATTGATGGAAAGGGTCCCTAGGGATGGGATTTACGACCATTTAGAAAGATGCGGATTAATCCGAGATAGTCAGCACGGATTCGTGAAGGGCAAGTCGTGCCTCACAAATTTGATAGAATTTTTTGAGGAGGTAACTAAGTGTGTTGATGAAGGTAGGGCAATTGATGTCATATACATGGATTTTAGTAAGGCGTTTGATAAGGTCCCCCATGGTCGGCTTATGATGAAAGTGAGGAGGTGTGGGATAGAGGGAAAGTTGGCCGATTGGATAGGTAACTGGCTGTCTGACCGAAGACAGAGGGTGGTGGTCGATGGAAAATTTTCGGATTGGAGGCAGGTTGCTAGCGGTGTGCCGCAGGGATCAGTGCTTGGTCCTCTGCTCTTTGTGATTTTTATTAATGACTTAGAGGAGGGGGCTGAAGGGTGGATCAGTAAATTTGCTGATGACACCAAGATTGGTGGAGTAGTGGATGAGGTGGAGGGCTGTTGTAGGCTGCAAAGAGACATAGATAGGATGCAAAGCTGGGCTGAAAAATGGCAAATGGAGTTTAACCCTGAGAAATGTGAGGTGATTCATTTTGGTAGGACAAATTTAAATGTGGATTACAGGGTCAAAGGTAGGGTTCTGAAGACTGTGGAGGAACAGAGAGATCTTGGGGTCCATATCCACAGATCTCTAAAGGTTGCCAGTCAAGTGGATAGAGCTGTGAAGAAGGCCTGTAGTGTGTTAGCTTTTATTAACAGGGGGTTGGAGTTTAAGAGCCGTGGGGTTATGCTGCAACTGTACAGGACCTTGGTGAGACCACATTTGGAATATTGTGTGCAGTTCTGGTCACCTCACTATAGGAAGGATGTGGAAGCGCTGGAAGGAGTGCAGAGGAGATTTACCAGGATGCTGCCTGGTTTGGAGGGTAGGTCATATGAGGAAAGGTTGAGGGAGCTAGGGCTGTTCTCTCTGGAGCGGAGGAGGCTGAGGGGAGACTTAATAGAGGTGTATAAAATGATGAAGGGGATAGATAGAGTGAACGTTCAAAGACTATTTCCTCGGGTGGATGGAGCTATTACAAGGGGGCATAACTATAGGGTTCGTGGTGGGAGATACAGGACGGATATCAGAGGTAGGTTCTTTACGCAGAGAGTGGTTGGGGTGTGGAATGGACTGCCTGCAGTGATAGTGGAGTCAGACACTTTAGAAACATTTAAGCGGTTATTGGATAGGCACATGGAGCACACCAGGATGATAGGGAGTGGAATAGCTTGATCTTGGTTTCAGATAAAGCTCGGCACAACATCGTGGGCCGAAGGGCCTGTTCTGTGCTGTACTGTTCTATTATAAGGCAGCAAATTAGAGGAGTAAATTGGAAGGAGGTATTCTCGGGGAAATCTACTGAAGAGAGGTGGCAGTTTTTCACGGAATGTCTGTCTAGAGTTCTACAGGACAATGTTCTGAGCAGACAGGGAGGAGTTGGTAGGTTAAAGGAACCGTGGTGCACGAAAGCTGTGCGGGACTTGGTCGAGAAGAAAAGGAAAGCGTACAAAAGGTTCAGAGAGCTTGGCGAAGATAGGGATCTAGATGAGTGTACGGCTTGTAGGAAGGAACTAAAGAAGGAAATTAGGAGAGCCAGAAGGGGTCACGAGAAGGCCTTGGCAAGTAGAATTAAGGAAAACCCGAAGTCGTTCTATAAATATGTGACGAATAAAAGGATGAGACGTGAAGGAATAGGGCCTATAAAAGGTGAAGGCGGGAAAATCAGTACGGAACCAGTAGAAATGGCAGAAGGTGCTTAATGAGTATTTTGCCTCGGTTTTCACAGAGGAGAAGGACATGGGTGGATGTACTGTGGGCTTGCGGTGGACTGAAAAGATTGAGTATGTGGACTTTAACAAAGAGGTTGTGCTGGAATCTTTGAATGGCATCAAGATAGATAAGTCGCTGGGTCCGGATGGGATGTTCCCCAGGTTACTGTGGGAAGTGAGGGAAGAGATTGCAGAGCCTCTGGCGATGATCTTTGCGTCGTCGATGGAGACGGGAGAGGTGCCGGAGGATTGGAAGATTGCGGATGTGGTTCCTATTTTCAAGAAGGGGAATAGGGATAGCCCAGGAAATTACCGACCGGTGAGTCTAACCTCAGTGGTTGGTAAGCTGATGAAAGATCCTGAGGGACAGGATTTATGAGCATTTAGAGAGGTTTAGTATGCTCAAGAATACTCAGCATGGCTTTGTCGAAGGCAGATCGTGCCTTACGAGCCTGGTGGAGTTCTTTGAAAATGTGACTAAACACATTGACGAAGGGAAAGCGGTAGATGTGTTTTATATGGATTTTAGCAAGGCATTCGATAAGGTCCCCCATGCAAGGCTTCTAGAAAAGGTGAGAGGGCATGGGATCCAAGGGGCTGCTGCCCTGTGAATCCAGAACTGGCTTGCCCAAAGGAGGCAGAGAGTGTGTATAGATGGGTCTTTTTCTAAATGGAGGGCGGTCAGCAGTGGTGTGCCCCAGGGATCTGTTCTGGGACCCTTGCTGTTTGTTATTTTCATAAATGACCTGGATGAGGAAGTGGAGGGATGGGTTGGTAAGTTTGCCGACGACACGAAGGTTGGTGGGGTTGTGGATAGTCTGGAGGGATGTCAGAAGTTACAGAGGGACATAGATAAGATACAAGACTGGGCGGAGAAGTGGCAGATGGACTTCAACCCAGATAAATGCGTAGTGGTCCATTTTGGCAGGTCAAATGGGATGAAGGAGTACAATATAAAGGGAAAGACTCTTAGTACTGTAGAGGATCAGAAGGACCTTGGGGTCCGGGTCCATAGGACTCTAAAATCGGCCCCGCAGGTGGAGGAGGTAGTTAAGAAGGCGTATGGTGTGCTGGCCTTTATCAATCGAGGGATTGAGTTGAGGAGTCCGTGGATAATGATGCAGCTATATAAGATCCTCGTCAGAACCCACTTGGAGTACTGTGCTCAGTTCTGGTCACGTCTTTACAGGAAGGATGTGGAAAAGATTGAAAAGGTGCAGAGGCGATTTACAAGGATGTTGCCTGGATTGAGTGGCATGCCTTATGAGGATCGGCTGAGGGACCTCGGTCTTTTCCCCTTGGAGAGACGTAGGATGAGAGGAGACCTAATAGAGATATATAAAATGTTGAGAGGCATAGATCGGGTGGACTCTCGGAGGCTTTTTCCCAGGGTGGAAATGGCTGCTATGAGAGGACACAGGTTTAAGGTGCTGGGGTGTAGGTACAGGGGAAATGTTGAGGGGAAGTTTTTCACACAGAGGGTGGTGGGTGAGTGGAAGCAGCTGCTGTCAGTGGTGGTGGAGGCAAACTCAATAGGGTCTTTTAAGAGACTCCTGGATGAGTACATGGGGCTTAATAGGATGGAGGGTTATAGGTAGGCCTAAAAGGTAAGGATATGTTCAGCACAACTTGTGGGGCCGAAGGGCCTGTTTGTGCTGTACTTCTCTATGTTTCTATGTTTCTATCCCTGGTCACTGCTCCCTTTCTTTGAATTCTTGATTTACAGTTGTTTCTGGGATTTTGCTTGTATCTTCTATAATGAAGACCGATGCAAAATGCCTGTTCAATTCATCCGTCATTTGTTTTATTTTCCATTATTAATTCTCCATACTCACTTTCTATAATATAAATGCCCACTTTGTTACCTTTTCCCTCCTTCATAATCTTGTCAATTTTCATTGTTCTTTTTATTCTGCCACATGCTTATTTTTGCTCAATTAAATGTCGTTTTCTTAAGTTTGATATGGTCTTTAACTTCTTTAGTTAACCATGGATTATTATGATGAAAAAGCAGGACCTCTAAGGTTGTAATCTCTGGATTACTCCTGGTGCCACATGCTGGCGAGTATAAAAATGGGAAAATAAAATAGATGAATGTGTGGCTCAAGAGTTGGTGCAGGAGGGAGGGTTTTAGATTCCTGGATCACTGGGGAATTTCTGGGGAATGTACAAATGGGACGGTTTAAACCTGAATGTACAAATGGGACGGTTTAAACTTGAACCCACATTGGGGGTCAGCATCATTGTGGGTAGGTTTGCTAGTGCTCTTGAGAGGAGTTTAAACTAGTTTGGCAGAGGAAGAGGATACAGAACGAATAAAATAGAGACACATCGTGCTATAGTAAAGGAAGTAAGTTAGAGTGAGTTCAACAATGATGAGTGTCCAGAAATTAAGGCAAGGCTGGATGGCCTTTACTTTATTGCTAGGTATGTAATAGGCAAGACTGATGAGTTAAGGGCATGGATTGACGCATGGAAGTGTGATATTGTTGCCATCACAGCAACATGGTTGAGGGAAGGGCAGGACTGGCAACTCAATATTCTGGGGTATAGGATCTTTAGGCAAGAGGAGGGTAAAAAAGGGATGTGGTGTTGCACTATTAATTAAGGAGTCAATTACTGCAATAAGAAGAGATGATATCTTGGAAGAGTCTTCAAACAAGGTTTTGTGGGTAGAATTTAAGAATATAAAGGGGGCAGCCATATTATGGGGAGTGTATTATAGACACTTGAAGAGTCAATGGGAAATAGAGGAGCAGATGTGTAAACAATTCACTGAGCTGTGTAGGAATAATAATTGGATAATTATACTGGGATATTTTGACTTTGCAGCACAAAAAAAGTGAACCATGTTTTGGTCACTATCACTAAAATGCTCCCCCACTGCCACGTACTTGTCTGGCAGATCCAGCACTGCTCCATCCCTTTTTGGGCCTTCTACATATTGACACAAAAAACTCCCCTGAATACATTTCAAGAAATCTACCCCGTTTAAATCCTTTACACCATAACTAGAGAATAGAATCAGAATTACAAATCGTAGTTAATAGTTGTTAGTGTACCTTTAAGGGTTTTTTAAAATTCATGCTCACACCCTTAGGTGATGTCATTGTTGGAAGGAGAAAGACCTGTGGGTAGGTTAGGCGTCAGGACTTCATTTTCAGTTTCAGTTTTGGGAGTTGGGGGTCAGAAGCATCAAGCTGAAAGAGAAGTCTCTCTTTCCCTGTTTTTCTTTGAGAAATTCTATTGCTTTTCTGAAGGGTGAAAATCTGTTTTGTAGGGGCTGGACCAGAGTCTCTCCGGTGTTTTGGGAAGCTGTCTTGTCTTCAACCTGTGCTGGGAAAATTAAGACTGAGAGTTTTCAATTGGAACATAGAAAAAATACAGCACAAACAGGCCCTTCGGCCGACAAGTTGCGCCGGTCATGTCCCGACCTACCTAGGCTTATATATAGGCTTACCTAAACCCTCAATCCTATTAAGTTCCATGAACTCGTCCAGAAGTCTCTTAAAATACCCTATCAAGTTTGCCTCCACCACCACTGACGGCAGCCGATTCCACTCACCCACCACCCTCTGAATGAAAAACTTAGCCCTGACATCTCCTCTGTACCTACTCCCCAGCACCTTAAACCTGTGTCCTCTCGTAGCAGACATTTCAGCCCTGGGAAAAAGCCTCCGAGAATCCACCCGATCTATACCATAGAACCATAGAAAATTACAGCTCAGAAACAGGCCTTTTGGCCCTTCTTGTCTGTGCCGAACCATTTTATGCCTAGTCCCACTGACCTGCACTTGGACCATATCCCTCCACACCCCTCTCATCCATGAACCCGTCCAAGTTTTTCTTAAATGTTAAAAGTGACCCCGCATTTACCACTTTATCTGGCAGCTCATTCCACACTCCCACCACTCTCTGCGTGAAGAAGCCCCCCCCTAATATTCCCTTTAAACTTTTCTCCTTTCACCCTTAACCCATGCCCTCTGGTTTTTCTCTTCCCTAGCCTCAGCGGAAAAAGCCTGCTTGCATTCACTCTATCTATACCCATCAAAATCGTATACACCTCTATCAAATCTCCCCTCAATCTTCTACGCTCCAGGGAATAAAGTCCCAACCTATTCAATCTCTCTCTGTAACTCAGCTTCTCAAGTCCCGGCAACATCCTTGTGAACCTTCTCTGCACTCTTTCAATCTTATTTACATCCTTCCTGTAACTAGGTGACCAAAACTGTATACCTTTCAACATCTTGTACACCTCTATCAGGTCACCTCTCATCCTTCGTCTCTCCAAAGAGAAAAGACCGAGCACCCTCAACCTATCCTCACAAGGCATGCCAACCAATCCAGGCAACATCCTTGTAAATCTTCTCTGCACCCTTTCAATCATTTCCACATCCCTCCTGTAATGAGCAACCAGAACTGAGCACAGTACTCCAAGTGGGGTCTGACGAGGGTCTTATAAAACTGCATCATTATCTCCCGACTCCTAAACTCAATCCCTCGATTGATGAAGGCCAGCACACCATACGCCTTCTTAACCACCTTCTCTACCTGCGAGGCCGATTTAAGAGTCCTATGGACCCGGACCTCAAGGTCCTTCTGTTCCTCTACACTGCTAAGAGTCTTATCCTTGATATTGCACTCCTTCATCCCATTTGACCTGCCAAAATGGACTACTACACATTTATCCGGGTTGAAGTCCATCTGCCACTTCTCCGCCCAGTCTTGCATCCTACCTATGTCACGCTGCAGCTTCTGACATCCCTCCAACCTATCCACAACACCACCAACCTTCATGTCGTTGGCAAACTTACCAACCCATCCCTCCACTTCTTGATCCAGGTCATTTATGAAAATGACAAACAGCAATGGTCCCAGAACAGATCCCTGGGGCACTCCACTGGTGACCGACCTCCATTCAGAAAAAGACCCATCTACAACCACTCTCAGCCTTCTGCAGGCAAGCCAGTTCTGAATCCACAAGGCAACAGCCCCTTGGATCCCATGCCCTCTAACTTTCTCGAGAAGTCTTGCATGGGGGACCTTATCGAACGCCTTGCTGAAGTCCATGTAAACCACATCTACCGCTTTTCCTTCGTCAATGTGTTTAGCCACATTTTCAAAGGCTCGTAAGGCACGATTTGCCTTTGACAAAGCCATGCTGACTACTTTTGAGCATACTTAACTTCTCTAAATGTTCATAAATCCTGTCCCTCAGGATCTTCTCCATCAACTTACCAACTACTGAGGTTAGACTCACCGGTCGGTAATTTCCTGGGCTATCCCTATTCCCTTTCTTGAATATAGGAATCACATCCGCAATCCTCCAATCCTCCGGAACCTCTCCGGTCTCCATCGACGACGCAAAGATCATCGCCAGAGGCTCTGCAATCTCTTCCCTCGCCTCCCACAGTAACCTGGGGTACATCCCATCCGGTCCCGGCGACTTATCTATCTTGATGCTATTCAAAATTTCCAACACATCCTCTTTCTTAAAGTCCACATACTCAATCCTTTCAGTCCACCTCAATATTGTAGTACAACCACCCAGGTCTTTTTCCACCGTGAATACCGAGGTAAAGTATTCATTAAGCACCTCTGCTATTTCTTCCAGTTCTGTACAGACTTTCACACCTTCACATTTTATAGGTCCTATTCCTTCACATCTCATCCTTTTACTCTTCACATATTTATAGCCTTAGGATTCTCCTTAATCTTACCTGCCAAGGCCTTCTCGTGACCCCTTCTGGCTCTTCTAATTTCTTTCTTCAGTCCCTTCCTACAAGCCGTATACTCATCTAGATCCCTATCATCGCCTAGCTCTCTGGACCTTTTGTACGCTTTCCTTTTCTTTTTGACTAGGTTCAGCGCAGCTTTCATGTACCACGGTTCCCATAACCTATGAAAACCTCCCTGTCTCATCGGAACGTTGCCATGCAGAACTCCAGACAAACATTCCTTGAAAATCTGCCACCTTACTTCAGTACTTTTCCTCGAGAATGCCTCCTTCCAATTTACGCCTCTAATCTCCTGCCTGATGGCTTCATATTTCCCCTTACTCCAGATAAACACTTTCCTAGCTTGCCTGATCCTATCTCTTTCCAATGCTAGCGTAAAGGAGATAGAGTTATGATCACTATCCCCAAGATGCTCCCCCACTGAGAGAGCCGACACCTGTCCAGGCTCATTAGCCAGTACCAGATTGAGTACAGCCTCTCCTCTTTTAGGCTTATCCACATGATGTGTCAGGAAACCCTCCTGAACACACCTAACAATCTTCTCCCCATCCAAACCCCTTACCCTAGGGATATTCCAATCGATGTTTGGGAAATTAAAGCCTCCCATCACGACAACCCTGTTATTACTACATCTCTCCAGGATCTGTTTCCCTATCTGCTCCTCAACATCCCTGTTACTATTAGGCGGCCTGTAGAAAACACCCAGCAAAGTTATCGACCCCTTCCCTCTCCGAACTTCCACCCAAAGAGACTCCGTAGACAATCCCTCCACAGCATACACCTTCTCTACAGCTGTAACACTATCCCTGATCAGCAGTGCCACTCCCCCACTCTTTTGCCTCCCTCTCTGTCCTTTCTGAAACATCTGAAACATTCTCCAACCAAAGGACTCAATTTCCAGTATCATGTGAGCATTAGTCTGTGCTGTGTTAAACCTGTGAAAAGGGCCTTTTGTCTATGGAATTAGTTTGATTAGAACATTATACATATCTTTGTTAAGGGTTATACATTATCATGATTGTTTGTTTCTTGTTTGTAATTAATAAAGATTCTTGCTAATTTTCTTACTATACCTGTCAACTATATTCTTACATAAACTTTGTTTGATAAAAGCTCACTAATGAGTCACTTAAACCTGAAGTGAAACATCTCATGCTTACCCTAGCCCTTTGGGGGAGGTAGTGGAAGCGGATACGGTAGTGACTTTTAAGGGACATCTTGACAAATACATGAATAGGATGGGAATAGAGGGATATGGTCCCCGGAAGGGTTGGGGGTTTTAGTTAAGTCGGGCAGCATGGTCGGTGCAGGCTTGGAGGGCCAAAGGGCCTGTTCCTGTTCTGTAATTTTCTTTGTTCTTTGTTTTTTGTTCTAGCCAAATTCAAGATGCAATGCTTTTTTTCAATTTGTCCTTATATTGTTTGTATTAATCATTTTGATGTTCTTTGCCTTGATACAGTTTCCCATATATGATCAACATGTGAATTCTGTAATCAAATGTGCAGAATATGCCCTGCCCATCTAAGTTGATTTTTCTTGAAGGTGATCTACCTCCATGCTGCTGAGCGTAGAATGATGGAGGACCTTGTTGTTTGTAATTTTGTTCTGGCATTGAATTCTCATTTTGGACCTTGGGTGACTTTAGTGAAATCATTACAGAGCTTTCATCTGGTATCTTCAGCAGGTGCAGCAGAGTGGTAAGGACAATGGGTTAGTACAATATGATTTTAGTCTTCAGATAGGGTTTCTGGCACAGCCCACCACTGTGATTGTTCAGCCCCGCTGAAACTCATTTTAATGCCATGCTGTTTCCAGATACGATCATTGGAGTTGCTGTTAGCAGAACTTAGTTTTTGGATGTGTGCGCACACATATTTATATGGCCACCCTAAGAGATCATGCTACCAAAGTAGAGTCATTGGGCAGGAATTTCCACATCCCCCTTTGGCATGTTTTGCCACGATGGAGGTGGCCTGCCATTGGCCGACGGCAGAATCTTCTGGATTCTCCATTGTCATGATGTGGAGATGCCAGCGTTGGACTGGGGTAAACGCAGTAAGAAGAACTCACAACACCAGGTTAAAGTCCACCAGGTTTATTTGGTAGCAAATAGCACTAGCTTTCGGAGCGTGCTGCTCCTTCATCAGGTGGAGTGGGAGATGTGCTCACAAACAGGGCATACAGAGACACAAACTCAATTTACAGAATAATGATTGAAATGCTAATCAAGCGAATCAATGCTAATACAGCTAATCAAGTCTTAAAGGTACAGACATTGTGAGTGGAGAGAACATTAAGCACAGGTTAACTGCCAGTTTCCAGATGCAATTTTACACCTCATCCGCTTCATTCTGGACCACACTGTCTTCACATTCAACAACCAGTGCTTCATCCAGACACACGGAACAGCCATGGGGACCAAATTCGCACCTCAATATGCCAACATCTTCATGCACAGGTTCGAACAAGACTTCTTCACCGCACAGGACCTTCAACCGATGCTATACACTAGATACATCAATGAAAGTTTCTTCCTTTGGACTCATGGTGAACAATCACTGAAACAACTATATGATGACATCAACAAGTTCCCTCCCACTATCAGACTCACCATGGACTACTCTCCGGTATCGGTTGCATTCTTGGACACACGCATCTCCATTAAGGACTGTCACCTCAGCACCTCACTGTACCGCAAGCCCACGGATAACCTCACGATGCTCCACTTCTCCAGCTTCCACCCTAAACAGGTTAAAGAAGCCATTCCCTACGGACAAGCCCTCCGAATACACAGGATCTGCTTGGATGAGGAGGATCGTAACAGACACCTCCAGACACTGAAAGATGCCCTCATAAGAACAGGATATGGCGCTCAACTCATCGATCGACAGTTCCGACGCGCCACAGCAAAAAACCGCACCAACCTCCTCAGAAGACAAACACGGGACACGGTGGACAGAGTACCCTTCATCGTCCAGTACTTTCCCGGAGCGGAAAAGCTACGACATCTCCTCTGGAGCCTTCAACATGTCATCGATGAAGACGAATATCTATCCAATGCCATCCCCACACCCCCATTTCTTGCCTTCAAACAGCCGCACAACCTCAAACAGACCATTGTCCGCAGCAAACTACCCAGCCTTCAGGAGAACAGTGACCATGACACCACACAACCCTGCCACAGCAACCTCTGAAAGACGTGCCGGATCATCAACACGGATGCCATCAACTCACGTGAGAACACCATCCACCAGGTACACGGTACATACACTTGCAACTCGGCCAACGTTGTCTACCTGATACGCTGCAGGAAAGGATGTCCCGAGGCATGGTACATTGGGGAAACCATGCAGATGCTACGACAACGGATGAATGAACACCGCTCAACAATCACCAGGCAAGACTGTTCTCTTCCTGTTGGGGAGCACTTCAGCGGTCACGGGCATTCAGCCTCTGATCTTCGGGTAAGCGTTCTCCAAGGCGGCCTTCGCGACACACGACACTGCTGGGTTGTGAGCAGAAACTGATAGCCAAGTTCCGCACACATGAGGACGGCCTCAACCGGGATCTTGGGTTCATGTCACACTATCTGTAACCCCCACAACTTACCTGGACTTGCAAAATCTCACTAGCTGTCCTGTCTGGAGACAATACACATCTCTTTAACCTGTGCTTAATGCTCTCTCCACTCACATTGTCTGTACCTTTAAGAATTGATTAGCTGTTTTAGCATTGATTAGCTTGATTAGCATTCCAATCATTATTCTGTAAATTGAGTTTGTGTCTCTGTATGCCCTGTTTGTGAGCACATCTCCCACTCCACCTGACGAAGGAGCAGCACGTTCCGAAAACTAGTGGCATTTGCTACCAAATAAACCTGTTGGACTTTAACCTGATGTTGTTAGACTGCTTACTGTGTTCTCCATTGTCAACAGCGTTTCTTGTTGTTTGCACACTCTATTGGTGAGGAACCCGCACGAGCGGGGAGGGTGGGGGAGGGGGGCACCATCAGCAGGACCAGAAGATCCTGCCAGAAGGAAGAGTTGGAAAATCCCACCCATTGAGTTTGTCATAACATGGAAGGCGGCCAGTCGAACTTTTTTCACTGGAAAGACAGAGGCTGATAGAAGTCTACAAAATTATGAGAGGCATAGTGAGGGTGGATATTCAGAGGTTTTTTCCCAGGTTGCAAGTGTCAATTACAAGGGGGCACAGGGTTCAAGATGAGAGGGAGAAAGTTTAAGGGAGATGTGAGGGGGAGGTTTTTCATATAGAGAGTGGTGGATGCCTGGAACGCGCTGTCTGAGGAGGTGGTGGAAGCAGCAACACTTAAGAGGCATCTAGATGGGTATATAAATAGGGAGGTAATAGAGGGATATGGACTAAGGGCAGGTGTTTTTTTCGTTAGGGCATCATGATCGGCACGGGCTTGGAGGGCTGAATGACCTGTCCCTGTGCTGTACTTTTCTTTGTTCTTCTTCGTTCTTTTGAACGATTGTGTCTTTACCAGAATAAGTCCAGATAAATCCAATTTCTAAATAGAACTGTGCTTTTGTTTTCCAGCTGAAAGCATGTCCTATCAATTCGCCAAAGAAGATATTGGAGCCTTCATGTAAGATTCTGTTTTCATGATATTAAAATGAGTTACCTTTGTACCAAAATTTGTATCCTGGGTGAAGTGCCATCATGATATATCTTCATGATGCATCTGAAATGAAATGAAGAGACTCATAAATCTTAGCTTTCCTCATATCTGGATTTTTTGAACTTTATACCTAACAGGTTGTCAAATTGATTCACTTTTTGACTGACTGTTAACCTTACAGGTTGCACACAAACCTAACCCTTACTAACATTCCTAAAATGTACAGTCCAGTTAAAATTTGCAGCTGGTAAAATTCATGAAAGTTTTTCAGAAAGACCAGATATAAATGACTAATTAATTACATTGGAGATAAATTTAAATTGAATGAAAAAACAAGAGTTTGGTAGGCTTTCTGAGAAGACAATCGTTGCCTCTACAACAAGCAAGCTGCTAACATTCAACACAGACTGTGCATTATCTCTCTGAACTAACTACTTATTCTGCAGTTTTCATTAAAGCTGCACAGATCGTCATGATATTCAAGTGATTGTAGTAGTCAATTCCATATTAGATATAATATGGTACACCCAGTACTTCATGGGGTCACTTGACCTAGGTGTATATATTTTGTGTACATATTCGGAGCTTAATAAAATTAGTTTGCAATAATGATATCGATCATCCTGCAACATAACAACAAGACATGACAGTGGAAGTGAACAAAATGTAACAATGGAGATTCTGAAACCACCGACAATTCAATTTGGAGGGCAATCTCACAGAAACCCGGAGTAGATTCCAGTAGCGCTTCGGCCTGTACCTCATAGTGACGGTCAGTGATGAGAAAGGCTCATAGGTACAGTCTTCTATTTTTTTTCACGTAGTGGGGGAAGAAGCCCTAGATGTTTATCATGCATTCATGTTTGAAAGTGATGAGTAACAAAATGATTTGAAAGAAATAATGGAAAAATTCAAAGCTTACTGCAACCTTAAGGAAAACATCATATATGAAAGATACAATTTATTTATGTGCAGTGACAACATTAGTCAATATGTAACTGAGCTCAGAAAATGAGCTAAGTAATGTGAATATGGAGAAATTGAAGAATCACTCGTTCAAGATAGAATAGGCAAATCCGTGCGTTTCCCAACCGGAAACCATGAGTGAACAAGGATATCCACTGCTTGCTGAAGTCTAGGTCATAGATCATAGAATAGAATCATAGAATCCCTACAGTACGAAGGAGGCCATTTCGTCCATCGAATCTGTACCAACCACAATCCCGCCTGGGTTTCCCGCAATCCCACACATTTGCCCTGCTAATCCCCCTGACACTAGGGTCAATTTAGCATGGCCAATCAACCCAACATGCACATCTTTGGACTGTGGGAGGAAACCAGAGCACCTGGAGGAAACATACACAGACACAGGGAGAAAGCGCAAACTCCAAACAGACAGTGACCCAGGCTGGAATTGAACCTGGGACCCTGGCGCTGTGAGGCAGCAGTGCTAACCATTGTGCCACTGTGCCGCCCTTGTGCCACCGTGCCACCCTGAGGTCTGAGGCGTTCAAATCAGGCAACCATGACCTATACAAGAAAACCAGATACGATCTAAGGAGACCCATCAAAGATGCCAAAAGACTGTACCAGACCAAGCTAGAGTCCCAGGCTAGCCACACAGACCCCTGCCGACTATGGCAAGGTCTGCAAGACATAACAGGCTACAAGATGAAGGTATGTAAAATCGCCAGCTTCAATGCTCCCCTTCCCATTGAGCTCAATGCTTTCCACGCCTGTTTTGAGCAAGAGGTCAGCGAGAGCATGCCCTCCACCCTGGAAGCCTTGGATGAACCTGTATCTGAGGTCACCATTGCAGATGTCAGAGCAGCTTTCTCGAAGGTCAACCCATGGAAAGCGACTGGCCCGGATGGGGTACCCGGACGAACACTCAAATCCTGCATGGATCAGCTGGACGGGGCATTCACAGACATCTTCAACCTCTCTTTACAACAATCTGAGGTCCCTATCTGCTTTAAGAAGACGACCATCATCCCAGTACCAAAGAAAATCCAAGCAGTGTGCCTTAATGACTATCGTCCGGTGGCTCTGACATCCATCATGATGAAGTGCTTCGGAACGCTAGACATGACACGAATCAATCCAGTCTCCCAGAATGCCTGGATCCACTATAGTTTGCCTACCACCGCAACAGGTCCACAGCAGACATCATCTCACTGGCTCTGCACTCAACCCTGGAACACCTAGATAACAAAGACACCGATGTCAGACTCCTACTTATTGACTGTAGCTCAGCCTTCAACACCATCATTTCTACAAATCTCATCTCCAAACTCTGTGGCCTGGGCCTGGACTCCTCCCTTTGCGATTGGATTTTGAACTTTTAACCCAAAGACCACAATCAGTAAGGATAGGTAACAACACCTCCACGATCATCCTCAACACCTGTGTCCCACAAGGTTGTGTTCTCAGCCCCCTACTATACTCTTTATACACCTATGACTGTGTGGCCAAATTCCCCTCCAACTCGATTTTCAAGTTTGCTGATGACACCATCGTAGTGGGTTGGATCTCAAACAATAATGAGAGAGTACAGGAATGAGATAGAGAATCTGGTGAACTGGTGTGGCGACAATAATCTCTCCCTCAATGTCAACAAAACAAAGGAGATGGTCATCGACTTCAGAAAGTATAGAGGAGAACATGTCCCTGTCTACATCAACGGGGACGAAGTAGAAAGTGTCGAGAGCTTCAAGTTTTTAGGTGTCCAAATCACCTGTCCTGGTCCCCCCCATGCTGACACTAAAGTTAAGAAAGTCCACCAACATCTCTAATTTCTCAGAAAACTAAAGAAATTTGACACGACTCTCACCAACGTTTACAGATGCACCATAGAAAGCATTCTTTCTGGTTGTATCACTGCTTGGTATGGCTCCTGCTCTGCCCAAGACCACAAGGAACTACAAAAGGTCATGAATGTAGCCCAAAACATCATGCAAACCAGCCTGCTATCCATTGACTCTGTTTATACTTCCCGCTACTCGGCAAAGCAGCCAGCATAATTAAGGACCCACGCACCCCGGACATTCTCTCTTCCACCTTCTTCCATCAGGAAAAAAATACAAAAGTCTGAGATCATGTACCAACCAACTCAAGAACAGCTTCTTCCCTGCTGCTGTCAGACTTTTGAATGGACTTGCCTTGCATTAAGTTGATCTTTCTCTACACCCTAGCTATGACTGTAACACTACATTCTGCACTCATTCAAGTTGTGTATGAATCATTTCTCATGCTGTGAGCCAGGGTGCTGGGTGTGAACTTGTAAAATTGCCTCTCTCATTGGCTTGAACATTAAATATGACTGGCTGAAAACAGGTTGGAGCACACTTCCATGGACAGAATGACAACACTTTGAATTTCAAATCAAGAACACCTGGCAGAAAAACAATCCTTTAACAAACTAACACAAATGCCATTACGATAAAAAAGAGACAGACAAATCCAAAATTTTATATGTTTGAAGTCGGATGCTGTATGAGAAATATCTGGTGGTATAAATTTTCCATTTTCTTAGTTTCAATGGAAAGGTAGTGGCAGATCTTCTGAGTGCTATATGTTTAATTTCATAACTGGATCCTCGTGAAGTCTTCATTATTGTTAAAAGATGAACATTCCTTTGATCTTCAAGAACAAATGCTTGTACTCCAGCAAAAGGGATCCCATACATTAGTACACATTGGATCATTTCCCTTCTGACATAGAAATACCTTGTACTTTCTTATCTTTTCCACTGGCATCAAAGGAATTGCAAAGTCCAGATGAAAAGTATCAAATCCCCTAAACTGCAAATGAACCCATAATTTTGGATTACCGACCTTGGGAAAATTCAATATTTTCCTTCCTAATATCCAGCATAGATGATGTCAGTAACGGGAAGTTTTAGAGCTGAAATTTCTGGCCCTTCCTGCTGTTGGGATCTTCCGGTCTCATTGGTTGCGACCAATACGAAATATCATTGACAACGGCAGAACTGGAAAATTCTGCTGCCAGCCAATGGTGAACCGCCTCTGCAGCCAGAAAACACGCCACAGCTCAGAACACAACTAATAGTACAGATATTGAAAGAATTAACCAGGGGTTTACACCTCCTTCGATTTCATCAACAATACTCTTTCTGAAAATAAAAAATAGTCAGTGTAAAATTGAGGTCCAATTATGGAGTTATTGATCTTAACTTGAGATTTTAACCTGTTCTATTGAGTTGCTGCTGTGAAGGCTTTAGTTAATATTTAGAGATTGCGGTTTAAGAATAATTACAATGGACTTAAGAAAAACATCTGCTTTTATTTGGAATTCATTGAATTTTCTAGTAGTAAAGTTACAAATAAAATGTCACTTAAAAATTAGCTTTTTGAAATGTATGATGCTTTTTGTTATTGCCAAATTATTTATTGAACTTCTGAAAATGACTGATAAAAAATAAAGCACTAATTCTATTTCTTTTTTTATAGTAGTTTCTGCAACTCTTTCACGACGAAAATCATTACGTTTAGGTAAATTCTGCTTTCAACTTTATTTAAATTAACATTTTGATTATTTTATAATGAATACGTTTAGTCTAAGCTCATTTTGGTAATATTTATCTTTCATGAACAACAGGCAAAAACAAATGTCAATGCAGAATTATTATGCAGTTGGACTTTTTCCTGGGACTGCTCCGTCTGCATCACAGCAGGGACAGCCATCATCACTGGAATTTGGCACACAGTTGCACCCTCTGTTAGAGGATTTGAGAGAGCATAGGAAGAAGAGGATGCCATAAGCTGTGTGGCACCCTCATCCTCCTCCAGAACATCCTCTGTCTTTGGTTTCCCATCGGCTTGATGAGTCTAATGCCAGGATATGGACCACCATTGGGGTCCCATTCACACTGCTCAACATGTCATGTGTTCCATTGACATATGTGTGAGAAACAAGATAAATTGTTAAGTGTTAACGTTGGAGAACCTAAGGACTCCATGGTGACGGGAATTTCCACACCATGCTTGGCACGTTTTTAAATGAGGCTTTGTGTATTTGCACCACACTCCACGCACCGTCACACTAGATGCTCATGAGTCTCTTATGTGTGTAACATGATGGTCTCACCATCACCAACTTGTTCCTACTACAAGATTCTGGTAATTTGGAGTTGTCACTTGTCCCCATAAACACTATGCTGCCAGATTTCACCGTAGGTTAAGGGAGTATCCTGGGCACATGTTCCTCCAAGGATGAGCAGCAGCATGCAAACTATGTTCCCTCAGTGGCTGGGCATGTTGCAGCCTGTCTGGCCAAGGTGACTTTGAGATTGGACTCACTTTTCAACACTATAAAAAGTAATTGAATTATTTGCTAAATGTGGGCTTGTGTCCCTGTGGCATTGATGATATCAGTGATGCACTATCAATTGAGTCAAGACTAGTTGTGAGCAAGACAAATAGGCTTTTATTAGCAAAAACTTGGAGCCATCCCTGTCGGAGATCTGGTCTGTACTGAAGGCTAGGGGGAGGAGCCACCGCCTTTATATCCAGACCAGGGGGAGGAGTCTTGGGCGGAACCAACAGGGATGTGCCATATATACAGGTAATAATAACCACTAACTAACAGTAGTTAACCACTACAGATAACAGATAACAGTGGTTTACCACAATCAGCAATATTGTTCCATGCCCTCTTCATGAAAATGGGTGAGTTTATGGTCCTCTGAATAAAAGATGTCCCTCCAATGCCTTCATTGCCTGAACTCATCAAAGAGAATCTGGAGGTCTGTGAACCTTGGGATGGGTGGGCCTGGCTGCTGCATGACTGTGACATTCTGCAATTGGAGTGCAGGAAGAACAGAAGTCAGTTTCTGAGTTTATTTTCTGGTGAATATAGCATCAGTTTGGCAAGAATACATTAATATTAGGGTTCTCATAAGTTCTGGATTTCTTACAAGTGATGCATGGCTTATGTGATGACTTAGTTGCCTCACTGTTCATGTGTGCAGCTATGAGCTCCTGCTGCATGCCATGTTTTTTGGGAGACAGACCTCCTTGACGTCTTTACTTCCATTTGGTTGATTTCAAGTTAGGAGTGCCAAGGGCAAGGCACAGTTAGTGTCTTCAGATCTGAAGGGTGGTCACATAGGGGTCCTAAGAAAGACACTTCACTTCATGAATGTATGTGGAAAGCAGCCTCTGAAATAGGCGCGCCTGTGCTCAATTTCAGTTCTCTGCTAAGGTCTGCTGCCCCTATACGAGTGAGCGCGGACACAGGTGCAGGCCCAGGAGCAAAGGCAGGTTGGACCATCAGCATATTTGTGAGAGTGCTCTGAGATAGCAAAGTAAAGGCTTCAAGGTGTCTGTAATAGTTTAACTATTTTATAAATGTTCCATGATGCTCTGATGTGGAGATGCCGGCGTTGGACTGGGGTAAACACAGTAAGAAGTTTAACAACACCAGGTTAAAGTCCAACAGGTTTATTTGGTAGCAAAAGCCACACAAGCTTTCGGAGCTCTAAGCCCCTTCTTCAGGTGAGTGGGAATTCTGTTCACAAACAGAGCTTATAAAGACACAGACTCAATTTACATGAATAATGGTTGGAATGTGAATACTCACAACTAATCAAGTCTTTAAGAAACAAAACAATGTGAGTGGAGAGAGCATCAAGACAGGCTAAAAAGATGTGTATTGTCTCCAGACAAGACAGCCAGTGAAACTCTGCAGGTCCACGCAACTGTGGGAGTTACAAATAGTGTGACATGAACCTCTCCGTGAACCTCCCTGTGCGAGAACCTCTCCGGCTATGTCGAGGGCATCCTGAAACCCATTGTACAAAGAACCCCCAGCTTTTGTCGCGACACGACGGACTTCCTACAGAAACTCGGCACACATGGAGCAGTTGAACCAGGAGCGCTCCTCGTCACAATGGATGTCTCGGCACTCTACACCAGCATCCCCCATGATGGTGGCATTGCTGCAACGGCCTCAGTGCTCAGCGCCAACAACTGCCAGTTTCCAGATGCAATTTTACATCTCATCCGCTTCATCCTGGACCACAATATCTTCACCTTCAACAACCAGTTCTTCATCCAGACACACGGAACAGCCATGGGGACCAAATTCGCACCTCAATATACCAACATCTTCATAGAATAGAAAGAAACCCTACAGTGCAGAAGGAGGCCATTCGGCTCATCGAGTCTGCACCGACCACAATCCCACCCAGGCCCTACCCCCACATATTTACCCGCTAATCCCTCTAACCTACGCATCCCAGGACTCTAAGGGGCAATTTTTAACCTGGCCAATCAACCTAACCCGCACATCTTTGGACTGTGGGAGGAAACCAGAGCACCCGGAGGAAACCCACGCAGACACGAGGAGAATGTGCAAACTCCACACAGACAGTGACCCGAGCCGGGAATTGAACCTGGGACCCTGGAGCTGTGAAGCAGCAATGCTAACCACTGTGCTACCGTGCCGCCCTGCACAGGTTCGAACAAGACTTCTTCACCGCACGGGACCTTCAACCGATGCTATACACTAGATACATCGATGACATTTTCTTCCTTTGGACTCATGGTGAACAATCACTGAAACAACTCTATGATGACATCAACAAGTTCCATCCCACCATCAGGCTCACCATGGAATACTCTCCGGAATCGGTTGCATTCTTGGACACACGCATCTCCATTAAGGACGGTCACCTCAGCACCTCACTGTATTGCAAGCCCACGGATAACCTCACGATGCTCCACTTCTCCAGCTTCCACCCTAAACACGTTAAAGAAGCCATCCCCTACGGACAAGCCCTCCGTATACACAGGATCTGCTCGGATGAGGAGGATCGCAACAGACACCTCCAGACGCTGAAAGATGCCCTCATAAGAACAGGATATGGCGCTCGACTCATTGATCAACAGTTCCAACGCGCCACAGCGAAAAACCGCACCGACCTCCTCAGAAGACAAACACGGGACACAGTGGACAGAGTACCCTTCGTTGTCCAGTACTTCCCCGGAGCGGAGAAGCTACGGCATCTCCTCCGGAGCCTTCAACATGTCATTGATGAAGACGAACATCTCGCCAAGGCCATCCCCACACCCCCACTTCTTGCCTTCAAACAACCGCACAACCTCAAACAGACCATTGTCCGCAGCAAACTACCCAGCCTTCAGGAGAACAGTGACCATGACACCACACAACCCTGCCACAGCAACCTCTGCAAGACGTGCCAGATCATCAACACAGATGCCATCATCTCACGTGAGAACACCATCCACCAGGTACACGGTACATACTCTTGCAACTCGGCCAACGTTGTCTACCTGATACGCTGCAAGAAAGGATGTCCCGAGGCATGGTACATTGGGGAAACTATGCAGACGCTGCGACAACGGATGAACGAACACCGCTCGACAATCACCAGGCAAGACTGTTCTCTTCCTGTTGGGGAGCACTTCAGCGGTCACGGGCATTCGGCCTCTGATATTCGGGTAAGCGTTCTCCAAGGCGGCCTTCGCGACACACGACAGCGCAGAGTCGCTGAGCAGAAACTGATAGCCAAGTTCCGCACACACGAGGACGGCCTCAACCGGGATATTGGGTTCATGTCACACTATTTGTAACTCCCACAGTTGCGTGGACCTGCAGAGTTTCACTGGCTGTCTTGTCTGGAGACAATACACATCTTTTTAGCCTGTCTTGATGCTCTCTCCACTCACATTGTTTTGGTTTCTTAAAGACTTGATTAGTTGTAAGTATTCGCATTCCAACCATTATTCATGTAAAATTGAGTCTGTGTCTTTATAAGCTCTGTTTGTGAACAGAATTCCCACTCACCTGAAGAAGGGGCTTAGAGCTCCGAAAGCTTGTGTGGCTTTTGCTACCAAATAAACCTGTTGGACTTTAACCTGGTGTTGTTAAACTTCTTACTGTGTTCACCCCAGTCCAACGCCGGCATCTCCACATCATGACTATTAAATGTCACCAGGATTTCCACCCTGACCCCTACCCCTTCATGTGATTGCATGTAACCTCTTTTTTTAATTGGTCAGCTGCCATGTAATCACATTTGTCCATCCACTTATGCCTTACTCAGCCATTCTGCACATTTTCACATCTGCTGCTTCAACCCATGTCTCCATGTTTAAATTATGCCCTTGAAATAAATATGGAAAATGCATAGCAGCTTGTGCCACAAGATGTGTCAAAATCAACGTATCAGTATGATCTTTGAATTGAGTTTATACTCGCAGAAAGTTTCAGTGGAACTTTCAGAGCAGAAGTAAGGAAGCTGTAGTAAATCAGCAATTGGGATTAATAAGGAAATAAATAACTATTCCAGTCCTTTAGAATAGTCATAGAATGTTAAATTCAGTCATATGGGTGTCTTGAGGAAGGCTTTGCCGACTTTCTATAGTGTGTAACCAAATACGATGAGTTGGTGCTATCCTGAGGTAATATAGCACTGCTGGCTGATATGATTCCAAATTTGGAATGCCATAGCTGAGCCTGTGTTATCTGGCAGATAATTAGTCAAAATCAAAAGGGGCCACAAAGAGTGAAAAACTGTTACATAGCTTGAGGGGCATCGCCCTCTCAAGCATGGGGCAAGATGAGGAAGCAGCCTTTCATGAACTGAGTACAGGAATTAAACCCACGCTGTTGATGTCATTCTGCACGAGACCTTAGCCATCAAGCCAACTGAGGTGCATGACCCCTGAAAAAGAACAGCAAAAAGGATTGTATAATTGTGTTATTTTAAGAGCCGGTCAAATTGATTGGAGGTTAGTTATATTTTTGAAATGTTATCTCATGAACAATGTCTGAAACTGTCTGAAAGTAGGGAGAGTCAGTCCAGAGGCTTGCTGCCAGCAGCAGTGGCAGTGGATCCAGTTTGAGGCTGAGCACAATGACCAAGGGGTTAATGTGTGGGCAAGGGAACACTAGACACAATATAATACAAAAAAATTACTGTGGATGCTGGTGATCTGAATTAAAAACAGAAAGTGCTGGAAAAACCCAGCAGGTCTGGCAGCATCAATGAAGAGAAAAACAAAGCTAATGGGGGACATTTTCTGGCCTTTTTGCGGGACGTGGGGCACCATTCTGTGGCAGCGGGATCTTGAGATTTCACATTGTCTGCACCCCACACCGCCAGGAAACTTGCGACGGGTGTACACAATTATTAGGACCAGAAGATCCTGCCAGTGTGAACAGCTGGAAAATTCTGGCTAATGTTTTGAACCTCACTCTTCTTTGGACCGAGGAAAAGTAACATTGGACTTGAAACCTTAATACTGGAAGCAGCAACATTAGTGGATCTCAGAGGGGGCTGAGCACAGCAAATGAGGAGTTAAGGAATAGGAGCATAAGAACTAGGAGCAGGAGTAGCCCATTTGGCTCCTTGAGCCGGCTCCACCATTCAATAAGATTATGACTGATCTTTTCGTGGACTCAGCTCCACTTACCTGCCCGCTCACCATAACCCTTAATTCCTTTATTGATCAAAAATCTGTCTATCTATTTTTGCCTTAAAAACATCCAACAAGGTAGCCTCAACTGCATCACTGGGCAGGGAATTCCACAGATTCACAACCCTTCTGGAATCAACCTAGTGAATCTCCTCTGCACCCCCTCCAGTGCAAGTATATCGTTATTCAAGTAAGGAGACCAAAACTGTACACAGTGCTCCAGGTGTGGCCTCACTAGCACCTTATACAGCTGAACATAACCTCGCTGTTTTAAACTCCATCCCTCTAGCAATGAAAGGACAAAATTCCATTTGCCTTCTTAATTACCTGCTGCATCTGCAAACCAACTTTTTGTGATTCTTGCACAAGGGTACCAGGACTCTCTGCACAGCAGTATGCTGCAATTTTTTACCATTTAAATAATAGTCCATTTTGCTGTTATTCCTACCAAAATGGATAACCTCACATTTACCAACATCGCACTCCATCTGCCAGACCCTTGCCCACTCACTTAAACTATTTATATCTCTTTGCAGACATTCAGTGTCCTCTGCACACTTTGCTCTACCACTTATCATACTGTCATCTGCGAACTTTGACACACTATACTTGGTCCCCAATTCCCAATCATCTAAGTAAATTGTAAACAATTGCGGTCCCAACACTGATCCCTGAGGCACACCACGAGTCACTGATCGCCAACCAGAAAAACACCCATTAACCCCTACTCTTTGCTTTCTGTTAGCTAATCAGTCCTCTATCCATGCTAATACATGCTCCCATAATGCTGTGCACCTTTATCTTATGCAGCAGTCTTTTGTGTGGCACTTTGTCGAAATATACCACATCCACCAGTTCCCCGTTGTCCACTGTGCTCATAATGTCCTCAAAGGATTCCACTAAAATAGTTAAACATGACCTGCCTTTCATGAACCCATGTTGTGTCTTCCCAATGGGACAATTTCTATCCAGATGTCTCGCTATTTTTTCCTGGATGATATATTCAAGCATGTTCCCCAGTACAGAGGTTAAGCTAACTGGCCTATGGTTCCCTGCCTTTTATCTACTTCCTTTTTTAAACAGTGGCATCACATTTGCAATTTTCCAATCTGCTGGAACCGCCCCAGAGTCCGACGAATTTTGTTAAATTACTACGAGTGCATTTTTTATTTCCCCTGCCATCTCTTTTAGAACCCTGGAATGCATTCCATCAGGGCCAGGAGACTTGTCTACCTTTAGCCCCATTAGCATACCTAACACTGCTTCTTTAGTGATAATGATAGTTTCTAGGTCCTCACCTGCCATACTGTCATCAATTTTTGGCATGTTATTTGTGTCTTCCAATATGAAGACAGACACAGAATACCTGTCCAATGTCTTGGCCATTTTCTCATTTCCCATTATTAAATCCCCCTTTTCATCCTCTAAAGGACCAATCTTTACTTTAGCCACTCTTTTTCTTTTCATATATTTGTAGAAACTTTTGCTATCTGTTTTTATATTCTGAGCTAGTTTACTCTCATAATCTATCTTGTTTTTCTTTATAGCTTTTTCGTGGCTTTCTGTTGACTTTTAAAGATTTCCCAATCCTCTAGTTTTCTTTGCCACTTTGTATGCATTTTCTTTCAATTTGATAACTTCCTTTATTTCCTTAGATATCCATGGCTAATTATTCATTTTTTTACAGTCCTTCCTTACCATTCGTATATACTTTTGCTGAACACTGTGAAAAATCACTTTGAAAGTCCTCCACTGTTCCTCAATGTCCCACCATAAAGTTTTTGCTCCCAGTCTACCTCAGCCAACTCCTCCCTCATCCCATCGTAGTCTTCTTTATTTAAGCACAAGACACTAGTATTGGATTTTACCTTCTCACGCTCCATCTATATTTTAAATTCAACCATACTGTGATCACTCCTTCCGAGCGGATCCCTAACTGTGAAAGTATTAATTATTCCTGTCTCATTACACAAGACCAGATCTGGATAGCTTGCTCCCTTGTAGGTTCCATTACATACTGTTCGAGGAAATTATCGCGGATACCATCAATAAACTCCTCCCCAAGGTTGCCTTGACCAACTTGGCTTGACCAATCGACATGTAGATTAAGTCCCCCATGATAATTACTAAATCATTTTTACATGTGTCAGTTATTTCCTTGTTTATTGCTCACCCCACCATGATGTTATTATTTGGCAGCCTATAGACTATGCCTATCAGTGACTTTTTCCTTACTATTTCTAATTTCCACCCAAATGGATTCAACACATTTCTTCATAGAACCTATATCATCTCCCACGACTGCCCTGAAGTCATCCTGAAATATCAAAGCTACACCACCTCCCTTACTTTCCTGTCTGTCCTTCCGAATAGTCTGATAGCCTTGGATATTTAATTCGCAGTTGTGACCACCCTACAACCATGTCTCTGTAATGGCCACTAGATCATACTCATTTGTGATGATTTGTTCTATCAACTCATTTAGTGAGTCAGCTCTCAACTGAACTTGGCTGGTTGTTTGTACAACTAGATAAAACCAGTTCCAGGGCTTTGTAAGTTGTGCCTATAAAAACAAAGGCCTCACAGTGCTGCTCTGACTGCACGGTGAGTACTGCCTGACTGTGAGGAGTGCTTTTGGAGTTAGTGAAACAAACAGCAGAGGTTACAAGGGAAAGTGCTGATTGGTAGGTAAGTGTTACTCTTGATTCTCTGAAACTGACAGTGAGTTCGCTCTAAAAAAACTTTAAAATGACATCACAGGAGGGCTGTGATTTGATTGGCTAACAGGGAGCTGTACTAAATTTAAAAACCCATTTAAGCTACTGACATTGCATTGAGACTGAGGTAATGAGATATATAATTAAAAAGAAAATTTAAATAAACAAAATTAAAAGCTAAATTAAAAACTAATTAAATAAAATAGAGATGGCGGGTCAGGTGATGTGTTGTTCACGCATGATGTGGAAGCTGGTGGACCCCATTGTGGTTCTCAGTGAGCATGTCTGTAGTAAGTGTTGGTTGCTTGAGGAACTCTGGCTCTGAATGGATGAACTGGATTCTGAGCTTCGGACACTGCGACTCATCAGGGAGGGGGAGAGATACCTGGACACTGTGTTCCAGGAGGCAGTCACACTCCTTAGATTAAATACCTTGAATTCGGCCAGTGGTCAGGGACAGGAGAGTGTGGCTGCAAGTGAGGCAGGTGGAGGGATCCAGGAGGTAGGGTTGCAGGAGCCTCAGTCCCTGAATTGTCCAACAGGTTCGAGATTCTTGCTCCCTGTGTGGACAGGAACGGGTACTGCAAGGAGGATGAGAAAACTGACCACGGCACCGTGGTACAGGGAACCGTTCAAGTGGGGGGAGAAAAAAGAAATGTAGTCATAATTGGGGATAGTATAGTTAGGGGCATTGATATTGTTCTCTGTGACCAGGATCGAGAATCCCGAAGGTTGTGTTGCCAGCCTAGTGCTTAGGTTCGGGATATTTTATCTGGGTTGCAGAGGAACTTGGAGTGGGAGGGTAAAGATCCAGTTGCTGTGGTCCATGTAGGTACCAATGATTAGATAGAACAGGAACAACGGTTCTGAAAGGGAATATGAACAGCTAGGAGTGAAATTAAAAAGCAGAACCAAAAAGGTAATAATCTCTGGATTACTACCTGAGCCACGAGCTAATTGGCACAGGGTCAATAAGATTAAGGAGGTAAATGCGTGGCTCAAAGATTGGTGTGGGAGGAATGGGTTTGAATTCATGGGACATTGGCACCAGTACAGGGGAAGAGGGGACCTGTTCTGATGGGACGGTCTTCATCTGAATTGTGCTGGGACCAGAGTCCTGGCGAATCGTATAACTAGGGCTGTAGATAGGACTTCAAACTAAATAGTGGGGGGGTGGGTTCCGTTGTATGAAGAATTAGAAAATCAAAGTTAAAGGAGAGGGGAGAAGTGCAGGTTAATGGAGCTGAGGGCTCAGGAGAGGTTAGTAAAGTTTCCAGATCATGTAATAGAACAGAGAGTATAGAAAATGGCAGGAATCTAACCTCAGGCAGAGCAAAAAAGGTGAGAAGTATGAGAAGGGAGGTGGTCAATGCAGGACTGAGGGTTCCTAAATGCGCGCAGTATACGGAACAAGGTAAATGAGCTTGTTGCGCACATTGAAATTGGCCGGTACGATGTTGTAGGCATCACAGAGACGTGGTTGCAAGGGAATCAGAGCTGGGATCAGATGGGCAAAGGGGGCAGGGTTGCATTGTTGGTAAGGAATAAAGTTAAATCGATAGCAAGAAGTGATATAGGATTAGAATCTCTGTGGGTAGAGTTGAGAAATCGCAAAGGTAAAAAGACCCTGATGGGAGTTATGTACAGGCCCCCTAGCAGTAGTCAGGATGCGGGACAGAAAATAAATCAGGAGATAGAAAAGGCATATAAAAAAGGCAATATTACAATAATCATATGTAGGTGGACTTCAACATGTAGGTGGACTGGGAAAATCAGGTAGGTAGTGGATCCCAAGAAAAGGAATTTGTGGAATGTCGAAGAGATATTTCTTTGGAGCAGCTTGTGACAGAGCCTACTAGGGAACAGGCAATTCTGGATTTGGTGATGTGTAATGGGGCAGACTTGGTTAAGGAACTTAAGGTGAAGGAACCCTTAGGGAGCAGTGACCACAATATGATAAAATTTACCCTGCAGTTTGAGAGGGAGAAGCTGGAATCAGATACAACGGTATTACAATTAAATAAAGGTAACTACAAAGACATGAGGGAGGAGCTGGCCAGAGTTGATTGGAAAGGGAGCCTAGGAGGGAAGACAGTGGAACAGCAATGGCAGGAGTTTTTGAGAGTTATTCGGGAGGCACAACAGAAATTCATCCCAAGGAGAGGAAACATGCTGAGGGGAGGTTGAGGCTTCCATGGCTGACGAGGGAAGTCAAGGACAGCATAAAAGCAAAAGAAAAAGCATACAAAGTGGCAAGGATTAGTGGAAAGCCAGAGGATTGGGAAGCCTTTAAAAGCGAGCAGAGGACAACTAAAAAAGCAATAAGGGGGTGAAGATGAAATATGAGTGTAAGCTAGCTAGTAATATCAAATAAGATACGAAGAGATTTTTTCAATATATAAAAGGTAAAAGAGATGCAAAAATAGACATTGGACCACTGGAAAATGAGACTGGAGAAGTAATAATAGGAAACAAAGCAATGGCAGAGGAACTGAATAATTACTTTGAATCAGTCTTCATGGTGGAAGACACCAGTGGGATGCCAGAGTTCCAGGCGAATCAGGGGGCACAGGTGAGTGTAGTGGCCATCACTAAGGAGAAGGTTCTGGGGAAACTGAAAGGTCTGAAGGTGGATAAATCACCTGGACCGGTTGGACTACACCCCAGCATTCTAAACGAGATAGCTGAGGAAATTGTGGAGGCATTGTTGGTGATCTTTCAGGAATCACTGGAGGTAGGGAGGGTCCCAGAGGACTGAAAAGTTGCTAATGTAACACCGCTGCTTAAGAAAGGAGGGAGGCAGCAGATGGGAAATTATAGGCTGGTTAGCCTGACTTCGGTCATTGGCAAGAGTTTAGAGTCCATTATTAAAGAAGAGATCGCAAAGTAGAGTCATAGAGGTTTAAAGCATGGAAACAGGCCCTTCGGCCCAACTTGTCCATGCTGCCCTTTTTTTTAAACCCTTAAGCTAATCCCAATTGCCCGCATTTCACCCATATCCCTCTATACCCATCTTAACCATGTAACTATCTAAATGCTTTTTAAAATACAGAAATGTACCCGCCTCTACTACTACCTCTGGCAGCTTGTTCCAGACACTCACCACACTCTGTGTGAAAAAATTGCCCCTCTGGACACTTTTATGTACTTATTATGTACTTAAGAACATAATAAGAACATAAGAACTAGGAGAAGGAGTAGGCCATCTGGCCCCTCGAGCCTGCTCCGCCATTCAATAAGATCATGGCTGATCTTTTCATGGACTCAGCTCCACTTACCCACCTGCTCACCATAACCCTTAATTCCTTTACTGTTCAAAAATTTATCTATCCTTGCCTTAAAAACATTCAATGGGGTAGCCTCAACTGCTTCACTGGGCAGGGAATTCCACAGATTCACAACTCTTTGTGTGAAGAAGTTCCTCCTCAACTCAGTCCTAAATCTGCTTCCCCTTATTTTGAGGCTATGCCCCCTAGTTCTAGTTACACCTGCCAGTGGAAACAACTTCCCTGCTTCTATCTTATCTATTCCCTTCATAATCTTATATGTTTCTATATTATCTCCCCTCATTCCTCTGAATTCCAATGAGTATAGCCCCAGTCTACTCAGTCTCTCCTCATAAGCCAACCCTCTCAACTCCGAAATCAACCTAGTGAATCTCCTCTGCACCCCCTCCAGTACCAGTATATCCTTTCTCAAGTAGAACATAGAACATAGAACATTACAGCGCAGAACAGGCCCTTCGGCCCACGATGTTGCACCGACCAGTTAAAAAAAAAACTGTGACCCTCCAACCTAAACCAATTTCTTTTCGTCCATGAACCTATCAATGGATCTCTTGAACGCCCCCAAACTAGGCGCATTTACTACTGATGCTGGCAGGGCATTCCAATCCCTCACCACCCTCTGGGTAAAGAACCTACCCCTGACATCGGTTCTATAACTACCCCCCCTCAATTTAAAGCCATGCCCCCTCGTGCTGGATTTCTCCATCAGAGGAAAAAGGCTATCACTATCCACCCTATCTAAACCTCTAATCATCTTATATGTTTCAATAAGATCCCCTCTTAGCCGCCGCCTTTCCAGCGAAAACAATCCCAAATCCCTCAGCCTCTCCTCATAGGATCTCCCCTCCATACCAGGCAACATCCTGGTAAACCTCCTCTGCACCCTCTCCAAAGCCTCCACATCCTTCCTGTAATGTGGGGACCAGAACTGCACACAGTACTCCAAGTGCGGCCGCACCAGAGTTGTGTACAGTTGCAACATAACGCTACGACTCCTAAATTCAATCCCCCTACCAATAAACGCCAAGACACCATATGCCTTCTTAACAACCTTATCTACTTGATTCCCAACTTTCAGGGATCTATGCACACATACACCTAGATCCCTCTGCTCCTCCACACTATTCAAAGTCCTCCCGTTAGCCCTATACTCAACACATCTGTTATTCCTACCAAAGTGAATTACCTCACACTTCTCCGCATTAAACTCCATCCGCCACCTCTCGGCCCAACTTTGCAACCTGTCTAAGTCTTCCTGCAAACTACGACACCCTTCCTCACTGTCTACCACACCACCGACTTTGGTGTCATCAGCAAATTTGCTAATCCACCCAACTATACCCTCATCCAGATCATTAATAAATATTACAAACAGCAGTGGCCCCAAAACAGATCCCTGAGGTACACCACTTGTAACCGCACTCCATGATGAATATTTACTATCAACCACCACCCTTTGTTTCCTATCCGCTAGCCAATTCCTGATCCAATTTCCTAGATCACCCCCAATCCCATACATCTGCATTTTCTGCAGAAGCCTACCATGGTGAACCTTATCAAACGCCTTACTAAAATCCATATATACCACGTCCACTGCCTTGCCCCCATCCACCTCCTTGGTCACTTTCTCAAAAAACTCAATAAGGTTAGTAAGGCACGACCTACCTGCCACAAAACCATGCTGACTATCACCTATCAATTCATTACTCTCCAAATAACTATAAATCCTATCCCTTATAATTTTTTCCAACATCTTGCCGACAACAGAAGTGAGACTCACCGGTCTATAATTCCCGGGGAAGTCTCTGTTCCCCTTCTTAAACAATGGGACAACATTCGCTAACCTCCAATCTTCTGGTACTATACCAGAGGCCAACGACGACCTGAAGATCAGAGCCAGAGGCTCTGCAATCACTTCTCTTGCCTCCCAGAGAATCCTTGGATAAATCCCATCCGGACCAGGGGATTTATCTATTTTCAGACCCTCCAGAATATCCTGCACATCCTCCTTATCAACTGTAATACTGTCTATTCTACTCCCTTGCAACCCAGTGTCCTCCTCAGCTATATTCATGTCCCCTTGCGTGAACACCGAAGAGAAATATTGGTTCAATGCTTCACCAATCTCCTCCGGTTCCACACATAACTTCCCTCTGCCATCTATAACTGGCCCTAAACTTGCCCTAACCAACCTTCTGTTCTTGACATACCTATAGAACGCCTTAGGATTCTCTTTAACCCTATCCGCCAAAGTCTTCTCATGTCCCCTTTTAGCCCTTCTAAGCTCGCTCTTCAACTCCCTCTTAGCCAATCTAAAGCTTTCTAGTGCACTACCCGAGTGCTCACGTCTCATCCGAACATAAGCCTCCTTTTTCTTTTTAACCAACAAATAAACTTTTTTGGTGCACCACGGTTCCCTAGCCCTACCAATTCCTCCTTGCCTGACAGGGACATACCTATCACAGACTCGCAGTAGCTGCTCCTTGAAAAAACTCCACATGTCGGACGTTCCCAGTCCCTGTAATCTCCTAGTCCAACCTATGTTTCCTAATTCTCTCCTAATAGCCTCATAATTACTCCAGGTGTGGCCTCCATCCATATAACCTCCATAAACTCTATCCCTCTAGCAATAAAGGACAAAATTCCATTTGCCTTCTTAATTATCTGCTGCACCTGCAAACCAACTCCTTGAGATTCCTGCACAAGGACACCCAGGTCCCTCTGCACAGCAGCATGCTCCAATTTTTTACCATTTAAATAATCCATTTTGCTGTTATTCCTACCAAAATGGATGACCTCACATTTACCAACATTGTACTCCATCTGCCAGACCCTCTCCCACTCACTTAGACTTTCTATATCCGTTTGCAGACTTTCAACGTCCTCTGCACACTTTGCTCTGCCACCCATCTTCGTGTCATCTGTGAATTTTGACACACTACACTTGGTCTCCAACTCCAAATCATCTATGTAAATCATAAACAATTGCGGTCCCAACACTGATCCCTGAGGCACACCACTAGTCACTGACCGCCAACCAGAAAAACACCCCATTTACCCCCACTCTTTGCTTTCTGTTCGTTAACAAATCCTCTATCCATACTAATACATTACCCGTAACAGCGTGCACCTTTAACTTATGTAGCAGTCTTTGGTGTGGCACCTTGTCAAATGCCTTCTGGAAATCCAGATACACCACATCCACAGGTTCCCCATTGTCCACTGCACATGTAATCTTCTCAAAGAATTCCACCAAATTAGTCATGAACCCATGCTGCGTCTTACCAATGGGACAATTTATATCCAGATGTCTTGCTATTTCTTCCTTGATGATTTTTCGATCGGTTCACCTGAATCAGAAGTGCACCTGCTGAAAATCAAGAGGCCAATTTAAATTGATTAAAAAACCATTGACTGGAATTTTACATTGCCCATCTATTTTTACAGTTGGCAGTCAGGCCACTTGGCAAGGCAGCCTTTATATTTCAGTAGTAACGTCGATTCATGATAGGATGAAATTAAAAAATTTAATTAACAAATGTGTCTGGGGACTGAGCGTCTGTGAGATTGTGCTGCCTAGACATTCCTGGCATAGTTTATCCACTGATATTTATTTTTTACGATTGGCAGATCCCTCAGACAGCTTTGAAGAGTCAGGCCACATATTCCCTTTTCTCAGCATCCTCTTCCTGCTGTCTTCCTGCCCTTCCCAGCAGCACTCAGTGATCTCGGGTGGGTGTGGATTTGACATCCGCTCACTCCTGCGCCAAGCTTCGAGTGTAAAATTCAGGCCTTGGATTTCATTGGTCATGATTTCATGGGTGCCATCAGCCAAGTTGGAAGTAGAACATAGAACATAGAACATTACAGCGCAGAACAGGCCCTTCGGCCCACGATGTTGCACCGACCAGTTAAAAAAAAAAACTGTGACCCTCCAACCTAAACCAATTTCTTTTCGTCCATGAACCTATCTACGGATCTCTTAAACGCCCCCAAACTAGGCGCATTTACTACTGATGCTGGCAGGGCATTCCAATCCCTCACCACCCTCTGGGTAAAGAACCTACCCCTGACATCGGTTCTATAACTACCCCCCCTCAATTTAAAGCCATGCCCCCTCGTGCTGGATTTCTCCATCAGAGGAAAAAGGCTATCACTATCCACCCTATCTAAACCTCTAATCATCTTATATGTTTCAATAAGATCCCCTCTTAGCCGCCGCCTTTCCAGCGAAAACAATCCCAAATCCCTCAGCCTCTCCTCATAGGATCTCCCCTCCATACCAGGCAACATCCTGGTAAACCTCCTCTGCACCCTCTCCAAAGCCTCCACATCCTTCCTGTAATGTGGGGACCAGAACTGCACACAGTACTCCAAGTGCGGCCGCACCAGAGTTGTGTACAGTTGCAACATAACGCTACGACTCCTAAATTCAATCCCCCTACCAATAAACGCCAAGACACCATATGCCTTCTTAACAACCTTATCTACTTGATTCCCAACTTTCAGGGATCTATGCACACATACACCTAGATCCCTCTGCTCCTCCACACTATTCAAAGTCCTCCCGTTAGCCCTATACTCAACACATCTGTTATTCCTACCAAAGTGAATTACCTCACACTTCTCCGCATTAAACTCCATCCGCCACCTCTCGGCCCAACTTTGCAACCTGTCTAAGTCTTCCTGCAAACTACGACACCCTTCCTCACTGTCTACCACACCACCGACTTTGGTGTCATCAGCAAATTTGCTAATCCACCCAACTATACCCTCATCCAGATCATTAATAAATATTACAAACAGCAGTGGCCCCAAAACAGATCCCTGAGGTACACCACTTGTAACCGCACTCCATGATGAATATTTACTATCAACCACCACCCTCTGTTTCCTATCCGCTAGCCAATTCCTGATCCAATTTCCTAGATCACCCCCAATCCCATACATCTGCATTTTCTGCAGAAGCCTACCATGGTGAACCTTATCAAACGCCTTACTAAAATCCATATATACCACGTCCACTGCCTTGCCCCCATCCACCTCCTTGGTCACTTTCTCAAAAAACTCAATAAGGTTAGTAAGGCACGACCTACCTGCCACAAAACCATGCTGACTATCACCTATCAATTCATTACTCTCCAAATAACTATAAATCCTATCCCTTATAATTTTTTCCAACATCTTGCCGACAACAGAAGTGAGACTCACCGGTCTATAATTCCCGGGGAAGTCTCTGTTCCCCTTCTTAAACAATGGGACAACATTCGCTAACCTCCAATCTTCTGGTACTATACCAGAGGCCAACGACGACCTGAAGATCAGAGCCAGAGGCTCTGCAATCACTTCTCTTGCCTCCCAGAGAATCCTTGGATAAATCCCATCCGGACCAGGGGATTTATCTATTTTCAGACCCTCCAGAATATCCTGCACATCCTCCTTATCAACTGTAATACTGTCTATTCTACTCCCTTGCAACCCAGTGTCCTCCTCAGCTATATTCATGTCCCCTTGCGTGAACACCGAAGAGAAATATTGGTTCAATGCTTCACCAATCTCCTCCGGTTCCACACATAACTTCCCTCTGCCATCTATAACTGGCCCGAAACTTGCCCTAACCAACCTTCTGTTCTTGACATACCTATAGAACGCCTTAGGATTCTCTTTAACCCTATCCGCCAAAGTCTTCTCATGTCCCCTTTTAGCCCTTCTAAGCTCGCTCTTCAACTCCCTCTTAGCCAATCTAAAGCTTTCTAGTGCACTACCCGAGTGCTCACGTCTCATCCGAACATAAGCCTCCTTTTTCTTTTTAACCAACAAAGAAACTTTTTTGGTGCACCACGGTTCCCTAGCCCTACCAATTCCTCCTTGCCTGACAGGGACATACCTATCACAGACTCGCAGTAGCTGCTCCTTGAAAAAACTCCACATGTCGGACGTTCCCAGTCCCTGTAATCTCCTAGTCCAACCTATGTTTCCTAATTCTCTCCTAATAGCCTCATAATTACCCTTCCCCCAGCTAAAACCACTGGCCCGAGGTTCATGCCTATCCCTTTCCATCACTAAGGTGAACGTAACCGAATTGTGGTCACTATCACCAAAATGCACACCAACTTCCAAGTCTAGCACCTGGTCTGGCTCATTTCCCAGCACCAGATCCAATATAGCCTCACCTCTAGTTGGCCTGTCTACATACTGAGTCAAAAAACCTTCCTGCACGCTTTGAACAAAAACTGACCCCTCTAACGAGCTAGAGCTATAACAATTCCAGTCAATATTAGTCAAGTTAAAATCCCCCATAACAATTGCCCTATTACTTTCACTCCTAAGCAGGATTGACTCCGCAATCCTTTCCTCAACCTCTCTAGAACTTTTAGGAGGTCTATAAAAGACTCCCAACAGGGTGACCTCTCCTCTCCTATTTCTAATCTCCGCCCATACTACCTCAACAGATAAGTCCTCATCAAACCTCCTCTCTGACACTGTGATACAATCTCTGACCAATAATGCTACCCCTCCCCCTCTTCTACCTCCTTCCCTACTTCGACTAAAACATTTGAACCCCGGGACCTGCAGCATCCATTCCTGCCCCTGCTCTATCCATGTCTCTGAAATAGCCACAACATCGAAGTAGGTATCCATTGCCTTCTTGCAACCATCTCTTGAACTTGTTTAACATAGAACATAGAACATAGAACAGTACAGCACAGAACAGGCCCTTCAGCCCACGATGTTGTGCCGAGCTTTATCTGAAACCAAGATCAAGCTATCCCACTCCCTATCATCCTGGTGTGCTCCATGTGCCTATCCAATAACCGCTTAAATGTTCCTAAAGTGTCTGACTCCACTATCACTGCAGGCAGTCCATTCCACACCCCAACCACTTTGATGGTACAAGAGATCAGTGTGCTTGAATTTCTACAGAACGAACACATCATGGCAGTTTTCTGGGGCTTGTACAATATTTCTATGACTGAAAAGCACCTGCAAACATAGAACATAGAACACATAACAGTACAGCACAGGAATAGGCCCTTTGGCCTACGATGTTGTGCCAAACATGATGCCAAATTAAACTAATCCCTTCTGCCTGCCCTTGGTCCATATCCTTCTATTCCTTGCATATTCATATTCTTATCTAAAAGTCCCTTTAACACTGCTGTCGTATCTGTCGCCACCACCACCCCTGGCAACGTGTTCCAGACATCTGTAATTTTATGTACCCTTTGCCAAATTTGCATGTGGTTCAGGTAACAATCCAGAGGTTATACCCTTAGACATTCTGTTCTTTAACTCCTCAAACTGACTACATAGAACCTCCTTTCTCATTCTACCTATGTTGTTGGTGACTACATAGACCTCAATCATGGGATCCTCCTCCTCCCACTGCAAGTTCCTCTCCAGCCCAGAGCAGATGTCCCTAAGACTGGTACCAGGCAGGCAACACAGCTTTTGCGACTCTCAATCCTGGCTACAGATAACAGTGTCTATTCCCCTGGCTATGCTATCCCCAACTAATACTATAATTATCTGTCCACCCCCCCCCCACCCCCCCACTTGAATGGCTCCCTGAACCATGGTGCCATGGACAGTTCGCCACTCTGCTCCTTTTTACTTTAAGCTGCGTCTTTCCTGTCTGACCTTCTGACACAGGCTGGTTGAGAAATGTGCAGTACAGCAGGTGCCTGAGGCCTAGAGTGGATGATTTAGATGACAGAAAGCCATGCCCCTTTTTTCATAGCACTAGTTGGCATAAAGCAGGTAAGTGTAAATGTCCTAGTCGCTTTGAGAAGCCAGTGAGGGTAGTCAGACATGGGGTGTTAGTCAGAGGTTGGGAGAATAGTCGGGTTGGGTAGTATTTTGAGGGTAACTATTCAGGCAACACAGTTGGAACTATCAAACATATGTACAAAATAGGAGCAGAAGTAAACCATTTGGCCTCTGAACTTGCTCCATCATTCGATAAGAGCATGGCTCATCTGTTGCGATTCAAGTTTTACATTCCCATTTATCCCTGTCAATCCCTGATTCCCATTGCCTAAAAATAATCAATCTACCTCCCCCCTTAAAAATATTCAATGACCTGGCCGCCACTGCCTTCTGAGGCAGAGTTCCAAAGTCGCACAACCCTCGAAGAGAAAGACGTTTCTCATTTTCTGTCCTAAAAATGCAAACCCTGATTTTAAACCAGTGCCCTTAGGTCTGGACTTACCACAAGAGAAACATCCTTATCATGTCCATGTCAAAACCATTGAGGACCTTATATACTTCAATCAAGTCAGCTATTATCCTTCGAAATTCCAATGGAACAAACCCAGTCTGTCTAATCCTCATAAAACGGCCCACTTATTCCAGGTAACAATTTAGTAAACTTTTTTGCAGTAACTCTCCAGTGCAGTTACTTCCTTATGTAATTTTTTTTTCATTTTACTATTTATTGTCAATTTATGTACAGTATCACACAAATCCTGTACCCAATAGCCTTAGCGGGGCAGGTTACTGCTGAACAGCATGCCACTGTTCCATGAGCATGGGTCACTTTACCCCAAATCACATGAGTCTTGTTTGGTTTACCGTGAGGAGTGACACTGTTGTTCTTTACTTTGTAGGCGTAAGCACATCTCTTGCCCAGGTAAAATTCTGTTTCTTCATGGCAGTTAACATCCTCAATCTTCAGGAGAGCAGTGTACTCTTGTTGGTTTTGAAAGCCTCGTTTATAACCAGTAACACAGCTTTGCACTATAATCTTCCAGTCACTGTGTGAGATCTCTGTGCAGCTGGGTCACCTGCCCTAATACCAAAATGGAAGAAGAGTGAATAAGGACATGTCCAAAGTCATCCAAAGTCTCTGAATTAAATCAGAATTTTGCATGATTCTAGTGAAGGATAATTACTGATCAGAAATTTAAAGTTTATGGAATCATCGAATTGCTACAATGCAGAAGGAGGCCATTCGGCCCATCGAGTCTGCACCAATTCTTACCCAGGCTTACCCCATAACCCCATATATTTGCCCCCACTAATCCCCATAATTTATATATCTTGGGGCATTAAGGGGCAACTTAGCATAGCCAACCAAGCTAATCTGCACATCTTTGGAAATTTTTCAGGGAAATCCCTATGTAGGCCTTAGGAGGGGCCTTCTGGTGGAGGGATGCTCATGTCCCCAGCACATTGTACATCCTCTGGGTACCAACCTCTGGAGATCAGAGGTTATCATGGAAATCATTGAAACTCTGCAGTGCAGAAGGCGGCCATTCGGCCCATCGAGTCTGTACTGACAACAATCCCTTACAGGCCCTATCCCTGAAACCCCACATATTTACCCTGCTAATCCCTCTAACATACGTATCCCGGGACACTAAGGGGCAATTTAGCATGGCCAATCAACCTAACCCATGCATCTTTGGACTGTGGGAGGAAACCGGAGCACCCAGAGGAAACCCATGCAGTCACGGGGAGAACATGCAAACTCCACACAGTCAGTGACCCAAGCCGGGAATCGAACCCAGGTCCTTGGAGCAGTGAGGCAGCAGTGCTAACCACTGTGCCACCATGACGCCCACGGGCAATGAGCAATAATTATGGGCAATAATTTCGGACCAGAAGTGATTGATCATCAGCATAAAGTCAGTGTGTGCAGTTTATTGACATTTCCTGTATATTGTCATGGAGATGATAGACCTCTATTATTATCATCCTTATGCTGCTCCTTCAGTACAAGTCATCAGCAGCGCAGCCACCCCCGATCCGCTCTCCCCCGCCACATTTGAACAGGTAGTGGGGAGGTGCAGGTAGTTCAAGATTCCATGTCACAATTGAGACCTGTGCGTGAGCAATTAATGTCCAATTAAGGAATTCATCCACCTACCACTCCTCTGTGTGTGCACTTTCCACTAATATGATATACTTTGAAATTTTCCTCTTTTTTAAAAACTGATTGACTTCACGTCAGGCCTACAATGTTCAGTTTGATTTGCAGGTAAAAAATGCTGTCAAAACTTTAAAAATTGATTGGTCAACACTTTTCTTCCTGAACCATGCACATGCTTTTAGCATTTTTCTTCCTGAGGAGAATTTTCAGAATGAAGCTAAGTGTGACTGAATATCCCATTGTTGCTTAAAGGGACATTGGTTCATCCAACAATGATGCTTCCACAATGGCCTAGAATGATGTAGGAATAAAGATATTTGTCCAAGTCAGAATGATATGTGATTTGCTGAACTTGGCAATGATAGTATTCCCATAACATTGTTACTTTTGTCCTTTTTAGTGGCTAAAGTTTCATAGGAGGGAAGTGGTATTGAAAGAGCTTGCTGCGCTGCTGTTGTGCATCATATAGATTGCATCCCTCTGGTTTGAAGATTACTTGCTTCCACTCTGGGGAGGTGGGTTTTGGACTGGCTGAATAGTCCAATCATGGAGCCACAGACTCTGCCACAGGTTTGGCAGGTGGTGTTTGATGAGATGGGTGGATGGGATGCTCTGGATTCTACACTCTCCGTTATTTATGTTTGGCCTCTGTATGCTCCACCCATTGACGCTCAAGGTGATTGATGCCTTCAGGATGCTTCTTCTCCAGTTTGTACGTTACAATGCAAGAGATTCCCACAGGTTGATAGGGATGTTGCATTTAATTAGGGGGGCTTTCAGAGTGTTCCTGTCGCATTTTTGCTGCTCTTCTCATGATCACTTGGCATTGCAGAGCTCGGAGTAGAGCACTTGTCGCAGGAGTCTTGTGTCGGCACGTCGGGCATGTAGACAATGTGGCCTGCCTATTGCAGATGGTTGAGCATGAACAGTGCCTCGATACTGGGGATACTGGCCTGGGAGAGGATGCTCACATTAGTATACCAATATATTTGCAGCCACAGTTTGCTAGTAAGACCCTAAGACGTAGGAGTAAAAGTAGGTCTTTTGGCCCATCGAATCTGCTTCACTATCCAACGTGATCATGGCTGATCTGATATGGTAATCCTCAACTCCACTTTCCTGCCTTATTTCTATAACCCTTGATTCCCTTACTCATTAAAAATCTGTCTGACTCAACCTTCAACATACCTAACAACCTAGCCATTACAGCTCCCAGACATTAAGAATTCCACAGATTCACTACCCTCTAAGAGAGGAAATTCCTCCCTATCTGTGTTTAAATGGGTAACCCCTTACTCTGAGATTATGCCCTCGAGTTGTAGTCTGTCCCATAAGAGGAAACAAAAGAATATTGAACCCAGTGCCAGGGCAAGATCAAACAAACTGGATGTGAGCTTTCAGGAGGATATAGGGTGAATTCTCCCCCGAGAAAACTAAGTGTCATTCAATGAGAATAATTGAGTGATTCATGCTGGTCTCTCAGGCGTGCTCTGCACCGTAATCATCCCACACTTAATCACTTCTTTGGAGTCCTGAGGGCGCAGAGTCTAAACACGATGGTGAGCCCAGCTTTAGAGTGCTCAGGCGCCGTTGCACAAGGGCGCCGATCTCTCAGCGCACTGGGAAATCCCCTCCCTCGCTCCAAGGACATTGGGACCCTCCCCCTCATCCGCAGCATTTCCCCGAACCTCCCCCCTCCAACATGGGTCTTCCGGATCAGGGCATCAAGGCTTTCCCAATGGGGCCTCTGCATGACCTTGACGTGACCCCCGGCATGGCGCCCTGGACATATCCCCCATCATGACCCCCTCCACAATCAATCCTGTATAACCCCTTCATGATGCACCCCTGCACATCCACTGATCCCCCTTGCATAGCTCCCCTGTCATTGCCCTCTCCCAAGCCCTCTGACACTGCCCCTGGCACACTGGCAGTACCCAATTGGCACCGCTGGAGTGCCCAGTTGGTGCCACTGGGGTGCCTCGTGGTCACTGCCAGGTGCCTGCTGGTCAATGCTGGGATGCCTAGTGGGCACTGCTGGAGTGTTTGGTGGGCATTGCCCAATGGGCACTGCCCGGCCATGCCCCTGACTTCCCGGGTGCTTCAATGGCCTCCAAGATCCCTGGCACGGCAATCGCTCCATGTCTCTGCTAATGGGACCAGTAATGATTCTTGCTGTAATCGCACCATGCCCGAAGGCTGGAAGATTCTGTGCGCTGGAATTTGAACGGGCAATGCATATTTAAATGCTACTTTAAATATGCTAATTGGTATCATGCCCTTTCTGAGCACAGTCTGGTTCACACCATTAGAAAAGAGCCCTGACGATCGCAAACTGTTTCGCACAGGTGCGAAATCAATTTTTAGGTCTGCATGCTATTTTCCAGGATCGGCGCAATTTGCACCAGGGACAGTGAGGTTGGAAAATCACCCCCATAATTTATCCCACTGGGTGACTGGACATGACACTCTTATTTTAATTTTTATTGATTTTGCAGGATGTGGGCGTCACTGGCTAGGCCAGCATTTATTGCCCATCAGAGCAGAGAAGACTGAGGGGTGACCTGATTGAGTTGTGCAAGATTACGAGAGTCATGGACAGAGTGGATAAAGAGCAGCTGGCTGTTCCCCTTAGTTGAAGAGTTAGTCATGAGAGGACAGAGCTTCAAGGTGAGGGGCAGGAGGTTTAGGGTGGATGTGAGGAAAAACCTTTTTGTCCAGAGGGTGGCGATGGTCTGGAATGTGCTGCCTGGGAGAGTGGTCGAGGTGAGTTGCCTCACATCCTTTAAAAAGTAACTGGATGAGCACTTGGCACATCATAACATTGAGGTGCTGGCAGATGGGGTTAAGTGAGAGTTCAGTTGTTTCTAATCATAGAAACCCTACAGTACAGAAAGAGGCCATTCGGCCCATCGAGTCTGCACCGACCACAATCCCACCCAGGCCCTACCCCCAAATCCCTACATATTTTACCCGCTAATCTACGCATCCCAGGACACTAAGGGGCAATTTTAGCATGGCCAATCAACCTAACCCGCACATCTTTGGACTGTGGGAGGAAACCGGAGCACTCGGAGGAAACCCACGCAGACACGAGGAGAATGTGCAAACTCCACACAAACAGTGACCCAAGCCGGGAATCGAACCCAGGTCCCTGGAGCTGTGAAGCAGCAGTGCTAACCACTGTGCTACCGTGCCGCCCCTGTGTTGGTGCAGACTCGATAGGCTGAAGGGCCTCTTCTGCGCTGTGTGATTCTATGACTCTATAAGAAGGTGGTGGTGAGCTGCCTTCTTGAACTGTTTCAGTCCCTGAGGTGTAGGTACACTCAGTGCTGTTAGGGAGGGGATTCCAGGATTTTGAACCTGCGACAGTGAAGAAATGGCAATATATTTTCAAGTCAGGATGGTGAGTGACTTGGAGGGGAACATCCAGGTGGTGATGTTCCCAGGTATCTGCTGCTCTTGTCCTTCTAGATTGTAGTGGCTGTGGGTTTGGAAGGTACTGATTAAGGAACCTTGGGGAGTTCTTGCATTGCATCTTGTAAATGGTTCACACTGCTGCCACTGTTTGTCGGTGGTGGAGGGATTGAACGTTTATGAAAGGAGTAGGAATCAAATGGGCTGCTTTGTCCTGGATGGTGTCGAGCTTCTTGAGTGTTGTTGTATCTGCACTCATCCAGGAAAGTGGAGAATATTCCATTTCACTCCTGACTTGTGCCTTGATGGATACGCTTTGGGAGGGGTGGGGGGTGTGGGGAGCAATCAAGAAGTGAGTTACTTGCCTCAGGATTCTTAGCCTTGACCTGTTCTGCTAGCCACTATATAGATGCCTAATCCAGTTCAGTTTCTGGTCAGTGGTAACCCCCAGGATGTTGATAGTGGGGGATTCAGTGATGGTAATGCTATTGAATGGCAAGAGGCGATGGTTAGATCTTTCTTGTTGGTGATGGTCATTACTTGGCACTTGTGTGATGTGAATATTATATGTGGAAATTACTTTCAACCATAGTAGATTTTGCTGCTCATCTCTCATATTGCTCGAACATTGAATCTGTTGATGTGGTCATAAAATAATATTTTTTTTACTGCCTTTGCTTTCTTTCTTGTCTGTGCTTACCACCTGCCTCTGTCTATCCTGTGTTTGGCTGGATATTAGAGCAAGCAGTGTCAACATGCAATCTGGAACCTACAAAGGAGCTTTGTGAGGAAAATGAAGGTAAAGATCCATCAGAAGGAATGAGAATAAAAATTCCGGTTTGCATCTAACATCACACCATAGTGCAGTGGTTGTATGTGAATGTATTGGAACCAACCTCATTATAAATAAGGATAATAATTTGACAATAACTGACAAGGCGACACTGTGGCACAGTGGTTGCTGCCTCACAGCCCCAGGGACATGGGTTCAGTTCTCATCTTGGGTAACTGTCTGCGTGGAGTTTTCACATTCCCCCCGTGTCTGCGTGGATTTCCTCCGGGTGCTCCGGTTTTCTCCCACAGTCCAAACATGTGCTGGTTAGGTTGATTGGCCATGCTTAAATTGCCCCTTAATGTCAGGGGGATTAGGAGGGTAAATAAGTGGGGTTACGGGGATAAGAAAGGACGTTGATGGGCCAAATAGCCTCCTTCTGCACTGTAGATTCTATGATTCCATGATTCTATGATAATTTGTAACCTCCTGAAGTTACAGAGACATAGACACCTCCATCTAGATGAATTACTATTCTATGAATCTATTCAAGCTCATTAATATAAATTAACGTAACATAAGAAATAAGAGCAAGAGAAAAATATACATCCCGTAAAGCCATCTGTCATTCAGTATGATCATTTTTGAACCTGGGCTTCAAATCCATTTTCCCACCCATTGCTATATTCCTTGGTTGTCTCGGAGACCAAAATTCTGTCTCCCTCAGCCTCAAATAATGGCACATCCACAATTCTCTGGGGTAGAGAATTTCAGAGATTCTCAATTCTTAGCGTGAGGAAATTTCTCCTCATCACATTCCTAAATAATCAGCCCCTTATCCTGAAACTGTGCCCACTCATTCTAGATTCCCCAGCCTGAAGAAACAATGTTTTAGTATATTCCCTGTCAAATCACTTCATAATCTTAAATCTATCAATGATATCACCTTTCGTTCTTCTAAACTCCAGAGAAAATTGACTCAATTTACTCAGCCTCTCAAAGACAACTCGTTCATCCAGGAACCAATTTAGTGAACTGTATACCTCCAACGCAAACATATCCTTCCTTAAAATGAAGACTAAATTGCACATGGTATTTGATATACTTGGATTTCCAAAAGGCATTTGATAAAGTGCCACATTGAAGAATACTACACAAGATAAGAGCTCATAATGTAGGATTGGTTAGCTAATAGGAATAAAAGAGTTGGGGTAAATGGGTCATTTTCAGGCTGGCAAGCTGTAACTAGTGGAGTGTTACAGGGATCAGTACAAGGGTCTCAATTATTTAAAATCTGTATTAATGACTTGAATGAAGGGACCAAATGTATGGTAACTAAAATTGCTGATGTCACAAAGGTAGTTAGCAAAGTAAGCTGAAGGGGATACACAGAACTTGTAAAGCGATTCAGATAGCTTAGGGCTCTAAGAGTCCCTGCCCTGCGGGAATGACGGTGCCAATTTTTTTTTGTATCTAGAGAGAAAACTGGCCTGAGGAGCTGGAGAATTCCACCTCAGTTCTCATATGAGAATTTGAGAGTGTCAGTTCTGATAAGATTCTGCCCAATTTACTAGCTACCAATTTGTTCGTGGTCCATGTAGTAAACCAGAGATTGTTACCTTTGCAGTTCTGCTTTTTAATTTAGTCCCTAGCTGTTCATACTCCTTCAGCAGAATCTCTTTTCCATTCTTACCTATATCATCTATGTCATTGGTATCCATGTGCACCACAACAACTGGATCTTTCCCCACTCATTCCAAGTTCCTTGCCAGCAACACGCGATGCCGGCAACAGGGCGGCATGGTGGCACAGTGGTTAGCACTGCTGCCTCACAGTGCCAGGGACCAGGGTTCAATTCCCGGCTTGAGTCAATGTATATGTTCTCCCTGTGTCTGACTGGGTTTCCTCTGGGTACTCCAGTTTCCTCCCACAGTCTGAAAGATGTGCTCGTTAGGTGCATTAGACAAATTAAATTCTCCCTCATTGTACCAGAACAGGCACTGGAATGCGGCGACCAGGGGATTTTCACAGTAACGAGGACGGCAGGGTGGCACAGTGGTTAGCACTGCTACTTCACAGCACCAGGGACCCAGGTTCGATTCCCGGCTTGGGTCACTGTCTGTGTGTAGTTTGCATGTTCTCCCCGTGTCTGCGTGGGTTTCCTCCGGGTGCTCCAGTTTTCTCCCTCAGTCCAAAGATGCTAAATTTTTCCTCAATGTACCCCAAACAGGCGACAAAGTGTGATGACTAGAGGATTTTCACAGTAACTTAATTGCAGTGTGAATGTAAGCCTACTTGTGACGAATAAATAAACTTTACTTTATTACACTGTTAATGTAAGCCTACTTGTGACACTAATAAATAAACTTTAAGTTTAAAATTTAAATTTAAACGTACTTAACTCTAGCATCAGACAGGCAACTCAGCTTTTGGGATATATGCTTTTGGTACCCCGATTTATTCTGTCCCCTACTACAACAACATTCCTTCTTTCTCTCCCCACTTGAATGGCTCCCTGCACCATGATGCTGTGGTCAGTTTTCTCACCCACTCTACACTCCCTGCTCTTATTCACAAAGGCAGCAAGAACATTGGATTTGTTGGACAAGTGCAGGGCTGTGGCTCTTCCACTGCTACCTCTGGATGCCCATATCTACCTTACCTAAAGTCACACGGTTCTGTGGACCAAATCAGAAGCATCTAGCCTCTTGGAACCAAGTGTTCAGGTAACTTTCTCCCTGATGCATCGCAGTCTGAATCTCAGACTCTACCTCATTAGCTTTGACACAATGTGCCTCGAGCTGCCATAACTTACTGCAAATGTGGTTATCATGAACCGTAAGGTGTCCACCAGAACCCACATGTTATGCTGGCAATGCATCATCTGCTCTGCCACCTTATTGTTGTGCTTTATTTAACATATTTGGTTGCATGTTTAGAAATATCACACAACTGTTATTTGTAAGTAGTTTAATTAGTTAAGCTTTAAATTTAAGGCAAAACCTAAGTCTCCCTCATACCCGTTTAAACTATTACCCCGCTTGCTCACCTAACACTCACCAACTATCAGAGGCTGAAGGAGGTATAAAAAGCAGAACCTTCTTTCCCCCTATACATTCCCAGATTAGCATTCATTCCTCCTTGTCTCTGCCATCTCACTGTGGTTACATGTCAAAGGTGGCTGCATAGTTTGTTACTTCTCATCACATCCGTCCAAAAATACATGTGCATGCTTCTAAAACTTATCTTAATTGCTATTATTGTCATCCAACTGAGAGGAATATTTATGATGCAGTAGATTATGTCTAAATGATCTAACTATGTGCTGTTCATTGTTTACTTGATATAACAACAACTTGATATAGCATCTTTGATGTTGTAAAACATGCCACTAGAGTGTCCCCAAACAAAATCTGATACTGAGCCAGATTAGAATGTATTAGGACAGGCGACCAAAAGCTTGGTTAAAGAAGTAGATGTTTCGCAATTTCTTAAAGGAAAAGAGAAAGGTATCAACAGAGGTATTGGGGAGAAATTCTGGAGATTAGGCCCTAGGCAGCTGAAAGCATAATCATCAATAGAGGACTGATGAAAATTGTGTTAGCCCAAGAGGCTAGAAACAGGGGAAGGAATGCAGAGATATCAGAGGGTTATATGACTGATGGAGATTACAGAGAAAGGAAGAGACAGGACTTTGGAGAGATTTGAATATGGTTAAGATAATTTTAAATTGAGTATTGCTGGTTGGGAGCCAATATAGCCCAGAAATTATGGCAGAACAAGATTGGGATTGAGACAAAATCAGTAGAGTTTAGACAAACTCAAGGTTATGAAGAGCATAAATTGAGAGGCTGGCCAAGGAAGCATTGGAATAGTCAAGTCGAGAAGTAAAAAAGACATTGATGACGGTTCCAGCAGCAGATAACTAAGCCAGTGGTGGGGTAAGGCGGTCTTATGGAGATGGGTGGCTGAGGATAAGATGTTGGAAGCTTATCTCAGGGTTAAATAGGACACAAAGATTGAAAACTCTCTGGTTTAGACATTGACATTGAGTGGGATAGAGTCAGTGTGTAGAAAATGGAGTTTCTGTCAAATTCATATAAAATTCTGATATGGGAATAATTGTTAAAGGCAGGAAATAGTCCATGAGTTATTCATCTTTGTTTTTGTATGCTTAAAAAAGGGGGTGCCACACTCACAGTCCTCCTTTCCCAATCAGCCACCCAAAGTCTGGTCTCCCCAGATGCTCCCTACCTTTCCAACTCCTCCCCCACACACCCCAGGGCTTCACCTCTAGACCCCATGACGAAACCCCCACGCTTAACCGGTCTTGGGGCTATGACCACTTTGACCAACAGCTCTGTAGTCCCAGCAGTGTCACAGTTCCCAGTTACCACTGCTGGGAATACATTTAGGCCCCAGATTCTATCAGATTGGTCAGCTGCTGTCTGAGGCAGGACTTTCTCCAAAGTGAGGGGCAGAAGTTCTGCCTCCAGTCAGTTCTATAGGCATTAAATGGCTGTAGGGGCTACCACCCTATCTGAAAAATGTTCTCCCTGCTGTGGCTTAGGGTGGACAGTTGCAGCTCCTACTTGTTTAGAGGTAACTTTATATTAACATTACGCATAGAATCGTAGAATCCCTACAGTGCAGAAGGAGACTATTTAGCCCTTTGGGTCTGCACCGACTCTCTGACAGAGCCTCTCCCAAGTCCACCCCCTGATCTATCCCCATAACCCTACTAATATCCCTAACTTACACATCTTTTGGAGAAAAAGGGGCAATTTACCATAGCCAATCCACCTTACCTGTACTGTGGGAGGAATGATGAGGAGATGCCGGCGTTGGACTGGGGTAAACACAGTAAGAAGTCTAACAACACCAGGTTACAGTCCAACAAGTTTATTTGGCAGCAAAGGCCACTAGCTTTCGGAACAGGCTGTTCCTTCGTCAGGGAACTCCCACCCACCTGACGAAGGAACAGCCTGTTCCAAAAGCTAGTGGCTTTTGCTACCAAATAAACCTGTTGGACTTTAACCTGGTGTTGTTAGACTTCTTACTGTGGGAGGAAACCAGAGTACCCAGAGGAAATCCACACAGACACGATAAGGATGTACAAACTCCACACAATCACCCAAGGCTGGAATTGAACCCACGTTCCTGGCGCCTTGAGGCAGCAGTGCCAACCGTGCCATTCACTAAAATTAACAAAAGTCACATCATTCAGAACAGTTCCTGAAGATGGCAGTGTTAGCAGGCAAATAACTCACTGCATTCCGTAATATATAAGGCTTTCTGATTTAGCAAGAAATCATTTAAATAAATCTTCCAGGATCCTCAATACGAGGTGAAATTTTTCTTCACGTATTTAAAGACTCAATTCACCTCTTTTGGCAGTGTGAGGGAGAGCACTATAGAAACTCAACTTAGTCATTGTCAATTAAACTCGGGTTCAGTCGTGCATAATAGAGGTAATGCTGAGTCTACTGAGGACAAGGAGTGATGTGTTCTTCCCCCCAAAAAGTGTGCAAGGGATAGGCCAGAAAACTATAGGCCAGTCAGTCCGACCTCAGTGGTGGGCAAATTATTGGAAACAATTCTAAGAGACAGGGTAAACTGTCACTTAGAAAGGCACGGGTGGTTCAGGGATAGTCAGCATAGTTTTGGTGGGGAGAAATCATGTCGTACTAACTTAATAGAATTGTTTGAGGAAGTAACAACGAGGATTGATCAGGGTAGTGCAGTAGATGTTGTCTACAAGGATTTCAGTAAGGCACGGAACACTAGAGGCCGGAGAGAGAGTGAACCTGGTGAGAAGCTGATCGGAGCAGTGGGGCACTTTAAGCAGCACAGTGAATCTTCACTGAATCCAGTGGTGGAGCTCCTGAGATAACGTCAGGATTCAGAAAGTGATGTGGGGAAAGAGGAAGCAGACTGGGCTGATAAGGAACTATCATTACGGGCTGATCCTAAATAATAGTAAATTAGAAGAGTGTAATATTAAGGGATTAACTGAGAAGCACCAGGGATAAGTAAAAGTTAGAGCCAGAATAATTGTGATAAGTATTTATAATAAGTAATACAAGGATAAATAGGCCAATGTCGAATTAGACAAGGAGACTCAGTTAAAGTAAGACTTTAAGACTTTAAGACTAAGTAATTTGAAAAGTTAACAAGTAAGACAAAGTACATTTAAGTTTAAGACATGGCAGGTGAGGTCAGCTGAGTGGAATGTATGACCTGTCATAAGTGGGAAGTCGTAGAACATATCAGCATCCTTGATGACCATACGTGCAGGAAGTGCATCCATCTGCAGGGACTTGAGCTCCGGGTTTGGAGCTTGAGCGGCAGCTGGAGGAAATGTGGCACACCTGTGAGGCTGGGAGCTACGTGGAGCATGTCTAGAGAGGTGGTCACACTGCAGTTCAAGGAACTGGAGGATAGAAGAATGACCACCAGGCAGTCCAAGAGAAACAGGCAGGTAGTGCAGGAGTCCCCTGGGGCCCCACTTTCAAATCGGTTTTCAATATTGGAAATTGGTGAGAATGCTGGTTCCTCAAGGGAGTGCAGTCAAAGCCAAGCTTCTGGCATCACAAGCGGCCTGACTGGACAGAGAGATAGAAGAAGGAAGAGCGATAGTGATAGGGGATTCAGGGGAACAGACAGGTGTTTCTGTGGCCACAGATTATCCAGGATGGTGTGTTGCCTCCCTGGAAGCAGGGTCAGTGATGTCTGCAGGACATCCTAAAGGGGGATGATGATAAGTCAGAGGTCGTGGTACATGTTGGTGCCAATGATATAGCTAGAATGAAGGATGAGGTCTTGCATCAAGAATTCTGGGAGCTAGGCAGCAGATTAAAAAGTAGGACCTCAAAGGTTGTAATTTCTAGATTGCTCCCAGTGCCATGTGCTAGTGACTACAGAATAGGAGAAAAGGTAGATTAATGCGTGGCTCGAGAGTTTGTGCAGGAGGGAGGCTTTTAGATTCCTGGATCACTGGGACCATTCCTGGGAAAGGTGGCACATGTACAAGCAGGATGGGACCAGAATGGGACCAACATCCTTGCGGGTAGGTTTGCTAGTGCTGATAGGACGAATTTAACCTAGTTTGGCAGGGAGAGGAGACACAGAGAATTAGTACAATAGGGACACAGCATACTATGTAAAGGAACCAAGTTAGATGGAGTTCAGCCATGTTGGGTTCCAAGGGAGTAAGGTGATGCTGGATGGACTTTAATGCTATGAGTATTATAGGTAGAATCCGAGAATCATAGAATCCCTACAGTGTATAAGGAGGCCATTCGGCCCATTGAGTCTGCACCGACCACAATCCCATCCAGGCCCTATTCCCGTAACCCCCACATATTTACCCTGCTAATCCCCCTGAGACTAGGGTCAATTTAGCATGGCCAATCAGCCTAACCTGCACACCTTTGGACTATGGGAAGAAACGGGAGCACTCAGATGAAACACATGCAGACAAGGGGAGAATGTGCAAACTCCACAAAGACAGTCACGCGAGACCAGAATTGAACCCAGGGCTATGGCTCTGTGAGGCAACAGTGTTAACCACTGTGCCACCATGCCACCCTGATGAGTTACGAGTGTGGATTGACACATAGAAGTGTGATATTGTTGCTATCATAGAAACATGGTTGAGGGAAAGGTCAGGATTGGCAACTCAAAATTCCAGGTATAGGATCTTCAGGCAAGACAGGAAGCAAAAGAGGAGGTGATGTTCCATCATTAAGGAGTAAATTGCTGCAGTAAGGAGGGACGATATCTTGGAAGGGTCTTCAAATGAGGCTTTGTGGGTAGAGCTGAGGAATAAAAAGGGGGCAGTCACATTGTTGGGAATGTATCATAGGCCCCTAAACAATCAGTGGGCAATAGAGGAGCTGATATGTAGACAATTCACTGAGCTTTGTAACAATAATAATAAGGTAATTATATTAGAGGATTTTAAATTCCTCAAAATTAAATGGGATAGTCAGAATGTAAGGTGTTTAGAGGGGGTGGATTTCTTGAAATGTATTCAGGAGAGCTTTTATGCCAATAAATAGAAGGTCCAACAAGGATCTATTGCTGGATCTATTTCTGAAGAACAAAGTCAGACAGGTGTTCGATGTAGCGGAGAGGGAGCATTTTAGTGATAGCAACCACAACACAATATGATTTAAGTTTGTAATGGAAAAGGAAAAGGTAGGGTGGGATCCTGAGCCTGCATTCGCCATCCATGGGAAAGGCGGTGCAGGCTCAAAATGCGGACAGTTCAGAAAAGCATGATTTTCACCGGCAAGATTGTGTTTTTTGATTTTGAGCTAACCTCGCCAGCGGAGTTATGTGGAACATGCCAGGGAAGGGCAGGAACCTAATTTGAATTCAATCTGGATATTGAACCCGCACCAAATATTCAGGTTGCGCTGGCATGGTGTCATGCCGACACCGTTTACAACAGCTCTCCATCAGCATGAACCTGGCAGCATCACCTCCAAAGGGGATATCGGAGGTGAGTGCTCAGGTGACCAACACTTCCCAGGCAGTCCAAGATAGAAGGAGCAAAAGGGAGAACGCTGAAAACAAGTGCGGCTCGGGGTGGGAGTGGGGTTGGTGGTGGGGGGCGAGGGTCACTGTCACCATCAGGTGAGGAGCGGGTTGAGGGACATGTGAGTCACTGAGGCCTTACCTTCTCTTCATATTGAGTGCCCATTACTCCGAAGGCATCTGCTCGTGCTAAGCAGGCATTGCTTCCTGGTTCCTTCTTGCTGGGTTGTGTTCAGTAGCTGAGTAGATGCCCTTCATCGTTGGGAGCTGCAAACTGGGTGGGAGGCAGCCACAACAAAGGGGCAGTTCTGGATGTGACTATGAGGTCTTGGGGTCCTGATTAGGGACAGGCCAGGCTGCAAGGGCAGTGTGGGGGTATTATTGATTGGAGATACCCTACCTCATGGCCTCCTCCAGTGGTTCCAGCATCTTAGATGCCAGTCTCCAGCCAATTCGGTTCACTCCACATGATATCAAGAAACAGTTGAAGGCACTGGATACTGCAAAGGCAATGGGCCCTGCTAAAATTCCAGCAATAGTACTGAAGACTTGTGCTCCAGAACTTGCCACTCCATGAGTCAAGCTCTTCCAGTACAGTTACAACACTAGTATTGACCCGACAAAGTGGAAAATTGCCCAGGTATGTCCTATACACAAAAAAGCAGGACAAATCCAACCTGGCCAATAGACCCCCCACCATCAATCGACTGTTGGTCAACAGTAAAGTGATGGAAGAGGTCGTCATCAACGGAGCTATCAAGTAGCATCAGCTCAGCAATAACCTGCTCAGTGATGTTCAGCATTATTCGCGACTCCTCAGAAACCCCCACTGTCAACTTCCTTGGGGTTACTATTGACTAGAAATTCAACTGGACTCGCCACATAAACACAGTGGCTACAAGAGCAGATCAGAGGCTAGGAATGCTGCGGCAAGTAACTCACCTCCTGACTCCACAAAGCCAATCCACCTTCTACAAGGTACAAGTCAGGAGTGTGATGGAATACTCCCCATGTGCCTGGATGGGTGCAGCTCCAACAATACTCAAGAAGCTTGACACCATTAAGGACAAAGCAGCCCGCTTGATTGGCACCACATCTACAAACATCCACTCCCTCCACCACCGACACTCAGTATCTGCAATGTGAACTATATACAAGATACACTGCAGCAATTCATCAAAGATCCTTTGACAGCACCTTCCAAACCCACGACCACCTTTATCTAGAAGGATAAGGGCAGCAGATGCATGGGAACACTACCACCTCCAAGTTCCCCTCCAAGCCACTCACCATTCTGACTTGGAAATATATCACTGTTCCTTCGCAGTCGCTGGGTCAAAATCCTGGAATTCCCTTCCTAACAGCATTGTGGGTCAACCCACAGCACATGGACTGTAGTGATTCAAGAAGGTGGCTTACCACCACCTTCTCAAGGGCAACTAGGAATGGGCAATAAATGCTGCCAGCCAGCGATACCTATGTCCTACAAATGAATTTTAAAAACGAGAGTAAGAGGCAATTTGATTTAAACCTTTAAGATCCTGAGGAGTATTGGCAGGGTGGATGTGGAAAGGATGTTTCTACTTGTCAGAGAATCTAAAATTAAGGGTCACTGTTTAAAAATAAGGTGTCACACATTTAAGACAGAGATGAGGAGAATATTTTTACTCTTGAGTCTCTTGAAATATCTTCCTCAAAAAGCAGCGGAAGCAGAATCTTTGAATATTTTTAAGGCAGAGCTGAATAGATACTTGATTAACAACGGTGTGAAAGGTGAATTTTGATGGAATTAGACAGGAGCTTGCAAGGGTTGATTGAAGTAGCTTGTTTGAGAGCAAAGGAACCTCTGGCAAGTGGGAGGCCTTTAAAAGTGAAATAGCTAGAGTTCAGGTTCGAAATATTCCTGTTAGGGTGAAGGGCAAGGCTGGCAGAAGTAGGGAACCGTAGGTGACAAAACATATTGAGGTTTTGGCCAGGAAAAAGGAGGCATGGCTCAGGTACAAGCAGCTGGAATCAAGGGATTCCCTGGAGGTGTACAGGGGATATAGGTGTATACTCAAGAAGGAAATTAGGAGGGCAAAAAGGGGGCATAAGGTAGGTTTTGGCTGAGAGAATTAAGGTGAATCCAAAGGGATTCTTTAAAAATATTAAAGGAAAAAGAATAACTAGAGAAGAATAGGACTCCTCAAGGACCAAAGTGGACACATATGTGCGGAACAGCAGGAGAGGGTTGAAGTTCTCAATGAATATTTCTCCTCTGTGTTTACTGTGGAGGAAGACACGAAGATTTGGGAACCTGGGAAAGTTAGTGGTAATATTTTGGGGACATTTCGCATTACAGTAGAGGAGATGATTAAAATGCATGAAAGTGGATAAATCTCCTGGCTCTGACCAGGTATATCCAAGAATACTTTGTGAGGCTGGAGAAGAATTTGCGGGAGCTGTGGGTGAGATATTTGCATCATCATTAGCCACAGGTGAGGTACCAGAAGACTGCAGGGTAGCAAATGTTCTGCCCTTATTTAAGAAAGGCTGCAAAGAAAAACCTGGGAGTTATAGACCGGTAAGCCTAACATCTAGGTGGGTAAGTTACTACAGAGGATTCTGAGGGATAAGATATGCAGGCATTTGGAAAGACAGGATTTGATTAGGAGTAGTCAGCACGGCTGTGTGCATGGGAGATCATGCCTTACAAATCTGTTAAGGCTTTTTAATGAAGTGACTAGGAACGTTGATGAGGGCAGGGCAGTAGACATAGTCTATATGGACTTAGAGTCATAGAGGTTTACAGCATGGAAACAGGCCCTTTGGCCCAACTTGTCCATGCCGCCCTTTTTTTTAAACCCCGAAGCTAGTCCCAATTGTCCGTATTTGGCCCATATCCCTCTATACCCATCTTACCCATATAACTGTCTAACTGCTTTTTAAAAGACAAAATTGTATCCGCTTCTACTACTACCTCTGGCAGCTTGTTCCAGACACTCACCACCCTCTGTGTGAAAAAATTGCCACTCTGGACCCTTTTGTATCTCTCCCCTCTCACCTTAAATCTATGCCCTCGAGTTTTAGACTCCCCTACCTTTGGGAAAAGATATTGACTATCAAGCTGATCTATGCCCCTCATTATCTATGCCCCTCAGAGGGCTAAGGAAAAGAGGAGGAAGGCAGTGTTAATCGGGGTCTCGACAGTAAGAGGGTTGGACAGGCGTTTTTGCAGAGGCAGACGGGAGTCTCGGATGGTGGTCTGCCTCCTTGGGGCCGGGATCCAGGATGTCGCTGGTCGAGTCCCAGAAATCCTGAGGTGGGAGGGAGAGGAGCCAGAGGTAGCGGTACATATTGGTACCGCTGATGTGGGAAGGAAGGGGGAAGGAGTCATGAAAAGAGAGTATAGGGAATTAGGGAGACAGCTGAGAAGGAGGAAAGCAAAGGTCGTAATCTCAGGATTGCTGCCTGTGCCACGGGAGGGTGAGGGCAGGAATGGAGTGAGGTGGAGAATGAATGTGTGGCTGAGGGACTGTTGCAGGGGGCAGGGATTCAGGTTCCTGGACCATTGGGACCTCTTTAGGGGCAGGTGTGACCTGTACACAAAAAATGGGTGGCACTTGAATCCCAGGGGGACCAATATCCTGGCGGGAAGCTTGGCTAACGCTACTGGGAAGAGTTTAAACTAGATAGGTTGGGGGAGGGGATCGAGACGAGGTGACTGGGAGCGAGGAAGTTAGCTCGGAAACAGAGAAGGGTTATAGACAGTGCATGAGGGAGGATGGATGGATAGAGAAGGGGAGAGCTCAGACCAAAGGATTGAGATGTGTTTACTTTAATGCCAGGAGTATAGTGAATAAAGGGGATGAGCTCAGAGTGTGGATCGATGCCTGGAAGTGTGTTGTGGTGGCCATTACGGAGAGTTGGATGTCTCAGGGACAGGACTGGATACTCCAGGTGCCGGGATTCAGATGTTTCAGGAAGGACAGTGAGGGAGGCAAGAGAGGGGGTGGAGTGGCACTGCTGATCAGGAATAGTATCACAGCTGTAGAGAAGGTGTATCCTGTGGAGGGATTGTCCACAGAGTCTCTTTGGGTGGAAGTTTGGAGTGGGAAGGGGTCGATCACTTTGCTGGGAGTTTTCTATAGGCCGCCCAATAGTAACAGGGAGGTGGAGGAACAGATAGGGAAAACAGATCCTGGAGAGATGCAGTAATCATGATGTGGAAATGCCGGCATTGGACTGGGGTAAACGCAGTAAGGAGTCTAACAACACCAGGTTAAAGTCCAACAGGTATATTTAAATAAACCTGTTGGACTTTAACCTGGGGTTGTTAGACTCCTTACTGAGATGCAGTAATAGCAGAGTTGTTGTGATGGGAGACTTTAATTTCCCAAACATAGATTGGAATATCCCGAGGGTAAGGGGATTGGATGGGGAGGAGTTTGTTCGGTGTGTTCAGGAGGGTTTCCTAACACAGCATGTGGACAAGCCTACAAGAGGAGAGGCTGGACTTGATCTGATACTGACCAATGAACCTGGACAGGTGTCAGGTGTCAGATCTCTCAGTGGGAGAGCATCTTGGGGATAGCGATCATAACTCTATCTCCTTTATGCTTGCATTGGAAAAAGAGAGGATCAGGCAAGCTAGGAAAGCATTTATATGGAGTAAGGGGAAATATGAAGACATAAGGCAGCAAATTAGAGGAGTAAATTGACGAAGGGAAAGCGGTAGATGTGGTTTATATGGATTTTAGCAAGGCGTTCGATAAGGTCCCCCATGCAAGGCTTCTAGAAAAAGTAAGAGGGCATGGGATCCAAGGGGCTGCTGCCCTGTGGATCCAGAACTGGCTTGCCCAAAGGAGGCAGAGAGTGTGTATAGATGGGTCTTTTTCTAAATGGCGGTCGGTCACCAGTGGTGTGCCCCAGGGATCTGTTCTGGGACCCTTGCTGTTTGTCATTTTCATAAATGACCTGGATGAGGAAGTGGAGGGATGGGTTGGTAAGTTTGCCGATGACACGAAGGTTGGTGGGGTTGTGGATAGTCTGGAGGGATGTCAGAAGTTACAGAGGGACATAGATGGGATGCAAGACTGGGTGGAGAAGTGGCAGATGGACTTCAACCCAGATAAATGCGTTGTGGTCCATTTTGGCAGGTCAAATGGGATGAAGGAGTACAATATAAAGGGAAAGACTCTTAGTACTGTAGAGGATCAGAAGGACCTTGGGGTCCGGGACCATAGGACCCTAAAATCGACCCCGCAGGTGGAGGAGGTGGTTAAGAAGGCGTATGGTGTGCTGGCCTTTATCAATCGAGGGATTGAGTTTAGGAGTCCGGGGATAATGGTGCAACTATATAAGACCCTTGTCAGACCCCACTTGGAGTACTGTGCTCAGTTCTGGTCGCCTCATTACAGGAAGGATGTGGAAAAGATTGAAAGGGTGCAGAGGAGATTTACAAGGATGTTGCCTGGATTGAGTGGCATGCCTTATGAGGATAGGCTGAGGGAGCTCGGTCTTTTCTCCTTGAGAGACGTAGGATGAGAGGAGACCTAGTAGAGGTATATAAGATGTTGGGAGGCATAGATCGGGTGGACTCTCAGAGGCTTTTTCCCAGGGTGGAAATGGCTGCTACGAGAGGACACAGGTTTAAGGTGCTGGGGAGTAGGTACAGGGGAAATGTTAGGGGGAAGTTTTTCACGCAGAGGGTGGTGGGCGAGTGGGATCGGCTGCCGTCAGTGGTGGTGGAGGCAAACTCAATAGGGTCTTTTAAGAGACTCCTGGATGAGTGCATGGGACTTAATAGGATGGAGGGTTATAGGTAGGCCTAAAAGGTAGGGATATGTTCGGCACAACTTGTGGGGTCGAAGGGCCTGTTTTGTGCTGTAGTTTTTCTATGTTTCTATGTTTCTAAATTGGAAGGAGGTATTCTCGGGGAAATGTACTGAAGAGAGGTGGCAGTTTTTCAAGGAATGTCTGTCTAGAGTTCTACAGGACAATGTTCCGAGCAGACAGGGAGGTGTTGGTAGGTTAAAAGAACCATGGTGCACAAAATCTGTGCGGGACCTAGTCGAGAAGAAAAGGAAAGCATACAAAAGGTTCAGAGAGCTTGGTGAAGATAGGGATCTAGATGAGTATACGGCCTAGAAGGTAGGGATATGTTCGGCACAACTTGTGGGGCCGAAGGGCGTGTTTTGTGCTGTAGTTTTTCTATGTTTCTATTATTTTATAGACCTCTATAAGATCACCCCTCAGCCTTCTATGCTCCAGAGAACAATGTCCCAGTCTATCCAGCCTCTCCTTATAACTCAAACCATCAAGTCCAGGTAGCATCCCAGTAAATCTTTTCTGCACTCTTTCTAGTTTAATAATATCTTTTCTATAATAGGGTGACCAGAACTGTACATAGTATTCCAAGTGTGGCCTTACCAATGTCTTGTACAACCAATGTAAAGCCTCAGTAAAGCCTTCGATAAAGTTCCACATGGTAGGCTGCTCTGGAAGATTAGATTACATGGAATCTAGGAAGAGCTGGAAATTGGATATGCAATTGGCTTGATGGTAGAAAACAGAGTTATGGTGGAAAGATGCTTGTCAGGCTGGAGGCCTGTGACTAGTGGTGTGCCTCCGGGGTCAGTGCTGGGCCCATTGCTGTTTGTTATCTATATCAACGATTTGGATGAGAATGTACAAGGCATGATCAGTAAGTTTGCAGATGACACTAAAATAGATGATATTGTAGACAGTGAGGAAGGTTATCAAAAATTGCAGCAGGATCTTGATCAGCTGGGGAAGTGGACCGATACATGATACCATGGATAGGAAAGGTTTAGTGGAATATGGGCCAAATGCAGGCAAATGGGGTTAGCTTAGATGAGCTTTTTGGTTGGCATGGACCAGGTTGAACCGAAGGGCCTCTCTCCATGCTATAGATTCTATGATTCCATAATTGTCTGAATATGGGATTTAGGTTATAATCAGATCAGCCATGAGTGAATGGCGGAGCAGGCTTCAGAAGCTAAATGGCCTGCTCTTGCTCCTAATTCATACTTTTGTATGCTGTAAACCATGCTGTAAACCACCCAACCCAACTATCTTACTACAATTGAGCAATTCCCACATGTTACTAGGAAACCCACCACTCCCAAGGTGGCACGAGTAATCTAGCTTGCTCATTAAATGCCAAAGTCAATGGGTTGGAGCCAGGTTCTTATTTTTGCTGGTTTTGACTGCATCCAAAACCTCATAATCTACCAGATTAAAATTGCACTCCCCCCACCACCGACCCAATGTGTTTATCTGGCAAACTATGAACAATTTGGGTAACAATTATAATTTTTTTCCAGATATGAAACAACTACCAAAGGTATCGACATGCAATGAAGACCTTAGAAAAGTTTTAAACAAAAATCCAAATCTGGTGAAGGAATTACACAAAATAGTGGAGCAGAATTTGGCAGAAAAATTAGAAACGCTCGGGATAAAACCAGTAAGTATTTTTATTTGCATATATTAAATTAGAAAATGCTACCTTAACTGAAATGTTTTGCAGAATTATTAGTACAGCATGTTAAAAATTCAGCCTGAATATTGCCCCCACTCAATGGCAGAGGAGGGAATTGATGCGTGGAGCTAGAGAAAGCCCACCAATGCCTCTACTTTCTCAGAAGACTAAGGAAATTTGGCATGTCAGCTACGACTCTCACCAACTTTTACAGATGCACCATAGAAAGCATTCTTTCTGGTTGTATCACAGCTTGGTATGGCTCCTGCTCTGCGCAAGGAACTACAAAAGGTCGTTAATGTAGCCCAATCCATCATGCAAATCAGCCTCCCATCAATTGACTCTGTCTACACTTCCCGCTGCCTTGGCAAAGCAGCCAGCATAATTGAGGACCCCATGCACCTCGGACATTCTCTCTTCCACCTTCTTCCTTCGGGAAAAAGATGCAGAAGTCTGAGGTCACATGCCAACTGACTCAAGAACAGTTTCTTCTCTGCTGCTGTCTGACTTTTGAATGGATTTACCTTGCATTAAGTTGACCTTTCTCAACACCCTAGCTATGACTGTAACACTACATTCTGCACTCTCTCGTTTCCTTCTCTATGAACAGTATTCTTTGTCTGTGCAGTGCGCAAGAGACAACACTTTTCACTGTAAATACATGTGACAATAATAAATCAAATCAAATCAAAATCAAGAATATGGTCAAGGTCCTTAGCATTTACTTTGCATTGGTAGCCATAAAAGAGAAGGACATGGTGGATAGTGAGTCTAGAGAAGTATGTTGATATTCTAGGAAATGGCGATATCAAAGAGGAGGAGATATTGGGTGTTTTCAGAAGTATTAAGGCAAACAAGTCCCCGGGGACCTGATGGGATCTATTCCAGAATACTGAGGGAGGCGAGGGAGGAAATTGCTGGGGCCTTGTACGAAACCTTTCTATCCTCTTTAGTCACAGAAAGGTCCAGAGGACTGGAGAAAAGCCAGTGTTGTTCCTTTGTTTTAGAAGAGCACAAGGATAATCCAGAAAATTACAGGCCAGTGAGTCTTACATCAGTTTTAGGGAAATTATTGGAAAAGATTCTTAGGGACAGGATTTACTCACATTTGGAAAAATATGGACTTATTGGTGATTTGAAGCATGGTTTTGTACGTGGGAGGTCATGTCCCACAAAGTTGATTGAGGTTTTTGAGCAAGTAACAAAGATGATTGATGATGGCAGGGCGGTCTACATGGACTTCTGCAAGATCTTTGACTAGGTTCCTCATGTCAGGCTGATACAACAGATGAAGTAACATTGCATCCATGGAGAGCTAGTAAGATGGATCCTGAACTGGCTTGGTCACAGAAGATAGAGAGTAGCGATGGAAGGGTGCTTTTCTGACTGGAGATCTGCGGTCAATGGTGTTCTTCAATGATCAGTGCTGGGACCCCTGTTTGTAACGTATATAAATGATTTGGAGGAGAATGTCAGTGGTCTCATTAGTAAGTCTGCAGGTGGCACAAAGATTGGGGGAGCTGCGGATAGCGAGGAGGATTGCCAAAGGATACAGCAGGATATATATAGGCTGGAGACTTGGGTGAAGAAATGGCAGATGGAATTTAATCTGGAAAAATGCAAGGTGATGCATTTTGGAAGGTCTAATGAAAGGGGAAAGTACATAGTAAATGGCAGAACCCTTAGAAGCATTAACATTCAGAGGGACTTGGTGTACAGGTCCACAGTTGCCTGAAAGTGGCAACACAAGTGGATAAGGTGGTCAAGAAGGTTAATGGCATGCTTATCTTCATCAGTCAAGGCATAGAGTATTAAAATTGGCAAGTCATGCTGCATAGAAGTTTAGTTAGGCCACATTTGGAATATTGGGTATTGTTCTGGTCGCCACACTACCAGAAGGATGTGGAGACTGGAGAGGGTACAGAAAAGGTTTACCAGGTTAATTGCTTGATTTGGAGGGTATTAGCTATGAGGAGAGAATGGACAAATGTGGTTTGTTTTCACTTGAATGTCAGAGGTAGAGGGACAACCTGATTGAAGTTTACAAAATAATGAGAGGCATGGATAGTTGGTGTCTTTTTCTCATGGTAGAAATTTCAATTCCTAGGGAACATAGGTTTAAGGTTAAAGGGGGAAATTTTAAAGGAGATTTGAGAGGCAAGTTTTTTTTTACACACAAAGCAAGTGTGGAATACAAGGAAAGTAGGAAGAAACTGAAGCAAGGAGTAAGGAGGGCTAAAGCGGGTCATGAAAAAGCATTGGCCAGCAAGATTAAATAAAATCCCAAGGCTTTTTATACATATATAAAGAGCAAGAGGGTAGCCAGGGAGGGGGTTGGCCCACTCAAGGACAAGGGAGGGAATCTATGCGTGGAGCCAGAGGAAATGGGCGAGGTATTAAATAAGTGCTTTGCATCGGTATTCACCAAAGAGAAGGACTTGGTGGATGATGAGTCTGGGAAAGTATGTGTAGATATTTGAGTCATGTTGAGAACAAAAAGGAGGAGGTATTGGGGGTCTTGAGAAACATTAAGGTACACAAGTCCCCAGGGCCTGATGGGATATACTTCAGAATACTGTGAGAGGCAAGGGAGGAAATTGGTGGGGCCTTGAGAGAAATCTTTGTATCCTCACTGACTACAGGGAAAGTCCCAGAAGATTGGAGAATAGCCAATGTTGTTCCTTTATTTAAGAAGGTAGCAAGGATAATCCGGGTAATTACAGGCCGGTGAGCCAGTGGTAGGGAAATCATTGGAGAGGATTCTTCGAGACAGGATTTACACCCACTTGGAAATAAGTGGATGTATTAGCGAGAGGCAACATGGTTTTGTGAAGGGGAGGTCATGACTCACTAACTTGATCGAGTTTTTCGAGGAAGTGACGAAGAGGGTACTGCAGTGGATTTTGTCTACATGGACTTCAGTAAGGCCTTTGACAAGGTCCCCCATGGCAGACTGGTACAGAAGGTGAAGTTGCATGGGATCAGAGGTGAGCAGGCAAGATAGATACAGAACTGGCTCAGTCATAGAAGACAGAAGGTAGCAGGGGAAGGGTGCATTTCTGAATGGAGGGCTGTGACAAGTGGCGTTCCTCAGGGATCAGTGCTGGGACCTTTGCTGTTCGTAATATATGGAAACATAGAAAGAAACATAGAAACATAGAAAAACTACAGCACAAAGCAGGCCCTTCGGCCCCACAAGTTGTGCCGAACATATCTCTACCTTTTAGGCCTACCTATAACCCTCCATCCTATTGAAGTCCCATGTACTCATCCAGGAGTCTCTTAAAAGACCCTATTGAGTTTGCCTCCACCACCACTGACGGCAGCCGATCCCACTCGCCCACCACCCTCTGTATGAAAAACGTCCCCCTAACATTTCCCCTGTACCTACTCCCCAGCACCTTAAACCTGTGTCCTCTCGTAGCAGCCATTTCCACCCTGGGAAAAAGCCTCTGAGAGTCCACCCGATCTATGCCTCTCAACATCTTATATACCTCTATTAGGTCTCCTCTCATCCTACGTTTCTCCAAGGAGAAAAGACCGAGCTCCCTCAGCCTATCCTCATAAGGCATGCCACTCAATCCAGGCAACATCCTTGTAAATCTCCTCTGCACCCTTTCAATCTTTTCCACATCCTTCCTGTAATGAGGCGACCAGAACTGAGCACAGTACTCCAAGTGGGGTCTGACGAGGGTCTTATATAGCTGCATCATTATCCCCGGACTCCTATATAAATGATTTGGAAGAAAATGTATCTGGTTTGATTAGTAAGTTTGTGGACGACACAAAGGTTGGTGGATTTGCGGATAGCAATGAGGACCATCAGAGGATACGGCAGGATATAAATCGGATGGAGACTTGGGCGGAGAGATGGAAGATGGAGATAATCTGGACAAATGTGAGGCAATGCATTTTGAAAGGTCTAATGCAGAGAGGAAATATATAATAAATGGCAGAACCCTTAGGAGTATTGATAGGCAAAGAAATCTGGGTGTATAGGTACACAGGTCATTGAAAGTGGCAACCACAACAACTCTGTTACTTTTACACCTTGCTAAAATCTGCCTACATATCTGTTCCTCTATCTCCCACTGGCTGTTGAGTGGCTGATAGTAAACCCCGAACATTGTGACTACACCCTTCCTATTTCTGAGTTCTACACATATTGCCTCGCTATATGAACCCTCCGAGGTGTCCATCCGCAATACGCTATGACATTCTCCTTAACCAGTAGTGCAACTCCCCCACCCTTTTTACATCCCCTTCTATCCCGCCTGAAACATCTGTGTCCTGGAATGTTAAGCTGCCAATCTTAGCCTTTCCTTAACCAAGTCTGTGTAATGGCAACAATATCATAGTTCCAATTACTAATCCAAGCTCTAGGTTCATCTTCTCGCATTCAAACAAATGCACTTCAGTCCACCAGATCCTCTTTGATTAGTAACCACACCCTGCCTGCTCTCCCTCTTGAGTCTTACTGGCCCTACTCTCTAGTTCCCCTTCAGTTAATTCACCTTTGCTTTGGTTACCACCCCTCCTGCCAAACTAGTTTAAATCCTCCCATGTGACACTAGCAAACCTCCTGGCCAGAATATTTATGCCCCTTCAGTTTAGATGCAACCCGTCTTTCTTGTATAGGTCCACCTGCCCCGGAAGAGATCCAAATGGTCCAGATATCTGAAACCCTCCCTCCTACACCAGCTGTTTAGCCATGTGTTGGGTTGTATTATCTTCCTATTTCTCGCCTCACTGGCACGTGGCACAGGGAGTAATCCTGAGATTACAACCCTGGAGTTCCTGCTTTTTAAGTTTCTACCTAACTTCCTAAACTGCTGCTGCAGGACCTCATCACTCTTCCTGCCTATGTTGTTAGTACCAATATGTACCACAATCTCTGGCTGTTCACCCTCTCCCTTCGGAATTCTTTCTGCCCGTTCAGAGGCATCCTGGACCCTGGCACCAGGGAGGCAACATACCATCCTGGAGTCTCTTTCACTTCCACAGAAGCGCTTATCTGCACCCCTAACTAGAGAGTCCCCTATAACTATTGCTGTTCTGCCCTTTGTCCTCCCTACTTAACAATAGAGCCAGCCATGGTGCCACTGCTCTGACTGCTGCTGCTGTTATCCCCTAGTAGACCATCCCCCCCAACAGTATCCGAAACGGTATACTTGTTAGAGACAGGGAACAACCATAGGGTATTCCTGCACTGACTGCCTTCCCCTTTGAGCAGTCACTCAGGTATCTGCCTGCACCTTGGATGTGATCAAGTCTCTAAAGCTCCTATCTATGACGCTTTCTGCTACCTTCATGCTCCTACGTGCATCCAACTGCTGCTCCAACCTGTCCATGTGGTTTGTAAGGAGCTGCAATTGGGTGCACCTCCTGCAGATGTAGTCGTCCGAGACCCTGGAAGCATCACGGATCTCCCACATCTACACGCAGCACTTAACCCTACTCACCGACATTTCTATCACCAATTAAATTATTTAAGAAAATTTATTAAATTCTTACCTTCACTTCTTTCTCCTCACAGTGCCCTTTTTTTTGGTTAGAAAAGGAGGGAGGAAGGGAAACCCTAATGTTGTATTTCGGGCTTACCACTCCTTGACACCAGATCTTCAGAATGCTCCAGAGAAGTACCTCATATGTCTCTACGGATGCTCTTGCTCCAGTGAAGTCCCTCAGCTGCCTCTACCGGATGCTCTTCTTCCTGTTTATCACTGGAGGGATTCTTCTGCTTCCCACTTCTTAATAGATGTTGCTGGGCTGACTTCTCCCAGAATGCTCCAGTGAAGTCCCACATCTGCCTCTACCGGATCGGAGGGCAATCGAGGCCCCCAAGAACATCGGGTGCCGGGGGGTGCCCCCGGACATTGCCAGCCTGGCAATGGCAGCCTGGACCCCTGGCACTGCCCAAGGGGCAAAGTGGCAATGCCCAGGTGGCATCTTGGCACTGCCCACTAAGCATTGGGAGTGTCAAGAGGGCAGGGCCTAATGGAAGGGTGGGCCATAATTGGGGCAGGGCCCTCTGGGGGATGATTGCTGAGGGGGGTAGGTCCTGCTGCCACTCTGCACTCATGCTGAGTGACAGAGGGAAGGAGGCTGGTGCTCGGGGCTGGGCATCAGTTTGGGGTGGGGGGGCATGCTGGGAAGGTCAGGGCTGTGGGGGGTGGGGGGGTTGGAACTACCGGTGGGGGGGGTGGATTGGGGCTGCACGGGGTATGGAGGGAGATCGAGGTGAGCTGCGGGGTGCAAGGCTGGCCTGGTCACATCGGGGGGCCAGTGATCAGGCCATGGGGACGTTGGAGGGGCAGCAATGTGGGAGTTGCGGGGCTCACCTGCGATTGTACCCAACTCGGTGCTGACAGATCGGCGCATGCACAGTGGCCTGCTCAGCGCTATGTTGCCGGTCTCTTCAGCGGGAATAGGCCCTGACTACTGATCTTCCATGAGATTTACGCTAGCGCACTCTACAGTGCACAGAATGTGGGAGATTCACTTTGAAACACCTGCTGAAAAAAAACAGCGAGATTTACTCCAGTTTTTACGCCAATTTGACACTTAGAATTTTTTTGGGACAATCGCCCCCAACATTTTTTACCATATGAGAAGAGAGTGCAATTGGATTCTTATTGCTGGACGCATTGCCATGGAGAATGCACCATTTCATGATGATCGATAATGTTAATTACCAAGCATTGATTGAAATTTAAACCAGACAAATTTAAACCTAATCAACCTGACTGATAATATTAAATTAGTGCTCTGATAAAGGGTCATCCAGACCTGAAACGTTAGGGGTGATTCTCCCAAAAGTGCTGAATTGGTGGGAAAACTGTTCTAAAGAACAAAGAAAATTACAGCACAGGAACAGGCCTTTCGGCCCTCCAAGCCTGCACCGACCATGCTGCCCAATTGAACTAAAGCCCCCTACCCTTCCGGGGACCATATCCTTCTATTCCCATCCTATTCATGTATTGGTCAAGACGCCCCTTAAAAGTCACCATCGTATCTGCTTCCACGACCTCCCCCGGCAGCGGGTTCCAGGCACCCACCAGCCTCTGTGCAAAAGACTTGCCTCGTGTATCTCCTTTAAACCTTGCCCATCACACCTTAAACATATGCCCCCTAGGAATTGACTCTTCCACTCTGGGAAAAAGCTTCTGACTATCCATTCTGTCCATGCCTGTCATAATCTTGTAGACTTCTATCAGATCGCCCCTCAGCTTCCGTCGTTCCAGTGAGAACAAACCAAATTTCTCCAACCTCTCCTCATAGCTAATGCCCTCCATGCCAGGCAACATCTTGGTAAATCTTTTCGGTACCCTCTCCAAAGCCTCCACATCCTTCTGGTAGTGTGGCGACCAGGATTGAACACTATTTTCCAAGTGCAGCCTAACTAAGGTTCTATAAAGCTGCAACATGACTTGCCAATTTTTAAACTCAATGCCTCGGCCGATGACGGCAAACATGCCATATGCTTTCTTGACTACCTTCTCCACCTGCGTTGCCACTTTCAATGACCTGTGTACCTGTACACCCAGATCCCTCTGCTATCAATATTCTTCAGGGTTCTGCCATTTACTGTTTATTTCCTCTCTGTATTAGACCTTTCAAATTGCATTACCTCACATTTGTCCAGATTATCTCCTTCTTCCATCTCTCCGCCCAAGTCTCCATCCGATCTATATCCTGCTGTATCCTCTGATGGTCCTCATCGCTATCCGCAAATCCACCAGCCTTTGTGTGGTCCACAAGCTTACTAATCAAACCAGTTACATCTTCCTCCAAATCATTTATATATATTACAAAGAGCAAAGGTCTCAGCACTGATCCCTGAGGAACGCCACTTGTCACAGTCCTCCATTCAGAAATGCACCCTTCCACTGCTATCCTCTGTCTTCTATGACCGAGCCAATTCGGTATCCACCTTGCCAGCTCACCTCTGATCCCATGCAACTTCATCTTCTGCACCCGTCTGCCATCAGGGACCTTGTCAAAGTCCTTACTGAAGTCCGTGTAGACAACATCCACTGCCCTATCCTCATTAATCATCTTCGTCACTTCCTCGAAAAACTCAATCAAGTTAGTGAGACACGACCTCCCCTTCACAAAAGCATGTTGCCTCTTGCTAATACGCCCACTTATTTCCAAGTGGGAGTAAACCCTGTCTTGAAGAATCCTCTCCAATAATTTCCCTACCACTGCTGTAAGGCTCACCAGCCTGTAGTTACCTGGATTATTCTTGCTATTCTTCTTAAACAAAGGAACAACATTGGCTATTCTCCAATCCTCTGGGACCTCCCCTGTAAACACAGTAAGAAGTCTCAGAACACCAGGTTAAAGTCCAACAGGTTCATTTGGTAGCAAAAGCCACTAGCTTTCAGAGCGCTGCTCCTTCGTCAGGTGGGTGGGAGTTCTATTCACAAACAGGGCATATAAAGACACAAACTCAATTTACAAAATAATGGTTGGAATGCGAGTCTTTACAGGTAATCAAGTCTCAAAGGTACAGACAATGTGAGTGGAGAGAGGGTTGAGCACAGGTTAAAGAGGTGTGTATTGTCTCCAGACAGGACAGTTAGTGAGATTTTGCAAGCCCAGGCAAGTCATGGGGGTTACAGATAGTGTGACATGAACCCAAGATCCCGGTTCATGGGGAAGTTTTTCACACAGAGGGTGGTGGGCGAGTGGAACCGGCTGCCATCAGTGGTGGTGGAGGCAAACTCAATAGGGTCTTTTAAGAGACTCCTGGATGAGTACATGGGACTTAATAGAATGGAGGGTTATAGGTAGGCCTAAAAGATAGGGATATGTTCGGCACAACTTGTGGGGCCGAAGGGCCTGTTTTGTGCTGTAGTTTTCTATGTTTCTATGTTTCTATTAGGTCGCCCCTCAGCCTCCATCTTTCCAGGGAGAACAATCCCATTTTATTCAATCTCTCCCCAAAGTTAATACCCTCCATAACAGGCAACATCCTGGTAAACCTTTTCTGCACTCTCTCCAAAGCCTCCATGTCCTTCTGATAGTGTGGTGACCAAAATTGGTCACAGTATTCCAAATGTGGCCTAACCAACATTTTATACAACTATGACATAATTTGCCAACTTTCATACTAGGTGCCCTATCCAATGAAGGCAAGCATGCCATATGCTTTCTTCACCACTTTTTCCACCTGTGCTGCCACTTTTAAGGATCTGTGGACCTGTATTCCTAGATCGCTCAGTGTGTCTATGCTCCTGATTGTTCGGCCATTTATTTGATCGCTCCTACCTGAATTGGATCTACCAAAATGCATCATCTCGCATTTGTCCGGATTAAATTTGTCTGCCCAATTTTCCAGTCTATCTGTATCCTGCTGTATTCTCTGACAATCTTCATCACTATCTGCAACTCCGTCAATCATAGTATCATCCACAAACTGGCTAATCAGACCAGCTACGTTTTCTTCCAAGTCATTTATATATATTACAAACAGCAGAGGTCCCAGCACTCATCCGTGCAGAACACCACTAGTTACAGACCTCCATTCAGAAAAAAACACTTCCACGGCTACCCTCTGTCTTCTATGGCCAAGCCAGTTCTGAATCCATCTGGCTAGTTCACCCCTGATCCCATGAGATTTAACCTTTTGCACCAGCCTGCCATGAGGGACCTTGTCAAATGCCTTACTAAAGTCCATGTAGACAACATCCACGGCTCTTCCCTCATCAATAATATTTGTCACCTCCTCAAAAAACTCAATTAACTTAGTGTTGCTAACAAGACCATTCAGTTCCAAATGTGTATAGATCTTATTCTTAAGAATCTTCTCCAACAGTTTCACTCTCACTGACGTCAAACTCACTGGCCTATAATTACCCTGGTTATCCTTGTTACCCTTCTTAAATGACGGGACAACATTGGCTATCCTCCAATCCTCTGGTACCTCACCAGTGGCCAACGAAGAAACAAAGATTTCTGTTAGAGGCCCAGCAATTTAATTTCCTGTCTCCCTCAAAATCTGGGATAGATGCCATCTGACCCTGGGGATTTGTCTACCGTAATGCTTTTTAATTCACCTTCCTCCCTCGTAATGATGACTTGTTCTAAAGGATTTACACACCCCTCCAAGATACCATCAATTGACATATCCCTGTCCTTTGTGAATACCGATGCAAAGTACTCATCATGGATCTCACCCACTTCCTTTGGTTCTACACATAATTTCCCTCCTTTGTCCTTAAGTGGACCAACTCTTTCTCTAGCCACCCTCTTGTTCCTAATATATGTATAAAATGCCTGGGAATTCTCCTTAGTCCTGTCTGCCAAGGACATTTTGTGACCTCTTCTTGCCCTTCTAACTCCCTGTTTGAGCTCTTTTCTACTTTCCCTGTATTCTTCAAATGCTTCAGCTGTTTTCAATTGCCTAGACCTGATGTATGCATCCTTTTTCTTTTTGACTAGACTAACAATTTCCCTGGTCATCCATGGTTCCTGAATCCTGCCGTTCCTGTCCTTCCTGTTCATAGGCACATGCTGTCCTGCATTCCGATCAACTGCTCCTTAAAAGACTCCCACGTACCAAATGTGGATTTGCCCTCAAACAGCCTCTCCCAAAGAACAGCCTTTAAATCCTGCCTAATCTGGTTGTAGTTAGCCTTTCCCCAATTTAGCACCTTAACCCTCGGACAACACTTGCCCTTTTCCATCAGTATCCAAAAGTTTACGGAATTGCCACTGCTTGGAGGGGGTGGGCTGGACATAGGGCAGCTCTGGGGCTGGGGGTTCAGGGCTGGCCCAGGAATTATTATGGGAGCCACGATTGGGCCGTGGGGGGTGGGGGTGGGGGGTGGGAAGGGGCTGGAGGGGCAGCACTCCAGGGGTCCCGGGCTGGCCAGCGAGCGGGCTGGCCAGCAAACGGAGAGTTTGACAGATCAAGGCCACTACGCATGCGCAGAGTTCCAGAACTGTCAGACTCCGGCGCGAATAGACCCCCTGGGTTTTTAATGATATTCACGATTGTGACCTCTGCAGTGCACAGAGTGGGGTGATTCGAGTGAGAAGCTGAACTGACAAAACAGTCAGGATCTAGAACAGTTTTCCTGCCAATTCAGCACTTTTGGGAGAATTGCAGCCATGGTTACTGTTCGCTACATGTTCCCCCACTGCAACTTTGATGACCTGGCCAGGTTCATTACCTCGGGTCATAGTTTAAGGATACAGGGTAAACCTTTTAGGACAGAGATGAAGAGAAATTTCTTCACCCAGAGAGTGGTAAACCCATGGAATTCACTACCACAGGAAGCAGTTGAGGCCAAAACATTTAATGCTTTCAAGAAGGAGTTAGATGTAGCTCTTGGGGAAAATGGGATCAAAGGATATGGGGGGCGGGGTAAGGCGGGATCAGGCTATTGAGTTGATAAGCCATGATCATAATGAATGGCAGAGCAGGCTCAAAGGGCCAAATAGCCTCTTCTTACTCCATATTCTATCTTTCCATGTCTCTATTTACCATTTCACTTTAGCTAGCTCTGCTTTAGTGCCCTCATAATTGCCCTTAGTTATGTTTAAAATACTAGTTTTGGATGCACTTTTCTCTCTGTAAAATTGAATGTAAAATTCAATCATATGTTCGCTGCTACCTAGGGGTGCCTTTATCTCATTGCACAATTCCTTATCGAGTGTGGCCTACATTTAGCAGGTTCTTTACACAGAGGGTGGTGGGTGCCTGGAACCCGTTGCCGAGGGAGGTAATGGAAGCAGATATGATTGTGACATCTTGACAAATACATGAATAGGATGGGAATAGAGGGATGTGGTCCCCGGAAGAATAGGGAGTTTTCGTTCAGTTACGCAGCATGGTCGGTGCAAGCTTGGAGGGCCAAAGGGCCTGTTCTATGCTGTAATTTCCTTTGTTCTTTGTTCTTTCTGGTTGGCATCAGAACATGCTTTTCCAAGAAATCATCCTGAATTCTCTCTGTGAATTCTTCATCTACACTACCTTTACCGTTTGATTTTTCCAATCTATATGGATAGATTAAAATCTCCTATGATTATCGCATACTTTTCTGATACCCCCCCCATTCTTTCATTTTTTATACTCTGTCCTACCATTAGTTACAATTAGGGGGCCTGTACACCACTCCCACAGGTAATTTCTCATCACAACCCGAACTGCTTCTGTATCCTGGTTTCCTGAGCTTCTCTCATGTGCTAATACCATAATTAATTAACAGACCCACCCCTCCATTTGTCTGTAACTTCCTACTCTTCCTAAATGTCACATGCCCTTCAATGTTCAGGTACCAATCTATGTCATCCTGTAGCCATGTCTCTGTAGTGGCTATCAACTCTGGCTAGTGACATCTTGACTCAAAGCTAAAAACTCTGCGACCAGCCTGAATAAATATGCCACTACAGTAACTGACTTCATTAGTAAGTGTGTAGAAGACTGTGCCAAAGAAGCAAATCTGTGTCCCCCTCAACCAGAAACCATGGATGAACAGGGATATCCACTGCTTGAAGTCCAGGTCTGAGTCAAGTCAGGCAACGCTGACCTATACAAGAAAGCGAGATACGATCTAAGGAGATCCATCAAAGGTACCAAAAGACAGTACCGGACCAAGCTAGAGTCCCAGGCTAGCCACACCGACTATGGCAAGGTCTGCAAGACAAGATGAAGGCATGTAAAATCACCGGCTCCAATGCACCCCTCCCCGATGAGCTCAATGCATTCTATGCCCGTTTTGAGCAAGAGGTCGGCAAGAGCATGTCCTCCATCCTGGAAGCCCTGGATGAACCGGTACCTGGGGGTCGCCATTGCAGATGTCAGAGCAACCTTCTTGAAGGTCAACCCACAGAACGCGACTGGCCCGGATGGGGTACCCAGCCGAGCATACAGATTCTGTGCAGATCAGTTGGCGGGGGTATTCACAGACATCTTCAACCTCTCTTAACAACAATCTGAGGTCCCTATCTGCTTCAAGAAAATGACCATCATCCCAGATAAACCAAGCAGCGTGCCTTAATGATTATCGGCCGGTGGCTCTGACATCTATCATTATGAAGTGCTTCGAAAGGCTAGTCATGGCACGAATCAATTCCAGCCTCCTGGACTACCTGGATCCACTACAGTTTGCCTACTGCTGTAACAGGTCCACAGCAGACGCCATTTCCCTGGCCCTGCACCCAACCCTGGAACACCTAGATAGCAAGGATACCTATGTCAGACTCCTATTTATTGACAACAGCTCAGCCTTCTTCACTATTATTCCCACGAAACTCACTTCCAAACTCCGTGGCCTGGGCCTCGGCACCTCCCTCTGCGACTGGTCCTGAACTTCCTAACTCACAGACCACATTCAGTAAGGATAGGAAACAACAGCACCTCCACGATCATCCTCAACACTGGTGCCCCACAAGGCTGTGTTTTCAGTCCCCTCCTATACTCCTTATACATCTATGACTGTGTGGCCAAATTCCCGTCCAATTCGATTTTCAAGTTTGCTGATGACACCTCTGTAGTGGGTCGGATCTCAAACAATGGCACGGTATGGTTTCATTAGGTATGATCTCAAACAATGGGGCGGCACGGTAGCACAGTGGTTAGCACTGCTGCTTCACAGCTCCAGGGTCCTGGGTTCGATTCCCGGCTCGGGTCACTGTCTGTGTGGAGTTTGCACATTCTCCTCGTGTCTGCGTGGGTTTCCTCCGGGTGCTCCGGTTTCCTCCCACAGTCCAAAGATGTGCGGGTTAGGTTGATTGGCCAGGTTAAAAATTGCCCCTTAGAGTCCTGAGATGCGTAGGTTAGTGGGATTAGCGGGTAAATATATGGGGGTAGGGCCTGGGTGGGATTGTGGTCGGTGCAGACTCGATGGGCCGAATGGCCTCCTTCTGCACTGTAGGGTTTCTATGATTTCTATGATTTCAATGACAAGACAGAGTACAGGAATGAGATAGTGAATCTGATGAACTGGTGCGGCAACAATAATCTCTCCCTCAATGTCAACAAAATGAAGGAGATTGTCATCGACTTCAGGAAGCATAAAGGAGAACATGTCCCTGTCTACATCAACGGGGACAAAGTAGAAAGGGGCGAGGCCTTCAAGTTTTTAGTGTCCAGGTCACCAACAACCTGTCCTGGTCCCCCCATGCCGATACTATAGTTAAGAAAGCCCACCAATGCCTCTACTTTCTCAGAAGACAAAGGAAATTTAGCATGTTAGCTACGACTCTCACCAACTTTTACAAATGCAACATAGAAAGCATTCTTTCTGGTTGTATCACAGCTTGGTATAGCTCCTGCTCTGCCCAAGACCGCAAGGAACTACAAAAGGTCGTGAATGTAGCCCAATTCATTATGCAAACCAGCCTCCCATCTATTGACTCTGTCTACACTTCCCGCTGCCTCGGCAAAGCAGCCAGCATAATTAAGGACCCCACACACTCCGGACATTCTCTCTTCCACCTTCTTCCTTCGGGAAAACGATATAAAAGTCTGAGATCATGTACCAACCGACTCAAGAATAGCTTCTTCCCTGCTGCTGTCAGACTTTTGAATGACTTACCTTGCATTAAGGTGATCTTTCTCTACACCCGAGCTATGACTGTAAGATTACATTCTGCACTTTCTCGTTTCCTTCCCGAACGGTATGTTTTGCCTGTATAGTGCGCAAGAAACAATACTTTTCACTGTATGTTAATACATGTGACAATAATAAATCAAATCAAAATCATATCGCACTTATTAATTTCTCTATGCACCATCAGTTGATCTGTTTTGTTTTGAATGCTCTGTGCTTTTAGATACAGAGCTCTTAGTTTTGTCCTTTATTATTTTTGTATTATCTGTTGATTTATTCTTAGGTTTGTACTCTCTGTCCCTTCCTGTCATGATCTGTTTATCATTTTCCATATTAGTACCTTTCTCTCCTGCCTTGTCTCTACTCTTTGTTTTATTACATCTTCCAAAATTTGATCCCTTATCTCCACTAGGACCATAAGATACAAGAGCAGAAGTAGGCCATTCAGCCCATTGAACCTGCTTTGCCATTTTACTCAACCTCTAAAAAAAAATCTGTCCATATCTTGGATCAACCAGCCTTTGAGCCACATTTTCATTTTCTCTAACCTTATTTGTACTATGTCAGTTTGCACATGGCTCAGGTAAGAATCATCCATAAATGCTTACCTTTGAGGTTCTGCTTCTTTGGGTGGAACTTTCCCCTCCCCGCTGCAAGTTTTGTAACAGAGGAAGCGGTCCACCATTGGCTAGTGATTGTATCTTCTGGCCCCATGAATGTCAATGGCTTTTCCCATGGCTTGCACCCTCCGGCTTTGGAGAACCCATGATTGTGGTTCGCCAGCAGCAGGATTGGAAGACTCTGCTGTTGGGAAGGGCCAGAACATTTTGGCTTTAATTGGGTGATTATGCAGAACCTCCTTCCTTGCCTTGCCTATGTCGTTGGTGCCTTCATGGACTGTGACCACTGGATCCTTCCCCTCAAACCATTAGTTCCTCTCCAACCCTGAGAAGAAGTCCTGAACCTTGGTACCAAGCAGGTAACACAGCCGTCTGGACTCTCACTCCTTGCTATGGAGAGCAGTGTCAATCACTATACTGTGCTCTACTGCCACTACATTCTTTTTTGCTTCTCTCACTTGAATAAAGACACTAGGAGGCAATGGTAAACTTATTACTTGACTTTAGTTGTATTGCAGTTGAGTACAGTCTTGGGTGCTACGTGCTAGGTCAGGCATAAAAACAAGGCTCACTGTAAGGCAGGATAGACTTATTGATGCTTGTTTCTCACTTTAGCACTTTACTTTGATTCTGACAAGTTTGGAATATCTTTCCAGCATCTCTAATATAATAGCGATTATCCTTTAGTGTGATGATTTTCCAGAACTGGGTGAAGTTTAGTGCCACATTGGTGGCATGCCCATGGATTCAGTAGAATATTCTCTCTTTTGATCTATCCAAAGATGTGCGGGTTAGGTTGATTGGCCATGCTAAAATTGCCCCTTAGTGTCCTGAGATGCGTAGGTTAGAGGGATTAGCGGGTAAAATATGTAGGGATATGGGGGTAGGGTCGGGGTAGGATTGTGGTCGGTGCAGACTCGATGGGCCGAATGGCCTTTTTCTGCACTGTAGGGTTTCTATGATTCTATGATCATGATCGGAAGATCTTTTATGCTGTCTTCTCATTTCCTATAAAATTTGTTCACTTCGTTGCTTGATCCAGTAAAATGTAACCAATTAACAGCATTCTTCCTGGTAATATTGATTGAGCATTCAATCTGCATTGTTTTTAAGCAATCCTCATGTACTAACACTTCAAGACAGCAGGCAAATTAAAGTTCAACATTTGTGCCTTTAATTTCAAAAAAAGGCAAATATTTTAGCTTCTATTTCAGCTGAGTATATTTAACTCAACCTTTACAGTAAGAATAATTTCACCTCAACAATGTATTTGCCACAAGATTACCAGCTTGTACTATATTTAATTTATAGAACATAAAACAGTACAGCACAGAACAGGCCCTTTGGCCCACGATGTTGTGCCGATCTTTATCTGAAACCAAGATCAAGCTATCCCACTCCCTATCATCCTGGTGTGCTCCATGTGCCTATCCAATAACCGCTTAAATGTTCCTAAAGTGTCTGACTCCACTATCACTGCAGGCAGTCCATTCCACACCCCAACCACTCTCTGCGTAAAGAACCTACTTCTGATATCCTTCCTATATCTCCCACCATGAACCCGATAGTTATGCCCCCTTGTAATAGCTCCATCCACCCGAGGAAATAGTCTTTGAACGTTCACTCTCTCTATCCCCTTCATCATTTTATAAACCTCTATTAAGTCTCCCCTCAGCCTCCTCCGCTGCAGAGAGAACAGCCCTTGCTCCCTCAACCTTTCCTCATAAGGCCTGCCCTCCAAACCAGGCAGCATCCTGGTAAATCTCCTCTGCACTCTTTCCAGCGCTTCCACATCCTTCTTATAGTGAGGTGACCAGAACTGCACACAATATTCCAAATGTGGTCTCACCAAGGTCCTGTACAGTTGCAGCATAACCCCACGGCTCTTAAACTCCAACCCCCTGTTAATAAAAGCTAACACACTATAGGCCTTCTTCACAGCTCGATCCACTTGAGTGGCAACCTTTCGAGATCTGTGGATATGGACCCCAAGATCTCTCTGTTCCTCCACAGTCTTCAGAACCCTACCTTGACCCTGTAATCCACATTTAAATTAGTCCTACCAAAATGAATCACCTCACATTTATCAGGGTTAAACTCCATTTGCCATTTTTCAGCCCAGCTTTGCATCCTATCTGTGTCTCTTTGCAGCCTACAACAGCCCTCCACCCCATCCACTACTCCACCAATCTTGGTGTCATCAGCAAATTTACTGATCCACCCTTCAGCCCCCTCCTCTAAGTCATTAATAAAAATCACAAAGAGCAGAGGACCAAGCACTGATCCCTGTGGCACTCCGCTAGCAACCTGCCTCCAGTCCAAAAATTTTCCATCGACCACCACCCTCTGTCTTCGATCAGACAGCCAGTTACCTATCCAATCTGCCAACTTTCCCTCTATCCCACACCTCCTTACTTTCATCATAAGCCGACCATGGGGGACCTTATCAAACACCTTACTAAAATCCATGTATATGACATCAACTGCCCTACCTTCATCAACACACTTAGTTACGTCCTCAAAAAATTCAAATTTGTGAGGCACGACTTGCCCTTCATGAATCCGTGCTGACTATCCCGGATTAATCCGCATCTTTCTAAATGGTCGTAAATCCCATCCCTAAGGACCTTTTCCATCAATTTACCAACCATGAGTGGAGTAGTGAATAATTTTAGTCAGAAAGTATCCAGAGTTCTGTTTTTTTTCATTAATATTATGGAATACTTAATTCCTAGGATGTTCAAGGCATCTCTGAAGGCCAGCTTACAAGAATTCTGGATACCGTTGATTCTGACAGGGAAGAAAAATCAAAAGCATTTCCAAACTTTTTCCTCTTCCGTGAAAGCTTGTCACGCAAGGTTGAGGATACGATTAAAGGAAAAGACAATCTTTGTCATTTAAAAAGTAAGACTTGTTGTATCCTGTACGTTAACTTTTTTCCAACAGAGAATATGAAAAAATGTTGGATTTTTTGCAATGCAAAGAATATGCAAGTTATGTGCATAGGTTAGGGGAATTAGTGGGATAAATATATGAATTTAGGGGGATAGGGTAGGGGTTGGGCCTTGGTAAGATGCCCTGTCAGAGAATTGGTGGAAACATGATGGATCGAATGGCCTTCTTCTGCACTGTAGTGATTCTATTCTATTATGCTACAGTGAATTTGAATGTTTAATTACTATTTTTGATTCAACTACTTCAAAAATACTTAATTCTTTTGAAAATTTTAATTGTTAATTTATTCAAATAGATTCTAAGGAAAGGGGATGTATGATGCATGTCAGATGGGAGAACTAACAATAGGTTGAGTGGGAAAGTGAAGAGGAAAATATGACTGACAAAGTGAGAATATGAGAGAGCGATCAGGCCTCACCTCTGAGCTGATTTCACCCTCCCCCAGAAAGCACAGTATAACATGTAACCAGAGTAGACACCAGGTTCAGACTTTTCCCAGAACAAAAGTGAATGTAAAAAGTAAAAGTAAAGTAAAGTTTATTTATTAGCCACAAGTAGGCTTACATTGACACTGCAATGAAGTTACTGTGAAAATCCCCAAGTCGCCACACTCCGGCACCTGTTCAGGTACACTGAAGGAGAATTTAGCATGGCCAATGCACCTAACCAACATGCCTTTCAGATTGTGGGAGGAAACCGGTGAACCCGGAGGAAACCCATGCAGACACGGGGAGAATGTGCAAACTCCACACAGTGACCCAAGCCGGGAATCGAACCTAAGTCCCTGAACATAGAACATAGAACAATACAGCGCAGTACAGGCCCTTCGGCCCTCGATGTTGCGCCGACCTGTGAAACCAATCTAAAGCCCATCTAACCTACACTATTCCAGTCAGTCACTCTTTTAGAGAGTGGAGTTTTGTGTTAGTACTGAGGGGGGAAACTGGGTGAACACACCACCGAGCCCGGCTTCAGAGTGCTTGGGCGTAGTTTTGCAAGTGTGCCCAGATCTTACAGTGCACTGGGAGACCCCCTTCCTCTGCCATGGACATTAGGACCCCTCACCCCCACTCATCAGCAGCATGTTCCCCTATCCCCTCCCCGACATGGGTCGCCGAAATAGGGCCCTCACAATGGGTTCCCCATCATGTCCCCCGACATACCCCCATCATGTCCCCCTACATGTCCCCATCATGTCTCCCTACAAATACCTATCATGTCCCCCGACATGCTCCTATCATGCCCCTGACATGCTCCCATCATGCCCCTCATCATGTCCCCCGACATGCCCCCATCATGTCCCCTGACATGCCCCCATCATGTCCCCTGACCTGCTCCCATCATGTCCCTGACATGTCCCCATCATGTCCTCCGACACCCCCATCATGCCCCCATCATGTCCCCTGACATGCCCCCATCATGTCCCCCGACATGCCCCCCATGATGACCCGTGACATGGACCCCCATCATGATCCACCCCTGCATGAAACCCCCTGCACAACCCTGCTGCCACATAGCCCTCCCGTCAGACACCCCCTGCATAGTCCCCATCAGATTCTGCCCCGCATTGCCCCCTTGTCATGGCCCCATTCAGGCCCAGCCCCCATAGAATCATCACAGGGCAGAAGAAGAAGAAGACCATTTGGGCATTTGAGTCTGCACCAACTCTCTGAAAGAGCATTCCACCTAAGTTCACACCTCGCCATATCCCCGTAAACCCCCCCACATCTACCTAACCTACACATCTTGGGACATAAAGGGGCAATTTAGCATGTCCAATCAGCCTAACCTGCATATCTTTGGACTGTGGGAGAAAACCAAAGCACCCGGAGGAAATTCACAAAGACATAAGGAAAACATACAAACTCTACACGGTCACCCAAGGCCAGAATAGAACCCAGGTCCTTGGCATTGTGAGGCAGCAGTGCTAACCACTGTGCCATCATGCCACCCTACAACGGCAGTTGATATAAAAAGAAACCGAAAAAATCTTCCACCCACTTGTAATATTCAGCAGATTTTTTTTTTATTCATTCAAAGGATGTGGGCTTCATTGGTTAGGCCAGCATCCATTGCTCATCCCTAACTGCCCTTGAGAAGGTGGTGAGCCTCCTTCTTGAACTGCTGCAATCCATGAGATGTAGGTTTATCCACAGTGCTGTTTGGGAGGAAGTTCCAGGATCTTGACCAGTGACAGTAAGGGAACAATTATATATTTTTGAGTCAGGGTGGCATGTGGCTTGGAGGTGAACTTGCAGGTGGCGGTGCTCCCATCTATCCATTGCCTTGTTCTTCTAAATAGTAGTGGATTTGGAAGATGCTATCTAAGGAGCCTTGGCTCCGGCAGTGCATTTTGTAGATGGTACACAATGCTACTATTCTGCATCAGTCATGAAGGGAGTGAATATGTAAATACAGAATGCCAATCAAGAAGGCTACTTTGTCCTGGATGTTGTCAAGGTTCTTGAAGGTTTAGAGGGGCGGATTTCTTGAAATGTATTCAGGGAGATTTTGTATCAATATATAGAAAGCCCAACAAGGGATGAAGCAGTGCTGGATTTGGTTTTGGGGAACAAAGCCAGGCAAGTATTTAATGTGAAAGTGGGGGAGCATTTCAGCGACAGTGATGTCAACACAGTACAGTTCAAATTTTGTTACGGACAAGAAGAAAGATGACCTGCAAAAGATGGCTTTGGATTGGGGAAAGGCAGAGTTTATTTAAACAAGGCAGGACCTGGCCAAAGTTGCCTGGGAAAAGCTCCTTGCAGAAAAGTCTACGGCAGAGCAGTTGGGGCATTCAAAAAGGAATGAGGGAGAATACAGGGCAAACATGTTTCATATAGGGGGAAACGTAGGAGTAATAAGTTCAGGGAACCCTGGATGTCTAGGACAATTCAGGACTGGATAAGGAAGAAGAGAAAGGCTTTTGGCTCGTCCAAAGGGATTGGGATTAATTCAGCTGAGGCCCTAGAGGAATATAGGAAATGCAAGAGAGAACTTAGAAAACATTTAGAAGAGCAAAAAGGGAGTATGAAAAAGGACTTGCAAACAAGATTAGGGAGAATCCTAAGATATTTTATAAATACATTAAAGGGAAGAGGTTAACTGGGGAAAGAGGAGGGCCCATTAGAGAAAAAGGGTGCAATCTTTGTGTGAAGCTGCAGGATATTGGAAGGGTGTTAAATGAATACTTCTTATCCGTCTTCACTCAGGAAAAGGAGAACGTAGGTACGGAATTCAGGAACAGGGACTGTGAGGACCTTGCACAGTTTGACATAGGAAATGAGGAGGCATTGGAGGCTTTGATGGGTTTAGAAATGGACAAATCCCCAGACCCAGATGAATTGCATACCAGGCTGCTGTGGGAGGCAAGGCAGGAAACTGCAGTGGCTCTGACACAAATGTTTAATTCCTCGCTGGCCACAGGGGAAGTGCCAGAGGACTGGAGGTTGGCTAATAGAACAAAGAACAAAGAACAATACAGCACAGGAACAGGCCCTTTGGCCCTCCAAGCCCGCGCCGCTCCCTGGTCCAAACTAGACCATTCTTTTGTATCCCTCCATTCCCACTCCGTTCATGTGGCTATCTAGATAAGTCTTAAATGTTCCTAGTGTGTCCGCCTCCACCACCTTGCCTGGCAGCGCATTCCAGGCCCCCACCACCCTCTGTGTAAAATACGTCCTTCTGATATCCGTGTTAAACCTCCCCCCCCTTCACCTTGAACCCATGACCCCTCGTGAACGTCACCACCGACCTGGGAAAAAGCTTCCCACCATTCAACCTATCTATGCCTTTCATAATTTTATACACCTCTATTAGGTCACCCCTCATCCTCCGTCTTTCCAGTGAGAACAACCCCAGTTTACCCAATCTCTCCTCATAACTAAGCCCTTCCATACCAGGCAGCATCCTGGTAAACCTCCTCTGCACTCTCTCTAAAGCCTCTACGTCCTTCTGGTAGTGTGGCGACCAGAACTGGGCACAGTATTCCAAATGCGGCCGAACCAACGTTCTATACAACCGCAACATCAGACCCCAACTTTTATACTCTATGCCCCGTCCTATAAAGGCAAGCATGCCATTTGCCTTCTTCACTACCTTCTCCACCTGTGCCGTCACCTTCAAGGATCTGTGGACTTGCACACCCAGGTCCCTCTGCATATCTACACCCTTTATGGTTCTGCCATTTATCGTATAGCTCCCCCCTACGTTAGTTCTACCAGAATGCATCACTTTGCATTTATCTGGATTGAACTCCATCTGCCATTTCTTTGCCCAAATTTCCAGCCTATCTATATCCTTCTGTAGCTTCTGACAATGTTCCTCACTATCTGCAAGTCCAGCCATTTTCATGTCGTCCGCAAACTTACTGATCACCCCAGTTACACCTTCTTCCACATCGTTTATATAAATCACAAACAGCAGAGGTCCCAATACAGAGCCCTGCGGAACACCACTAGTCACAGGCATCCAGCCGGAAAAAGACCCTTCCACTACCACCCTCTGTCTTCTGTGACCAAGCCAGTTCTCCACCCATCTAGCCACCTCCCCCTTTATCCCATGAGATCCAACCTTTTGCACCAACCTACCATGAGGGACTTTGTCAAACGCTTTACTAAAGTCCATATAGACGACATCCACGGCCCTTCCCTCGTCAACCATTCTAGTCACTTCTTCAAAAAACTCCACCAGGTTAGTGAGGCATGACCTCCCTCTCACAAAACCATGCTGACTATCGTTAATGAGTTTATTCCTTTCTAAATGCGCATCCATCCTATCTCTAAGAATCCTCTCCAAAAACTTCCCGACCACGGACGTCAAGCTCACCGGCCTATAATTTCCCGGGTTATCCTTCCTACCCTTCTTAAATAACGGGACCACATTAGCTATCCTCCAATCCTCTGGGACCTCACCTGTGTCCAATGATGAGACAAAGATTTGCGTCAGAGGCCCAGCGATTTCATCTCTCGTCTCCCTGAGCAGCCTGGGATAGATCCCATCAGGCCCTGGGGATTTGTCAGTCTTTGTATTCCCTAAAAAACCTAACACTTCCTCCCTTGTAATGGAGATTTTCTCTAACGGGTCAACACTCCCCTCCCAGACACTCCCAGTCAACACATCCCTCTCCTTTCGGTGAATACCGACGCATTTAGGATCATTTAAGATCTCCCCTACTTCTTTGGGCTCTCAGCATAATTCCCCACTTTTGTCCCTGAGAGGTCCGATTTTTTCCCTGACAACTCTTTGTTCCTAACGTATGAATAAAATGCCTTGGGATTCTCCTTAATTCTGTCTGCCAAGGACATTTCGTGACCCCTTTTTGCCCTTCTAATTCCTCGTTTGAGTTCTTTCCTACTTTCTTTGTATTCCTCCAGAGCTCCCTCCGTTTTTTGCTGCCTGAACCTAACGTACGCCTCTCTTTTCTTTTTGACCAATCCCTCAATTTCCCTGGTTATCCACGGTTCTCGAATTCTACCCTTCTTATCCTTCTTTTTTACAGGCACATGCCTTCCTGCAGCCCTAACAACTGTTCCTTAAAAGACTCCCACATGCCAGATGTGGATTTACCCTCAAACAGCCTCTCCCAATCAACAGCTGCCAATTTCTGCCTAATCCCACTATATCGGCACGGTAGCACAGTGGTTAGCACTGCTGCTTCACAGCTCCAGGGTCCCGGGTTCGATTCCCGGCTCGGGTCACTGTCTGTGTGGAGTTTGCACATTCTCCTCGTGTCTGCGTGGGTTTCCTCCGGGTGCTCCGGTTTCCTCCCACAGTCCAAAGATGTGTGGGTTAGGTTGATTGGCCAGGTTAAAAATTGCCCCTTAGACTCCTGAGATGCGTATGTTAGAGGGATTAGCGGGTAAAAAATATGTGGGGGTAGGGCCTGGGTGGGATTGTGGTCGGTGCAGACTCGATGGGCCGAATGGCCTCCTTCTGCACTGTAGGGATTCTATGATTCTATGATAATTCCCTTCCTTTGTCCCTGATTCATCTCATCTATCCTGTTATTTCTACTCTTACTAACATGTGGCACTGGTAGTAATCCTGAGATCATTACCTTTGAGCTCCGACTTCTCATATTTTTTCCTAATTCCCTATATTCTGCCTTTAGGACATTATTCCCTTTTTTAAAATCTATGTCATTCAATTCCTGTACTGGCTGAGGTTATTCATGAAGGCCCGCCTTCTCAACCTTGCCCCTCATCCGAGGTGTGGTGGTCCTTAGGTTAAATCACCACTAGTCAGCTCTGCCCCTTCAAAGGGGAAGGAAGCCTGTGGTCTTCTGGGACTAGGGCAACTTTATCCTGGTTAGATCCTTTCTCCTCCCATTGAAATTAGCCCCTTTCCAAATTAGACAATCTACTTTAGATTGTTCCTTACTCATCTTCTTTACAAATCTGAACATTATGATATGATATGATGATTACTCTTACCCAAGTGTTTCCCCACAAACACTAGCCAACCTCATTCCCCAGCACCAGATCCAGCAATACTTCCTTTCCAGTTGGACCAAAAATATATTGACCAAGCAAATTCTGCCCACTTGACTACCCTTCATTCTGACACGATACCAATTGGTATTTGGGTAATTAAAGTCCCCTAACATCACCACCTTTTCCATTTCTCTGTGACTTTCCAACAGATTTGCTCCACTATATCTCTCTCACTATTTGGATGCTTACAGAATACCTGTGGCAGTACGATCATACCCTTTTCACTTTTCAGTGCAGTTGGACATCAAGGACATTCCTTCTTTCTAACACTGTGATGTCTTGTTTAATCAATACTTCTACCCCACCTCCCTTTTCCACTTCCCTACCTTTTCTGAATAATTAATATACTTGAATATTAAGCAGTCATCACAATTTTTAAATGACATTGCCATTATTTCCACTACACCATATTCCCACACAGTTATTTGTGCTTGTAGCTAACCAAGCTTGTTCACCAGACATTGTACATTTATATTTACGAATTGTAATTCTGTCTTTGTATTTCTCACAGTCCTACTTAGTCACCTTCTGTCAAATATAGAATGGGAAGCTGGGAAGATTTCCAGTGCCGGGGATCAGCTTGTGAGCAGGAAGTGTCTCCAGCTGCAGCTCCTGGAAGCCTGGGTTTCAGAGCTAGCACTGAAAACATTGTGTGGCATCCGCAAGATGAGAGTATCATGGATAGTACATACAGAGAAGTCATCATGCCACAGGCTAAGACTCTACAGGCAGAAAGGAAATGGATGACCACCAGACAGAGTGAGAGGACTAGACAGACAGTGCAGGAACCCTTGTGGCCATTCCCTTGCAAAACAGATATACCACTTTGCATACTGTTGGGGGGAATGGCTTCTGAGGGGAAAGCAGCAATAGGCAAAATCATTGCACCATGTTTGGCACTGCTGCAGAGGAGAGAAATTATGGGAATGCAATAGCTATAGGGGATTCAACTGTAAGGGCAATAGATTGGTGTTTCTGTGGCCACAAATGAGACTCCAGGATGGTATGTTGCCATCCTAATGCGAGGGTCAAGGATATTTAAGAGTGGCCACAGGACATTTTGGAGGGGGAGGTGAACATTGGTATCATGACATAGGTTAAAAAAAGGGAACAAGGCCCTAAACACTGAATATAGAGAGTTAGGACGTAAGTTGAAAAGTAGTGGCTCAAAGGTAGTGACTTCAGGATTACTACCAGTGCCATATGCTATCCAGAGTAGAAACAACAGGATATATTAGATGAATATGTGGCTGATGGTGCAAGGGAGAGGGTTTCAGATTCCTGGGACATTGGGACTGGCATTGGGGAGGTGGGACCAGCACAAACTGGACGGGTTACACCTGGGCAGGACCAGGATTTATGTTCTTGGACTAGAATGGCAGGGTGGTGGGAACCTAAGCAAGATGACAAGGGAATGAGAAACAAGGACAGTAATAAAAGAAAGAATAGTAAAATGCAAAAACAGTAGACAGGGTAATCATAGAATCCCTACAGTATAGAAGGAGGCTATTCGGCCCATCGAGTCTGCACCGACCACAATCCCAACTAGGCCCTATTCCCGTAACCCCACACATTTACCGTCCTAACCCTCTTGACACTAGGGACAATTTAGCATGGCCAATCAACCTAATCCGCACATGTTTGGAGTGTGGAAGGAAACCAAAGCACCCGGAGAAATCCCACACAGACGCGGGGAGAATGTGCAGACTCTTTGTTCTTTGTTCTTTGAATATGTGGCTGAGGTGATGGTGTGAGAGGGAGGGTTTCAGATTCGTGGTGCATTGGGACCGGTTCTGGGGAAGGTGGGCCAGTACAAACTGGATGGGTTACACCTGGGCAGGACCAGGACTGATGTCTTAGGGGGAATACTTGCTGGAGTATTTGTTTGAATGGTTGGGGAGGGTTTAAACTAAAATGGCAGGAGGATGGGAACCTATTAAAGAACAAAGAACAGTACAGCACAGGAAACAGGCCCTTCGGCCCTCCAAGCCTGTGCCGCTCATTGGTCCAACTAGACCATTCGTTTGTATCCCTCCATTCCCAGACTGCTCATGTGACTATCCAGGTAAGTCTTAAACGATGCCAGCGTGTCCGCCTCAATCACCCTACTTGGCAGCGCATTCCAGGCACCCACCACTCTCTGTGTAAAAAACGTCCCTCTGATATCTGAGTTATACTTCGCCCCTCTCACCTTGAGCCTGTGACCCGTCGTGATCGTCACCTCCGACCTGGGAAAAAGCTTCCCACTGTTCACCCTATCTATACCCTTCATAATTTTGTACACCTCTATTAGATCTCCCCTCATTCTCCGTCTTTCCAGGGAGAACAAGCCCAGTTTACCAAATCTCTCCTCATAGCTAAGACCCTCCATACCAGGCAACATCCTGATAAACCTTCTCTGCACTCTCTCTAAAGCCTCCACGTCCTTCTGGTAGTGCGGCGACCAGAACTGGACGCAGTACTCCAAATGTGGCCTAACCAGCGTTCTATACAGCTGCAACATCAGACTCCAGCTTTTATACTTGAGACCCCGTCCTATAAAGGCAAGCATACCATATGCCTTCTTCACCATCTTCTCCACCTGTGCTGCCACCTTCAAGGATTTGTGGACTTGCACACCTAGGTCCCTCTGTGTTTCTATACTCTTGATGGCTCTGCCATTTATTGTATAACTCCCCCCTACATTAGTTCTTCCAAAATGCATCACTTCGCATTTATCCGGATTAAATTCCATCTGCCATTTCTCCGCCCAATTTTCCAGCCTATCTATATCCTAAAGACTCAAAGACTCAAAGAGTTAGAGGAAGGGGAATCAAGGACAAAAACCAAAGGCCGGAAGGGGAATAAGAAACAAAGAGCCAGATTCAAACAGAACCTCAGTGAAAAATGTGGGATCGGGACCAGTAATGTTAAAAAGGCAAGCCTGAAGGCTTTGTGCCTTCATGCGTGGAGCATTCGCAATAAAGTGGATGAATTAATTATGCAAATAGATATAACTATAAAGTCATTTATTCCAGTTTGGCGCAAGAGTGATAAGGGAATTGTGGCCAAACCATGGCATACAAATTTGCAAGAAAAAGTAATAGGCCTGAGGATTGGGAACAGTTTAAAATTCAACAAAGGAGGACCAATGGATTGATTAAGAATGGAAAACTGAGTATGAAAGTAAGAAACTTAATCAAGGATTAAGGAGAGCTAAAAGGGTCATGAAAAATCATTGGCCAGCAGGATTAAGGAAAATCCCAAGGCTTTTTATACAAATATAAAGAGCAATAGGGTAGCCAAGGAGAGGGTTGGCCCACTCAAGGACAGGGGAGGGAATCTATGCATGGAGCCAGCAAAAATGAGTACTTTGCGACAGTATTCACCAAAGAGAACGACTTGGTGGATGGTGAGTCTGGAGAAGGGTGTGTAGATAGCTTGGGTCATGTTGAGAACAAAAAGGAGGTATTGGGGTTCTTAAGAAACATTAAGGATGACAATTCCCAGGGCCTGATGGAATGTACCCCAGACTACTGAGAGAGGTAAGGGAGGAAATTGATGGGTCTTGAGAGAAATCTTTGTATCCTCACTGGCTACAGGGGAGGTCACAGTAAGAAGACTCACAACACCAGGTTAAAGTCCAACAGGTTTATTTGGTAGCAAAATCCACTAGCTTTCGGAACGCTGCTCATTAGTCAGATAAGTGGGAGTTCTGTTCACAAACAGGGCATATAAAGACACAAACTCAATTTACAAAATAATGGTTGGAATGCGAGTCTTTACAGGTAATCAAGTCTTAAAGGTACAAACAATGTGAGTGGAGAGAGCGTTAAGCACAGGTTAAAGAGATGTGTATTGTCTCCAAACATACAGAGAATACAGCAGGATATAGATAGACTGGAACATTGGGCGGAGAAATGGCAGATGGAATTTAATCCAGATAAATGCGAAGTGATGCATTTCGGTAGATCTAATGTAAGGGGGAGCTATACAATAAATGGCAGAACCATCAGGAGTATAGGCACACAGAGGGACCTGGGTGTACAAGCCCACAGATCCTTAAAGGTGGCAGCACAGGTGGAGAGGGTGGTGAAGAAGGCAAATGGCATGCTTGCCTTTATTGGACGGGGCATAGAATATAAAAGTTGGCATATGATGTTGCGGCTGTATAGAATGTTGGTTAGGCCACATTTGGAATATTGCGTCCAGTTCTGGTCGCCACACTACCAGAAGGACGTGGAGGCTTTGGAGAGAGTACAGAAAAGGTTGACCAGGATATTGTCTGGTATTAGCTATGAGGAGAGATTGGGTAAACTGGGGATGTTCTCCCTGGAAAGACAGAGGATGAGGGGCGACCTAATAGAGGTGTATAAAATTATGAAGGGCATAGATAGGGTGAACAGTGGGATGCTTTTTCCCAGGTCGGAGGTGACGAACACAAGGGGTCACAGGTTCAAGGTGAGGGGGGCAAGATTCAACACAGATGTCAGGGGGACGTATTTTACACAGAGGGTGGTGGGGGCTGGAATGCACTGCCAAGCAAGGTGATTGAGGCGGACACGCTGGGATCGTTTAAGACTTATCTAGATAGCCACATGAACAGACTGGGAATAGAGGGATACAAACGAATGGTCTAGTTGGGCACATGAGCGGCGCAGGCTTGGAGGGCCGAAGGGCCTGTTCCTGTGCTGTATTGTTCTTTGTTCAAACAGGACAGTTGGTGAGATTTTGCAAGCCCAGGCAAGTCATGGAGGTTACAGATAATGTGACATGAACCCAAGATCCCGGTTGAGGCCATCCTCATGTGTGCGGAACTTGGCTATCAGTCTCTGCTCAGCGACTCTGCGTTGTCGTGTGTCGTGAAGGCCGCTTGGAGAACGCTTACCCGAAGATCAGAGGCCGAATGCCCGTGACCGCTGAAGTGTTCCCCAACAGGAAGAGAACACTCTTGCCACGTCACGGGCATTCCTTTGTGAAGGAATCCTGTGCATTCCTACTGTTTCCTGTCAGCCAAGCATTCTATCCATCTCAATATACTACCCACAATGCTGTGCTTTAATTTTACATGCTAATCTCCTATGTGGGACTTTGCCGAAAGCCAAATAAACCATATCAACTGGCTCCTCCTCATCAACTCTACTTGTTACATCCACGAAGAATTCCAGTAGATATGTCAAGCATGATTTTCCTTTCATAAATTCACATTGATTCTGTCCAATCCTACCATTGTTTTTCAAGTGTTTTGCTATAAAATCTTTGAAAATGGATTCTCGAATTTATCCCACTACTGACATCAGGTTTACTTGTCTATAATTCCCTGTTTTCTCTCCACCTCCCTTTTTAAATAGTGATCAGTGCAGGCTTGAAGGGCCGAAGGGCCTGTTCCTGTGCTGTAATTTTCTTTGTTCTTTGTTAAGGAAGTGGTCCGACAAATAATGGATGTATTGAAGGTCATCTTCCAAGGTTCTGTAGACTCTGGAACAGTTCCTACAGATTAGAGGGTAGCTAATGTAACCCCACTATTTAAAAAGGGAGATGGAGAGAAAACAGAATTATAGACCAGCAAACCTGATGTCAGTAGTGGGGTAAATTCAAGAATCCATTTTCAAAGATTTTATAGCAAAACACTTGACAAACAATGGTAGGATTGGACAGAATCAATGTGAATTTATGAAAGGAAAATCAGGCTTGACATATCTACTGAAATTCTTCATGGGTGAAACTAGTAGAGTTGATGAGGAGGAGCCAGTTGATATGGTTTATTTGGCTTTCGACAAAGTCCCACATAGGAGATTAGCATGTAAAATTAAAGCACAGCATTGTGGGTAGTATATTGAGATGGATAGAATGCTTGGCTGACAGGAAACAGAGTAGGAATAAACAGGCCTTTTTACAAATGGCAGGCAGTGACTAGAGAAATACCACAGGGATCAGTGCTGGGACCCGGTATTCACTATATATATTAATGATTTGGATGAGGGAAATAAATGTGATATCTCAAATTTAGCAGATGATACAAAGTTGGGTGGGAGGGTGAGCTCTGAGGAGGGAGATTAGCAGGGTAAATATGTGGTATTATGGGAATAGGGTCTGGTGGGATGCTCTGTCAGAGGATCAGTGCAGACGCGATGGGCCGAATGACCTCCTTCTGCACTGTAGAGATTCTATGATTTTATGTGGATGCAGAAATCCTTCAATGTGACTTGGACAAGTTGAGTGAGTGGGGAAATGATTGGTGGTTGTAGTATAATTTGGATAAATGTAAGGTCATCCACTTTGGTAACGGGAAGGCAGATGACTATCTGAAGGGCCATAAATTAGGAGAGGGATATGTGCAATGAGACCTGGGTGTCCTCATACACCAGTCACTGAAAGTAAGCATGCAGTTGCAGCAGGCAGTAAAAAAGGCAAGTGGTATGTTGGCACATTGGCCTTTCATAGTAAGAGGATGGGAGTATAGGAGCACGGATGTCTGAACACCAGCCTCCAGTCACTCAAATAGTCTTCTACCACTGCTCTTTGTGTCCTATTACTAAGCCAGTCTTGGATCCATCTCTCCAAGTGTCCCTAAATTCCATGTGCTTCTCCACCAGTCTCCCCTGTGGGACCTTGTCAAAGGCTTTGCTAAAATCTATATAAACTACATCAACTGTTCTTCCCTCATCCAGACACTCGATCACATTTTCAAAAAATTCCAGCAAGTAGTAACAATCTGAATCTCGCTGTCCTTGAGTGTGGCGGAATCTGAAGCAATGAATATTTTCAAAAGGAAATTGGATGGGCACTCAAAAGAAATCAACCTCAGGACTACAAGGATAGAGTGGGACATTGCTACACAGAGCACTGGCATCGACTTCATGGACCGATTGGCCTCCTGTAACACACATTATTCTGTCTTCCGGCAATTATATTTGTGGTAATTACCGTACATTTGCAATTACCACTGAAATAATTACACTAACTATACAAAAGATCAATCATACTTCCAATTATTTTGAATCAAACTAATTTGAAAGATTTTCAAAGTAAGCTCAAACCATTTTCTCCTGAGTCTTTAATTGAATTTGAGTGATTTTACTCTTTTACTCCTTGCTATTGCTATGTATTTTTCCAGTATCATATTACTTGCTAGAAAATTTCAGGAGATCATTCAATAAGCAGGTTAGATATACATATGACTTTACCTTGGCCAACATATATTGAACTGGAATTATTTTTAAACACATAACATAAACACGGGCAGCACGGTAGCACAGTGGTTAGCACTGCTGCTTCACAGCTCCAGGGTCCTTGGGTTCGATTCCCGGCTTGGATCACTGTCTGTGCGGAGTTTGCACATTCTCCTCGTGTCTGCGTGGGTTTCCTCCGGGTGCTCCGGTTTCCTCCCACAGTCCAAAGATGTGCGGGTTAGGTTGATTGGCCATGCTAAAATTGCCCCTTGGTATCCTGGGATGCGTAGGTTAGAGGGATTAGCGGGTAAATATGCAGGGATATGGGGGTAGGGCCTGGGTGGGATTGTGGTCGGTGCAGACTCGATGGGCCAGCGGCCTCTTTCTGTACTGTAGGGTTTCTATGATTTTCTATGATTCTATGAACCAAACTTAGTTCACTAGGAACTAACTTTATGTTTCACATTTGTAACTGCAAACACTGCAATAATAAAAATTACTATGTGTAATTTACAATACTCTTAATCTAATTGGGACAATCCCAGATCACCAGTGATCCAAGTAAAAATTACTCCTTCATTTGGTTAGCTCTCACTGGAACGACGGAAGTTGAGGGGTGACCTGATAGAGGTTTACAAGATTATGAATGGCATGTACAGAGTGGATAGTCAGATGTTCTTTCCTAGGGTAGAAAAATTAAGTACTAAGGTACATAGGTTTAAGGTGCGTGAGGAAAAGTTTAGAGGAGGTGTGCGAGGCAAGTTTTTTTACACAGAGGGTGGTGAATGTCAGAGTCATAGAGGTTTACAGCATGGAAACAGGCCCTTCCGCCCAACTTGTCCATGCCGCCCTTTTTTTTAAACAACCCTCAAGCTAATCCCAATTGCCCACATTTGGCCCATATCCCTCTATACCCATCATACCCACGTAACTATCTAAATGCTTTTTAAAAGACAGAATTGTACCCGCCTCTACTACTACCTCTGGCAGCTTGTTCCAGACACTCACCACCCTCTGTGTAAAAAAACTGCCCCTCTGGACACTTTTGCATCTCTCCCCTCTCACCTTAAACCTAGTTTTAGACCCCCCTACCTTTGGGAAAAGATATCGACTATCTACCTTGTCTATGCCCCTCATTATTTTATAGACCTCTATAAGGTCACCCCTCAGCCTCCTATGCTCCAGAGAAAAAAGTCCCAGTCTATTCAGCCTCTCCTTATAACTCATGTCTGGAAAGCGCTGCCCGGGGAGATGATGGGAAAAGGTACAATAGCAGCATTTAAGGGGCAACTAGACGAATACATGAATAGGATGGGAATGGAAGGATTCGGACTCCGTAAGTGCATACAGTTTTGGTTTAGGCAGGCATCATGATTGGCGCAGGCTTGGAGGGCAAAAGGACCTGTTCCTCTGCTGTACTTTTCTTTGTTCTTTGCCTTCCTTGGAATTACAGGTAAGTCAGGATCCCATTTGCAAAATGCACCATATGTATATCAGTTGTGGATCAGTGTTATAACTCTCACCTCTAAGCTGGAGGTGATGGGTTCACTCCAGGGACTTGAGTAACATTGCCTCATTCATACTTGTGTATTTTTATGTTGCTATATTCACAGATAAATTCATAAGAATTACAAGTGAAAAATCAGTCAAGAACTTGAGTAAAATTTCACAGCCTTCCTGTTCCAAGATCTGTAAAATAAATAAGGCCCCCTCTGCAAAGCTATCATCAACAACATTGAGGTATTCTTTGAAGTTCTTTTGTATTAAATGTTATTACAGTATCAAAACATACATTTCAATCAACTTTCACAAAGAATTAGGAATTCCTTCCATTGCAAGGGAAGAAAATGAGTAAGGAACATGGATGGAATTTTACAGCCCGTCCCGTTGGAGGGATGTTCTATTCCCGTTAAAGTCAGCTGAGTTTTGAATGACTTTCTGTATTTATCGGCCCTGCCCCGTCTTTGCGAAGCTGAAAAATGCTGCTCGTTATGTGGACTGGCAATTCTGGCTGAATGATGCTTGAAATGCGCCTATCCCATCGGGTAGTTGTGCTACTCTGAATAATATTAACTCACAAAATTACAGAATGGTTGCAGCATAGGAGAAGGTAATTCAGATCATGACATGTGCTAAATCGCCAAAGGAACAATTTAGCCAGTGTCACCCCACAACTTCTCCCCTGACCTGAGAATTCATATATTACACATTTTTCAAACATTGAAGTACCCGTACCAGTCTGCTATGAAGGACCTTGTCAAAGGCCAAAGAACAAAGAAAATTACAGCACAGGAACAGGCCCTTCAGCCCTCCAAGCCTGTACTGACCATACTGCCTGACCGAACTAAAATCCCTCCCCTTCCAGGGTCTGTATACCTCTATTCTTATCCTATTCATGTATTTGTCATGACGTCACTTAAAAGTCACTATCGTACCCGCTTCCACAACCTCCCCCGGCAGCGAGTTCGAGGCACCCACCACCCTCTGTGTAAAATGCTTGCCTTGTACATCTTCTTTAAACCTTAAATCCATGCCCCCGAGTAACTGACCCTGAGAAAAAGCTTCTGACTATCCACTCTGTCCATGCCCCTCATAATCTTGAAGACTTCTATCAGATCACCCCTCAACCTCTGGTGTTCCAGTGAGAACAAACCAAGTTTCTCCAACCTCTCCTCATAGCTAATGCCCTCTATCTGCTCTATCATTTCTCTTTCTTTCATTTGGACTGTTTGAGAACCCAGATGATTACCTCATCCAATTAACTGCCTTAACTATATAAAATACAGAAAATGTGGAAAATACTCGCCATACTCTCATCATGGTCTCCTTGGAGAAAAATAACTTTCAGTTTTCTAACAGAAACATATTTAAAGCTGAAATTAAGTTATGGAATTTAATTGTTTCTTTACAGTACAACCCCCAACCCTTATTTATCCAAATGGGCATCATTAAAAATAATTTCATCAGCCTTAAGTACTTATCAGAATCTATTCTGTCATACAATTTTTCTTCAATTAGTTCCACATATAATTTAATAGCCTAACACACTGAAAGGTAAACAAATATTAGAATCATTGTTATTCAAGTTGATGCACCATTGAAGACTAGAGGTTGCGGAACAACAGGCTTTTATTCACAAGAACAGAAGCACTCCCAAACCGATGGCCAACTTGAACTGAGGCAAAGGGGCGGAGAGTAGCCACCTATATACCCTGAGGAGGGTGGAGCCCCGGACCAAGGCAGCAGGGGTGTGCCCCAGGCATATCCCACACACAGACAGTGTTACAGTGGTTCACCACATTCACCCCCTGTTTAAAAAGAGCTCGGCGGGGTGAGGCGGTGGAAACGACAGTCACAGTTATTGATTCAAATTACAAGTTCAGTCTCTCCGGGGGTTTGATCTGCCGCTGCGACCGCCACAGTGTCAGCCGTGGCGCCGGTTCAGGAGGCCGCGGCGATGAGTCAGGCGTCAATCCATAACCGGTGGTGCCGTCCGTAGCGCCTTCAGGGTGTGTGGATGCTGCTCCTGGGGCTCAGGTGTGCCGTACACGGGGGCTAAATGAGCGTGCTGCGACTCTGGTGCATCATGGACAACATTTGGAGCTGGGGGTGAGGGGCCGTGGGACGTATTACCTGCAGGGGCCAGATTGTGAATGGAGACCGTGTCCTCCCGCCCGTCGTGATATGCCACATAGGCGTATTGGGGATTGGCGTGGAGGAGCCGGACCGTTCCGACCAGGGGGTCCGATTTATGGGTCCGCACGTGCTTCCGGAGCAGGACAGGGCCAGGGGACTTCAGCCACGATGGTAGTGAGGTCCCCGAGGAGGACTTCCTGGGGAAAACAAACATTCATTCATGAGGGGTGGCGTTGGTAGCCGTGCACAGTAGTGACCTAATTGAGTGTAGCGCATCAGGGAGGACCTCTTGCCAGCAGGAGACTGGAAGACCCTTAGACCGGAGAGCTAATAAAACGGCCTTCCAGGCTGTCGCATTCTCCCTCTCCACCTGTCCATTCCCCCTGGGGTTGTAGCTGGTGGTCCTACTCGAGGCTATGCCTTTGGAGAGTAGATACTGGCGCAGCTCATCACTCATAAAAGAGGAACCCCGGTCGCTATGAATATAGCTGGGGAAACCGAACAGGGTGAAGAGGCTGTGCAGGGCCCTGATGACCGTGGCCGAGGTAATATCCGGGCAGGGAATAGCAAAGGGGAACCGCGAATATTCATCAACGACGTTGAGGAAGTAGACGTTGCGGTTAGAGGAGGGGAGGGGGCCTTTGAAGTCAACGCTCAGGCATTCGAAAGGGCGGGTGGCTTTGATGAGGTGCGCTCTGTCCGGCTGGTAGAACTGCGGCTTGCACTCCGCGCAGACCTGGCAGTCCCTGATTACAGACCTGACTTCCTGAATGGAATAGGGCAGGTTCCGGGCCTTGATGAAATGGAAGAACCTGGTAACCCCCGGGTGGCAGAGGTCATCGTGGAGAGTCTGTAACCGGTCTAGGTTCGCGCTGGCACAGGTCCCCTGGGACAGGGCGTCTGGGGGCTCATTGAGCTTCCCAGGCAGGTATAAAATGTCGTAATTGTAGGTGGAGAGCTCGATCCTCCACCTCAAAATCTTTTCGTTCTTGATTTTGCCCCACTGCACGTTACTGAACATAAAGGCGACAGACCGTTGGTCCGTGAGCAGGGTGAACCGTTTGCCAGCTAAGTAGCGGCGCCAGTGCCGCACAGCCTCCACGATGGCTTGTGCCTCTTTTTCAACAGAGGAGTGTCGAATTACAGGGCCCTGGAGGGTGCGCGTGAAGAAGGCCACGGGTCTGCCTGCCTGGTTAAGAGTGGCGGCTAGGGCAAAGTCAGACGCATCGCTCTCCACCTGGAATGGGGTGGATTCGTCTATGCGTGCATCGTGGCCTTCGCGATATCCGCTTTGATGCGGTCAAAGGCCAGCCGGGCGTCCGCCGCTAGGGGAAAAGATGTGGATTTGATGAGCGGACGGGTTTTGTCCGCATAATTGGGGACCCACTGGGCGTAGTATGAGAAGAAGCCTAGGCATCTCCTCAGCGCTTTGAGGGTGGTGGGGAGGGGAAGTTCCAGGAGGGGACGCATGCGGTCAGGGTTGGGGCCGATGACCCCATTCTCCACAACACAATCAAGGATGGCGAGGCGGTGCATGCGGAATACACACTTCTCCTTATTGTAGGTCAGGTTAAGGAGTGCCGCAGTTTGGAGGAATGTTTGGAGGTTGGCATCATGGTCCTGCTAATCGTGGCTGCAGATGGTGACGTTATCCAGGTACGGGAAGGTGGCCCACAGCCCGTACTGGTCCACCATTCGGTCCATCTCATGCTGGAAAACCGAGACCCCGTTGGTGACGCCGAAGGGAACCCGAAGGAAGTGGTAGAGACGGCCATCCGCCTCGAAGGCAGTGTATTGGTGGTCTTCCGGGCGGATAGGGAGCTGGTGGTATGCAGACTTCAAATCAATGGTGGAGAACACCCGATATTGTGCAATCTGATTGACCATGTCAGATATGCGGGGAAGGGGATACGCGTCCAAGCTGCGTGTATCGGTTGATGGTCTGACTGTAGTCAATGACCATGCGAAGTTTCTCCCCAGTCTTGACAACCACCACTTGGGCTCTCCAGGGACTGGTACTGGCCTCAATGATCCCCTCCCCCAGGAGGCGTCGCACCTCGGATTTGATGAACGCTCTATCTCCAGCGCTGTACCGTCTGCTTTTGGTGGCAATGGGCTTGCAGTCGGGGGTGAGCTGCTCAAAAAGCGAGGGAGGGGCGACCTTGAGGGTCGAGAGACCACAGGTGGTGCGCGGTGGCTGGTGTGTTAGCTGTGAATTTTGGACGGAGGTTGGGGGGAAAGGCCCATTATACACCATAGTGACGCCCCCGAGGTGGCACATGAAATCTAGCCCCAGTAGTACGGCAGCACAGAGCTGTGGCAGCACGAGGAGCCTGCACTTGTTGTACACCGTGCCCTGTACAGTCAGATTCACTACACAGTACCCAAGGACATTCACTGACTGTGACATCAAAGCCACAGAGATTGGTTGCTGCATTGGCAGTACTGGCAGTGCATAGCGGCTCTCTGTATTAGGGTGGATGAAACTCTCCGTACTCCCACTGTCAAATAAGCAGTTAGTAGTGTGGCCGTTTACCTTGATGTCCATCATCGACCAGGCAAGCTGGTGAGGCCTGGACTGTTCCAACGCGACTGAGGCCACTGTCGGATTAGGCGAGGCGGTGGATGGTTCGCAAAATGGCGGCACCTGTGAGTCGGCTGACGTCACCCAAGATGGCGGCTCCCGTGGGTCGCACGCGGCCGCTGGCGTCCAAAATAGCGGCACCTGCAGATCGCACGCGGCCGATGGCGTTGACGACGGTCCCTCCCGTGGATTGCACGCGGCGCTGCTGGGCCTGGGGGCCGATTTTGCCCTGCAAACCTTCAGGTAGTGACCCTTCTTATCGCAGCCAGAGCAGATCGCGTCTTTTGCCGGGCAACGTCGTCGTGGGTGCTTCTCCAGGCCGCAGAAGTAGCATCTCGGGCCTCCGGGGACTGTCGCAGTGGTCAGTTCGACTTCGGGACGGGGCGTGGCGTAGGTTTGCGGCCCTCTCCGGTACAGCGATGGCTGTGGTCGCGGTGTCCACGGTGCGCCCTCGTGGTCAGGGGTGTAGGCCTCGAGGTTCCGGAACGCTACCTCCAGCGAGCTGGCAAGTTCCACAGTTTTCTTCAGGTCCAGCCCACCTTGTTCCAGCAGGCACTGCCGGATATAGGTCGACTTGATGCCCGCGACAAAGGCATCTCTGATCGGGTCGTCGGCGTTTTGGGCGGCTGAAACGGCCTTGCAGTTGCAGGCTCTGCCGAGTGCACGCAGTTCGCGCAGGAATTGCTCAGTCGATTCCCCGGGCTGCTGTCTGCGAGTGGCCAGCAGATGTCTGGCGTAGACTTTGTTCGGTTGCCGGTTGTATTGGCTCTTGAGGAGATCGATTGCCTCCTGGTAGGTCTCTGCGTCGCGGATCATCGCGAAGACGTGAGCACTGACGTGGGCGTGGAGCACATGCAGTTTGTCGATGTCTGTTACGACGACAGAGGAGGAGGAGGCGATGAAGGTCTCAAAACAGTGCAACCAGTGATCAAAAGAATTAGAGGCGCCAACTGCCTGCGGATCCAGATCCAATTTGTCAGGTTTCAGGAGTTGCTTCATTTCAAAAATGTTGTTAATAAAATTGATGCACCATTGATACACGCAAAGACTAGAGGTTGCGGAACAACAGGCTTTTATTAACAAGAACAGAAGCACTCCCAAACCGATGGCTAACCCGAACTGAGGCAAAGGGGCGGAGAGCAGCCACCTTTATACCCTGAGGAGGGCGGAGCCCCGGACCAAGGCAGCAGGGGCGTGCCCAGGCACATCCCACACACACACAGTGTTACAGTGGTTCACCACACAAGTATTCTCATATATCAAAAAGATTAAAAGATTTTCTCATTCTTCTGAACACCATTTCATGTATTGCTGGCAATGCATCATTACGGGGGTGGTTTTCCCAAAAACAAATTAAGTGCCCAACAGGCGCAATATGGGAGATTTTCCCACCCACTTTTTGGACGAATTTAGTTGATTGAATTTCTGGCACTCTGTGGAAGACAGAGTTCACCGGGGTATTGATGCCGGTGGTGAGTGGGGGGGGGGGGGGGGGCGGAGGGGGGGCGGTGTTCAGGTCCTAATTCTACCTGAGAGGCTTACAGCACAGTGCTAAGGGAGATTGGTGCATGTATACTGGCCACGCCATTGCCGGCCTCCTGATCACCAGCCTCCCATTAGCTTCCCCAAATCGCCCCCGCCCCCCAAATCCCGACCTCTTGCCCCTTCCTCCTCCCCCAACCGCTGGTCCCAACCCCCCTCCCCCATCATCCGATCACTGGCCCCGACAGCTCCCCCCCCCCTCCTGTAGCTATATAGCGAGCTTAGATGATTGAATCCCGAGCTCGCTAAATAGATGCAAATGCTCATCACAATATTGTAATCAGCCTCTCACTGTTTCCTAACATGAGGCTGATTACGCCATTAAAAAATGGCCCGGGAAAGTCGCAATTGGCTGCACGCCGGTTGCAATTTCCACTTCAGACCCGCCCCCCGCCAGTATTTCAGTAGCGCAGCAAGCGAGCAAAATTGTACCGTGCATTTCTGAGACCCATCCTTCAACACATCTTCACAATCTAGTCTGCATGTTCTTTATCTCAACTTATATCAGTATCCTAAGATTCCATTGCAGTGACATCAGATTCAAGAAGGTCTAATTTAGATTCACAGTACTACATATATGTAAACACACAAAGCTTAGTAAATAGGTTTTTGAGTTGCATATGCAAATAGCCCCATTGGAAATATGATGTTGTGGTGATAATAGAAATCTGGCTCAAAAAGTGCAGTATTGAATATTAAATATTCCTGGACATAAAGTTTTCAGGAAAAACAGGAAAAAGGATGGCAATTAAGAGGAATTATTACAGATAGGAGGGAGCTTAATTTAAAACAGCCCTGATTTCTCATCTCGTCATTCAACGATAAACAGAAAGGTGTTTTGATTTTAATGATCCCTTTTTAAATGGGTTGTATTTCTCAACCCTCAGTTTTGGCAGGGCCCAATTTCTATTCATAACCAAACAGCAAAATGTTGAAATATTGAAGGTGGCAGGACAGTTTTAGGCATGTTACAACCTTCTGAACTCAACATTGAGTTCAATGACTTTAGACTGTGAACTTTCCCCTTCATTTTGACACCCCTTTTCCTATTTCCTTGGTTTGTCCCAGTGCAAACTTTCACCTCCCCCACAGGACCATCTGTCACTTGTGTTTCAGTTTTGTTTTCATTGACCTTTGTTCTCCTATTAACACATTCTGCTGTCTTACCTTTTAGCCACTATCTGCACCTTCTGTAGTCCTTAATGCCACCATTAACACTCCCTTTTTCTTGTGTCCATGATATCTTTGTCAATCTCTCCTTAGCTCCAACCTGATCTTCTATTCTACCCCATCTCCCCCATCCCCTCTCCAATTATATAATCCATTACATTTCTATCCCTCTTCAGTTCTGAACAAGTCATATGGACTCGAAATGTTAGCTTTGTGGAGTGCCACAGGGATCAGTGCTTGGTCCTCTGCTCTTTGTGATTTTTATTAATGACTTAGAGGAGGGGGCTGAAGGGTGGATCAGTAAATTTGCTGATGACACCAAGATTGGTGGAGTAGTGGATGAGGTGGAGGGCTGTTGTAGGCTGCAAAGAGACATAGATAGGATGCAAAGCTGGGCTGAAAAATGGCAAATGGAGTTTAACCCTGATAAATGTGAGGTGATTCATTTTGGTAGGACTAATTTAAATGTGGATTACAGGGTCAAAGGTAGGGTTCTGAAGACTGTGGAGGAACAGAGAGATCTTGGGGTCCATATCCACAGATCTCTAAAGGTTGCCACTCAAGTGGATAGAGCTGTGAAGAAGGCCTATAGTGTGTTAGCTTTTATTAACAGGGGGTTGGAGTTTAAGAGCCGTGGGGTTATGCTGCAACTGTACAGGACCTTGGTGAGACCACATTTGGAATATTGTGTGCAGTTCTGGTCACCTCACTATAAGAAGGATGTGGAAGTGCTGGAAAGAGTGCAGAGGAGATTTACCAGGATGCTGCCTGGTTTGGAGGGTAGGTCTTATGAGGAAAGGTTGAGGGAGCTAGGGCTGTTCTCCCTGGAGCGGAGGAGGCTGAGGGGAGACTTAATAGAGGTTTATAAAATGATGAAGGGGATAGATAGAGTGAACGTTCAAAGACTATTTCCTCGGGTGGATGGAGCTATTACAAGGGGGCATAACTATAGGGTTCGTGGTGGGAGATATAGAAGGATGTCAGAGGTAGGTTCTTTATGCAGAGAGTGGTTGGGGTGTGGAATGGACTGCCTGCAGTGATAGTGGAGTCAGACACTTTAGGAACATTTAAGCGGTTATTGGATAGGCACATGGAGCACACCAGGATGATAGGGAGTGGGATAGCTTGATCTTGGTTTCAGATAAAGCTCGGCACAACATCGTGGGCCGAAGGGCCTGTTCTGTGCTGTACTGTTCTATGTTCTATGTTCTATGTTTCTACCTCCACAGATGCATTGCAGACCTACTGAGTTTATCTAGCATTTTCTGTTTTTATTTCAGATTTTCAGCATCCACAGTATCTTGCTTTTATTTCAGTGCGAAAAATTGTTTGAAAAGACATAAAGGATCCTGGGCTCTATAAATAGAGGCATAAAGTATAGAAGATAGGAAATTACATAGCACTAGTTTAGCTAAGTCTAATTCTGGCACTAGAGTTAATGAAGGATGTGCCAGAAAGATGTATGGGAGTGGTTACAGGGATGAAGGACTTAGAGTCATAGAGGTTTACAGCATAGAAATAGGCCCTTCAGCCCAACTTGTCCATGCCGCCCAGTTTTTAACTATTAAGCGAGTCTCAATTGCTCGTGTTTGGCCCATATCCCTCTGTGTCCCAATTCCCAGCATTTTGCCCTTATCTCTCTATACCAATCTTATTCATGTAACTGTCTAAATGATTTTTAAAAAACAAAATTGTACCTCCCTCTACTGCTCCTGTGGCGGCTCATTCCAGACACTCACCACCCTGTGTGTGAAAAAATTGACCCTCTGGACCCTTTTGTATTTCTCCCCTCTCACCTTAAACCTATGCCTCTAGTTTTAGACTCCCTTACCTTTGGGAGAAGATGTTGACTATCTATCTTATCTGTGCCTCTCATTATTTTATAAAACTCTATAAGATTGCCTCTAAGCCTCCTACACTCCAAGGAAAAAAGTCCCAGTCTATCCAGCCTCTCCTTATAACTCAAACCATCAAGTCCTGGTAGCATCCTAGTAAACCTTTTCTGCACTTTCTCTCGTTTAATAATATCCTTTCTGTAATAGGGTGACTAGAACTGTACACAGTATTCCAAGTGTGATCTTACCAATGTCTTGTACAACTTCAACAAGAGGTCCCAACTCCTGCATTCAATGTTCTGGCCAATGAAACCAAGCATTCCGAATGTCTTCTTCACCACCCTGTCCAACTGTGACTCCACCTTCAAGGAGCTATGAACATGTACCCCTAAATCTCTTTGTTCTATAACCTTCCCCAATGCCCTACCATTAACTGAGTAAGTCCTGCCCTGGTTTGATTTACCAAAATGCATCACCTCGCATTTATCTAAATTAAATTCCATCTGCCATTCATCAGCCCACTGGCCCAATTGATCAAGATCCCATTGCAATCCTAGATAAATCTTCTTCACTTGCACTATGCCACCAATCTTAGTGTCATCTGCAAACCTACTTACCATGCCTCCTTCATAAATAGATTGGGGAATATTTGATAGTTCTCTTTTGAGAAGTGAATGTTGAGAGAAAATAAAGGTATTGGAATCATGTGGGGCTGCAGTCAGATTAAATAGAGAAAGGAAGATGGGCAAAAAGATAACCAATAACAAAAGTACACAGTTTTGAAGTGATTGACTAAAGAACCGAACAAGGAAAATGTTCTTCAAAAAGTGAGTGATTATGATCTGGAATGCACTGCCTGAAAAGTTATTGGAGGCAGATTCAATCAATGTTTTCAAAAAGGAATTGGATAAGCATCTGAGGCATAAAGATCTATGGGAAAAAGCAGGGGCTGGCACAGGTTTGATAAACTTCTTCTGTTTCTCTGTGGTGACTCATGCTCGAGCAATTCTGTATATGCGCATATCTTTCTCTGAACAATGTTCTGTGGAATGTCAAAAGGTTCCTTCTGTTTCGCCCTCCAGAGATGCTGTCAAATCATTATATAGAATTCCTATAGAGCAGAAGGAGCCATTCAGCCTATTGAGCTTGCACCAACAACAATGCCACCCAGGCGCTAACCCCATAACCCCACATATTTACCCTGCTGATCTCCCTGACACTAAGGGGCAATTTAACATGGCCAATCAACCTAATCTGCACATCTGTGGGAGGAAACTGGAACACCCAAAGAAAACCCATGCAGGCAAGGGGAGAACGTCCGAACTCTACACAGTCATCCAAGACCGGAATTGAACCCGGGTCCTTGGTGCTGTGAGTCAGCAGTGCTGATCACTATGCCACTGTGCTGCTCAGTTTATCCAGCATTTTCAGTTTTTATTTAAGATTTCCAGCATCCACAGTATTTTATTTTACTGTAATCCCTTTGGTTTGGTTCTGAGATTCACCAATAATCAGCTGGGGTGATGGATAATCTTAAACTCCCATTAAATGGTCTGAAGTCCCTGTTTCTATCTTAGATCCTCAGTTACTTCCTCTCATTCACTTTTACAGGAACTTTTTGCCATTTCATCACATGGAATTTTACTGTCAAATATAATATTGTAATTTCATTTGACATAGAGTAAGGGCATATATTAGGCTCCATAGTAATGATGTTATGCTCTGGGGCATGAAAATTGCATTGGCTGCATCATGTGTGAAGGGCTGTAGCAAAGGCATCTTGTGCATGTGCCCAAGGTGGCAGGAATGGTGCTCTAATGGTGTCAAATTAGCTAGAATTTGCCATTCATTTCTGAATTTTTCTCCATGTCCAAACAACACCTGTGCTGATCAGACACAGTAAGAAGTTTAACAACACCAGGTTAAAGTCCAACAGGTTTATTTGGTAGCAAAAGCCACAAGCTTTCAGAGCCTTAAGCTCCTTCTTCAGGTGAGTGGGAATTCTGTTCACAAACAGGGCATATAAAGACACAAACTCAATTTACAGAATAATGGTTGGAATGCGAATACTTACAGCTAATCAAAGAAATTTTTGATTCAGTTCATTTTGTTCGGTTCTTTAGTCAATCACTTCAAAACTTGAGAAACTCGGCATCACCACCAGCAGCAACCAAGCCTCCCCCAGTACCACAGTAGAAAACAGTACCACTGCAAGGAAGTCCATTGTCAACTTGTCCGACTACACACTTCAACCAGATGATTGATTAGCTGTAAGTATTCGCATTCCAACCATTATTCTGTAAATTGAGTTTGTGTCTTTATATGCCCTGTTTGTGAACAGAATTCCCACTCACCTGAAGAAGGAGCTTAAGGCTCTGAAAGCTTGTGGCTTTTGCTACCAAATAAACCTGTTGGACTTTAACCTGGTGTTGTTAAACTTCTTACTGTGTTTACCCCAGTCCAACGCCGGCATCTCCACATCCTGATCAGACACAGCTGCCTTTGGGCCCCATCACCAGCATTATCTAAAGGGTCAAGCACCAACTTGGTGTGGTGCTTTTGACCTACTACTGCTTAGGCTGATTTTGTAGAAGTACTGTGCTATATCTTTGGATGACATAGGATTTGATGACCAAAGCATGTAGGTTGTGGTTGCAGTACTGCTTGATCTACATCAAGACCATGAAATGATGAAGAATGCAAAGGACAAATCCCTAAGAAGGGAGAGGAGGAACAGAACACACAACAGAAGGCCATTTCCATGAAAGGTTTTCTTCAAGAGCACTTCTCCTATCTCCACCATTGCTCTTCATGTTGCCCTATGGCACATTGAGATCAGAGTCTTCAATGCTCCTTGAAAGTGATATCATGCTGCCTGGCAAGCCTGCCAGTGTACAAAATATTTTGGTTCATATCAGTGTTCTCCTGAATGTTGCCCCATGAAAGTTCACATTTTCTCTAAATTATCCCAGTTCCAGAGAACAGTTAAGTCTGCAGGATGAAGGATTTTAGTTACCCATCACCTCTTAACACCAGGTATAGGTTTAAATTAGGCTGGTATTGTTCCATTGACAGAACCTATATCAGAGTGACTGTAGGTTGCCACCACCTTCTCAAGGGAAATTAGAGATGAGCAATAGATGCTGGTCTAGCCAGCACTGCCCACATCTTGTAAATGAATTTTAAAAAGCTTCCACCTTGATTACAGTTCTTCTTTCAGCTTTTCCCATTTTACTTGGAGTCACCACAATGCGCGTTCATTCACTTTCTCCAATTACTCATATGTTACCTATTCCTCTTCTAATCCTGATGCATAGAAAATAGGAGCGGGAGTTGGCTATTTGGTTCTTCAAGCCTGCTTTGCCATTCAGCGCGATCATGGCTGATCCTCTATCTTAATGCCATATTACTGTGCTCCCACCATACCCCTTACGCATTTATTGTCTCAAAGTCTATTCTCTTTCCTCCTTAAATATATTCACTCCATAGCCTTCTGTGATTGGGAATTCCACAATGTGGTAGCATGGCCTATTTAAAAGGTGATGATCTTTCATGGGTCATGTGACAGGGCCGGAACCAATGGAGCATGAGCACGTTAACCTCAGCCAATCAGGAGTAAGGGTTCACATCCATGGGCCTGGAAATCAGCAGAGCGGTTTGGGGAGTTGTTTGGAGCAGACCTGTGTTGTTGTGTGGCAAACCCTTCAGTTGTAAATAGTTTCTTCTCGTTGACTACATCTCCTTGTTTTATTCCTGCCATACTGAGTTGCCTCTAGTTATCACACTGGCAACGAGGATAAACTGCATCAGTTGTTGAAACCTGCAGTGCAGATTTAGAGGAGATGAAGAGTGATCACTTGAAGTCTGATGGAGCAAAGGTACAGACACTGTTTTAAAGATGTTACTGTTCGGGAAGATAGAGCCATTTGATCCTGAAGTCGAGATTTGGGGGCAGTACATTGAGAGACTGCGTTATTTGTTCATAGCAAATAAAATAACAGCCGTGGTGAAGCAGAAGGTTATACTGCTCACTGTCTGCGGCCCACAGACTTACAACCTAATGACGACGTTGACGTCACCCGAAGCTCCAGACACAAAAACCTTTGACCAATCAGTCAATTTAGTTAAGGATCACTATAACCCCCGACTTTCCATAATGCAAAGGTACAAATTCCACTCTGCTCTTAGGGATCCAGGAGAAATGATCTCCAGCTTTGTGGCCAGACTTCAACAGCTGACTGAGTTCAGTGCGAGTTCGGGCCATCGTTGGGAGACATGTTGAGGGACCGTTTGGTTTGTGGGATCAACAACCCCAACACCCAAAAATGCTGCTTGCTGAAACCAAGAATTCATTGGAAAAAGCAGTAGAGATGGCTCAAGCAATTGAGGGTTCTAACCAAAGAGCTTGTGAGCTGCAAGGCATGCAGAGTGAGGTGAACCAGTAATGGTGGAAAACATTCTAGCTAGGAATAATAAGGGTGCAGCAGGATCTGAGACGAGAGAGAAGAATTGTTCAGCACCAGCGTCTATGGATTATTTTTGGTGTTTTCACCATACCGTCACTGTCTGTTCTACAGGGAATAGTATTAGAACATAGAACATAGAACAGTAAAGCACAGAACAGGCCCTTCGGCCCACGATGTTGTGCCGAGCTTTATCTGAAACCAAGATCAAGCTATCCCACTCCCTATCATCCCTATTGTCTCTGCATTTTTGGACATTCTGCCTGTCTCATCAGTCCACATTAATTTGTGGACAGATAGGGATACATTGCTGTTGTAGATCAAGAAAATGGTGGTGACAGGTTGGCACTTTGACATGGCAGAGCAAATTAAGTAAGGAGTCTAACAACACCAGGTTAAAGTCCAACGGGTTTATTTGGTAGCAAACGCCACTAGCTTTCGGAGCGCTGCTCCTTCGTCAAATGGAGTGGAAATCTGATGGAGAGCAAATTAAGCCATATTTGCAATGCAGGGGTGAGATAACCTGCGGAGATGGGGTGCTATTGTGGCGGGCCCAAGTCATCATACCACTCCAGGGTCATGGTTCCTGCTCCAAGAGTTACATGATGCCCATTCTGGCCAGATCAAATTGAAAATGCTGTCCAGAAGCTATATCTAGTGGCTTGGCATTGACAGAGAAATTAAACAAATGGTTGGGCAGTGTGAAAGTTACCAGACCCAGAAAATGTTGCCACCAATAGCGAGTGGGAGTGGCTGGGCCATTTGTGATCATGGCGTTTGCTGGGCCTTTTATGGGGCACATGTTCCTAATTCTAGTAGATGCCCATTCCAAGTTGTTGGAAGTTCAGTTCATGTGATCCACCACTGCTACGTCTACTGATAAGCTGAGGCAGATCTTCGTGATCCATTGTCTTCCTGAAGTGTTATTATCAGACGGCAGAACGGCATTCATGGCTGATGAATTTCAGACTTTTATTAAGTTTAATGGCATTTGTCATGTTAGGTCAGCCCCCTGCCATCCTATCTCAAATGCATTGGCAGAGGGAGCTGTGCAGACGTTCAAGGCTTTCATGAGGAAGCAGGCTTTTAGGTCGTTGCCACTGCAGCTGGCCAGTTTTTTTGCTGTCTTACAATTCTACACCTCATGCCACCACTCGGGTCACACCTGAAAAGTTGTTAATGGGTCAACGCTGCATACCCATTTAGACTTAGGCCGGCATTTTACCATCACTTTGCGCCCATTTTTGGGTGCGGAAACTTGGTAAAGTCGGGCGTCAGGCGATTAGTGCGATCTAAGTCCACTTTTGCGCCGATTCCCACTTTACCCCAGTTTACCCTGCCAAGAAACCGGCGTGATTGGGGACCCGCACAAAACAGGCGCGATGTCAAGTTAACTATTTTTGCATGCATCTCAATCCAATTAGTGGGCTGTACGCCCAAATTTGCCAGCACACCTGCCTTTGCCACTGCTTCCTCCCCAGCCGGATCGGTCTGAAACAGACATGCTCTATAAAAGTTGGATTCTGGTGCTCCATCAATGAGGATTAGTGAGGATTAGACATTGGACGGCTCCAGGCTGCTCACGGGGGGGGGGGTAGTTTCATGGCGGCCATGTTGTGTTTCGGGTCGGAAGGGCTCTGCGAATGTGTGGGATAGTGGGGGGGTTGGTGCTGATCACGGTGTCCAATGTTTGATTTGCAGCACGGATCCGGGTCTTGGCACTGACCTCCGATCTTGGGGTTGCAGCTGGGTCCTAGTGCACACAACAGTCTTACAGGAAGGGGATATGCTGGGAGCCCTTTGAAATGGCAGTGTTGTAGCCTCAGGACTTTTCAAGCAGTGTCTGTGGTCGCTACTGCATGAGTTCTGGGTGCATGTTTCTGGAGCGGAATGGGGGTCTGTGTTGCTGTAGGGGTGATGGGGGCTGTGTTGCTGGGGGTCTCTAGGGGGAGATGGAGGAACTGTGTTGCTGTGGGGCCTATGGGGGGATGGAGGGTGTGTTGCTGGGGGGCCTGTGGGGGAAGATGGGGGGGACTGTGTTGCTGGGAGGCCTGTGGGGGGAATGGGGGGCACTGTGTTGCTGGGGGGCCTGTGGGGGGGAGATGGGGGGCCGTGTCGCTGGGGGGCTGTGGGGAGGATGGGCAGTATGGGCAGTGTGTGTTGTTGGGCTAGGAGCAAGCAGTATTCCTTAACCTCTCCACCTGTCTCTCCCCTTCTCCAAATTCCACCCCGCCCTTCCCTTCAGATTGACGAGGTGGCTTTTGCGATGGAACTGATTGATCTTGCTGTTCTTTAGTTTGCTGCTGGAGCTGAGGAGGAGCAGCTGGAGGATGAAGTAAAGGCAGAAGAGGTCTAGGCCTTACCACACACAAGACTAGAGGGAGACGGCCACCGGAGGCAGGACGTGGCCACCATTCGCCCAGAGGGTTGGGGTTAGGGTTAGGTTTAGGGTAGGAGAAGGAGGGGGCGGAAACCCTGGCAGTTCCGCACATGAATGTCGTTTGAACAAATATCAGACACCATGTACCGCCGATGGCTCCGGCTCTGAAAGGAGACAATGCAACACCCATGCCATTTATTGCAGGACCTGGCAGCTCAGGGCAGGAGAATGGGGGCACCCACTCTCAGTAGCTGTCAAATTGACGGCCATGTTAAATTTTTATGCCACTGGCTCCTTTCAGACCTCCAGTGGAGATGTATGTGGTATTTACCAGTCAGCTGTGCACATCTGTGTGAAGGAGGTCATGGATGCTCTGTATGCCCGGGCTGGCCAGTATATCAAATTTGACCTGCTCCAGGCCCAGCAGGAAGCCTGGGTTGCAGGATTCGTGGCCATTACGGGGATGCCTAATGTGCAGGGGGCTATAGACTGCACCCATGTCGCCCTCAAGGCCCCACTTCAGAATCTACAAAGATTTGTCACAAGAAAGGTGTTCCATTCCATAAACGTGCAGTAGGTTTGTGACCTTAACATGAACATCATGCATGTCTGTACCAGGCACCCCAGCAGTGTGCACGGCAGTTTTATACTGAGGAGCTCTGACATTCCAGAGGCTTTTGAGGAGGAGCCAGTGAGCAGGGGTGGCTCGTGGGGGACATGGGTTACCTGCTGCGGACTTGGCTGATGGCACCTTTGCGGAGGCCTGAGACTGATGCAGTGACCCGGTATAATGAGGCCCACATTGCCACCCGCTCGATAGTGGGAGAGGTGCATAGGGCTACTGAAAATGCGATTCAGGTACCTGGACCACTATGGTGGGGCCCTGCAATATAGCCCCCTGATTTCCTCCCACATTGTGATGGTGCGCTGTGCCCTTCACAACCTGGCGCAGCAGCAAGGAGACCTTTTGGAGGAGGAGAATGATGTGGAGGCCAACCAGCTGGGTACCGCTGGAGAGGAGGCCACCCAGCAGGAGGAGGAAGAGGAGGAGCAACTCAATCACCCAGACACTGGAGGGCTGGCAGCAATGATTAGGAATGCATGGGCGGTGAGGAGGTCTTGATCACCAGGCACTTTGCTCACTTAGGGCCTTTTTCTGAACTTGGATTCCACCCTCCCCAAAATCCTACGATCTCCTGCAATATTGTAACACCAGAGTGGTAGGCCTCGGTACGCTGTGTTAGCGAGTTTCTTTGGCAGGCAGGAGGATGATGACGACTCACTAAGCACCATTATAATGATGTCCTGGTGCAATGTAATCTGACTCCTACCTGAGCTCCGCATGCACTTTGGCACCTGGACCCACATCTGTGTAGTGGGTAAGGGATCTGAAAACCCCTATCCCAGGCCGAATGGGGTGGGGGAGGGGAGGGACAATCTCATGGGGTCTGAGGATCCAATGGCTTCATTTTCTCAGTGATACAGAGTTGAGGGGCCTCCCCAACTGGCATCATGGCACGGTAGCACAGTGGTTAGCACTGCTGCTTCACAGCTCCAGGGACCTGGGTTTGATTCCCGGCTTGGGTCACTGTCTGTGTGGAGTTTGCACATTCTCCTCATGTCTGCGTGGGTTTCCTCCGGGTGCTCCGGTTTCCTCCCACAGTCCAAAGATGTGCGGGTTAGGTTGATTGGCCATGCTAAAATTGCCCCTTAGTGTCCTGGGATGCGTAGATTAGAGGGATTAACGGGTAAAATATGTAGGAATATGGGGGTAGGGCCTGGGTGGGATTGTGGTCGGTGCAGACTCGATGGGCCGAATGGCCTCTTTCTGTACTGTAGGGTTTCTATGATTTCTATGATTCTATGAACATGAAGGATGTATCTGGCGGCTGTCAGGGTAACAGCATTCATGTCAGAGACAAATCTGAGACAAATTAGTTACAGGTGGTTCGTGATTAATGTTTTTTATTGCTTATAATAGAAGTGTGTAAATAATAAGAGCTAACATAAAAACATATGAACAGAAAACGTTAAGGTGCTTATAAAAGCTATCTAACTAGTGCTGACCTTCACCCTTGTCAACTGAGTGTAACTACACCTTCCTTAACCTTTCGTGGCCTACCACTACATCAATGTGTCTCACCAGAATGTACATCGGAGATGGAGGTGGCCAGCTGCCTACCTTGCCTCGTGGCCTGTGATGCACTTGGGCGGGCATCCTCTGGAGGTCCAGGACCTTGAGGTCCCTAGCCGGCCTCCAGGTATCTGGGATGTATCCATGACACCGTCTTCATTCAGCTGCCCCTCAGATGCCCTGGTGTCAGGAAGGGGAGAGTCAGAAGGTGTGGCCACAGCCACAGTCTCCTGGCTGGAAGGCCCCAGCATGGGCTCGAGCCCTTCCTCCTCCCTTGGGGTTCCTGTGGGCCCCTGGGTCACTCCATGGAACGGCGGTTCTTCTGCAGTGAGCTCCAGAAGCTCCGGCGTCACCTGGCCCTGCCAGTCCTGGAGGACCACTTGCGTTCTACCCATGGTGGTTGAACCCTCTGTGATGGCCATCTGAATTAGGGGCCACCTGTCAATGGCTATAGCAAGTGCCATCTGAGACTGGGCCACGTTCTGCAGCCCCTCAACCATGGCCCTCTGTTACTGGGCCACGTTCTCAAGGGCTGCTGCTGTCCCGCTGGGTCTTGTGCAAGCTCTCGAGCCTCTCAGCCATGGGCCGCAGAACCTTCAGAATCCTGTTGAGTCCCTCAGCTGTGGCCTTCTGTGACTTGGCCATCGCATGGAGCCTGCCTCTCATGGTGATGATTCCTTGCCCTAGGTTTTTCACAGCGGATGCCACCCTTGCAGTGTTGGCCTGGGAGCCATGCAAGACAGGCAATTGGTAGTCCGCCTGAAAGCTTTCGGACTCCTCCCAACAGCCTTGCAGTCGGTCCAGTTTGGTCATTAGCCCCTCCTGCATTCCCTGGCTCTGTTGCTGCATCTCCAGCAGCTGAGGGAGAAGTGATCTCAGAGGCCCAGTATGTAGCCTGGGGCCAGCTGAGTCCTCGCCTCTGGCAGGCCCCCGCATGCCAGAGTCCTCAGACCTTTCAGTTGTGTCCTGCTCACCGGAGAGTGATCCAGAAGCCTCACCACTAACTGGACCCACTGATGTGAGAGTATATGGAATGGTGAGTTGTGAGGTGAAAGCTGACGCCAAAAAGGTGCCACCTTCAGAGGTCCCTTCATCCGCATCCTCTGAGGACCCGTCCAAGCTGCCTGTCTCAGCATGGCCGAGAGCTGCAGTGGGGGCCGCCACTCCCGATGGCCCAGGCAGGTCCGGATCTGCTCCTGCAACCACAGGACACAAGGTGCAAGGGAGGGAGATGAATCTGAGATGCCAGAAAGTGGCTTCAGATTTCTCCATTGAAAATAGAACAAAGCACAAAGAAAATTACGTTACAGGAACAGGCCCTTTGGCCCTCCAAGCCTGCAGCGACCATTCTGCCCATCTGAGTTAAAACCCCCTACCCTTCCAAGGACCATATCCCTCTATTCCCATCCCATTCATGCATTTGTCAAGACGCCCCTTAAAAGTCACTATCTTTTCTGCTTCTACGACCTCCCCCGACAGCGAGTTCCAGGCACCTACCACCCTCTGTGTAATTAAACATGTGTCGTACATCTCCTTTAAACCTTGCCCCTCAAATCTTAAACCTATGCCCCCTGGTAATTGACTCAAATTGAGTGGAGGATTGACAGGTGCTCACTTCTCAACTCCAGCCTGACCATGCTGTCGCCTATGACCCGGATGTCCTCCTCTACGGACAGCTCCAACGCCCGCTCCTCAAAGAGGTTCACCATCCCCTGTCTTTGCCCTCTCCCGAATGTTACGGCAAGAATATTATGGGCGGCACGGTAATACAGCGGTAAGCACTGCTGACTCACAGCGCCAGGATCCTGGGTTCGAATCCGGCTTGGGTCACTGCCTATGTGGAGTTTGCACATTCTCCCCGTGTCTGTGTGGGTTTCCTCCTGGTGCTCCGGTTTCCTCCCACAGTCCAAAGATGGGCGGGTTAGGTGGATTGGCCATGCTAAATTGCCCCTTAGTGTCAGGGAGGCTAGCTGGGTAAATGCATGGGGATATGGGGATAGGGCCTGGGTGGGATTGTGGTCAGTGCAGACTCGATGGGCTGAATAACCTCCTTCTGCACTGTCGGATTCTATGATTCTATGATTGTGGGCATTCTTCTCCTTTGGGGACAGAAGGAGCCATGAAATAAATGATGGCGTGACTCCAGCAGAGTATCAGGGGGTGGCCCTCAGAGGGCAAGGGTAGTGATTCTCTTGGTGGGGGCGGGGGGGGGGAGGGGGGGTGGTGGTGGAGGAGGCAGGAGGTGCTTGAGGGTCAGGGGCTAGAAGCATGCAGGGTGCTGGGGATTGGGGGCATCTGGGGGAAGATGCTAGATGGGGTTAAACACTCACCCTTGCTGACCGAATTAGATCATTCACCTTTTTGCAGCACTGCTTGCCTGTTCTTGGGGCCAGTGCCATGGCACTAACCAAGATGGCAACTGCCTCCCAGGCTGCTCTGCTGTCACCTCCCCCGGGTCTGCGTCCTGCTGGGAGGAAGAGGGTGGCCTGCCTTGCTTCTGCTGCATCGGGCAACCTGCTGAGGTCACCCTCTGTGAACCGTAGTGCCGGCTTTTTAGACATTTTCCTGCACTGCCTGCCTGCCTGTCCATCCTTGGAGTTTTTATGGAGTTGCCCCTTGTTAGGGCAGTTCAGGAGAGCATTCCAGCAAGTTAAATGCAATTTGCTTGTTAGCTTCTTGATTGGTAAGGGGATCAAAGGTTACGGGGAAAAGGCGGGAGAATGGGGTTGAGAAACGTATCGACCACGATTGAATGGCAGAGCAGACTCGATGGGCTGAATGGCCTAATTCTGCTCCAATATCTGATGATCTTATGGCCCTCAACACTTTCATTCCCACCAAGGTTTGTATCATTATAAACTTGGAAATATTAGAATTGGTTCCCTCATTCAAATCATTAATATATATGGTGAATGGCTGGAGCCCAAGCCCTGATCCTTGAGGAGCCCCAGTAGTCACTGCCTGCCACTCTGAAAAAAATTCAAAAGTTCAAAATTGATAAGAATGAAGTGTTGAATAGATTGTTGGTACTGGACGAGATTTAGCTAAGGATATTAAAGGAAATGAGAATGGAAATTTTAGGGGCACTGGCCATATTCTTCCAGTCTTCTATCGACTCAGGGGAGGTGCCAGAGGACTGGAGAATTGCAAATGTTACACCCTTTCTCAAAAAATGTTGTAAGGATAACTCTTTTTCCCCGTAACCTTTGATCCCCTTACCAATCAAGAAGCTAATAAGCAATTACAGGCCAGTCAACTTAACATCAGTGGTGGGCAAGCTTCTACAAAACAATTATTCTGAATAGAATTAGTAGTCACATGGAAAAATGTGGGTTGACTGAGAAGAGTCAGCATGGAATTCTAAAGGAGAAATCATATTTAACTTGCTGAAATGTTTTGAGGTGGTAACAGAAAGGGCCGATGAGGGTAATGCTGCTGATGTGTTGTACATGGTCTTAAGGCATTTGATACTTTGCCACACACTAGACTTGTGAGAAAAGATGGTGGAAGCAGAGTCTTTGAATATTTTTAAGACAGAGGTGGATAGATTTGAGATTATAATCAGATCAGCCATGATCTTATTTAATGGCAGAGCAGGCTTTTGGGGCTGACTGGCCTACTCCTGATCCTCGTTTGTATATTCATCTGTTCATATCATAGAAATCATAGAAATCATAGAAACCCTACAGTACAGAAAGAGGCCATTCGGCCCATCGAGTCTGCACCGACCACAATCCCACCCAGGCCCTACTCTCATATCCCTACATATTTACCCACTAATCCCTCTAACCTACGCATCTCAGGACACTAAGGGCAATTTTTAGCATGGCCAATCAACCTAACCCGCACATCTTTGGACTGTGGGAGGAAACCGGAGCACCCGGAGGAAACCCACGCAGACACGAGGAGAATGTGCAGACTCCACACAGACAGTGACCCAAGCCGGGAATCGAACCCAGGTCCCTGGAGCTGTGAAGCAGCAGTGCCCTCCCAATCTCACCCTTGATAACTCTCCTGACCACGTGACTACCCACATGGCCCAACTACCCTTGACCTCTCAGTTAATCCTCCAGACCTCCTAACTCACCATACCTCCTGTCATAGTCACTTTCCACTTTAGCCACACATCTGGTACCCTAACCTCCCACCCACATGCCTGCAACCATCTTACCTCCTCACCCGCTTACCTTACAAACTTACCTTCTCTTTGTAGTTTCTCAAAGTGGCTTTGCAAAACTTAAATTTACCAAAATACCACAGCTGGTACTGTAAAAATGGGGCATGGCGTTTCCTCTCCTGATGCTCCTGCCATACAAAGAAAGGACTCCCAGAACAGGGAGGAGGCCTCAGTTCAGAATTCTTGATGAGAAATGTGGAGCTCCAGTGCAAGGTCAATAAATAGGAGTGGAGTGACAATCAGACCATGATTAAAACTCTTCAGAAGATTTGGCCCATAATGTAGACAGAACCAATGTGGTGCAAGTTTGCAATCTTGGCAATGCATCAGCCAGTTGGTGCATTGTTTTTCAGAATTGTACTCATTCATGGTATTTCAGTGTACACAGGTGGAGCACCTGGTACATGCACTTCTTTTGTACTCATGTTGTGGGAGGAGCCACCAGTGCAGCTCACCCTCTGTAATTGACACAAAGCTTCAGTAGCACTATGAGCAGCAAACAATGCCAAAGCAACCAATTTTGTGTCCAACATGTACTATTTAAGAAAGTCATATTGAGAAAACACATGATAACTTATTTATTATGTGTTAAAATATGTTACTTTCCTTTTAATATAGCAGTACATCGTCTGGTTCAGATGAATTTATAGGCAGTTTAAGTTCAGACACTACATCAACTGAAAGCAGCAAAACTGAAATGTCTGAAACCTGTGAACTGGAGGAAGTCTGCACCTTTGAGGAACAGAAATCAACTGAAAACAACAGTGCTGGACCAAAGAATATTGAGAGTATGGCAGTAATTTTAAATGTATAAACTTGTAATGCCTTTAAATCACAAAATATTTGGATGAATGTAGACTCATTGAAACATAAATTGCCAGAATTCTACCGCCCTGCCCGCCACGGAATCGGGGCGGACAATGGAAATGTCTGTTGACCTCGGGTGGGAATTTCCGGTCTCGCTCAAAGGAGGGTGTAAAATCCCACAATTATATTATAGACTTGGTGAGATCTTTTGTCCTTTGCATTTTTTTAACCTATGTCAGGTAGGGGCAAAAATAACTGTAATGGATGTAAGAAATTCAGCTCCAAAATTGCTGACCGCTGCAAAATCTTTGACAGTAACCCCAACTTTAGGAGATCATCCCTATTGCATCAATACTATGGCCAGGATTTTTTGAATGGTAGAGTTCTTCTTGCTGCCATCTAAGGAGTCGGTGGCAAATACATTGCTGCCAATACTGGCTGCCCTGCAATTAATGCTCCATCAAGGATTAATTGTCTGGGGTTGGCTGGCCAGTCTGATTGGCTGGCAGGTCCCTAGTCCCAGCAGTACCAGAAGCTGCAGTGGACAGAAGCAGGGAAGTGTCCCAGAAATCCAGGACCAGGCAAGAATGAGGGACGGAGAACAAGGAGGGGAGGTGAGAGCTGGAGGTTAGGAAGAGAGGATTGAGGGAGTTTGGAGAGACCAAAGGGAGTAAGTACCTGCATAGACCAAACCTTTTGTAGGATTTTTAAAAGAGGCTGTTGACGAAGGCACACCCCTACAGCCCCCACTTCCCTCCACCACCACCCTCTCGAAAATTGCGATTAGGGGAAATGTCCCTTTAAGTAGTCATTAAGTTAATTGGCTCAATTGAGCGAGTGACCCGCCTAGGTCTCTCTCACCTATTCCACCATAAAACTATAGCGAGGCCCAGTGGGCAAGCGCCCAGTGGGAAGGCCATCCAAAGAACTTACAACCTCCCGGCAAGTGAAAATAAAATTCTGCCCTGTATTTTGACAAGCTATGCTTCAAGTGAAACTTCCCATTTGATGCCCAGTTAATACTTATGTAGAGAGTTATGCCTTGAACTCTCTCATAAAAAATTTGAGACTATCCAAATAAATTTCACTTTGATGTGCCTTGAAGCTCCCCTGTACCATTGAGAAAGCATAAATAATTTTTTTTAGATTCAGCCTTTGATACTTAAAACTTTAATCCAAATAATAAGTGTTCTATCAATTATAAAAGAAGGTAAAATGCAAGAAATAAATATGTCAAAATGCAAATAGTGCAATCATAATATTAGACATTGAGATCCAACCTGATTAAGATCAACAAAGTTCTGAGGTGATCAAACGCCATATTCCTCTCAGTCTCTTGAGTGGGTACATTTTTGCCACACAATATGTTCTACCACTGTGTCCAACTTCCATACCGTACACTATGAGGCTTTGAACCTGCTTTGTGCCCACATATCAATCAATTTCAATGCTTCCAAAGCAAGCAGCCACCAGTCTTCCTATAATAGGCAGAAACATTAAGCTAACGGTTTTGCCATGTTGTGATCCCACAAACTTAAGATAGCCAATGACGACAGTCCATCTTTCTGTGTAGGTTTATCAAGCACAGTTCCAAGAGTGTTGTTAAAAGCAAAATACTGTCGATGCTGGATGCTGTGGGGCGGCATGGTGGTTAGCACTGCTGCCTCATAGTGCCAGGGACCCGGGTTCAATTCCGGCCTCGGGTCACAGTCTGTGTGGAGTTTGCACTTTCTCCCCGTGTCCCACAGTCCAAAGATGTACAGTACAAGTTAGGTTGATTGGCCATGCTAAATTGACCCTAGTGTCAGGGGATTAGCAAGGTAAATATGTGGAGTTATGGGAGTGCGGCCTGGGTGGCATTGTGGTCAGTGCAGACTCTCTGGGCTGAGTGGCCTCCTTCTGCACTGTAGGGACTCTATGATACTATGAAACAAAAACAAAAAATGCTGGAAAGTATCAGCAGGTCTGACAGCATCTGTGGAGACAGAATGGTGCTAATGTTTCAAGTCTGGATGTCCTGTTTTTGTTCCATAGTTTATATTGACAACTTTGAATCTAAGGATCTATTCTACAAGAAAGCCTGCCAATAGTGTAACAAAAGGTTGCACAGTGGCACAGTAGTTATCACTGCTGCCTCACAGCACCAGGGACCCGGGTTCAAATCTGGCCTTGGATAATTGTGTGGAGTATGCACGTTCGTCCTGTGTCTGTGTGGATTTCCTTCGGGTCCTCCGATTTGATACAGGTTTTGAAAATTGTGAATACAAAATGGAACCAGACTGTGTCTTGTTATTGAAGGTCCACAATGAAAGGAGAGAGAGATGTAAGAGATTTAAGATCCAGAACAAAAGAAACCTTGTAACAGAACATTATGAGGCAATGTATTGCTTGAAATTAGTAACCATGACTGGGATCTTCTTCTGAGCATACAGCAAAATAATATTCTAAGGATTTATGTTAACATTTATGAAATTATACTACAAATGTATGTTGTAGTTTGATTCAATAACAACTTGATTTATAAGTCTTATATATTTTCTGAATTGATTTTGCATGGTTCTATTATAGAAGGCTTGACTGAAAGCATAGAAGAGGAACTTAGCCGACGTGTAATGGCAAGAGCTGCTAAGTCTCAACAGTCAAGGATGAAGAAAGCCAGAGAACTGAAGGTATTGCATCGAAATATACAATAAGATCACAATTTGTTTTGACATATTAGAAGAAAGCGGCTAGTAAATACATCTGCCCCTGCACAACTTGAGATTTTTTAGCCACCTTGCTGGAGCTTACTCTGACAAATAAGGCTTATAGAATATGAAAGTGGAATGGCAATTAACATAAATGGAAGCCCTAAAACCTTCTACTCGGGTTCTAAGCGGGTAGTAGAAGCCAGGGTGTGTTCAATTAGGAATAAAGAAGGTCACATATGGAGGTGCAGGGCAAGGCTAGAATTCTTAATGAGTACTTTGTAACAGAGTTTACTAAGGAAAAGGATGCTGGCAAAATTTGATAGAGGTAATAGATCAGATGAAAATTGACAGGCAATATGTACTGAAGAGATTGGCAGTGCTTCAAGTGGATTTGTCGCTTGGTCCAGGTGGCCTGCATCCCAGATTGCAAAGGGAAGTGAGAGAGGAGGTAGCAGAAGGTTATTCAAAATCTTCCAGACTTCACTAGATATGGGGTAGATGACAAAAGATTAGAAAATGACAATTCACTTTCCATCCTACTCAAGAACATTCCTATAATAACTGCAGACTAATCAGTTTAACACCAGTGGTGGGTATGGTTATCTGAACAAGAATCGAGGACAGAATGACAGTTACTTGAAGAAATTATTGATGGTCATTAGGGAGTTGAGCTTTATGAGGATGTTGCAGAAATCGCTAATCAAATGTTCTAACCTCATTTTTGCTTTCAAACGTGCTCAATGCTCTCAATTCCAATTTGACATCAAAAAGTTCTCTTTACAAATTAATTTGACATCAAATTTTTTAGTGTAATCAAAGCTATCCAACGTGCTCAAACCTTTAAAATACACTCAGAAAAAATATAAGGAAATTAATACCTAAAATTATTCAAATTTTCATTTAGTCCGAAAGAATTGTTTTCCAATATACATAGTACACCAGCTGAGAGCATCACCCGATCCACAATGGTTCTTAACTCATTTTAGTCTTAGGGTCTATAAGTTCCACCCATCCACACCTAAGTCTCAGGATATAAACTCTCACCCTCTGCACCTCAGAGTCCAAACTCTGCCCCTCCCACCCCAAGTCTCTGGGTCTAAACTCACCTTCTCCTCCTCCCCCCCCCCCGGCCTGCCCGCCCCGCCCCAATCATCCATGCCTTCAATCTCAGGTTTTAAACTCTCTCGCCCCTCCCCCTCTGGTCTCCAAATTCCCTCCTTCTCTCCCTCCCCCCACAGACTCCAAACACTTCCTCTTTTCTCCCTCAAGTGTGGAAACTCCCCCCCCCCCCCCCCCCCCGTGAGTTTCTAAAACTCTCCATCCAACTATTCACCTCCCTCCAAACTCTCCCCGTCTCCAAACACTGGCCCCCCAGCTTTCCACCTTGCCTCCAGCCTCCAAACTCTCCCCCTTCCATCCAGCATTTCAACCTTTCTCCAGCTTCTCAACCTCCAAACGTTCTCCTCCTTTCAGCATTTTCCCTGCTTCTTGCAACCTCTTCCTCTCTCCTTCCAAACTCACTCTCCTTTCTTCCAGCCTTCAGAACTTGGGGCTTCGATGATTATCAGAGCCTCCTTGAGCTTCCAGGCCTCGGGGCCTCCTGATCTTCTTTGAACCCCTTCTTCCTAGCTTCTCTCGAACACCTCCTCCCTCCAACTTGCCCAATGCTTACCTCACAGATTGCCACAGATTGCTCTGCTCCCACTCCAATTTCAAACCTGCACAGACCTGACCCTGAAATCATCATTTCCAGTTTCCAACTGGCCCTGTAAACACTGTTCTCTCATCGATAGGGGCAAGGGTAAGAGAAGGCTGGGAAAAGGAGGTTGAGAGGAAAGGGCGAAAGAGGGCAATGAGAAAGAGGGGAGGGGGAAAGGAAGCAAAGGGATAAGGGATTGTTGGGGGAGGGAAATAAGAGGGTGGAGGGAGGAAGGGAGAGAAAGAGAGAGGCGTTTGGGGTGGAGGGAAGAGAACTTCTCGAGACTGGAGAGTCCATGATTTTCCCTGAATTTTTAAAACCCATTTAACCTTTTTGACCAAGTTTAGGTCATTTCACCTAATACTGCCTTATGATGTCTCACCTTACTTAAAAAGTTTTACATTTGAAAATTCATGGATGCATGGGAGGAAATTGTCATGGGGTGGGGAAGCTTGAGAATCATAGAATCCCTGCAGTGCAGAAGGAGGCCTTTTGGCCCATTGAGCCTGCCCAACAATCCCACCTAGTTCCTATCACTCCTCATATTTACCCTACTAATCCCCCGAACACTAAGGAGCAATTTATCAAGGACAATCAACCTAACCCACACACTTTTGAAGTGTGGGAGGAAACCAGAGCACCTAGAGGAAACCTATGCAAACACGGGGAATACACAAACTCCATACAGACAGTCACCCAAGCTGGGACTTGAACCTGGCTCCCTGACACTGTGAAGCAGCTTTGCTAACCATTGTGCCACTGTGCTGCAGAGGTTGGAGGAGAAAATTGCTCAGCAGACAGTGGTGGGGGAGAAAATTGTTCTTGGGAGTTGTGACTGATAATTGCTGTTTTCCAGGAGTTAGGATGTGGTGGTGGAGTGGGTTGGTACAGTGTTGAGCGTAAGTTATAGGTAATAAAATATGTCAAAATGGGGTCTGCCTTTTCTAAAGTTAGCTCAATTTCATGATTTCTGAAGCCAAGATCATTTTTGGTGTCTGAATGCTAAGTGATATTACAAATTGTAAATGTTTGAGCATTGTGGTTGGGGCAATCAATTGCACTGATGTCAGTTATGCTACATGTAATGTTAAATGATTGCTTCTGAGTGCAATTAATAGTAAATTATAGATAAATGATGGCATTTGAGTGCAATTGCTTTTAAGTGATTGCTAAATGATTGCACTTGAGGACAACTGATCTCAAATGAATGCAATTGAACGCTGTTGAACACAAATGATGTCAAACCTTTTGAGCAGGAGAGGTTGATGATGGGAATGAGATGGATGTTGTCAGTACCATGGTTCTCAAACTGGAAATGGCACAAAAGACCTTGCAAATCCCTTACCAATCTTGCCTCATAGAGTCATAAGACCATAAGACCATAAGACATAGGAGCGGAAGTAAGGCCATTCGGCCCATCGAGTCCACTCCACCATTCAATCATGGTTGATTTCAACTCCATTTACCCGCTCTCTCCCCATAGCCCTTAATTCCTCGAGAAATCAAGAATTTATCAATTTCTGTCTTGAAGACGCTCAACGTCTCGGCCTCCACAGCCCTCTGTGGCAATGAATTCCACAGACCCACCACTCTCTGGCTGAAGAAATTTCTCCTCATCTCTGTTCTAAAGTGACTCCCTTTTATTCTAGGGCTGTGCCCCCGCGTCCTAGTCTCCCCTGTTAATGGAAACAACTTCCCTACGTCCATCCTATCTAAGCCGTTCATTATCTTGTAAGTTTCTATCAGATCTCCCCTCAACCTCCTAAACTCCAATGAATATAATCCCACGATCCTCAGACGTTAATCGTATGTCAGGCCTACCATTCCTGGGATCATCCGTGTGAATCTCCGCTGGACCCGCTCCAGTGCTAGTATGTCCTTCCTGAGGTGTGGGGCCCAAAATTGCTCACAGTACTCCAAATGGGGCCTAACCAGTGCTTTATAAAGCCTCAGAAGTACATCCCTGCTTTTGTATTCCATGCCTCTTGAGATAAATGACAACATTACATTTGCTTTCTTAATTACGGACTCAACCTGCAAGTTTACCTTTAGAGAATCCTGGACTAGGACTCCCAAGTCCCTTTGCACTTTAGCATTATGAATTTTGTCACCGTTTAGTCCATGCCTCTATTCTTTTTTCCAAAGTGTACGACCTCGCACTTGCCCACGTTGAATTTCATCAGCCACTTCTTGGACCACTCTCCTAAACTGTCTAAATCTTTCTGCAGCCTCCCCACCTCCTCAATACTACCTGCCCCTCCACCTATCTTTGTATCATCGGCAAACTTGGCCAGAATGCTCCCAGTCCCGTCATCTAGATCGTTAATATATAAAGAGAACAGCTGTGGCCCCAACACTGAACCCTGCGGGACACCACTTGTCACAGGTTGCCATTCTGAGAAAGAACCTTTTATCCCAACTCTCTGCCTTCTGTCTGACAGCCAATCGTCAATCCATGTTAGTACCTTGCCTCGAATACCATGGGCCCTTATTTTACTCAGCAGTCTCCCGTGAGGCACCTTGTCAAAGGCCTTTTGGAAGTCAAGATAGATAACATCCATTGGCTCTCCTTGGTCTAACCTATTTGTTATCTCTTCAAAGAACTCTAACAGGTTTGTCAGGCACGACCTCCCCTTACTAAATCCATGCTGACTTGTCTTAATCCGACCCTGCACTTCCAAGAATTTAGAAATCTCATCCTTAACGATGGATTCTAGAATTTTGCCAACAACTGAGGTTAGGCTAATTGGCCTATAATTTTCCATCTTTTTTCTTGTTCCCTTCTTGAACAGTGGGGTTACAACAGCGATTTTCCAATCCTCTGGGACTTTCCCTGACTCCAGTGACTTTTGAAAGATCATAACTAACGCCTCCACTATTTCTTCAGCTATCTCCTTTAGAACTCTAGGATGTAGCCCATCTGGGCCCGGAGATTTATCGATTTTCAGACCTTTTAGTTTCTCTAGCACTTTCTCCTTTGTGATGGCAACCATATTCAACTCTGCCCCCTGACTTTCCTGAATTGTTGGGATATTACTCATGTCTTCTCCTGTGAAGACTGACGCAAAGTACTTATTAAGTTCCTCAGCTATTTCCTTGTCTCCCATCACTAGATTACCAGCGTCATTTTGGAGCGGCCCAATGTCTACTTTTGCCTCCCGTTTGTTTTTAATGTATTTAAAGAAACTTTACTATCATTCCTAATGTTACTGGCTAGCCTACCTTCATATTTGATCCTCTCCTTCCTTATTTCTCTCTTTGTTATCCTCTGTTTGTTTTTATAGCCTTCCCAATCTTCTGACTTCCCACTACTCTTTGCCACATTATAGGCTCTCTCTTTTGCCTTGATGCATTCCCTGACTTCCTTTGTCAGCCATGGCTGCCTAATCCCCCCTCTGATAACCTTTCTTTTGTTTGGGATGAACCTCTGCACTGTGTCCTCAATTACTCCCAGAAACTCCTGCCATTGCTGTTCTACTGTCTTTCCCACTAGGCTCTGCTTCCAGTCGATTTTTGTCAGTTCCTCCCTCATGCGCCTGTAATTACCTTTATTTAACTGTAGAACCTTCACATCTGATTCTGCCTTCCTTCTTTCAAATTGCAGACTGAATTCTACCATATTATGATCACTGCTTCCTAAGTGTTCCCTTACTTTAAGATCTTTTATCACGTCTGGCTCATTACATAACACTAAGTCCAGAATAGCCTGTTCCCTCGTGGGCTCCATCACAAGCTGTTCCAAAAAGCCATCCTGTAAACATTCAATGAATTCCCTTTCTTTGGGTCCACTGGCAACATTATTTATCCAGTCCACCTGCATATTGAAATCCCCCATGATCACTGTGACCTTGCCTTTCTGACATGCCCTTTCTATTTCGTGGTGCATTTTGTGCCCCTGGTCCTGACCACTGTCAGGAGGCCTGTACATAACTCCCATTATGGTTTTTTTGCCTTTGTGGTTCCTCAGCTCTACCCACACAGACTCCACATCGTCTGACCCTATGTCGTTTAGTGCTATTGATTTAATTTCATTTCTAATTAACAAGGCAACCCCGCCCCCTCTACCCACCTCTCTGTCTTTTCGATAGGTTGTGAATCCCTGGATGTTTAACTGGATGTCATAGTCATAGTCATGTAGCCTGGCCTACAGTGAATGAGAGGGACTCGCGGTTGGTGTGTTGCCTCCCAGGTGCCAGAGTCCGTGATGTCTCGGATCGTGTTTTCGGGATCCTTAAGGGGGAGGGGGACCAGCCCCAAGTTGTGGTTCACATAGGCACCAATAACATCGGTAGGAAAAGAGATGGGGATGTAAGGCAGAAATTCAGGGAATTAGGATGGAAGCTTAGAGCTAGAACAAACAGAGTTGTTATCTCTGGTTTGTTACCCATGCCACGTGATAGTGACGAGAGGAATAGAGAGAGAGAGCAGTTGAACATGTGGCTACAGGGATGGTGCAGGAGGGAGGGATTCAGATACCTGGATAATTGGGGTTCATTCTGGGGTAGGTGGGACCTCTACAAACAGGATGGTCTACACCTGAACTAGAGGGGTACCAATATCCTGGGGGGGAAATTTGCTAATACTCTTTGGGAAGGTTTAAACTAATTCAGCAGGGCGATGGGAACCTGAATTGTAGCTTCAGTGTACAGGAGGTTGAGAGTAGTGAAGTCATGAATAAGGTTTCAAGGTCGCAGGAGTCAACCGGCAGGCAGGAAGGTGGTTTGAAGTGAAGGGTTTTCCTGGGACACTGACATTGAATAGAATGGGCCGAGAGAATAGAATCTTGGGTTATAGCACAGAGGAAGGTCATTTGGTTCATGTCATCTGGCTCTCTGAAGAAGCAATTCACCTCATGCCACTCCCCAACTTTCTCCCAATAGCCTGTACATTCTTCTCTTTTAGATGATTTAATTTTCTCTTGAAACTGCCTCCACCACATTCTTGGGCAGTGATTTCCAGATCCTAATAGAGTTGTAGAAGTTTCCAGCATGGAAACAGGCCCTTTGACCCAACTTGTCCATGCCACCCCTTTTTTTTTAAAGCCCTAAGCTGGTCCCAATTGCCCGCATTTGGCCCATATCCCTATACTAATAATTTTCTATGTAAAGTAAAAAGCTTTATCACATGTTGCCAGTTACCTTAAATCTGTGCCCTCTTGTTTCTTGATCCTTCCATTAAGTTTCATTAGAGCCTTGCTCTATCTATTCTATCCACACATCACATAATTTTGAATAGCTTGATCATATTCATACTCAGGTAACTGCAAGAAAACATGGGATTCTGAGTGGCTCTGACAGATTAGATGCTGGCTGAAGAGTCTAAAACTACAGAGCATAGTTCTGGATAGGAGTCGGCATTTACTGCCTCACAGTGCCAGGGACCCGAGTTCAATTCCGTGTGGAGCTTGCACATTCTCCCCACGTCTGTGTGGGTTTCCTCTGGGTGCTCCAGTTTCCTCCCACAGTCCAAAGATGTACGGGTTAGATGCATCGGCTGTGGCACCCTCATTGCCTTTATCAATCGAGGGATTGAGTTTAGGAGTCCGGGGATAATGATGCAGCTATATAAGACCCTCGTCAGACCCCACTTGGAGTACTGTGCTCAGTCCTGGTCGCCTCACTATAGGAAGGATGTGGAAAAGATTGAAAGGGTGCAGAGGAGATTTACAAGGATGTTGCCTGGATTGAGTGGCATGCCTTATGAGGATAGGCTGAGGGAGCTCGGTCTTTTCTCCTTGGAGAGACGTAGGATGAGAGGAGACCTAATAGAGGTGTATAAGATGTTGAGAGGCATAGATCGGGTGGACTCTCAGAGGCTTTTTCCCAGGGTGGAAATGGCTGCTACGAGAGGACACTGGTTTAAGGTGCTGGGGTGTAGGTACAGGGGAAATGTTAGGGGTAAGTTTTTCACACAGAGGGTGGTGGGCGAGTGGAATCGGCTGCCGTCAGTGGTGGTGGAGGCAAACTCAATAGGGTCTTTTAAGAGACTCCTGGGTGAGTACATGGGACTTAATAGGATGGAGGGTTATAGGTAGGCCTAAAAGGTAGGGATATGTTCGGCACAACTTGTGGGGCCAAAGGGCCTGTTTTGTGCTATAGTTTTTCTATGTTTCTATGATTCTATCAAACCAAAAGGTGATTAACAAGGTTGATACAGCACCCCAAACCTCACCTGATGGGCACAGAAGGCCTCAACGGCGCCCATGGACACACATGCTCCCTTTGCAGGGACACCTGACGAGGAAAGTAGCCGCAGTAAAGAGGCAGGTAGTCAGGTCAGACGACCCCCTCAATTGCCACTGCCTGGACCTGTTTACAGAAGGTTTGGCCATTAAATTATAGAACAATTCCCAGAACTCAGATGGTAACAACCATAACCTCATTATTTCAGAAAGGAAGGAACAATGAGGAAATGAGGAACAATAGGCCAATCAGTCTACCATAGACTGTAAGCAAAATGCTACAGTCTATTATTAGAGATGTGGTGACAGAATATTTAAAACAAAAATGATATTGTTGACCAGAGTCAACACTGATTTATGAAAAAGAAATTGTTTAACAAATCTGCTAGTTCTTTGAGTATGTAACTAGTAGGATTGATTGGGGGGGGAGGGGGGGATGTATTGCATGTGGATTTTCAAAACGAATTTGATAAGTTGATACACAAGAATTTATTACACAAAATTGGGACTCATTGGATTTGGGGTAACCTATTAGCATGGATTGAGGATAAGTTAATGGACAGCAAACCAAACATTTTCATGCTGGCTATAACTAGTGATGCACAGCAAGAATCAGGATTTGGGATTCAGGCATTGCAGTCTTAGATGAGTATTTTAAGTGCAATACATTCAAATTTATTGAACATACAAAATTAGTCAGGAATTAGTCAGGAAGGATTACTGACACTGCCTTTACTACTTAATGTGCTCTCTTAGCACAGAAGTTAAAGAGAGCACATTAAGTAGTAAAGGCAGTGTCAGTAATCCTAGTACCAGAGAGATTAGGCAAAAGCAAGACAGAGAGCAAGGGAAGTCCAGATTAAACTGCATTTATTTCAATGCAAGAGGCCTGACGGGCAAGGCAAATGAACTCAGGGCATGGATGGGTACGTGGGACTGAGATATTATAGCAATTACTGAAACATGGCTAAGGGAGGGACAGGACTGGCAGCTCAATGTTCCAGGGTACAGATGCTATAGGAAAGATAGAACAGGAGGTAAGAGAGGAGGGGGAGTTGCACTTTTGATTAGGGGAAACATCATGACAGTACTGAGAATATATATACGAGGGTTCAGCCACTGAGTCTATATGGATAGAACTGAGAAATTAGAAGGGGGAAATCACTTTGATAGGGTTGTACTATAGGCCCCCAAATAGTCAGCGGGAAATTGAGAAGCAAATATGTAAGGAGGTTACAGATAGCTCCAGGAAAAATAAGGTGGCAATAGTAGGGGATTTTAACTTTCCCAACATTGACTGGGACAGCCATAGTATTAGAGGGTTGGATGGAGAGAAATTTGTTGAGTGTATTCAGGAGGAATTTCTAATTCAGTATGTGGATGGCCCGACTAGAGAGGGGGCAAAACTTGACCTTCTCTTGGGAAATAAGGAAGGGCAGGTCACAGAAGTGTTGGCGAGGGATCTCTTTGGGACCAGTGACCATAATTCTATTAGTTTTAAGAAAGCTATGGAGAATGATAGGTCTGGCCTAAAATTTAAAATTCTAAATTGGGGCAAGGCCAAATTTGATGGTATCAGGCAGGAAGTTTCAAAAGTTAATTGGGGGAGTCTGTGGGAAGGCAAAGGGACATCTGGTAAGTGGGAGGCTTTCAAAAATGTGTTAACCAGGGTTCAGGGTAAGCACATTCCTCTTAGAGTGAAGGGCAAGGCTGGTAGAAGTAGGGATCCCTGGATGACTTGGGATATTGATAGAAGGAGGAGGCACATGACATGCATAGGCAGCTGGGATCAACTGAATCCCTTGAAGAGTATAGGCGTGTAGGAGTAGAGTTAAGAGAGAAATCAGGTGGGCAAAAAGGGGACACGAGATTGTTTTGGCAGATAAGGCAAAGGAGAATCCAAAGAGCTTCTACAAATACATAAAGGGCAAAAGAGTAACTAGGGAGAGAGTAGGGCCTCTTAAGGATCAACAAGGTCATCTATGTGCGGAGAAATAAATAGTGATGTCTTGAGGAGTGTACATATTACAGAGAAAGAGGTGCTGGAAGTCTTAAAGCGCATCAAGGTATTAATTCCCCGGGATCTGATGAAGTGTATCCCAGGACATTGTGGGAGGCTATGGAGGAAATTGTGGGTCCCCAAGCAGAGATATGTCCAAAGATGTGCCGGTTAGGTTGATTGGCCAGGTTTAAAATTGCCCCTTAGACTCCTGGGATTCGTAGGTTAGAGGGATTAGCGGGTAAATATGTGGGGGTAGGGCCTGGGTGGGATTGTGGTCGGTGCAGACTCGATGGGCCGAATGGCCTCCTTCTGCACTGTAGGGTTTCTAAGATTTCTATGATTTGACTCATTGATAGTCACAGGTGAGGTGCCTGAAAATTGTAGGGTGGCAAATGTTGTGCCTTTGTTTAAAAAGGGCTGCAGGGAAAAGCCTGGGAACTATAGGCCAGTGAGCCTCTCATCTGTGGTGGGTAAATTGTTGGAAGGTATTTTGAGAGACAGGATCCACAGGCATTTAGAGACGCAAGGACTGATGAGGAACAGTCAGCATGGCTTTGTGAGTGGAAAATTGCGCCTTTGTGAGTGGAAAATCATGCCTCACAAATTTGATTGAGTTTTTTGAAGGGGTAAGCGAAAAGGTAGATGAGGGCAGTGCAGTTGATGTTGTCTACATGGACTTAGCAAGGCCTTTGACAAGGTACCGCATGGTAGGTTGTTGCATAAGGTTAATCTCACGGGATCCAGGGTGAAGTAGTTAAATGGATACAAAATTGGCTTGATGATAGAAGCCAGAGGGTGTAAAGGGTTGTTGGGATGAGCTTAGGGGTTTAAAAAAAGGACAGCATCAACAAGTTGGGCTGAAGGGTCTGTTTCCATGCTGTAAACCTCTATGACTCTATGACTCTAATTAATTTCGGGCAGCATGGTGGCACAGTGGTTAGCACTGCTGTCTCACCACACCAGGGACCGGGGTTTGATTCCAGCCTTGGGTGACAGTGTGGAGTTTGTACATTGCAGAGACTTGGTTATCTCAGGGTCAGGACTGGGTACTTCAAGTGCCGGGTTTCAGATGTTTCAGGAGGGACAGAGAAGGAGGCAAAAGAGGTGGGGGAGTGGCACTGTTGATCAGGGATTGTGTCACAGCTGTAGAAAAGATTGATGCCACGGAAGATTGTCTACGGAATCTCTGTGGGTGGAGGTTAGGAACAGGAAGGGGTCGGTAACTTTACTGGGTGTTTTCTATAGGCAGCCCAATAGTAGCAGAGATGTGGAGGAGCAGATTGGGAAGCAGATTCTGGAGAGATGTGATAATAACAGAGTGGTCGTGATGGGAGATTTTAATTTCCCAAATATCGATTGGAATATCCCTAGGGTAAGGGGTTTAGATGGAGAGGAGTTTGTTAGGTGTGTTCAGGAGAGCTTCCTGACACAGTATGTGGATAAGCCTACAAGAGGAGAGGCTGTGCTTGATTTGATATTAGGGAATGAACCTGGACAGGTGTCAGATCTCTCAGTGGGAGAGCATTTTGGGGATAGTGATCATAACTCTATCTCCTTTACACTAGCATTGGAGAGAGATAGAATCAGCCGAGCGAGGAAAATGTTTATCTGGGGTAAGGGCAACTATGATGCTATTAGGCAGGAAATTAGAGGCATAAATTGGAAGGAGGTTTTCTCAGGGAAATGTATGGAAGAAATGTGGCAAATTTTCAAGGAAAATTTGTCTGGAGCTCTGCATGGCAATGTTCCGGTGCGACAGGGGAGTTATGGTAGGTTACAGGAACCGTGGTGCACGAAAGCTGTAACGGATTTAGTCAGGAAGAAAAGAAAAGCCTACAAAAGGTTCAGGGAGCTAGGTAATGTTAGAAATCTAGAAGAGTATATGACTAGTAGGAAGGAACTAAAGAGGGAAATTAGAAGAGCCAGGAGGGGACATGAGAAGGCCTTGGCAGACAGGATAAAGGAAAACCCCAAGGCATTCTACAAGTATGTGACGAGCAAGAGGATACGATGTGAAGGAGTAGGACCTCTCAAATGTGATAGAACATAGAACATAGAACATTACAGCGCAGTACAGGCCCTTCGGCCCTTGATGTTACGCCGACCAGTGGAACCAATCTAAAGCCCCTCTAATCTACACTATTCCAATATCATCCATATGTTTATCCAATAACCATTTGAATGGTCTTAATGTTGACGAGTCCACTACTGCTGCAGGCAGGGCATTCCACACCCTTACTACTCTCTGAGTAAAGAACCTACCTCTACCATCTGTCCTATATCTATCACCCCTCAATTTAAAGCTATGTCCCCTCATGTTAGCCATCACCATCCGTGGAAAAAGGCTGACACTATCCACCCTATCTAATCCTCTGATCGTCTTGTATGCCTCTATTAAGTCACCTCTTAACCTTCTTCTCTCTAACGAAAACAACCTCAAGTCCCTCAGCCTTTCCTCATACGATTTTCCCACCATACCAGGCAACATCCTGGTAAATCTCCTCTGCACCCTTTCCAACACTTCCACATCTTTCCTATAATGCGGCGACCAGAACTGTACGCAATACTCCAAGTGCGGCCGCACCAGAGTTTTGTACAGTTGCAGCATGACCTCCTGGCTCCGAAACTCAATCCCTCCACCAATAAAAGCTAACACACCGTACGCCTATCAACCTGGGTGCCAACTTTCAGGGGTCTATGCACATGGACACCCAGATCCCTCTGTTCATCCACACTACCAAGTATCTTACCATTAGCCCAGTACTCTGTATTCCTCTTACTCCTTCCAAAGTGAATCACCTCACACTTTTCCGCATTAAACTCCATTTGCCACCTCTCAGCCCAGCTCTACAGCTTATCTATGTCCCTCTGTAACCTGCCACTTCCCTCCGCACTGTCTACAACTCCACTGACTTTAGTGTCATCCGCAAATTTACTAATCCATCCTTCTACGCCCTCATCCAGGTCATTAATAAAAATGACAAACAGCAGTGGCCCCAAAACAGATCCTTGCGGTACACCACTAGTAACTGAACTCCAGGATGAATATTTCCCATCAACCACCACCCTCTGTTTTCTTACAGCTAGCCAATTCCTGATCCAAACCACTAAATCACCCTCAATCCCATGCTTCCGTATTTTCTGCAAAAGCTTACCATGATGGTGATGGTGGGAAAGTCTGTATTGAACCAGTTGAAATAGCAGAGGTACTCAATGAATACTTTGCTTCAGTTTTCACAGTGGAAAAGGATCTTGGTAGTTGCAGTGCAGACTTGCAGTGGACTGAGAAGATTGAGCATGTGGGCATTAGGAAAGAGGATGTGTTGGAGCTGTTGAAAAGCATCAAGTTAGATAAATCGCCGGGACCAGATGGGATGTACCCCAGGTTACTGTGGGAGGCTAGGGAAGAGATTGCTGATCCTCTGGCGATGATCTTTGCGTCGTCAATGGAGACGGGAGAGGTTCCGGAGGACTGGAGGATGGCGGATGTGGTTCCGTTATTCAAAAAAGGGAGGAGAGATAGCCCAGGAAATTATAGACCAGTGAGTCTAACCTCAGTGGTAGGTAAGTTAATGGAGAAGGTCCTGAGAGGCAGGATTTATGAACATTTGGAAAGGAATAGTATGATCAGACGTAGCCAGCGCGGCTTTGTCCGAGGCAGATCATGCCTTACGAGTCTGATTGAGTTTTTTGAAGATGTGACTCGACACTTAGAGGGGGGAAGAGCGGTAGATGTGGTTTATATGGATTTCAGAAAGGCGTTTGATAAGGTGCCCCATGGAAGGCTCATGGAGAATGTGAAGGGGCATGGGATACAAGGGGACGTTGCTTTGTGGATTCAGAACTGGCTTGCCCACAGAAGGCAAAGAGTGGTTGTAGCTGGGTCTTTTTCAGAGTGGAGGTCAGTCACCAGTGGGGTGCCCCAGGGATCTGTTCTGGGACCTTTGCTCATTGTGATTTTTATAAATGACCTGGATGAGGAAGTGGAAGGATGGGTTGGCAAGTTTGCTGATGACACAAAGGTTGGAGGTGTTGTGGATAGTGTAGAGGGATGTCAGCAGTTGCAACGAGACATAGATAAGATGCAAGACTGGGCGGAGAAGTGGCAGATGGACTTCAACCCAGATAAGTGTGTGGTGGTTCATTTTGGCAGGTCAAATAGGATGGAAGAATATAATATTAAGGGTAAGACACTTGGCAGTGTGGAAGAACAGAGGGATCTTGGGATTCGGGTTCATAGGACGCTCAAAGCGGCGTCGCAGGTAGAGGCTGTGGTTAAGAAGGCGTATGGAATACTGGCCTTCATCAATAGAGGAATTGAGTTTAGAAATCGGGAGATAATGCTGCAGCTGTATAGGACCCTGGTCAGACCCCACCTGGAGTACTGTGCCCAGTTCTGGTCGCCTCATTACAGAAAGGATGTGGAAGCCATAGAACGGGTGCAGAGGAGATTTACGAGGATGTTGCCGGGATTAAGTGATATGCCTTATGAGGATAGGTTGAGAGAGCTTGGTCTATTCTCCTTGGATGAGAGGTGACCTGATAGAGGTGTATAAGATGTTGAGTGGTATTCTTAGAATCTTAGAATCCCTACAGCACAGAAAGAGGCCATTCGGCCCATCGAGTCTGCACCGACCACAATCCCACCCAGGCCCTACCCCCACATCCCCACATATTTACCCACTAATCCCTCTAAACTACGCATCCCAGGACACTAAGGGCAATTTTAGCTTGGCCAATCAACCTAACCCGCACATCTTTGGACTGTGGGAGGAAACCGGAGCACCCAGAGGAAACCCACGCAGACACGAGGAGAATGTGCAAACTCCACACAGACAGTGACCCAAGCCGGGAATCGAACCCAGGTCCCTGGAGCTGTGAAGCTGCAGTGCTAACCACTGTGCTACCGTGCCGCCCGTATTGTTAGAGTGGATTCTCAGAGGCTTTTACCCAGGGCTGAAATGGTTGTCATGAGAGGCCACAGGTTTAGGTGCTGGGGAGTAGGTATAGAGGAGATGTTTGGAGTAAGTTTTTCACTCAGAGGGTGGTGGGTGCATGGAATCGGCTGCCGGTAGTGGTGGTGGAAGCAGATTCAATTGAGTCTTTTAAGAGACTTTTGGATAGGTTCATGGAGGTTAGTAAGATAGAGGGTTATAGATGAGCCTAGAAGGTAAGGAAATTGTTCGGCGCAACTTGTGGGCCAAAGAGCCTGTTTAAGCTTACCATGCGGAACCTTATCAAACGCTTTGCTGAAATCCATATACACCACATCAACCGCTTTACCCTCATCCACCTCTTTGGTCACCTTCTCAAAGAACTCAATAAGGTTTGTGAGGCACAACCTACCCTTCACAAAACCGTGCTGACTTTCCCTAATCAATTTATTCCTTTCTAGGTGATTATAAATCCGATCTCTTATAATCCTTTCCAAAACTTTGCCCACAGCTCACCGGTCTATAATTACCAAGGTTGTCCCTACTCCCCTTCTTGAACAAGGGGACAATATTTGCTATCCTCCAGTCTTCTGGCACTGTTCCTGTAGACAATGACGACACAAAGATCAAAGCCAAAGGCTCTGCAATCTCCTCTCTAGCCTCCCAGAGAATCCTAGGATAAATCCCATCCGGCCCAGGGGACTTATCTATTTTTACCCTTTCCAGAATTGCTAACACCTCCTCCTTATGAACCTCAATCCCGTCCAGTCCAACAGCCTGCATCTCAGTACTCCCCTCAACAACACTGTCCCTCTCCTGTGTGAATACCGACGAAAAATATTCATTTAGTGCCTCTCCTATCTCTTCAGACTCCACGCACAACTTCCCACTACTGTCCTTGACTGGCCCTAATCTTACCCTGGCCATTCTTTTGCTCCTGACATACCTATAGAAAGCTTTAGGGTTTTCCTTGATCCTACCTGCAAAGACTTCTCATGTCCCCTCCTGGCTCTTCTTAACTCTTTCTTTAGGTCCTTCCTGGCATGCTTGCCTTCATCGATCGGAGCCTTGAGTATAAAAATTGGCAGGTCATGCTGCAGCTGTACAGAACCTTAATTCGGCCTCATTTAGAATATGGTGTACAATTCTGGTTGCCACACTACCAGCAGGATGTGGATGCTTTGGCAAGGGTATGGAAGAGGTTTACCAGGATGTTGCCTGGTCTGGAGGGTATTAGCTATGAGGAGAGGTTGGGTAAATTCGGTTTGTTCTCACTGGAACGATGGAGGTTGAGGGAGTGGATAGTCAGATGCTCTTTCCTGGGGTAGAAAAGTCAAGTACTAGGGGACATAGGTTTAAGGCATGTGGGGAAAAGTTTAGAGGAGATGTGCGGGACAGGTTTTTTACACAGAAGTTGATGAATGTCTGGAACGCGCTGCCCAGGGAGGTGGTGGGAACAGGTATGATGCAGCATTTAAGGGGCAACTAGATGAATACATGAATAGGATGGGAATGGAAGGATACGGACTCCGTAAGTGCATCTGATTTTAGTTTAAGCAGTTATCCTGATCGGCACAGGCTTGGAGGGCCGTAGGGCCTGTTCCTGTGCTGTACTGTTCTTTGATCTTTGTTCTAGAGAAAACCTTCTATCTTTTGCAGTCATCTCTATCTTCTGTTTTAACTACAGAAACTCTCATAGAATCATAAAATCACAGAAACCCTACAGTGCAGAAAGAGGCCATTTGGCCCATCGTGTCTGTACCGACCACAATCCCACCCAGGCCCTACCCCCAAACATCCTCCACTATTTTATGTCTGAAATGGATCTTGTGGTAACAGGGAATTGCACTTTCTGGTCCTCACCATTACCACTGATAAAATCCTGAAGTAATATGAAAATTTGGCTGGCCATTGAAATCAGACTGGCTTACCCATCCCTCATGTTACAATGTAAGCAGAAAATGTTGGTAAAATCCAGCAGGTGGGCAGCATGGTGGCACAGTGGGTAGCACTGTGGCTTCACCGCTCGGGAATCAGGTTCAATTCTGACCTTGGTTGACTACCTGTGCGGAGTTTGCACGTTTTCCCATGCTCTGCATGGGTTTCCTCTGGGTGTTCTTGTTTCCTCACACAGTCCAAAGATGTGTAGGTTAAGTGGTCTAGCCATGGTAAATGTGCAGCGTTACGGGGATAATGCGGAGGGGAGGGTCTGCCTGGGACGCTCTTTTGCAGAGTTGGTGCAGATTCAGTGAGCTGAGTAGCCTCCTTCTGCACTGCAGGGATTCTATAGGTCTGGCAGCATCTGTGGAGAGTGAAAACGGAGTTAACGTTTCAAGTCTATGTGATACTTCAGAGTTGAAGAGAAGATTCGAAACATTGCCTTTTTTCTCTCCACAAATTCTACCAACCTGCTGAGTTCAACCAGAATTTTTTGTGGTTATTTCAGATTTCCAGCATCTGCAGTATTTTGTTCTACTGCAATGTTACATGTTTACCTCCCATCCCGACCCCCATTCCCCACTTCCACATTAATATTAAGGCCCAAGGTAAAGAATTGTTCCACAGGACCAGGCTGAGGAGAAGGCAGTTGGTTTGTTCACTACATTTATTTATTTATTTTAAGTTAAATTTGTGTAAAAAATCGGAGGTTTTTTTTAAACCAGGAAGTGGGCCCAGCAGGAGTCTGGGAAGGTTTTTGGAGGGTTTAAAAGTGCTTAACTTGCAGTTTTCAGCCTCATTGTTCCACAGGACCAGGCTGAGGAGAAGGCAGTTGGTTTGTTCACTACATTTATTTATTTATTTTAAGTTAAATTTGTGTAAAAAATCGGAGGTTTTTTTAAAACCAGGAAGTGGGCCCAGCAGGAGTCTGGGAAGGTTTTTGGAGGGTTTAAAAGTAGGCCGCACTTTTGAGCGGGCAGCGTCGTTAGTGGGCAGCAGAGTGAGCAGGAGGCAGAGTGAAAGCTGTAGGGCTTTGGCTCACAGGGCTTGGGCGAGCAGGGGTGAGTTAATTCATTTTTTGCTGTTTCTACCTGGTACTGGCAAGGTATCTGGAGAGGATGGGTGTGAAGGCAGTGCAATGTTCCTCTTGCACTATGTTCGAGGTGAGGGACGACGTCAGTGTCCCTGCTGATTATACCTGTGAGAAGTGCATCCATCTGCAGCTCCTCCAAAACCGTGTAAGGGAACTGGAGCTGGAGTTGGAGGAACTTAGGATCATTAGGGATGCAGAGATGGCCATAGACAGAAGCTTCAGGGATACAGTTACTCCGCGGAATGAAAATAGATGGGTGACGGTGAGAGGGGCTGGGAAGAAGCAGTCGGTGCAGGGATCCCCTGTGGTCGTTCCCCTTAGCAATAAGTATTCCGCTTTGGATACGGTTGAGGGGGACGACATACCAGTGGTGAGCCGCAGTGAGAGGATCTCCGGCACTGAGTCCGTCCCTGTGGCTCAGGAGGGTAAGGAGGAGAGCGGGAGGGCAATAGTTATTGGGGACTCGTTAGTTAGAGGGATAGATAGGAGGTTCTGTGGCAGCAAAAGAGACTCGAGGATGGTTTGTTGCCTACCGGATGCCAGGGTCCGTGACGTCTCGGACCGTGTTTTCCGGATTCTTAAGGGGGAGGGGAAACAGTCACAAGTCGTGGTACACATTGGTACCAACGACATAGGTAAGAGAAGGGACGGGGATTTAAAACAGGAATTTCGGGAGCTCGGCTGGAAGCTGAGAGCAAAGACAAAACATGTGGTCATCTCTGGTACGCTACCGGTGCCACGTGATAGCGAGTTGAGGAACAGGGAGAGAGTGCACTTAAACATGTGGTTGCAGGGATGGTGCAGGAGGGAGGGTTTCAGATACGTGGATAATTGGAACACGTTCTGGGGAAGGTGGGACCTCTACAAACAGGACGGGGTGCACCTGAACCAGAGGGGCACCAATATCCTGGGAGGGAAATTTGCTACGGCTCTTCAGGGGGATTTAAACTAATTTGTCAGGGGAGTGGGAAAAGGAGTTGTAGTCCAGAAGTCAGTGTTGAGGGTGGTGAGGTATTGGGGAAGGTATCAAGGTCAAGGGTGGGTACCGGTAGACAGGAAGATGGATTGAAGTGTGTCTACTTCAATGCAAGGAGCATCCGGAACAAGGTGGATGAACTTGGGGCGTGGATTGCTACTTGGGACTACGATGTTGTGGCCATTACGGAGACGTGGGTAGAACAAGGACAGGAATGGTTGTTGGACATTCCGGGGTATAGATGTTTCAGTAAGTGTAGGGAAGCTGGTAAAAGAGGTGGAGGAGTAGCATTGTTAATCAAGGATAGTTTAACGGCTGCGGAAAAGCACTTTGAGGGGGATATGCACACTGAGGTAATATGGGCTGCAGTTAGAAACAGGAAAGGAGCGGTCACGTTGCTAGGAGTTTACTATAGGCCCCCAAATAGTAATAGAGATGTGGAGGAAGAAATTGCTAAGCAGATTATGGATACGTGTGGGGGTCACAGGGTAGTTGTCATGGGGGACTTTAACTTTCCAAATATTGATTGGAACCTTTGTAGGTCAAATAGTTTGGATGGGGCACTTTTTGTGCAGTGTGTGCAGGAGGGTTTCCTGACACAATATGTGGATAGGCCGACAAGGGGTGAGGCCACATTGGATTTGGTACTGGGAAATGAACCGGGCCAAGTGTTAGATTTGGTTGTGGGAGAGAACTTTGGAGATAGTGACCACAATTCGGTGTCTTTTGTTATTGCAATGGAGAGGGATAGGGCCGGACGGCAGGGCAAGGCTTACAATTGGGGGAGAGGTAATTATGATGCGATTAGGCAAGAATTAGGGGGCATAAGATGGGAACAGAAACTGTCAGGGAAAGGCACTGATGAAAAGTGGAACTTTTTCAAGGAACAAATACTGGGTGTCCTTGATAGGTATGTCCCTGTCAGGCAGGGAGGAAATGGCCGAGTGAGGGAACCGTGGTTCACAAAAGAGGTGGAATGTCTTGTGAAAAGGAAGAGGGAAGCTTATGTAGGGATGAGGAAACAAGGTTCAGATGGCTCGACTGAGGGTTACAAGTTAGCAAGGAACGAGCTGAAAAAGGGGCTGAGGAGAGCTAGGAGGGGACATGAGAAGTCCTTGGCGGGTCGGATCAAGGAAAACCCCAAGGCTTTTTACTCTTATGTGAGGAATAAAAGAATGACCAGGGTGAGGTTAGGGCCGGTCAAGGACAGTGGTGGGAACTTGTGTATGGAATCAGTAGAGATAGGCGAGGTGATGAATGAATACTTTTCTTCAGTGTTCACCAAGGAGAGGGGCCATGTTTTTCAGGAAGAGAAGGTGTTACAGGCTAATAGGCTGGAGGAAATAGATGTTCGGAGGGAGGATGTATTGGCAGTTTTGAATAAACTGAAGGTCGATAAGTCCCCTGGGCCTGATGAAATGTATCCTAGGATTCTTTGGGAGGCGAGGGATGAGATTGCAGAGCCTTTGGCTTTGATCTTTGGGTCCTCGCTGTCCACGGGGATGGTGCCAGAGGACTGGAGAGTGGCAAATGTTGTTCCTCTGTTTAAGAAAGGGAATAGAAATGACCCTGGTAATTATAGACCGGTTAGTCTGACTTCGGTGGTTGGTAAATTGATGGAAAAGGTCCTTAGGGATGGGATTTACGACCATTTAGAAAGATGCGGATTAATCCGGGATAGTCAGCACGGATTTGTGAAGGGCAAATCGTGCCTCACAAATTTGATAGAATTTTTTGAGGAGGTAACTAGGTGTGTTGATGAAGGTAGGGCGGTTGATGTCATATACATGGATTTTAGTAAGGCGTTTGATAAGGTCCCCCCTGGTCGGCTTATGATGAAAGTAAGGAGGTGTGGGATAGAGGGAAAGTTGGCCGATTGGATAGGTAACTGGCTGTCTGATCGAAGACAGAGGGTGGTGGTGGATGGAAAATTTTCGGACTGGAGGCAGGTTGCTAGCGGAGTGCCGCAGGGATCGGTGCTTGGTCCTCTGCTCTTTGTGATTTTTATTAATGACTTAGAGGAGGGGGCTGAAGGGTGGATCAGTAAATTTGCTGATGACACCAAGATTGGTGGAGTAGTGGATGAGGTGGAGGGGTGTTGTAGGCTGCAAAGAGACATAGATAGGATGCAAAGCTGGGCTGAAAAATGGCAAATGGAGTTTAACCCTGATAAATGTGAGGTGATTCATTTTGGTAGGACTAATTTAAATGTGGATTACAGGGTCAAAGGTAGGGTTCTGAAGACTGTGGAGGAACAGAGAGATCTTGGGGTCCATATCCACAGATCTCTAAAGGTTGCCACTCAAGTGGATAGAGCTGTGAAGAAGGCATATAGTGTGTTAGCTTTTATTAACAGGGGGTTGGAGTTTAAGAGCCGTGGGGTTATGCTGCAACTGTACAGGACCTTGGTGAGACCGCATTTGGAATATTGCGTGCAGTTCTGGTCACCTCACTATAAGAAGGATGTGGAAGCGCTGGAAAGAGTGCAGAGGAGATTTACCAGGATGCTGCCTGGTTTGGAGTGTCGGTCTTATGAGGAAAGGTTGAGGGAGCTGGGGCTGTTCTCTCTGGAGCGGAGGAGATTGAGGGGAGACTTAATAGAGGTTTATAAAATGATGAAGGGGATAGATCGAGTGAACGTTCAAAGACTATTTCCTCGGGTGGATGGAGCTATTACGAGGGGGCATAACTATAGGGTTCATGGTGGGAGATATAGGAAGGATATCAGAGGTAGGTTCTTCACGCAGAGAGTGGTTGGGGTGTGGAATGGACTGCCTGCAGTGATAGTGGAGTCAGACACTTTAGGAACATTTAAGCGGTTATTGGATAGGCACATGGAGCACACCAGGATGGTAGGGAGTGGGATAGCTTGATCTTGGTTTCAGATGAAGGTCGGCACAACATCGTGGGCCGAAGGGCCTGTTCTGTGCTGTACTGTTCTATGTTCTATGTAATCCAAAATAAAATTCACTACAATTTCTGAGAAAGTACTATCATTCCAAAACTTCAACATATTATTTTTTTGATGCATCAGAACTTAATAAGTGCTCTAAATATCTATTGTTATCACAGATATAAAATTACAGATTCTGTTGCCTTATTTACCTTTTATTTTATTGTACTGTAATTGTCAACTACAATTTCTCCTATAAAATTTAAATGATTCTTATAATATTTATACCAATATGGGTAGAAAGCTTTGGAGAATTATGTTACAGTAAATTTTATCAAATTTATATGGGAGATCAATTTTAATTTTTTTTAAATCTGAGAGGAAAATGCAAGTGTGCAAATCATCTTATACCAACTACTTTACAAAACCAGCTGAAGAAAATGGTAAATGGTAAAACATAAATAGCTCATAAACTTAGGGATACATTTTAACTTGGTTCATATAACTTAAATATTTGGTTCCTGGCACACATATGTTTAATGGGGCCCAACTTCCACCAGCAATGTCAGCCATCACAATCTACCAGACAACCACCTGACAATTAAAATCCAATTCGAATAGTGATTATTTGAGTTTTTCAACTATCTTCTGCATTGAATTGAAATCTGTTTATAGTTCGTTGAAGAGAAAAACGATGTCTGGGAGGTTTCTTCAGCAGAGGACGATCAATGTATATTGGGGAAGACTGAAAAAGGAAGAGGCAGTTCCATTGTGGCTAAGACTGGTGAATCAAATTCAGCACCTGGTATCAACGCCTTGAGTACATCTTCAGAAAAAGCCACAAACTGAGGTTGGTGCTATATCAAGCAGGCCTATTCAATCTCTTTGGGCAAGTAATGCAGCATTTTATCGACATAGCAATGGCAAGTAAGCTCCCCTATTAAATGCCTTATAAATTCAAATAAAACTACTGTTAATGCTTCTCGTCCCTGATTGAGCTGGTTAAGACAATGAGTGGGATTTTCCTGCCCTTCCCATTGGCAGCATCTCCTGGTTCAGCTGATACACACCCTCACCACGGGTTTCCCAGCGGCAGTTGGATTCAATGCCACTGACAGCAGTGGGACTAGAGATCCTGCACTCGACCAATGGCAAGCCCCCTCCTGTCACCAGCCGGGGGGCAGAAAATCCTGCCCACTGCTGCCTCACAACCCAGGGGCCCAGGTACCCGGGTTCAATTCCAGCTTCGGGTAACTGTCTGTGTGGATTTTGCACGTTCTCCCCGTGTCTGCTTGTGTTTCCTCCAGATGCTCTGGTTTCCTCCCACAGTCCAAAAATGTGCAGATTAGATGGATTAGCCATGCTAAATTATCCCTTAGTACTCCAAGATATATAAATTATGGGAATTAGGGAGGTAAATATATGGGGTTACATGGGGTAGGGCATGGGTAAGAAGTTCTGCTGGAGATTCGGTGTGGAACTCAATGGGCCAAAATGGCTTCCTTCTGCACTGTAGGGAATCCAAGAGCTCAAAAAGGGTATCCAGAAAGTGCTGGACACCTTCAAGTAGCAGATTTGTAAATTTATGGCCTGGCATATGCCTTACTGTATCATTACCATCAAAGCACGGAACAAACCCTAGTTGAATGAAGAGGGTAGGAACAGTCACAGTTAAAATCAGGTGTTAATTTGGTGAACGTACAACACAGGACTACATGGATGTTAAACTGTGCTTAGTATGCTGCTATCACTGAGTTAACCAATCCCACAAGTGATAGATCAGATCAAATATCTGGGGGGGGCGGTTCTCCCAAAAGTGCTGAATTGGCGGGAAAACTGTTCTAGATCGCGACTGTTTTGACAGTTCAGCTTCTCACCCGAATCTCCGCACTCTGTGCAATGCAGAGAGCCCAGTCGTGAATATCATTACAAGCTCGGGGGGCGGGGCCAAAGAGCCTGAAATCAGCGGGATGAGCAGGAACCTGCACATGCGCACATTGCTTGGAGATCGCAGAAAAGACCTCCCAGCATCTAGGTCGCTGGCCCCCACAACCACCCCCTCACACATCGCTGGCCTCATCACTGGCCCCCACAACTCCCCACACACATTGCTGGCCTCATCGCTGGCCCCCACAACCCCTCCACAGAGACATCCCTGGCCTCTTCGCTGACCCCTCTCATCTCCCCCCACATACAGACATGGCTGCCCACTTAACCATGCCCCCATGGATCCATCCCTTGAACATACTGTCCTCACTGCTGTTCTGCAGAGAACTAGCTTTGTGCTGACATGCACAACCCCACCTTGTGATCATTCCCTCTCTTAAATGGGAACCTTGAGTATTGCACCCCCCCTGGACACCGCAGCCTATTGAATGGCAGCCAATCAGCACCCTGAGGGATGAGTGACACTCAACTGAATGCAGCTTTCAAAATCTTTCACAAGTATTTGTTGCCAACGGGCCCTTGACTGGCCGCACTCACTGCACCTGCACTCCCCTAATAACAGTAAGAAGTTTAACAACACCAGGTTAAAGTCCAACAGGTTTATTTGGTAGCAAAAGCCACACAAGCTTTCGAGGCTCTGAGCCCCTTCTTCAGGTGAGTGGGAATTCTGTTCACAAACAGAACTTATAAAGACACAGACTCAATTTACATGAATAATGGTTGGAATGCGAATACTTACAACTAATCCAGTCTTTAAGAAACAAAACAATGGGAGTGGAGAGAGCATCAAGACAGGCTAAAAAGATGTGTATTGTCTCCAGACAAGACAGCCAGTGAAACTCTGCAGGTCCACGCAACTGTGGGAGTTACAAATAGTGTGACATAAACCCAGCCTTCAGGAGAACAGTGACCAAGATACCACACAACCCTGCCACAGCAACCTCTGCAAGACGTGCCGGATCATCGACACAGATGCCATCATCTCACGTGAGAACACCATCCACCAGGTACACGGTACATACTCTTGCAACTCGGCCAACGTTGTCTACCTGATACGCTGCAAGAAAGGATGTCCCGAGGCATGGTACATTGGGGAAACTATGCAGACGCTGCGACAACGGATGAATGAACACCGCTCGACAATCACCAGGCAAGACTGTTCTCTTCCTGTTGGGGAGCACTTCAGCAGTCACGGGCATTCGGCCTCTGATATTCGGGTAAGCGTTCTCCAAGGCGGCCTTCGCGACACACGACAGCGCAGAGTCGCTGAGCAGAAACTGATAGCCAAGTTCCGCACACACGAGGACGGCCTCAACCGGGATATTGGGTTTATGTCACACTATTTGTAACTCCCACAGTTGCGTGGACCTGCAGAGTTTCACTGGCTGTCTTGTCTGGAGACAATACACATCTTTTTAGCCTGTCTTGATGCTCTCTCCACTCCCATTGTTTTGTTTCTTAAAGACTGGATTAGTTGTAAGTATTCGCATTCCAACCATTATTCATGTAAATTGAGTCTGTGTCTTTATAAGTTCTGTTTGTGAACAGAATTCCCACTCACCTGAAGAAGGGGCTCAGAGCCTCGAAAGCTTGTGCGGCTTTTGCTACCAAATAAACCTGTTGGACTTTAACCTGGTGTTGTTAAACTTCTTACTGTGTTTACCCCAGTCCAACGCCGGCATCTCCACATCATGACTCCCCTAATAAGCCAGAGCTGTATATAAGCTGCAGGAATGGACACACAGCCAGTCACGTCACAAAGATGGCTGCTCGTAAACCAGCTCCCAGATTTTGGAGGCAGACCAGGAGCACCTGCTAGATGCCGTGGAGGAGAGGTGCATCATCTGTTCCCTGGCCAGGGCCTCAACCCAAGGAGTGCATCTGCCATGGCATTGTGCGAGGAGGTGGCAGAAGTGGTGAATGCCAGGAGCCTGATACCGCACTCATGCAGGCAGTGCCGCAAAAAAATGAATGATCTTCTGCGAGCAGCAAAGGTGAGTGAGCATCCCTCTTGGAACCGTGCACATGCTAGGCATGCATCTCCAACCCTGCTTAGACACCTGAAGGGCATGCAACAAGTGACCCTTCCCCCAGGAACAGAATCTAACTCCTTCCCCTCATCCCTCAATGAGCACCCTTCAGTGGTGACCACTTTCCCCAAAACTGACAGCACAATGCCCGAGACACAGGCACGCATAGCGCACCATGCACTGTAATATATTAATGCTTGCTATCCACCTTATGTTCCCACAGGAAAAGAACATCCACAACGCATGGGAAACGACACAGACTGGTGGTGGTGTGCCTGACCTGCAGCAGCTGAGTAGCATTGAGGAGCGTGCCATGGAGCTGGCAGGGGGTGATGGGCCATCCGAATGGTCACCAACAGCCAGGTCGGCGTACAGCATGCAAGTGAGCAGAAGCGCACCCTCAACCTTGGTCCTCCTCTAAGTAAGTGTGATGCCGCATGGAATGTTTTGCCTCCCTTCCCCTAATGTCCAGGAGGCCTAGATGCGTCTGGCCCATGATGTGTGATCCCTCAGCCCTGGCCCTCTGAGACTGGGCCAAACTCTGGAGCCCCTCCGCTACAGCATTCTGTGAGCAAGCGAGGCTCAGAAGCCCCTCAGCAGTAGCCCCCTGAACCTGGGCTAAGTTGTTGAGGCTCACAGCCACGGCCTGCTATGTCTCCAAAATGCCAGCAAGAATCCCAGCCATGGCCAGCAGTGTTTCCCACATGCCCCTGACACCCATGGCCATCGAACGCTGTGCCTCCTGGATGCCGGAAACACACTCGCCCGTGGTCTGTAGTGTCTCCAGGATGGTCTGGACCCTGTCACACATGAGGACAGACCCCTGAGCCAGACTTTCCACTGCGGTCGTCACCCTTGCAGTGTTGGCCTGGGTCTCACGCTGTGTCGGCACCACCTCCTGCAACAGCACTCCGTTTATCTCCCCTAAACAGCCTTGCAGTCACAGCATGGTTGCTGACAGCCCTTCCACAAGCCCCCGGGTTTCCTCATGTGTGACAGGGTCCAGGCCATCCTGGAGACGCTACAGACCACGGGTGGGTGTGTTTCCGGCATCCAGGAGGCACAGCGTTCGATGGCCATGGGTGTCGGGAGCATGTGGGAGGCCATCCAGTAGGATCCCAGACATCCAGAATGCTAGCAAAAGTCCCAGCCATGGCCAGCAGTGTCTCCCAGCTCTGGACCCAGAGGAACCCGGCCCTTCAGGTGTTGCCGCCGCCCCCGATGCTCTGGATCAAACTGCCCACAACCCCCTGGAGGATCTCTCGGAGGGAGGCATTGAGGAATCCTCCGAGGGCAGCACCACTAAAGCATCACCGGCATGTACCACACAACCCACCAACACAGAGACGAGCACCACGGTGGGTACCTTTAGTGTTGAGGCTTCTGGGTCACAATCTAGTGAGCACATTACAGCCGCTGATGCACATTGGGTGGAGGTGGGCACATCCGAGGGCTCGGGCACAAGGAGGTCTGCTGGAGGCCAGGATTCAACTGCCAGCTGCTGGGCCTCTGGGTTTGTTCCTCCCAAGGCTGGTGAAGATGCATCAGGAAATCCGGGGAGTTGTGGAAGGACTGTCAGCAACCATGCTGTGACTGCAAGGCTGTTTAGGGGAGATATGATGTGGAGATGCCGGCGTTGGAACAGAGTGGGAACAGAGACCACTCCATCTGACGAAGGAGCATTGCTCCGAAAGCTTATGGTATTTGCTACCAAATAAACCTGTTGGACTTTAACCTGGTGTTGTGAGACTTCTTACTAGGGGAGATAAACGGAGTGCTGTTGCAGGAGGTGGTGCCGACACAGCGTGAGACCCAGGCCAACACTGCAAGGGTGACGACCGCAGTGGAAAGTCTGGCTCAGGGGTTTGTCCTCATGAGTGACAGGGTCCAGGCCATCCTGGAGACGCTACAGACCACGGGCGAGTGTGTTTCCGGCATCCAGGAGGCACAGCGTTCGATGGCCACGTGTGTCGGGAGCATGTGGGAGACACTGCTGGCCATGGCTGGGATTCTTGCTGGCATTCTGGAGACATAGCAGGCCGTGGCTGTGAGCCTCGACAACTTAGCCCAGGTTCAGGGGGCTACTGCTGAGGGGCTCCAGAGCCTGGCTTGCTCACAGAATGCTGTAGCGGAGGGGCTCCGGAGCTTGGCCCAGTCTCAGAGGGCCAGGGCTGAGGGATCACACATCATGGGCCAGACGCATCTAGGCCTCCTGGACTGGCAGAGCCAGGTGATGCCAGAACTTCTGGAGCTCAGTCCAGCTACCCTGGTGTCCCATGGAGTGCCGCCGGGGCCTCTGAGCACCCCAAGGGAAGAGGAAGGGCTTGAGCCCATGCCGGGGTCTTCCACCCAGGAGATCCCAGACATCCAGAGATCTACTAATTCCCCCTTTCTCACACTGGGGCATCTCAGGGCCAGCAAGATGAACAGGGTGGCACCGAAACAGTATCCATCCGCAAGTCGGCTGGGGCCCTCCAGGTCCCGGCCACCCAGGGGACGTCCGTCAAGGGCATCACAGGCAACAGGGCGTGCATCACAGCTGGATACCTCCACCTCCAATGTGCATCCTGGGGTAGCACCCAGAAGAAGCAGTACACAGCACAAAGTTAGAAAGTTGTAGTTCACTAGAGGGCACGGGTGAAGGTCAGCGTTAGTCAGGGTTTGGTAATTATTTATGTTAAGAGCACAATAAACTGTTAATTGCACATCATGCTGTGACTAATGTGTCTCTGATTCTCTTGCCCTACTCCACAGCTCAGTGCTCCCGACTCCCAAACATAGAGGTGCTTCTGTTGAGCTTTGCAGACTCAGCCCATGTTTCAGAGTGCCTGCCCTACCTTCCCCAACATCCACCAGACCGTTGGTGCAAGTGCCCCCCCCACCGGCCAAAAACATATGTCCCCAACCCTTACAGCTAAGTGGGCCAGGGTGGCAGCGTGCATTCAGAGTACAGGTAGGAGTCAGACTTGAATTACACCAGGGGCGGGATCCCAGTGTGCACAACAGCGAGTCGTCATCATCCTCAAGCCTTCAAACAAGACTCACAACCAGTGCCTGCCCAGGCACATTAACAGGTTCGGATGTTTCTGGGGGAAAGGGTGGTGGGATGACAGGAGCAAGGGAAGGGCGATGTGGTGGTTTGAGGGCCCAGGTTGATTTGGAGGGGGAATAGCGGCTGCACTTGCTCCTGGGGTGTGGTGGGTGTGTGTTGTTGCACCCTCCTCACTGCACAGCACCAGCTAGGTGAAGCAGGTTGTAATTAAGGCGTTCCTCGCTGCCCTTCCTTGTCGGACACCTGCCATTGCCGCACGCCGTTTTTCCTCCGGCTCTCCATGTGGTGGGGCGCCCACCTCACCCCCTCGCTGCTCCTTCTCCTTCTCCTCCTCCTCCTGCTCCTTCTTCTCCTGCTCCTGCTCCAGCTGGTCTCCCCGCTGCTGGGCGATGTTGTGAAGAGCGCAGCAAATGATAATGATGCGTGAAGCATGCACAGAGTCATACTGGAGGGCCCCCCGGAGTGATCCAAGCAATGGAACCGCATCTTCAGCAGGCCGATGCACCGCTCAACAACGGACCGGGTGGCTGCATGGGCCTTGTTGTAGTGGGTCTCCGCCTCAGTCTGGGGCCTCCGCACATGCGTCATCGGCCATGCCCTTAGCGGATAACCCTTGTTACCCAGTAGCCATCCCGGGAATCTGGGCTGGTCTTCAAAGAGCACAGGGATGTCTGACTGCCAGATCACAAAGCTGTGGCCCTGCTTGGGGGGCCCGCAAGGCGATGTGTGTCCCTTCCACTGCACCCTGCACATTCAGGATCCCAGCGATGGAGGCGAAGCTGAGAGCCCAGGCCTCCTGCTGTGCAGGGCCCACATCGAAATTAATGAACAGCTCTGCCCAGGCACACAGGGCATCTGTGACCTGCTGCACACATCTGTGCACGGAGGCTTGGGAGATATAAGCTAGGTCACCACTGGGAGCCTGGAATGACCCGGAGGCATAGAAATTGAGGGCTGCCATCGCCTTCATATCCACAGGGAGCGGGTGGCCACCGCTCCCCCAAGGTGTGTGACGCTCCGTGGTATTGGACAAGCACAGCCGGCGACGGCACATCTCCTCCAAGAGGGCCTCGAAGGAATTGCGGGGCCTGTACCTCCTTGTGTCGTGAAGGCCGTCTTGGAGAACGCTTATCCTTCAGCAGTCACGGGCATTCAGGGTGGCCTTCAGGACACACGACAACGCAGAATCGCTGAGCAGAAACTGATAGCCAAGTTCCGCACACATGAGGACGGCCTCAACTGGGATCTTGGGTTCATGTCACACTATCTGTAACCTCCACAACTTGCCTGGGCTTGCAAAATCTCACTAACTGTCCTGGCTGGAGACAATACACACCTCTTTAACCTGTGCTTAATCCTCTCTGCACTCACATTGTCTGTACCTTTAAGACTTGATCTTAAAGACACACATTCCAACCATTATCTTGTAAATTGAGTTTGTGTCTATATGTGCCCTGTTTGTGAACACAACTCCTCACTCACCTGAAAAAGGAGTGAGACTCCAAAAGTTTGTGCTACCAAATAAACCTGTTGGACTTTAACCTGGTGTTGTGAGACTTCTTACTGTGCTTACCCCAGTCCAATGCCGGCATTTCCATATAACCCCACACAATCCATCGTGCCATGCATGGCCCGATGAGGGTTGTGTGAAATTCTCATCATGACAAGTGCTGGCACAGATCATGCAGGTCAATATGCAGACATGGGTAATGCGCACCCTTGAGCCATTGCTATGTGTGCAACTGCAGCATTTGTGTTGCTGGTCCGTGTCACAGGGCAGGGACAGACTGCAAAGCAGCACCAGATGTGTGCCCAGTGACAGCAGATTCCATGCAGTCTATGTCTGAACCTCTCTGCAACCCTGCCTGGATCAGCAGCTGCTTCATCTGGTTAGGCCTCTATCAACACATGACACACTGCTCCCCAACCCTGGAACACCAGCACTTAGTAGAGTCTCTGACCACACCCCGCAGCAAGAGAATGCCACTGCAAAGTGCTGTGGAAGGGGGAGGAGGAGGGGGAGGAGGAGGGGGAGCCCTCGAAGCTGCTTCCAACAGTCAGCTTCAGCGCTGCTTGGAGAGGGGTTGGGGGGAGAGGGAGTCCTTGAGGCTGCTTCCAACAGTCAGCTTCAGTGCTGCTTGGAGGGGGGATGGGGGGGAGCGGGAGCCCTCGAGGCTGCTTCCAACAGTCAGCTTCAATGCTGCTTGGACGTGGGGTGGGGGGGAGCGAGATTCCCTGACGGAACCTCACCTAAGGAGCTGTGAAGAAATGGAAAGCCCCCCTGACCACCACCCCCCCCCCCCCCCCCCGCCTCCCCCCCACCACCCACAGATTTTGTCAATGGGCCAAAACCTGAAGGCAGCAGAAGGAAGGCCACCAGGCATCTCCAGGGCCTGCCTGCAACATCCCCCGCGCTCCACTAGCAGCACTTACCTCCTCACACCAGTTCCAGGCTGCCAAGACAGGTTGCGACTTTTAAATACCTGTTCTGATTTGCGCCACAATTACATCACGCCAAAGAGGTGGGAGACGCAGACATGGGTGGGGATTGCCATGTGGATTCTGATAATGGCATGCAAAGGTATGTAAACTCATGCTAAACAGCGGCCCGCCGATTTTCAACGGGTTCTCGGCGGCGCTATTTTTCTCCTGCTGGGAGATGCGCACGGGTCGAAAAAACTGTTGGGGAACCCATGAAATAGCCGACACGTGCATCGCCCGGCTGGACCCACCAGAAAAGTGGCGGGCTGCAATGGGAGAATCACGGCACCGATTTCCTTCCACATCCAACTGTGAATGGTGGTAAACAATTAAACAACTCGGCAGAGGAGCAACCTCTCAAAAGATACCCAACTATAATGATGGTGAAATCCAGCACGAGTGGGTGCAGAGGAGATTTATCAAAACAGCCAGAAGTGCCAAATGATAGAACATAGAACATTACAGCGCAGTACAGGCCCTTCGGCCCTCGATGTTGCGCCGACCAGTGAAACCACTCTAAAGCCCATCTAACCTACACTATTCCAATATCATCCATATGTTTATCCAATCCTTTAAATGCCCTTAATGTTGACGAGTCCACTACTGTTGCAGGCAGGGCATTCCACGCCTTTACTACTCTCTGAGTAAAGAACCTACCTCTGACATCTGTCCTATATCTATCATCCCTCAATTTAAAGCTATGTCCCCTTGTGCTAGCCATTACCATCCGAGGAAAAAGGCTTACACTGTCCACCCTATCTAATCCTCTGATCATCTTGTATGCCTCTATTAAGTCACCTCTTAACCTTCTCTCTAACGAAAACAGCCTCAAGTCACTCAGCCTTTCCTCATAAGACCCTCCCACCATACCAGGCAACATCCTGGTAAATCTCCTCTGCACCCTTTCCAATGAACAAAGAACAAAGAACAGTACAGCACAGGAAACAGGCCCTTCGGCCCTCCAAGCCTGTGCCGCTCATTGGTCCAACCAGGCCATTCGTTTGTATCCCTCCATTCCCAGACTGCTCATGTGACTATCCAGGTAAATCTTAAACGATGCCAGCGCGTCTGCCTCCACCACCCTACTTGGCAGCGTATTCCAGGCCCCCACCACCCTCTGTGTAAAAAACGTCCCTCTGATATCTGAGTTATACTTCGCCCCTCTCACCTTGAGCCCGTGACCCGTCGTGATCGTCACCTCCGACCTGGGAAAAAGCTTCCCACTGTTCATCCTATCTATACCCTTCATAATTTTGTACACCTCTATTAGGTCTCCCCTCATTCTCTGTCTTTCCAGGGAGAACAAGCCCAGTTTACCCAATCTCTCCTCATAGCTAAGACCCTCCATACCAGGCAACATCCTGGTAAACCTTCTCTGCACTCTCTAAAGCCTCCATGGCCTTCTGGTAGTGCGGCGACCAGAACTGGACGCAGTACTCCAAATGTGGCCTAACCAGCGTTCTCTACAGCTGCAACATCAGACTCCAGTTTTTATACTCGAGACCCCGTCCTATAAAGGCAAGCATACCATATGCCTTCTTCACCACCTTCTCCACCTGTGCTGCCACCTTCAAGGATTTGTGGACTTGCACACCTAGGTCCCTCTGTGTTTCTATACTCTTGATGGCTCTGCCATTTATTGTATAACTCCCCGCTACATTAGTTCTTCCAAAATGCATCACTTCGCATTTATCTGGATTAAATTCCATCTGCCATTTCTCCGCCCAATTTTCCAGCCTATCTATATCCTGCTGTATTGTCCGACAATGTTCATCGCTATCCGCAAGTCCAGCCATCTTCGTGTCATCCGCAAACTTGCTGATAACACCAGTTACACCTTCTTCCAAATCATTTATATATATCACAAATATATCACATATATCACCAATAGAATGCTTCCACATCCTTCCTATAATGCGGCGACCAGAACTGTACGCAATACTCCAAGTGCGGCCGCACCAGAGCTTTGTACAGCTGCAACATGATATCATGGCTCCGAAACTCAATCCCTCTACCAATAAAAGCTAACACACTGTATGTCTCCTTAACAACCCTATCAACCTGGGTGCCAACTTTCAGGGAGATCCCTGGACACATGGTACACATGGACACCGAGATCTCTCTGCTCATCCACACTACCAAGTATCTTACCATTAGCCCAGAACTCTATTATTGTTACTCCTTCCAAAGTGAATCACCTCACACTTTTCCGCATTAAACTCCATTTGCCACCTCTCAGCCCAGCTCTGCAGCTTATCTATATCCCTCTGTAACCTGCAACATCCTTCCGCACTGTCCACAACTCCACCGACTTTAGTGTCATCCGCAAATTTACTAAACCATCCTTCTAGGGCATTTAGGACATTTATAAAAATGACAAACAGCAGTAGCCCCCAAACAGATCCATGTGGTACACCGCTAGTAACTGAACTCCAGGATGAACATTTCCCATCAACCACCACCCTCTGTCTTCTTACAGTTAGCCAATTTCTGATCCAAACCGCAAAATCACCCTCAATCCCATGCCTCTGTATTTTCTGCAATAGCCTACCGTGGGGAACCTTATCAAACGTTTTACTGAAATCCATATACACCACATCAACTGCTTTACCCTCATCCACCTCTTTGGTCACCTTCTCAAAGAACTCAATAAAGTTTGTGAGGCACGACCTACCTTTCACAAAACCGTATTGACTATCCCTAATCAAATTGTTCCTTTCTATATGATTATAAATCCTATCTCTTATAATCCTTTCCAAAACTTTGCCCACAACAGAAGTAAGGCTCACTGGTCTATAATTACCAGAGTTGTCTCTACTCCTCTTCTTGAACAAGGGGACAACCTTTGCTATCCTCCAGTCTTCTGGCACTATTCCTGCAGTCAACGACGACATAAAGATCAAAGCCAAAGGCTCTGCAATCTCCTCCCTAGCTTCCCAGAGAATCCTAGGATAAATCCCATCTGGCCCAGGGGACTTATCTATTTTCACACTTTCCAGAATTGCTAACACCTCCTCCTTATGAACCTCAATCCCGTCTAGTCTAATAGCCTGTATCTCAGTATTCTCTTCGATAACATTGTCTTTTTCCTGTGTGAACATTGACGAAAAATATTCATTTAGCACCTCTCCTACCTCTTCAGACTCCATGCACAACTTCCCACTACTGTCCTTGACTGGCCCTAATCTTACCCTAGTCATTCTTTTATTCCTGACATACTTATAGAAAGCTTTAGGGTTTTCCTTGATCCTACCTGCCAAAGAATTCTCATGTCCCCTCCTGGCTCTTCTTAGCTCTCTCTTCAGGTCCTTCCTGGCTAACTTGTAACTCTCAAGCGCCCTAACTGAGCCTTCATGTCTCATCTTTACATAAGTCTCCTTCTTCCTCTTCACAAGAGATTCAACTGCTTTAGTAAACCACGGTTCCCTCGCTCGACCACTTTCTCCCTGCCTGACAGGGACATACTTATCAAGGACACGCAGTTGCTGTTCCTTGAACAAGCTCCACATTTCAATTGTGCCCATCCCATGCAGATTTCTTCCCCATCCTATGCATCCTAAATCTCGCCTAATCGCATCATAATTTCCTTTCCCCCAGCTATAACTCTTGCCTATAGGTATATACCTATCCCTTTCCATCGCTAAAGTAAACGTAACCGAATTGTGGTCACTATCACCAAAGTGCTCCCCTACCTCCAAATCTAACACCTGACCTGGTTCATTACCCAGTACCAAATCCAATGTGGCCTCGCCTCTTGTTGGCCTATCTACATACTGTCAGGAAACCCTCCTGCACACATTGGACCAAAACTGACCCATCTAAAGTAGTCGAACTATAGCGTTTCCAGTCAATATTTGTAAAGTTAAAGTCCCCCATAACAACTATTCTGTTACTTTCCCTCCTATCCAGAACCATCTTTGCAATCCTTTTCTCTACATCTCTGGAACTTTTCAGAGACCTTTAGAAAACTCCCAACAGGGTGACCTCTCCTTTCCTGTTTCTAACCTCAGCCCATACTACCTCAGTAGACGAGTCCTCATCAAACGTCCTTTCTGCCACCGTAATACTGTCCTTGACTAACAATGCCACACCTCCCCCTCTTTTACCACCTTCTCTGATCTTACTGAAACATCTAAACCCCGGAACATGCAACAACCATTCCTGTCCCTGCTCTATCCATGTCTCCGAAATGGTATAAATGATGATCTACCTCTGTCTCATCCTGAGATCCCCATCATTGTTTAGATGCCAGTCTAACCGTGTTAGGTAAAGCAAAGACAATGGGTCGAGAAAACATGATGTGGAGATGCTGGCGTTGGACTGGGGTAAACACAGTAAGGAGTCTAACAACACCAGGTTAAAGTCCAACAGGTTTATTTGGTCGCAAACGCCACTAGCTTTCAGAGCGCTCCGAAAACTAGTGGCGTTTGCTACCAAATACACCTGTTGGACTTTAACCTGGTGTTGTTAGACTCCTTACTCTAGAGAACATCCCAGTTGTAGTGCTAAAGACTTGTGCTCCAGAATTAGCTGTGCCCTGAGTCAAGTTACTCCAGTACAGCTACAACATTGACATCGACTTGACAATGTGGAAAATAGCCCAGAGTGGGATAACTTCAATCCAGTCAATTACCACCCCAGCAATCCACTCTCAATTTTCAACAAATTGACGAAAGATGTCATCTGAAGAAGTATCAAACATCACTTACTAATCCAAAACCTGCTCACCAATCCTAATTTTGATTCTGCCAGGACTATGTATCCCCATAGCTGTCCAAAGGTTGATAAGGGAGATGAATTCCAGGATGAAGTGCAAGTAATTTAAGGGTAGTATGGTAGCACAGTGGTTAGCACTGCTGCTTCACAGCTCCAGGGTCCCAGGTTCGATTCCCGGCTCGGGTCACTGTCTGCGTGGGTTTCCTCCGGGTGCTCCGGTTTCCTCCCACAGTCCAAAGATGTGCGGGTTAGGTTGATTGGCCAGGTTAAAAAATTGCCCCTTAGAGTCCTGGGATGTGTAGGTTAGAGGGATTAGCGGGTAAAATATGTGGGGATAGGGCCTGGGTGGGATTGTGGTCGGTGCAGACTCGATGGGCCGAATGGCCTCCTTCTGCACTGTAGGGTTTCTATGATTTCTATGACTGTCTGTGTGGAGTTTGCATGTTCTCCTCGTGTCTGCGTGGGTTTCCTCCGGGTGCTCCGGTTTCCTCCCACAATCCAAAGATGTGAGGGTTAGGCTGATTGGCCATGCTAAATTGCCCCTCTGTGTAAGGTGGACTGCAGGGTAAATACATGGAATTATAGGGTAAGGGCCTGGATGGGATTGTGGTCAATGGGCCAAATGACCTCCTTCTGCACTGTAGGGATTCTATGATTCTATGAATTGTTCTTGATATCAAGGCAGAATTACACTGAGTGTGGCAAAAAGAAACTTATCGTCTGTCGTCTGCTGGAATAGAGGTAGTGCTCTGCCTTTTTGTGCTGAATCATGAAGTAGCCTGCAACTTCTGGATCCACCTGTGATATTAAAGTAACTGTTTAGTTCCATCCTGGTATTTGAGGGGACCAGCTGGGTGATATGGATGAAACAGCACTCCAAGATTTGGAAGCCTCTTCAGATACTTTTTTTTATTTATTCGTGTCACAAGTAGGCTTACATTAACACTGTAATGAATCATAGAATCATAGAAACCCGACAGTACAGAAAGAGGCCATTCGGCCCATCGAGTCTGCACCGACCACAATCCCACCCAGGCCCTACCCCCATACCCATACATATTTTACCCACTAATCCCTCTAACCTACGCATCTCAGGACCCTAAGGGACAATCTTAGCATGGCCAATCAAACCTAACACACACATCTTTGGACTGTGGGAGGAAACCGGAGCACCCGGAGGAAACCCACGCAGACATGAGGAGAATGTGCAAACTCCACAAGACAGTGACCCAAGCCGGGAATCGAACCCAGGTCCCTGGAGCTGTGAAGCAGCAGTGCTAACCACTGTGCTACCGTGCCGCCGTTACTGTGAAAAACTTATTCCTGCCATGAATCTGTTGCTGCTAATCCTTCAACAGAGCCAGGAATCTGCTGGTTAACATTAAGACATGCAAAGCGGGACTCCACAATTCAGACTCCAAGCTGTTTAATCTAGTCGTAAAAAATTCCTGTGCAGCTGATTTCAAGCTCTCAGTGGATCCAGTCCGAGCATTTAAGAGCATACCAGCATGTATATGGCAACCCTGTGACCAGGGTTGCCATAAAAAATATAACCAACTGCGATGGTACAGTGGTTAGCACTGCTGCTTCACAGCACCAGAGACCTGGATTCGATTCCAGCCTTGGGTGACTGTCAGTGTGGAGTTTGCATGTTTTCCTTGTGTCTGCGTGGGTTTCCTCTGGGTGCTCCGGTTTCCTCCCACACTCCAAAGATGTGCAGATTAGGTGGATTGGCCATGCTATTTCCCCCTTAGATGTGTAGGTCAGGGGGATTAGTGGGGTAAATGCTTGGGTTACAGGAATAGGGTGGGCCTGGGAAAGATGCTTTGTCAGAGAGTAGATGCAGATTTGTTGGGCCGAATGACCTTCTCCTGCACTGTAGGGATTCTATGACTATATGATTCTGACAGTCAATCATACACTACAGATGCAGGTAGTGAATTTCTTCACAATCACCACAAGACCTGAAAAACATATTCTCAGATGAGGTGTTGATGTTCGGTTAGCAGATATCCTCTGTATGTAGGATCTGTGAGAACCAGACCCCTGCTCCTGACAGCTAAAGAAATATTCAAGTTTTGCCTTGATCAATTGATGCCTCTTTATGTGGTACCTGAAATTATATTTCCTAATTCACCTAAGTCAAGTCAATGAACATGATGTGGAGATGCCAGCGTTGGACTGGGGTTACAGATAGTGTGACATGAACCCAAGATCCCGGTTGATCGAGGAACACTTCAGCAGTCACGGGCATTCAGCCTCTGATTTTCGGGTAAGCGTTCTCCAAGGCGGCCTTCATGACACATGACAGCGCAGAATCGCTGAGCAGAAACTGATAGCCAAGTTCTGTACATATGAGGACGGCCTCAATCGGGATCTTGGGTTCATATCACATTATCTGTAACCCCCACGACTTACCTGGACTTGCAAAATCTCACTAACTGTCTTGGCTAGAGACAATACACGTCTCTTTAACCTGTGCTTAACCCTCTCTCCACTCACATTGTCTGTATCTGTAAAGACTTGATTACCTGTAAAATCTCGCATTCTAACCATTATCTTGTAAATTGAGTTTGTGTCTGTATATGCCCTGTTTGTGAACACAACTCCTCACTCACCTGAAGAAGGAGTGACACTCCGAAAGCTTGTGCTACCAAATAAACCTGTTGGACTTTAACCTGGTGTTGTGAGACTACTTACTGAATATACTTCCAAGTCAGGATGATGAGTGGCTTGGAGAGGAACCTGCAGGTGGTGGTATTCCCATGTATCTGCTGCCCTTGTCCTTCTAGATGGAAGAGGTCTTGGGTTTGGAAGGTGCTGTCGAAGGTTCTTTGGTGAATTGCTGCAGTGCATCTTGTAGATAGTATACACTGCTGCTACTGAGCGTCGGTGATGGAGGGAGTGAATGTTTATGGATGTGGTGCCAATCAAGTGGGTTGCTTTGTCCTGGATGGTGTCAAGCTTTTTGAATGTTGTTGGAGCTGCGCCCATCCAGGCAAATGGGGAGTATTCCATCACACTCCTGACATGTGCCTGGGAAATGGTGGATAGGCTCTGGGGAGTCAAGAGGTGAGTTACTCACCACACTATTCCTAGTCTTTTACCTGCTCTTGTACCCATTGTGTTTATGTGGTGAGTTCAGTTGATGAATTTCTGGTCAATGGTAACCCCAAGGATGTTAACAGTGGGGGATTCAGTGACGGTAACACCATTGAATGTCAAGGGGCGGTGGTTAGAGTATCTTTAATCTCAAAAAAGATTCTCTTCTCACTGTTGGCAATATAAATTTATAGAATATGGTTGTCCAATCATGTCTCCATGGAAAGAAATAGGGTGGGATTGGCCCAAAAACATTCTAAGTGCTGAATTTGCGTAAAAATTGGAGTAAACCCCGCTATTCTTTTCAGCAAGATTTTCAAAATGAATCTCCCACATTCTGTGCATCACAGAGTGCCCTAGTGTGAATCTCATTAAAAAGCTGGCAGCAGGGCCTATTCCCGCTGGAGAAGCCGGCAGCATCATGCTGAGCGGGCCACTGTGCATGCGCCGCCGATCTGTCAGTGCTGAGATCAACACATGTGTAGTAGCCCCGCACTGCCAGCCTCCTGATCGCTGGCTAGCTCAATTGGTGGTCAGCCCTGCGACCCCGCATTGCTGCCCCACCGATGCCCCCCACGGCCCGATCGCTGGCCTCCCAGACATGTCTGGGCCGGCATCAACCCCTGCTCCCCCCCTAGACCACCCTGATTCCCCCCCCCCCCCACACCAGCAACCCCCCCCCCCACGCCCCCACCCCCCACCCCCAACTGGTAGCAGAGTCCTCCCAGCTCCCCCCCCCCCCCAGCATTCTGAACTCCCCCACCCCCCTATAGTGCCGACCCCCTCCCCAGGCCGAACCCCCCCTGCCCCACCACTACAACCCCCATTGCTGGCCGCCCTCCCTCTGTCAACAAGTCCAGGTGCAGAGTGGCAGCGGGAACCCCCCACCCCCCCAAGGTCCTGCCCCCTCTGGTTCCACCCCCTTGGCACCGCCTGATGCCTCGTGGGCAGTGACAAGGTGCCCCCTGAGCATTGCCACTTTGCCTCTTGGGCAGTGGCGGGGGTCAGGCTGGCACCTACAAGCTGGCGATACCCCTTACCCCCAGCAGGGTCTGACCGTTAGCTCCCCATTAGCGGGGAGCTGTTGTAAATCCCACTGGAGTGAAACACTGCTGGCGGGGGGTGGGCAGGTGCTAGCAGACCCGGAGACTTCAGTCCTGGGCCCACTAATTCGATGGAAATCAATATTAGAATAATTTATTCAGCTCTGCATCGATTTCTGGCGTGGAGCTGATGACGCCGGATTTCCAGCGGCCCGGAGACACGCGGAGGCTGTGGTGCCCAGCGGTAAGCCCCCTACACAGCCTCCGTTTGAGTCTCCCAGCCCACTGCTCTACATAGTTTTTTTAAAAGCTCGTACTTTTCATCATATGATATCACCCAACAGTTGAAATTGTATATTTTAAAGCTGTATTTTACAAAACTAACATATATGGGAAATTTCTTCCCAATTCCAGTAAATGGATCTTGTCTCCATGCAACTGGTCTAATACCAGGCAGCTGCTGAACTCCAGTCACCTCATTGAAAATTGGAAAACTCATTGGCAACAGGCTGTTATAAACCCATAACAATCTAAATTGCCTAATTAACAGGAGTAGGCAGGTGATATGGTTAAGGACAGAAATGGAGGTGGGATTTCTGGCCATGCACCTTGGTGGCCATTTTGTTTGCCATCCTACCTGATTTCCAACCAGTAGGGGTTAGAAAAATTCTGATCAGGATGATAGTATCATGACTTTTGAAAATCTCGATAGAAGCAGAAGAGGGACATGTAACATATTAGTGACAGTAATAAATCCCTTTAAATAGAGCTGCTATGTTGATATTTTATGCCATGTTGCTATTGTGCCATGTATGACTCTTTTGAGTCATTGGTCAGGAGGAGACTCAATAAGAAAAGCTTTCAAACCTGTCATTTTCTTTTTCTTGTAAAGCTACCAGTTCTACATTTGGAGGGAAGTTTCCTTGAGTCAATTTTGGACTTGGTAGTTTTTGTGGCAATTCTTGGTATGCATTAGTTCCAATCTATCATGAATGATCTTTTTCTGAAACCCAATTAAGACATGCAGATATTGGAATCTGGAAAAGCAGTAACATTGGGAGCAATTTTAACCCTCAAAAATGGGTAAGTTGAAGGTGTGTGGGTAACTGAAGTTAATTTTAGTTTGTGACCACAACTTGGCTCCAACATTTGCATTTTTAATACAGGCACATTTGGAGCCTGAGAAACCTAGGGCCCGATTCTCCCATCCCGACACGCGTGTTTTTGGCACGTCGGGATGGGAGAATTGCATGTCGGCCATTTTGCGGGATTTGCGCATGCATTCCCACAGCCGGAGAACAGACGCAGCCAGGATTGCACTAGAAACAGGCGGGAAATGAGGTAAGTAATTTAAATATTTAAAAAATGTATTTTAAATGTGATTATCAGGCCCGGCATGGAATTCTCCAGGCCCGATAGCATCTCTCACCCCGCCAGGAGTATTTCACTCTGGTGGGGTTTAGAGCAGCTCCCCACTGCAGGGAACTAGCGGGAGACCCCACTGGAGAGAAGGGGGTGCCAACCCTGGGCCCCTCAGGTGGGGAAGTGCCCCCTAGGCATGGGCTTTCTGGTAGTGCCAGCCTGTGCCCCCTGGTACTGCCCAAAGGGTGAAGTGCCCATGCCCAGGGAAGAGCCAAGGGGTGGGGCTGGGGCGGGGCCTAGGGGAAGAGCGTGGGGGAGGAGTGGGACCAAGGGGTGAGGCCTATTGTGGGCGGGTCCTAGGGAGCAATCGGTGGGGGTGGGGGGTCCCACTGCATTGGGATCGGTCAGGGCTAGAGGGAGGCCAGCGATTGGGGTGGGCTGGGGGGTGTGGTCTGCCAGGGAGGGTCTGCCACCTGGACAGTGGTCTGCCGGGAGGTGGTCTGCCTCCCGGGGAGGGGGGGGGATCGCCACTGCTGGGGATGGGGGATGGTCGGGGCTGGCCCGGGATTGCTTGTGGTGTCCGTGATCGGGCCGTGGGGGTGTTGAGGGGGGCAGCATTGTGAGGATCCCAGGCTGGCCAGTGATTGAGCTAGCCAGCAAACAGGGAGACTGACAGCTCGGGGCCATTGCGCATGCACAGAGGCCCAGAACTGTCAGACTCCGGCGTGAATAGGCCCCACCCCCTGAACTCTTAATGAGAATCACGATTGTGACCTCTGCATTGCACAGAATGTGGGAGATTCGGGTCTGAAGTTGAACTGAAAAAACAGTCATGATTTACACCAGTTTTCTTGCCAATTCAGCACTTTTGGGAGAATCATCACCCCCCCCCCCCTATTTGCTGCAATCTTAATTAGTGTAAGTGGGTGAGCACTTGCTGTAAAAAGTTGTCATTAATAAGTACCCGATCTTTCAGTCTTCGGATTGTCGGAAACTGGGTGTATGGTTGAAGATGCTTTCAGGACCCTGCAGAAGTCATGTCACATGGAATTACATTGGAATTTTCCAGGAAGTTTAAATGTTGGATGGGCAACTCCTCTGCTCCCCAGGATTCTCCACAAATGTTTCTGATTCAGAACTAAATTCGAAACTTTGGGTAGATTCCACATGGCTTACTGGATAGTTACCCATGAAATGTTATACAGATTAAAGCCTGGTCTAACACCTGGATAACTTTTAAACTAACACCCATCAAAATCACTTATACCCCCTGAGCAGCTGTCTGACCTCATCCTCCCACCAAAAGACCTGCATTAGCACTCCAATCAGACTACCCTCTCCACCTACTCGACCGTACCCAACTAACCCATAATCTGACTGGCCCCTGCCCAGACTATCCGGCAACTACACAACTACCCTCCCCATCTCAACTAGAATACTCCCAAACTTGACCTGACTAACATATGATCATCATCTACCCATTCACACATCTACCCACCCATTGACCTCATTCACTCACCAATCCGCTAATTTATGCTCAAAGACCGGCCAACATTTTCTGGCTGTTTCCACTGGGATATTCTGACTCTGCCGACAGCAATCCCCTGCCGCAGATTCCCCAACAGCTAAGGGAGCGAACAATACAAAACCCCATTGTCAGTGACGGGCCTTCACCACCACAAAACAGTCTGATGAGGGGGGCTGGAAAATCCCACCCATTTTCATGGGTGGGATCAGCAGTGGGTGCGGGAAATCCTGCAGGAGTCCCAAAACACAATTTATTCCGACGGTATTTCCTGGTCTGGAATGGAAGCCATGTGATATCACAGATGGAAGGTCAAGGGAAGATCAGGGAGTTTGGGTGCAAATCAGAATGCTGGGAGGAGGGAAGCCAATTGCAGGAAAAGAAGATTTACTTGATGGTATAAAGGGAAGCACTCCTGTTTCTCCTGTCACACAAGCATTGCCTGAATGGCATTTACCTGCTTGTTGCTAATCTTCTCACTGCACTTTAGCTGCCAGCTTCTCAAACCCTAGGAAATCCCTGCTGGTGGCATTAAATTTAAAAGTAATTAAGAATCAACTTTAAAATATCTGCTATTACTGGCCAGCCTGTCAATCTGTTTGGTAGCTAGTTGGGGAATAGAGAATTAAATGACATTCCTACCACCACCACTGAATACAGAGGCCATTGTTACCAAAGTGTCTAGTGTAATGACAGCCAACAAAATTGCAGTATTCAGACTTGTGTTTGAGGCATGACAGGGCATGTAGAAGAGCTGGATTATTACCTGAATTTGTTGTCGCCTCACTGTGATAGGTATCCTGTGACTATACTCCTCAAATAGACACATTCTTGCACAGACAGTCTTCCTCAGGCCCGATAACTTTTTTTTCCATTTGCTTCCATGATTTATGCTACCTTCACCTGAGTTTAATTCCTGCTATGACGTTTTATGTATGTTTAAACCTTATAGCAATGCTACGTCAAATATAAATTCTAAAATAAGACAACAGTTGCTTGAATTAAATACGTTGTGCATTGCATCTGATGACCTTTTGTTTTATTTTTCTCTCAGTGATAGAAGTATTGCTTGGTGATGTGACCATCCCTCTATCCAAAGAGCAATCATTTGAATAGACTTGTCTGAAGGTATAGATCTATGGTTATCAAAACTAACTTAACTATGCTATGGAGAAGATGGATAAGAAGGAGACAAATGCCTTCAAATAGGCAGCTTAAGCAGACTGCATTTGCTAGCTTTTCCCTTGCTTCCATTTCTGACTGTCCATTTGGTTTTGTAAGGAGCAATACATGCTTTGAGTGTATTATCTTGATGTGTATTTTCCATGTTAAGAAAAGCTGTTTATTTCCATAATTTTAAACAGATATTTCCATAAGTAGGATGTGTAGAGAACATTATAAAATTTTGTTTTCTCATTTTTCATTGTGTACAATATATTGCCTAGTCTATTTCATTTTAAAATAAAAAATGTATTTCATTGCCCGTCAGAAATTAATTTGTTGGTTTAACTATAGTTCTTGTAGCTTTGCAGTGCAATCGGTAGTGTCCCTGTTACTGAGTCTGATGTTCCAGGTTTGAATCCCACCCCATCCCTTTGTTCCACTTCCTAGTGTTATGCCATTTATTGAATACTTCCTTGTCAAATTACTCCTTTCACAGTGTATCACCGTACACTTTTTTGGGTTCAATTCCATCTGCATTTATCTGCCCATTTGACCACCCCATCTCTATTTTCTTATAACCCAAGACACTCAGCCTCAGTGTTAACCACCCGGCCAATCTTTGCATCATCCGCAATTTAATAATCCTACCCCCCACATAGTCATCTATGTCATTTATAAATGGCAAATAATAGGAGACCCAGCACACTTCCCTGTAGTCTGCCACAGGACACTGCATTCCAGTCACTAATGCAGCCTTCTGACATCATCTTCTGTCTCTTACAACTGAGCCAATTTTGTGTCCACTTCTTCAAATTACCATTATCCCATGTGCATTTACCTTCTTTATAAGTCTCCCATGTGGGACCTTGTCAAAGGCTTTGTTGAAACTACAGCACTACCCTCATCTACACACCTGGTCACCTCCTCAAAGTTCAATCAAATTTCTTAGGCATGATCTCCCTCTGATGAAGGCATGCTGATTATTCCTGATCAAGCCTTGTCTCTGCAAGTGGAGATAGATGCTCTCCTTCAGAATTTCCTCCAACAGTTTCCCTACCAGTGACGTGTGACTCACTGGTTTGTAGTTCCTTGGCTTATCTCTACAAACTTCTTAAATAGAGGAACCACATTAGCTGTTCTCCTGTCCTCAGAGGCCCCGTGGCCCGAGAGAATTAAAAAATTTATTCAAACTCCTACAATCTCCTCCCTTGCCTCCCATAGCAGCCTGGGATGCAATTCATTGAGACTTGGAGATTTGTCCATTTTTAAGGCTACCAACTCCTCCAATACTTTGTCCTTCCCAATGTCAATTTGCTTTAGAACTTTGCAGTCTCTCCCTCTCTCTAGATTTCACACCTTCCTCATTTTCTTAGGTGAAGACAGATATGAAGTATACATTCAATACTCTGCCAATGTCCTCTGGCTCCACCCACGGATTGCCCGCATGGTCCCTAATGGACCCTACTCTTTCCCTTGTTATCCTCTTCCAATTGATATGCTTATGGGGGAATATCTTGGGATTTTTCCTACTTTTACCACCAGAGCTTTCTCATATCCCCTCTTTGCTTTCCTAATTACTTTCTTAATCTCCACCCTGCATTTTCGGTACTTCACTGATATCTAGAATCATAGAAACCCTATAGTGCAGAAGGAGGCCATTTGGCCCATTGAGTCTGCACTGACAACAATCCCACCCAGGCCCTATCCCCGCTTGGTTACCCTGCTAATCCCTCTAACCTATCACATCCTGGGACACTAAGGCTTAATTTAGTATGTCCAAACAACCTAACCCGCACATCTTTGGACTATGGGAGGAAACCGGAGCACCCAGAGGAAACCCACGCAAACACGGGGAGAATGTGCAAACTCCACACAGACAGTGACCCAAGTCGGGAATCGAACCCAGGTCCCTGGAGCTGTTCGGCAGCAGTGCTAACCACTGTGCCAACATGCTGTCCCTCTGCTGATTTCTTCCTCTTGTACCGACTAAAAGCCTTTCTTTTCCTTCTTATCATTTTCTGAATATCTCTGGTCATCCATGGTTTTGAGTTTGTTACTCCTTCCTATCACCCTAGAAGGAATATGCTGGAATGGTACTCCCCATTTCCTTTTTGAAGCCCCCCCATTTCTCTTCTGTAGATTTCCCCTTTAGTAGCTGTTCCCAGTCTACTTTGACCAGATCCTGCCTTATTTTACTGAAGTCCGCACTCCTCCATTCCAAAGCTTTTCTTTGCAATTTGTCAATTTCTTTGTCAATAACAAGCTTAAGTTGTATCATGTTGTGATCACTATCACTAGATGCTCCCCCAGAGGCCGAGAGGATAGACTAAGCTGATCAACTGATTGACCAACAAGGGAAGGGAGATGGCATTAGTGCATGGCAGGGCCATAAGGACAGGAGAGATATAACTCACTTGAGGCTGACACCATGGCTGTATTTGTTGAGGGCTCTCACTTTTGTATTTTGTCCCCATATTGCCCTCAGCACAGGTGCAGTCATGCTCCTCACCAGCCAGCTTTAGGACTTTCTCCTCAGATGGTGTGAGGATTTTCAATTTGAGTATCACTCTGGCTGGCTGTGCCCATTTCTGCCGATTGTGCTCAAGCTTGTCCTGCAATGAGACAGATGGGGATAATGTAGGCAGGATGCATGCTGGGTCAGATGTCCTCATGTCCCCTCTACACCTTCTGCTACTTATCTTGAATTTACATCCCCTGGTTCTCCATCAAGGGAAGTTTTATCCTGTCCACTCCATGTCTTCCCCTCATAATTTTGTACACCTCAGTCAAGTCACCCCAAAGCCTTATTTGTTCCTAGGAAAATAACTCCAACTTATCCAATCTATCCTCATAACTACACGTTTCTAGCCCTGGCAGCACTCTTATAAACCTCCTCTGCACTCTCCTCAGAGCAATTACTTCCTTGCTGTAATGTGGTGACCTGAACTGCACACAGTATTCCAGTTGTGGCATCACCAGTATTTTATTCAATTCCAACATTATATTCTTATTTATATATTCTACCTCTGCCAATGAAGGAGAGCATTCCATGTGCTTTCTTTATAACCTTGTCTACTTGAAATGATGTTTTTAGGGACCTATGTACTTGTATGCCAAGATCTCTCACTTCATTTACCTCTCTGAGAATATTCCCATTTATTGTGTATTCCTTTTCACTGTTTGACCTCTCCAAATGCATTACCTCACATGTTGAAATCCATCTGTCACTTTCCCGTTCACTCCACAAACCCATCTATATCATTTTGGAGATTATAGCTAAACTCTGCACTATCCACTATTCAATCAATCTTTGTGCCATCTGCAAATTTCCCAATTGTGCCCCCCATGTTCACGTCCAAATTATTAACATATAACAAACAGCAAGGGTCCCAACACTGAACCCTGTGGAACAACACTTGAAACAACTTTCCATTCGTTGATTACCATCAACCATTACTCTTTGTTTGCTGTTACTAAGCCAACTTTTTAATCTAGTTTGCCAAATTATCCTTCATCCCATGGGTTTTTACTTTTTTGACCAATCTGCCATGTGGGACCTTGTCAAATGACTTGCTAAAATTCATGTACACAACATCCACCACACAACATTCATCAACCCGTTTGTCACTTCCTCAAATAATTCAGTCAATTTTATGAGGCAAACCTTCCTTTAACAAATCCATGTTGACCATCCCTGACTAGTCCATGCCTTTGTGCATAACAACTAATCCTATCTCTCAAGATTGATTCTACCAATTTTCCCACCACTGTATGACTAGCTGGCCCATAATTATTTGGCATTTCCTTTGATCCCTTTTTAAACAATGGAACTATGTTTGCATTTCTCCAGTCCTCCGGTACCTCCCCAGCATCCAGTGAGGGTTGGAAAATCATCCTCAGAGCATCTGCTGACCTCCTTCAGCAGCTGTGGAAGCAATCTATCCAGCCCAGGCGACTTATCAATTTCCAAGGATTCTAACCCTTTGAGTACTTCCTCTCTCTTTACAACTATCCTGTCCAATATCTCAGTGTTCCTCCTGGACTACGATATCTGCCTCATCCTTTTCCTTTATAAACACGGAGACAAAGGGTGGAATTTTACCATTTTTTGTCTAAGTGCCAGGCAGGCTTGTAACTGGAAGAGTTTCAGATCCGTTTTTTGGGCCATTTTTAACAGCCCCCACCTCTCCATACGCACTCTGGCTGCAAAATTTTGAGCGAATCCGTCTCTCGTCGAGAAATCAATGGGCAGGGCTTAACAAACCTGAAAGCTTATAGCTCCGATTGGAGCTTCCAACTACGTATGCACAGTAAAAAAAAATAGAGCAGATCCCCTGCCAGATCCCTCCTGGGCAGGATAATACTTCCCCGTGGCCCTCACGGATATTGGACCCCCTCCAACATTACTGATCCCCTGACTCTCCCCGCCGCCCAGACTGATTGCGGTTCCCCCCTCCCCCACTGGTCACAGGCAGAGTGGCAGTGGTCCTCCCCCCTCCCCTGCTGATCGCAGGCAAAGTGGCAGCTGCCTCCCCCTCCCCACCGATCGCCGGCTGATTGGCGGTGGCCCCCCTCCCTTCCCCCACCCACCTAGACATTGGCCCCATTTCCCCCTGCTTTCTGACACCTTCCTCTCATAAAGGCACAGATCCCCCACCTCACCATCAGCACACCTGAAAGTGCTCACTTGCCTTCCCCTCAATGGTAACAAGGAAACTGCGTTTAACTTGCTGGGATGCTCTCCCAAACTGCCTGCAGCAGATCTGCCCTAACAAGGGACAGCTGCATAAAAACTACAAGGATGGACAAACAGGCAGGCAGTACAAGAAAAAATGTCTAAGGCAGCACCCAGATTTGGAGAAGCAGACCTGAGCAGGTTGCTGGATGCTGTGGAGGCAAGGTGGGGCACCCTCTTCCCCCCAGCGGGACGGCGTCCAAGGGGAAGTGATGGCAAAGTGAACTGGGAGGCATTGCCGCATCGGTTAGTGCCATGGCACTGGCCCCCAGAACAGGGAAGCAGTGCCGAAAAAGGTCAATGACCTCATCACGGCAGCAAGGGTGAGTGTTTAACCCCATCCAGCATCTTCCCCCAGATTCCCCACCCCCAGCATCCTGCGTGCCTCCAGTCCCTGACCCTCAAGCACCTCCTTCCTCTCTCCCCCCCCAAAAGTAACACAGCGCTTGCCCTCTGAGGGCCACCCCCTGATATTCTGCAGGAGTTACACCATCTCTTTCATGGCTCCTTCTGTTCCCCCCAGGAGAAGAATGCCTATAACCATCGGGAGAGGGTGAAGACGGGGGCGGGGGGGGGGGGGGGGGGGGGGTGGAGCCTGACCTCCGAGTCCTCACCCCCTTTGAGAAGCGGGCGCTGGAGCTGTCGGGAGAGGAGGACATCCAGGCCATCACCGACAGCATGGTTGGGCTGGAGTCAAGAAGAGAGCTCCTGTCAATTCTCTACTCAATTTGAGTCAATTACTAGGGGGCATAGGTTTAAGGTGTGAGGGGCAAGATTTGAAGGAGATGTACGAGGCAGGTTTTTTTATACAGATGGTGGTGGGTGCCTGGAACTCGCTGCCGGGGGAAGTAGTGGAAGCAGATATGATAGTGACATTTAAGGCGTGTCTTGACAAATACATGGATGGGATGGGAATAGAGGGATATATGGTCCCTGGAAGGGTAGGGGTTTTTAATTCAGATGGGCAGCATATTTGGTGCAGGCTTGGAGAGCCAAAGGACTTGTTCCTGTCATGTAATTTTCTTTGCTCTATGTTCAATGGAGAAATGTCAAGCAAGTTTCTTGCATCCTGAATTCCTCTCCCTCCCTTGCACTTAACCTTATCCTTGGCAGGAAGAGACATGGACGCCCCAGGGCCATCTGGCATCATGGCCCCTACTGCTGCTCCTGCCTATCCTGCCACTGACACCTCTGAAGACTCCTTGGAGAAAGAGGATGAAGGGACCTCTGAGGGGGCACCTTTTTGGCGTCAGCTCCCACCTCACAACTCACCATCCCATATACTCTCACATCGGTGGGTCCAGTTAACGGTGAGGCATTTGGGCCACTCTCTGGTGAGCACGAGACATCTGATGATGTACACGGGTGGAGGAGGGAACGTCTGAGGCCTCTGGGATGCGGGGGCCTGCCGGAGGCAAGGAATCAGCTGGCCCCAGGCTCTGAGATTCACTTCTCCCCCAGCTGCTGGAGATGCAGCAACAGAGCCAGGGAATGCAGGAGGGGCTGACAGCCACACTGGACCAACTGCGAGACTGTTGGGATGAGTCCCAAAGCTTTCAGGTGGACAAGCTATTGCCTGTCTTGCATGATTCCCAGGCCAACACTGCAAGGGTGGCATCTGCGGTGAAAAGCCTGGGGCAGGGAAACATCACAATGAGAGGCAGGCTCCAAGTGATGGCCGAGTCACAGCAGGCCACAGCTGAGGGACTCAACATGATTCTCGAGGTTCTGCGGCCCATGGCTAAGAGGCTCGAAAGCTTGCAGGATAGCAGCAGCCCTTGAGAACGTGGCCCATTCGCAGAGCGCCATGGCTGAGGGGCTGCAGAGCATAGCCCAGCCTCAGAGGCACTTGCTGCAGCCATTGACTGGTAGCCCCCGACTCAAGTGGCCATCACAGAGGGTTCGACCACCATGGGTAGAACGTAGGTGGTCCTCCAGGACTGGCAGGGCCAGGTGACGCCGGAGCTTCTGGAGCTCACTGCAGAAGCGCCGCTGTCCCATGAAGTGACCCAGGGGCCCACAGAAACCCCAAGAGAGGAGGAAGGGCTCGAGCCCATGCCAGAGACTTCCAACCAGAAGACCTTCTGATTCCCCCCTTCCTGACACCGGGCATCTCAGGGTCAGTGGGATGAAGAGGGTGTCATGAATATGTCCCAGACACCAGGTAGCCGGCCAAGGCCCTCAAGGTCCAGGCACTCCAGAGGATGCTCGCTAAGGGCATCACAGGCCACGGGATATGGTAGGCAGCTAGCCCCCTCCACCTCCGATGTACATCCTGGAGAGACACCGAGACGTAATGGTAGACCAGATAAGGATAAGAAATTGTAGTTGCACTATGATGGCATGGGTGAAGGTCAGCACTAGTTAGATAGATATTTAAGCACTTTAATATTTCCTGTTCACATGTTTTTATGTTAGCATTTATCATTTAGACACTTTTATTGTCAGCAATAAATGTTTTTTCACCACCCACCTGTGACTAATTTGTCTCAGATTTACCTCTACCAGGAATCTTCTTACTGTGACGATCCTTCATGTTGGTGTCAGTTGGGGAGACCCCTCAACGCTGTGTCACTGAGAAAATGAAGGTATTGGTTCCCCAGAACCCACGAGAGATTCCCTCCCCTCCTCCATCCCACCCGCCCCAGGCCCCTGTATGGGGGTTTACTGATCCCTCACCCACTACAAAGATGTGGGTCCAGGTGCAGTGTACATGCAGAGCTTACGTAGGATTCAGACTGTTTGCACCAGGGCATCATCATAATGGTGCTTAGCGAGTCGTCATCACCCTCCTGCCTGCCAAAGAAAATCGCTAAGCCCACCACTCTGGTGTTACAATGTTGCAGAAGATTGTAGAGCTTTGGGTGGGGGTGGAACCCACGTGCAGCAACACAGGCCCCTAGTGAGCAAAGACCTGATGATCAGGGCCTCCCTCGCAGCTCTCGCATGTCTGATCCTTGCTGCCAGACCTCCAGCACCTGGGTGGTGTTGCCCGGCTTTGTCCTCCTTCTCTTCCTCCTTGTTTTCCTCCTCATACTCCTGTTGGGCGGCCTCCTCCCCAACATTGCCCTGCTGGTCAGCCTCCACATCCTCCTCCTCCTCCAAAAGGTCTCCTTGCTGCTGCGCCAGGTTGTGAAGGGCATAGCACACCACCACAATGCAGGTAGAAATCAGAGAGCTATATTGTAGGGCCCTGCCTGAGCAGTCCAGTCCTGAACTGCATTTTGAGGAGCCACCGAGAGTGGGTGCTTCTCCACCCCCCCCCCCCCCCCCCCCCCCCCCGACTGTCCCAAGGTGCCAGGTCCTGCAACAAATGGCACAGGTGTTGCATTGTTGCCTTTTGGAGCCATTGGCAGCATGCGATGTCCGACATTTGTTCAAAGAACACTGTGTGAAATTGCCAGGGTCTCCGCTCCCTCCTTCTCCTATGCCCCTCCTCTGGGCGGCCATGTCCTGCCTCTGGTGGCCGTCTCCCTCTACTCCTGTGAGTGGTAAGGCCTGGGCCTCCTCTGCCTGCAATTCATCCTCCTGTTCCTCCTCCTCAGCTCCAGCAGCAACCAAAAGAACAGCAAGATCAATCAGTTGCATCACAAAAGCCATCTCGTCACTCTGAAGCGGGGGAGAATTTGGAGAAGGGGAGAGACAGATTGAGAGGTTAAGGAACTCTGCTTGCACCTAGCCCAGCAACACAGATTGGCCATACTGTCCATCCCCCCTAGTAACACAGCTCCCAGCAACACAGTCCCCTAGCAACACAAGCCCTCCCAGTAACACAAGCTCCCAGCAACACACGTCCCCCAGCAACACAAGCCCCCTAGCAACACAAGCCCCCCATCCTCCCCCCACAGGCCCCCCAGTGACACAAGCCCCCCCCCCCATCTCCCCACAAGCCCCCCAGCAACACAAGCCCCCCCCCCCCCCCCCATCCCCCCACAGGCCCTCCACTAACACACTCCCAGAACCCATGCACTAGTGACCACAGACACTGCTACTTGAAAGGTCCTGAGACTGCAGCACTGCCACTTCAAAGGGCTTTCAGCACGCCCCCCCCCCACCTGGAACAGTGCTGCGTGCACTAGCATCCCCAAGCCCCGAGGTCAGTGCGGAGACCCGGGTCCATGCTGAAAATCAGACGTCGGACACCATGGTCACTAACAGCCCCCCATCCCTCCTGACCCAAAACGCAACACAAAATGACCCCTGTGAGCAGCACGGAGCCTTCTGACAGTAGGCACTTACCTCCTCAATAACCCTCACTGATGGAGCGCCAGAAGCCGACTTTTAAAGAGATGTTTTCCAGACTGATCCGGATCAGACGAACGAGGTGGCAAAGGCAGGCATGCTGGTAAATTGGGGCGTGCAGCTCGTTAATTGCATCGAGATGAATGCAAAAATATTTAAATTGATGTTGCACCCATTTTGGGCAGGTTCCCAATTACGCTGATTCTTTGCCTTGGTAAAGTGGGAATTGGCGTGAAAATAGACGCAAATCACACTAATCAACCTCACGCCCGACTTTACCACATTCCCGCACCCAAAAACAGGTAGAACTCAGTGGTAAAATTCAAATATTCATTTGAAACCATATCCACACCCTCTGCATCTACACACAAGTTCCCTTCTTCATCCCTGATAGGTCCCACTTTTTCTTCAACTAACCTTTTACCATTTGTATATTGGTCAAACAACTTTTGGTTTTCTTCAATTTTACTTGCTGATCTTTTTTCATGACCTCTCTTTGATTTCCTTATTTGCTTTGTCCCTGCACTTCCTATATTCATCTAGGCTTTCTGCAATGTTTAGTTCTTTGTGCCTATCGTACACTTTCTTTTTAAAGTTTAAAGTTTACTTATTAGTGTCACAAGTAGGCTTACATCAGCATCGCAATTGAGTTATGTGAAAATCCCGTACTCGCCACACTCCGGCACCTGTCCCAGTGCACTGAGGCAGAATTTAGCATGGCCAATGCACCGAACCAGCACGTCTTTCAGACTGTGGAAGGAAACCGGAGCATCCAGAGGAAACCCATGCAGATACAGGGAGAACATGCAGACAGTTACCCAAGCCAGGAATCAAACCTGGGTCCCTGGCGCTGTAAGGCAGCAGTGCTAACCACTGTGCCACTGTGCCTTTTCTGTTTGACCTACCCCTCTATTCCTCTAGCCAGCCAGGGGCTCTAGATTTGGCAATACCACTCTTATTTTTGGAGGGACCATGTCTACTTTGCACATTTAGGATCTCACTTTTTAGTTTTGTTGCTGTCTTGTTTTTGTGGCTATGACTCATCTTTCATTCCCTCACCCTACAGTATAAATATCTCCCACCTTCTATGTCTTTTAGCTTTGACAAAGGATCATCTGGACTTGCAATGTCAGCTCCTTTCTCTCCTTACAGATGCTGCTAGACCTGCTGAGATTTTCCAGCATTTTCTTTTTTGGTCTCACTTTTTAGTGCTTCCCACTGGTTTTCCATGGTTTATCCTTTAGCAGTGCTATCCAGTTCTATCTCAACCAAGTTCCTCTCATTCCTGCAAAATTTGCCTTCCCCAGTTCAAAACTTTTACTCTTGTTTTATCTCTGTGCTTTCCATGGTAATGTTAAATCTAACTGAATTGTTATTACTATCCCCAACATGGTCACCGATTGTCACTTCACCTATTTGTCCTTCTTCATTCCCCAAGACTCGGTCTAGAATTGCATCTCCTCTCATTCGATTTGTCATAGAGTCATAGAGGTTTACAGCATGGAAACAGGCCCTTTGGCCCAACTTGTCCATGTCGCCCTTTTTTTTCAAACGACTAAGCTCATCCCAATTGCCCGCATTAGGCCCATATCCCTCTATACTCATCTTACCCATGTAACCATCTAAATGCTTTTTAAAAGACAAAATTGTACCCGCCTCTACTACTACCTCTGGCAGCTTGTTCCAGATACTCACCACCCTCTGTGAGAAACAATTGCCCCTCTGGACCATTTTGTATCTCTCCCCTCTCACTTGTCACTATTGTTCTGTTTCTTTGATCTTCCACTCTGTAGATTGGGCTGTCTACATTTTTCTATTTTTCCTTGCAATTAGAAGTTGTCATTTGCAGAGATTCACTAATCTCTGGTAAACAGTTTTTCTGATATAATAATTCACAATTGGCACGGTGGTTAGCACTGCTGCCTTACAGCTTCAGAGACCTGTGTTCAATTCCGGCATTTAGTGTCTGTCTGTGTGGACTTTGCATGGTCTCCCTGTGCCTGCTTGGGTTTCCTCCAGCTGCTCCGGTGTCCTCCCACAGTTCAAAGATGTGCAGGTTAGGTGAATTGGCCATGCTAAATTGTCCCTTAGTGTCTAAAGATGTGTAGGTTGGGGGCATTAGCAGGGTAAATACGTGGGGTTACATGGATAGGGCCTCGGTTGGAGCTTTGTCAGAGAGTCAGTGCAGATTTGATGGGCTGTATGGCCCCCTCTACATTGTAAGGATTGTATGATTCTATGATAATTTCGCGAGACACTTCGTAATCTTGTTACTCGGTAAATCACATCTCATTATTCCTCTCGACTCCTGCTGATCTTGTTAAAGGTTTAAAGTATATTTATCAGTCTATTATTTATTAGTAAGGCTTACATTAGTGGGTAAATATGTAGGGATATGTGGATAGGGCCTGGGTGGGATTGTGGTTGGTGCACACTCGATGGGCCGAATGGCCTCTTTCTGCACTGTAGGATTCTATGATTAACACTGCAATGAAGTTACTGTGAAATTCCCCTAGTCGCCACACTCCGGTGCCTGTTCGGGTCAATGCACCTAACCAACACATCTTTCAGACTGTGGAAGGAAACTGGAGCATCCGGAGGAAACCCATGCAGACACAGGGAGAATGTGCAAACTCCACACAGACAGTGACCCAAGCCGGGAATCGAACCCAGGTGCCTGGCACTGTGAGGCAGCAGTGCTAACCACTGTGCATTTTGCTTTCATCTGTGTTGCCTGGTATGGTGGGAAGGTCTTATGAGGTAAGTGTCAAAGACACTTTCATTTCTTAGCCATTCTACCATTACAAAGATTTAAGATCAAGCATTAATGATAAAAATATACCCCAGAGAATTTTCACCCAGTGTTCTCAAAGTCTAATTTATATTCAAGATAATGCATCTGGAATGACATTCTCTCTCTCCCATCCACATAAATTAAATGGTTGTAACAACAGACCCATTGGAATAACTTGATGTTCTGATCTCGAAATTTTTCCAGATATTTTAGAGGATTATGGTTAGGGAGAACTAATTACAGTGGCCCGCACCTGGCTTGAGGCCAGCTGATTCCTTGCCTCCATCAGACCTTCGCGTACCCTAAGCCTCGGATGTTCCCACCTCCACACGATGGACAACATGGACTTCGATGTTGTGGCCATTTCGGAGACATGGATATGGTTGTTGCAGGTTCCGGGGTTTAGATGTTTCAGTAAGAGCAGGGAAGGTGGTAAAAGAGGTGGAGGTGTGGCATTGTTAGTCAAGGACAGTATTACGGTGGCAGAAAGGAGGTTTGATGAGGACTCGTCTACTGAGGTAGTATGGGCTGAGGTTAGAAACAGGAAAGGAGAGGTCACCCTGTTGGGAGTTTTCTATAGGCCTCTGAAAAGTTCCAGAGATGTAGAGGAAAGGATTGCAAAGATGATTCTGGATAGGAGTGAAAGTAACAGGGTAGTTGTTATGGGGGACTTTAACTTTGCAAATATTGACTGGAAACGCTATAGTTCGAGTATTTTAGATGGGTCAGTTTTTGTCCAATGTGTGCAGGAGGGTTTCCTGACACAGTATGTAGATAGGCCAACAAGAGGCGAGGCCACATTGGATTTGGTACTGGGTAATGAACCAGGCCAGGTGTTAGATTTGGAGGTAGGGGAGCACTTTGGTGATAGTGACCACAATTCGGTTACGTTTACTTTAGCGATGGAAAGGAAGAGGTATATACCGAAGGGCAAGAGTTATAGCTGGGGGAAAGGAAATTATGATGCGATTAGGAGAGATTTAGGATGCATAGGTTGGGGAAGGAAACTGCAGGGGATGGGCACAATTGTAATGTGGAGCTTGTTCAAGGAACAGCTATTGGGTGTCCTTGATAAGTATGTACCTGTCAGGCAGGGAGGAAATGGTTGAGTTTGGGAACCGTGGTTTACTAAAGCAGTTGAATCTCTTGTGAAGAGGAAGAAGGAGACATATGTAAAGATGAGACGTGAAGGCTCAGTTAGGGCGCTTGAGAGTTACAAGTTAGCCAGGAAGGACCTAAAGAGAGAGTTAAGAAGAGCCAGGAGGGGACATGAGAAGTCTTTGGCAGGGAGGGTCAAGGAAAACCCTAAAGCTTTCTATAGGTATGTCAGGAATAAAAGAATGACTCGGGTAAGATTAGGGCCAGTCAAGGGCAGTAGTGGGAAGTTGTGCGTGGAGCCTGAAGAGATGGGAGAGGCGCTAAATTAATATTTTTCATCAGTATTCACGCAGGAAAAAGACAATGTTGTCGAGAAGAATACTGAGATGCAGGCTATTGGACTAGACGGGATTGAGGTTAATAAGGAGGAGGTGTTAGCAATTCTGGAAAGTGTGAAATAGATAAGTCCCCTGGGCCGGATGGGATTTATCCCAGGATTCTCTGGGAGGCTAGGGATGAGATTGCAGAGCCTTTGGCTTTGATCTTTATGTCGTCATTGTCTACAGGAATAGTGCCAGAAGACTGGAGGATAGCAAATGTTGTCCCCTTGTTCAAGAAGGGAAGTAGAGACAATCCTGGTAATTATAGACCAGTGAGCCTTACTTCTGTTGTGGGCAAAGTTTTGGAAAGGATTATAAGAGATAGGATTTATAATCATCTAGAAAGGAATAATTTGATTAGGGATAATCAACACGGTTTTGTGAAGGGTAGGTCGTGCCTCACAAACCTTATTGAGTTCTTTGAGAAGGTGACCAAAGAGGTGGATGAGGGTAAAGCAGTTGATGTGGTGTATATGGATTTCAGTAAAGCGTTTGATAAGGTTCCCCACGGTAAGCTATTGCAGAAGATACGGAGCCATGGGATTGAGGGTGATTTAGTGGTTTGGATCAGGAATTGGCTAGCTGTAAGAAGACAGAGATTGGTGGTCGATGGGAAATGTTCATCCTGGAATTCAGTTACTAGTGGTGTACTGCAAAGATCTGTTTTGGGGCCACTGCTGTTTGTCATTTTTATAAATGACCTGGATGAGGTCGTAGAAGGATGGGTTAGTAAATTTGTGGATGACACGAAAGTTGGTAGAGTTGTGGACAGTGCGGAAGGTTGTTGCAGGTTACAGAGGGACATAGATAAGTTGCAGTGCTGGGCTGAGAGATGGCAAATGGAGTTCAATGCGGAAAAGTGTGAGGTGATTCACTTTGGAAGGAGTAACAGGGTTACAGAGTACTTTGCTAATGGTAAGATATTTGGTAGTGTGGATGAACAGAGAGATCTCGGTGTCCATGTGCATAGATCCCTGAAAGTTGGCATCCAGGTTGATAGGGTTGTTAAGAAGCCGTACAGAGTGTTAGCTTTTATTGGGAGAGGGATTGAGTTTCGGAACCAGGAGGTCATGTTGCAGCTGTACAAAACTCTGGTGCGGCCGCACTTGGAGTATTGCGTACAGTTCTGGTCACCGCATTATAGGAAGGATGTGGATGCATTGGAAAGGGTGCAGAGGAGATTTACTAGGATGTTGCCTGGTATGGTGGGAAGGTCTTATGAGGAAAGGCTGAGGGACTTGAGGTTGTTTTCGTTAGAGAGAAGAAGGTTAAGAGGTGACTTAATAGAGGCATACAAGATGATCAGAGGATTAGATCGGGTGGATAGTGAGAGCCTTTTTCCTCAGATGGTGATGGCTAGCGCGAGGGGACATTGCTTTAAATTGAGGGTTGATAGATATAGGACAGATGTCAGAGGTAGGTTCTTCACTCAGAGAGTAGTAAGGGCGTGGAATGCCCTGCCTGCAGCTGTAGTGGACTCGCCAACATTAAGGGCATTTAAATGGTCATTGGATAATCATATGGATGATATTGGAATAGTGTAGGTTAGATGGGCTTTAGATTGGTTTCACTGGTCGGCGCATCATCGAGGGCCGAAGGGCCTGTACTGCGCTGTAATGTTCTATGTTCTATGTGGCTGTTTTGTGCACACCAGACAGTGACCCCGACACCACTAACTTGCCCCACTGTGGTAATAGTATCTATGCTGGTGGACTGTATGGTGGAAGCCTATGTCAATTAACTTGTACTGGCTTTGGAGGTTTCCTCAGGGCCATCCTCCAAGATTTCCTCTGAGCAGCGTGGGGGTGGGGGGGGGGGGGGGGGGGGCTGTGTGGAGAGGTGTGGGGTTGGGGGGAGCAAAGGCGGCGATGCCAGATGGATTGGGTGCATCAGGGTTGTCTCTTGCAACAAAGGACAGAAGGTTCAGTGCAATGGAGGGATAGGTATATGGCCAACCTGCCACTTACTTGAGATAATTCATATGAATGAAGGTTTTGCAGATGCTCATTTCCTGGTCACACTCCAAACTGGCTGTCAATCATGGCCCTGTCCTCATTCTTCCCCACCAGCTCAAGGCCTCACTCCTCAAAGAGAGTGAGCATTTGCCGATCAGAGAACCCACCTCCTGATTTCACACACTCCCAGCAATTGTGGGTCATCTTGTGGGGCGGCACGGTAGCACAGTGGTTAGCACTGCTGCTTCACAGCTCCAGGGACCTGGGTTCGATTCCTGGCTTGGGTCACTGTCTGTGTGGAGTTTGCACACTCTCCTCGTGTCTGCGTGCTTCCTTCGGGTGCTCCAGTTTCCTCCCACAGTCCAAAAGATGTGTGGGTTAGGTCGATTGGCTTGGCTAGAAATTGCCCCTTAGTGTCCTGAGATGCGTAGGTTAGAGGGATTAGTGGGTAAATATGTAGGGATATGGGGGTAGGGCCTGGGTGGGATTGTGGTTGGTGCAGACTCGATGGGCCGAATGGCCTCTTTCTGTACTGTAGGGTTTCTATGATTCTATGATCTTCTCCTTTGGGAAAAGAAGGGGGAATTGAAAGCTTGATGGAAGGGCACGAGGTGTTGGGCGTGGGGTTGGCTGAGTGGGATCTGTTGGGGCTGTGCTTCACCAGTCAGGGGTTGTGACAGAAGGTGCTAGTGGGGTTGGAGGCAGCTATGGGGTTTCAGGGAATGGATTGATATGGACATTCCAGGCGCGACATATGGGACTAATGCCTGGACTGGATGAACACACCCTTGCTACCCGAATGCGGTCGTTCAGTTTCTTCCAGCATTGGCAACCAGTTCCCTGTGCCAGTGCACGGCACTGACTGCCATCACCACCACCTCCCAAGCCTTGTTGTGGAAGCGATCCCTGGCTTGTTGCCAGTCAGGTGGAAGAAAATGTCCCTCATCTACTCCATTGCATCCAGCAGATGATCCAACTCTCCCTCTGTGAACCTTGCCACTTTCCTGGCATGACTGCCTGTTGTTTATATGCTGCTCTTCCTTGTTAACGGTGTACAGCTGGAGACACTTTTAGGACATTTATAGGACTGCAGTAACTCTTGCAATTCAATTTTGCTCTAAACTGGAAGATGACTTAATCAGTTATTTAAATTTTTCAAGACTTCCTCATTACTCAAAAGAATTTTCGGGAAGTCACTGTCTGAATTTAGCTCTTCTTCTCCCTGTTTCATTATTATTAAGATCTCATGCTTGTCCTTATCTCCTCCATCCCAATTCTTCTTAAGCATGTTAATATGACATATTTTGTGTGACTTATGTCAACCTGGTGTCCGTACCACATAATTTCCCTTGCTCAACTTTCTCTTGATTTAATATTGCCCACTAAATATGTTATTTTGAATCTACATGTGCAAACCGCATCTTTTTCTTTTTGGTTAAAACCCACATCCCCTAACAAAATAAGGATGTTATAAAAATAAAATTGGCATCGAGTCAGGATTTTGTTTCCTTGAGAATATCGAGGAAAGATTCTTAATGAGAAATCCTATTATGTTATGGTCACTCATCCCTGAGAGGTCTCACACAAGATGGCCAACTTCCGTTCTCATTACACAATACCCAGTGGCCTGCTCTCTGATTGGTTCCTCAACTTATTGGTCCAGAAAACAATCCCGTATACATTCCAGGAATTCCTCCTCTACAGTATTGTGACTAATTTGATTTGCCCAATCTATATGCAGATTAAGAGCACTAAAATTACAGATGTTCTTTATCACATTCATCTCTAATTTTCTGATTGTCATCTCCAAAATCACCACTACAGTTTGGGGGTCTATATACAATCCTTACTAAGGTTTTTTGCCCCTTGGTGCTTCTTAGCTCTACCCGTATAGATTCCACACTGTCAGAGCTAATATCCTCCCTCAGTATGGTGTTAATTTATTCTTTAACCAGTAATGCAACTCCACCGCCTTTACCTTTTTGTCTGTCCTCCCTAAATATTGAATGCTCCTGGATGTTCAAGAACAAAGAACATTACAGCACAGGAACAGGCCCTTCGGCCCACTAAGCCTGCACTGATCACGTTGTCCTATCTAGACCAACCGCTTGTATTCCTCTATTACCCGTCTGTTCATGTGTCTTTCCAGATAAGTCTTAAATGTCGCTAACGTATCTGCCTCAACCATCTCACTTGGCAGTGCATTCTAGGCCACCATCATCCTCGTTTTAAAAAACGTCCCCCGCACATCTCCACTCAACCTTTCCCCCCTTATCTTGAACTTGTGCCCCCTTGTAATTGTAACTTTTGTCCTGGGAAAAAGCTTCCAACTGTTCACCCTATCTATGCCCCTCATAATTTTATAAACTTCTTTCAGGTTGCCCCTCAGCCTTTCCAGGGTGAACAATCTCAGTTAATTCAATCTCTCCTCATAGCTGATGCCCTCCATACTAGGCAACATCCTGGTAAACCTTTTCTGTACTCCCTCCAAAGCCTCCACGTTCTTCTGGTAGTGTGGTGACCAGAAGTAGACACAATATTTCAAATGTGGCCTAACCAGTGTTTTATATGACTGTAACATAATTTGCCAACTTTTATACTCAATACCCCGTCTGATGAAGGCAAGCATGCCATATGCTTTCTTCACCACCTTTTCCACCTGTGCTGCCACTTTTAAGGATCTGTGGACCTGAACACCCAGATCTGTGTGTCTATGCTCCTGATGGTTCTGCCATTTATATTATCGCTCCCACCTAAGTTGGATCTACCAAAATGCATCACCTTGGATGTGTCCAGATTAAATTCCATCTACCATTTCTCCGCCCACGTTGCCAGCCTATCTATATCCTGCTGTATTCTCTGACAATCTTCACCATTATCTGCAGCTCTAGCATAGAGTCATAGAAGTTTACAGCATGGAAACAGGCCCTTCCGCTCAACTTGTCCATGCCGCCCTTTTTTTAAAACCCCTAAGCTAGTTCCAATTGCCCGCATTTGGCCCATATCCCTCTATACCGATCTTACCCATGTGACTGTCTAAATGCTTTTTGAAAGATAAAATTGTACCCGCCTCAACTATTACCTCTGGCAGCTTGTTCCAGACACTCACCATCCTCTGTGTGAAAAAATTGCCCCTCTGAACCCTTTTGTATCTCTCCCCTCTCACCTTAAATCTATGTCCTCTAGTTTAAAATTCCCCTACCTTTGGGAAAAGATATTGACTATCCAGCTGATCTATGCCCCTCATTATTTTATAGACCTCTACAAGATCACCCCTCAGCCTTCTACGCTCCAAAGAAAAAAGTCCCAGTCCATCCAGCCTCTCCTTATAACTCAAACCATCAAGTCCTGGTAGCATCCTAGTAAATCTTTTCTGCACTCTTTCTAGATTAATAATATCCTTTCTATAATAGGGGTGACCAGAACTGTACACAGTATTCCAAGTATGGCCTTACCAATGTCTTGTACAATGTCAACAAGACGTCCCAACTCCTGTATTCAATGTTCTGACCAATGAAAGCAAGCATGCTGAATGCCTTCTTCACCACTCTGTCCACCTGTGACTCCACTTTCAAGGAACTATGAATCTGTACCCCTACGTCATTTTGCTCCATTACTCACCCCAACGCCCTACCATTAACTGAGTAAGTCCTGCCCTGGTTCAATCTACCAAAATGCATCACTTCGCATTTGTCTAAATTAAACTCCATCTACCATTCATCAGCCCACTGGCCCAATTGATTAAGATCCCGTTGCAATCTGAGATAACCTTCATCACTGTCCACTATGCCACCAATCTTGGTGTCATCTGCAAACTTACTAACCATGCCTCCTATATTCTCATCCAAATCATTAATATAAATGATAAATAACAGTGGACCCAGCACTGATCCCTGAGGCACACCATTGGTCACAGGCCTCCAGTTTGAAAAATAATCATCTACAACCACCCTCTGGCTTCTGTCAAGAAGTGACGCTCGGAGAACAGCATTCGCCGTTGGCCTTCTTCTGTCTTCTGTCATCAAGCCAATTTTGTATCCATTTAGCTACCTCACCCTGAATCCCATGAGATTTAACTTTATGCAACAACCTACCATGCGATGCCTTGTCAAAGGTCTTGCTGAAGTCCATGTAGATAACATCAACTACCTTCTTGGTTACCCCTTCAAAAAACTCAATCAAATTTGTGAGATATGACTTTCCACTCACAAAGCCATGCTGACTGTTCCTAATCAGTCCTTGCGTCTCTAAATGCCTGTAGATCCTGTCTCTCAAAATATCTTCCAACAACTTGCCCACCACAGTTGTGAGGCTCACTGGCCTGTAGTTCCCAGGCTTTTCCTTGCAGCCCTTTTTAAACAAAGGCACAACATTTGCCACCCTCCAATCTTCAGGCACTTCACCTGTGACTATCGATGATTCAAATATCTCTGCTAGGGGACCCTCCCTAGCCTCCCACAATGTCCTGGGATACAGTTCATCAGGTCCCGGGGATTTATCTACTTTGATGCGCTTTAAGACTTCCAGCACCTCCTTCTCTGTAATATGCACACTCCTCAAGACATCACTATTTATTTCCCCAAGTTCCCGAACATCCATGCTTTTCTCAACAGTAAATACTGATGAGAAATATTCATTTAGGATCTTACCCATCTCTTGTGGATCCCGCACATAAATGACTTTGTTGACTCTTAAGAGGCCCTACTCTCTCCCTAGTTACTCTTTTGCCCTTTATGTATTTGTAGAAGCTCGTTGGATTTTCCTTTGCCTTATCTGCCAAAACAATCTCGTGTCCCCTTTTTGCCCTCCTGATTTCTCTCGTAACTCTACTTCTACAAACCCTATACTCTTCAAGGGATTCACTTCATCCCAGCTGCCTATACATGTCATGTGCCTCCTTCTTGTTCTTGACCAGGGCCTTAATATCCCGAGTCATCCAGGGTTCCCTACTTCTACCAGCCTTGCCCTTCACTCTAAGAGGAATGTGCTTACCCTGAACCCTGGTTAACACACTTTTGAAAGTCTCCCACTTACCAGACATCCCTTTGCTTTCCCACAGACTTCCCCAATAAACTTTTGAAAGTTCCTGCCTGATACCATCAAATTTGGCCTTGACCCAATTTAGAATTTTAACTTTTGGGCCAGACCTATCATTCTCCATAGCTATCTTAAAACTAATAGAATAATAGTCACTGGTCCCAAAGAGATCCCTCACTCACACTTCTGTCACCTGCCCTTCCTTATTTCCCTTCCTATTTCCCAAGAGGAGGTCAAATTTTGCCCCCTCTCTAATCAGGCCATCCACATACTGAATTAGAAATTCCTCCTGAATACACTCAACACATTTCTCTCCATCCAACCCTCTAATACTATGGCTGTCGCAGTCAATGTTGGGAAAGTTAAAGTCCCCTACTATTTTTCTTGGAGCTATCTGTAATCTCCTTACATATTTGCTCCTCAATTTCCCACTGACTATTTGGGGGCCTACAGTACAACCCTATCAAAGTGATTTCCCCCTTCTTATTTCTCAGTTCTACCTATGTAAACTCAGTAGCCAAACCCTCGGATATATCCCCTTTCAGTACTGGCGTGATGTTTTCCCTAATCAAAAGTGCAACTCCTCCTCCTCTCTTACCTCCTGTTCTCTTTCCTATAGCATCCGTACCCTGGAAATTGAGCTGCCAGTCCTGTCCCTCCCTTAGCCATGTTTCAGTAATTGCTATAATATCCTAGTCCCACGTACCCACATGCCCTGAGTTCATCTGCCTTGCCTGTCAGGCCACTTGCATTGAAATAAATGCAGTTTAATCTGGATTTCTTTTGCTCTCAGTCTTGCCTTTGCCTGATCTGTCTGGTACTAGGATTACTGACACTGCCTTTACTATTTAATGTGCTCTCTTTAACTTCTGTGCTGTCCTCAACCTTCTCTTCCATCTCCCTACCGCTTTGGGTCCCACCCCCCTGCAAACTAGTTTAAACCCAATCTTAGTATCATCCGCAAACTTGTTAATCAGGCCAGCTGCGTTTTCTTCCAAGTCACTGATATGAAGTCCCAGCACTGATGCCTGCAGAACACTGCTAGTTACAGACCTCCATTCAGAAAAACACCCTTCCAACACTACCCTCTGTCTTCAATGGCAAAGCCAGTTCTGAATCTATCTAACTAGTTCACCCCGATCTCATGTGATTTAATCTTTTGCACCAGCCTGGCATGAGGGACCTTGTCAAATGCTTTACTAAAGTCCATGTAGACAACATCTACAGCTCTTCCCTCATCAATCATTTTTGTCTCCTCCTCAGTAAACTCAATTAAATTTGTGAGACATGACCTCCCTCATACAAAACCATGCTGTCTGTCACTAATAAGATCATTCAATTCCAAATGTGTATAGATCCTATCTCTAAGAATCTTCTCCAAAAATTTCACTATCACTGAAGTCAAGGTCACTGGGCCTATAATAATCCAGGCTATTCTTGCTACCTTCTTAAATAACGGGACAACAATGGCTATCCTCCAATTGTCTGGGACCTCACCAGTGGCCAATGGGGAAACAAAGATTGCTGTTAGAGGCCCAGTAATTTCATCTCTTGTCTCCCTCAGTAATCAGGGATAGATGTCATCTGGCCCTGGGGATTTGTCTACCTTAATGCTTTCTAATTCACCAAACACTTCTTCCCTCGTAAAGATGACTTGTTCTAAAGGGTTCACATACCCCTCTATGACATCATCAATCGACGTGTCCTTCTCCTTTGAGTATACCGATGCAAAGTATTCATTAAGGATCTCACCCACTTCCCTTTGTTCTACATGTAATTTCCCTCCTTTGTCCTTGAGTGGACCAATTCTGTCTCTAACTACCCTCTTGTTCCTAATATATGTATTAACTGCCTTGGGATTCTCCTTAATCCTGTTTGCCAAGGACATTTCATGATCCCTTTTTGTCCTTCTAATTCCCTACTTTCCCGGTATTCTTCAAGTATTTCATCTGTTTTCGTTGCCTAGATCTCATGTATGCATCCTTTTTCTTTTTGACTAGACTTGCAATTTCCTTTTCCTGAATCCTGCCTTCCTGTTCTTCCTTTTCATAGGCATATACCTGTCCTGCACTCTGATCAACTGCTTCTTAAGACTCCCACATACCAAATGTGGATTTACCCTCAAACAGCCTCTCCCAAACAACAGTCTCCAAATCTTGCCTAATCTGGTTGTTGTTTGCCTTCCCCCAATTTAGCACCTTCACCCTAGGACAACACTCATCCTTTTCCATGAGCATCTGAAAGCTTTCAGTTCCCATCCCTGGTCACCCTGCAGCCATGTTGCCATAATCCTGACTATGTCATACCTGTTTACATCTATGAATTCTCCAACTCTGGGAAAAGGATTCTACTTGTCACCCCTATCTATGTCTCTCATAATCTTATAGACTTCTATCAGCTCTCCCCTCAGCCTCTGCCGCTCCAGAGAAAGCAACACTAGTTGTCCAACCTCTCCTTATTGCTCACACCCTCTAATCCAGGCAGCATCCCGGTAAACCTCTTCTGCACCCTCTTCAAAGCCTCCACACCCTTCCTATAATGTGGCAACCAGAATTGAATGCAATACTCTAAGTGCGGCCAAGCCAAAGTTCTATAAAGCTGCAACATGACATCCTGATTCTTGTACTCAATGCCCCGACCAATAAAGGCAAGAAAGCCATATGTCTTCTTTACCACCCTATCTACCTGTGTGGCCACTTCCAGGGAGCTATGGACTTGAACCCCAAGATCCTCTGTACATTAATGCTGTTCAGTGTCCTGCCATCAACTGTATACTTAACCTTAACATTTGATCTCCCAAAGTGCAACACCTTATACTTGCCCGGATTAAACTCCGTCAGCCTTTTCTCCATCCGTATCTGTAACTGATTTATATCCCACTGTATCCTTGACAACCTTCTACGCTCTCCACAGCTCCAACTATCTTTGTGTTGTCTGCAAACTTACTAACCCTCTTTGGAAGATGCTTGATATCAGATTATATCCAATTCTCTAGGCCCCTTCTTTCCTGCTCCTCATTACTACCAAATATAACCCTTACAAACTATAAACCACAAAACAGACCATTGAAACTTTAAGTGATAAAAATATAACATACTTATACAACATTACCCACTACTTAACAATCAGCTCTCTCTCTCTGGTGTCTTCTGCAACTGCAGCAGGGCAAGACCACTCTTTAAAGATTTAAAAATGAGATAGCGAGGAGAAAAAGTGAAAAGCATCTCTTTTCCCCAATGCACTGAATACCCACTCAGTGCCAAATTCCTGATAGCCACACTCTCTCTGGGTGTGTCTCAGTCTGGATAGGTTTTCTCTACCACTGTTCATGCACAAAGTTCACTGAGTGTGCTTTCAATTCACTTTCTTAAATGGATGACTCACACACCAGTTAAACTTCCTAAGTATTCATACCTATTGAGGTCCTAATCAAGCTTGAGGTAACTGCCATTCAGCTAGCTGGGTCAGTTCCTTATTGACCTTTTAACTAGACTACCAAATTTACAAAGAAAAAGAAAGAGAATGACTTACCAATTCAATTCAATTCCCATTCAGCTCCAAATTCCTGATAGCCTCACACTGACGCTGGCTGTGTTTCTCTGGGTGTTCTTCCCCACTGTTCATGCACAAAGTTCACGATTGAAGTGACAGTGAAGGAAAACCAAGGAAAAAAAAAGGAAAAAAAAATCACGTCTCTTACCGGATAAAAATTGTATAGATTTCTCTGAGGTGCAGAGTCTGAGGTGCACATATTGCAGTGTGTCACGGCAGAGCAGGAGGCTCACTACACAGTTGAAAAAGGATAGAAGCTCTCTGTGTGGTTTTAAAGATGTTTTTTCTTCGATCAGAGAAGGGTGTGATTCCAGGCATATTTGGAAAGAAGGGAAGCTCCAAAGAATGGCTGGGGCCATTTGAATAAAAGTAGATAAAGTCAATGGATCTCCGGGGGAATAGATTACAAAAGCAGAGAGGTCATGATGGAGTTGTATAGAACTTTGGTGAGGCGACAGTTGGAGCACTGTGTGCAGTTCTCGTCGCCACATTATAGGAAGGACATGAATGCACTGGAAGGATTGCAGAGGCGATTCACCAGCATTTATAACTTAAATGCTCCATCCCGCTCCTGGGATGGAGCATTTAAGTTATAAAGAGAGGTTGGATAAGCTTGGGTTGTTTTCTCTGGTGCAGAGAAGATTAAGGGGTGACCTGATTGAGGTGTTCAAGCTTATGAGAGGCATGGACAGGGTGAATAGGGAGCAGCTGTTCCCCTTAGTTGAAAGGTCAGTTACGAGGGGACACAAGTTAAAAGTGAGGGGTGGGAAGTTTAGGGGGGAATTTGAGGAAAAACGTTTTTACCCAGAAGGTGGTGACAGTCTGGAATGCACTGCCTGGGAGGGTGGTGGAGACAGGATGCCTGACATCCTTTAAAACGTATCTGGATGAGTACTTGGCACGCCATAACATTCAAGGCTATGGGCCAAGTGCTGGCAAGTGGGATTAGATGGATAAGTCAGTGCCTTTCATGCAGATTTGATGGGCCGAAGGGCCTCTTCTGCACTGTAGTATTCTGTGATTCTGTGAAAAAGGGGTGTACTGGGAAAACAGTAAAATAAAAAAAGTATGCTGAGCAGTCTCGAGTCGCTCGTGCCTGAAAGATAAATGGTGGGTCAATTAGGTGCCATGGGTCCTTTCGATGAAAAAAATGAATCATATGTTACACATGTGTAGTAAGAATGTAGAGCATTTTCAGTACTTTGTACAAGTGAATAAAATCGCATAAGAGTTGCACATGCCAGCATTTCTCAGTATAATAGGAAATTAAACCTTTAATTTGCTCTGGAACTTGGTTCATTCAGCAAAACCAGGGACCAAAACTTATGATATCTTGACAAAGATCCTTGAAGAGCATTACTCTCCAAAGCCACTGATCATCGTGGAATGGTTGAGGTTCCACCGAAGGAATTAAGTGGAACACCAAAGCATTACTCAGTTTTGTGACGACCTTAAAAAGGCTGGCACAACATTGTGAGTTTGGTGCATAATTAGAAGATACTCATCGAGACTGCCTAGTTTGTAGTTTCCCAAATAAGGCTATGCAAAGAAGATTGCTTACTGAATGTGCTCTGACTATAAACAAAGCAGTAGAAATCACAGTTTCAATAGAACTGCTGCTAAAGAGGCTTCACAATTTGGTGCAGAATGAAGATCCACAAGTTAGGAACTGCCCATATGAAGTCAAAACAGCAACAAGCATGTCACAGATGTGCCAAAATGGCCATTCAGTAAGTGAATGTTAGAGTGAATGCAAGAATTGTGGCAGAATGGGTAATATTGCAAAAGTTTGCTGGACTAGACCAGCTTTTCTTGAGAAGAATATTCAGAAGAAGAATCTGTGTACCTTCAAGAAAAAGACTAAGTTGCATTCTACAAGAAGAATTTACAACATGGAATAAAAGTATTATGACTGTGAAGAGAATGTCCAGAAATATGAAGAAGAGCTCCAACTGTGCTGTAATTTTCTTTGTTCTTTAATTGAGGGATATGGTCCTTGGAAGGGTAGGGGGTTTTAGTTCAGACAAGCACCATGGTCGGTGCAGGCTTGGAGGACCGAAGAGCCTGTTCCTGTGCGGTAATTTCCTTTGTTCTTTGTTCTTTAACTGAACATCTTATCCATATAGGGTGAATCTCATAGATTCTGGGTGATTCTGAAGTTAAGTGGCAACCTATTAGGATCAAGGTTGATACTGGGTGGCTGTATATTTAATTCTTTATACTACAGACTTACAAAAGCTGAAGCACCTTTCTTTAAAGCCAGCTGAAGTGATTTTAAGGACTCACACTGAAGAGATGTGTCATTAAAAGGTTACATCATGGTCAATGTAGAGTTGAGTGAATAAACAATGGAGTTGCCTCTCCATGTGGTCCGTGCTAATTTTCCAGCTCTATCTGGGAGTTCATGGTTGGAGACGATAAAGCTTAAGTGGAGTGCTGCCAACAGATTGGTCGATGCCAAAACAGCACATTCTGGATAAATACAAGACTGTATTCGAAGAGACACTGGGCTCAATGAAGAGAGTTCAAGTGAAATAAAAGTCAACAGAAAAGTCTCAAAGCAAAAGTGGTGCCATATACAATTCGTTCCAAGGACGAAGAAGAATTAGTATGAATTGCTAAGATTAGTGTGTTAGAGTTGGTTACAACAAGTGATTGGGCTACCATTGACATACCTGTCAGGAAATCAGATTGTTCAGTGTGTATTTATGGTGATTTGAAAACAACCATAAATCCAGTGTTGTGTACTGATCAATATCCACTTCCCTTAATTGAAGATTTGTTTACTGGGTTTCAGATGGGCTGAAATTCAGTAACATTGATCTTTCCCAAGTATATTTACAGATGAATGTAGCCACTGAATCTCAACCATTGCTTGCTACCTTTACTCATAAAGGTATTTTTCATTATAAAAGATTTCCTTTTGGAATAACATTCGCACCAGCCCTGTCCTAAGGATGGATGGATCAGATTTTAAGTGGTCTCTTTGGTGTAAATGTTACCTGGATGATATTACAATTACAGGAGCCAATGAACAAGAACACTTGAATAATTTAGAAGCAACATTGGAATGTCTCATGGTCTGGGTATCAAGAAAGTGTGGCTTTTTTCCAGCTGTCAGTCCAGTATTTGGGTCACTGTATTGATAGTGAAGGCCTACGTAATGTACCTAAGAAGATGGAAGCTATTTTAGAAACAACGCATCTGACAAATGTGATGCAGTCAGTGTCCTTTTTTGGATTAGTAACTTAAAATGGCAAATTTGTTCCTAATTTAGCTACATTATTTAATGTCAAAGATGCTTTGCAGAAGTCTGAAGTATTGGTTCATATGAATTGGAATCTACCATTACTGCTTGCTTGTAATGGTGCACCTAATGGAGTACGGGAAGTTGTTTCACATATTATGCCTTTGGTAGAAGAACAACCAATAGCTTGTGCTTTGCATACTCTGACCATTGCTAAATTTAACTATGCTCAGCTAGAAAAAGAAGCATTGAGTATAATTATTTGGCATACATTATCATTACTTATATGCTCATCAATTCACATTATTGACTGATCAATAATCGACCCGAGAAATACCAGAAATGATCCCGTGATGGGTAAGGTGATGGATATGTTATTGAAAGGAATAATAGCTAGAACGCATCTTACACATCCTCATTTGAAACCATATGTGAAAGAAAGCTTGAGTTGACCATCCAGCTTGGGTGGGGAATCTGATTGATCACTCCTCCTAGTCTGCATGGAAGAGTTCTTGAATAACTACATGAAGGACGTTATTTGTCTGAATCATTTCTAGAAGTACCAACTTCTTTAGTCCCTAGTGTTGTGAGTACTTCTACGTAAGACTTACTTGAGTCTCAATTGCCTGATGATTGTATCTTTGCGACTATACCACGTGAAAATGTTTTTTGGAGTTGAGAGGTCGAGCTTATGAGGAGAGACTGAGTAGACTGGGACTATACTCATTGGAATTCAGAAGAATGAGGGAAGATTTTGTAGAAACATATAAGATTATGAAGGGAATAGATAAGATAGAAACAGGGCGGTAGTTTCCACTGGAAGGTAAAACTGGGGGGCATAGGCTCAAAATAAGGGGAGCAGATTTAGAACTGAGTTGAGGAGGAACTTCTTCACCCAAAGGATTGTGAATCTGTGGAATTCCCTGCCCAGTGGAGCAGTTGAGGCTACCTCATTTAATGTTTTTAAGGCAAGGATAGATGCATTTTTGAACAATAAAGGAATTAAGGGTTATGGTAAGTGGGCGGGTAAGTAGAGCTGAGTCCACAAAAAGATCAGCCATGATCTTATTGAATGGCAGAGCAGGCTCGAGGGGCCAGATGGCCTACTCCTGCTCCTAGTTCATATGTTCTTACGTAAAATAATGCAGAATTAGTTCCAAGAGAAGAAGTGTCTACTGAAGTTGCAAATCATACCTCTGGAATCAAGGACAGCCAAATTTTAGAATGCCATATAAAACCAAAGAATAGATGTCCTCCTGATTGACTTTCTTATTCACTGTGAATAATCATTAATGATGCATCATACTGTGTTTAGAATGTTTTTGATCCTAATTATAACTTCACAGTAATTTGTAGCCATGACCACAGAAGTAAAGGGGGAGTGATGTTATATATTTAAGTTATTGCATAATTGCTTTAAGAGCTGGTCACATGATTTGATGGTGATGTCACTGGGCTGTTTCACAAGCTCCTATTTAGTTTCAATTTATACTCTGTACAGGCAACAGTTCCTGCAATAGACTGTTGCTGTTATTTTGAATGTGCATAGTTTGGACATAGAACAATACAGCACAGGAAGAGTCCCTTTAGCTCACAGTGTTGTGCTGAACATGATGCCAAATTCAACTAATCCCTTCTGCCTGCCCTTGGTCCATATCCCTCTATTCCTTGCATATTCATGTGCTTCTCTAAAAGCCCCATGAATTCTCATATCTGCCTCCACCACCACCCCTGGCAATGCATTCCAGACACCTACCACTCTGTGTAAGAAAACTTGCTGCTCACATCTCCTATGAACTTCCCCCCTCACCTTAAGTGCATGCTCCCTAATATTAGACAGTTCAACTATGGGAAAAATATTCTGACTGTCAACCCAATCTATGTCCCTCATAATTTTATTGACTTCTATCAAGTCTCCCCTCAACCTCTGCCGCTCAAGAGAAACTGACCCTAGTTTGTCCAGCCTCTCCTTATAACTCATACCCTCTAATCTAGGCAGCATCCTGGTAAACCTTTTCTGCATCCTCTCCAAAACCACCACATCCTTCCTGTAATGTGGTGACCAGAATTGAACGCAATACTTTAAGTATGGCCTAACCAAAGTTTCATTGAGCTGCAACATGACATCCTGACGCTTGTACTCAATGTTCTGACCAATAAAGGTGTAACAATACCATGCCTTTAAGAAATGTATTTTAATCATGTTCTCTGCAGTTTTTTTCAAGCAGGTCTGGACTTTTTGTTTTGGCACCATGTTGCCTGTGCCAGTATCTAATTATTGCTGAAGCAATATAATGGGCATCTTGTTTACTTTTAATCTGGGCCTAATGCAGTATCCTGGAGTTTTATTACTCTTTTGGAATTGTTAAGTGGAGCCTGATTGACAAGTCATGTGGTACCTTGGGATAGTTTTTTTTCCACAGGAAAAATCCAAAGATTTTGATTTTAGTTTGGGCAGTTTTTCAACTGCAGACTGAAAGCTCTCTCTCTCTCTCTGGAGTGAACATTCTGCAGTCAGGGGGTTGCTGCTAGAAAGCATGTTTCTGTATCACTATGTCTAGAGACAACTGAAAGTTCTAGGGCTTTAATTCAGCATTTCAAAAGACCAATTTACAGCAGGGGTTACAAAGCTGCAAAATCCAGCATCACATGAGCATACTTGTTTTTTTTTGTGCCAAGCCTATGTTGGTGGGATGTTGTTTGATTTGGAACAATATACTTAGCTGTTAAAGTTTATACAGTATCATGGTTTTTTTTTGTAAACATTGTGCTAATTTTCTTATATGATAATTGTGTGTCTTAAATAAACTTTGTTTGACAAAAGATCCCTAGTGGGTCATTTGAATCATACCTGGAATGAAACATCTTATACTCACCCGTCCCAAATTCAAAGTGTAAAATGTATAGTCTAGGCTGATTTCATAAAACACCCTTGGAGTTTCTGGCCAGGTTCATAAAAATTGGGGCTCTTTTACAGGATTTTATTCCTTGTTTGGTTTGGGATTATTGGACTCAAAGACAGTGTGTGGTGAGCATATTTGTGTTTCTGGCTTCGGGTCACTGTCTGTATGGAGTTTGCACATTCTCTCCCTATCTGCATAGGTTTCCTTCGGGTGGTCCAGTTTTCTCTCACAGTCCAAACACATGCAGATTAGGTGTATTGGCCATGATAAATTGCCCCTTGGTGTTAGGGGGACTTGCAGGGTAAATATATGAGGTTACAGGGATAGGACCTGGGTGGGACTGTGGTTGGTGCAGACTTGATGGGCCAAATTACCTCCTTCTGCACTTTAGGGATTTCTATGATTCTTTTCAGGTGTTGCATTCAGGTTTAAATAGGGAGTGCCTTGTGGAAGAATGGTTCTTTCAAAGGCTAAATGTTCCTGGGAGTGGAAGTGGTCACTCAGGGTGATTTACAAAAGCTGAATAAAACAAGCAAGGAAAGGGGAGATAATTGAGGTGATAGCTTAGCATTTAAAATTGTCAAAACACAGTCAGAATCATTGGAAATGGCTAGAATTCAACTACAAATGAAAGTTTGAATATGGAAAAGAAATAAAGCAGCTTGAATGCGAGAGAAAGAGAGAAACAGGGAGGTGAAAGAAAAAGAAAGGGAGGAATAAAAAGCAAAGGAATTGAAACTGCCTGAATTACAGACAAGAGAAAAAGACAAAGAAAGAACAGCCCTGACAGAGGAGAGGGAAAGGGAGAGAGAATTTGAATTTTGGAAATTGGAAATAAAAAGTACATGACAACTTAAAATGGTACAGGTAAAGGCAAAAGTTGAGAGTGGTGATGAGGATAGTGAGGAAGAAAGTGTCGTAGTCAAATTCTGGTGGGGATCTATTTAAATATGTCCACGCCAAGGTTTGATGAGAAGGATGTAGAAGCCTTTTTAATTTCATTTGAGGAAGTAGCTAAACAAATGAAATTGCCACAGACCATGATTCAAACAAAGTTTGGTAGGTAGAGCTAATGAGGTGTTTGCATCACCATCAGAGGAGGTATCTGGGGATTATGATGAGGTGAAAAAAGCCACCTTAAATGCATATGAACTAATGCTAGAAGTCTACAGACAACGGTTTAGAAAGCTAAGGAATGAACCTGGTCAAATGTATATAGAATTTGAAAGGTTCAAACAAAGTAATTTTGATAGGTGGATAAAGGCTTTGAAAATTGATAGAGAAACGATTATTTTAGAGGAGTTTAAAAATTCACCTCCTTGCGTAGTGAAAACTCATGTGGAAGAGCAGAGCATTGAAACTGCAAGGTTAGCAATAGCAATAATTATGAATTAGTTCATAAATCAAAGTTTGGTTTCCAACATCAGTTTCAGCCTGTGAAGGATAAAAATTGGGGAATGAGAAATCCTTAGGTGGAAAAGGTAAAGAAGATCTCATGGGAAATAATAAAGACAGTGTACCTCATGTTAAAAAGGAAACACCTGAGAGTGGAAGGGAAGTGAAAAGCCTCAGATGTTTTCACTGTAATACATTAGGAGATGCAAAGCCGCAGTATTGTTGGTTTAAGAAAAGCACTGGAACGAAAGATGTGGTAAAATAGGATTAGCCAGTGGGGTTTGTTAAAGTGGTAAAGGAAAGCCCAGTTGAAGCTAAAGAGATGCAAAAGAATGTACAGCCTGGTCAGGGATTGAGTGATAAAAAAGTGCGAGATCTCTTTAAGGAATGTACTTATATGGGTAAAGTTTCCTCATGTGTACCAGAAAGAGCAGGTAAAGAAGTTAAAATTTTAAGAGATGCAGGGACAAGTCAATCTTTGATGGTAAGAGATGAGGAGTTATGTAGTTTGGAGGGAATATTGCCAGAGAAGGTGTTAATGTGTGGAATTCAGGTTGCGAAGAGTAGTGTTCCACTATGTAAGGTGGGATTGGACAGTCCAGTGAAGAGTGGTGAGGTGGTAGTAGGAGTAATAGATAAACTATCTTGTCCAGGAATACAGTTTACCTTGGGTAATGATCTAGCTGGATCATGTGTGGGAGTGATGCCTACTGTTGTTGAAAAGCCAGTTGAAAAATCAAACAACTGAGTTGTTAAAGGACACATACCCTGGGATTTTTCCTGATTGTATGGTAACAAGGTCACAGGTTAAGACAAGAAGAGAAATCAAAGCATGAAGATAAAGAAGTTGAAGTTCAATTATCAGAAAAGACTTTTGATCAGATAGTTGGAAAGGAGCAAGAACAGGTAGAGGATGAAGTGAAGATTTTTAGTTCAGGAAAGCTGGCAGAGTTACAACAGAAAGATATAGGGATAAAACAGTTGTTTCAGAAAGCATACACAGAAGAGGAATCTGAGTGTATAGCGGAATGTTATTACCTTAGAAATGATATCTTAATGAGGAAATGGAGACCTGTACATATTCAGGTGGATGAGAAATGGGCAGAGAAATGAGGAACCACAAAGGCAAAAAAACCATAATGGGAGTTATGTACAGGCCTCCTGACAGTGGTCAGGACCAGGGGCACAAAATGCACCACGAAATAGAAAGGGCATGTTAGAAAGGCAAGGTCACAGTGATCATGGGGGATTTCAATATGCAGGTGGACTGGGTAAATAATGTTGCCAGTGGACCCAAAGAAAGGGAATTCATTGAATGTTTACAGGATGGCTTTTTGGAACAGCTTGTGATGGAGCCCACGAGGGAACAGGCTATTCTGGACTTAGTGTTATGTAATGAGCCAGACGTGATAAAAGACCTTAAAGTAAGGGAACACTTAGGAAGCAGTGATCATAATATGGTAGAATTCAGTCTGCAATTTGAAAGAAGGAAGGCAGAATCAGATGTGAAGGTTCTACAGTTAAATAAAGGTAATTACAGGCGCATGAGGGAGGAACTGACAAAAATCGACTGGAAGCAGAGCCTAGTGGGAAAGACAGTAGAACAGCAATGGCAGGAGTTTCTGGGAGTAATTGAGGACACAGTGCAGAGGTTCATCCCAAACAAAAGAAAGGTTATCAGAGGGGGGATTAGGCAGCCATGGCTGACAAAGGAAGTCAGGGAATGCATCAAGGCAAAAGAGAGAGCCTATAATGTGGCAAAGAGTAGTGGGAAGTCAGAAGATTGGGAAGGCTATAAAAACAAACAGAGGATAACAAAGAGAGAAATAAGGAAGGAGAGGATCAAATATGAAGGTAGGCTAGCCAGTAACATTAGGAATGATAGTAAAAGTTTCTTTAAATACATTAAAAACAAACGGGAGGCAAAAGTAGACATTGGGCCGCTCCAAAATGACGCTGGTAATCTAGTGATGGGAGACAAGGAAATAGCTGAGGAACTTAATAAGTACTTTGCGTCAGTCTTCACAGTAGAAGACATGAGTAATATCCCAACAATTCAGGAAAGTCAGGGGGCAGAGTTGAATATGGTTGCCATCACAAAGGAGAAAGTGCTAGAGAAACTAAAAGGTCTGAAAATTGATAAATCTCCGGGCCCAGATGGGCTACATCCTAGAGTTCTAAAGGAGATAGCTGAAGAAATAGTGGAGGCGTTAGTTATGATCTTTCAAAAGTCACTGGAGTCAGGGAAAGTCCCAGAGGATTGGAAAATCGCTGTTGTAACCCCACTGTTCAAGAAGGGAACAAGAAAAAAGATGGAAAATTATAGGCCAATTAGCCTAACCTCAGTTGTTGGCAAAATTCTAGAATCCATCGTTAAGGATGAGATTTCTAAATTCTTGGAAGTGCAGGGTCGGATTAAGACAAGTCAGCATGGATTTAGTAAGGGGAGGTCGTGCCTGACAAACCTGTTAGAGTTCTTTGAAGAGATAACAAATAGGTTAGACCAAGGAGAGCCAATGGATGTTATCTATCTTGACTTCCAAAAGGCCTTTGACAAGGTGCCTCACGGGAGACTGCTGAGTAAAATAAGGGCCCATGGTATTCGAGGCAAGGTACTAACATGGATTGACGATTGGCTGTCAGACAGAAGGCAGAGAGTTGGGATAAAAGGTTCTTTCTCAGAATGGCAACCGGTGACAAGTGGTGTCCCGCAGGGTTCAGTGTTGGGGCCACAGCTGTTCTCTTTATATATTAACGATCTAGATGACGGGACTGGGAGCATTCTGGCCAAGTTTGCCGATGATACAAAGATAGGTGGAGGGGCAGGTAGTATTGAGGAGGTGGGGAGGCTGCAGAAAGATTTAGACAGTTTAGGAGAGTGGTCCAAGAAGTGGCTGATGAAATTCAACGTGGGCAAGTGCGAGGTCGTACACTTTGGAAAAAAGAATAGAGGCATGGACTATTTTCTAAACGGTGACAAAATTCATAATGCTAAAGTGCAAAGGGACTTGGGAGTCCTAGTCCAGGATTCTCTAAAGGTAAACTTGCAGGTTGAGTCCGTAATTAAGAAAGCAAATGTAATGTTGTCATTTATCTCAAGAGGCTTGGAATACAAAAGCAGGGATGTACTTCTGAGGCTTTATAAAGCACTGGTTAGGCCCCATTTGGAGTACTGTGAGCAATTTTGGGCCCCACACCTCAGGAAGGACATATTGGCACTGGAGCGGGTCCAGCGGAGATTCACACGGATGATCCCAGGAATGGTAGGCCTGACATACGATGAACGTCTGAGGATCGTGGGATTATATTCATTGGAGTTTAGGAGGTTGAGGGGAGATCTGATAGAAACTTACAAGATAATGAACGGCTTAGATAGGATGGACGTAGGGAAGTTGTTTCCATTAACAGGGGAGACTAGGACGCGGGGGCACAGCCTTAGAATAAAAGGGAGTCACTTTAGAACAGAGATGAGGAGAAATTTCTTCAGCCAGAGAGTGGTGGGTCTGTGGAATTCATTGCCACAGAGGGCTGTGGAGGCCGAGACGTTGAGCGTCTTCAAGACAGAAATTGATAAATTCTTGATTTCTCGAGGAATTAAGGGCTATGGGGAGAGAGTGGGTAAATGGAGTTGAAATCAACCATGATTGAATGGTGGAGTGGACTCGATGGGCCGAATGGCCTTACTTCCGCTCCTATGTCTTATGGTCTTATAGAAGTTCATGAAGTGGCATTGCTGATAGGATATAGAAAGGAGATGTTACGGGTAGCACATGAGGTACCAGTAGGAGGTCATTTGAGAGTAAAGAAAACTCAAACTAAAATGCAAAAACATTTTTATTGGCCTCACTGCATAAAGATCATCTTAGAATCCCTATTCCTGTAACCTCACTTATTTATCCTGCTGATTGTCCTGACACTAGAGTCAATTTAGCATGGCCGATAAACCTAACCCGCACATCTTTGGAGTGGGGGTGTGGTTAAATTTTGGACATGGTTTGGAGATTTTGCCGATCATGTCACTCATGCCAGGTAATAGGAAAACCTCAAGAGGTGATAAAACCAGCATATTTCATACCCATTCCAGCATCTGAGGAACCTTTTACAAAAGTCTTAATTGATTGCGTAGGACCCCTCCCTAAAATGAAAAGTGGGAATCAATATCTATTAACCATAATGGATGGGTCTACTAGATTTCCAGAGGCTATTCCATTACGCAATATTACAGCTAAAAGGATTATAGAGGAGTTACTTAAATGTTTTACTCAGTATGGACCACCCGCAGATCACATCAAGCATAAAATTTTACATCAAAGTTGTTCAAGGAGGTTATGGATAGCTTAGGAGTAAAACAATTTAAATCAACTGCGTACCGTCCAGGATTGTAGGGAGAGTTAGAGTGGTGGTATCAAAATTTAAGAACAATGTTGAGGGCTTATTGACAAAATTATCCAGATGGTTGGGATAAAGGCATTCCATTTGTACTCTTTGCAATCAACTAAATTCAGTCCATTTGAATTGATTTTTGGCCATCAGGTAAGATGGCCACTTAAATTGATTAAGGAGAAATTGGTGAGTTAGCGTTCTGAGACTACATTATTCGACTATGTGTCAAATTTTAGGGAAAAGCACAGTATCATCACCCCTTCCCCTTAAGAAAAAAAATTAACATCAATAATCAAAGATGGTTTTATTTTTCAAAATCTTTTAGTTTCACACTACTAGTACTCCACAATGTACACATACATTTTATAAAATCAAAACATGCAAACATAACAGTAATATAGCCCATTTCAATCCTTGTCTTCCACCTTCGAACACTCCTTCTCCTTTCATCAAATTAATGACAAAGCATCAGCAATCATATTCTCTCTTTCTGCCATATGTATAAACTTCAAGTTAAATGGCTGCAACAATAGACTCAATCTAAACAGTTTTGCAATTTTATTCTTAAATTTTTCCAAAAGCATCAATGTATGTGATCAGTAAATGCAACCATCTCAGATGCATTACTGGCAACATAAATGTTAAAATATTGCAATGCCAGCACCAAACTCAAAGTTTTTCTCCATTGTTGAACATTTCTTCTGAAGACATTTAGCTTTTTGGAAAAATACTCAATAGACCGTTCAATTCTCTCGTCGTCTTCTTGTAATAGTACATCACCAATGGCCATATCACTTGCATCGATGGCCACCTTGAATAGTTTTGAATAATTTGGTGTGGCCAACCTAGGGGCAATGGTTAAAACAGCCTTCAGGCGATCAAAGGCCTGTTGACACTCTGCCGTCCACTGAAATTTGCTACATTTCTTCAGCAAGTCAGTCAGTGGAACAACTGCACTGCTAAAATTCGGCACAAATTTCCGGTAAAAACCACTCAGGCCCAGAAATCTCATTATTTCTCTTCTGATGAACCTGTCTCTGGGGTTACCAGGCATAGCCGTTTTGTTTTAGCACAATGCTGTCTCTGCTGGTATCTAATTCTTGCTGAAGCAATATAATAGGCATCTTGTTTATTTTTAATCTGGGCCTAATGCAAGGGTCCTGGAGTTTTATGACCCTTTTGGAATTGTTGGGTGGAGACTGATTGGCAAGTCAGGTGGTACCTTGGAACAGTTTTTTTCAAGGGAAAATCCAAAGATTTTGGTTTCATTTTGGGCAGAAGCTGTTTGGACTGCAGACTGAAAGCAGTGTTTTCTGTATTTCTCTCTCTCTCTCTCTGGAGTGTAAATTCTGCTATCTGTGGGTTGCTGCTACTGAAGAGGACAGTATGTTTCTATCTCATTGTCTCCAGAGGTGACTGAAAGCTCCAAGGCTGGAAAGCCTCAGCTCAAAATCCAACATTTCAAAGGACCAATTTACAGCAGGTGTTTCAAAGCTGCAGAATCCAGCATCACATGGGCATACTTGGTTTTTTGTAACAAGCCTAGAAGGGAGGTGTATGTTTATGGGATGTTGTTTGATTTGGAACCACATACTTATCTGTTAATTTTTATACAATATCATGTTATTTTTGTAATTGGTAGAAGTTAAGCTAATTTTCTTATTGTATTTTAACTGAGTGTCTTAGTTATTTTTGTTTGATAAAAGGTCCCGAGTGGGTCACTTGAATCATACCTGGAATGAAACATCTTATGCTCACCCGTGCCAAATTCAAAGAGTAAAATTTATGGTCTAGGCTGACATCATAAAACACCTTGGGTTTCTGGCCTGGATCATAACAAAGGCAAGATGCCAGTCCACCAGGTGAGTCTGAAACATTTCAGATGCTTCATAAGGAAGGTAGACAAGTTCACTGCATGATTGCCGAGATGTTCATAATCTTTTTAAAATCACATGGTCCATTGCATAGTGATTCATCATGTCAGGGATATCTTTGATTTGATTTGATTTGATTTATTGTCACATGTATTAACATACAGTGAAAAGTATTGTTTCTTGCGCGCTATACAGCCAAAACATACCGTTCATAGAGAAGGAAACGAGAGAGTGCAGAATGTAGTGTTACAGTCATAGCTAGGGTGTAGAGAAAGATCAACTTAATGCAAGGTAATTCAAAAGTCTGACAGCAGCAGGGAAGAAGCTGTTCTTGAGTCGGTTGGTATGTGACCTCAGACTTTTGTATCTTTTTCCCGAAGGAAGAAGGTGGAAGAGAGAATGTCCAGGGTGCATGGGGTCCTTAATTATGCTGGCTGCTTTGCCGAGGCAGCGGAAGTGTAGACAGAGTCAATGGATGGAAGGCTGGTTTGCGTGATGGATTGGGCTACATTCACGACCTTTTGTAGTTTCTTGTGGTCTTGGGAAGAGCACGAGCCATACCAAGCTGTGATACAACCAGAAAGAATGCTTTCTATGGTGCATCTATAAAAGTTGCTGAGAGTCATAGCTGACCTGCCAAATTTCCTTCGTCTTCTGAGAAAGTAGAGGCGTTGGTGGGCTTTCTTAACTATAGTGTCGGCATGGGGGGACCAGGACAGTTTGTTGGTGATCTGGATACCTAAAAACTTGAAGCTCTCGGCCCTTTCTACTAGGTCCCCATTGATGTAGACAGGGACATGTTCTCCTTTACGCTTCCTGAAGTTGATGACAATCTCCTTTGTTTTGTTGACATTGAGGGAGAGATTATTGTTGCTGCACCAGTTCACCAGATTCTCTATCTCATTCCTGTATTCTGTCTCTTCATTGTTTGAGATCCGACCCACTATGGTGGCGTCGTCAGCAAACTTGAAAATCGAATTAGAGGGGAATTTGGCCACATAGTCATAGGTGTACAAGGAGTATAGCAGGGGGCTGAGAACACAGCCTTGTGGGGCACCGGTGTTGAGGATTATCGTGGAGGAGGTGTTGTTGCCTATCGTCACTGATTATGGTCTGTGAGTTAGGAAGTTCAGGATCCAGTTGCAGAGGAAGGTGCCAAGGCCCAGGCCACGGAGTTTGGAGATGAGTTTCGTGGGAATAATAGTGTTGAAGGTTGAGCTGTAGTCAATAAATAGGAGTCTGACATAGGTATCCTTGTTATCTAGGTGTTCCAGGATTGAGTGCAGGGCCAGGGAAATGGCGTCTGCTGTGGACCTGTTACAGCAGTAGGCAAACTGTAGTAGATCCAGGTAGTCCGGGAGGCTGGAATTGATTCGTGCCATGACTCACCTTTCAAAGCACTTCATAATGATGGATGTCAGAGCCACCGGCCGATAATCATTAATGCACGTTGCTTGGTTTTTCTTAGGTACCGGGATGATGGTCATCTTCTTGAAGCAGATAGGGACCTCGGATTGTTGTAAAGAGAGGTTGAAGATGTCTGTGAATAACTCAGCCAGCTGATCCATGCAGAATCTGAGTGCACATCCCAGTACCCCATCCGGGCCAGTTGCTTTCCGTGGGTTGACCTTCAAGAAAGCTGCTCTGACATCTGCAATGGTAACCCCAGAGACAGGTTCATCCAGGGCTTCCAGAGTAGAGGGCATGCTCTCGCTGACCTCTTGCTCAAAATGGGCGTAGAATGCATTGAGCTCATCAGGGAGACGTGCGTTGGAGCTGGTGATTTTACATGCCTTCAACTGGTAGCCTGTTATGTCTTGCAGACCTTGCCATAGTTGGCAGGGGTCGGTGTGGCTAGCTTGGTCCGGTACTGTCTTTTGGCATCTTTGATGGATCTCCTTAGATCATATCTGGCTTTCTTGTATAGGTCAGTGTCGCCTGACTTGAACGTCTCAGACCTGGACTTCAGCAAGCAGTGGATATCCCTGTTCATCCATGGTTTCCGGTTGGGCAACACATGGATTTGCTTCTTTGGCACACAGTCTTCTACACACTTACTGATGAAGTCAGTTACTGTACTGGCGTACTCGTTCAGGCTGGTCACAGAGTGTTTAAATACTGACCAGTCTACTAACTCCAAGCAGCCCCGTAGGAGATCATCCAATTCCTCAGACCAACAGATATCTTGGAACAAACTGGCTTGACATCAGTCTTGGACAGCCCAGGTAAATCCAGCTGGGCTCCTCTTTCAATCAAGGCCAAATATATTGAAGGGAAATATTATTTGCAGTGTTAAATTAAAAGATAGGGTGATTGTTCACTCTTTTCACTCAAGTGCAACAACAAGCACTCCAGGTTGGAATGATCTGCTGATGGAGGAAAGGACTGGACCAATTCACACTGCTCAAGTCCCCAATACCCAAATATAACATTATCTGATCCAAAATGTGGCTGAATTCTTGCACTTAGTGATAAGCTAATACAGTCCATAGATGACAGCCAGGTTATATTGATTGAATACTTGTTCTTCTAAGAGATTTTTCTTCTAAACCAGCTGCTTTGTAGTATTCACAGCAAACTCTCTGTCCTTAGTCACTGCCCTCCATATGTCCCTGATGAACTTGCCCCTAGGGCTGAGGTGCATGAGGAGATGAGTCACAATAGCTACTGAGTTGTAAGAGGCCCAAAAAGTGATACCTTGTGGATCCTGATAAGGATCCAGATAAGGAATTGCCTCAGAAATGAGTCCTCGGCACTGCCCAGGGAGGCAGTGGTGTAGTGTTGTTGTGACTGGACTAGTATTCCAGAGACCAAGGGGACCCAGGTTTGAATCCCACGACGGCAATGGTGAAATGTGAACTCAACAAAACACTAGAATTTATGATGATTAAAAACACATCTGATCCACTTTATGGAAGGAAATCTGCCATCTTTACCTGTTCTGGTCTACATGTGATCCAGATCCACAGTCATGTGGTTGATTCATAAATGCCCTAGTGATGGACAATAAATTTTGGCCCACATCCCATGAATGAATCAAAAACCTCTCTGGGACCTGGTGCCGGAGTTCTCTGCCTCATCTTGTGCAGATGTTTTTAATGAGTTGAGCAACTGCACAGAGCTGTTGGGTCAGATCAGTTTTGAAGACCATGTGCAGCAGCTTGCTCTGTTGATCATTGGGCAAACACTTGAAAATGAGTTCTACAGTCTGATGACACTTTTGAAGGATACAACAGGATTCACTGGTTGTTCGCAACGTGTTTCCAGAACATCTAACCACTCCTGTTGCTGTTCGAATCTGACACCTTCATATGATAACTTAGATGGATAGCATGATGTACACTGTGTCCAGGGAACATCTGTCAAAGTGGGAGCAGATAGTCCACACAGCACAGCATCAGTCCTCCAAGTAGGGTCCTCGCTATTTCCAGCTTCCACTTGAGCTTCATCGAGCTTCACCAGCTCTATAGTTGTATGTATAACTCTCTGCAGCCTATGGTCTTCACTTAAAGTGATTGCCTCATTGTTGAATATACGGAGTTCAAAAATTCCAGTCTGTAATCTTTGACCATGTCTTACTCCCCCTTCCCTGTCATACCCCATTGTGTTTCTTGTTTTTTACATGTTTTAGTTTTTCTTTTATTTTCATTTTCTGACAGAAACACACCTATTCTAGGCACATCTATTGTTACTTTGTTTCTTGCCCATGTCATTCCTTTTGGGCCTACATTACTAACATCTGTCATTCAATATCTCTTGTCTTCCATTTCTTCTAGTTCTGATAAGTTAGAAATAATAACACCTTTAATTCAAAATTTTGGAGCTTCATTGAGTGTCTTTTTTGTTATTCTCTATGTGGCTGGTAAACTGAATTACATAGAATCCCTTCAGTGCAGAAGGAGGCCATTCAGCCCATCGAGCCCGCACCGACCACAATCCCACCCAGGCCCCACTCCCGCAACTCCACACATCCACCCCGCTATTGCCTCTGACACTAGGGTCAATCTAGCATGGCCAACCAACCCAACCTGCACATCCCCGGACTGTGGGAGGAAACTGGAGCACCCAGAGGAAACCCACGCAGACACGGAGAGAACGCGCAAACTCCACACAGACAGCGACCTGAGGTCGGAATTGAATCCGGGTCCCTGGTGCTGCGAGGCAGCAGCGCCAACCACCATGCCACCCCACATTTGTATATCATGATTAATTATTTCCCACCGTCTAATTTTGTTTTACTGAAAGTTTCTAATTGAATCCTTTCCCCATGTCAAAACTATAGGGGAGGGAAGCAAATATATATCTGTACAAATAAAACGTTATCTTTGTCCCGATGTTACAATTAAACTGAGAGATTTCTTCCAAACACAACAACATCTCGATCACTGGTAAAAGATCGTAACCAGGAACTGACATTGTATTCAGAAACTACAGACTGCAGTCATGTGGCAAATAACTGATACAGTTATTTGCCACATGACTGCGGTGCGGCAGTGAATGCACCTGAGATATATATTCATACATGTATAGTTCCTAGCTCTTTCTTTAAAATATATATGATGCTACGATATCAAATAACTATTCCAATCATGAACTTTTTTATAAACTAAAGAAAATTAAAAGGGGATGCGCCCTCCTTTGCTGCTCTCCTTTAACACTACGTGGCGATGCCGGCATTGGGGTAAGCACAGTAAGAAGTCTCACAACACCAGGTTAAAGTCCAACAGGTTTATTTGGAATCACAAGCTTTCGGAGCGCTGCTCCTTTATCAGGTGAGTGGAGAGGTGGGTTCACAAACCCGGCATGTATAGACAAAGACACAATTGCAAGATAATGGCTGAAATGTGAGACTTTACAATGCGAGTGGAGAGAGGGATAATCACAGAGTAAAGAGGTGTGAATTGTCTCAAGCCAGGATAGTTAGTAGGATTTTGCAAGCCCAGGTCAAATGGTGGGGGTTACATGTAGTATGACATGAATCCAAGATTCTGGTTGAGGCTGTCCTCGTGTGCGAAACTTGACTATCAGTTTCTGCTCAGCGATTCTGCGTTTTCGTGTGTCTTGAAGGCTGCCTTTGAAGAACGCTTACCCGAAGATCGGAGGCTGAATGCCATTGACTGTTGAAGTGTTCCCCAACTGGAATGGAACACTACTGCCTGGTGATTGTCGTGCGGGCGTCCATTCATATGGTGTCATAGCATTTGCATGGTCTGGCCGATGTACCATGCCTCGGGACATCCTTTCCTGAGTCGCATGAGTATGTACTGTATACCTGGTGGGTGGTATTCTCACATGTGATGGTGTTATCTGCGTCAATGATCTGGCATGTCTTGCAGAGACTGCCGTGGTCGTTGTTCTCCTGAAGGCTGGGTAGTTTGCTGCGAACCATTGTGAACCCACCTCTCCACTCACTTGATGAAAGAGCTGTGCTCCGGAAGTTCGTGCTTCCAAATAAACCTGTTTGACTTTAACCTGGTGTTGTGAGACTTCTTACTGTGCTCCTTTTACACCTCGCTGTTGGATCACTGCTGCTGCTTCACTGTTTTAGTCGCAATTGGCCTGAATGAAGAAAGTCAGGCACGACAGGGACTTTGCAATTCGAGCGAAGGTAAGTCACTACGGAATGGTAATCTGCTGGTGATGGCCACTCCGAGGAAGTTACGGGCCACGGTGTCACTTGCTGGTGACATTGTTAATGATGGACTGCTTGTTGGTGATGCTGGTGAAGTTGTCTTGCTCATTAATGGTGTTGCTAATGTTGATCTTTTCGACTTTTCAGGTGTAGGTCGAAGATGTTCCTTCTCATTTACTTACCAGTTTCCGTCTTAACTTCACCAACAACATTTGCTGAGTTCCAGGTTTTCATGATCAGATTCTGCACATGTACAGTTTATTCTTTCAATAATTCAGACAGGGATTTGGCATGTTTGTTAAAGTGTTAAACATCTATCTGTGCTTCAGAGTTGTCTTACTTTCTCCCAGTCACTTGGAGGGAGTATCTTGCTTAGCAGAATGTCTTATACTTCCCGTGGACAATTAAGTAGATCAGAGTGACAATAAGGCAAGATTTTGGTTTGGAGCACTGGCTACCCATTTCATGGCCTGCTCAAAAATGTGGATGGTCCTATTAACCTATGCTATGAAGTTAAAAAGTTAAAGTAAAATTCAGCATTTCAGCAAGTAAAAATCACCATTTGACCCAATCCCACCAGTTAACTGCCAGTGGGAATTAGATACAACAGGTATTTGACAGCCAAAGACAATGTTTACAGATAGGATGTTTGCACAGATACATACTTTTAATAAGATATAGACACAAATGACTATACTATAAGCATAAATGGGACACATTTCTATTAAATTTCATTGAATTCATGACACAACTGTTCATTTACGAAGTTCTATTACAAATGTTTTGCTATTCTAAGTAATAAACATAGTCAAGAAGCAATACATTTTATTTTCTTGTAACTAATTAACCAGCTGAAACATATCAAAAAACTGAAAATATTTAATCTAACATCTTTTTTTCGCTGTAGGAGTCAACCCTGCGAGTTTTGCCAGATTAACTACTGCACAATTGAAATATAATGTTCTTGAAAACTAGGAAATGAGTTGCATCAAAAGATATATTTTCATAAAGCTATGTATAGACAAAAATATTCTCAGGTCAAAAGCAGTAATTTGAAAAACTGCAGTTTGTTGTTTTTAGAATTATTGTGAGAAACAAATATATTTTTGTAAATTAAAGATTTTTTTATGGACTGAATTTGATTAAAGTATTCACATTTTTAATTTTTAAAAAAACTTAAACATATGCATTCTTATCAAATTGCTTTGGAGGGATCCCTGCATTCCTAGTTGGTCTCATGTCTTCTGCAACATTGTGTGCCATTGACCGGGAAGAAAAAAGGGATGCTGTAGCACTGTAGCCATAACCCACTCTGAAAGAAAGATTCATAAAGTTAATATGTTCAACAATCAATTCAATTCCCTATTAAATCTATGAATTAAAAAAATCTATAAAGATTCTATTTAAATATCTTGTTTAGATTGTGTTCTTCGTTGGCAAATTTGTAATGCTTGTTCCTGATTCCTCAATAGAGAAACCTCATCAAAATGGACAAATCTGTCATTTTGAAAACAGTATTGTTTCTGAACTGTATTTATTTCCTCCTGTTTCCTCTCCTATTCATGCTGCAGTGCCAGTTACTCCTCCAGCATTTCATCCAAGTGGTTGTTACTCAAGTGCAAACTCAAGATATTTTTTGGCTGTTTAGTTACCATAGAAGATATCACATCAAAGGCATTTCCTAACTTTAAACATACATGCAATAATGCCCAGAGTATTTATGTAGTGAGTAAGAGGTGGAAACCTCAGCTGATGCTTTTTATTTGTTCCTTGACCAGCAGACTGAAGTTGTTCAAGTGCCCCAATTTCCTTCATTTCCTTACTCATCACCTCTGGGCCACATGAACAATCGATCACTAACCTGCTGTCCTGTAATGCCCCTTTTTTGATGATTTTGACTCTCAGTGTTCTGTTCGACAACCAATGTCTCCTGACCCCATATTTACCAGTTGATCTCCGGCATTGTTTCCCTGAGAGTCACTCTCTTTGATTCCCACCGTCTCCCCAACCCCATGGAGCCAGAGGTGCCAGGGAAGGGAGGTGGGTGTTGTTATGTTGATTAGATGAATCATGGTGAAGCACATGGTTAATTGAGCACATATAATGAGACACTTACTGACACAACTAAGGGATAGGGTGGAGCCAGGAGATTAATGGTTGTAACATTTTACTCTCTGAATTCATCTATTCCCAGTAAAGACCTGCTTTGGTTTCTTCCTTCCCAAACTGGCTATTATGAGTATATCACAGGATTTGGGTGGGGGACAGAGGGAGTCTGCTGGAGGTGTGAGGGCCAGCACATCCTTCCTTAGATATGGAGCCCAACATTGCTCACAATACTCCAAATATAGTTCTTTCTGGTTGTATCACAGCATGGGATAGCTCCTGCTCTGCCCAAGACTGCAAGAAACTACAAAGGGTCGTGAACAAAGCCCAGTCCATCACTCAAACCAGCCTCCTATCCATTGACTCTGTCTATACTTCCCGCCAACTTGGAAAAGCAGCCAGCATAATTAAGGGCCCCACACACTCTGGACATTCTCTCTTCCACCTTCTTTCATCGGGAAAAGGTACAAAAGTCTGAGGACACGTACCAAGCGACTTAAAAACAGCTTCTTCCCTGCTGCCATCAGACTTTTGAATGGACCTACCTCGCACTAAGTTGATCTTTCTTTACACCCTAGCTATGACTGTAACATTACATTCTTCACTCTCTCCTTTCCTTCTCTATGTATGGTATGCTTTGTCTGTATAGCATGCAAGAAACAATACTTTTCACTGTATACTAATACGTGTAACAATAAAAAATCAAATCAAATTACCAGAGCCATATAAAACCTCAGCAGTACATCTCTGCTTTTGTATTCTAGACCTCTCGAAATGAATGCGAACATTACATTTGCCTTCCTAACTACAAACTCAACCTGCAAGTTAACATTAAGAGAATCCTGAACTAGAACTCAAGTCCCTTTGTGTTTCTGATTTCTGAATGCTCTCCCCATTTAGAAAATAGCCTATGCCTCTTATTTTCCTACCAAAGTGCATAACCTCACATTTTCCCACGTTGTATTCCATCTTCCACTACTCTGCCCATTCTCCTAACTTGTCCAAGTCCTTCTACAGCCTCCCCGCCTCCTCAATACTACCTGTCCCTCCACCTATCTTTGTATCATCTGCAAACTTAGCCACAATGCCCTCAGTTCCTTCATCTAGATCAGTGATGTATAAAGTGAAAAGTTGTGGTACCAACACTGTCTCCTGTGGAATTCCACTAGTCACCGACTGCGATCCTGGAAAGGACCCTTTTATTCCCACTCTCTGCCCTCTGCCACTCAGCCAATCTTCTGTCCATGCTAGTACCTTGCCTCTAACACCATGGGCTCTTACTTTAGCAGCCTTCTGTGCGGCACCTTGTCAAGGGCCTTGTGGAAATCCAAGTAAGCAGCAGGCGGGCGACACAGCCTCGGTTCACTGTCTGTGTGGAGTTTGCACATTCTTCCCATGTCTGCATGAGTTTCCTGCGGGTGCTCCTCCCACAGTCCAAAGATGTGCGGGTTAGGTTGAATGGCCATGCTAAATTGACCCTAGACTCAGGGGATTAGCAGGATAAATAAGAACATAAGAACATAAGAAATAGGAGCAGGAGTTGGCCATCTGGCCCTTCGAGCCTGCCCCACCATTCAACAAGATCATGGCTGATCTGAAGCGAATCAGTTCCACTTACCCGCCTGCTCCCCATATCCCCTAATTCCCTTATCGATCAGAAAACTATCTACCCGTGATTTAAACATATTCAACGAGGAAGCCTCCACCACTTCAATGGGCAGAGAATTCCAGAGATTCACTACCCTCTGAGAGAAGAAGTTCCCCCTCACCTCTGTTCTGAACCAGCCCCCCCTTATTTTGAGGCTGTGCCCTCTAGTTCTGGTTTCCCTTCTAAGTGGAAAGAATCTCTCCACCTCTACCCTATCCAGCCCCTTCATTATCTTATATGCTCTATAAGATCACCCCTCATCCTTCTAAACTCCAACGAGTACAGACCCAATCTGTTTAATCTCTCCTCATAAGCTACACCCCTCATCTCCGGTATCAACCTGGTGAACCTTCTCTGCACTCCCTCCAAGGCCAATATATCCTTTCGCAAATAAGGGGACCAAAACTGCACACAGTATAAGGGGACCAAAACTGCACACAGTATAAGGGGACCAAAACTGCACACAGTAATATGTGGGGTTATGGGAATAGGGCCTGGGTGGGATTGTGATCAATGGAGACTCGATGGGTCAAATGGCCTCCTTCTGTGCCATAGGGCTTCTATGGATTCTATGATAACATCCACTGGTTCACCTTTGTCTAATCTGCTTGTTACCTCCTCAAAAGAATTCTCACAGATTTGTCAGGCATGACTTCCCCTTGAAACCATGCTGACTTTGCTCGATTTTATCATGTGCTTCCAAGTATTTTGAAATCTCATCCGTAATAATGGATCTTAAAATCTTACCAATGACTGAGATCAGGCTAACCATCCTGTAATTTTCCTTCTTAAACAGGGGTGTTACATTAACAATTTTCCAGTCCTCTGAGGCCCTCCCTGACTCCAATGATTCCTGAAAGATCACCACTATCTCTTCAGCTATCTCCTTCAGGGTATAGTCCCTGATACAGGTAATTTATCCACCTTCAGACCTGTCAGTTTCCCTAGCACCTTATCCTTGGTAATGGCCACCATACTCACCTCTACCCCCTGACTCTCTTAAAGTTTTGGTAATTCCACAATTCCATTGTGAAGATTGATGCAAAGTTCCTACCAATTCCTCTGCCATTTCTTTGTTCCACATTACTACTTCTCCAGCATAATTTTCCAGTGGTCCAATGTCCACTCTTGCCTCTCTCTTACCCTTTATATATCAAAATATCTTATTTCATATTACTGGCTAACTTACCCTCATATTTCATTTTCTTCTCCCTTATTTATTTTTTTGTTGTCTTCTGTTGGTCTTTAAAGACTTCCCAATCCCCTGGCTTCCCACTAAACTTTGCCACATTGGATGCTTTTTCTTTTGCTTTCTGCTGCCCCTGACTTCCCCCATCAGCTATGGTTGCCTCATCCTCCCCTTAATATGCTTCTTCTTCCTTGGATAGAAATTTTGCTGCATCTCCCGAATTAATGTTTTATATAGTCCCAGCATAAACTCTATGCCTTGGCATCTACACAATATGCCTTCTTACTTTATCCACCTGTTCTACTACCTGAAGGGACCTGTGTACATGCACACCATAGAATCCCAACGGTGCAGAAGGAGGCCATTTGGCCCATTGAGCCTGCACCGACAAGAATCCCACCCAGGCCCTATCCCCATAACCCCATGTATTTACCCTGCTGATCCCCCTGACACAAAATTTCACATTGTCAATCAACCTAACCCGCACATCTTGGACTCTGGGAGGAAATCAAAGCACCTCGAGGAAACCCACACAAACATGGGAGAACATGCAAAGTCCACACAGGCACCCAAGGCTAGAATTGAACCCAGGTCCCTGGCGCTGTGGGGCAGCAATGCTAACTACTGTGCCACCATGCTGCCCAAGATCCCTCTGATCTTCCCAGGGTCCTGCTGGTTCATCATGTACTCCCTTGCCTGATTTGTCCTGCCTAAATGTATCACCTTACATTTATGCATCTTCGGTGGAGGCCAAGATGGATCACTTACTCAACGCTTCTGTCCTAAAATTGTTGCAAATGCTTCAGCCTTGCCTTTTGTACTGATGTGCTGGGCTCCCCCCATCATTTAGGATGGGAATATTTGTAGAGCCTCTTCCCCCAGTGTGTTGTTTAATTGTCCATCACCGTTCACCACTAGATACGGCAGGATTGCAGAGCTTGGATCTGATCCGTTAGAATTGCTTGGCTCTGTCATTCACTTACTGCTTCCGCTGTTTGATATGTAAGTAATCCTATGTTGTAACTTCACCACTTGACATTTCATTTTTATGTATGTCTGGTCTTGCTCCTGGCATGTCCTCCTGCACTGTTCATTGAACCAAGGTTGATCTTCTGGCTTGGTGGTAATGGTAGAGTGGGAGATATGCCAGACCATGAGATTACAGATAGTGGTCAAATGTAATTCTGCCACTGCTCATGAACCACAGCACCTCATGGATGCCCAGTTTTGAGTTGCTAGATCTGTTTGAAATCTATCCCATTAAGCACAGTGATACTGCCACACAACACGATAGAGGGTATCCTCAGTGTGAAGACAAGGACTCTGCGGTGGTCACTCCTACCACTAATGTCATGGATAGATGCATCACAGGAGGCATGGTGGCACAGTGATTAGCACTGCTGCCTCTCAACGCAAGGAACCTGAGTTCAATCCTGGCCTTGGGTGACTGGAGTTTGCACGTTCTCCCCGTAGCTTGCATTGCGTGGGCTTCCTCCGGCTGCTCCAGTTTCCTCCCACAGTCCAAAGATGTGCATGTTAGGTGGATTGGCTATGCTAAATTGTCCCTTAGTGTCCAAAGATGTGGATTCGCCATGCTAAATTGTCCTTCAGTGACAGTGAGACTAGCAAGGTAAATACATGAGGTTACGGGGATAGAGCCTGGGTGGGATTGGTGTAATGCAGGTTTGATGGGCCGAATGGCCTTTTCTGGAACCATAGGAATTTTATGATTCTACAATCTGTGACAGGCAGATTTGCGAGGATGAGGTCAAGTAAGATTTTTTCTCTTTGCGATTCCACCAACACCTGCTTGTCCTTTACTCAGCAGAGATGCTACCAAGCTACTCTTTGTGATGTTAATTGAAGTCCTCCACACGGAGTATATTTTGTGTTCTTGCCACCCTCAGTGTTTCCTCAAAGTGGTGCTTGACCTGCCTTAAGTGTAAAATTGTCAACCATATTTGAGAATTGCTCAGAGGCTTGTCATTCCCCATCTTTGCAGCGCCGCCCCCCCACCACCCCACCCCCACCACACCACCCCACCCCCACCACACCACCCCCCCACCCCACCCCCCCACCCCACCCCCACCACCCCATCCAACCCCACCACCCCCACCACCCCACCCCCACCACCCCATCCCACCCCCACCACCCCACCCCACCCCCACCACCCCACCCCACCCCCACACCCCCACCCCCACCCCCCCACCCCACCCCACCCCCACCACCCCACCCCACCCCCACACCCCCACCCCCACCCCCCCACACCCCCACACCCCCACCCCCACCCCATCTTTTTTGAATCTTTTGAGAACTTCCTCTAAATTGACCCTATGCTCCCCAGGTGATGCCTCTGTTATTAAGACATTGCTCAGATACATGACCACTCTGGAGATCCCTGCAAGAGGCTTTCCATGGTGCACTGAAAGATAGCGCAAGCAAATGAAATGCTAAAGGATAGTCTCATACATTGTAATGAGCCGTTATGCATACTAATTGTGACAAATTCTCTTGAATGTTCTTCCAGCTTAAGCTGTTGGTACATCTGACAGTTAAATCCATTTTCATGTACTTGGGGACTCCTGACAGTTTAGCGGAAAGTCTTTTATCCTAGCAATAGGATTTCTGTCCATTTGAGCAGCTCTGTTTACCATCAGCTTTTAATCACCGCAAATCCTCGCTGTGATTTTTAGTTTAGCACTGTGACTATTGGCGCAGCCCACTCCGAGAACTGTAAGGTTTGATTATCCCTAGTCTTCCAACCTCTTCAACTCCACCTCAGCTTTTCGATGTACTGCACCACTGATGTTGTGGATCACTGGGACTGTTTCTGGGGAAGGTGGGGTATGTACAAATGAAACAGCCTGCATCTGAACCACATTGGGACCAACATCCTTGTGGGTAGGTTTGCTGGTGCTGTTTGAGTTTAAACTAGCCTGGCAGGTGGACAGGGCACAGAACATGAGTAAAATAGAAACACATCATGCTATAGTAAAGGAAGCAGGTCAGAGTGAATTCAGCTATGCTAAGAGTGTAATAGGTAAGACTGGTGAGTTAAAGGCATGGAAATGTGATATTGTAGCTATCACAGAGACATGTTTGAGAGAAGGGCAGGACTGGTAATTCAATGTTCAGGGTATAGGATCTTTAGGTGAGACAGAGGAGAGTGTATAAAGGGAGGTGGTGCAGCACTATCAATTAAAATAAGGCAGGATCTGGCGAAGGTTGACTGGGAACAGCTCCTTGCGGGTAAATATACAATGGAGCAATGGGTGACATTCAAACAGGAACTGGGGAGAGTACAGATCCAACATGTACTCTGTAGGGGGAAATGTAGGAGCAATGAGTTCAGTGAACCCTGGCTGTCCAGGATAATTCAAGAATGGATGAGGAAGAGGAGAAAGATTTTTAGCAAGTCCAAAGAGAAGAGGAAAGCTTATGTAGGGATGAGGAAACAAGGTTCAGATGGCTCGATTGAGGGTTACAAGTTAGCAAGGAATGAGCTGAAAAAGGGGCTCAGGAGAACTAGGAGGGGGCATGAGAAGTCCTTGGCAGGTTGGATCAAGGAAAACCCCAAGGCTTTTTACTCTTATGTGAGGAATAAAAGAATGACCAGGGTGAGGTTAGGGCCGGTCAAGGACAGTAGTGGGAACTTGTGTATGGAGTCAGTAGAGATAGGAGAGGTGATGAATGAATACTTTTCTTCAGTGTTCACCAAGGAGAGGGGCCATGTTTTTGAGGAAGAGAAGGTGTGACAGGCTAATAGGCTGGAGGAAGTAAATGTTCGGAGGGAGGATGTACTAGCAGTTTTGAATAAACTGAAGGTCGATAAGTCCCCTGGGCCTGATGAAATATATCCTAGGATTCTTTTGGAGGCAACGGATGAGATTGCAGAGCCTTTGGCATTGATCTTTGCGTCTTCACTGTCCACGGGGATGGTGCCAGAGGACTGGAGAGTGGCGAATGTTGTTCCTCTGTTTAAGAAAGGGAATAGAAATGACCCTGGTAATTATAGGCCGGTTAGTCTTACTTCGGTGGTTGGTAAGTTGATGGAAAAGGTCCTTAGGGATGGGATTTATGACCATTTAGAAAGATGCGGATTAATCTGGGATAGTCAGCACGGATTCGTGAAGGGCAAGTCTTGCCTCACAAATTTGATTGAATTTTTTGAGGAGGTAACTAAGTGTGTTGATGAAGGTAGGGCAGTTGATGTCATATACATGGATTTTAGTAAGGCGTTTGATAAGGTCCCCCATGGTCGACTTATGATGAAAGTAAGGAGGTGTGGGATAGAGGGAAAGTTGGCCGATTGGATAGGTAACTGGCTATCTGATCGAAAACAGAGGGTGGTGGTGGATGGAAATTTTTTGGACTGGAGGCAGGTTGCTAGCAGAGTGCCACAGGGATCAGTGCTTGGTCCTCTGCTCTTTGTGATTTTTATTAATGACTTAGAGGAGGGGGCTGAAGGGTGGATCAGTAAATTTGCTGATGACACCAAGATTGGTGGAGTAGTGGATGAGGTTGAGGGCTGTTGTAGGCTGCAAAGAGACATAGATAGGATGCAAAGCTGGGCTGAAAAATGGCAGGTGGAGTTTAACCTTGATAAATGTGAGGTGATTCATTTTGGTAGGACAAATTTAAATGTGGATTACAGGGTCAAAGGTAGGGTTCTGAAGACTGTGGAGGAACAGAGAGATCTTGGGGTCCATATCCACAGATCTCTGAAGGTTGCCACTCAAGTGGATAGAGCTGTGAAGAAGGCCTATAGTGTGTTAGCTTTTATTAACAGGGAGTTGGAGTTTAAGAGCCGTGGGGTTATGCTGCAACTGTACAGGACCTTGGTGAGACCACATTTGGAATATTGTGTGCAGTTCTGGTCACCTCACTATAAGAAGGATGTGGAAGCGCTGGAAAGAGTGCAAAGGAGATTTACCAGGATGTTGCAGTTGTATAGAACGTTGGTTCGGCCGCATTTGGAATACTGCGCCCAGTTCTGGTCGCCACACTACCAGAAGGACGTGGAGGCTTTAGAGAGAGTGCAGAGGAGGTTTACCAGGATGTTGCCTGGTATGGAAGGGCTTAGTTATGAGGAGAGATTGGGTAAACTGGGGTTGTTCTCACTGGAAAGACGGAGGATGAGGGGTGACCTAATAGAGGTGTATAAAATTATGAAAGGCATAGATACGGTGAACGGTGGGAAGCTTTTTCCCAGATCGGTGGTGACGTTCACGAGGGGTCATAGGTTCAAAGTGAGCGGGGGGGAGGTTTAACACGGATATCAGAAGGACGTATTTTACACAGAGGGTGGTGGGGGCCTGGAATGCGCTGCCGGGCAAGGTGGTGGAGGCAGGCACACTGGGAACATTTAAGACTTATCTAGATAGCCACATGAACGGAGTGGGAATGGAGGGATACAAAAGAATGGTCTAGTTTGGACCAGGGAGCGGCGCGGGGTTGGAGGGCCGAAGGGCCTGTTCCTGTGCTATATTGTTCTTTGTCCTTTGATGCTGCCTTGTTTGGAGGGTAGGTCTGATGAGGAAAGGTTGAGGGAGCTAGGGCTGTTCTCTCTGGAGCGGAGGAGGTTGAGGGGAGACTTAATAGAGGTTTATAAAATGATGAAGGGGATAGATAGAGTGAACGTTCAAAGACTATTTCCTCGGGTGGATGGAGCTGTTACAAGGGGGCATAACTATAGGGTTCATGGTGGGAGATATAGGAAGGATGTCCGAGGAGGTTCTTTACTCAGAGTGGTTGGGGTGTGGAATGGACTGCCTGCAGTGATAGTGGAGTCAGACACTTTAGGAACATTTAGGCGGTTATTGGATAGGCACATGGAGCACACCAGGATGATATGGAGTGGGATAGCTTGATCTTGGTTTCAGATAAAGCTCGGCACAACATCGTGGGCCGAAGGGCCTGTTCTGTGCTGTACTGTTCTATGTTCTATAAAGGAAGCAACTCAGCTGTGGCCTTAGAAGAATATAGGAAGTGCAAGAGGGAACTTAAGAAAGCAATTAGAAGAGCAAAAAGGGCGGGAAAAGGGGGGGGGGGGGGCGGTGGTCATGAAAAGGGACCTGTGAACAAAATTAGGGAGATTCTGAAGATATTTTATAAATACATCAAAGGGAAGAGGTTAACCAGGGAAAGAGTAGGGCCCATTGGAAACCAAGGGGATAATTTGTGTGTTAAGCCACAGGACACTGGAAGGGTGTTAAATGAATACTTCTCATCGGGAAAAGGAGAACATAGGTACAGAATTCAGGAAAAGGGATTGTGAGGAACTTGCACAGTTTGACATAGGAAATGAGGAGGTATTGGAGGATTTAATGGGCTTAAAAGTGGACAAGTCTCCAGGCCCGAATGAATGCAGGGTAAATACATGGGGGTGGCATTTGTCTTAAGGATGGTCTCTCCCACAACGATAACACTCATCAAACTCTTGTGGCTGAGGATTTCTCTTCTTTCTCTGGCGCTCCACTGGGCTTTCACTACTGGTACTCTGAGCAATCACTATTTCTCGCCAAATTTTGTTCACCTCGCCCTTCATGCCTTCCTCCTGTGAGGCCTCAGAAGGGCCCCGTGGCCCATGGTCACCCGCCCCTTAAAGGGACCAAGCTACCACAGAAGGTTAAACTGGAATTTCACCACCTTTGGTAGGAAGATATTTTAAATTGTACGCTCCCTCATAAAACAACATGATAAATGGGCACAAAATTAAGTAAAATACTTGTATGCTGGAATCTGAAACAAAAACAGCAATCTGGAAATATGCAGCAGGTCTGGTAGCATCTGTAGGGAGAGAAAACAGAGTAACACTGAGTCCGTTTGACTCTTTATTGGAACTAAAAGAGAGGGAGAAGTGTGTTGGATATCATACACAGTAAAAAGTCTCATAACACCAGGTTAAAGTCCAACAGGTTTATTTGGTAGCACGAGCTTTTCACCTTCTTTCGGTGAGTGAGTTGACAACTGAACAATGAGGAACACTACAGACAGTTTCCCACAGATCTGACCAAAAAGCACACCCGTCAACTCAATGGACTGATCAAGACCTTTGATCCGGACCTTCAGAGCATCCTCTGTGCTCTCATCCTACCTACTCCCTATGCTGGAGAGCTCTACTGCCTCCCGAAGATACACATGGCCAACACACCAGGCCGTCCCATCATATCAGGCAATGGGACCCTGTGTGAGAACTTCGCCGGCCACGTCGAGGGCATCCTGAAACCCACCATACAAAGAACCCCCAGCTTCTGTCACGACACTACGGACTTCCTATACAAAAACTCAGCACACATGGAGTAGTTGAACCAGAGCACTCCTTGTCACAATGGATGTCTTGGCATTCTACACCAGCATCCCCCATGACAATGGCATTGCCGCAACTGCCTCAGTACTCAATGCTGAAAACTGCCAATCTCCAGACACAATTCTACACCTCATCCGCTTCATCCTGGACCACAACGTCTTCACCTTCAACAACCAGTTCTTCATCCAGACTCACGGAACAGCCATGGGGACCAAATTCGCACCTCAATATACCAACATCTTCATGCACAGGTTCGAACAAGATCTCTTCACCGCACAGGACCTTCAACCGATGCTATACACTAGATACATCGATGACATTTTCTTCCTTTGGACTCACGGCGAACAATCACTGAAACAACTATATGATGACATCAATAAGTTCCATCCCACCATCAGACTCACCATGGATTACTCTCCGGAATCGGTTGCATTCTTGGACATGTGCATCTCCATCAAGGACGGTCACCTCAGCACTTCACTGTACCGCAAGCCCACGGATAACCTCACGATGCTCCACTTCTCCAGCTTTCACCCTAAACATGTTAAAGAAGCCATCCCCTACAGACAAGCCCTCCGTATACACAGGATCTGCTCAGATGAGGAGGATCGCAACCGAAACCTACAGATGCTGAAAGATGCCCTCATAAGAACAGGGTATGGCACTCGACTCGATCGACATTTCCAACATGCCACAGTGAAAAACCTCACCGACCTCCTCAGAAGACAAATACAGGACATGGCAAACAGAGTACCCTTCGTCATCCAGTACTTCCCCGGACCGGAGAAGCTATGACATTTTGTCCGGAGCCTTTGACATGTCATCAATGAAGATGAACATCTCGCCAAGCCCATCCCCACACCCCCACTTCTTGCCTCCAAACAACTGCGCAACCTCAAACAGATCATTGTCCGCAGCAAACCACCCAGTCTTCAGGAGAACAGTGACCACGACACCACACAACCCTGCCACAGCAACCTCTGCAAGACGTGCCGGATCATCGACACGGATGCTATCATCTTATGTGAGAACACCATCCACCAGGTACACGGTGCATACTCTTGCGACTCGGCCAACATTGTCTACCTGATATTCTGCAGGAAAGAATGTCCCGAGGCATGGTACATTGGCGAGACCATGCAGACGCTATGACAACGGATGAATGGACACTACTCGACAATCACTAGACAGGAGTGTTCTCTTCCTGTCGGGGAACACTTCAGCAGTCAAGGGCATTCAGCCTCTGATCTTCGGGTAAGTCTTCACACTATCTGTAACCCCCACGACTTGCAAAATCTCACTAACTCTCCTGGCTTGAGACAATTCACACCTCTTTAACCTGTGCTTAACCCTCTCTCCACTCACATTGCCTGTATCTGTAAAGACTTGATTACCTGTGAAGATTTGCATTCCAACCATTATTTTGTAAATTGTGTCTGTGTCAATGTATGCCCTGTTTGTGAACACAACTCTTCACTCACCTGAAGAAGGAGCAACGCTCCAAAAGCTCATGCTACCAATTGAACCGTTGGACTTTAACCTGGTGTTGTGAGACTTCTTACTGTGCTTACCCCAGTCCAACGCCATCTCCACATCATGGATATTATACAGTCAGTAACTGATGGAGGAGAAAGGTCACCGTCTAAAGTTATTGAACTCAATGTTGAGTCCTGAGGGTTGTAATGCGCCCTACTGGAAGATGAGATGCTGTTCCTCCAGCTTGATAAAGAAACAAATCCACTGTAAGAATGCGTAAATTGCTTTGTGTATTATCATATGTTTATTGCCATAAAAGTAGGATTTTAAACACTTCTTCGATCAATATAGTATCTCAGTAAGCTTATTTGATCTTACCTTGGAGAATCTTTACCATTAGATAAGGAGAAACAAAATATTGCACCTCCTAATATGGAAAGTGAAGATCCAGCCCAACCAATAAACAAAGCAGCTCCTAATTCATATCTACAGAAGAACATAAACATTTTTAATTTTTTCTCCTTGACAAGTGGACTTAATGTTTAAAAATCTGTAGCAATTTTGTTAAATTATGGGCACACTGGTATGAGTTACCACTTCAAGTATTCAGTTTTTGTGACAGGAATACACAAAACCAGGACCTTAAAAAGTTGCTACCTTGAACTCTATCGATTGCTATAAATTCATATCTACACTGTTTGAAACCACAACTAAATGGGTGTCAGTTATGGCCAGTTTATAGCACACTTGCCTCTGAGACAGAAAGTTATATATTTAAGTCCCATTTCACAAGAATCAAGGCTGATACTTCAGTGCACTTTCGGAGTGCTGACTATTGGGTGAGATATTAAATAAACTGAGGTCAGCTCTGCTCTGTTAGGTGAATTAGCTGTTAGGTGAATGCATTGTTTTGGAGAAGAGCTAGGAGTTATCCCTATTGTCCTGGCCATTATTTATCCCTCAATCAACATTAAAAAATAGATTGCTGTTTACAATTTTGCTGTTCATAAATCAGCTGCCACATTTCCAAATTACAACAGCCACTGTCCTTCAAAAAGTAATTCTTTAGCTGTAAAGCACTTTGGGGTGTGCAGTGGTTGGGAAAGGAGCTATATAAATGCAAGCCTTGATTTCCTGTATGTAAAAGTTTAACATGTGTAAATCAGCATAGATTCAAAACAACATGATGGAAATGAAATTATGCAAACCCATACAAAAGCTACAAGGAAAGATGAAGAATGGTTTAAAATTACTACAATTAATCAGGTAATAGTCACAGATTTTATATAGATTAAAAATTCATGATAAATGTCACAATTTGTTACTGTTCTAATTGAAGCAAAGATATACAGGAGTAATGAAACAGTTGTTAAAAAAAATTAAGGATAGATTCTACAGAAACAAACATTGCTTAATTAAACTGTAAACATCATTGAAGGACAAGAATACAAGATTCACATTCCAGCTAGCAGACATTTCCACCTGGATCATGACCCTATCATCAAACATTAGGCAGTTGTTTCCAGGACCATCACTAACCTGATCTCCTCTGGAGGTCTTCCCTCCATGGCTTCCCACTTTATAGACCACAGCCCTGAAAAACCTGCTCTACCTCATTCACATCATCCAGTCTTTCACGGGGCTACTTCACTGGACATATTTCTTCCTATCTTGATATGGCACCTTTTCTCCACTTGTCCAGCCTCTCCCCATTACATCCATGTCTCTTCTGATGCCTCATCATTTCAACAATTTCCAGTTCCTGGTTCACTATGGACTTCCAATTCCTCCAAACCTCTATCCCCTGCCAGGATGGTCTGAAGGCTCTCCATTTCATTCCTAAATAGAGCTCCAACTATTTTCCATCCAGCAACTTCTTTCTTTAGGAGCAGGCCATTCAGCCCATCAAGCCTTTTCCACCATTCAATGCGATCATGGTTGATCGTACGCTTCAATGTCCTTTGTCCACATAACTCCAGGAATCAGCTGTAAAGGAACAGTGCTTTTTTTGCACAAAATAAAGTAAAGCAAAAGCACAAGCCTGTGTTGAAAACAAACAGGTCCCAACCGCAATAATATAATCATGGACCCACTCAGGGTCTGCTTTATCCAGGACTCGGTATAGTAGCTCCACCTACTGAGTTAATTACCAGGCCCCAGGGAGCTTATATTCAATGAGTCCTACAGGGAGGTCAATCGGTGAATCTCCATACAAGTCCTGTGGGTTATCACAACCCACACTCTGCCCATAGCCCTTTATGTTATTAATCAGAAATCTGTCAATCTCTGTTTTAAACATACACAATTACCGAGCTTCCACAGTCCTCAGGGGTAGAGAATTCCAAACATTCACAACCCATGTAAAGAAATCTTTCCTCATCTCAGTCCTAAGTGGCTTCCCCCTTATTTTGAAATTGTACCCCCTGGTTCTGGACTCCCTAACCAAGGAAAACATCTTATCTGAATCTACCCTGTCTATTTTAAATATTTTTGTAGGTTTCAATGAGATCACCTCTCCTTCTTCAATACTCTAGAGAATACTGACCCAGTTTTCCTAATCTCTCTTATAAGACAGTCCCACCATCCCTGGAACATGTCTGGTGAACTTTCAGTACACTCCCTCTATGGCAGTAATATCCTGAGGTAAGGGGACCAAAACAGTACATGCTACTCCAGAAGCAGTCTAACAAAGCTTCTATTTAACTGAAGCAAGACCCCACTAGTCATGTACTCAAATCCTCTTGCAATTCCATTACATTCCATTAGCCTTTCTGACAGCTTGCTGCACCTGCATATTTGCGATCAGTTACGAATACACATGAACACCAATGTCCCTTTGTACATCCACACTTTCTAATTTCTTAACATTTAGGAAATACTCAGCACCATCTGTTCCTTCTATCAAAGTGGATAACCTCACATTTTTCCCACATTATATTCCATCTGCAATGTTCTTCCCCCTCACTCAGCCTGTCTAAATTCTCCTGTAGCCACTTCATATCTTGCTCACAACTTACATTCCTGCCTAGCTTTGTATCATCTCCAAACTTGGAAATATTAAATTTGGTCCCCTTATCCAAATCATTGATATATATTGTGAATAGCTGGAACCCAAGTCTTTGTGGTACCCCAATCATCACAGCCTGCCAATGCGAGAATGACCCATTTATTCCTACTCTCTGTTTTGGCCTGTTAGCCAATCCTCAATCAATGGCGGCACGGTAGCACAGTGGTTAGCACTGCTGCTTCACAGCTCCAGGGACCTGGGTTCGATTCCCGGCTTGGGTCACTGTCTGTGTGGAGTTTGCACATTCTCCTCGTGTCTGCGTGGGTTTCCTCCGGGTGCTCCGGCTTCCTCCCACAGTCCAAAGATGTGCGGGTTAGGTTGATTGGCCATGCTAAAATTAGTGTCCTGAGATGTGTAGGTTAGAGGGATTAGCGGGTAAATATGTAGGGATATGGGCGTAGGACCTGGGTGGGATTGTGGTCGGTGCAGACTCGATGGGCCGAATGGCCTCCTTCTGCACTGTAGGGTTTCTTTCTATGATTTCTAATGGTGGAATGTTGCCTCCTATCCCATGTACCTTTATTTTGCTAATCAAGCTCCTGTGGGAGACTTTATCAATTCTGAATGTCCAAATATACTATGTCCATCAATGCTCCTTTATCAATTTTGTTAGTGAAGTGGGAAAAATATACAGAAGAGTACACTTTAAAAATGACTGCCTGGCACATAAAGAGTTAAGGCCTCAAACAGGCACTGACTCTTAGCCCAGACAATTATACTTAGGATTAAAGACACTCAGACAACTACTTGTAAATTAAAATATGCAGGAATTAGATACTGCAGGAAGCCAGTGGAAATAGAGACAAAAGGGTCTGGTAAAGAGATTAGCTACAGGTGGGATCGGGAATATAAAATGCAGGAAAACCAATTACTGTAAACTACTGTATGAATAGACCGAAACTAAAGTCATTGATAGTCACTGACGTAGGAAATGTATCCATCCATAGAACAATGTGATGTTAACATGCTTATATCTGTATCTGTTTGTACTTGTCTATAACGATGTGTTTAACAATCAATCACCTACTTGATTACAATGATGTGATAATGGCGAGATATCCGGTCCATCTATTGTGTAAAGGGTATAAAGATGGACCGCTCCCATTGTCTCATTAAGAGAAGGTAGCTGTCTAGAAGCACTGCGGAGTGCCAGTGCCTTTTCTCCACAAAGCTTCATTAAATAAAACTGTATTGTTGAAACCTTCAAGCCTGACTCACAAAGTGGCATTTTTCCCACAACATTAGTAACATCTTCACAGAACTCCAATAAGTTTGACAAACATGATTACCCATTTGTAAATCTAGCTGACTATGTCCAATCAGATCATGATTGTTAAATGTTTCTTTATCACATCCTTTATAATAAAATGTAGCATTTTCACTACTATGGTCGGTGCAGGCTTGGAGGGCCAAAGGGCCTGTTCCACTGCTGTAATTTTCTTTGTTCTTTGTTGAACTGACATCAGGCGAATAGGCCTTTCTCCCTTTTTCAATGGTAGCATGACATTTGTAACCTTCCAAACTTTCCAAGGACAGCAGGGTGGCACAGTGGTTAGCACTGCTGCCTTACAGCGCCAGCGACCTGGGTTTGATTCCAGGCTGGGGTCACTGTCTGTGCGAAGTCTACACGTTCTCCCCGTGTCTGTGTGGGTTTCTTCCAAATGTTTAGAATATTGTGTACAAATCTACCAGAAGGATGTGGATGCTTTGGAGAGGGTACAGAAGAGGTTCACCAGATTTTGCCTGGTCTGGAGGATATTAGCTATGAGAAGAGGTTGGATAAACTCAGTTTGTTCTCACTGGAACGACAGAGATTGAGGGGTGACCTGATAGAGGTCTACAAGATTGAGTGGCATGGACAGAGTGGATAGTCAGATGCTCTTTTCTAGGGTAGAAAAGTCAAGTACTAGGTTTAAGGTGCATGGGGAAAAGTTTAGAGGAGATGTGCGAGGCAAGTTTTTTTTTTACAGAAAGGGTGGTGAATGTCTGGAACGCGCTGCCTGGGGAGGTGGTGGGAGGAGGTTCGATAGTGGCATTCAAGGGGCAACTAGACGAATACATGAATGGGATGAGAATGGAAGGATACGGACTCCGTAAGTAAATACAGTTTAGTTTAGGCAGGCATCATGATCGGCGCAGGCTTGGAGGGCCAAAGGGCCTGTTCCTGTGCTGTACTTTTCTGTGTTTGCTCCAGTTTCCTCCCACAGTCCGAAAAATGTGCTGGTTAGGTGCATTGGCCATGCTAAAATTTAGAATGTCCAATCAACCTAACCAGCACATCTTTGGACTGTGAGAGGAAACCAGAGCACCCGGAAGAAGCCCACGCAAACACGGGAAGAACGTGCAAACTCCACACAGACAGTGATCCAAGCCAGGAATCAAACGTGGGTCCCTGGAGCAATGAGGCAGCAATACTAATCACTGTGCCACCATACCGCCCATTGTTTTTCAAAGTGGAAACCTGTGACCAGCAGTGTGCCTCAGGGATCGGTGCTTGGTTCACTGTTATTTAGAACATAGAACATTACAGCGCAGTACATCCCTTCGGCCTCGATGTTGCGCCGACCAGCGAAACCAATCTAAAGCCCCTCTAATCTACACTATTCCAACATCATCCATATGTTTATCCAATAACCATTTGAATGCTCTTAATGTTGACGAGTCCACTACTGCTGCAGGCAGGGCATTCCACGCCCTTACTACTCTCTGAGTAAAGAACCTACCTCTAACATCTGTCCTATATCTATCACCCCTCAATTTAAAGCTATGTCCCCTCGTGTTAGCCATCACCATCCGAGGAAAAAGGCTCTCACTATCCACCCTATCTAATCCTCTGATCATCTTGTATGCCTCTATTAAGTCACTTCTCAACCTTCTTCTCTCTAACGAAAACAACCTCAAGTCCCTCAGCCTTTCCTCATACGATCTTCCCACCATACCAGGCAACATCCTAGTAAATCTCCTCTGCACCCTTTCCAACACTTCCACATCTTTCCTATAATGCGGCGACCAGAACTGTACGCAATACTCCAAGTGCGGCCGCACCAGAGTTTTGTACAGTTGCAGCATGATCTCATGGCTCCAAAACTCAATCCCTCTACCAATAAAAGCTAACACACCGTATGCCTTCTTAACAACCCTGTCAACCTGGGTGCTAACTTTCAGGGATCTATGCACATGGACACCCAGATCCCTCTGTTCATTTGCACTACCAAGTATCTTACCATTAGCCCAGTACTCTGTATTCCTGTTACTCCTTCCAAAGTGAATCACCTCACACTTTTCCGCATTAAACTCCATTTGCCACCTCTCAGCCCAGCTCTGCAGCTTATCTATGTCCCTCTGTAACCTGCCACTTCCCTCCGCACTGTCTACAACTCCACCGACTTCAGTGTCATCCGCAAATTTACTAACCCATCCTTCTACGCCCTCATCCAGGTCATTTATAAAAATGACAAACAGCAGTGGCCCCAAAACGGATCCTTGCGGTAGACCACTAGTAACTGAATTCCAGGATGAACATTTCCCATCAACTATCACCCTCTGTTTTCTTACAGCTAGCCAATTCCTGATCCAAACCGCAAAATCACCCTCAATCCCATGTGTCCGTATTTTCTGCAAAAGCTTACCACGGGGAACTTTATCAAACGCTTTGCTGAAATCCATATACACTACATCAACCGCTTTACCCTCATCCACCTCTTTGGTCACCTTCTCAAAGAACTCAATAAGGTTTGTGAGGCACGACCTACCCTTCACAAAACCGTGCTGACTATCCCTAATCAAATTATTCCTTTCTAGGTGATTATAAATCCTATCTCTATAATCCTTTCCAAAACTTTGCCCACAATAGAAGTAAGGCTCACCGGTCTATAATTACCAGGGATGTCCCTACTCCCCTTCTTGAACAAGGGGACAACATTTGCTATCCTCCAGTCTTCTGGCACTGTTCCTGTAGACAATGACGACACAAAGATCAAAGCCAAAGGCTCTGCAATCTCCTCTCTAGCCTCCCAGAGAATCCTAGAATAAATCCCATCCGGCCCAGGGGACTTATCTATTTTTACCCTTTCCAGAATTGCTAACACCTCCTCCTTATGAACCTCAATCCCATCCAGTCCAACAGCCTGCATCTTAGTACTCCCCTCGACAACACTGTCCCTCTCCTGTGTGAATACCGACGAAAAATATTCATTTAGTGCCTCTCCTATCTCTTCAGACTCCACGCACAACTTCCCACTACTGTCCTTGACTGGCCCTAATCTTACCCTGGTCATTCGTTTACTCCTGACATACCTATAGAAAGCTTTAGGGTTTTCCTTGATCCTACCTGCCAAAGACTTCTCATGTCTCCTCCTGGCTCTTCTTAACTCTTTCTTTAGGTCCTTCCTGGCTAACTTGTAACTCTCAAGCGCCCTAACTGAGCCTTCACGTCTCATCTTAACATAAGTCTCCTTCTTCCTCTTCACAAGAGATTCAACCTCTTTAGTAAACCACGGTTCCCTCACACGTCTGCTTCCTCCCTGCCTGACAGGTACATATTTACCAAGGACACGCAATAGCTGTTCCTTGAACAAGTTCCACATTACAATTGTGCCCATCCCCTGCAATTTCCTTCCCCAACCTATGCCACCTAAATCTCGCCTAATCGCATCATAATTTCCTTTCCCCCAGCTATAACTCTTGCCCTTTGGTATATACCTATCCCTTTCCATTGCTAAGGTAAACGTAATCGAATTGTGGTCACTATCACCAAAGTGCTCACCTACCTCCAAATCTAACACCTGGCCTGGTTCATTACCCAGTACCAAATCCAATGTGGCCTTGCCTCTTGTTGGTCTATCTACATACTGTGTCAGGAAGCCTTCCTGCACACATTGGACAAAACTGACCCCTCTAAAGTACTCGAACTATAGCTTTTCCAGTCAATATTTGTAAAGTTAAACCCCCATAACAACTACCCTGTTACTTTCGCTCCTATCCAGAATCATCTTTGCAATCCTTTCCTCTACATCTCTGGAACTTTTCGGAGGTCCATAAAAACTCCCAACAGGGTGACCTCTCCTTTCCTGTTTCTAACCTCAGCCCAAACTACCTCAGTAGACGAGTCCTCATCAAATGTCCTTTCTGCCACCGTAATACTGTCCTTGACTAACAATGCCACACCTCCCCCTCTTTTACCACCTTCCCTGCTCTTACTGAAACACCTAAACCCTGGAACCTGCAACAACCATTCCTGTCCCTTCTCTATCCATGTCTCCGAGATGGCCACAACATCGAAATCCCAGGTACCAACTCATGCTGCAAGCTCACCCACCTTATTCCGGATGCTCCTGGCGTTGAAGTATACACACTTCAAACCACCTTCCTGCCTGCCAGTACTCTCCTGCGACCCATCCATGACCTCACTACTCTCAACCTCCTGTACCCTGGAGCTACAATTCAGGTACCCACCCCCCTGCTGAATTAGTTTAAACCCTCCCGAAGGGCATTAGCAAATTTCCCCCCCAGGATATTGGTACCCCTCTGGTTCAGTTGCAAACCATCCTGTTTGTAGAGGTCCCACCTACCCCAGAAAGAGTCTCAATTGTCCAGGTATCTGAAACCCTCCCTCCTGCACCATCCCTGTAACCACGTGTTCAACTGCTCTCTCTCCCTATTCCTCTCCTCACTATCACGTGGCACGGGTAACAAACCAGAGATAACAACTTTGTTTGTTCTAGCCCTAAGCTTCCACCCTAACACCCTGAATTTCTGCCTTACATCCTCATCCCTTTTCCTACCTATGTCGTGAGTGCCTATGTGAACCACAACTTGGGGCTGGTCCCCCTCCCCCTTAAGGATATCGAAAACACGATCCGAGACATCATGGACTCTGGTTCCTGGGAGGCAACACACCAACCGTGAGTCTCTCTCGTTCCCGCAGAATCTCCTATCCGTCCCTTTAACTATGGAGTCCCCAATGACTAATTCTCTACTCCTCTCCCCCCCTTCCCATCTGAGCAACAAGGACAGACTCTGAGCCAGTGACCTGTACACCATGGCTTACCCCTGCTAAGTCGTCCCCCCCAACAGCATCCAAAAGTGTACTATCCCCAATTTCTATTGCATTTCTTTTTTCAACCCCCACTTGAACGGCTCCCTGTACCTTGGTGCTGTGGTCAGTTTGCTCATCCTCCCTTTCCCTACCCTTCTGAGCTGCCGGGCCGGACTCTGTGCCAGAGACAGGGCCACTGTTGTTTCCCCAGGTAGGCTGCTCCCCCAACAGCACTCAAACAGGAGTACTTATTTTTAAGGGGCACAGCCACCGGGGTACTCTCTAGTACCTGACCTTTCCCCTTCTTAACTGTGACCCACGTGTCTTCCTCCCGTGGCCCCGGTGTGACCACCTGCCTGTAACTCATTTCTATCAACTCCTCATTTTCTCTGACCAGACGAAGGTCATCGAGCCGCTGCTCCAGTACTGTAACACGGTCCCTTAGGATTAATTTATATTAATAATTTGATAAGAATTTAGGAGGCATGGTTAGTAAGTTTGCAGATGACACCAAGATTGGTGACATAGTGGGCAGTGAAGAAGATTATCTAGGATTGCAACGGGATCTTGATCAATTGGGCCAGTGGGCTGCTCAATGGCAGATGGAGTTTAATTTAGATAAATGCGAGGTGATGGATTTTGGTAAATTGAACCAGGGCAGGACTTACTCAGTTATGGTAGGGTATTGGGGAGTTATAGAACAAAGAGATCCAGGGGTACAGGTTGATAGCTCCTTGAAAGTGGAGTCACAGGTGGACAGGGTGGTGAAGAAGGCATTTGGCATGCTTGGTTTCATTGGTCAGAACACTGAATGCAGGAGTTGGGATTTCTTGTTGAAGCTGTACAAGACCACACTTGGAATACTGTGTACAGTTCTGGTCACCCTATTATAGAAAGGATATTATTAAACTAGAAAGAGTGCAGAAAAGATTTACTCGGATGCTACCGGAACTTGATGGTTTCAGTTATAAGGAGAGTCTGGATAGACTGGGACTTTTTTCCCTGGAGCGTAGAGGGGTGACGGGTGATCTTATAGAGGTGTGTAAAATAATGAAGGGCATAGATGAAGTAGACAGTCAATATCTTTTCCCAAAAGATAAGGGAGTCTAAAACTAGAGGGCATAGGTTTAAGATGAGAGGGGAGAGATACAAAAGGTTCCAGAGGGGCAATTTTTTCACACAGAGGGTGGTGAGTGTCTGGAACGAGCTGCCAGAGGTAGTATTGGAGGCAGGTACAATTTAGTCTTTTAAAAAGCATTTAGACAGTTACATGGATAAGATTTGTATAGAGGGATATGGGCCAAACGTGGGCAATTGGGACTAGCTTAATGGTAAAAACTGGGTGGCATGGATAAGTTAGGTCAAAGGGCCTGTTTTCATGCTATAAACCTCTATGACTTATGTCCATCGTGGCCCTTTTTTGGGTTTCACCTTCTCTTCAGCAGGATGTTGTCCGTCCTTGTGGACTCTGTACCCAAGGTACATTACTTTGTTTACCTGGAACACAAAATTTTCCCTTTTTACCCTGACACCAACCTCAGACAAATGCCGTAAGGCCTCCTCCAAACTATCCAACTATTTATATTAGCCCGAGATTAAAACGTCATTCAAGTAGACTGTAACGCTGGGCACGCCTTGAAAGATATTCTCCATTACCCCTTGAAATTGGCCAAGCCGAAGCCACCCCAAAAGGCAAGTAAGTATATTCGTATTGTCCTTTGAGTATTTATAGTGACGGATTTCCTGGGTGACACTTCAAGCTCCAGTTACAGTGGGCCCAACAATGGGCAAGGGCTCTCGGTTGCATGTGACCAATCTAGCCGTTGGGTCTCATAGGCTAAAAGCAATCAGAGTTACCTAAATGTGTTCTCCCAATGATAGATACTATGGCACCTGTGTCTACCTCCAGGTCTAGGGGGTGGCCATTTACCTGGAGTTGAATCGGGATTGGGAGCACTTTGGGTGCATTGATGGAATTTAGTTGCATCATGCCACCCCTACTACCTCCCACAGGAGTTCACCTCTGTTATCCTGACAGCAGTTTACATCCCATCCCACGTGGACGTGAAGACTGCACTGGACAAAATATACACCACTCAAATAGCCTTGAGATGAAACATCCCAAAGCCTTGTTCATCATGGCCAGGGACTTAAATCAGGCCAAGTTCAAGAGCATACTACCAAGTTAACACCAATACGTCTCCTGTTCCACCAGAGCCCCAAACATCCTAGACCACTGCTACACAAATATCAAACATGCCTACTGCTCTATCACCTGCCCACACTTCGGCAAATCAGACCACAGGACTGGGCTCCTGGCTTACAAGCAAAAACTGAAGCGGGAGAATCTGCCAAAGAAAGTCGTGCAATGTTGGTCTGAGGAATCGGATGATCTCCAATGGGACTGCTTAGAGTTAGTAGACTCATCAGTATTTTAAAAATCTGCAACCAGCCTGAACGAGTACGCCACTACTGAATTCATTAGAAATCATAGAAACCCTACAGTGCAGAAGGAGGTGTGTAGAAGACTGTGTGCCAAAGAGACAAATCTGCGTGTTTCCCAAACGGAAACCATGGATGAAGAGGGATATCCACTGCTTGCTGAAGTCCAGGTCTGAGGCGTTCAAGTCAGGCGACACTGACCTATACAGAAAGCCAGATATGATCCAAGGAGATCCATCAAAGGTGCCAAAAGACAGTACCAAACCAAGCTAGAGTCCCAGGCTAGTCACACGGACCTCTGCCAACTAAGACAGAACAGGCTAGAAGATGAAAGCACGTAAAATCTTCAGCACCCCTCCCCAATGAGCTCAATGCATTCTATGCCCATTTTGAGCAAGAGGTCAGTGAGACCATGCCCTCCATCCCAGAAGACTCAGACGAACTTGTGTCCGAGGTCACCATTACAGGTGTCAGAGCAGCCTTCTTGAAGGTCAACCCATGGAAAGCGACTGGTCTAGATGGGGTACAAAGAACAAAGAACAATACAGCACAGGAACAGGCCCTTCGGCCCTCCAAGCCCGCGCCGCTCCCTGGTCCAGGATTGAATCCTGAATCCAGGATCCCCGCCCAATTTTCCAGCCTATCTACATCCTAATATCCTATCCACCGAGCTGTCCCTCACAGCTACGATGCTTTGTTCATCACAACCTATTAACTCACCCCCACCCCCCCATTCCAGACCATGTGATCTCCAGGGAGAGGCGAAAACCCAGAGTGAAAACCCCAGGGCCAATATGGGGAAAAAAAAATCTGGGAAATTCCTCTCCGACCCCCTGTGGCGATCGAAACGAGTCCAGGAGATCACACTGGCCCTGATCAGAAAATGCTTCCCAACCCTATTCATTTCCACTTCTGCTTTACGAACACCATCTGAATTCCCTGCCCCCAAGACAGGTTCCCAACTATCCGCAGTCTCGCTCTGGACTGGCACCAGCAAGATGATCATAGAATGAAGCCTTGAAACGAGAAACAAAGAACAATTAGCCCGCGCCGCTCCCTGGTCCAAACTAGACCACTCTTTTGTATCCCTCCATTCCCACTCCGTTCATATAGCTGTCTAGATAAGTCTTAAACGTTCCCAGTGTGTCCGCCTCCACCACCTTGCCCGGCAACACATTCCAGGCCCCCACGACCCTCTGTGTAAAATATGTCCTTCTGATATCTGTGTTAAACCTCCCCCCCTTCACCTTGAACCTATGACCCCTCGTGAACGTCACCACCGACCCGGGGAAAAGCTTCCCACCGTTCACCCTATCTATGCCTTTCATAATTTTATACACCTCTATTAAGTCTCCCCTCATCCTCCGTCTTTCCAAGGAGAACAACCCCAGTTTCCCCAATCTCTCCTCATAACCAAGCCCCTCCATACCAGGCAACATCCTGGTAAACCTCCTCTGTACTCTCTCCAAAGCCTCCACGTCCTTCTGGTAGTGTGGCGACCAGAACTGGACGCAGTATTCTAAATGCGGCCGAACCAACGTTCTATACATCTGCAACATCAGACCCCAACTTTTATACTCTATGCCCCGTCCTATAAAGGCAAGCATGCCATATGCCTTCTTCACCACCTTCTCCACCTGTGACGTCACCTTCAAAGATCTGTGGACTTGCACACCCAGGTCCCTCTGCGTCTCTACACCCTTTATGGTTCTTCCATTTATCGTGTAGCTCCTCCCTACATTATTCCCACCAAAATGCATCACTTCGCATTTATCAGGATTGAACTCCATCTGCCATTTCTTTGCCCAAATTTCCAGCCTATCTATATCCTTCTGTAGCCTCTGACAATGTTCCTCACTATCTGCAAGTCCTGCCAGTTTTGTGTCGTCCGCAAACCTACTGATCACCCCAGTTACTCCTTCTTCCAGATCATTTATATAAATCACAAACAGCAGAGGTCCCAAAACAGAGCCCTGCGGAACACCACTAGTCACAGGCCTCCAGCCGGAAAAAGACCCTTCCACTACCACCCTCTGTCTTCTGTGACCAAGCCAGTTCTCCACCCATCTAGCCACCTCCCCCTTTATCCCATGAGATCCAACCTTTTTCACTAGCCTACCATGAGGGACTTTGTCAAACGCTTTACTAAAGTCCATATAGACAACATCCACGGCCCTTCCCTCGTCAACCATTCTGGTCACTTCTTCAAAAAACACCACCAGGTTAGTGAGGCATGACCTCCCTCTCACAAAACCATGCTGACTATCGTTAATGAGTTTATTCCTTTCTAAATGCGCATACATCCTATCTCTAAGAATCTTCTCCAACAACTTCCCCACCACGGACGTCAAGCTCACCGGCCTATAATTACCCGGGTTATCCTTCCTATCCTTCTTAAATAACGGGACCACATTAGCTATCCTCCAATCCTCTGGGACCTCACCTGCGTCCAGTGACGAGACAAAGATTTGCGTCAGAGGCCCAACGATTTCGCCTCTCGTCTCCCTGAGCAGCCTTGGATAGATTCCATCAGGCCCTGGGGATTTGTCAGTCTTTATATTCTCTAACAAACCTAACACTTCCTCCTTTGTAATGGAGATTTTCTCCAACGGTTCAACACTCCCCTCCGAGACACTCCCAGTCAACACATCCCTCTCCTTTGTGAATACCGACGCAAAGTATTCATTTAGGATCTCCCCTACTTCTTTGGGCTCCAAGCATAAGTCCCCACTTTTGTCCCTGAGAGGTCCGATTTTTTCCCTAACAACCCTTTTGTTCCTAACGTATGAATAAAATGCCTTGGGATTCTCCTTAATCCTGTCTGCCAAGAACATTTCGTGACCCCTTTTTGCTCTTCTAATTCCCCGTTTGAGTACTTTCCTACTTTCTTTGTACTCCTCCAGAGCTCCCTCTGTTTTTAGCTGCTTGGACCTAACATACGCCTCTCTTTTCTTTTTGACCAGTCCCTCAATTTCCCTGGTTATCCACGGTTCTCTAATCCTACCCTTCCTATCCTTCTTTTTTACAGGCACATGCTTGTCCTGTAGCCCTAACAACTGTTCCTTAAAAGACTGCCACATACCAGATGTGGATTTACCCTCAAACAGCCTCTCCCAATCAAGAGCTGCCAATTTCTGCCTGATCCCACTAAAGTTAGCCTTCCCCCAATCCAACACCTTACCCTTGGGACACCACTCATCCTTTTCCATCACTATCCTAAAGCTAACAGAATTGTGGTCACTATTTGCCACATGTTCCCCTACCAAAACTTTGAAGACCTGACCGGGCTCATTCCCCAGTACCAGGTCCAGTATAGCCCCCTCTCTAGTCGGGCTGTCTACATATTGTTCCAACGAACCCTCCTGTACACATTTTACAAATTCCTCCCCATCCAGAGTCCCTGCCCTCAGCGATTTCCAGTCTATACCAGGGAAATTGAAGTCTCCCACTACAACAACCCTATTTTTCCTGCACCTATCCAGTATCTCCTGTCATATCCATTCTTCCACTTCCCTTGGGCTGTTGGGGGGCCTGTAGTACACCCTCAACATAGTGACTGCGCCTTTCCTGTTTCTAAGCTCCACCCAGAGTGACTCGTTACACGACCCCTCTGAATTGTCCTCCCTCTGCACCGCTGTAATATGCTCTCCAACTAATACTGCTACTCCCCCACCTCTTTTGGCCCCTCCTCTGTCTCGCCTAAAACACTTGTACCCTGGAATATTCAGCTGCCAGTCCTGTCCCTCTTTCAACCAAGTCTCTGTCACCGCAACCACATCCAAATTCCTCGTGCGCATTAAGGCCCCAAGTTCGTCTGTCTTACCTACTACGCTCCTTGCATTGAAGTATAAGCACTCCAGACCTCCAGGCCCAGTGAGGTCGTCCTCCCCCAGAGTGCTCTTCTTCTTTGCCAGCCTTGTCCCAGCCCCAAGCTCGTCCCCAGCCTCCACACTTGTAGACCTAATATTTTGATCCCCACCCCCCTGCCATACTAGTTTAAACCCCCCCGAACTGCACTAGCAAAGCTCCCAACCAGGATATTTGTGCCCTTCCAACTTAGTTGTGACCCCTCCCTCTTGTACAGGTGCCATCGTCTCCTGAAAACTTCCCATTGATCTATGAAAATGAAACCCTCCCTCCTGGACCAGTCCTTTAGCCAGGCATTCATTTGTACCAACTCCCTATTCTTAACCTTCTCTGGCACGAGGTACCCAGATGAGCACTCAGATCCTGCACAGACCAGCTGGCAGGGGTATTTGCAGACTCTCTTTATAACAATCTGCGGTCGCTATCTGCTTCAAGAAGACGACCATCATCCTGGTACCAAAGAAAAGCCTAAAAACTATCGTCTGGTGGCTCTGACATCCATCATTATGAAATGCTTTGAAAGGAGACTGCCTGGATTCACTACAGTTCACCTACCTCTACAATAGGTCCGCAGCAGACGTCATCTCCCTGGCCCTGCAATCAACCCTGTAATACCTAGATAACAAAGATACCTTTGTCAGATTGCTATTTATCAACTACAGCTCACTTCAACACCATTATTCCTATACAACTCATCACCAAACTCCGTGGCCTGGGGCTCAGCTCCTCCCTCTGTGACTGAATCCTGAACTTCCTAACACAGACCGCAATCAGTAAGGATAGGTATCACCACCTCCTCCACATTCATCCTCAACACCGGTGCCCCACAAAGCTGTGACCTCAGCCCTTTACTATATTCCTTATACACCTATGACTGTGTGGCCAAATTCTCCTCCAACTCAATTTTTAAGTTTGCTCATGACACCACCATAGTGGGTCAGATCTCAAACAATGACAAGACGGAGTATAGGAAAGGGACAGAGAATCTGGTAACTCTCCCTCATTGTCAACAAAATGAAGGAGATAGTCATTGACTTCAGGAAGCGTAGTGGAGGACATGCCCCTATCTATATCAATGGGACGAAGTAGAAATGGTTGCGAGCTTCAGGTTTTCTAGGTGTCCAGATCACCAACAACCTGTCCTGGTGCCGATGCTATCATTAAAGCCTTTCTTTCTCAGAAGACTAAGGAAATTTGGCATGTCAACTACGACTCTCACCAACATTTACAGATGCACCATAGAAACCATTTAGAGCTTGGTATGGCTCCTGCTCTGTCTAAGACCGCAAGAAACTACAAAGGGTCGTGAACAAAGCCCAGTCCATCTCTCAAACCAGCCTCTCACCCACTGACATGTCTACACTTCCCGCTGCCTCAAAAAAACAGCCAACATAATTAAGAACCCCACGCACCCTGGACATACTCTCTTCCATCTTCTCCCATCAGGAAGAAGATACAAAAGTCTGAGGACACGTACAACCTGACTCAAGAACAGCTTCTTCCCTGTTGCCATCAGACTTTTGAATGGACCTATCTCGCATTAAGTTGATCTTTCTCTACATCCTAGCTATGACTGTAACATTACATTCTCATGGAACTTTCCATTGACTGAATTAATCAGGAATGGAGGGAAAGTTTCAAACAGTGTGATGACTGCATGAGTCACTGTGTTCGCAAAGCACCTCAGGCATACTGGATGAATACTGAAGCCAACCTTGCTGTTTTGCTAGTCATGGTGAAACTGACAAAGACCTGGCACAAAGTAGCCTAGTGCCAGAAACAGCAATGGGAGTAGAAAGGGGCAGCAATTGCAATGCTGCTCAAAAAACATTCTCAGAAGAACACTTATGGAGTGATCTGTGCCTTCTGGGTGGCTGAATTCATGCCATGGCCTCAACTTCAATAGTGATTCCAAGGATGCCTCCTACATATTTATCCTCATCTAAAACAGATGATGTGAGATGATAAATAATGACTGCATAGGCCCATACCATTGACAGGTAGTCGTGAATAAAGTATAATATCCTAAAATGCATTCAATAATTTCAGCAACTGGCAGCATAATGAGAATACAAGCATAAACATGGCACAATTATACAAGTATTTACAATTGTGATTGATATTTACCTTTGAGTCTTTTATCTTTAATACCTCCAATGAAATAATATCATTCCTTAAATAAGGGAACCAAACTGCTTAAAGTACTCAAGATGTGGGGGGCAATTCTTCCAGCCCACTGTGCGGCACGAGTAGTGCAGTGGGCCAGGAGATTCCGGCCTATAGCAGCATTCACGACCAACGTCCAACCGGTTTCGACTCACCCAGGCCAGTTTATTTAATGTAATCAGCCTTGTGCTGGAAATTAGTGCAAGGCTGATCACCATATGGAAATGGACATTCAATGTCATCAGTGAGCCCAGAACGGTATCCTCCTGGCTCGCGAATGTCTCCCGCCCCACCAGAAGAGATTACCATTAGCGGGGATTAAAGCTGGTCCCCGGGATTAAAGGGGGCCAGATGTGATCACCCTGCTGGTGGGGACAGAGGCCATTGAGGACCCCCAGGAGGTCAGGGGGGTGCCCTTTGAGCAGTGCCAACCTGGCATTCTGGCACTGCCCGCCAGGCATCCTAGCACTTCTCAAGAGGCACTGGGCTGATTGGTGGTCGCAAGGGTGTGGGGGGGAGAGACCCTGCATGCGCTGGATTAGGGATCTGTGGAGTTGGGAGGGAGGGGGCGATCGGGGCTGGAAAGGGGGGTGGAATTAGGGCTGGACATGGGGCGGGTGTCAGGCAGACCTGGTGGTGGGGGGAGGGGGGGGGGTCACTGAGGCTGCCATTCGGGGGGGTGGGGGGTTCCTGGGAAGCAAACGGAGGGCCAACACTCAGGTGGCCAGCGAATGGGGGGGCCAGTGTGCATGAGCCATCTCCCACTGAGGCTGATGCTGGCCTCGAGTGCGTTTAGGTTCCCCCCCCGCCCGCCACACACATTAGGGACTCTGTGATGCACCAAGTCCCAGAGATTCATTCCACTCAGCTCACCCAAAAAACAGGTGAGAAAAACTCCCGTATTCCTGCCCGAAGGGCACTTCATTTTGTTTTGGAAGAATTGCCCCTGTGGTCTCACCAGTACCTTCCACAGCTGCAGCAAGACTTCCCTACTCTTATACTCCAACCCCCTTGAAATAAGGGCCAACATTCCATTCACCTTCCTGATTACCTGCTGCACCTGTGTGCTAGCTTACTGTATTTTATGTACAAGTAGCCCCAAGACACTGTGGTGCAGCTTTCTGCAGTTTTTCTCCATTGAAATAATATTCTGTCCCTTCCAAAATGAACAACTTCACACTTTCCCACATTATACTCTATTTGCTAAATTTTTGCCCAGTTACTTAAACTCTCAATATCTCTTTGTAAACTGTTTGTCTCCCTCTCACAACTTGCCTATCCACCTGTTTTAGTATCGGCTGCAAATTTGGCTATAGTACATTCACTTCTTTCCTCCAAGTCATTTTAATATACATTGTAAACAGTTGCAGTCTCCGCACTGATCCCTGTGGAACCCCACTCTATAATCACCAACCTGAAAAAGAACCCCTCATCCCCATTCGCTATTTCCTGCCAATCCCTGCCAATTCGCCAATTCTCTATCCATGCAAGTCGTGCCTCACAAATTTGATAGAATTTTTTGAGGAGGTAACTAAGTGTGTTGATGAAGGTAGGGCAGTTGATGTCATATACATGGATTTTAGTAAGGCGTTTGATAAGGTCCCCCATGGTCGGCTTATGATGAAAGTGAGGAGGTGTGGGATAGAGGGAAAGTTGGCCGATTGGATAGGTAACTGGCTGTCTGATCGAAGACAGAGGGTGGTGGTGGATGGAAAATTTTCAGATTGGAGGCAGGTTGCTAGCAGAGTGCCACAGGGATCAGTGCTTGGTCCTCTGCTCTTTGTGATTTTTATTAATGATTTAGAGGAGGGGGCTGAAGGGTGGATCAGTAAATTTGCTGATGACACCAAGATTGGTGGAGTAGTGGATGAGCTGGAGGGCTGTTGTAGGCTGCAAAGAGACATAGATAGGATGCAAAGCTGGGCTGAAAATTGGCAAATGGAGTTTAACCCTGATAAATGTGAGGTGATTCATTTTGATAGGACTAATTTAAATGTGGATTACAGGGTCAAAGGTAGGGTTCTGAAGACTGTGGAGGAACAGAGAGATCTTGGGGTCCATATCCACAGGTCTCTAAAGGTTGCCACTCAAGTGGATCCAGCTGTGAAGAAGGCCTATAGTGTGTTAGCTTTTATTAACAGGGGGTTGGAGTTTAAGAGCCGTGGGGTTATGCTGCAACTGTACAGGACCTTGGTGAGACCACATTTGGAATATTGTGTGCAGTTCTGGTCACCTCACTATAAGAAGGATGTGGAAGCGCTGGAAAGAGTGCAGAGGAGATTTACCAGGATGCTGCCTGGTTTGGAGGGTAGGTCTTATGAGGAAAGGTTGAGGGAGCTAGGGCTGTTCTCTCTGGAGCGCAGGAGGCTGAGGGGAGACTTAATAGAGGTTTATAAAATGATGAAGGGGATAGATAGAGTGAACGTTCAAAGACTATTTCCTCGGGTGGATGGAGCTATTACAAGGGGGCATAACTATAGGGTTCGTGGTGGGAGATATAGGAAGGATATCAGAGATAGGTTCTTTACGCAGAGAGTGGTTGGGGTGTGGAATGGACTGCCTGCAGTGATAGTGGAGTCAGACACTTTAGGAACATTTAAGCGGTTATTGGATAGGCACATGGAGCACACCAGGATGATAGGGAGTGGGATTGCTTGATCTTGGTTTCAGATAAAGCTCAGCACAACATCGTGGGCCGAAGGGCCTGTTCTGTGCTGTACTGTTCTATGTTCTATGCCAATATACCATCTCCAACATTATGGAGCCTTATCTTTATGACTTAAACTTTTGTGAGATACCGTGTTGAATGCCTTCTGAAAGTCCAAAAATAATACATCTACCAGTTCCCCTCTATCCACTCTGGTTGAGATTTCCTCTAAGAATTCTAATAAATTAGTCAGACATGTTTTCCCTTTCATGAAACCATGCTGATTCTGCTTGATTAGATTATGATTTTCTAAATAGAAACATAGAAAAACTACAGCACAAAACAGGCCCTTTGGCCCCACAAGTTGTGCTGAACATATCCCTACCTTTTAGGCCTACTTATAACCCTCCATCCTATTAAGTCCCATGTACCACTATTACTTCCTTAATAACTGATTCCAACATTTTACCAGATGTTACGCAAATCTGCCGATTGTTAACTGCGTTTTGCCTCCCTCACTTTTTGAATAGTGGTGTCACATTGACAGTTTTCTAATCCTTTGGCACTTCTCCAGAATCCAAGGAATTTTGGAAAATTACATGCAAAATGCATCCACTATGTTTGTAGCTACTTTTAAGTTCCTAGAATGCAAGCCATCAGGGCCAGGGGACTTTTCTGCCTTTAGCTCCATTAATTTGTCTAATACTATTTCTCTGGTGATGGTGATGGTACTTTATTTCTCCCACCGTAAAGACTGAGCAAAATATTTGTTTAACTATTCTGCCATTTCCTTGTTCCCCATAACTAGCTCCCCAGATTCATTTTCTAAAGGGTCTATATTTGACTGCTCTCTTCCATTTATGTATTTAAAGAAACTCTTAGGGCCCGATTTTGCCATCAAGTTGTGCCCATTTTCGGGCGCGAAAACTTGGTAAAGTCAGGCATGAGGTGAATAATGTGATCCGCGCCCGCCTTCGCACCAGTTTCCCCTTTACCAAGAACCAAAAATGGACGTGATGGCCATTAAAATGTTTTTGCATGCATTTAAATTGACTTGATGGGCTGCACGCCCACCTTTACCAGCATTTCTCCCTTTACGACTGTGTTCGCCCATCCGGAATTGGCGCGAAACAGACATGCTCCATAAAAGTCTGATTTGGGCACTCCATCAGTGAGGGATAGTGAGGGTAAGTGCATAGCATCCGACGGCTCTCCGCTGCTTATGGATGTCCTTTCGTTGTCGCCATTTTCTTCCTCCCACCCTTGCTGCCCAGATGACTTTTTGCAGCACTGCTTCCCGGTTCGGGGGGGCGGGAGTGGGGGGGGGGGGGGGGGGGGGGGGCAGTGCCACTGACTGAGGCGGTGACTGCCTCCCAGGCCGCATTGCCATCAGAATCCCTGGGTCTGCATCTTCCTAGCAGGAAAGAGGATGTCCAGCCTCACCTCTGCTCATCCAGTAGTCAGCCCAGGTCACCCTCACAAAAATCAGGGGGCTGGTCGTGCACACATTGTCCTGTCCTGCCTGCCTGTCCATTCTTGAGTTTTTAATGTGGCTGCCCCTCATTAGGGCAAATCAGCTGCAGGCAGTTTGACAGAGCATTCCAGCAAGTTACATGCAGTTTGCTTGTTAGCATTGAGTGGAAGGCAAGTGAGCACTTGCAGGTGTGCTGATTAACAGGGGAGAGAGAGAGGGAGGTGTCAGACAGCCGTCAGAGTCCGGAGGAGATGGGAGCCTTGTGCGGGAGGGTCCAGGGTGAGGGTGAGGGGGATCACTCTGCCTGATATCTGTAGGGGGGCGGGGGGGAGAGAGGGTCCACTGCCAAAGATCGGTGGAGGGGAAGGGGAGTCCACTGCCATTCTGCCTGAGATCAGTTGGGGGAAAGGGGGGAGGGGGTCCACGATCGGACTGGGTGGCGGGGGGTGGGGGGATAAGGCAACCAATAACACCATGGGGAGTGGAGCAATGTCTGTGGGGGCCAGGGGAGGCATTATCTGACCCGGGAGGAATGTGGTAGGAGCACACTAATCTGTCATTTTTTCTGCGCATGTGCAATTGGAGGCGCCGATCGGAGCTGCAGGGTTTTGGGTGCGTTAAGCCCCGCCCACAGGCTTGTGCAGCATGGTTCAGACTCGCTGCTACTTCTGCAGGCAGAGTGCACACAGGAGCACCTGAGAACGGGTCCAAACGTCAGCTCGAAAACACTCCCAGTTTCAAGTCCGCCCAGCACTTAGAATCAAAATGGTAAAATAGGGCCCTTTGTCAGTTTACTTACTTACTTGTCATTCCTTACTAATTATTTTCTCGCTCTTTATTATCTTTTAGTCCTCTTTAGCTAGGTTGTGAATTTATCCCAGTCTTCAGGGCCTCCACCCAAAATGACTCTACATCATCCGAGTCTAGATGATCTGTTATTAACAGTACCCCCACTACCTTTCTCCTCCTTCCTTCCCAAAAGGTCAAATATTGCTGGATATTAAGTTCCCAGTTTTGACCTCCGTTTAACCATATCTTGGTAATGGTTATGAGATCATATCTATCTCGATTTGTGGCGTCAGTTTGTCTACCTTATCCTGAATGCTTCGTGCATTAAGATACAAAGCCTTTAGACATATCTTTTTGCCATTTTTAATCATCCTAACTTTCCTTTGTACTGTGCCCCTATTTGTCTCTCACCCTTGATTTCTCTGTCTACAGTTTTTGCATCCTGTTCAGAGTTCAGGATGGAGCTGGTTCGGTGCCTGGTCACCCTTGTTGACCTTCCATTTTTCTTGCTGGTCCCAAAATGAAGAAAGGAGAAATTTACTGATTGACGCATCAGGTTCCTTAATTAAAGCAAGATCTCATTGTGTGTGTGAGCTGACAAGCTGTTTGGCTCTCTCAGGGGCCTGCTCCTCTTACCAGCTTGGGACTCTAATGTCCAGAATTCTGCCACCAGTTTGGAACCCCTCCCACTTGTTGTATGCCTACTTGTCTTTCAGGAAGGTAGAAAAATTGATTGTCATCCCAATGGTTACAGGAACAGTTCAGGAGAATGCATGCCAGTGACAGCTGCTGAGGCTTCCCCAGTAAGGGATTAAGAAGCAGGATGTCCTGCAACTGATACAAGATTGAGAGCATGAAGTGGCTGCCACATATTCAGCGGTGTCCCATTTGTTGGTGAGTACTTCAACCCAAACTCTGTATGACATTCCTGTGCACTCACACACCTACATTGCCTCATATGTACTATTTTGCAGTGCGAGTAGATGTTACCACTTACCCTGGAAGAGCACACAGATCATTCACCTACTTCTGGCACTGTTGGGAGTTCCTGTGCTGGGCCCCCCAGGCACCAACATCCACTGCGACTTCTGTCCAGGCTGCTCTGGCCAGACTGGAGAACCTCCTGCTGCTATCCCTGGAAAACAGCAGCTCCTGCCTCTCCTGGATGGCCTAGAACAGAAGATTCTACCCTCACACTCTCACTGGGGTTCAGCTCCCACAAATACAACAGGTTCTACACACATTGACTTTCACTGAGGCATTAGCTCCACACATGCACTGTAGCTGAAGTACAGGCTCAAGAGACACTGACTCTAAAATTGTTATGGGTTTCACTGACATTTATTCTCAGCTTCAGGTTCCAAGGCATAGACTCTCAATGGGGTACAGGTCCCACACATACTATCACTGGATACAGGTTCCACAGGTACTGACTTTCATGAGGTATGGGTTCTACTGACATTAACTATCAAAGTTTTATGGGTTTCACATCTAATACCCCTCGAAGGTATACAGGTTTCACAAACACTGATTTTCACTCAGATATAGCTTCCAGAGGTATGACTCTTACAGAGATATATATTCCACACACACCGACACTTACTGGGGTACAGGTTCCACACACACACTGACTCTTACTGGGTTACAGAATCATAGAATCTATAGTGCAGAAGGAGGCCATTCGGTCCATTGAGTCTGCACGACCTCAATCCCACCCAGGCCCTATTCCCATAATCCCACATATTTACCCTGCTGATCCCCTGACACTAGGGTCAATTTAGCATGGCCAATGCACCTAGTAAGAAGTCTTACAACACCAGGTTAAAGTCCAGCAGGTTTATTTGGTAGCAAAAGCCACAAGCTTTCAGAGTGCTGTTCCTTCGTCAGGTAACCAGCACATCTTTCAGACAGTGGGAGGAAACCAGAGCACCTGGAGGAAACCCACACAGATACGAGGAGAATGTGCAAACTCCACACAGACAGTGACCCGAGGCTAGAATTGAACCTGGGTCCCTGGTGCTGTGAGGTAGCAGTGCTAACCACAGTACAGGTTCTACATACAGTGACTCCTGCTGGAGGAACAGTTCCCAAACATAGAGCATTTTACTGCCCCGCCTGCCACGTGGCATCAGTGTGGGCAAGGAGCGGACAATGGGAAGGTCCATTGACCTCGGGTGGGATTTTATGGTTTTGGGACATTCGAGGCTGTAAAATCTCACCCCATAGGTTTTGCACTTTGATTTTAGTATGGGTGAGCAGTTTCACTCCAGATATGACTCAGGTCTATGAAACTTACCAAATAAAGTTTATTTAAGAACACAATTAACATATAAATAAAACTTAGGGCCTGATTTTACCAAAATTTCGCGCCCGTTTTCGGGAAATCGTGGTAAAGTTGGGCGTCGGGCCTAAAATGCGGTCCAGACCCGACCCAAGGCTAATCGCGTCTTTACCAACGGCCGATCCGGGCGCTGATCCGGCGCGTGCCCGAATCGGCCAGCGGGCCGATTTAAATGCATTTGCATGCATTTAAATCGGCATAATGAAGCCCGCGCCCAACTTACCCAATGATTCCCACTTTACGAGGCTCCGATCCGATCGGTGCCCGCGCATTTACCATGTTGCTGAATTCAAGTCCGATAGGGCTTCAACTCAGCAACTGAACCGCCGAATCGTCCCCGACCACCCTTCGCGGACCGCCCCCGCGAACCACCCCGGCAGCCCACCCCCCCCGATCAGACCACCCTGGGATGCAGGCCCCGCCAGCAGCCCCCCCCCCCCGTGATCGGACCCCCCGGGCCCCCGACCTATCTTGATCGCTGGTGTCTGTCGAAAACATCTTGCGATCCTGGATCCTGGCCTTGCTCCGGGGTCCTGATGGGTAGGATGACGTCTCTTCACTGGGGGGCGGGGATAGGGGGGGGGCGGGATGTGACATCTCTTCCCTGAGGTGGGGGGGGGCGATGTGACATCTCTTCCCTAAAGGGGGGGGCGGGGTAGGGGAGGATGTGACATCTCTTCCCTGAAGGGGGGGGGGGGGGGGGGGGGTGGTGGTGTGACGTCTTTTCCCTGAGGGGGGGGGGGAAACGTCACATCATCCCCCCCCCCCCAGGGAAGAGACATCAGATTCCACCCCCATCCCCCTCCCAGGGAAGAGATGTCACATCCCACCCCCCCCCCCCCCCCCCTCCACCAGGGAAATTCAAAGGCAGCGCAGACAGCAGTGCTGTCAGTGCTGCCTTTGACCTTCGCGCTCGGGCGCACTGAGTGCTGGCGGGTTCGAACTGTGCGTGCACAGTTCGGTGCTCCGACAGATGCAAATGCGCTAGGCCCCGCCCACTGGACCCACGCCGAAAAAAGGCGTATGGGGGCGCTGGAGCGCGGCTGCGGGTCTGATTTACGACCGCACCCAGCACTTAGTCCCGATTTGGTAAAATCGGCCCCTTAGTGTAACTTCTACTAACTACAAATTTTTAAGCATGATACAGAATAAACCTCAACAGCCAGGTAATTATACTGTTCCAAGCAAAACAATATCATTTAAACATACACCCCTTCCCAGGCTTGGCACAAAAACACTATTAAGCTCACATGACGCTGGATTTTGCAGCTTTTATTCAGTGAATTGATCCTATGAAATGTTGAATTACAACTGACACTTCCCAGTCCTGAAACTTTCAGCACATAGAGAGAGAGAGAAAAAAATGAGAGAGAGAGAAAACAGAGAGAGAGAAAAAGGAAGAGAAAAGAAAGAGAGAGAGAGAAAGAGTAAAAAAGAGAGCGAAAGAGAGAATGAGAAAAACAGAGAGAGAAAAGGAGGGAGGGAGAGAAAGAGAGAGATAGAAAAAGACAGGGAGAGAAACAGAGAGAGAAAGAGAAAAGAGAGAGAAAGAGAGAGAGAAAATGACAGAGGGAAAAAGAGAGAGAAAGAGGGAAAGAGAAAGAGGGAGAGAGAAAGAGGGAGAGAGAAAGAGGGGAGAGAGAGAAAGAGGGAGAGAGAGAGAAATAAAGAGAGAGAAAGAGGGAGTGAGAGAGAAAGAGGGAGCGAGAGTGAGAGAGAGACAGAGGGAGAGAGAGAGAAAGTGGGAGAGAGAGAGAAGAGGGAGAGAGAGAGAAGAGGGAGAGAGAAAGTGGGAGAGACAAAGTGGGAGAGAGAAAGAGGGAGAGAGAAAGAGGGAGAGAGAAAGAGGGAGAGAGAAAGAGGGAGAGAGAGAGAGAAAGAGGGAGCGAGAGAGAGAAAGAGGGAGCGAGAGAGAAAGAGGGAGAGAGAGAAAGTGGGAGAGTGAGAGAGAGAGAAAGTGGGAGAGAGAGAGAGGGAGAGAGAAAGAGGGAGAGAGAAAGAGGGAGCGAGAAAGCGAGAGAGAAAGAAAGAGAGTGAAAAAGAGAGCGAGAGAAAGAGAGAGAGAAAGAAAAGGAGAGAGAGAAAGAGCAAGAGTGAGAAAGAGAAAAAGAGAGAGTGAAAGAAAGGAGAGAAATAGAGTGAGAGGGAAAGAGAGAGAAAAAGAAAGAGAAAGAACAAGAGAGAAAGAAGGAGGGAAAAGAAAGAGAGAATAAGAAAGAGAAAGAGAAAAAAAGCTAGGGAGAGAAAAAGAGGGAGAGAGAAAGAAATAAAGAGAGGAAGAGAGAGAGAAAATGAGAGAGAGAGAGGAGAGAGAGAAAGAGGGAGAGAGAAAGAGGGAGAGAGAAAGAAACATAGAAACATAGAAAACTACAGCACAAAACAGGCCCTTCGGCCCCACAAGTTGTGCCGAACATATCCCTACCATTTAGGCCTACCTATAACCCTCCATCCTATTAAGTCCCATGTACTCATCCAGGAGTCTCTTAAAAGACCCTATTGAGTTTGCCTCCACCACCACTGACGGCAGCCGATTCCACTCGACCACCACCCTCTGTGTGAAAAACTTCATCCTAACATTTCCCCTGTACCTACACCCCAGCACCTTAAACCTGTGTCCTCTCGTAGCAGCCATTTCCACCCGGGGGAAAAGCCTCTGAGAGTCCACCCGATCTATGCATCTCAACATCTTATATACCTCTATTAGGTCTCCTCTTATCCTACGTCTCTCCAAGGAGAAAAGACCGAGCTCCCTCAGCCTATCCTCATAAGGTATGCCACTCAATCCAGGCAACATCCTTGTAAATTGCCTCTGCACCCTTTCAATCTTTTCCACATCCTTCCTGTAATGAGGCGACCAGAACTGAGCACAGTACTCCAAGTCGGGTCTGACGAGGGTCTTATATAGCTGCATCATTATCCCCGGACTCCTAAACTCAATCCCTCGATTGATAAAGGCCAGCACATCATACGCCTTCTTAACCACCTCCTCCACCTGCGGGGCCGATTTTAGAGTCCTATGGACCCGGACCCCAAGGTCCTTCTGATCTTCTACAGTACTAAGTAAGAGTCTTTCCCTTTATATTGTACTCCTTCATCCCATTTGACCTGCCAAAATGGACCACTACGCATTTATCTGGGTTGAAGTCCATCTGCCATTTCTCCGCCCAGTCTTGCATCCTATCTATGTCCCTCTGTAACTTCTGACATCCCTCCAGACTATCCACAACCCCACCAACCTTCGTGTCTTCGGCAAACTTACCAACCCATCCCTCCACTTCCTCATCCAGGTCATTTATGAAAATGACAAACAGCAAGGGTCCCAGAACAGATCCCTGGGGCACACCACTGGTGACCGACCTCCATTTAGAAAAAGACCCATCTATACCCACTCTCTGCATCCTTTGGGCAAGCCAGATTCTGGATCCACAGGGCAGCAGCCCCTTGGATCCCATGCCCTCTCACTTTTTCGAGAAGCCTTACATGGGGGACCTTATCGGATGCCTTGCTAAAATCCATACAAACCACATCTACCGCTTTCCCTTCATCAATGTGTTTAGTCACATTTTCGAAGAACAAAAGAGGGAGAGAGAAAGAGGGAGCGAGAAAGAGGGACAGAGAAAGAAATAAAGAGAGGGGGAGAGAGAGAAAGACAGAGAGAGAGAAGAGAGAGAGAGAAAAGGAGAGTGAGAGAGATAAAGAGGGAGAGAGTGAGACAGAGGGAGAGAAAATGGGGGAGAGAGAGAAAGAGGGAGAGAAAGAAGGAGAGAGAAAGAGGGAGAGAGAGAGAGTGAAAGAGGGGCAGGGAGAGAGAGAGATAGAGGGAGAGAGATAGAGGGAGAGAGAGAGAAAAAGAGAAAGAGAGAGAGAGAAGGGGCAAGAGATTGAGAGATAAAGGAGGAGAGAGAGAGAAAAGAGAGAGAGAAAAGGTGCAAGAGAGAGAAAGAGAAAAAGAGAGAGAAGAAAGGAGAGAAAAGGGAAAGAGAGAAAAGAAGAGAAAGAGAAGGAAAGAGAGATCAAGAGAGAAAGAGGGAGAGAAAGAGTAAGAGGGGGAGAGAAAAAGGGAGAGAGAGAAAGAGGGATGGAGAGAGAGAGAGAAAGTGAGAGATAAAGAAAAGGAGAGTAAGAGAGAGAAAGAGCAAAAGAATGAAAGAGGAAAAGAGAGAGTGAAAAAAGGAGAGAACAAAGACAGAGAAAAAGAGGGAGAGAGAGAAAAAGAGGGAGGGAGAGAGAGGAGAGAGAGATAGAAAGAGGGAGAGAGAGGGAGAAAGAGAGAGAGGAGAGAAAGAGAGAGACAGAGAGAGAGAAAGAAAGAAAGAAAGAGAGAGAGAGAGAAAGAAAGAGAGGAAGAGGGAGAGAGAGAAAGAGGGAGAGAGGGAGAAAGGGAGAAAGAAATGAAGAGAGAGTGAGAGGATGAGTCAGAGAGAGAGAAAGAGAGAGAGAAAAAAGAGAGAGAGGAAGAGCAAGAGAGAGGAAGAGAAAAATAGAGAAAGAAGAAAAAGAGAGAATAAGAGAGAGCGAGAAAGAGAGAGAGAGAAAAGAGAGAGAAAAAAAGAGTAAGAGAGAGAAAAAGAAAAAAGAGAAAAGAGAGAAAAGAGAGAGAGAAGAACAGAGACAGAGAGAGAGATGGAGTGAGAGATCAAGAGAGACAGAGGGAGAGAGAGAGAAAGAGGGAGAGAGAGAGACAAAGAGAGAGAGATAGAGAGAAAGAGGGAGAGAGAGAGAAAGAGGTAGAGAGAGAGACAAAGAGAGAGAGAGAGAAAAGAGAGAGGGAAAGAGCAAGGGAATGAAAGAGAAAAAGAGAGTGAAAAAAAGGACAGAAAAAAGAGAGAGAGAAAAAAAGAGAGAGATAAAGAGCGAGAGAGAGAGAAAGAGGGAGAGGGAGAGAAAGAGGGAGAGAGAGAGAGAAAGGGAGAGGGAGAGAGAGAGAGAGTTAAAGAGAGGGAGACAGAGAGAAAGAGGGAGAGAGAGAGAAAGATTGAGAGAGAGAAAGAAAGAGAGGAAGAAAGAGGGAGAAAGAGAGAGAAAGAGGCAGAAAGAGAGAGGAGGGAGAGAGAAAGAGGGAGATTTAGAGAGAAAGAAGGAGAGAGAGAGAAAAAGGGGGAGAGAGAAAGATTGAGAGAGAGAAAGAAAGAGGGAGAGAGAGAGAGAAAGAGGGAGAGAGGGAGAGAGAGAAAGAGACAGAGAGAAGGAGGGAGAGAGAAAGTGGGAGAGAGAAAGAGGGAGAGAGAGAGAGAAAAGGGAGTGAAAATTGAGAAAAGGGAGAGAAAGGGAGAGAGAGAGACAGAAAGAGGGAGAGAGAGAAAGAGAAAACGAGAGAGAGTGAAAAAAGGAGAGAAAAAGAGAAAGAGAGAGAAAGCAAGAGAGAAAGAGAAAAAGAGAGAGCAAAAAAAAGGAGAAAAAGAGAGTGAAAAAGAGGTAGAGAGAAGAGGGAGAGAGAAAGAGGGAGGGAGAGAGAGAGGAAGAGGGAGAGAGAGAGAGAGAGAGAAATAAAGAAAGGGAGAGGAAGAGGGAGAGGGAGAAAGAGAAATAAAGACAATCAGAGGAAGAGGGAGAGAGAGAGGGAAAGAGGGACAGAGAGAGAGAGAAAGAGGGAGAGAGAGAAAAAGAAAGAGTGAAAAAGAGAGCGAGAGAAAGAGAGAGAGCGAAAGAGAGAGAAAGGAAAAAAGAGTGAAAAAAGGAGAGAAAAAGAGAGAGAGGGAAAGAGAAAGAGAATAAGAGAGAGAGAGAAAGAACGAGAGAGAAAGAGGGAGGGAAAAGAAAGAGAGAAAAAGAAAGAGAGAGAATGAGAAAGAGAAACGGAAGAGAAAGAGAAAAAAAGATGGGGAGAGAAAAAGAGGGAGAGAGAAAAAGGGAGAGAGAAAGAGGGAGAGAGAAAGAGAAAGAGGGAGCGAGAAAGAAGGACAGAGAAAGAAATAAAGAGAGGGAGAGAGGGAGAAAAAGGGAGAGAGAGAGATAGAGGGAGAGAGAGAAAGAGAGAGAAAAAGTGGGAGAGAGAGAAGAAAGACAGGGAAAACGAGATTGAGAGAGATAAAGAGGGAGAGAGTAAGACAGAGGGAGAGAAAACGGGAGAGAGAGAGAAAGTGGGGGAGAGAGAGCGAGAGAAAAAGAGGGAGAGAGAAAGAAGGAGAGAGAGAAAAAATAAATGATAGGATGCAGAGCTGGGCCGAAAAACGGCAGATGGAGTTTAACACTGATAAGTGCGAAGTGATTCATTTTGGTAGGACAAATTTGAATGCGGATTACAGGGTCAACAGCAGGGTTCTGAGGAATGTGGAGGAACAGAGAGATCTTGGGGTTCATATCCACAGATCTCTGAAGGTTGCCACTCAAGTGGATAGAGCCATGAAGGAGGCCTATAGTGTGTTAGCGTTTATTAACAGGGGGTTTGAGTTTAAGAGCCGTGGGGTTATGCTGCAACTGTACAGGACCTTGGTGAGACCACATTTGGAATATTGTGTGCAGTTTTGGTCACCTCACTATAAGAAGGATGTGGAAACATTGGAGAGAGTGCAGAGGAGATTTACCAGGATGCTTCCTGGTTTGGAGGGTAGGTCTTATGAGGAAAGGTTGAGGGAGCTAGGGCTTTTCTCTTTAGAGCGGAGGAGGATGAGAGGCGACTTAATAGAGGTTTATAAGATGCTGAGGGGGATAGATAGGGTGGATGTTCAGAGACTATTTCCTTGGGTGGATGTAACTGTTACTAGGGGGCATAACTATAAGGTTCATGGTGGGAGATATAGGAGGGATGTCCAAGGTAGGTTCTCTACTCAGAGAGTAGTTGGGGTGTGGAATGGACTGCCTGCTGTGATAGTTGATGCGCGATAAATCACACGGGAGGTTGGATGTACCCGGGAAATAAAGGCTTTTATTACCAACAATAACGGAGCTACTATATACAATATACAATCCCAGACTAAAGGGTCACCAGGCAGAGCAGTGACCTTTATACCTCTCCCGGAAGGCGGAGCCAACTGGAGTGTACCATAGGACTATATTACCAGGTAGAACAGCCCAACCCTAACCCCAACAGTAACATATCTACAGACTCATAGTACTGGCCAGACCATGGCTCAGCACTCCTGGTGGTAACCAACAATGGTTCACCACATTCACCCCTCCTTTAAAAACAAAGGCCGGCGGGGCACAAAAACAGAACAACTGTTCATCTGTCTATAAGTTCAAACGGTTTGGGGGACCGCACCGTCTCTGCGACCTCCTCAACACTGGCGATGACGCCGGTTCAGGCAATCGCGGTGACCTTCTCTCCAAGGCGGTGTCCAGTAGCTCCTCCAATTCCTCACGGGCCGGTAGACCACGAGGTGGTGACAATCCGCTGGATTCGAGCACGCCTCGAGGTGGTGACAATCTCCTGGACTCAGGCAAGCTGTACATGGGAGTAAGAGGGTTAAGTGGTGGTCCCGATACTGCCCGCGCCGTGTCAGGAGAAGAGATAATGGTCGGGGGTGTGGGAGCGACTGGGGTTTCCAAGCCCCCTGCAGGCGCCAGATCTCGAATTGAGAACGTGTCCTCTCGCCCGTCAGGATATGCCACATAGGCATATTGAGGGTTGGCGTGGAGGGGATGGACCTGTTCAACCAAAGGGTCGGACTTGCGTGTCCTAACATGTCGCCGCAGGAGGACAGGTCCTGAGTACGTCAACCAAGACGGCAGTGAGGTCCCAGAGGAAGATTTCCTAGGGAATGAAAACATTCTCTCATGAGGAGTAGCGTTGGTTGCCGTACACAGGAGTGAGTGGATGGAATGGAGCGCATCAGGGAGTACCTCTTGCCAACAGGAGACTGGAAGACCTTTAGACCTCAACGCCAGTAAGACAGCCTTCCAGACTGTAGCATTCCTTCGTTCAACCTGCCCGTTACCCCTAGGATTGTAGCTCGTGGTTCTACTAGAGGCAATCCCATTTGAGAGCAGCTATTGCCTCAAGTCGTCGCTCATGAACGATGGGCCCCTATCACTGTGGGTATAACAGGGGTAACCGAACAGAGTGAAAAGATCCCGTAATGCTTTGATAACCGTGGCAGCGGTCATATCAGAACAGGGAATGACAAAAGGGAATCGTGAGTACTTGTCAATCACATTGAGGAAGTACACATTCCGATCTGTCGAGGGAAGGGGGCCCTTGAAGTCCACACTCAGTCTTTCAAAAGGACGAGTGGCCTTAATGAGGTGTGCCCTGTCAGGTTGGTAGAAGTGCGGTTTGCATTCAGCACATACCTGGCAGCTTCGAGTTATGGACCTGACATCCTGCACCGAGTAGGGTAGATTCCGGGCCTTTATAAAATGGAAGAGTCGAGTGACCCCCGGATGGCAGAGGTCATTGTGGAGAGCCTGTAATCGATTCTCCTGCACACTAGCGCATGTTCCACGCGACAGGGCGTCCGAGGGCTTGTTGAGCTTCCCTGGACGGTATATGATATCATAATTGTAGGTGGAGAGTTCGATTCTCCACCTCAAGATTTTATCATTCTTGATCTTACCCCGTAACGTGCTGTTGAACATGAACGCCACGGACCGCTGGTCCGTGAGCAGAGTGAACCGTTTTCCCGCCAAGTAATGGCGCCAATGCCGAACGGCCTCCACAATGGCCTGGGCCTCTTTTTCCACCGCAGAATGCTGAATTTCAGGGCCTTGGAGGGTGCGAGAGAAAAAGGCGACGGGCCTGCCCGCCTGGTTAAGTGTGGCGGCCAGGGCGAAATCAGATGCATCACTCTCCACCTGGAAGGGGATGGACTCATCAATAGCGTGCATCGTGGCTTTCGCGATGTCGGCTTTTATTCCTGCAAAGGCTAAGCGAGCCTCTGTTGTTAGGGGAAAGGAGGTAGACTTGATGAGCGGACGGGTTTTGTCCGCGTAATTGGGAACCCACTGTGCATAGTATGAGAAGAAGCCTAAGCATCTTCTCAGTGCTTTGATGCTAGTGGGCAGGGGAAGTTCGAGGAGGGGACGCATACGGTCTGGATCAGGGCCAAAGACCCCGTTTTCCACCATGTATCCGAGGATAGCTAGGCGGCGCTTGCGAAACACACACTTCTCCCTGTTGTAAGTCAGATTCAGGCGAGATGCAGTGCGTAAGAATCTAAGAAGGTTGGCATCGTGGTCCTGCTGGTCATGGCCGCAGATGGTGACGTTATCCAGGTACGGGAAGGTAGCCCGCAGCCCGTTCTGGTCCACCATTCGGTCCATAGCACGCTGGAAGACCGAGACCCCATTCGTGACACCAAAGGGAACCCTTAAAAAGTGGTACAGACGACCATCCGCCTCAAAGGCCGTGTATTGTCGGTCCTCTGGGCGAATGGGGAGCTGGTGGTAAGCAGACTTCAAGTCAATGGTGGAGAACACCCGGTACTGCGCAATCTGATTGACCATGTCAGATATGCGCGGGAGGGGATACGCATCCAGCTGCGTGTATCTGTTAATGGTCTGACTATAGTCTATGACCATCCGGGGTTTGTTCCCATTCTTAACCACCACGACTTGCGCTCTCCATGGACTAGCGCTAGGTTGGATGATCCCTTCCTTGAGGAGCCGCTGAACTTCAGATCGAATGAAGATCCGATCCTCAGCGCTGTAATGCCTGCTCTTTGTTGCGATGGGCTTGCATCCTGACACGAGATTCTGGAATAGGGAGGGTGGGGTAATCCTGAGCGTCGAGAGACTACATGTGGAGCGCTTTGGGCAATTTAGAGGCTGCAGTGCTCCCACTGAAAGCGGAGGGAGTGGCCCATCGTACTGCAGGGTTACACTCTTCAGGTGGACCATAAAATCTAGTCCTAGGAGTATCGGCGCGCAAAGGTGCGGTAACACAAGGAGCCTGAAGCTCTCGTAAACCGTGCCCTGCACCGTCAGGTTGACCACGCAGCTCCCTAGCACAGTGACAGACCGGGACCTTGACGCCATCGAAATTGTCTGCTTGACAGTCCGAACCTGGAGACCGCACCGCTTCACGGTGTCAGGGTGAATGAAGCTCTCCGTACTCCCGCTGTCAAACAAACAATAAATCTGGCGTCCGTTTACCTGTATGTCCATCATGGACTTGTCGAGTCTGTGAGGCTTGGCCTGGTCCAGGATGATTGACGCCACCGTTGGATCGTGGGTGCAACTGCAGGCAGCTGAGCTGGTTGATGACGGCCCTTGCTGGTCATTTGCGGTCGGTGCCGACCAAAATGGCTGCCCCCATAGGTCGCACGTGGTCGATGGCGCCAAAAACGGCGGCCCCTGCAGGTCGCACGTGTCTTGCGACTCCGTCGTTAGGAATGGCGACGCTCTGGAATCGCACGTGGTGGAAGACCTCGAAGACGCTGAAGACAGGGAGACCGGCTCCGGGGAATCACACGCCGCACTGCTATGTTTGGAGGGTGGTTTGGTCCTGCAGACTTTGGAATAATGCCCCTTCTTGC